>NC_137541.1:105740359-106940359 GCF_963082525.1 Nesoenas mayeri
AGGATCTTCTTGTGTTTATTTACTAGAAGAAAAATTGAAAGAAAATCCAGTCTTCAAAGCATTACAACAGTGTTCTATGTGTGTGTCCTTTGACCAAAAAAAGTGTCTACTGTCCATTATCTGATCTACAACTTTGGCAATTGTGTTTAGCTGGAGCAGTAGCAACCATCTCTCAAGGACCTCAGATCCAAGAGCTACATAGATTATAGCAATGGACACAGTACTTCCATTAAAAATAATAATTGTCTATGTGTGGAGGTTACAGGTGAAAGTAACATATTGGACCTGTAAGAAAAGAAAAAGACAAAGTGTGAGTAAGACTCTGTTCTGGGAGGACATTCAGACAATTGAAGATAAAAACAGCTAGATGAAGAAAGCCCCCCAAAAATGGAACTGGCAAAATAAAGGCATATTTTGAAATCACAAGAGCTTGAGAGCTGAGAAGCTGAAAGAAAGTCCTAAGATCAATGTAGACAGTGGTAAGAGTACAAAGTTAGAGGGGCCTACTCATTTAATAACTCAACTATTTAGAGAGAAGGGAGGAAGGGAGGAGAAGGAAGGGAGGAAGGAAGGGAGGAAGGAGGGAGGGAGGGAGGAAGGAGGAAGGAGGAAGGGAGGAAGGAAGAAAAAGAGAGAAAGAAAAAGAACGAGAGAAAGAGAGAAAGAGAGAAAGAGAGAGAGGAAGGAAGGAAGGGAGGAAGGAAGGGAGGAAGGAAGGAAGGGAGGAAGGAAGGAAGGAAGGAAGGAAGGAAGGAAGGAAGGGAGGAAGGGAGGGAGGAAGGGAGGGAGGAAGGGAGGGAGGGAGGAAGGAAGGGAGGGAGGAAGGGAGGAAGGAAGGGAGGAAGGGAGGAAGGAAGGGAGGAAGGAAGGGAGGGAGGAAGGGAGGAAGGAAGGGAGGGAGGGAGGAAGGGAGGAAGGAGGAAGGAAGAAAAAGAGAGGAAGAAAAAGAGAGAAACAAAAAGAAAGAGAGAAAGAGAGAAGAGGAGAGAAAGAGGAGAAGATAGAGAAAGAGGAGATGAGAGAAAGAGAGAGGAAGGAAGGAAGGAAGGAGAAGGAAGGGAGGGAGGGAGGGAGGGAGGAAGAAGGAAGGAAGGAAGGAAGGGAGGAAGGAAGGGAGGAAGGAAGGGAGGAAGAAGGAAGGAAGGAAGGAAGAAGGGAGGAAGGGAGGGAGGAAGGGAGGGAGGGAGGAAGGAAGGGAGGGAGGAAGGGAGGAAGGAAGGGAGGAAGGGAGGAAGGAAGGAGGAAGGAAGGGAGGGAGGAAGGGAGGAAGAAGGAGGAAGGAAGGGAGGAAGGAAGGGAGGAGGAAGGGAGGAAGGAAGAAAAGAAGAAAGAGAGAAAAGAAAGAGAGAAAGAGAGAAAGAGAGAAGAGAGAAAGAGAGAAAGAGTAAGGAGAAAAGAGAGAAAGATGAGAAAGAGAGAAAGAGAGAAAGAGAGAGGAAGGAAGGAAGGAAGGAAGAAGGAAAGGAGGGAGGGAGGGAAGGAGGAGGGAGGGAGGGAGAGAGGGAGGAAGGGAGGGAGGGAGGGAAGGAGGGAGGGAGGAAGGGAGGGAGGAAGGGAGGGAGGGGAGGGAGGAAGGAGGGAGGAAGGGAGGGAGGAAGGGAGGAAGGAGAAAAAGAGAGAAAGAAAGAGAGAAAGAGTGAGAAAGAGGTAGAGAAGAGAGAAAGATGAGAAAGAGACCGAGAGATGAGATAGAGAGAAAGACTGAGAAAGAGAGAAAGAAAGAGAGGAAAGAGAGAGAGGAAGGAAGGAAGGAAGGAAGGTAGGAAGGAAGTAAGGAAGAGGAAGAAGAGAGAAGATGGAGATGAGGAAAGAGAGAAGAGGAAAGATGCGATGGAAGAAGAAAGAATTGAGAAAGAGAGAAAGAGAGAGAGGGAAGGAAGGAAGAAGGAAGGAAGGAAGGAAGGAAGGAAGGAAGGAAGGAAGAGGTAGGTTTGGTCCTGGAGCACCAAGCTGAAGAAGGAATAGGAAACAGGAATAAACAGCACTAGAGAAATTAAGAATCAGCAAGCTCTGCAAAACTAGAAGTATAATAATCTAAAAATCAGAGTATCATATTCTCTGAGGCATAAGCACAACTTGATGATATGATTGGTTTGATACACATATGAAAGGAGATTTTGCAGGATTAGAAATTTTTCAGATGCAGCTTGAGAAATATCATGTTTCTGAAAAAAAAAAAAAAAAACAGAAGAAAACATCATTGCTAGTGAGGCAAATGAGAGTGAAAAGGGGAAGAGATCTGTATTTGTTATGATCATTGTACATTTTAGAAACTAAAATTTATACTTCAGGACATACAAGAAAATCATGAGAAATAGCTTAAATATGATATCAAAGATAAATCATCAAATTTTCCATTAGAAGAACTGATATTTGATTGTGAATGATATTTCTGATAGCTACACAGCACACAGGGATAACTTTTTTTTTCTCTGAAACTCAAAAATGTCTAAAAATAATCTGTAGAGAATAAAAGCAGAAGACATGCATAGATGTGCTTGCCTTGAAAACAAGAAATTCTCTAACTTCTCAATTACATTCAACTAGTAGTTTTAATACCTAAAGCAGGCTGTGAGGGCTCACAGGGAGGATGCGCAGTCACGGTTTGAAGGAGAAAACCATGGGTCAGACCATTGTGTGACCATGTTTTTTACTGGAGAGAGCCCTGCAGCCTGTGTTTCCGGGTACTGGTATCCCTCCAGATTCCTGGGGAATATGGGAAAATAAGCTTCTCCCCAAAGCAAGGCACTGCCGGTTTGCTGGTGGCCATACCTGTAGGTTTGTCGGGGAGGACCCGTTGGCCTACAGGATCTCCTGTACTCTTGCCTGAGCCAGCACTGGCAGACACTGCCATCCAGAGAGGAGAGAGCTCCCTTCTTATCATAGCATGTGCAAAACAGTGAGAAAGACACAAATGATGCCCTTGGATGTCTTATATTCTGGAGCAATAGCTTTTATTTATGTGGAAATATGGAAAACTCGGTAAGGGATAGCAGCTGTGCAGTACAAAGAGAAATTAACTGCAAGATGATGTTAAAAGCTGAAAACCTTGTCTTTATCTGAAGCAAGAAAAGACCTCGCCTCTCTCAGAGTGAAGATCTGTTCTTTTCCACAAGACGTGCCCAGGTGAAAGAATACAGCAGCCATCTCATGCAGCTTTCCCTGATCAAGAAGGCAGTGATGAATTCTGTGTCCTTGTGCCTATGAGAAGTAGCACCCAAGGCTCCCAGATTCTACAGCCCCAGGCCCTCACTGCTGGACCCTTGTGGAAAGCACAAAAGAAAGCATCTGGTGACACCCAATTCCATGTTTGCACAAATGGGTTAAAGTAGGGCTGCTGAACCAAGTAGGTAGCTGAAACACTCCAGGAGTGCTGCTGGCTGTCCAAGAGGAGTTATCCCTCTCCTTAGAGACTCATGAGCTACCTGTGGGTGTCTGAGCCAGACTCATCTTCTAAATTTGCACAGACCTCTCAGTTGTAGCCCAGGAATTTTAAGTGTTGAAACACCAGCAAGCTTCAAGCTGCAGATTCTCCATGCCTGTTGTGATTAGCCTGTTGCAAAACTATCAATCATTGCAATAATTCCATTTACTGAGGAAAGGAATTTGATGCCTCTGTTCAACCCCCATTGTGTAGTCTACCTCTGACTGCTTGGATTTATAGCTACTTTTCTTTTTCTGACCAAAGACAAATTCACAAATGTTCAGACTCTCCATTTTCCACTAACCAGCAGAAAGATGACTCATTAAATCTATTGTCTGCACTAATGGGCTAAATACTCATGCAGTCTCTGAATGTGCTCCAAAAACTATTTCTAAGCGCAGGAATTTAGAAACCAGGCTTATATGAATGGCTTTAATCCTGTTCGTCAGATCTTTTAACTGATCATTACAACTCTGGGGGATTAAGCCACAAGCCTGGAGGATGCTGCATGTGAGAGTGCTGTGCCATTGCTTTGCAAACCAGGACCTCAGCCCTGTGAGGGCACCTCTGCAACATACCTGTCATCTCTGGTGCCAGCAGCCACATGTCGGAAGGGCTGTGTGGAGGTGAGAAGTCCTTCAATGTCACGATATTGAGCATCCATACTTATCTTTGTTTTATGCCACTCGGGATAAAAGTCTTCAACATCCTTTCAACTGACTGCTGCCAATTAATGTACTGCTGATGCTATTTAAACTTTCAGACAGTGCTGACATTTTCATTATTTGGCAAACTTGCCTTTCATTATCCACTTTGCCTCTCATGCAAGCTACATAAGGCCTGGAACTTACCTGAAGTAACAGCAAATTGAATACATTTTCACACTGAGAAATCTTTTAATCTGCAGAGATCAAATAACAGAATACTTGTGCAGCAACAATTCAGCTGAAGACTGAATTGCCATGTACTCACACCATCTTAATGAGCAACAGAAAGTCAACAACAGGGACATACTATTTCCTGTCTCTCCTTCTTTAATCTGTCACCGAGGAGAGAGCAGAAAAGGAACCACAGTTCAATAGGCAAGGAGCTCCCCTTTTAACGTTTTCTCCAGGCTCAAGTTTTAGAGACACATAATGAGGACATTTTCCTGCCTTTGCTGGTTTGCAGAAAAAAGGATTGAAGCATAGGGATTTTCATTAACAATCACAGATAAAGTGAGAACCTTTATCTTGACTATCGGAGGGCAATAACAAAGGACCTTTTTGACAATTTTTTTATTACTATTCTATTCTTACATAAAGCTACTCTCCTTTTCTGTTTTCAATTGTTCTCCTATGACTTAGTAATTCAGTCCCAAATTCCATGTACTTTCATGTGCATGTGATTGGCAGACGGAAATAAAACACAGCCTTTTAAACACAAGTGACCTGATGTGAACATGAAACATTTTCAGACTTCTGTAGCTATGCTGAGCTAAGGAAAACTAGGAAAATTTTAGTTCAGATGACTTAAGGAATACAGTTCATCTTTATGCTGTCCTTATTGCAAATTAAGTTGTTGACATTTTTCTCACAGAACAATTCTTTCTGAGGAAGATCTGAGGAAGCAAAACAGCATCCAGTAGAAACACACTGACTGGAAAGAAAATTTGGTTTGCCATTTTCTGATTTATTTTCTTATAACAAAACTTAACTTTTAGTATAAAAAGGTTAAAGTGCTGCAGTGAAATTCTTCATGTTATTTTCCTTCCGAAGGAAAATTGTGTACCTTGCAACCTGTGCAGTGATCCAAAACAGAGGCCAGAGCATCATGTGCTGTCCTTGGCAAGTCTCCAGCCCAAGCGTCAGCCCCAGATGCAGACCCCCAGCTCCCACCTCCATTCATTCTGCTGCTATCTGTGGGCCGGGCAAGGATTTCACCTGGGGCCCTGACTGCCACAGCTGGAGACAGCAGCATCCTTCCTATCGTAATATTGCCCCGCTCCCAGCACTATGCTGATAAGATTTTGAATTTCTATTTATGGAGACTTTTTCATCTCCTTTCTTCAAGTTTATGTCGCTCATATCATCTGAATAGACAGAATAGGAATTTGCCTGATATGCATAAGCCTTACAATCTTCTGTGAGAAACTCAGTCTCCCCTGAGTTAAATATCTTTTCTCCACAGAAAGCTCTACATCTGACTGAAAGTTTGCAAAGACCAAATGCTTTTTTTTTTTCCTCTATTTCATTTACAGTCAACTATATGGCCTTCGAACAAAATACAGAAGGACATTTTTCATATTGGGTCTTCCAACGGAAGGCAGACTGATTGATAATAAATATGGGGAAGCAGAAGAAGTACAGAAGTGTGAGAAAAATCATCCAACCCAACAGATTCAAATCATCAGGGAACACGTATTTATTTGCAATATGACTAGCAGCTTGCAGGGGGGAAGGGAGCTGCCATATGTTCTCTTTCCCAAGAAGGAAAGGCATCTATTTTTCATAACATCACAACTGATGTGCTAAAGTCAAACCTGACACATTTGTCATGACAGAAAATTTCTGCTAGCTAAAACAAACTGTTTCATAGAAACTACATTGAAAGGGTTGATGAATACTTATAAGCACTTGATGCTAATGCATTTCCTAAGACAGATAGGGAGCGCCCAATTTCAAGCATGAAATATTGCCTGTAGCACGGGAAAGATAAGGGTGCAGTGTATCTGAATTTAAGCTAAGCCTCAAGACAAAATTCCCAACACAACTTTCATGGGTTACAGCACATTATATATATATATAGATATATATATATATTCTACAGTACATTATATGCAAAGCCAAGATGCGCTATTATTCTAATTAAAGTTGCAAAAGTCTACTTAAAGAATCATTACTAGTCCAGTTAAGGTGATATTTAAAGTTATGGCCCAAATTATATAGTTATTAAAGGAAAAGCCTAATTACTAATGTGGTTAAAACCATGCTGCATTAACTCCCTTATATCCACCCTTCCCGTGGTGCGCTGCTGACCTTTCCTCTGCCCTTCTGGTTCCTAAGGTCAGTGGCACCAGCCATCCCTGAGAAGAATGAGGGTGATGACATCTCCTCAGTATTCCACCTACTTCCCTGGACAGGAATCTGATGTTGACAGTGGGGGGTTATGGTTACACGTTAGCTAACACAGAACACTTATTTAACCTTTCTTTGTTGGTCTTCGTTCCTCCTTATATCTGTTTTATTTATGTATAATATGTTTTCCATAAGCTGGATGCTCATTTCTCATGTGTTATCTCTAAAACCTGTTTTATCCAGGTTCCAAGTCTGGCTTCATTCCTCTAGTCACCAGTAATCAGCCACTTCAGATGTACATTTATATACCTTGAGTTGCTGTTGCCATCCTTATGCCTACACTTTCAAGGTCTCTGTAACCTCATTCTTGTACTTTTTGGGGCCCATGTTGTCCCCCAGGCTTTCTTCAACAGTCTTCATGCTATGGTTTCCTGCTAACATAGCTGATATTTAACAACAGCACAACTGAGTCACACATCCATCCTCGTTCTAGGGGCATTAATAGTTCATCCTATAAAAATGACAATCCACTACAAGGCAGCTAGATGGACAGTTATATATAGATATACTAGTTTGTTAACTACTTGTTAATAGTATTCCTTATAATAATATCATTTTTATGTTACCAAAATAGCTTTATGGCATCTGTGATGGACAGCTGCTGCAATCTGACTGGGGCAGGAACCTGGCCCAGCACACACCTCCCTTGTGCTGCCTGGGCTAGAGTCTCAGCTGCTACTGGCAAGATCAGTGGCCACCAGGGAAATAACTGGACCAGTACCCTGTAAAGGGTGGAAGAGTGATCATCTGGGGCATCCCTGCATAGGGCCTTTCCCCATGGGGCATATGCTAGTCCTTCTTCACTATGCGCCTTTTACCTACCCCTGTGCAAGGCATATTACTGAAGGGAGACCTACGTACAAGACCATTTTGACCTGGGCTTTCATGTATTGTTCCAAAGTGTCTGAATCCTGTCTCTGGAAAGCTTTGATCTCTGCAAAGTGGCTTTCTAGAGGCAAAGTATTGTGCTATGAGTACCTTGTAGCCCTTCAGTTTGCAAGTCTGGAGATTTTCTTTTTCCAAAAAAAGCTCTGACATCATCTGATGTCTCCAAGTTAAGCTCTCCTGTTTGTGTCACACATCACTACACTCAATAAAGCTGTGGAGACAAGCCAGCAGTTGTCCTCATTCCACACAACACCTTTGTATTACAATTTTCTTCTCCTTTATGTTGGTTATCAGGGGGTCACTGAAAAAGGAGTTGGTGTAAATGGATTACTGAAGGCCATATTCAACCCACTTAATAGGATGCCTTAGGCAGACCAGTGGGATGGTAGTAGGGCCAGGAATAATGGGACAACGGGATGTTAGGAGCCTGAATGGGGAATGAGGCCTCAGCAGGTCATTCAAAGCTCTGCAGAGGTCCTTTGGCTCCTAATTTGGGCACATAAGTTGGAGGAATAGAGTTAGATGACATCCACTGACCTGAGACAAAGGCAACAAGTGATCCAGAGCATTTATTGTCCAGTACTTAGAGACCCCAGCTCTCTGTACCGACACTGGAGAGAGACAGATGATGCCTGCCTTTAGAAAAGCAAGAAGAAGGATGCAACTGTTGGCCTCATCTCTGTCCAAGAGAGAGCTACAGAGGCCTTTCCAGCCACATGAAGGAAAAGGCAGGTCAAGCCTTCCCCCTTGCAGGTCCCAATTAAGCAAAGTATTTGGACAACAGCTTCACCTTCTCAAAGAAGTTGGGTAATCTTGCAAAAAATTAACTGATTTGAAGTTCTGAGTGAAGACTAAGTGATGGGATCAAAGCTTTATGGTTCTATTTAGTACACATGCTGCACGTTATCCCACGGATGAACACAATTTTCCAAAGGCTGTTGCTTTTAATCTGTTCCAAACATTTGAGTACTGCATTTCCAGTCAAACTACTGAGAACTGAATATTCTGATACAATTTCCAGTTTGAAACACACAGTCATGTGACACAGGTGTGTATTTATCTAGATAACGTACATGTATGTACACAGATACATTGAAATTCTCAAACTGCACCGCAATGGGTTGACACCAGCCAACAGACAAAAATGCGCCCAGCTGCTCGCTCACTCCTCTCCCTTGCAGGATGTGCAGAAAATAAAAGGAAGATGAGAAGGCTCATGGATTGAGATAAGGGCAGCTGAAACAAAAGCTGCATGCAAAAGCAAAGCAAAATATGTAGTTTATTCTTTACTTCCAACCAGTAGACAGTTGTCCAGATGCTTCCTGGCAAGCAAAGCCCTATCACTCATAATGGTTTCTTGGGCAGAGAAACACCATAACCACAACTGTACCTGAGCACAACAACATTAGGTATGGAGTCTCCTTTCAGTCAGTTCAGGTCAGCTGTCCTGGCTCTGTCCCTCCAACACCTTGCTCACCTTCAGCCTACATGCTGAGGGGGCAGAGTGGGAAAAAGAGAAAGCCTTGACACTCTGAATGCACTAGTCAGCAATAGCCAAAACATTGGTCTCTTGTCAACACTGTTTTAGTCACCAGTCCAAAACACACACAAAACATATCTATAGATAATTCTCATCCGATTTCATGATGCTCAGTTGTTTTGATTTCTTAAACTGATCTTGTCTGCCCATTTTAACTTTACTTTTTCCCACCTTTGGCTCCTCCCCTGTGGTCTGAACATTGATAGAGTCTGAGAACACATTATAAACCAGAGCTTTATTTAGTCAGTGCGAAGGATGAGCAGCAACACACGCATATGGTGACTCACCTATTGCAAACACAGAACAATAACTGATACCACAGCTCCAGTGGACTGCCAGGGACACTGTGTGTCCTGGGTCACTTGGCAGCAACAGCCAATTGTGCAAATAAATGCCTTTTGATTATGGGTGAGAGCCATGCCATCCCTTGGATCCAGCAAGGTCAGTATGACTTGACAGAATCATAACTTACATAAACCATGTGGGTGGCATCCTGCCTACGCTGCTCATGTTGCTCGAGCGGCCAGGGTGGGGTGGTATTGGCAGTCCTGGCCTAGCTGTTGATATCCATAAAGGGAAAGGGTGTGAGGAGGCAGGATGTCATCCTCTAAATATCCAATAGTAAGTCCTTTGCAACTCTGATTGGCTTTTCCCTTGCATCCCATAACGTGTCCCACCCTAAGGCGAAACCTTCACTTAGTCCAAAAGGTAATCTGGAGAGCTGATCTCAGTGACTCCTCATGATGGGTTTCGCACCTGGATACTGGGGCTGAGGCCATGCTGGAGCAGACCTGGGAGGAGCTGAGACAAGGGCACATGGAGATAAGCCTCTGATGGGCCTGGGAGGAGGCAGGACAGGATGTGAATTAGTGTCCCCTTGCTACTGTCTTTCCACACTCCTTTGTGGGTGTGCAGACCAGCTTTTATTACATAACCCAACAGATTAAAATTTAAATTTGCAAACTGCTTCTAAATGGTTCTGGCAAGGGCTCGACAAAGTCACTGAGCATGGATTTAACACACATGAGCATACACCCTGGTGAGGGCAATCATACCTTCACTTCTCTATTCCAGCCTATAAGACTTGACTTCTGGAAGAGACGTTGAGGTCTGTAGGAAGACATCTTGCTGGTCCAACAGCCAAGGTTATTTATCCATTGAATAATGACAGCTTTTTTTTCTAGCAGCATGAAAAGCTTCACTTCACCAGCTGCAGATGATTTCAGTCTGTCAGCTTGTGTACCAACCAGTACTGTATAAAGAGATAACTGATGTGATCTTTCTTTTATCTTCTGCTCAGCCTTGATAGTCACTCTCTGGGATTCCTTATGCTGCCCTCAGTCTGTGGCTTTCTTCCCCTGGGTATACAAACATGGAAGGGACAAGCTAAGTGACATTATTGTAAGGCGGAGATAAATCTAGTCTGCAAGACCTCTTCATTGGGATGTCATTTGCCTAAACAAAAGCAAACCCAGATGATGTGGCCAACTTCTACTGCAGCCATGTCCATTTAGTTGAAGCTGATATGTCCTCATGCATCATCCTGATGGAAAATTCAAATAAAAAGGAATTAATTGTATTGCAAAGAGTGGAGGAGGGAAGAGTTGTGTTTCCGAAAATAATCTTCTTTCATCTACTGGTTTCCTTTCAAGCAACTGTAATATTAAGATGACCAGGACACTTCAGAATAGCCTTCTGCTCTTTAATCTCTGCTGGGTATGTGTGTATTGAAAGCTTTTCTCTTTCTTACATCAGTGAGAAAATATGTAAGTGCAGAATGTAATTTTTTTCTATTAGATGCAAATGTAAAAATAGAATTTTCTTGAAAATTCAGACTACTGTCCGTAATACCAGGTAATTCACTGAGATCAAAGCACAGACATACTTTAGTGACAATGGACAATTTAATTTGGTATTTGAGAAATAAAATTAAGCACAAATTATGTAGACAATAGCTTTTTTAACCAGGAGGCAAGAGCATATTGATTTATCACTACATCTTGGAGAAGTTTCTACTTTGATGTTCTCCCTATGTGGACCATGAAGTTTTCAGAAATAAAATAAAATTAAAACAAAACAAAACAAAAAACTTTCCTTTTAAATATCTTTGTTTGAAGTTTTCTCAGATGTGGGAGTTTGGAACCCGGGAAGTGGGGGAGTTTGGGAGGTAGTGGGTTTTTATGAGCCTTTTTTGCTTTGGAAGAACCAAATCTGAGCAGCACCTAATAGAGCAGAAGACAATTGCTCAGTTAAAAAGCCAGCCAAGACATCCATAACGAAGGAACAGGGAAAAGGATGGAGTGAGAAAAGGGGAATGTGTAGCTCTGTGTAGGCACTGTGCTACTTCATAACGATGTCCATACTAGCACAGACCAAAATCTGAATTCTGTACTATGAATTTATTTTAATATCTAAGAAATTAGTGAGCCTAAATGTGACTTTATGTTGTTTATAACGCATTCATACTCCATGATATGTTGACTTCAAGGGTCCTACATGAGCAGTAGTCACAGATGCTCAGAAAGATGCTAACTAGGGAATGCTGCTTGCCAGAGAAGCACAACAGTAAAAAGCTGCTTGTGACAAGGCAAACAATAAAGCTACCTGCATTCAGACTGTGAGAGATCGCAGAAGTTAATTAGGAGGCTCACATTAGGAGCTGAGTTAGAAGTAGTTCCCTTGTCCCAAGCAAACTTTGGAGGTATGTCATTGCAAATCAGGACGCAAAGTCAGAACATCAAAGGGGGCACTTTGCTCCTTTCCAAATTCAAACATTTCACTTTCTCTTAAAAATGTTTGTTTCTTGCTCATTTCACCACATTTGTTTTTTCGTGTAGCTAGGAACACATTCCCTAGTTTCACTTCTTAATTTAAGTCGTGTGGTGTTTAACAGAACAGACAACCCCTAGAAATACTGAACCAGTGTGAGTGCTTCTGGAAGAAGTGGAGAAAGGAAACAAAAGGTTTCAATTACAGTACCTCAGATTTTTAAAAGAGAGTCGAAGTCTAAAGCTATCAATATAATATTGGGATCAATTGGTCAATCCATCCCACTAACTTCGGGTATTTCATGGAGGTGACCAAGTTAGGATCCCCCCCGTGCCACCATAGCTTGGACAATGGGAACTGTCCACCTGAAAGACTCTCTGGTCTCACAGAGCCCACAGGAGGCTAGGGCACCTGCCATGTTCACACAGCAGCCTCTCCCATGTGTGCTGAGACTTCATCTGGGCACAGTTCAGTCTTTCTGAGCATGCTGATCTGGAGGGAGAGTTTCAGAAGCACAGAATGGTGCTTTCCATGGACTGCAGCATGGAGAGACTGAGCAGGCATCAGCTTCAGACCAGTTAGAGCTCTGCAGTCGTTCTGCCATCCTGCTGCCTCTGAGAAGATACAGCTCTAGCATGAGGCCAAAGCTATAATGGCTGAGAAGAGTAGAAGAAGATTAGGATGCTGATGACAGAATAATAGCAAAATAGATATAGGTAGAAAAGTCACTGTCGATAAGCAAGAGCTGACAACAGAATATATTGTTTTGCTAAAAAAGCAATGACTACTTTGATAGTAGTCCGTCAGTTCTCTAGGGAACTGAAGTCAGAGTCCGTCAGTTCCCTAGTATCCATGATGTGTCTCACAGTTCACTAATAAAACTTTACCTTTTTAAAACTTTGAATAGTATTTTCACCAGCCACCACATTATGCCCTTATAACTTCCACAAATAATAGAATTATTTTGTTCTTCCGATTTGTCTTGGTTCGTTTGTTTGTTTAGTTTGGTTTGGTTGGGTTGGGTTGGGTTGGGTTTTTGTTTTTAATAAAACACTGACAATTGCATTCAAATCAGCCTATGTGGCTTGATTTTTAATTTATTCTTCAGAAAACGTTTGTTCTGGTGGATGCAAAGGATTTATCTAGGCTGAACAAAACTGTCAGTGAATTTATCAGAAAGTATTCTACTCACTGTAATGGGAATAGTTTCAGGCACATTAAACTCACTTTCCATTATATCTCCTTCATTTACAGCATGCTGATGGAGAAAAGGATAAATTTCATATCCCTTCAAGCCTTTTGTGTCACTAAGCAGTTGGTAATGTTTGATTGCCTTCTCCTTGGGTGGTTAATTTTTACTGGTAGTGGGGAAATGTAATTACCTTCATTCTGGTATAGTTCTAGGCTATACCTGTTTTTCCAAACATACTAAGAGCATCAAATCAACCTACTGCAGAAATTTCAACATATATATTAAAAATATATATCAGGTTCAGCAATTCTTTTTCCCCTGCAGCAACAAATCTGGCCTTTGTGAGCAAGTATTGTATTAAATATAAGCTGCACATTCAAATACAGAGATTTCCTTTGCAGAATTGTATTATTTTTCCCATTTGGAATCCATTTTCAGGATATGTCATCTAATAAATACCAGATCCCCATTTATGTTCAGGTAAAGTATCGTATCAGCATTCTTGGAACTCTGTCTCATTATTGCACCCTGTCTATATAATATGAACATTTTGCTTTAGACACAGGTGTCAACCTACATTGATGAGATTCTCCCAGTCCTGATAATTGGTATGAAATCACTCAACAGTCTCTGCTTAGAAATGTATAGCCCATTCTGTAATGAGCCATTTGGCAACCACATGAAAAGCCAGCAAGAAAACACCTTATCCAAAAGCTAAAATGACATATTAAAACTTGCAAAACCATGCATTTTATCAAAGAAAATGAGAGCGTTCTCTAAGGCTTTAAACAGAGCAGTACATGCACAGCCCTGTGTGTGCAGTCCCTTACCTCTCCTCTGATATGATGTGAAGGCTAGCACTTAAAATTGTTTATTCATTTTTTTTTCTTGCAGAAGAATAAGTCAAAACTGCTCGATTTTATAGGATCTACTTATGGTCCCTGATTAAAGAGCTTGCTCATTTTTACCTTAGAGTGCCGTTGTCCTCCATTTGTTTTCTCTATTTCGTTTGTTGTTGTGATGGATTGGGCCACTCTCAGGAAACAACTTAGGAATATCACTATAGAGAACTGCAGAAGGAATTACTTACAAAAGAGAAATTCAAGAAGCCACCTGGTCCCTGCCCGACACTGATAGAGAGAGAGCCCTGACAGATCAGTGCCCAGTCACTTCTTGAAATTTTTTGATGAAGGATATTCCAAATCCTCCTGTGTCTCTGTTGCTATATATCTTGAGAGTTGTTTTGTTTTGTTTTGTTTTCCCAAAATCAAACTTACATCTTCTTTTCTGCAATTAAACCAATTACTTCTTGCCAGCTGTGGAAAAAAACTGGACATGGAAAGCAACTAATTTTGATGCTCTTCACAGTTACCTTTTACATATTAGAAATTCTATGTTACCTTATCTTTATGTATGTTTACATTACCTATGTTATGATGTTTCCCACCTCCATTTTCTCCTCCTAAGACTAAACTAAGGCAATTTTTTCAGCCTGCTCCTCAGAGATGAGTCATCCATCTTATCAATGCTGCCTTCCAGCTTTTGGCATGCTCTAGTTCACCTGCACTTTTCAAGTGGATTGTTCAATCCTTCTCCAGCTGGTAGAGCTGAAAAGTGGAGAAATTACCCAAAAGAAAATCACCTTCACCTGGGATCCTGGGTGCTGCTGAAGACCCAGAGCTCATGCAGAGGCCATTTCCCTGCCATCCGCCCCTTCTCCTCCCAACACCAGCCCTGGCTGATCCTCCAGTGCCAGTGCTGCCTTCATGCAGGGGATGAGGAGATTTGCAGGAAACACTGGAAACCTTCTTGAACTTGTGTGAACTCCCACTTTCACCCATCATTTTCCTTTGGAAAAACCCTGTGCAGAACCAGTGCCACTGCAAAAGGGTGCTCCTTACCACCACCTGTGCTCCCACTTGAGTGAAGAGGCCAGAAGGGCACCACATCTGCGGGTGTTTCTCTTTATGAAATGTATTATTTTACACATATCAGAGGGTGCATTTAAGGAATGTTGTGTCCATCTCACATGAGGGAAGCTCTAAGGATATGTTCCTGATGTGTGGTGGGGAACACCTGGAGATACAGCCCATGTTCCCAGTGCTGGCAGGTCTGCAGGGGTCTTGGCCACCACTTCTTTTCCTGTTCTTTTCTGAGGTAGACTGAAATTCTGCTGGGAAACACCAGGAATTTTGTTTGAAGTGACTACAGAGAGTAACATTGGGAATTTCCTCTCTTTGAATGAAAAAAAAAAAAAAAAAGCCAAAAAACAGAACTGAAAACAATCTTATTATCTGGTTCTTTTCTTTTTTTTTTTAAAAAAAGGTCTTTTTTAGCACAATGGCTGTAGCTCATTCACCAACACGGAGGCATCTAGTGCCATTTGAAATGTGTTACAGATCTCCCCAGCTGACAGATGTCACTCCAAAAGAATACAGCCCCCCCATGACTGTATATTCTCCAGTCCCATGAAGATGTCTCAGCTATGAAAGGCAGCAAAAATGACACTATGTTCAGGCATGTAATCAATCTCTTCATATCATCTTTACATCATCTGCTTGCAGAGCTGGACAAAAAAAAAATCCTACACAATACAAATTAACATAGTTTTAGTTCATAATATTTAAACATCCTCATGCTTTTGCAAGCCAGACAGATTTCTAGTGCCTCATATTGTGCGGTTTCACACTTCCTGAGGATCCGCAGGTGCAAGAAGTATGATTTCCTGTCCTTGGCTAGTAACAAAAGAGTTCATTATTAACTTAACCTGTATATTCACATTCGAGTCAACCTCTGGCCTACATACCTTTTCATTTTATAAATCATTCCATAAGCTCCAGGTATAGTTATGTAAAGCACGATAAATAAATTTACATGGAAGTTTCACTGGAGGAACGAAGTTTAGAGCTGAGACTTTGCTCTTCATTTGTACTAGCTTCTGATTATCATTTGTTCTTCCCTGCATGCTTCTGCCAGCTTCATTGTAATTTATGTAACTATGTAAAGATGCATGTATTAATAAAGCCTTACTAATCTCCTTCTGTAGTTTATAAAAAAAGATAGACCCTCCAGACTCTAGGATTGTCAACATGGATAAATGCAAAGGGCCAGGAAAGAAGTTTACACACTGAATCTTTGAACATCTATAACTTTCCTTATTCCTTGATATGTTTTTGATTGCTTCAACTAATTCTTTCTAAGATATCACCCATGCTTGGCCCAGAAGGTAGCAGAATAGCTCCCTCAAATAGATGTTCCACTTAAGGATGTGTATCTTCCATCTCACTCTATGGAAACATCACATTGATGGTCTAAAACACAGCCCTCCTGTTGTCTAAAGCACAGGAAGTGAAACAACATACAGAAGAGTAAACCCAGCTTTGGGACAGAGGAGCATCCACGTGGGCCCAGCAGAAACCCAGGGACAAGTGCTGTGCAGCTTAGACATCACCAATCTGCACTAGTGGTGGGAGCAATTCAGATACGAGCCAGCCTGCGCCAGCTGGCAGTGCAGCCAGGGAAATCCTTTACTTGGCCTTGTAATTGGAAAGTTATCTCCCCTACTAGAGGCAGCTTAGGGTAACAAAGCCTCTAGTTCAGGTGGCACTGTGCACCCAAAAAAAATAAAACCAACACACAAAAAAAAAAGCCAACTGAAAACCTTGTGTTGCTGGGTAATAGCAACTAGCACAGATTTGTGGAAACCATACAAAGAGGTTAGAGGGGAGTTACAGACCACACACGTTTTCCCTTTCCTGCTCCTGTCCTCATAAAACTGAGTCACAGGGAATTCCTCCAGGAAGGCCAGAGGCAAGAAAATCCTCTTTATATGCTTAATGAGAAGTCCCACTGACCAGCCCTTTGAGATATCAAGATACATATTGTGAGGGGAACAGAGCAGGATCATTTCTCTCAGTGTTCCTCAGCAGCTATGTATTTTTTCATATTGAAGGGAAACCATATAATCTCTCAGCAGATAATCCAAATGTTTCTGATAATCGTATGGTGAAAAATACTTATTAACATGCAGAAATTGCAATGTATAAAATTACAGCTTTTAATTGAAAACTGGCATTGATACAAGTGTATTGCTGGAAAGGGAAATATAGTTTGTGATACTAGCAGCGTTGAGCCCCAAAGTGGGCTGTTATATACTGATGTTTTCATATATACAAATCATACACCAATTAGCAAGACACTTTAGTAACTGAGTCGGGTACAACTGTAGTTAACAATTATTGCAACCGAGCTGGTACTGAATACAGGTTCTTCTGATCTGCATTCAGACATGCAGGCTTTCCCCTTTAAGCTTGCTGCTTATGCTTATGTGTGAAAAAAATGAGCTCTCTTTTTATATGATTGGCCTTTCTATGTTATCTGCCAAATACAATAGTAGCAGCAGGGCTGAAACCTCTCAGTATGACTCAGAGAGCTAAGAAAAGCCATCAGCCACCCTGCTAATGCAAAGAGAACTCACATGCAGAGCTGCTGTTTCCCTGCAAAAAGCCTCCCCCAGGCTAACATGTCTGCTCACTGTCTTCATATCATCACTTCCATATGTATACATATACACATGGTGGGGGTGAGCATGGTTCAAAAAAGTGACCTCGGTGAAGTCAATCGTAATACTCCTGTTGAGTTAAACAGGGACAAGAGTTTGCCTCAGGTCTTGAAGTCAATGTGCCTGTGTAAAATTACATCCAAACTGCAGGCCTGATCATAGTACAGGGCATTTGCGATTTGATTTACCCTGGAGGCGACCCCAGGAAAGTCAGTGTGTCAAAAGCTTGACATAGTCTCCATACATCACGAGTACCCTGGCTGAGATATGAAGAAAGTGGCCCCACTGCTGCAGTCCCTGGCCAGCCCTCATCCCCCAAGTACTGCAGCCCAGCCTTTAACCAGATTTGCTGTTTCAGTGAGCCCAGGATCCCCCAGCACCAGCTCACCTTGTAACCTTGTTTATTGCCAGACGCATCTTAAGGGAGAGGCAAAATCATATTTATTTTCACAGACAACAGGAGCAATGTAATTTATTTATGGATAGGGAACAAAGTTACAAAATAAAACAAAACCTGATGGTAACAGCCACCTAAAGTATTACTCTGTCCTCATCTGCTCTGTCAGGCGTTGCTTGCAGATATTGCTGTCATGGATAAATTCTCACAAAAAATCATCCATCAGAGTGGCTTTTTGGAGACCATGCCTCTTCCTCTGTTTGCAATCTACTGTTGATATGCTTTTTAAGAAAGCCCCCAAAACCTTTAAATAGTCGTGAATTTTCTAAATTTGACCCAACTCCCAGTATTCTCCTTTTCAGCTGTTAACATCAGATTTTGCACTGTATTTCAGCTTCACTGCTTTTTTCCCTCCTGCCGGTTGGTGCAGACAGGTCTCTTGAGGCCAGTTTGGTGTGTCACTAGCCCTGTGCCTGCTGCCAGGAGCAGCCAGCCAGGTTCCAGCTGATGTTTAACCACTGAGGTAAATGCAGCAAAGTAGGTCACTTTTCTGAACTTTCACATTTCCACTACGCATTTCCACCACTGGTTCAGCCAGTCCTGGGTTTTATCACAAAACTTCAAACATTATATCTTTACTGTTCCTCAAGATATAGTAGCACTTCACTCACAGCCAGGGTTTTCCTTCCAAGGTAACAGTGCCCTAACATGACTCGTAGCAGAGACACAAAGCAGAGCAGAGCCAAGAGCTATGAGCCTGTTGTCTCGGGCTTGGTGTAATCTCCTCTGGGCAAGCATTTTGCTCGGGGTGAAGCTAAAGAGTCTCAGAGCAGTGGAAACAGGCCCAGAAAAAACAGGCTTGCACTCAGCTGTATGCGTTCACATTCACTGTCAGGGATTCCTGTGTCCTGCAGACCCCCTTGTGCCCCCTGCCAAATCTATCCCTGAAAATCGGGAGCTTTACTACAGAGAGGCTTAATCCCCACTTTCTGGCATCCTGGATGAAATCGAGCACCCAGTGAGACCACAGGAGGTTGCGTTGCTCCTCCATGCCCAAGGATGAAGCACAGTCATTCTGATTCAGCACCCCACCAGACATGCTCATCCAGCCCGGCCATGCAGCAGCACCCAGTACCCTCTCCTCCACACCACCTTTCTGCTCACAGGTTAGAAACAAAAAACATTACCGACCAGAAAACACAGCAGATGAAAAGCCAACTCTTACTGCAGGGATTATGTGATTCTCTAATTAGGGCATCTTCCCCATATCTCTGTTTTTAACTGCTATGGCAACAGGCGGTATGAACATTAACAAATTGAACAGAATGAGAGGGGAGGCTCTGAAACAAAGAGAAAGATCACATTACGCGAGTGGACTGTGTAAAATGACGCAAAAGCCAGCGAGTCTAGAATTGATTTAATAAGTGATATGCAACAGGTACACATTTCTTGTGCCTTGAATATAGGGTAAGAGGCATGAAGACTTATCAGCTGAATCCTGGTAAGTTGTATCCCGCATAATTATCTTGACAACTTGAAGTGCAGATGCATTGGTTGAAATAACGAGCATCTGTTGTCTGCAACAAACCTGAGCAATTACTCTTCAATGTAAAAATGTGTTTAAAGCAAATTCAGAGTAGTGCAGCAGTTGTAAAGTGATTTCTGTTTCTTTTGGTTGCAGTGGTTTCCTGAAGGAGCTGTTAATGTCTGGCTGCACTCATCTGCCAGGACCAGCACCTCATGCACTCCAAAGACCAGAGGACAAACGTGCACTACGGAAGTCCTCCTAAAGCAGGACTGGCAAGCAGGAGAAAATGAAATACAGTTCTTAATCTGCAGTTACAGACAAATGCAGATACAAAAATAAAAATAATGTAAGGCAAAGAATGGTTGGCCTTGCTGCGGGTTTGTTGTTCATCTGCCATAATTGCACAGTGGAACAATTTTTTTAAGGTGGAAAAGAGATGCTGGACAAAGGAACCTGGCTCCTGCAGGTGACACATGGGGTTTCCTTTCCTTACGGGTGAAGTTAATCAAGTGCTTTGCTGTGTTTCATCCAGTTTGCTCCAGAAGTCTCAGGACATCTTCTAGAGAAGCTGCTGCGAAGAGTCCAGACAAAATAAGCAGTGTGTGTTATGCAGGACTGCAAATACCAGTCATTCCAAGGAGGGCTGCTCTGGGCACACAAGGAGCAAATCTGTTGTGAAATGGGATCAGCATCTGAGACCAAGACACGTTGGGCAGTGAAGTTACCATCACAGCTGAGCCCTTGTCCCCACAGAAGCACAGGTTGTCCCAGTGTGATTTCCCCTCTGAACCAGAGGAGTTTTTCGCAGTTTGCAAGTAGCAGAAGGTACCTGGACCACAGGTATGGTAGTGCTACTGCACCTTGCCATGCTGTGGGCTGCTTCCCTGCTGAGACTTCCCTGGTGGGACTAAGGCATTTTCCCAAATGACCTCAGTGCTAGAAGCGATACAGCCTGGCCCAAGTACTTACCTGCAATGCTTAAAGAGTTCTTTCAACTCTGTCTGGTAAAGCATTATTGCCCAAATGAGCTTTTGAATCAGGAGAGAGAGAGGAGCTGTCCCTTTGTCAAGCAGCTGCTGTCAGTGCATGAGGTGCAGGGAAGAACTCCCACGTCCTGCAGAGTGGAGCGACAGCCTGACATGTTTGAAGAGAAAAAATCTGGGACTTACAGTGAGCTACAGCCTCCTGGAGGTCATGAACTCCAACTCTCAGGAGCTGAGAGATGACTGGAAAGCTGCCATGAGAAACCTCCCTCCCCAGGGATGACCACTAAAATAACCTTTTGTTAAGTTATATGTATAGTTTACGCATTCCTGCTTTCAGATGCAAAGTGTCTACTCCTCAAACATGAGCACCTATAACCTTCCAGGTCCACACATATCTAGGAGGAAAGCTTGATCTAGCTGAAGCAGCTAGACATGTGGCTGAAGAGGAAGCAAGGTATAGGGGAAGAGTAAGGTCAGAATAAAGAAAAGAGCTTTCCAAATTGTACCTGTGTCCTGCAGGGTTTTGCAGTGCCTCAGGATGGGGAAAGGAGCAGGTTCCCAGTTTGCTTCACCTCTTTTCTTAGGATTCATCAGCAAACTAATCTACAGCAATCTCTGTTCAATTCTGCCACTTTTTGACCCTAATTCATCCTTTTTATAGCAAAATTTGGTTTTAGTAATTACTGATTTCCTCACAATTCCCAAAACGGTGCAGACAGTCGCTTGAAGGCTTCTAGGGTATAAGGACAGCTGGATACATGGTTTAGAAGTGAAATAGTGATGGGCAATTTCTGGGAGATTGTGAAGAAGAAGTAACAGTCTTCGGGCTGACCACCAAGTGAGTGCAGTCCCATGCTGGCAGTCCATGACCCACTCCCCTGGAGCCTCGCAGGCACAAGTTCTTTGCCAGAGGAGCAAGGGGAAGCCACATCTCTTGCAGCTTTGAGCTGAAAGTGAAGCAGGTTTCCAGGCTTTCTCCTCCATGCTTCCCAA
Organism: Nesoenas mayeri; assembly: GCF_963082525.1. NCBI lineage: Eukaryota > Metazoa > Chordata > Aves > Columbiformes > Columbidae > Nesoenas > Nesoenas mayeri. The sequence goes on from NC_137541.1 coordinate 105,761,754, forward strand.
TTAAGACTAAAGTTGCCCATTTGACACATCTTGGTCTTTGTTCCTTTGAAGCAACCTGTTTCCCCAGGCAGTGGCTGGATGCTCAGGTAAAGCCCTGCTCTGCAAGCTTGATCTCACGCTGAGGTACACAGGCAATTGTTGGAATGTCTGCTGGCTCCTTACGGGTAGATAACTGTTCACATGGCACTGCTTCATCTTTTCTGTTTTCAAACCATTTCAAGCAATATAAACAGGTACCCAAAACAAATTTCCAAATGTTATTTGAGAAGCTGAGCAGGGGTCTCAGAATGGCAGAGGAGCAGCTCCTGAGCTGGCAACGAGGTGGCCCACAACAAGGCCAAGTGCAAGGCTGAGGCAGCCACCGGTATTAATACAGGCTGGGGCACGAAGGGATTGAGACTAGCCCTGCAGAGAAGGACTTATGGGTAATGATGGATAAAAGATTGGACATGAGCCAGCAGCATACACTTGCAGCCCAGAAGGTCAATCATATCTTGGGCTGTATCAAAAGGAGCATGACTTGCAGGTGGAGGGTAGTGATTCTTCTCCTCTGCTCTGCTCTGGCAAGACCCCACCTGGAGTCCTGCATCCAGCTCTGGAGCCCTCAGTACAGGAAAGACATGGACCTGTTGGAGAGAGTTCAGAGGTGGTCACAAAAATGATCAGAGGGCTGGAACAGCTCTGCTATGAGGACAGACTGGCAGAGTTGGGGTAGTTCAGCCTGGAGAAGGAAGAGGAAGGGTAAAGGGAAGGGGAAGGGGAAGGGGAAGAGGAAGCCCCAGAGAGACCTTATTCTGGCCTTCCAGTACTTAAAAGCGGACTATAAGAAAGATGGGAACAGATACTTCAGCAGGTCCTGTTGTGACAGGACAAGGGGTAATGGTTTTAAAGTAAAGGAGGGGAGATTCAGGCCAGATATGAGGAGGACATTTTTTACAATGAGGGTGGTGAAACACAGGGCCAGGTTGCCCAGAGAGGTGGTAGATACTGCATCCCTGGAAACATCCAAGACCAGGCCGGACGGGGCTCTGAGCAATCTGATCTAGTTGAAGATGTCCCTGCTCATTGCAGGGGGTTGGACTAGATGACCCTTGAAGGTCCCTTCCAACCCAAACTATTCTATGATCCTGTGGGCTATAGGGAGTTTATTTAGAGAACAAAAACAGCAGATATGGATATTTTACTGGTGTGTATCCATACATCATAATTTGTATTATGCAGGTTTCCTAAATCAAACAGTCCTTGGGATGGAATGAAGAAGTTATTTTCTCTACCAAATGCACTTTTTTTCATTTATTTTGGCAAATGCAAAGTAAATACCTTACTACACATCATTTGTTATAAATACATACAGAAATTGAGTTATTTTCTACATCTTCAAAATACCTTTCATTATCATAAAATCCTGCCACCTCATACCAATTAATCTATTAATTTATAAACAGCCAAAGGGAATGGATTTAGATAATACCTTGATATATAATTAATGAGCTCAGTGTTGCAGATGCCTTTGAGTCAAATAGTTGAATCGAGCTTCTCCAGCCTGACTGAAGAGGTTTTTAGTGAAATGTCATAAAAGCATGTGATGAGTTATTGCCTGTCAACTTTTTATATTGGCTGGTCCCCTGGCTGGACAACACCACATTGCTGGCAGCTGCTGTACGTCCTCCTTCCTTCCAGCTTTTAACGTGGTACAGTTTCTGCAGGTGCTGATTTTCAATAGCTTGAAGTGAATTACCTTGCCCCAGCTGTGAAGTTTACAAAACCACAAAAAAATGATCTCTCCTTTCTATTTTTTAAGAAAAGGCTTGGGATTTGTTACATTCGTTGAATTTGTTGCCCAGCCTCATGCCTAAAGTTTCTTCCAAACTTTCTTTTCAAAACATGCTAAAGGCCCTGACATTTTCTTGCACTCTTAAAAGTTATGAAACCTCTCAAGTTTTTATTCTCAAAAGAAGAGAGACAAGAAAGTACAGAGAAAAAAATCTTTTCTTCCTACCCTTTCCTCTCACTCCCCCAGGTTCTACCCATCTCCCCTATAGTTTGAAAATCAGATCTAGCTGCAGTGTCAGTGGCAGCAGGTTGGAGTAGAGAAGGTGTTTGAGGAGTCTTTGATGTCTCCTGACTCTCATGCCCTTCAATGTGCAGTAGAAGTGAGTGTGCACCCTTTGGTCTCTCCAATGCAACCAAGGAATGGCTGAGCATTTGCAGGTCTAGCTCATGTCTCCGGCCCCAAGGTAGCAAGACAGGGTAGGGATGCTCTGAGTTACCATATTGTTGGGCTTCATGTGGGCAGAGGAGTTTGGGGGCTTCTCTTGTGATGGTGATTCTCACCATGAGCCAAAATTTCTCTATACTTCCTATTTCTGTGAACAGGAAGAAAGAACTAACCCAACTGAGACATTTCCAACATCACTGACCAAGACCTCAAGGGAAGTATTTTTCCACTGAAAAATCCTGACTGCATTTTCTAATATGTATCATGCCACAGAATAAGGTGTACACTCCTGGATGTTCTAAAAGGGGTAATAAGGTGAAATTTCTGTGTGTAGTGCAGGACATCTCTTGTGGAAATCAAGGCCATGGCTGTGGTTTGAAGTTGTACTGAAAAGATCTTTAGCTAGTGCATTAGAAACATTTTCCTAACATCATCAACCCCCTTTTCAGTCCTCTGCCAGTTTCTCTCCTACGGAGCCTGAAATTTAGCTACTACAGAGCAACACAGAGACTCTTCCACACAGCTGCAAACCTTTTTTATTTATACTTAGGCTCTATTGTCAGTAGTCATACAGACAAATAGGCACATTTTCTTCTTCTAGGCCAAGGGAACACTGCTGGGTGTGACACAGCCAGGTGCAGTCTTTTCAGAGAGACACAGATTCAAATTGAATCAAATGGGGTGAGGGAAAATCACATAAGACACTCCACACCACTCAGGACTTGGTCACTTTTCTTGGATAGAGCAAAGAGGACACCAAGGGGAAGAAAAGTATGTACCTTACCCTTGTTGGCTCGGTTTGGCCTGACTAATGCCATTTAAAGCAATTGTTCTGTATTAGCCCAAGTCCATTAAGGTCATCAGGAACTGGTGATTTCATGGTGTTGTGGATCAGATTCACATTCATTAAACTTCAGTGGTCACCACTTACCCTGTCCTCTCCAAGCAGTGTTTGCTCTCACCTTTCCCTTACTTGTTACAAACAAAAGTCAGTAGAAAGGCCCCTGTGGTTACCCATCTTTAAGATGATGTTACATTTCTCTCAGTTCTGCTAACAGAATAAAACATCTGGCAGTTTTTTGAACTAAAATCACTGTGAATAATGTGAATACATTTTGTCAGCATATCGGAACAAACTCTGACAATAATTTGGTTTTGCTTGGGGGGATGGGGGGGGATAATGATTGTATCAGTAAAAGTAGATATTTTAATTTTCACATATAGTAAGATTTATCCTGAATAGTTAAAATGTACTACAACATATACAGACACACCTGCAAACAAAACTTGGCCTGCTTAATTTAAATCATATTAAAGCTTTTTGCCCTTGAGTCTACAAATAGTTCATCCCTGAGGATAATGGTAAGCATTATGTAGTATAGAGAATTAAATGTAAAAATACCTGTACTGGCATTACACAAGAACAGGCATAACACTGTAAACACCTGAGCAAGAAATTAACTCCCCTTGTAGGAGTAGACAAGGGTGTGATTTTCTCTCAGTGCCATATCTGCCTCTTTTTAGGATCCTACACATTTAATTTACTTGGAGCTGTTTCATTCCAGCAGTGGGTGTCACACAACTTGCCACACAGCTGTTGTCAATTAATAATAACGGGATATTATGATAAAACAAATAGCCTATTAGTTCACATCCTGGTTTATTTTCATGCCTCACTCTCGAGAAAACCAACAGGCAGCTGCTCTGTGACTTTAAACTGGTCCCTATTAATTTCCTATGGGATATGCAAGGACACTGAAATGTATTATGCATGCACACCAACACAAAGGAGCCTCGTTCTTCCTTCGAGCATGTGAAAATAATACTTTGGATCTGGTGGTTATATAAATAGTAGAAATTATGCAGAAAACAGTCCATGTTCCTTTGGTAATGGCACCTCATTAATTTTGCTGAAACCTCCCTACATTACAGCAATGAATTCTGCTGTCAGGTTTTGGGTTGGGTTTTTTCTTTGTTTTTCCTTTTCATGAGAAAACTGTGCCACAGAAGAGCAAGAAGGGAAAGTTTCTGCTGGGCTACGGTGGACAAATTGCCCATCAGATAGAACAGCAGTCAGAGAGAAGAAGAGCTGTGATGGATAGTATATACCAAAATTGTGCTTATTAACAGTTGTAGAGAAATAATTACTTTGACAAAAAAAAAATCCAAGAAGTAGTTCCAGAAGTGGTGGAACTCAGTTTCCAATGGATTTGTGTCTTGTGGGTAGCTGAAGTGCACAGGGGCTGCAGCATGAACTCACCAAATCAGTAGATATGAAAGAACTCTCTGAGGAAAAAGAAAGAATACCAATTTTGAGAAAAACTGCAATTAGACATGAGTGGGTTTTTATTAGTAGCAGATTCCATATAATCTCATTAGGAAACAGCCATTGACAGAGGAGAGGAGAGGACTCTTCACTCATTGCTGACCATGTGCATGGTGTAGCTGAAAGTCAGCCATGAAGTGCAAATCACCGGAGGCCTTGAAGACAGCCAGAGCACCGCTTTGGTCTCCACATGAATCCTCTGGCAACTAGTCTGATTTGAGCTGGAATGTGTGAGCTGTCAAATCTGGTAGAAACTGAACTGCAAGTTTGAAAGCTATTGAGAAGAGATCTGATGGTGAACATATTTGTGCAGCAACAGAGAATGAGCTTAGTTTTTTTGGAAGCCAGGCTAATAAAGAGATACACTTTCATTATTGTCACCTTTCTGGTTCCCAGGGCTAGCTGATAATAGTGTCAGCAAGCTGATGGCCTCTGCCTAAAAGTCTACATGTATTCCTCTCTAATTCTCTGTCTTTGGAGGTCCAGGCCTTTAACACATGTATTTCTTTTCAGTGAACAAATACTACAGAAGTAGCCTTGTACTCTCTAAAATTAAGCATCACGTAACTTTTCACATGGAAAACTGCTCAAACTCTATCAGGTTTGACCAACATCAGGACAAGACGCTGTTGGCAGGTACATTGTTAGAGACTGCTGTTCTTGTGTGTTGACATAGACAATGAAAATGTAGCTTCATATATGTGACCAGTGTTAATGTTGCAGCCTAGGAGCAGGAGGTCACAGAACTCCTTTCTCCTCATGCACGGAGATGGAGCAAGCAGCTACCACTCCAGTGATGCTGAACTCAAACAGCCTCAGCACTCTTCAAAAACATAATTATTTCAAAACGTAACTATTTCAATCTTTATTCCCACTTTCAAAAGACTATGGAGAGGATTCTTCAAAGACTTGAGAAGAGACTCTGAGCTATTTTGATTCTATTTACAAAATATTAGATAGATAACTAACTGCTAATAAATACTCCAGAAATCCCAAAGATGTGTGAAATTTTGCCCTTTATTGCTCTTTGTGAAGTTCTAAAAAGGGTTTCCTTCTGTTTGCATTTGGAAGGAGGGGAATCATTATTGTAGAGCCTCCTATATAAACCAGCATTGATTAGTAACTAGAGTGTTTCTAATGCATTTCATTGTGTTCTCTGTACTACTGGATGTAGTAATAGAAGAGCTAATCAGGTTAACTCACCATCATTGCGCTGCTGCACCTACTGAAGCTTACAGATTTTACTGCCATTTCTCAAGTTTGCAACTTTAGTTAATTATTGGTGTGATTCTGATTATTTTTCACAGTCCTTTGTTAATTTTACCTCATCTAACCTTGTAAATCCTGGTGAGGAAACTTCCCAAAGAATTCAAAGAATCAGTTATTTCACAAGTTCCCCTCACTCCTAACTATGTCCCAGATTTTACCCTATCCGGCTCTCACAACTGAAATTATTGATGTATGCTTTAGTATTCATGTATGCCATTCTTTTCTGTCTTTTGTGGTCTGCAAGCTGCAGCTACACAATATCACCATTTTTTTTCATTCTAGCTTATTCATTTTTTTTCATAAAACGTATGTATGTGATATGTTTTCCCAAACACTTCCCAACAAATACGACTGTGCTAAAGAATCTTGATACAGGAAATATTTAGTAACAGTGGAAAAACAGGTATTAAAATATAATCTGAAAAAAAAAAAATGAAAACAAAATTTGTGTAGATTATGCAATTGGAATGAGTATGTATGTGGTGTTTCTAAAAATGCCAGTGAGAAGGCTGGAGAACACTAGGCAAATCCCTGCTAGAAGTGTACTGTTTATTATAGCCAACACACCTGCACAGCCAAGTCATCACATTCAAACTCAGTTAGTCTGACATTTAGAAATACTGAGTATATACAGACTGTTGACTAAAGGCAGGAGTTCTAAGTGACTGTAAAAAATAGTGTTCTCTAAATTAAATCCCCAAGTGGGAAAAACATCAGTCAATGCCTTTCTTACTAGCTGTTTTAAGCTATTCTCCTGTTCATTGTATTGGGTTTACATAGCAAGGTTTTGGTACTAGGCAGGCTGCAGAGGTAGCTCTTTTGAAAACACACCAAAAGCTGCCCCCATGATGGACAGAGACAGTTCCATATGGCTCCAAAACTGACCCGCCACAAGCCAAAGCTGAGACAACCAGTGATGCTGATGATGCCTTTGTGATAACATATATAAGAAAGGATAAAAAAACTGTGCATCAACCTGGAGAGAGGGGTGAGAATATGTGAGAGAAACAGCTATGCAGACACAGAGGCCAGTGCAGAAGAAGGGCAGGAGGTGCTCCAGGTGATGGAGCAGAGATTGCCCTGCAGCCCATGGTGCAGACCATGGTGAGGTTGGCTGATCCCCTGCAGCCCATGGAGGTCCATAGTGGACCAGATCTCCACCTGCAGCCCATGGAGTACCCCACACGGAAAGAGGTGGACGTGCCCTAAAGGAAGCTGCAGCCTGTGGAGAGCTTGCACTAGAGAAGGCTCCTGGTATGAGCTCCAGCCTGTGGAGAGGGGCCCATGCAGGAGCAGGTTTTATGACAGGACCTTTGAGCCTATGGTGGTCACAGGTAACCCATGCTGGAGCAGTCCATTCCTAAAGGACTGCACCACATGGAAAGAACTCATGGTGGAGAAGCTGGTGAAGGCCTTTATCCCATGGGAAGGACCCCACACTGAAGCCAAGGAAGAACATCAGTTCCTCACAGGTTGCCTCTGCTGCAAACCTCATTCCCAGTCTCCCTGCACCGTGCAGGAGGCAGAAGAATGAGGAGTAAAGTTGAGTCAAAGAAGAAGGTGGTGGGAGGGGAAAAGGTGGGTTAAGTTTTATTTTATTTCTCACTATCCTAGTCTGTTACTATTACTTGGCAATAAACTAGATTACTTTCCCCAAGTTGAATCTGTTTTTGCTCATGACATCAACTGGTAAGTGATCACACACATTCACTTATACAACGTTTCCTTTTGAAAAGTCCTGTGTTTATTTACTCTGTTAGTCTCCCTATCTGATACACCTTATTTTGTCTGTCTTCTCTTGCAGTTTCCTATGCAAATACATAATCACTCATGTTTTAACTGAGCTCTAGTTACTAAAATAGCTTCATTTTTATTCACAGGTTGTGTTACTTTATAATTTTATTTCATTTTGCTTGACCTTTCAGCGTCTATATTCAGTCTCTACCAGTGCAACACATTATTCTTTCAATTCCATAGTACTTTTGACAAATGTAACAATAGTCTGTCCTCTAACAAGCTTACAGCTGAAATAATAGATGGCAGAAGAAGCCTGAGCTGGGGGTAATCAGGGAATGATACGATTTACACATTATACACTTGAGAATGAATTGACCACAGGATATATATAGATCATCACATCCTTGATGGCATGTAACCATGTAATCAGGGTCTGATAAAGGCCTCAAGACATCAAAGCAATGAGACTTTAGAACAATCTTCTTGTTAGAGATGTGAGGACAAAAAAATAAGTCATCCTTAAGCTGGAGCCTGGTGTGTTTCTGAAAAGGACTGCATGATGTTGTTGCCTGCAGCAGGAAAGTGGATTTTTTTAAATTTTTTTTTTACTTCTTTCACAATGTTTTTGTATTTGCTTGCCGTGAACAAGGGAGGGAAAGCGTCTTATTAGAGTGTAGATGTGCAGAAGGTGAATGTGAAAGCTGTATGCGTGAAGGACGTCAGTCAAAGGAGCAGCACCTTATGAATGGATGAAGAAGTGTAAACATAAGATCTACTGAGAAAGCAATGTTTTACTAAATGGCTTTCACAGAATCACACATAATCACAGAATGTTAGGGATTGGAAGGGACCTCAAAAGATCATCTAGCCCAATCCCACTGCCAGAGCAGGAACACCTAGATGAGGCTACACAGGAAGGTGTCCAGGCGGGTTTTGAATGTCTCCAGAGAAGGAGACTCCACAACCCCCCTGGGCAGCCTGTTCCAGTGCTCTGGCACCCTCACTGAGAAGGAGTTTTTTCTCAAATTTAAGTGTAACCTCTTGTGTTCCAGTTTGAACCCATTGCCTCTTGTCTTACCATTGGTTGTCACCAAGAAGAGCCTGGCTCCATCCTCATGACACTCACCCTTTATATATTTATAAACATTAATGAGGTCACCCCTCAGTCTCCTCCAAACTAAGGAGACCCAGCTCCCTCAGCCTTTCCTCATATGGGAGATGTTCTACTCCCTTAATCATCTTTGTTGCTCTGTGCTGGACTCTCTCCAGCAGTTCCCTGTCCTTCTTGAACTGAGGGGCCCAGAACTGGACACAATATTCCAGATGTGGTCTCCAGTAGCTTCCCAGTGGTTTCCAGTGGCTTTCCCATCTACTTCTCTGGTAGCTCCTGTCCATGCTCAAGAGGTGAAAGTATTTGGTTTATCATAGAATCATAGAATAGTCTGGGTGGGAAGGGACCTTCAAAGGTCATCTAGTCCAATCCCCTGCAATGAGCAGGGACATCTTCAACTAGATCAGGTTACTCGGAGCCCCATCCAGCCTGGCCTTGGATGTCTCCAGGAATGAGGCATCTACCACCTCTCTGGGCAATCTGGGCCAGTGTTTCACCATCCTCATTGCAAAAAACTTCTTCCTCATGTCTGCCCTGAATCTCCCCTCCTTTAGTTTAAAACTATTGCCTCTTGTCCTATTGAAACAGGTCCTGCTAAAAAGCCTGGCCCCATTTTTCCTATAGGCCCCTTTTAAGTACTGAAAGGCCACAATAAGATCTTCCTGGACCGTTCTCTTCTCCAGGCTGAACAACCCCAACTCTCTTAGCCTGTCCTCATAGGAGAGGTGTTCCATCCTCTCTCTCTTATTTCACAAGAGACAGTCATTGTGCATTAGGTAGTTTTGCTGCTCACCAGCTGATTGCGGACTGCTGCTAATGTGCCCTGCAGAGATGTCAGCATGTGGCATCAACCCTGCTAACTTGCCAAACTGCATTAAAGTAAACCATAAACTACTTTCCAAAGAAGCAGTAGCGATGGAAGGCAGTACGGAAAAGAAAGGTGGTCTGCTGGGTGAGGAAGAGAAGGCGAGGCATGGCCAGAAAACAATCTCACAGTTGCCTGTGATCTGGTTTTCAAAAATAGTTGCTACTCCACCTGTGGAATATTGCATAATAAATGGCACAGATGGTAGAGTGGCTAGATGTTTTAAGAAAAAATTAAAATATTTATTTGATTATGTGAGGATAAAGCATTTGCACAGGCAAAGCACCATTAAATACCAAGTTCTCTACAGCCCTCAGAACATGGTTGAAATCTTAAGGTACTGACTTTTTCCCTAATGTACTGATTGTTTTTTGCCTCTACACACACACACACACACACACACACACTTACCAACCCAAATCAGTCCGCTTTCTGAACTTGCCATTTTTTTCCTGATTTAACATGGTATTTTCCTACTGGAGACAACAGTTTTACACCACTCCTGGTAGTTTCCCAAATACTGGTGTCATTCAGGAAGCATGACAGGGAATCTTTTGTTCCCCCTATGTGTTTCTGTCAGCAATCATATCTAGAAACTGAATTCTGTTTAAAATGCAGATTTATCTGCTAATGTACTGTTTGCCTAGAAAAACAGATGTCTGAATGAAAAAGACTACCTTAGGGGGAAGTTGAGTGTGATTGCAGCCTTTAAATTTTTTATTGGATTTCAAGCAGGAAGAATTTTTCTATGATGCTACATGACAGGGAAATCCAAGAGTTCCTGCACAGCACCTGCTTGGTGGCTTCAGAGCCCGAGGTCCAGCAGTCACAGTGGCATGCAGTCAGGCTTCTTTCTCCCTGGTATCTGACACGCCTTGGCTATCTCCACTGAACGTTTCATCTTCTGTCACCCTGCAGACGCCAAGCAACATTGTTTTCTTGGAATTTTTTCAAGCACCTCTAGGCACTGTGGCACATAATTATTTCTACAAAAACCTTCTTCAGCTCCTTCATTCATTGCCTACTTCACCCTTCACCCCAAGCCCCCTTTTGCTGCATGGCTGCTGAAAACTTGACATGGCAAAGGCACCTGCTGTTTCTGCAATTGCTGTCTACTGCCCTACCCATGGAAGCTCATCAGCTAATTCTATTGTCCAGTGGAGGGCAAGGACGGTCTTTGGCCAGCATCCAGCATGGGGGAATCCTGCTCTGTGCAAGCACTCCTGAGCACAACAGTAACACAAACATATTGACAAAATAGCACTTGAAATAGAAATGGGAGTCTGCCACAAATGCTCTTAAGAGCTCCTTTCCCCTCTCTGTTGTGAGAAGTTTGATCTCTCTCCATGCACCATCTTCACACGATATCTTTTACAGCACACCCAGAGGGTCAGAGGGCCTGGGTTATTTCAAAGCAAAGCAGCTGTCTTTAAGAGTGTTTCTCTCTGAATGTGTATCATGAATGCGGACACAAAAGTAACATCTTCCCCTTGATTTTCTGGAAGAGTTTTGTTATTGCATTTCACACTGTTTTGACTTGCTCTCTGCTATTTGTTCTTAAGTCTCCTTCTGGGAATAAAGATGTATTTTCCCCCATAAAACAGCAGAGTATTTATTCCTCAGCTCTATAGATCTGCTTCACCTTAGTCTGTCTCTTTCGGGATAAGCCACCACTAGCAGGGCTGGGGAAACATAGTACATCGAATTTTCTGAAGTTAGGCAGGAGCAAAAAAATCTTGGGTGCAATTGTTCAAGCATGGGGTGTCACATCATTTGTGCCATGGTCTTGCTGAGGGAAAGGAGAAGAATTCAGCAGTCCTCACTGCTGAGGCCTACAGAGACACTTCTCCCTCAGATCTGGGGGTGGCATCCATAACCTGTTCTCCAGAAGATCACCGATGGTTGCAGACCTGGTGAGCTATGGCATATGGCTCTTAATTCTTGAGGAAAAATACCCAAAAGCCCTTGCATAGAGATGTAACATGCCAAAGTCCCTGAAAGGAGGGAGAATGGGGGAAAAATGCAGGATGGTAGACGACTGAATGTGACTGCCATTTTGCCAGCAAGAAGCATGGTCAGTGAAAGATTCTCCAGAACAAGAAGCTACACCATTGCCCTGGCCGTCAAACATCACTTTGGTGTAGACCAGATTTTCTGGCAGTCAATTCTGTGGGGAGGTTTTGTCCTGGAAACAGTTTCCTCATTGCCCCGTTCTGAAATAAAAGCTGAGAGTCTGAGAGACGTTTCAGGTAATAAAGTGATAACTTCAAAGGACTTCCCAGAAATCATTATCATAGGCATCATCAAACAAAGTTATTCTTGCCCAATCTTTTCTGGAGATCCAGCTTCTCTCCCACCACTTCAATGAATTTCATTTCTGTCATCTAAAACAAGCAATGCATTATGCCTTCATGTTCACATACAAACAATGGCTCAGAAGGTGCAGGTACTGTAATAGCTTAGATTTGTTTCCAGCACAGCTGTGTTTCAAAAATAATTGCAGTTTCAAATTAAGCCAAACTTTGTTTTTTGTCCTGAGTTGAGACTTCAGACCAACTGAAGTTACATGTAAGCTATTCACAAGGTTGCCTTTGAACTTTCCCATAAGAAAAACCTCTGTTTGTATATAGACATGTGTCACTGTATCTACCTTGATATTAACTGAAATGAAACATGTTTTATGCTTTTTGAATTTAAAAACAATGGAACAAAGAAAGGGTTTATTGACAGCTGCTGTTGGGCAAGAAAAGACCAAAACACATGCTAAAACTAAGGTCTTCTAGCGCTCTCCCGGAGTGTTCAAATCTCTTTTCCCCTAGCAAAAAAATTGGAATATTAGGAAAACCTGATTCACCCCATTACTCAAGGCAATTAAAGAAGTACTATCAGGTTTTCACACTTGTAAAATTCCTGGCTTTCAGTTACTGAAGCATCTTAAACCACATGTCATTCACTGTACTTCTAACAATATCTGTAGTTTCCTTGGGAATACTTCACTTGTAAGAAATTAAAATTCATTATCACTAATGAGATATTCTGATTTCAGATTGTCATTTCCGATTCTAAATATAAAAGTAATTACCAGCACATGCGACCCCCCTAAGGGAACAATTTTATCATCATTCCTGGAAGTAACATCAATACTTTTGTTGTTTCTTGTAAATGAAAAGCTTTTACCATAATGACTCCAAATAGTCAGGTAGAAGCCATTACATAGACACAAAGGAAAGAAATAATTGCATCAGCAATTTAGCAACATTTTCTACTTACAGGAGCAATAAATAAACACAAAAGAGCAGTTGTTTAAGTATTACACACAGTTATAGAATGCAGCTTTTGAGTTTGTTCCCAAACTCATGGAAAAAAATACCTAAAATACACAGTTGAGTCTCTGAATACTGCAACAAAACCAGGCAGCAAAGAGAAGTTGGTGCTACTCGTAAATCCCAATAAATAAAATGTCCTTTCCTTTCATTTCATCATGACAATGTTTCACTTTGTAAACTATACAGCTATTCACAGAAGGCCTTGTAAAATATTAGCAGATTCCTTGTAAAAGAATAGCAGATTCATAACTGTGCTGGATTTCAGGAATAATTTTGTCAAGTGCAAACCTGACTTCTGTGTCCTGCAACATCTCTCCATTTTCAACAACATAGGCAAATATTTAAGTTAGCATCACCATCCCTCTTACCATTTGGTCCTGTCATCCCTGTGTGCTCCACATGGCATTTCCCGTGTTTGATATAGGTGTCTAAAATGAGAGTCACACAAGTAAAAAGACATTTATAGGCTCTTCCTTTACCTATCACTCTTTGTTGAGATTATCTAAATGTGGGAACGGCAGGATGTGCAGTTCCAGCTAAAGGGCCTTGGACAGATTATACAGAAATACGTTTTTCTGAGCGTAAGAGGTGATAGTCCAGGCCAGTGAGAATGATATCTTGGGTCGGAAAATCGTCCCCACATGTATGGTGTGTGAATGTCGGGCCTGAGTGTGTGAATGAGTGGGTCAGAATGCCGCCCACAAACTACACATGGGAATGTGACTGAAAACAGTCACAACATGAGTGTGGTGTGTTTAGAATAACATTTTTTGAAAAAAACTGTTAAACTTCTTGGTCCAGCCCTGTATCTGTAAACATATAAATTGAAAACTGTTAATGAAAGAGAGCTCAGCTCTGCCTGGCTCTGCTCTTACTGCTAACAAGAACTCTGTGCCTGTGCATCTCTGCATCTGTATGAATCTTTCGCATCACCACATCTAAATAATTGCTATATTCTTATACAACCTTTTTCTACTTTGTAATTCTGTTGAATATCCCTGTGCATGTCTGTATACTATAACACACCTCTATATAGCCTCATTTATGGTTTATGAGTTAGATATTTAGACTAGCAATATTGAATATATTAAGAACAGTGAATGATTACATAAGGATAGAAAGAACATTTCTTCATTACTTACTATTTGTTACTGAGAAACTGTATTCTGTACACACAGTTCTGACAATTTTAATTGGAAAGTTTTTCAGAATAAAGCACCATACTGGATATCCGATTAGATCAATACTTAGACAGAGATTAATTATGTCCCTTTTTCCATTCCCATTTCACACTGGTATGAAAGACATGAGAACTTGGTGTATTATTACCCAAATTCTTCTGCTTCTCCTGAGAGAAAGACCATGAGACAAGATTGATGAAGAAAATAAGACTGGAAAGATCTTTTTGGATTGTCAGATCTAGTCTTCTGTCATGTCTATCAGCCATGTCATACATATTTTTTCATAAAGAGACAAGCTCATAGCTTTTTTTTTTTTTTTAACTCCTATTGAAAAACAACTACTGGTTAGGAGCGTTGGCTTCATTTCCACTTTGAAATTCTTTTTGCCTGTGTTTATTTCCAGTCTTATATCAGTATTTAGGTCAGGTAAATGCAGCAAGCTCCTTTCATTAACTTCCAGAAAATGGGTTTTCCCTTCTTCTGATTCTTTTCTCCCTCTTGCCCCTAGTCTTACTCCCCTTCAGAAAGGATGTATCATTTACAGCTGTGTACAGTGTTTTGTGTGGGAAGATACCAGTGGTTCTCAGCGGGTAAGACATCTCCAGCCTCTACTGGAAGTCCTGGGCCTGACCCAGCCTAAGGCTCCTTCTTGGCCTTCCTGCAGTTGCATCTCAACCTGTTCACCCTGCAGCTGCTCAGCATAACAAAGTCTTTTTCCTTCCTCTTTTGTTTTCAGCTGATGAATTCCAGCTTACAGCAGGAGTTTTTGCTACTTAGCAACCTTGTAATTTTCACTTCTGTAATTTCATTATTTCTCTCTTATGTCAAGATTTAAGGTCACCCTGTTGTTCCTGTACTGTTTCTAACTCCCAGCTGTTATCATTAAGAGTTCATCAGCATGTTCCTATTTTTTTCTGCAAAGCTCTAAGACATTTCTGAGTTCTATATCCAAACCTCAAGGAATTCAGGTCTTCTCTTTCCTCCTGTTGATTAGTTCCCCTCCACTGCAAGCTTCTTGCCATCTGCTTACTGGTCATTTTCTTAGCTATCCGATACTACCTGACACACAGAAGTCCAGACCGATTAATCATTTCCAGTGAGGAAAAGTGTTTTACTGAAGTCCAGGTAGATTGGAGCTATTTCACTTCCCTTGTGTCAAAAATTAATTGACTCATGAGACATATGTATTATGTTAGGCAGGAACAATCTACTGTCAGGAGATCATAAATCTATGTCACATTTTATCCAGTTCCCCATCTAGTTCCTTGCTTTAAATTATTCTTTCAGACTTCTGGGATGAACATTACCTAACTTCCTTGTTTCACTGCATTCAGCATCTTGAATTCGAACTTGATAATGGGAATCAGCATGTTTTACCTTCAAGCTCAGAATTATAGGGTTCAGGTGAAGATAAGCTAACAATTATTTGTAAGCTATCTTTTGATTATATACTATGTCAATTTGAGCATCTATACTGCTGAAGAAAATTTTCTTATTTGTTTTAAACTGCATTAGAAAGTCTAAATGAGTGTCATTCTTCTGCAGTTCTAAGTTCAGTCATAAACTTCCTGATTTCCAAATCATCTTCCTTTTTTTTGTTATTCTACTTCTTATATTGCTCATCAGTCTGACAAGTGCCTGTCTCTCTATACAGATTGTAAAGAGACTCTCAGTCGCTCAAACGCAGCAGGACTTCATTGGCATTGCAGATGTCTGGAGTGAGGAAAAACAAAAACCACCTTGGGAGTCTTTCCATATACATTGTAACTAATTGAAGATTTATGGACTTGACACATAATATAAGGCTCTGAGGCCCATGTCATGAAAATCAAATATAGGATGATGGTGGTCCCATTGAATTTTTTTTTTTTGGTAGGTAATTAATGAGGAAGATTGTCACTAATCACATCCAGAAAAATTGTGAGCCACTGTTATTACCATGGTTCTTCATTCTACACCTGACAAGATGGTTTCCTTATTCGTATTGCAATTGGTAACACGTTTTTAACTTGAAGAAATACTCAAATACTAATGCACTCAAATGCATTCACACCATCAAGCGCGGAGATAAACACTGAAAAAATAAGCCAAAGAGGTGTGGGAAATAATTGTGCAGCAGACACTACAGTAGAACATTTGCTTTAGTAAAACTAGTAGGAAAAGTCCTTCTCATTGCTACCCTTACTAGCATCTCTATAATGCTTCACACATATTTCTGGTGTAGAATTAGAGAATTTGGCCTAGACCCTAGGTTTAAGAGAACCAAGACAGACAAAGGAAGAAGCTGGAGATTTTCAAGCAGGATGTTGCCAGGGTTACAGAAATTTGCTTATGCAATGCTCTCCACCACACTTGAACTATCCCAGGCTGTTTCCTGGGCCCACACACTGCAATAAGTGCATACACACAGGTTTTGAGAGTGTCATTTGTAGATGACAGGAAACACAAAGTGCTGTCATTAACATTGGTTTCAGCTCATTTTGTTCCTTATTCCATACTAAATCAAATATCCTATGTAAAAAAAAAAAAAATAATTTAAAAAAAAAATTAAATAAAATGAGATGACCTTGGTTTGAGGAAATCAATTGGGTTGTCAAGATGTTTTGGTACTGTTCCCAGAATGGCATAATTTGAGTAGTCTCTTGGTATTCCATAATAGACTTCATGGTAGTGCTGAAGAGTTTCAGAAGAGCAAACCCATATTTTGAGTCTGTATTGATGCATATTTCACCTTATTAGAATCTAACAAAAACATTTGTTATAAACCAGTATGTTTATATATAAACCAGAGACAGACAATTATTAAGACTTGAAATGTGTAAACCAGGATCTTCCCTGGCCCCTGGCCCTGTCTGGGCAATGCCACGGGTCCCTGTCCTTTGTGGTATCCCTCACCAGCTGGGCATCCTGGTCCTCGTTGTGTCCCCAGTCCTGCCTGGTCCTGCGTCCTGCATGAACCTCAAACCCATATCACATGTCTCTGCTGCTGCCAGCTGGACTCTGGACCTGACTGACTACCACACTTCATCTGGCACTCTTGGTGGATCCTGCCACTGTCACCAACCTGTCCCTACTGAAACCCTGTGGAACAGTGCCTCATTGGAGAGGGCAGACTAAACTAGAGCTCCAAAGGCAGCAGAGCTGACAACTCGGTGCAAACCCTGGGGGAACTGTGATGAGAATGAGCCTTCCCCACTCTTTGGTGGTGCTAGACCGTTCTGACTTTCCAGGCTTAGGATCAGTCCAAGCAGGCACAGAGTGGCTGAAACCTGCCTACACTTCTGCTACAGCTCTTCTTTTAGACTATCCTCTGTGCAAGAAGTCTATGGTAGCATATCCAGTAGTTAGCTTTGCATGCCAGTAGAGAATTTTCTTCTTCCTAGGAAGGTTCCCTTGCCAGATTACAGCCACCATACCATAGCAGCTATCAATCACACTGTCCAAGGTCCCCTGGGGATCCAAGGCCCCAGGAGAAGACAGCAGTATGTGAAGCTTGATTTCATCTCGAAAACATCCAGATCTCTGAATGCTAATTGCTAGAGATTCTTACCACACCACAGGGTGTTAATCTCAGCTTCCATGAGGGCTCTGTAAAGCACTCCTTCCTTTCCTTCTCAGATCGTGACACTTTTTCTAGTCCTTGCTTTATTTCTCATGGCTAGTCACTAATGATCCCATTGATTGATGCAGAAGGCTGTGAGGATAGGTTGCTTTTGATATCAAACAACTTCATAAAAAACATCTTCATTAAGGAGTGTTGGAGATGTGGTTTGTCTGAGGCCCATGTGGGTAGAGCCAAAAGACCTGTTAGACCAATAAGTTGAGACCAGAATGATCTCATGGGCTACATTTTCATTAATAAAATGCACCCCAGCAAAGGGTTAACATTACTTGAGCATGTCTTACTTGGATTTTTGTGAGAACACTTAGTTCACTTCCCAGCACATCTTGGGCTTTGAAGTATTCTGCTGTCACACAGAGTGGGGGCAGGAACGGGTTCAGCCTGCTAGTGGGCCATCTGCCATCACAAGAGTATTAGGTGTTACACAAACATAATACCAACAGTCCCCATGTCGTTCAGGCATGTGTGCATAAATAAAATGCAGAGCCTTCAGAACAGAGGCATTACACCCTGCCTTGCATCACAGTGCACAGCACAGCCTGGCTGCCTTTTGCGCAACCTGGCCCCAGAGCATCTTAATTCCTCACTCTACAAGCAACTCCTAGCATTCTGCTGCAGAGAAGAGGGACAGAAGATCTGTGCTCTCCCCTCCTGTCCCTAAAGGCAGCTCTCCTGGCTCCCAGCCCTGCCTTAGAGAGGAGCAGCATTCCCGTGGGGCTTAAAGGAGAGTCTCTGAATCCCTGGAGGAGGAGATGAGGGAAAAAGTTATGCTGGAGTGAAGAGCTGGGGCAAGAAAAGATAACTCAGTTGTATAACCTTGAATAGCAATATTCACTGTGGAGACACATCCCAGGCTCATCACCTCTCCTTTGTTCCTGTTCCAGCCGAGCACTCAATGTACCAATTCTCTCCTAATCAGCATCACCCTTTGTGCACCACATAGAAAGTTTTCCATTTTCTAGATAGAGCAAAATAACATCTTGATTGAATTTCCTCCCCAGAGAGAGGCAGAGGAAGAAAGACCTTCTTCCATCTCTGCCCCTACACTAAGAGCCCCTTAGTGCAGCATTACCTACAGTACTCAGAAACAAATTTAGCTCACTGCCTCCAGAACTGAAAAACAGGGCAATCAAGAATAGAATTAAATCTGTGCTGTTGCTGCTTTAAAACATCCTTGACTGATATCTCTTAAATCCAGCATTAGAATGGAAGCATGTCCAGGCAGTGAAGGACTTGAGATGCAGTGTGACAAGGTTACAAAACTTAGACTCCCCCATCTCATTTGTTCTAAAGTTTATCTCCATAGTCTTCGACTTAGTAAGTAACTGTAAACATGCACCGCAGCTAGTTCAGCTTTCTAAAGTGAGAGCCTAGAACTGTGTGAGCCTCAGCACTAGTAGTACCATGGCTAAAACACCCTAACTGGATAGGGGTAGTATATACCTGCTAGAAAAGAAATTTATCTTTGCAAGCTGTTCCCACTGGAAGTCTTGGAAATCATGCAACATGGTATTTAAACATTTGGTTTAGCTGCTGCAAAGAGGTAGCATTCAGATATAAAAAAGACAATATCAGTTTGTGGGAATTTTATTCCACAGCCTAATGGTCCTTGGGGCAGCATAAGTGAAGCTGTGCACAAAAAAAAAGAAACCAAACCGAAAAAAAGGTGCGGCAAGTAGGCAGTGATCCTGGCAAACAGCGTAGTCATTTATTCTAATTAACTGAATTAAATTACAGGAGTCAGACAAACTGTCTTTCTACAACCAGCCAACAAAATCAATACCAAGGATTAGTCATAACAAATTTAGTAGTGTTGCCTGTTTTGAAGGTGGCTGGAAATTTCCTATTAGATGATCCATTTTTGAACTAATTATTCCTTGCAAAATTTCATGTCTGGACTGAAATTTTCCATATGCAATATCTAATTTTGACTGATCCTTCTGGAAAATTTTAGCAAGAAGAGTCCAACCATTTCTGAGAATTAAAATAATGAATAGGATACTGCTTGACCTTGTTACTTTCCCAGACTTTTCTGTCCAACTTCTTGACCTTGGCTTTGGAGGAGGAATTAAAAATGCAGTAGAAAGTGGAAGCTGGTGTGTAGAACTGGACTTGTGCCTCCCCATAGGGTCTAGCCAAGCTCAGGTGAGCTTCACAGTCCTCAGACACTACACAGATGTGCTGGAGAGTTTGATAGCTGTGACAGCCACAGGTCCAGCCCTCCAGGCCCTCCACTGCGCCCATCTCCCTCCCTGACACAACCCAGAGGACCAATCAACATAGAGAGTGGTAGGAAGCTCCCCTGAAGAGCTACTCTCAGCTAGTCTAGTTCTACCTGTGATAAGCAAAGAATTTGTACTTAATTCTACCTTTGGTGGCACCCAAGCCACCAGGGATCAGTCCCACTTTGAATAAGAAAGGGATGCAAATCAAAATAACAGGAAAGGACTGGTCAGGTATGGCAGAGTCAGACCTAGGCTTGGGACAGGACAAAAAGGATGATGTGGCAAGAGGAGCAAAAGGACCACATTGAGACAAGCACCCAGGTGATGGTCCAGTTCCATACTCTGTGGAGGCCCTGGCACTTATCAGCATCCTCTCCAAGGTGGCTTCCATGGGGAGGAAGATCCCTGGATGCAAACCAGACAGAAACTTTTTGTAGCTCAAGATGTGTGATGTCTGACTCCGTGTGATGAGAAAAGCCAGGACAAGGGGAGGAAGTAGGACTGGAAGGAAGCAAAGTCCATAACCTCTTCAGAAGGGACAGGCAAGGAAGGAGAGGTGGTGGGGTAACCCTGTATGTTAGGGAGTGCTTTGATTGTCTAGAGCTTAATGGTGGTGATGATAGGGTAGAGTGTTTATGGGCAAGAATTAAGTGAAAGCCAAATAAGGAAGATATCATGGTAAGAGTCTCCTACAGACCACCCAGCCAGGATGAAGAGGCACACAAAACATTCTTTAAGCAGCTGGAAGAAGTCTAATGATGGCTAGCTCTTGCTCTCGTGGGGGACTTCAACCTATCAGATGTCTTCTGGAAACACAACACAGCAGAGAGGAAACAGTCTAGGAGGCTCCTGGAATGTATGGAAGACAAATTCCTGACACAGCTGGTGAGTGAGACAACTAGGGAAGGTGCCCTGATGGACCTGGCTTTGGTGAACAGAGGAGGACTTGTAGGGGATCATAGAGTCGTAGAATATCCTGAGTTGGAAGGGACTCACAAGGATCATTGAATCCAACCCCTGTCCCTGCATATGACAACCCCACAGTTCACACCACGTGTCTAAGGGCATTGTCCAGTCTCTTCTTGAACACTGCCAGGCTTGTGGCCGTGACACCTCCCTGGGGAGCCTGTTCCAGTGCTCCACCACCCTCTTGGGGAAGAACCTTTTCCTAATGTCAAGCCTAAGCCTCCCCTGGCACATCTTCCTGACATTCCCTCGGGTTCTGTCATTGGTCACTAAAGAGAAGAGTCTGGCTGCTGTCCCTCCTCCTCCCCTTGTGAGGAAGCTGTAGACTGCAATGAGGTCTCCTCTTAGTCTCCTCCAAGCTCAACAAACCAAGTGACTTTAGATGCTCCTCATGTGACTTCCTCTTCAAACCCTTTATGAACTTCATAACCCTCTTCTGGATACTCTCTAGTAGCTTAATATCTTTTTTATCCTGTGGCACCGAGAACTGCACACATTGCACCAGGTGAGGCTGCACCAGTGCAGAGGAGAGTGGGACAATCACCTCCTTGTGAAGGTGGAGGCCATCTTGGGCATAGCAATCACAAAATGACAGAGCTTATAATTCTTGAAGAAGTAAGGAGGGGGATCAGCAGAACTGCTTTGGACTTTGGCCTGTTTAGGAAACTGGTTGACAGAGTCCCTTGGGAGGCAGCTCTGAAGGGCACAGGAGTTCAGCAAGGCTGGACATTCTTTGAGAAGGAAATTTTAGAGGTGCAGGAGCAGGCTTGTCCCCATATGCTGAAGGATAAGATGACGGGTAAGAACATCGAACTGGATGAACAGAGAGGTTTGCCTGGAACTCAGGAAAAAAAGGAGAACTTATAATCTTTGGAATAAGAGGAAGGCAACTCAGGAGGACTACAAGCATGCTGTGAGGTTATGCAGGGAGAAAATTAGAAGGGCCACTTTCAATTATTTATCAGCAGTCCTGGCTAACCAGGGAGATCCCAGTTGACTGGAAGTTGGAAAACGTGATGCCTACCCACAAGAAGGGCCAGAATGAGGATCCATGGAACTACAGGACTGACAGTCTGACCTCAGTGCTGGGCAAGTTTATGGAACAGATCATCTTGAATGCCATCACGTGGCGCTTACAGGACAACCAGGTGATCAGGCCCAGTCAGAATGGGTTTATGAAAGGCAGGTTCTGCTTGACCGTCCTGGTCTCCTTCTACAACAGGCAACCTGCTTAGTGGATGAGGGAAAGGCTGTGGATGTTGTCTACCTAGAATTTAGTAAAGCCTGTGATGCCTGTACCTCACAGCATTCTCCTGGAGAAACTGGCTGCTCATGGCTTGGAAGGGCATACTCTCTGCTGGGTGAAAAACTGGCTGGATGGCCAGGCTCAATGAGTTGTGGTGAACAGAGTCAAATCCAGTCAAATCAAGTAGGCAGCCAGCCACAAGGCCTCAGTATTGGGGCCAGTTCTGTTCAACATCTTTATTAATGATCTGGATGAGGGGATTGAGTGCAGCCTCAGTAAGTTTGCAGATGACACCAAGTTCAGTGGGAGGGTTGATCTGCTGGAGGGTAGGAAGGCCATACAGGACCAGCTGGATCAATGGGCTGAGGTCAGTTGTATGAGGTTCAACAAGACCAAATGCCAGGTCCTGCACTTGAGTCACAACAACCCCAGGCGGCGCTACAGGCTCCGGGAAGATGTTGAGGTCCTGGAGAGAGGTCAGAGAAGGGCAACGAAGCTGGTGAGAGGTCTGGAGCACAAGTCTGATGAGAAACAGCTGAGGGAACTGGGGCTGTTCAGCCTGGAGAAAAGGAGGCTGAGGGGAGACCTTATCACTCCCTACAGCTACCTGCAAAGAGGTTGTAGCATGGAGGAGGCTGGTCTCTTCTCTCCTGAGTAGCAAGTGATAGGACAAGAAGAAATGGCCTCAAATTGTGCGGAGGAGGTTTAGATTGGATTTAGGAAAAATTTCTTCACAGAAAGGGTTGTCAAGCATTAGAACAGGCTGACCAGGGAAGCAGTTGAGTCACCATCCCCGGAGGTGTTTAAAAGATATGTAGATGTGGTGCTTAGAGACATGGCTTAGTAGTGGACTTGGCAGTGCTAGGTTATCAGTTGGACTCAATGATCTTAAAGATCTTTTCCAACCTAACTGATTCTATGATTCTATATGGCATGTCACCAGGCAAGAGAGAATACTTCTGTGAGTGAGAGAAAAAAGACAAATATTTCTTATAAAATCAAAGTTCTAGTGATTAAATATTAAAAATACAGTAAGGCAAAATTAACACATTAATCTTTATTAATGTTCTTGCTCTTCTAGCAGGTGTTCTGTCTATTCCGGGTCCACAAGACAAAAGGTAACCAAGCATTATCCAGCCACACAACAGAACCATCAATAACTCTGTCACCAGGATGCCTAAGGGAATTCTCTTCTAACCAGTTTAAGTCCCTATGAGCTTGGGAGTAGCTGTCAAAGAAGACTTTGATGATCTGTTCTAATCATCTTTTCAGGCCACTGAAGAAGTAATAAAACTGAACATTTTATTATCTGACTTGCCGTGGGTTTGGGCTTGGGTTTTCTTCATTTCTTATCTGAGAAATTCAACCTCCAAAAACTTTCTACTCACTTCTTTGGGTTAGGGCTTCAGAGACTAATCTAACTGTGGTCAGATGTGCTCTGCAGAAATGACTGTCAAGCCACACATTATCTTTTCCCTGCTGGAGGTGAACACTACTCCATTCAAATCAGGAGAACCGATTGTTTGAGTTCTTAATTGGTCCTGTGCCAGCTGTTGGCTTGATTTAATATTCACTGAAAGACAGTTTAACTTACCCTGGCTTACTTTGCCCTGAGGTGACTGAAGAGACCTCAGGTTTCCTCCACCTGGGGGAGCAATCACCTCTGAAATCATCGCAGGTATTCCAGCAAGAATCATCTGCCTCCAACCTAAACTTATGTTGTGCACATGCTTAGCACAAAGTTTAGGTCCCAGAGCATCTGTTTGCTGCCACAATTTAGCCCATGTAATGCTGAAAAAAAAAAAGAAAAAAAAAGAAAGAGAGAGAGAAAATTTAGAACAACCCAGATGCTGCTGTATTTTTAGCAGCTGACAAACATTTGGCTTGGAGATGTTGGCCGGGGGTGGCATATAAACACCTATAGATGAGCAAAGTAATCTCCACTCTTTATTCATATTAGGGTTTCCTTTAGCGTCTATCTGTCATGGGAGAAGGCTAGCCTGTTCCCTGTATCTCTTCTCCTGTGAATCTGAATTCGGAAAATGCATGAAGAAAGACAAAGCCAATTCAAATATTCATTAGGTCATGCTTTGTAAAAAAATGACATAAATTTGCATGGTTTTGACAAAAAAAAAAAGAAAAAAAAAGACCAGAAATGGGGAAAGCATCTGTCTGTGGTACACAAGTGAGCAAATCTCTCTCTGATTTTCATCACAAAACAATTTGGCTTCAGTATTCTTAACAAGCAGGTGTTGTTGCACAATACTGAATCAGACATGTGGAGTTGTAACTGATGAGAAGATAAGCCAGCAGTCCAACCAGGCATTACATTTCTATTATTTTGCTTCATCAGACAGAGCCACCAATGCGACAGGTACCTGTCTATACCACTCATGTGGAAACAGGCAGGGTGGTCATGTAAGTATGACACCATCTGCCTTCAGTTTTCCTATCTGCAGTGGTAGGAAAGGAGCTACGAAGCAACTGGAAACACTCTGAGGATTCCAACTCTTTCTTTATCAAATAGGTTGAAAACCCGAAATCTTGCTTTATTCTATGCTAGCTATCAAGTATCCCAATTTTTTTCAGGGTAGCTTTTGAACTGATTCATATTTTGTGGGAAAACCGTGGTACAAGGACCATTCCCCAGCCACCTTTAGAAAGCTTTCACTGTGGTTCCAGCCACAGCAAAGGACTAATCCCATTTAAGGCAAGTATAAGGAGAAGGAAACGAGAACAGAAACCCACTTTCTTCTCTTCTTCTCAAGTCACAGCATTTAATGGTAAAAACCTGAGTAGGCATCACACCTGGGATCCTGTTCCCTCGGCAGGCACGTCTGGCTTCAGAGAATGTGTAGGCCTCCCTAAGGAAACTACAGCAAGAAGTTTCAAGTATTAGTAACTCCTCTTCCCCTAATTTGTTAGATAATTTCTGCCAGTTTTTATTTGGAACATTGTTATAATACTTTATTAATAGAAAATAATCACTGATAGCAATTACCTATTGCAGAGGTGACAAGAAGAAAAGAAAGAAATGACAAAATTCTGGCTATGGTGCAGCCTGTTACCTTGATACCTTCTGGTGCTCAAATTCTCCTCAGCCTTCATTTCTTTTTATTTTAGCTGTTGCAACTTATCTCTGTGTGATCTTCTATGGTTCCTGCTCCCTTGCATCCAAAAGGCATATATTAAAACTCAGAACTGTGGCTTTTTTCCCCATGAACAATTGCCAAAAAAAGGGAAATACAACAAACAGCCCATTTTTTCATGTTAGTACATAACCTTACCCTCTGGCCTCTTATACTTCTAGCCCCAAACTTCCATTCCTATAAGGATCAAATAGACAATATTCTTGTTTACATACATTCCAACATGTATTTTTTGTCATCCTTGTGGAAATGAAACATGCAGCTGTTCATAACAACCAGAACATGTCATTTTAGCAGAGAAATAGCTCAGGGGGATGAAATTTCTTTCTTCCCTCTGGTCCTAGCCTCCTCCTTGGATCCTTGGGATGAGAACACAGACAATTTGGCCATTTGAAGGACACTACGACCCCCTCTTTTTGAACCGCAGATTGTTAAACTGCTTCCTATTTGGTGCCTTAAGAAGTCTTTCCTTGCAGCTGTCTTGATGCTGACTCTCTCTGTAGGACAGGTTTGCTGGCAACAAGACAAACCTGTGCTCTTCACCACCCCCTGGAAGCCAGCAAACCAGTGCGAGTATTTGGATATTTAGGCAGCACATGCTCTCTAATGCTGAACCCTGTGAACGATTAGGAAGTTAAAATGCCAAAGCTCTCATAGGCTCACACCTATGGCATCATGAACTGTGTCACTTTGATAAGCTACTTTAGTGCTTCTGTGTCTCTCACAGCCAAAGCCAGCCTTGATCTAAAGACTCAGCAACTGCTTTGGTGACATCCGTGCCTAGATTTTCACAGCATGCGAAACTCTTTGAAATATCTGGTTCCATCTACATCAAAGCAGAAATTTGGCCTCCTAATGGGTGTATCACAGTGAGACTAGAGAAAGTCTAATGAAGTCCATGCTGGGATATTTCATTATCTTGCAGGCAATAAGGCCATCAAAACAAAGCCATTCATTATCTTTCCTATTAGGGAAGAAAACAAGTGATCTATATCATTTAGATTATCTCATTGTCCTCCCTAGTCAAAAATGATAGCAGCATAACAAACACTAAAGAAAGCTATATGTATATTATTCACTTATTTGTTTCCACAGTAAGAAAGCAATGTCTTTGAAGTAAGAATAAGCTTGAGGGCTCAGCTGCATAAAAATTGTCTATTTTACAGCTCATTGCATTGTTAAGTAACATTACAGTGTAATTTGGGCTTTGGCATATAGTTGTACATAGGGTAGACTGGCACTTGCAGATTTTTTATAATGTCCCATTCTCCCAAATAAGTTACACATAACCACATTCAATATTTGGATATTTGGATTTTTAAATCTGCACTAAATGGAAATTACTATGAGCATACATGACAGCAGACAGCTTCTGGACTCCAATTCTGAAAACATAATTGTGATATATTAAACACTTCAGAATTGCTTGTCTCTGTTGTCTATCTTGTTAAAACAAATTATAAGGTCTTTATGGTAAGAGCTCTGTCACATCAAGACGCCATAAGGCTATGATGGTAATAAGAGATTTGGGATGTTAAAAAACACAATAATAATATTTTTTTTTCCTGTTTCGTAAGAAAAAGATACTTCTGTAGCTGTACCACTTTTTCCTCATCTCTTCCTCAATCTGTCACAGTGAGCTTCTCACAACTTTTGTGAAATTTTTAGTCAAGTGCAACAAAGAAACAGGGGTGTCAGAAATGTTAAGTTCCTCCAAGCTTTGTGGAAACAGGATAGAAATAACAAGGTAAAAGGCAGCTATTACTGTCAAAAGCACCAGGGAGCTGGGCCAGTGCATCAGCTCGGTTCAGGCTGGGCTGACCTGCGCTGCTGCCAAGGCAAGTCATAGCCAGAGATCATCTGGCCTGGAGTCACAGGCAACTGCTCTGGGGCTTAACCCCTCACTTCTGGTGGTAACAAGAATGCTCTGGTGTGGGCTCACACACAGCACACCCTGCTCCAAAATATAATACATATCTCCCACAGCTCTCTAGAACGCTTGTTCTTACTGAAAGAAAAATTATATGTATGTAACTTTTAATCTTGCTTCATTCTTCCATATAAACGTCTGATTAGATAACACTGTATTGTGCTAATAAGCCATACTAGCTTATAGGGACTTACTTTTTCAGGTGATCCTCTAAAACGGCCTAGTTGTGTCCAAGGGAGTGTCTGTAGCCAACCATCAGATCCTGACACGCAAAATGTGTTGGGCCTGACACAGACAGCTCTCAGCTTTCTAAGCTTAAAATGGAGGATACAGGGGGATCTTTACCATGGCAGAATCCCCAGAGGTTTTATATGGAAGGCACTCAGCATAGGCACTGTATCTGATGATGATTACACCAGAAGTAGATCAAGGCAACTTTGGAGTAGGTTTATCCAGTATTTGGATTCAACAAGGCTAGGATTTTACATCTAGGAAACGCCTTTTCACAGTTTCCATGGCATTTTTATTTCAATTAAGCCAGAATGAGATTCTAGTCTCCTTGGCTGAAGGAAGTAATCTGAAGCCAAAATACACAGCTTAGAGGCAGCAACTGAAATCAGAGGGAAATTCTGACAAATGTGTCATTGTGATATTGCCCATATCTAGATGACTAAAGAAAACAGCATCTAAAAGATAAGCAGCATTTATTTTAGTTTCAGACTGGAATCTCCTACAAATAAATGGAAAAGAAAAAAAAATAACCAAAACCACTGGTAGTAAAGATAGTCAGACTGTGCGATAGTAAGAATGTTCCAGGTTCCCTCTAATAAGGAATTCCCCTACAAATAATATTACTAGCATGAATAGTTTTTAAAACGATCACTTGTAATAAGATTTTTATTTTTAATTTAGTAGAATAAATGAAAACTAGGAAGAAAATAGTGATATTTCATTTCATGAGAGAAGAGAAAGTCTGGATTATGTTCTGGAATTGGATTCTTAATAAAGAAACCCATTATTGAATAGCTATTTATTCAGGCAACTAAAATGGTTATCCTGTGGTAGCGCTTCAGTTCTGTATTATTAAATAGATAGAATAAACAGATAGAAGGTCATTCTCCAAAGCTGAACTTTCATTTTCAGATTCACCATAACGCACAAATCTTTAATTGTGGGTCAGCAGTAGAAGATCCTTTGTGGTCATGTAGCTTTAAAGCAATTAAGTTCTTAATGCCAATATATTTTCCCTACCATTTTCAGCTTAGCTGAAAGGAGACGGCCAAATGGTGCCTTTGGGCACATTGATGTAAGTTAAACAGACAGATGAATGAACTTCATTTGGTATTTGAAGTTATAAATTCTGATTTGAATCCAGAATAGCTATATCTGGCTCTGAAGCTGCTATCTAAAACATATCTAAGCTTGGGTCATTAAGTATGGAAATATAACCCTTCATCAATTATTTTTTCATCTCACCAAATGTGTGCATAGTACTTTTCATCCACAATGCTTTCCAAAGTACATTCATCTAGGTAAACTGAGGCACACACTAACAAACTCATTCACTTAAGGTCGTGTTGTGAGGAATAAAATCCCACCTCTCAGTCCTCACTTGTGCACTCTAGTAAGAAGGCACCTTCTCCAGATCATAAACTAGGTATGTTATATATGATCATATATCTATCTGACAAACTACAATACAGGTCAGAGATACTAAAGCTACATTTAAAAACGGTATCTCAGAAACTGCATAGTCATGGCAATAAGGAGCAGGACATAGAGTGATATTGGGAATGAATTACCAGCTTCACAGATACTTTGGTCAAAAAAGCAACATTGTCTTCACTGTAGATTGCGGGTTTTAAGTAATAAAACTAAGAAGAGATGGGATCTGTCTGAGAAACACAGAATAAAGCATACTAGACATCCAGTTGCTGATTCATCAAAGAGGACTTCAAACTCTATTTAGAGGGAATTACAGATAAAAGGCCCTGGGTAAGAGAAATTAGAAACAGCATATAAATAAGTAAGCCCTCAGACTGAGCTGGTCAAAAATCTTCAATGAGGAGTGAGAGAGCAGAAAAAAAACCAGCAATAATATTTTACCAGAAGCAATGTTTATTTGTCCAAACACAAAGGCTTCTCCCTTTAAAATTCTCCTCAGTACTCTCACACGGTGATGCTGAGAGCTGAGATATGTGAAGTGCATGACATGAGATAAAAGAAGAAGAAGATGGCACAATAGGCTTATGTTACAATGTAATCTATTGGGAAGTAAAGACCCTCTGAGTCAAATATTTGAAAACTCTATGGGGAAGAACAGAAAGGAAAATAATGTTTTCTCTAATATTGGGATATTTTAATGTTCACAAAAGGTAGCGCAGGAGACTATATAGGGTGTCCTTCTTTGTTGGGTTGTGAGTCAAAAGACAAAGAAGAGCACAGCAAGTCTCAGGATGAACAAAGCACCTGTAGTGTTGGACTTCACGTCACTGGTGCAGTTCTTAAAACCCAACCCAGGCAACAGCAAAAAACCTCAGTTTTATTACCAGACAAAAATCCCAGGACTACTTTAACACACTTCTCAATTTAACAAGCAATCGTGTCTTTGTTCCCAGGGAACTCGGAGCTGCATTACCCCAAGGAAAAAGTAGATCATTACATGTATAATGTCATCCCTAATTCACTCATCTATGCCAGCAGCAAACCTCCCAATTCATGCCTCTCAGGAGCTCTGATTCTCCCCTACTCACAATACTGTGGTGCTTTCTAACTTCACAGAGTGAGGAGATCTTTATGTCTTCAATTTAGAGAGAAACATCTGTCAGTCAAACACCTTTCTTAAAGCTTATGGGAACCTGAAAGGAGATGCTCCCAAGAGTGGTATCCTTGTAAGCCTGTATACACAAGTCTGGCAATAATAATGACGTTACCAGTAAGAGTACACAGAAACAACTAGAAATCTGCTTTATGCTCAACTATAAACTAGCACTGACCGATCTTTGTAAAATATGTCACGTTATGCTTCCAAGACTGAACACAGGGAAAGTCAATTAGACAGCCACAAGTCTTAGAAGTTAATGTTTTGACTGTTCAAAATTTTGGATGCCTATTCAATTTCTCGAACCTCGAGACAACCAAGGCATGTTATTAGGCAGGTACGTTAACAGGAGTTCAAGCTTTTCCAGGTAGTGCTGGCATTGGAACTATGCTGAGAACAGTTTTCTTTTATGTTTACAAGCTTCCTTCCATCCCTTTTGGAATAAACTAAATTAAAATCCTGGGTAGGACGGATGAATGAGTAGCAAGTCCAGGACAGGAAAAGACAATGAGCATTCCCCAGTCTGAGGCTGGCACAAGCAGAAGCAGAACTTGGCACAGTCTCTTACGAACCAGCAAGGATAATAACAAAGCAGAAATGCAGCAAGTTCCAGCCATTAAAGAGACAAAAAGAGGTGCTGTCACTTCTTCCTGCTGAATCTGCACCACCCCAGAGAGTAGGGTTCAAGAGTTATTTGGCAAAAAGAAGAAAGCAAGAGGGGCTCTTTAACCTATGATTTAGCAAATGGGGGTCCTGTGCACTGGCTTCTGTGCCAACTACCGT
Organism: Nesoenas mayeri; assembly: GCF_963082525.1. Lineage (NCBI taxonomy): Eukaryota > Metazoa > Chordata > Aves > Columbiformes > Columbidae > Nesoenas > Nesoenas mayeri. Next base: position 105,792,529 of record NC_137541.1, read on the forward strand.
TTCTGTCTTTTGTTCAGTAACCATTTAAAATACATACACAGTCTAAAGACCTGTGCTCAGGTGCTCCCACTGCCTCCCTCCCTCCTTCCCTCCCAAGAAACCTCCTGTTGCTTCACCTACAGAATCACGTACTTGCTGTTTCTCCAACACAGGCCTCATGCATTTTTTGCAGGCTGCCCTAGCGTTGTTAGGACAGCAAGGAACATCGGCACTGACAACTGGTTCAAACCTTGTTGAGTGGGCAACCCCCAAAGAAGAGGGGGCCTGACTGCCTTGGAAACTCAGGAGGAAATTGGCCACATCTCCTACTTGCCAGGGGAGCACTCTAGGAAAGGGGTTATTATTTGGCAGGGGAAGGAGGCACGCTACGTGATAACACACAACAGCAGATGCTGATGCCACATCTTCCATGGAGCTGGGTGCAGTGAGGGCATTCAGAGAACACTTACCTGAGCACCCACACTGGGGAGACACTGGTAGAGGATCATGGCTAGGCTTAGGCAAGAAGGAGTTGCTAAATTCAAGGCCTTGACTAACACAGAGATGGTTTGAGGCCCACAGGAAGAATGAATGTTGCATTCTGGTGAAGCTTAGGCTACCCAGGGTTGAGTCTGCTGGCCTAATCCTCCAAAACAAGGGAACCAGTTAAATGTAGTTGATTAGAAACGATGAGCCAATTGTAGTGACTAATCCCCATTTCAGCACCCACATATCAGGTGGAGGATCATCTGATCAAATACAGATATCTGAGCCATTTGGGCCAGGCTCTTCCTTAAGGTTCATGACAAGAATAAAGCAATATCCGCAGGTGATTCATCTGATCTGCTATGGATGACTGAAAAGCACCAGGTTTTGTTTCTGTGGATTATAAAAGGTTCTGCAATGAGTAGCTCACATGTAGGCATCGACATTTAGGTAAACCGATACTGTACAGGTGCTTAGATGAGCATGGTTGACGTATTTTAAAACAAAGACTGTGGTGCTGCATTTTGCATTATGTCCCACCTCTCAAGAAGGACACTTACCAAGCTCAAAGAAGTCCAGATCAGGCCATTCAGGGTGACTCAAGCACTGTGCTACCTGGTTTCTGGTCTCACATGGGAATACAGTCCCAGCAACTCAGAGCAGGAGGTCTGTGTGGAAGTTTGAGGAAGTTTTAAAAAATTAAATATATATATATATATATATCTGGCTGAGAGGAAGGTGAACACAACACTCATATAGAACAGGAGTCCTTTCCAGTGTCACAGGCACGCTCGATGGTTTGAGAGCCTTCCACTGCCACATGCTCATTAGATGAGCACTGGAGGCACCCACGGCAGTGTGCCTCCCCAGGTGTGTTCAGAACTGAATCACGCCAGTGTTTGGAGTGGATCCTCAGTTTTATTTCTTCTGAGAGGAACTGAGGTGCTGTGCACAACAGCTGCTGTGGGAAAACAATCACAGGTAATAAATGGAGAGGGTTTGCTTCAAAACTGCATTATTTCTCCAAATTTCTAATTTAGATTTAGACAATGAGGAACTTGTTACAAAGGCAGAAAAAGTGATATTCAAACTAAGACACCTGAGGTCGTAGCTTTATTTTTCAGACTGACTCTATGAAATCAGGAATTTATTGAAGCTGTTATTGGGTGAGATTATGTTATGCAGCAGCTCAGAGTAGACTACCCTAACTATTCCTTTAAATATATGGAGTTTTGGATTATGCTTTAATCCAAGGCTTGACTCAGTTCTTAGATTATCCAAAGTATGCTGCTGTTAACTTGACAGCTTCCAACTGTTGAGTTTCTTAAATTATTAACAGAGAGCCCATAGAGGTAGAAGAGATAGACTTGCCTTTCCAGGAGCACTCCTGAAACACAGAATGTTGCCTATACTTCAGGCAAAGCTGGTTTTCTAGGCTCTGCTGCAAATCTGTGACAGCATGTTACCAGGAGTCCAATAAGGCAACCAATTTCCTCAACTGAACTAAGATGTCACGAGTAGAGAAAATATTTCATATACAAACAAAGCATCAAAGTGTAAAGATTAAAGTACACAGATTTTACAAGATGAAAGACAGTTCAGCAGACATTATTCTACGAGCGGGTCAGCTAGGTCAGACCAGGATTAAGACCCTGCAGTCCTGGAGGAATTTGAAAGAGTAATGAACCAAACAGTACTGAAGGTGACTCACTTGTATACAAATAACAAACAACAGAACTGGTCCGCTTCTGGAATTGCTACTCAGAATGAACTTCCAAGTGAGGCAACGCAGACATTTTCTTTAGATATTTAATAGGTGCTTAAGTAAATATTCTAAGACATTTTAGGGGAATTACCCAAATATGAACCTCCTACATAGTAGAAAATACATAGATTCTTTTCATATTGTTATTTTAGGTGAGTCCTTAATTCATTTCACTCTGATGGCATACATGGTTAATGACTCAAATACAGTTGAATACCTGAAAAATCTAGATGGTGCTGAGAACATGATCTGAGACACTAAGTTCATCGCCATTAAAATATAAAGGCTGCTAATTTGGCAAATGAGTCAAATCTTTGAACAAAGCACTGACCACGTCAACAGTGAGGACAGGAAGAACTGGTAAGAAGAGGAGTTGGGAAGTTACCACAAAGCTAAGAGCTACCAATTCCCTGTGCTAACACGGAAAAATGAAGCTCTGTGGGATAAAATGCTGAGGCATAGAAATATGTCACAACTCTCACGCAGATGCCCAAGCGAGGGAGCCTCCTTCTGCTTGTGCACAAGGATGAGGTATTACTCCCAGGTACAAAAAGGATTATAGTCTGTTTGCCTCCCTGTCAAGCTGCAGTGAGTGAGTTTCCCCAGGATGCTGGAGGAGGCCACAAGCTCTCCTGAGGGCGATGTTGTTCTAGTTCCCTCCTTGATCCACCTGGCTCCCTTTCTCAGCAGATTTTAGACACCTCACGTATGCAAACAGCGAAGCTGAGGGAAATGAGCTTCAGCCAGTCCCATGTAGGTTTCCACAGTCCCTGTTCACCTCTGTGCTGGTCTGGCTTCCCTGCCAGCTGCAGCCAAGCTGACTCAGCTGTCCTGTATGCTGTAATTACACTCCCTACTGTCACCAAGACACACACAGAGTTCAGGGAGAACCTTTCATTTGCATTGCTGTGGTAACTGTACCATTGCTCCCACGAGGAGGTTAGCTCAGGTTGGTAAGTCATTTGTTGCTCTTATACTTGATCCTCCCTTAACCTTCTTCACACCCTTTTGGGCAGTGGTCATTGACCCTTGTGGTCATTGCCAATCTGCCTTTTCTTTCCTGGAAACTTCATTTATTTTAGGGCTGCAATCCATGCTTACATAGGTTCTTGCAGAGAATTCAGCCTCTACTTCCAAGCTGTTGCTCAAACCTCCAGTGTCTTCCTGGCAAGCTAGAGCTTAGGTGCCTGCAGAGGAATTTAGGAGAATGACATCCAGTTCCCACAAATCCCAGGTGGCTGGAAGCTTTTGGTATCACGCTGTAATCAACAAAGTCACACTTTGTGTGATATGAATATGGCACCACAGGGTGCAAGGGCTCAGTCACTGTCACAGTGCAAGTGTTTCCTGATGTTCAGAGGGAATCTCCTGTGTTTCCGTTCATGCCCATTGCCTTTGGTCCTGTTACTGGGCATCACTGAGAAGAGCCTGGGCCTGTCCTCTTTGCACTCTCCCTTCAGGTATTTATACACATGTATAAGATCTCCCCACTCCTCCCTTCCCCCTGAGCCTTCTCGTCTCTAGGCTGAACAGCCTGAGCTCTGGCAGGCAGGTGTTCAGCCATCCCTAGGAAATCAGGGTTTCACAAATGTGCAACAGTGACGTTGGAAGACAAATGCCATGACTCCAAACATCCACCCCCTCCTCCTCCTTCTCCCCTCAGCTTATTATTGCTGAGCATGATGTCATATGGTATGGAATATCCCTTAGGTCAGTTCGAGTCAGTTGTCCTGTCTTTGTCCTCTCCCAGTTTCTTGTGCACCCCCAGTTGATGGGGTGGTGTGAGAAGCAGAAAAGGCCTTTATGCTGTGTAAGAACTAAAACATCCCTGTGTTATCAACACTGTTTGCATTATAAATCCAAAACATAGCCCCATACTGGCTGATATGAAAAAAATTAACTCTATTCCAGCTAAAACCAGTACGCTCTCAGCCACTCCTCACAGGAGGGACGCTGCAGTCCTTTACTTACCTTAGTGGCCCTTCACTGGACTCCCTCTAGTGTGTGTCTTGTACTGGGCAGCCCAAAACTGGACCCAGTACTCCAGGTGTGGCCTCACCAGGACTGAACCCAGATGGCAAGGACCAACCCCCTCAACCTGCCGGCAACACTCCTAATGCAGCACAGGATTTGGCTGGAAAAGGCTTATTTGCCTCCTTGGATTTCGGAAATGGCGCATTGCTGCTTCTGTCAGCTCAAGTAGCTGATGGATCCCTCATGACAGTGATGTGCTTATCTCTAGGACACCACTTTGTGTAGCACAGTTGGCAGGAGGAGGATTGGTAAGGGTGCTGGGAGATGAAGGTGCTGTTTCTGGCTTTGCTCCAGGTTGTATGTCTTTTTGTCCCCTCTGTTTTTTTGGATAAATCACAGCATCTCACAGACAATACAACTGCAATGGGACTAAATGAAAAAGTTCCCTTCTTAACACCACAGTTTACAATTGGTACCATGATTTTTAACAGAGTAGCTAAATGCTTCTGAATAAGACAATTTAATATATTTGAAAATACATTTGCACACAGCATACAACCTTAACAAATGCTTCGCTTTCACAAACCAGTGGCCAGTGCCTCTCATTGGGGAAGACGTACAGTGACACCAATTCTGCCAATACTTGCTGTTTCTCAGGCACACATTTGCAAACCACTTCAGAAAAGCACTGCCACAGAAACACACTTCGTATTTCATTACTACTAAAGCTTCATTTAGTGAAGAGATAAATCGACTGTGTAACCTGAGATTTTCTAAAGCAATGCAAAGCTCTCAAACTTACTGTTTTACAAAGCTGTAATAAGGGACATGGTGCTTTTTATTTTTGTACAGATGTCTACCTTTTGATGAATTTAAAAGTCTCTTTACCCCAAACCAAAACGAAACATGAAACTCAAAATTCGGAAGTTTTCTTTATAGGAAAGGGTGTCCCTGGCATTTGCAGCCCATCAGTTACACAGCTGAGGTCCCGCTTCTATGACAGGTCTAATGATGCCACACTGCTAATGGGATCGAGCCTTAAACATGGTGCAGCACCTCTTGCCTTCCCCTTCTGTCTCAGCGATTCCAGCTGCAGTCCTGGCTTTGCAGGGCTGTCCACAATTGTCATGCAGTGATTTGTCATTTGTGATTTCTAAATTAAAATAAGCTGTTCTATCCCATTGGGGAATGAGTGCCATGACCATAGAGTGGTCACTGGATGAGGGAAAACAAGGGTGAACCTTAGTTCATGTCTATACTCCAGGTTTGTGACTGGTTCTTCCAAAACTTTCATACAAGTGTTCAAATTACAGTTTAACAAATGAGCGTATTTACTTTCTCTCTTACAAATACAAAACTGCCTTCTAATATCACTTCTGTAATTTTGTAGGTCAGAATTATATTCGGTATTATCAGCCTTTCAGGAGAAATAGAGTAAATAAACTTGAACTTTTGTAAAGTTAAATCACTTACAAGAACAAAGTGAAAAGATGTGTAACCAACATCAATAGTTATAATGACAAAGAGCTGAAATACAGCAACAATTTCTCCTTTGTACATATTGAACAGCAAAAGAGTAAAAAAAAAAAATAAAATACATATATATATATACAACAAGCTTAAAAGGGAAACAAAGTTGAAACAGTTCTCTACCGATCACGGATAAGACAACTTTCCCTTACATTTTTTTAGTGCATTCCCTCTCATTCAAAAGAACCAATGCATTTTATCTTCCTGTTCTAAGGCAAACTGAAAACAATCAAATCTTTCTTCAAATCAAGAACAGTCATGAACTAGTGAATTAGTACATATTCACCTGAGATCATTCTGAAACACAGCATAGGATCAATAATGATTAACAGCTAAGGTGCGCAACCATTTTGCCATTTTTAAAGAGAAACAGCATTTATACAGAACAGTTTTTGCTACAGGACAGTACAACTGCCATCTGTAAAGAGAATTTTTGAAAACAGTATAGGAAGAGGAGACTATGAGGACCATAAGGAGCTTACTCTTCTACTTTCTTGCACTCAGTAGCATCCTGTTCCCAGCTCTCTGGAAGAAAAAAAAAAGGAGGGGAGAAAAAAGGGAAAGGGAATAAGTAGAAAAAAAAATAATTATTAAAAGTATTTCTTGTATTTCTTCCCTAACTCTGTTTATTTCATGCTTATGTCAGCTTATATCAAATCCATTGACTGACTTTCAAAGAAGTCCTATGGTAAATACTACAAGTAGATTCATTTCATCTAGGTCAAACAGCATAAAGCAAAACCACAAAGCTAAATATAGTCTACAAGTGTACCCAACTGTGATTAACGGGTAGAATTAACTCTAAGATAAAGATAAAAATAAACAATTCAATGCTTCTTTCCTTCTTTTATATCTGGAATTAGTTACTTAATCTTGTCTAGAGTAATTCTGTTGAACACAATTAGCATCCACTAGTGACATGTTCAAACAAAATAAGCTTCACTACTGATAACAACTTAAAAGCATCACAAAAGTACATTCATCCAAGCATCGAAAAAGTCACAACTGGAACGGTAAACAGAGAATTACCATTCATAAGTAACATTGAGGAAAGCAAGATCAAAGCTAATGGGGCTGTCCTGTACCATGTGTCAATCTCGAGAAACAAAGCCACAGTGACGTTTGGAGGTGGAAAGGAGACGGGCAAGAGTAAAAAGGAACATTTCACTTATTTTTTGGTCATTCTAGACATGCATCAGTACTGTAGCTGCATGCACCAAGTCATGAAATCATTTAATATTCTGTTCTCCATTCTCATGACTTGGGGATGCATTATTATCTGTAACATGAGGTACATAAGAGGGGAAAAGAAAGAAACTAAAAACAACAGAAGATGCCCGTGGTGCAGCTACAGACTAAACTCCAATTTCTAACATCTCATGGCAGTATTTTAATCATGAGACCATCAGGCTGAAATGCATCATTCATATGCAGCCTTAACCAACTCTTTGGCACAGCTGCTTAGTGACTACAACATGTGAGGGGAATAAAATGAGAGAGGAAAGTTGTGTCCTGCTTACAGAAGAGCTCAGAAGTACTGAAAAGCAAGAATGTACACTAGCATCAGGGTACCATACCAGCCACAACTCTGATGAATATGTATACGGAAGATTAAGGCTAAGATTCAAGCCCAGACCCTTGGCAGGTCAGGTGGCCCACAGGAAATATGATCTCCAAACTTAACAGAAATCTATGGCTACCGTGTTTACAGGTGAAAAATAACCAACTCAACATCACTTGGACACAGCCTGTAGTAAAGAAAGCTACGATTTTATAAAAATTGTTTTTATATGCCATTTTGCAGATTAAACCTAAGTATTTTTCTCAGTATGTCTTTGTTGTATCAACGCATCAAATTTAATTGCAAGTGAATACTAAGGTAAAACAAGAAGTCATGTCAACATGGTGTACTCAAAGTCATCCAAACTTGCTAACTGAAGTAACAAAAAAAGAAAAATTAACTTTTAAATGTATTTTCGTTGTACCTTCAAATACTAACACAATTTGATTTTGTACAGCATCCTACATACAAGCTGTACCCAAAACACTTTGCAGACTTTAATAACTCAATTCCAGAATTAAGCAGCAGAAGAGGAAAATAATTAAGTGCTGCAGGCAAGAAAGAAAACGCAAGCTCTCAGACAGGATTTGAAACAAAAGGGAGAATCAAGATAACTTTGTCTCCTGTTTTAAGTCTAGAAGAAAGGATGTCATAAAGCAGTATCAAAATGATCCAGTTTACCTCAACAGCATCATCCATTTCTGTGACCTCATACAATAATTTCAGCTTGTTTCTGAGTTAGGAAACTCCTTCTCTGGAGAGCTGTCATCACTGAGGTCACTGTAGCTGTCACTGTTAAAAGCAATTACATAGTCAGAAGGATTTAAAACAAAAATGTTATTTCGGACCCGCCAACCCAGGTGACGCACATGAAAAACACTTTCCTCAAATGCAACCCATTTCCAGAAAACTACTTTAAGCTCGCACTCAGGTTTGGTTTGGAGTCTGAGAACTGATGAGAAAAAAGATTCTACCATATAAACAGTATGTTCATTTTCTTTTTACTTAGATCCTGCACATTAATTCTATAGTTTGCTGGCGCTGTAGGCCTGCAACCATGATTAACAACAAGGAGAATAACAGGTATTCAGAGCAAGACTAAAAGGAATTTCTCCTTTATGATGAAGAAAATTATTGTTTTGACCAAGAAAAAGACAAGTTTAACTTTATTTACTAAGAATGCTTCAGTTAATACTTAAATTACAATTCTTTCTCTTCCAGTCAGAACATAAATCATTTTCATTGCACCTGACAGTTTTTAGTGAAGTTTTATTCCCTTCTGCTGGTTCCTGAGAGAAGTAGACTGGTTTTCATAGAACAAACTGCCATGCAAGTGATCATTCTATAAGTGATTAGAACAAGAAGACAGTGAAGGACAGTAATCACCACAGCAACTGAGAGAAAGGAGTGCCCACAAACCACATTCTCAGTCACCTGTGATGTCTATCAGTTTCCCGGTTTATCTTAAGTGAATAAACTGCACCTCTTCAGAAGAACCTCCAGCTCAACTCCCACCTACCATGCTTCACTTCTATGGTCTGTTTTCCAGATACTTGAATTTCCCAAGATCAGAAGCCCAAAAATGGGAGGTCAGGGAACCGACAAGCACATTTGAGCAGCAATCATTCTGCTCAGTTCTGTGTGACTTCAGAGAGCAGGTTATGGTTAACACAGCACAGGTAGGGATCTTATTTGCGTGGACAGATCAGTGTCAGCCTTGGGTACCAGCTCTACCTCAGCCACTGCACACCTGTCTTGTTACATCTCACTCATCACATACACCTTCGTCCTCCAGCCAACAGGACCTCAGCCACATCACGCTCCCCACCTCTGGGCATGATCTCCTGCTGAGACATCAAGCACATGACCAGCTCACGGCCCACCTAGACAGAGCCTTATCAGCTGAGCCGCAGTGACTGCCGGCTGTGCAATGTTTGAAGGGGAACTATGTAACCTCACAGCTGGAGATCTTTGATCTCAACTGCAGTGTGGAACAGAGAACAAACTGCATTCAGCTAAACTGGTTCTTGTTACTGAGCATTGCTTGGTAGACTGAATTTCACCTTCACTCCTTTGCAAAAATAAATAAATAAATAAATAAATAAATAAAATCAAAGATTATGTAAAAACACAGCCATTTTAACAGAGTGGGTATGGCAGGAACAGTGGCACCAACAGTCATCTCAATTAATTTCTGCCTCTATCTACCTGTTAGGAAAGCCTCCCACAGTTACAGCAAACCACTGTACCAAATTCTGTACAAGACAGCATAGATATCCCAACTGTTCTATGTTCTGACATTAAGACTTTGCCTACAGCATTCTGCCCATTCTTCATATGATAGACATGTTGATGTGGTTCCTATAAAGAGTGTATCATATGAGGCTAGTGAGAAATTCTCAATTTGATCATTTCACCAGCTGGCAAACAATTACACCGTTCAAGTGAGGAAAGTGTTGTTAACAGTACGATCAAGCATGCCAGATGCACACAGACAAAGACAACATCACCGACATTGTACTTACTTCTTTCTGAAAGTACCCACGGAAACATGGAATAAAAATTCAGTATTATTAAAACAGTTTTGCATTTTCATATCACAGCAAAATAGTAAAAATTGCCCAAAAACAGAGGGTAAAACTGTGATTGGAGAGAGCTGCGTAATCTCATGATAGCTCTGGTTTAACCCCAAAGTCTTCAGAGAACATTTTTTTGTTATCAGCAGTCACAGCCTAAAAATATATGTCAGAGTTCTATATACAACATAGTACGAGACAGATGCTTAAGTCAATGCTCTGGGCCCAACAAAGTGAGTGGAGAACTGCCCAGTTTCATCTCTTGCAGACAGTTCAGTGCTGGTCCCCACCCAGCACCCTCATCATCTTTCCTCCCCCACCCAGTTACATGGGGTTTACAGGCAATCGCCCATAGAAGCAGTCGCATGATGCTGGATGTTCCTGCCATGTCACTGACTTACCACTCCAACTACTCAGGCTGAGGGTCACTTGGCCAGTCACAGGCCCAGACACTAAAACACTTATGAGGCCAACGACCATTTTGTTCCTGTTCCCACATTGCCCAACTTAGTAAAAGGTTTGACTCCACATTTCAGAGAAGGGCTCTTGTCGTCATATTCTTGACTTTTGCAGTAGCACATCATGGTCTCCCTTACTTCATAGATGTTCTGTTTGGTGTAAGTCAGTGTTATATCTAACAGGCAGGCCACAGTGGTAAGAAAAGTAGAGGAAAATACCCAGGTAAAGATCAGCCCTTGGGCTTCAGAATCAGGTAACTGTCAGCCTCATAGTTCCAGCTGCTTGAATGTCATCTTTTCTAAGCACCCCCAGAAGCTGTGGTGTCATGTTAACAAGAACAACTTGGGCTCTGAGGAAACCTGAACTTCTTCAAGAGTTAAGCTGCCAGTGGACTTGAAAACAAACAGGGACTCATGAATCTTGACATATCTGCACTTGGGTGCTATAGCTTCAAACCAGTTCTGATGTCCAGTTTGTAAGATTTACTGTGATACGAACTGTGTAATCTGAAGAAAACCTCCAGGTCGTATTAACCACAAATGAACCATCACCTCTCTTAAGGATTAAATGTGTATTTCCTTACAAATTACACGGAGTTGCTACACAGATATTAAACATGAAAACCAAATGGATATTTTGTGCTAACAGCTGATAATACTATGTAATCTTACTTAAATGTGCTGGGTAGGTAAGTGGTGGTGGTAGGAAATCAAATAATCCTGGCTCTTCCTTTATGAAATTCCTTTTCACATTGAGTTTTCAACTGAAAAAATGTGCTTCAGCAATTTTTCTCATTTTGTGTACAAATTAATTAGTAATTTTCTTGGGCAGGAACCCAACAATGACTTCATCTTGTTTGTAACTATTCTCACACAGTGGACTCCAGCAAAAAGGAGCTAGTGAGCAGATCTAAGGCCACCACAGGAGTTCTATTCTGTCATTTTTTTTTCCACGGAATCTGGAGCATAAAGATGTGGCCAAGAGAAAAACAGAACAAAACTCAGAGTATGCAGTGTTATTGCATCTAGTCGGTCAGTTCAGCTTTCAAGGTGAAGGATTTTGGTCACTTTGATTCTTGCACCTAATCTACCTGTAATTAATGGAAATACATTCACTGCAAAGTGCAATATCAACCAGTACCTAGCTGATATTTCACTTTGCAGTGAACTGCAACATGGTTCCCAGCCGGAGCAAGAAAAACATCCTCTGCTGAGAAATTCCATTAAAGGGTTTTGTTCTGTTTTGAAGTTCACTCATCCTCAGATCCTCGCCTTCTCAAGACACAAGTAATAAAAAGAGCTTCTCCCTGCATGTGTTCCATTATTACCGAATTCACGCCTGTTTCTGATCTCTCTGTTCTGCTGACAGAGGTATCATCACAGCTCTGCTGTGCATCAGTCTAAAGCATAGAAGGAAACAAGATAAGAAGATTGCCTACCCATGTGGCATGGAAGACGGCAGATAGCTGGGGCCACACAGCATGAAGTTGGAACACATCAGCTCAGCGAAAAACATCAGCTGCAAACCCACTAAAATTAAGACTCAAAGTCAATTTTAAACATGCATTTCTCAAACAGCTGCTCAAAAGTACCAAACTGCCTGCTTTCAGTGTTTTTCTTAAGAAACACAGGCAACTGGTACTCCTTGAATGGTCTGTCTGTTTCATTTGGAAAATCCAGATCAACATTCTTTAAAAAGAAAGTACTTGTCAGACTTTGCGAGGGGCTTTTTTTCATCCTTTTTAATGTATAATTGACAAAAAAAGTCATTTTCCAGAAACGTAAGCAATTTAAACAATTGTTACAGTAACACTTTTTTCTGCAAAGGTAGGAGCCAAGCTAAGTGTACTTCTTCCTCAATGCAAATTGAAGATAAGTTAGTTATTAATTTATTTAGTACAGGCTGTGGCTGTTTAAAACAAACAATTGTTATAACTTTCAAGAACCTAACAAAAAGAAATCTCTCAATTATTTATTCGTCCCCCCAAAAGTGACACTATCATAGTCATTAAAACATTATATAAAATAAATGCATATTTGATTGTGCAATGGTTATAGCAGTCACCCATATTTCTCAGTGCATATTTTTATAATCATTGTATGATCATAAATCATTTATTATGATCACCATCACTACACGATCCTATGCTTCCATGAAACCTGATTTCATTAAAGAATCCCTCATAACTAAGACTCATCAGTTCCAACCTGCCAGACATCTACATAACTGGACCTCGGATAACAGGTTCATTGAGACCCAGCGTTAAAAAAAAAAAATCACAACCAAGATGCCAGAATATATCTGGGCGATATAAAAACTCTTAGCTGAGTAACATGCACTGGATTCAACTCATACAGCTTTAGACATCATCTGAGATACAACAGTTCATTGGAGAGAAACAGGCACTTGTAGGGTGCTTCTGACCGACTCAACTACTACAATCTATTTGGCTCCTTTAAAGTGCATATTCACTTAGTAACTACAGAAGAAGACTTGGGCTGACTAGTTCAAAGTGTCTACACTGTAAACATCTAACATTGAAACGACAAAGTAACTAACATAACTAACCATTACTATGTTCATCACTAGGTATCACTATGGTTGAGAAGAGATTTACTTTAAAACTTTTTCTGTTGTTTTTAGTAAGAGATCTGAGGGCACCAACAGGCCTTAGCTGCCCTGGCCATCCTCACCTGGGGCTTCCACCCATGGGCCCAGGAACGGTAGCCTCCAGCCCTGGCCTGAGCTATGTCACAGGCATACCTGTACCTATCTCTGTAGTTCCGTAGTCACTTTTTGACTGGACTGTAGATTCACCTCAGACCTGACTCAACAGTTTACACTTCTGCACTGGACTGTCTGTAGGACATGGTGACCATCACTGGAGCCAGTCCACTTGGCTTCTTTGGTGACTGTGGCACTGATTCCTGCTGGTGAGGACACTTACCCCTACCAGTACAGCCACTGCCCCTGACTCCTGGATTATCTTCTTTTGTGGAGCAGCCCCTCTCTTGCTGCTCTCTCGGCAGTCTTCAAGCCATAAGATTTCTTTCACATTCCTCTGAAATGTCTGGATTTGGCCAACGGCAGAAATAGGATGCTGTCCCAGATATATTATTGGCTGGGGATAAGGTCCCATCAGAGATAGCCCTGCCCATACCTCCTTTGTCCCTCATACACCACAACGTGTCACACAGGCTTTTTCCTGATCTATTTATAGGTGCTTGCCCAAACCTCCCTACACAGCTGGTTTGGGAGGCAGCTGGACATGTTAGTGCAGTGAGCACCATATGGGCAAGTCTTCTGAAGATTTTTGTTTTGTTTATGCACCACTCCTTCTGTCCTCTGGCCACTTTTGCCGTTTGTCTCTGAATGCAACTCATAAGTCATCTTTTATTCATACCCTGCCCAGAATTTAACAGATTACTCTGTGACTAGATGGCATTGCTTTGTTGCCTTCCATTGGCATATTCACTGATGACTTGCAAAAATTTCCTTTGGTGGCAGCCCTAGTTGCCCACACTTTCTCCTCTATGAACATTTCTCACTTCCTACATTTCTTCCCATCTACTGGACAATTTGCATTTAAATGATTTATCTTTAGCCTGTAACTCTCTTCCTATATAATATATAATAACTCTCTTCCACATAATTTCAGTATTTTCAGCTTAGGTTTTCAAATACTCTTTATTTTTTTATGTTATTTCTTTGTTCTGAAGAGCGTTTCCTGTTCTTTAAAAGATAATATTCGTAAATATCATTAACACACTGTGGCTGCTCTTGCAGACCATTAATAGCAATGTTGGTTGAGGAAAAAGAAGAAACAAAGCCTGCTGATTCTAAACTTGCTATGGGAAAAGAAAAACAAATGAACAAAACAAAAACAAACAAGCAAACAAAAACTCACAAACCACCAGCAACATGGCTTTATTGTACATCAGTGGTTTTGCAATCCATATGACACTGTCCTCAAAGATAGGCCAGTTTTTAATACTTTTTCCAAGCGTAATTCTGTATGACTCATTAAAAGCCAACATTACATCTGAAGTTCCGCTCTTCATCCACTAGTTTTCTATTAAAACCTTTTGGTTTCTCTAAAAAGCAGCATATTTGTAGGTTTTGTATTCTTTCTGACTACCTCCTGTGGTTCTAGTGCTCTCTGTCCTTTAAAATGAAATGCGTAAACTGGCAGCCTCTCACCTCCCTCAGCTCCTTATGAAATGGTGACTTCAGTACTTCCAGGGGAAAATTTGGAAAAGGTCATGATTTAAAAGCATTCATGCAGAACTGAAGTGCATGGCTTTGTTCGATGGTTATGCACTCGTGCCATAAAGCACGAGAGGCTGAAACCACAAATGCAACTTACGTGCCCAACTACCAGTTCATGTAACTACATAATGACTTATTACTGAGTTACTCCAACCTTTTGCTCAGCTCTTGACTGTCTCTGTACACACCAAAGCTCCTGGGAGCTGAGTTTACCCCAGAGGTTGCAATCCAGTTTCAAACTAGGTATGCTCATGCCTATGTGTAAGCATTGTCAGACTGTCTACCAGACTAGGCCTCACAAAAAATTATGAGAAGGTTTTTTGCTTTTAATTATTTAGAGCACTCCCCTGGGAGGTGTGATGCATCTTTAAATTTACTGTTTGCTTTGCTTAGAAGCTAGGGCTTCTGTCCAGGTGTCAGATGTTCTAAAATTGCATCCTTATTCTGGGGCTGTTAAGTGGTCTGGGGTAATGATTTCTTGTTAGGAATCTGATTCTGAAACACGTATTTCCTTTTGTCTCAGGACTTCATCATTAGTTCTCTTTTTAGTGTTTTTAATAGCCTAATTTAGGTAATCTGCTCAACTTGCTGGTCTCCACAAATTCTCTTTCAGGTTGCATCTCTGCTCTAAGTCAACAGTGTGACTACAATTCATGTAGGCAGTGCTGGATGAGGTGTGCAGACAACCAGCCTTAGCTTTGCTGTCCAATGAAATCACCAGCATTAGCTTTGCTGTTCAATGAAATCACCAGCATTCTGGGGTTTAAAGGTTTAAATTGGAAATCCTTTCCACTCAGCAGGTGGATATATGAAAATGAGTGGGCGTGCTGTAATTAGCACTGAAATTCCCTCCTGAACATTCTTCCCTGCAAAATGTTCCTCTTTTAGGCTCAAAATGTTTTTCTATTCCAATGCTCTTTCTCAAGACAGAGGGGTTTGCTTGATTGATATAAATGGTAAAATTTGTATTTTTATATACAAAGCTTTGGGGTAGGAATTTTTGTATTTGCTAACTGTTTAAATGTTGGTTGGAGTTTACTGAATGAAGATGAAGAAAAAGAGTTGGTTATACATTTTATTGATTATATATTAATTCAATTAAGTGTAAGCGCAGCTCATTCACTAATTGCTGAAACAAAGTCAAGGTTAGAAAACATATTTTCTCTAATACTAAGGGATTTAAATTTAAATTAGCAGGACACATGCAGATCACTCATTTTAATAAAGTAATTTTTCTTTATCTCAGAGCCACTAACAAGTATAGACGTGGGAGAAAGCAGAAGAAGGAAGGATATTTGGGCCTGGAAAACAAGATGAACTGTGAGGCACAGAGCGCTCCCACAAGGAAGAGATTGAAGACCATTGCGCTTGAAGACTCCCCTCCTGCCTAGCATCACAAAATTTGACCTCTGTAATGCACTGCATGAATTTTAAAAGGTAGATAATGTTATGACCACTAATAACAATGACAGGCTAAGATAATAGGAATATACTAACCAAGCTGTAGTTTGGAGATCAGAAAGAAATTCTCTCTGTATGTATATCACTGCAAAATTGGCCAGGCTGAGCAAAGATAGAGTGCTTTTCTGAAAGACCATAACCATAAGGAGCAGGGTACCAAACAGACTGATCTTATCCGGCTTGGCCATTTTCCTTTGCTACTGAAACCTCAATAAAAATTCTAATTCTCACATAAGACAAGGAAAAAGGACCTAATTTTAAGAATAGGAAGCAACACTCAATAAAAACCACACACACAAACAAAACAAACAAAGAAACCCAACCAACCAAAAATGTGAAAAAAAAAAAAAAACCAACTAATAAATTTGGCACCTTCTTTAGAGGAAAAGTGTAAGACAGAGAGATAAGGATTAACCTGTTCTGTTACTATTCGGTCATTGCAGGATTTTGTTTTGTTTTGTTTGGGTTTGGCTTTGTTTGTTTGTTTGTTGTTATTGAACCCTAGGCTGCCTTCTGATTCCTTTATTATTGTTATTGTAATGAAATTGTAACTCTTATTAATATCATTCAAATAAAAAAGAATGAGTTAACACTGGCTAAAAACTATTACTACATTCAACAACCCAAAAACTCTGTGTCCAAGGCAACTGGAACAAAGGATTTTTCTTTGGCTGAACCATACAGTTTTGATCTAGATCCAAACCCTTCCATAAGTCTAAAGGTACCCCAACTATTTTGTTTAAGGCCTGTCTCTGCTAGATGGTATTGATTATTTAGCAACTGCAAAATAAAATCAGTATTTTCTTTTTTGTTACTATCATAATTTGAATGCAACTAGGTTAGAATTTCACTCCATTGCTTGATCCTCTAGCAAATCCCTTTCTCTGTGAAATTAGAGTTCATGAAAGTTAACATGGGAGGCCATTAACTTCACATAAATTTACTGCTGTTTTTTTACTTAATTCTGGTTATAATGTACGTATCTGGCTTTAACCCCAAGAGCCTCTGAAAAGGAGGAAATTAGGAACTGTGCTTACTGCTTAGAGAAGATACTTTTACATCAGGGTTTATGTTAGGCATGCACAGGAACAAGTAAATCAATACATGAAGGATTCCTTTTCCTTTTCTGGACTTCTGAATGGAAGGATGGGATAGTCCCTCCAAAAATGTGATTCTCAAACTGCAGGCAAGTAAGGAAGAAAGATTACCTTGGTGACAACTTACATCCCCGTTGCAGGTATGCATTGAGTGTCCCAGTTGCTGCTAGCAACAGTCCAAGGTATGGAGGTGAAGGTTTCATAGGTCTTGAGGAAAACTCTGGGTGGAACTGAACTCCCACAAAATATGGGTGATCTACAAGACAGATGTCAAAAAAAAAAAAATAATCAGATGTAGGAAGAAAATAGTAGAACAATGGTTATGAAAGAAAGTTTATTGAAGATTTCACACAGGAGTTCAGAAAACAGATTAGCATGTGTGAATTTAAGGGTGAGGCAGCAGGAATCTTAACTTTTTCAGCAAAAAGCAACTGACAACAGAGGCAGAAGGTCAGTAAGGCAAATTAAGGAAAAATCATCCTGTGATTCAACCTTAATATGCACAATGATGTAATTAAAAGCTGAATAATAAACCTGTACTGACATGTAAGGGAGGGGGGAGGGGGAAACAACCACTATCATGTTATTTTCATAGCATTTTGGTTCCAAATATATATTTATGCATGTACATTCAGACCATGCACCCACAGATATCTCAGAGAAAAATAAAACAGTTCCTAAAAGACAAAGCATTACCATATAGCAGCTATTTATACACTAAGAGATAGATTATGAAAGCAACACACAAAAAACAGGGGAAAACAAGCTTCAAGTAATTAGGCCTGGAAGGGATCTCCTCAGACATTAGGTCCAGTCTTGTGTTATTAAGTGCAGCTACATGGTGCAGCCTCACACACAAAGGGTCAAGGTTCTGTCGTAACACCCCTCAGGTTTTTTTGCTCCCACTAGAAAGTTCTTTAATACTCTGTTGTTTTGCTTAGAAACCTTTTCCTAATTCACAGGCCATCTTTTTACAGCCACCTTATATCCATTTCTTATGGTGCTTTACTTTCTGCTGTTTGCACTGTGTGATTAAGGATGGCAATATCACCATCAGCCATGCTGCTTCACTTCCACTTAAATTTCCAGCTCGCTGTTTCCCAATCAAAAAGCCTCTTCACTGCTGCTTCTGCTTCCCTTCTGTCTTCTTCAAAAAGATATGGAAGGAACAATTTTTTCCTACTCTTCCATGCTGTGCACCTGTTCCTTCTTGGAATAGTGTTTTAAAGGAGCTAACATTAACCATTTCTAGTGCCAGGACACTGGACAAAACTAACCGCAGATCTCTTCTGGTTCAAAACTTTCCAAAACAATCCCAAACATTCAAGGAATTTTTCTGCAGTACAGGATAAATGATAACAAGAAAGCTGAGGTTTTCTTCTATGAAGATAAACTATATGATCTAGTATACTGCTCTTCTCTCTGCTACTATGTCTTAAAGAGAACCTGGATCCTAATGTTATTCCAGAAGTTCTTTCTCTCTACCATGCAATTTAGTTCTTTAAAGCTGTAAAACAAGACAATGACAAAGCATCAAATATTTCCTATGAGGATATTTTGCTTAAAAGTTTTGCCTAGGCTATTTAGTGTACTGTTATTTCTGTGCTTCTGCTCCAACCTGCCCTCCTCCCTGTGATGATTGTTTTTCTTTAGTAATCAGAGTCTTCTTGCAGTCCATTGTAAAGTAATTCCAGGTTTTACTGCTGCTTTTATTCTTTTCACAGTAACATGCAATTTAAAAATCCTGCCAGATTTATTTTGTGGCACTTTCCATAGGAGTTGTTTCATGCAGGGCAGACAAAATAGCCTCCCAACACCAGTGTGCATAACAGGGGTAACCTATCAGGAACAAACTAAGCAAAGAACACCATGACAATTAGTAGTTTATGAATTTACAGGTGCCTTTTGCTCTCACATTACTCTCTATGGTGTGGTTGCTTGACATTCAATATAGATACCTACTTATAAACACTGGTTCAAATTTACAGCACTGTTCTTCAACATACCACAGAGTATATAATGAATTCTCAGGAGCATCATGTCACAAATATCACTCTGTAGGATGATAATACAGTCTTACGATATATAAATCTATGTTTCCATGCATGGAGTTTATGTTAACTAATGAAAATAAGGAGCCACATGAGAAAGAAAAAGATCTTGTAAGGTAGCCTGCATCTTCAGGTGCCTGACACTCATCTAGCCAACAGTGACTTACTTAACAGCAAGGAGTTAATGAAAGAATCAACCAAAACCAAAGCGATGGTTTCTAAAAGCTGTTCTGCATAGCATTCAAATATATAGCATAGCTCCTTTTTGTTACAGAACCTTTTAGAAAAGACATCAAGTCTTACTTGGTAAAGTAGTCCAATTCTACCAGATTTCCACAGTATCAAACACTTACTTATCTGAATCATTTCTGTGAAAGAAAGGAGCTTGCTTTTTATTTGTTTTTCATACTTTTTTTCTGCGATTCTAAACAGAGGGTAACTGAAGTAGACACAAACTGATTGGACGGCATGTTGGGAGGTCTTTAGTCCCACCTCCTGCTTAAAGCAGGTTCAAGTTCAAAATTAAATTAGGTTGCTGACAGATTCATCTAGTCAAGTTTTGAAGGTCTCTATCCATGAGGATAGAGATTTCACAGCTTCTGTAGGTAATATATTCCAGTGATGTTTTATACTTTGGCTACATTGCATATATACATATTTCATATACTTGAGCAAACTGAACATATATGCGTTACTGGGACCTGGCTAAGAACATCTGAGCGTGCTTAAGGAGCAGGTCAATGACATTGTGAAACTGGTTGTTATCTTTAAAAGGCCAAGGCGATCATGAGAGGTCCCTGATGACTGGAAAAAGGCAGTCACCGTGTCCTTCTTCAAGAAGGACAAAAAGTAGGATCCAAGGAACTACAGTACAGTCAGCCTAACCTCAGTTCGTGGTAAGGTTATGAAACAAATCTTCCTCCAAGGCATTTCCAGACACATGAAGGACAGGAAGAAAACTAGGCACAACAAGCTTGGGAAAAATCAGTCTTTGGATGCAGAAAGAGCAGTAGCCTTCCTTAATCTAGACTTTAGCAAGGCTTTTGATATAGTTTCCTAGCATTCAAGTTGGTAGCTATGGACTGTTGATAGACTACAAAGCGTGTAAAAAAAAAAAAAAAAAGGTTGGACTACTGGGTTCAATGAGAAGTGGTGAGTGGTTTGAAGTCCAACCAATAGCACACTTGGAGACACTCAAAACTGGACTGATATGGCTCTTAACAACCTGATCTATATTTAAAGGTAGCCCTATGTGGAAGCAGAGGGTTGGACTAGACGACCTCCCAAATCACTCTTTGATACTACATAGGCAAATGCCACTGAGCTAGAATTATGACATTTTCGGAAAAGAAGCATGTCTCTCCCTGATAATCAAATACACAGTCCCTGAGAAGTGTAAGACTTCTCTTAACATCCTCTAAATCCTCACCTATTGTAATACACATGTGGAGTCAGCAATACCATGAACATGATCTTGGCTGTTACGACAGCTAAATATTGTGCCTACACATCATTTAAAAACCTATCGTTTACATGGCTTTCATAGATGTAGAAAGTACTACAGGGAAGTAAGACACTCACTCTCCAGTTCAATAATTTCCATTCTGTTCCCTTCCGTATCATGGCCAACAAATTTCAAACCTTTCTCTTCAAAGCAGTGAGTCAATTCTGGGTTCACCTGAAATATTGAAAGTAATAATAATTGTAGTTCTATTTATTTTTTGATATAAGAAACAGTAGCAGCTAATTGTAATGTTTTTATTACACATACAAGAATGAAAAAAAATTGAGAAAAGAGTTGAGAACTTTTGCTTTCTTGTTTTAACAACTCTCTGGTATTAATTTGTAAAAGTGGACTCATTTAATAGGAGATGAATCAATAACTTTAAAACTTATGAATCACTAATTTTAAAACTTACAACGTAATATTCAAAAGATTAAAGCCAGGGTCCCTTCTCCTTGCTGTCCTGATTCTGAGCAGCTTGCATTCCTTGTTTTTTAAACGACCCACTACAGCAGGCATAAAGGCTGACCTCTTTGAACGCTGCATTTCAGTGGTTATGACACAAGTGTGGTTCAGCTCCTCCTTCAAACTGAGAAGCTCTGCGGTGAGCTGTTTCATTTCCTTGGTAATGTTCTAACCACTCAGCTAATATTCAAATTCTGAGCACCTTTACCACCATCACATTCTCCTCCCAGCTTTTTAAGGAAACTTAACATTGCCTGTATCAGTTTGTAGCCAGCACACATCTCAAAGCTCAGGCCTCTCTGGAGATACTGATAGTCAGGTTGCTTCTGAACTATCTCAGAGATAACTCCAGGAGTGCAGCTCTTGCCTGTCTCCTTGAGTGACAGTATTTTGAATGTACACAGGCACCTTTGCACAGATGTTGTCAAACAGAGAAGTGGACCTATACAAGGGGCCGACAGAGTTGGATGGTAGGAAGCAAGCAATCTGTATTAACCTCTGAGTGGCAGATGCCTGAAGCCTGGCTACATTTAGATTGTGAAAGAATGTGCAGTACTTGAACATAACCTAAGCCTTTAAATAAGCCAAATCAGCCAAGGAGCAATGCCTTTAGAGATAAGCCTTTACCTTTCAAATACTTCACAGGAAGTCAAGTTGGGTAATCTCTGACATCACTGTCCGAGATCATCTTGCTAAGACACTGCACTATCTCTACCACAGGAACAGTACACTACATTGAACACTTGCAAGAACATATCTGTGGTATTGTATCTAGTTTCAGGCCTTTTGGCAGAAGAAAGAGATTGAGAAAATGTTGCAAGCTCATAGGAGGTGGAACCAGGATGCTTAGGGGAGTGGACCACGTGCAACATCAGAGGAGAGATTGAATGAGCTGCATTTGTTCAGCCTAGAGAAGGCACAGGGTGGGTCTCGTTGCTGACTTTGTCTAACGGGATTGTATAAAGAAGACTGAGCCAGACTCTGCTCAGAGATGCACAGCACAAGACTGAGAGATAAAAGACAAACTGCCCAAGGAAATCTCCTACTAGATGTAAGAGAAAAAAGAGTTCACAAAGAAGTGATTAAACATTGGAACAAATTGCCAAAAGATGTTGTGGAACTTCTCTCTTCAGAGAGATTCAAAACTAGATAGGACAAACCCCTGAGTATCCTGATCTAATTTTGAAGTTGGTTCAGCTCCAAAGAGGGAGTTGGATGAGAAGACTTACAGAGGTTTGTTTCAATCTAAATTAGACTATCTAACCATTACTAAATTTTGGGTTATGTTTATGTAAGAAATCTCCCATTGGTTTTGAGGAAAATAGTACCTATCAAGAGAAGCACAATTTGCTTAAGCTTTAACTTTTGAGCACAAAGTACATTAGCAGTTCTTACCTCATATCGATGTCTGTGTCGCTCCTCTACAAACATCTCATCACCATAAAGTTTCCCTGAATATATAAAAAAAAAAAAGAAATTAATGTTAAAGTGTTGCTGTAATCATTGTTACAACTATTTCTTGTAATTTAAACCAAAAAAAAAAAGCATGTAAAATATAACAGGACACTATTCATCTCACTCCAGCTTTCTGTTTTTCTGAGTGATGACTAGTTGCTTTTAATTTACTGTTACCTGAGTTTATTCAGGATTCATATTCAACAACCTTTGACCAGAAATAGCTTAGGTAGAGTCTGAAGGCCACACTTAAACTAATTTAAATTGTAAAGTCCAAAGTAAAATAAAAAATTGGTTAAGCGAACAAGCAGCATTAAACCCCTTCAGAGTTTTACAACAGTTGTAAGCAAAAGGTGCAGTGCAGGAAGCCTTCTAGTAGCATCTGTTCCATTTTCATAGATTATGCATGGCAGCTGACATAATGCCTTCAATGGCAAACACAGAATATTGTTTTTCTCTGTTTTCCTGATCTTATTACCTAAATGACTCTTGCAGTCCTCTGAGCCTAATCTGGAACACTCTACATTCCAGAGCAACAAAGACCAAGTTAGAGGGATGCAGTAAACCAGAACTTGATCATATCTCTCACAGTCATGCTGTGTCAAGCTTGGCTCTCAATTTTCCCCAGTGTCGTTAGGATTATTGTCTCACTTAGGGGTTGGTACAAGAATTAGACTGTC
Organism: Nesoenas mayeri; assembly: GCF_963082525.1. Classification (NCBI taxonomy): domain Eukaryota; kingdom Metazoa; phylum Chordata; class Aves; order Columbiformes; family Columbidae; genus Nesoenas; species Nesoenas mayeri. Next base: position 105,815,841 of record NC_137541.1, read on the forward strand.
AAGAAGATCTCAAAAAATTGTAGAGTGATAGTACTGCAATTTTACAAAAAGTGGTATATGTGTCAATTTTAAGGAACCACCTTTTCAAAACCGTTATTTCAATTCAAGTTGTAAAACAACTCATAATACTAGTCAAGAGTTGCAACACGTGTCCATTTTTCTTGACTTTTCCAGTAAGTGTTTAGGCCACAAAACAACGTGTACATTCTGATATGCATATCTATGTCACACCTAGGCAAAATATCACCCAGGTCAGTCAGATCACCGGCACGGACGTTCTCTAGTAAGGCATATTTTTCATCAAATGTGCATTTGTATTACCCTTTGTTCTCCTGCTGAACTGGATGTTATTTTAAAAAGCTCAGAAGGATACATTCCATAAGTTCAACATAGCTAAACACAGTAATAACTCAGATAAATGCCAGCAGCAGGGCAACATAAGAAATATGCATATCAATGGACAGGAAAGTACTTTTTATACATTTTCAGCATCACTTGTATTACTACTATAGAATAGGTTGATTAATAGGAGAAAAGTATTACCTCAATTTTAAAATACATATAGATCGAATTGAATCACTTGTTCTATATTCTGGTTGCTTTTATTTTGCCTTTTGAACCGTCTTGTTACAGTAAATAATTCTCCTTTCCTACAACAAATAATTTGCTTTCCCAAAACCAGACTCTTTCCAGGGCTAGGCTAGGCTTAGGGCAGTGCTGGATCAGAGACTGGAGTTCAGCAGGTCCTGGCTGTAATTAGGATACAAACTAGCAGGCATTGTCAAGAAAAGGTGAGAACTAAGGCAGTGAGGCCAGATGATATTTAAGGCTGAGGTGCACTGGCAGCTTTAGAGAATCACAAGTAACGTTTAGGTCTGGCAAGAGCGTAGAACAATAGAATAGTTTGGGTTGGAAGGGACCTTCGAAGGCCTTCTAGTCCAATAGCATAATGGGTAGGAGTTTGGGTTGGTTCTACCAAAAAGCTTCAGGGGTAGGAGAAGAACCCCTGGTTCACTAGCTCATGAAGAAAATAGAAAGAAAATGCTCTGATCTTCCCAAGAAAATAATGAATTAAACTACCATAAAATGCATTTCAGTTATCTCAACAGTCTCTCATTGTTTGTTTAAAGCACTGGACCCTAACTGACTTTTTCACTGGGACTTCCAGATGTCTCTCGTTCCTTTCTTACATTCTGAACCTGGGTAAATGTATATAGGAACAGGATCACGGTGAATGAGCTTGGGGAAGCTGTCACCCAATCACTTGCTTGAGGTCATAGTCCTTTAACAATATGTGCTCTGGCATTTTTGCTTTGCCATGTTACAAAGCTCCTATCCAAAAAGCAAATGGTAAGAGCAGAAATGTAACTTACTTAAAACAGAATTTTCTGTTTTGAAAACAGTTCTCCTCCTCCCCAGTCTCATTGTTCCACCCATATCTCCAGGATTGTGTTCTGGCATGTCAATAACCTGTAGAGAAAAATCAACACCGTTTCATCCAACAAAGAAAAAACAACTTCAACAATTGCATAACAGGCTGCATAAATTTATAAATGGTAACATTATTTTTTTTTTACTCTGTGAATTCCCAATTATGACTTATTTTGGTTTTCCTAATGCTTTGTTCTCAGTATTGGAACTGTAATAGCCTGAGGATACTAACTAATGGGTGCAAAATATTTTCAGTTAATGGCAAGATCAACAAAAGCAATTTCTCAATTCCTTAATTTAATTTTTGGGTGGGAAAAAAAAACTTTATTTAAAAAAAAAATACCAAAATGTTAGCAATAGGATAATTCCGCCAAATGTTATTCTTAGTGCTATAAGAGTACACAGACTTCTAAAAACGATAAATTCATAGATTAAAAAATCCACCAAGTGATAAAGGCACCACCTCTGAAAAAGTGAGTCCCCCAACCACACAGTGATAAGAAGCTGAAAGATTATCCTGGGTAAATATTGCTGAACACTAGGCCTATTCTTAAACTCTTCATTATACACAATGCCCTTTCTTATTCCAAGAGGCAGAAACAGTTGTTTTATCAAGACAGCAGAAATCTTCTCTTTGGGAAGTGGAGAGGAGGGCATAGAGCAGCAGAGCAAAGAGAAAAGTGGGCATTTGTAACAAGACTATAATTTAATGTTGTAAAGACAGAGTACCACAGGAGGTGACTCCAACATGCCTGTGCTGTTTCAGATTATATATGTAACTAATTTATCACAAGGAGAAAATAAAAAACTTCCCCCCAATTCACCTTTACTAACGGGTTTATCTGATTGCCCAAGACTCCATAAAATAATTGGTTGTCTTCTGTGAAGAATATGCTATTTAACGTAAGATTTAAAGAAGAGGATATACAAATACTGCTTTTGAGGACTGAAGTGGACAGGTCAAATGGCTCAAATTATATCCAGGACAGTGGGATCCAGGAAAGGTGATGAACAATGGCTTAGCGGAAGGAGTGCTTCATTTTTGCTCAGTTTGAAAAATCCTCTGGGTCTCAAAATCATGTTTAGAGGAAATCTGTCTCAGAGAGGCGAAACAGTTCAAAACTGTAGAAACACTTGAGCAGAAACTATGACCTACATATTTGTATTTACATACACAGAGTCAGTGAGGAACATAATTGACAAAGAAAGGTTCTAAAAATACAAATATTCACACATATAAGTAATCTGGAATTGGATTTTTATTAACCTAAATTTGCCCTCTGGGAGTAATGAAAACAATTTCTGATGATACACTTCATAAACTGAAGTCATTCAATTTAAAAAGGATGGTGGAAAGTGCTTAGCCTCTGGCCTTGAGCCAATGCATTTCAGCTATGCAATTATCTCTGTATAACTTTATACCTTTCAAATGTTATTTATAAGCTATATACTCATTATAAAATGTCATGAGTAGAAATTGTGAGCAAACCAGTGGGATATTACAAATCCCCTAATTACCTCCCAAATCATGAGGGTGAGGACTATGCAGCATATTTGGCTAAAAAATACCCCACAAAGTAAAAACAAACAAACAAACAAAAAACAAACACAAACAAACACCCACACATTCACTGAATCCTTGATACTTTAAAAAATATTAGATTGTCTGCTTTTACTTTATTTCCTTCCATTTACTTTCAATTTTCCATGAAGTAGTGGCCACAAAAAGACACAAGACATCACAAGCAGTTAGAACGTGCACAGGAAGCTCTTTGTATGCCAAACACTCTGACCCTCTGAAATCAAATACAAGTTTTTCATTAAGTGTTATTTGCTTGTCTACACCCACACTACAGATAACCTCTTGAGCTCCAGCTTCTTGTCAAATGGCGATGAAGTGGTCACAAGCAACTATCAAGTACTTTAAGTACAGGCTTCTCTTCCAATTACAAAAACCTCACTTTAATGGCTGTTTAATCAATATTTGCCCTTTACAATAAAAACAAGGAGGTTTTTTTTTTTGTTTGAGTATTATTAAGCTTGAAGGCTGAAGTCAGGATTAGACATTCTTTCATTCTTAAAAATGTATCAAGTGCCTAAATACTGTCCCCTAACCTCACCTTTAGATGTTTCTTCCTAAAAATTTGGGGCAGGATGTTTTGGTTTAACTTTGTTAACCAAATTGTAGTAATACACAGGTGTTTCTGGGTTCTCCCCTCCACCTCAGAAAAAAATTAGATTTCACTATTTACACCTTTCAGTATTTGCTGCACTAAGATATTCTGTCTATCAAACATTTTGAGTATAATGCCATAATTAGAAAGAAGCGTGTGGATATGAGTGGGATGGTAACTTCTTGAAGGACATCACTCAGCTATTAAACTTCTCCGTTAAAACACTGGCTCCAAATGAAGTGAACCAGTCTATGCAGTCCATAGCAGATTTCACTAATTTACTGTGCCTAAATGTCTTCTCCAGGAACACACAAAAACCTCAGTTAGCAAATATATGGTCTCCTGTTCATTAAACAGAGCATTCAAACAGGTTATAGCCCCACTCTCAGCTCTTCCTTCTTTCAGCAGGCACAAAACACAGGATACTCATGAGTCCCACTAAAGCTCTAGATAACAGCCAGGAAGAAAGACAGACTGGGAAAGCAGAGATTCATCTGCTCTGCCGAGGGCTTCTGCCACCCTTTGAGTCAGAACCCTGACAGGGGGCTGCAAGCCCAACAAAAATTCCACTAGAGAAATGGCCTTGTAGGGAAGACTCAGGCATTTTTTCACCAATTAATCTTTGTCTTCTAAGAGGTCTGTTTTCCTTGTCTCAACAGTTACATCAGTGTGGTCAGGGGCACATATTTGGAGGAGGATCCAACCCTTAAAACTTTCACTAATGTCTGCTAAGTCTTAATTAAGGTGTCTTTTGAGAAACACTGCATGACGCAACTGTTCAATCTCATTTCCATCTGTGGCAGACTTTCTGCCAATATGACAGCTGTATTGAGTTTCAACATCAAGCAGCTTACTCTGTGTGCTCATGTTTTGTTATTGGTATGTGCATTAAAACCAGCTCTCCATCTTCCCCATGATTTTTAGGCTTATGATAGTAAGAAAATAGGCAAGGCTTCAAATATTATTTTTTTGTAGTTAGGTGAGGAAAGGAGCTACTTATGAAGCAATACCTCAGAGATACTTTCACTCTGGGTCCTCCTTTTTGATACGTTCTGTGGTTCTGATCAGCTCCAGCAACTATCATGGCACAGCCCTCAATGTTTTTCTATTACATGAGTTTCTCTGCAGAAAAGTCTGTGCTAGAAGCTCTCAAAAGTAAAGTGGCACTGCTGCCCAAGGTCTGTAATAACCATCAGAAAAGCAACTCATAGAAAATTTTGCCATATTTTACAGAATTTATTTGATCAAAGACAAACCTTCAAGTGGTAGTTATTTTTAATAATTGTGCTACTGAATAGATTCTTCAAAGAGTTTATGCTTCCTGCCACAGAATAAATCAGCTCTTACTATGCATTAGTTCTTTGAGAACAGCATAGAACAACAGGCACCACAAGCAACAAAAAAGCATCAGTAGGGAGGGTGCAAGAAGAGATAAGGCATTAATTAGGTCTTTCTTACCCACATCTCTGAAAATTGCCAACACAACAGGGGTTTTACAGATACCATGTATCACACACCAGACAGCTAACACAAAATAAATAATCACTTTGATATAGCACAAAGCACATTATAGATATAAACCAGTCCGATTAGTATTAAATTATGCTGTTGATGAATGACTTTAACTACCCGTGAACTGCAATCTTCTTTCAGAAAACTACTGCTTGGGTCGTTTCGCTGTTGTTAGGAAACATATAAAACCTAATGAGAAAACCTCTCAAGCCCGGACACTCAACACAGAGCAGCCAAGGCCCCGAAAACCCAACACCTATCATTTTAGTAATCACCTCAGGATCATTAAGTTTTGTCTTTGTTTTGCTTCATGTCCTGCAATGCCATTTGAAGAAATACATCTAACCTTGATTATCTGAGGGGTAGGGATTCTGTTTGGGTTTTGTTTGGTGTTTTGGGGTCTTAGGGTGGGGGATGAGGGGAGGGAAGAGGGCATTACTTGATTGATTGAACAATTCATTGGCAAGTCAGCTTTGGAAGCAGGCTTTTAGGTTTTTTTGCCTTTTTACTCTGCCCTTGTCTGGTGAGCAAATGATTTGTCACTGCTGAAAGAAATTGGTATACATGCAAGTGCTGATCAAAGCATTAGGAGAAGTCCCAACCCTAAAGATTAATTCAACACTGAAAAGAGGCTCTGAGACACTCAGCACTCAAGAGATGTACAGAGGGAAAGCTGACAGAATCAGGGAATACAGTGACAGGTACTGATGAATATGAATCCCTGATGAACGCAGCTATGAAAAAAACCCTATCAATAGAAACTGACAAGAACCTAGGCCAAATGAGAGGAACCATTTATTTTATTGACTCTTGCATCATTCCTCTACAGGACTAGTCAGTACTTGCTAGATACAATCTGATCTGTTTAAATCACAAGTTTATCAGTAAACAGACCCAGCCACCTGCAAATGGGATATTTATACTAAAATTTTAGAAACAGTACAAACATTGTAAAGAAAAAATTGACAGATACAACACTAACTGTGGTACAGACAGTTTCCAGCTTGGCAAGTAAACCAAAAAGACACTCTTTTCCCATTATTAAAAATCAGGGGGTTTAAATTCTCAATTACTGAAAGAAGGTGCAGTAATCACACATCTGCCAGAATCCCTTACTCCACTGGTCCCCACAGATAATCTAGTTCCAAGCAAATCCCATCACTGCCCACCTATCTAAAGCACTCAGCCTTCTAGTATGGAACTAGTTTTCATAAAGCCACTTGCAGATTTCAGACTACTCAGCTCTCCCTTATTCTGACTGAAGTAACATTTGTTTTCAAAAAAGATGACCACCATCACGTATAACATCAAAGCAGAAATCATCAATAGCTGATACATGCAGCTACATAGTGATATGAGTAACCAGCTAGAAAAATCTTGTCCTCTATTTTCCTCACTAAACTACACCACAGTATCCAAATATATGAGGAGAAAATTTCTTACAATGAGAGGGGTGAGATACTGGCCCCGTTTGCCCAGAGAGGTGGTAGATGCCCCATCCCTGGAGACATTCCAGGCCAGGCTGGACGGGGCTCTGAGCAACCTGATCCAGTTGAAGATGTCCCTGCTCATTGCCAGGGGTTGGACTAGATGACCTTTGAAGGTCCCTTCCAACCCAAACTATTCCATTATTCTATTCTATGATTCCAACAAATAACAGCTTAAATTTCTTAAACTCTTAAAATCCCATAGCATGTTACTGTTAACCATTTTCCAGTGTGGGTAATCCTCTTTTCCAGAGATTTGTTGTTTCGTATTTTAGAGTTAAGTAATTGCCCTAGAGCATTTATTGAATTAAAGCGCAAAAACGCTCTAAGAAGGATTCTGGCTGAATAAGCAGAAATCCTGGTACGGAATGTTTTGTAACATTTTCTTCAGGAAAAAGTCATAAAGGGTGTAACTTCTTTTTCAAACAGTGCTTAATCACTCATAAGTATAGTGCAATGAACTGAGAAAGTTAATGAAGATGTTAATATGCAAAGTCCATATAGATATTGCTTAACAGCATTTTAGAACTCATTCTAGTTATTCCAACCACATGTCCCAGAATCAGTCTAAAGGCTTAATCAAGTGGAAATTTTCAGACAGTTAGTGTTGGCAAAAGGAAGAGTTCTGGCTATAGAAATACACTGGAATTGCCAGTCACGCTAGGCCAGGAAGGGCAGGATTTGCCACAGACTTGAATAACTAAAAGAAAGTGGAAGACTGTTCTCAGGGTTTGGACTGGTCCAGCTTGCGTTACAATTAATGACCAAATACTCATTAATTTAATTTCAGAAAGATCAGCACATCTGTAGCAAGGAGAAAACCTTCCCTTCCTACAATATATGTGTTAAAAATATTACAACTCTGGCACTGCCTTTGAGGGAGACTTCTCCAACTAAAATTTCTACTAGGTGAAATTTTGCCCTTACCAAATTCACTTTGATCCACATGAGATATATCAGAAGGAGGAAGGCATGAATCCAGTCTATGTGTCTGAGCATTCTAAAGCAGAGGGAAGAACCTAGAGAGGGAGACAGAGCCTGGCACTCTCTTCATCAAACAGCCCAGATGAGATAGGGATAATCAAACACCTACAGCCTGAGATTGCTTAATCAGTAGTATGCCTGATGGTGTCTGACTCAGAGAATTTTTATATCTTACAGGCAACTGCCATGGAAGACTCGGCCACAGACCAGCCCTACTAGCTAAACTACACAAAGCAGCCAAGGAGAAGCGGGGTTGACCTTAGTAAAGACAAAGGACAGCACATGTTTTACCCTTAAAACTGTCCACCATGTCCTGTACCTCCTCTACCCTGAGTTACCACACACGAGCAAATATCCATTCCATTTATTTCTCATTCATTAACAAGATAGCATTAGTTAAGATCACTTCATTATCAGTTATCTCTGCCTTCAGCAATCAAACCATAGGAGAATTGCTTACTTCAATGAAAGTAAGCAGGAAAATTGCTTACTTCAAAGTGCTCACTAATTCCAGACCTTCACTGAGGAGAATTTTTGGTATCAGCTTCCAGGCAATGTTCAGTACCATGACCTGCACTGTCCCAGTATTTATTGAAGAAACTCTGTTCATCTGTCATAAAAATCAATACCCTCATAGGGAACATGAGGGGAACTAGCAACTGTTTGCCATCCCATTTCCTAACATAATGAGACCACTTTCAGACTTGCAATTAAGTAAGGCTGCCTGGATTCCACCCACTTATTCTTCTCACAGAATGGTGTCACCAACCATCCTGATACCCTGTCCATGTTCCAGATCTGCCCAGTAGTGATTTGGTACTTGATGATCAGGGATGCAGAAACTGAGTCATTTCTTTTAGAAAGGAAGTGAGTGGGCAGCAAGTAGAAAATTACAGATTGCCCTAGTTTAACTTTTATTCTAGTTGGAAAGTACTTCTGTTGTGGTATTAAACTTCCCAGCTAACTTCGGAGCTGAGAAACACCTGGAAAGGTCCTGGATCAGTTGAAAGATTTCTTTTGACTACAAATGCTAACCAGAACAGCAAGCCAGAGTCATTTGTTTCTACTTATTTTTTGGAAGCCCTCCTCCTTTTTCAGGCCTGCCAAGACAGGTGCAGAAGCACGTTTGTCACAAACTTATTGAAATGGTATGTTCATGTAACAGTTGTTGCAATGGAAATAAAATACATCTGTGTACTATTTCTTTTATATGTTGGAGATGGTAAAGCATCTTTTGAAAAGCATAGCTATTTGAATAGAAAAACAATTAAGGTAACAGTAAATACTGTACTTTGATATTGAAAAACAGACTTGAAGTTTTCAAAGAGATCTACACCCAGAAGAAAGGAAGAAGTGCAAATGCTATCTAGAGTTTGAAATCTATTGTCAGTTATAATAACACAAACCTAAACATAACTCTTTTTTTGTCATTTAACTTCTGTTTTAAGAGAAAGAGCTTTATTCTGTGATTCAGCGTCATAGATCATCTTTACATAACCTGAGGACACATGCTTGACTGATATTAACAACTTCATGCAATTTAAGATGATTTCACCAACTACCTTCCATTACTGTATGTTTGATTAATATAACATTAAACTGAAGTTTTAAACCAAAGCAGAAAAATATACTATCACATTGTTTGATACTGCCACAAGAAAATGCCATATTTTGAATATGGAATAAATGAATGAAACAGAAATAACGGATTCTTGCTCCATAAGGATTTCTGTGCTACAGATATGTAGGAGGCAGCCCAGTACCACTCCTTCCAGTTGGGATATGATGCTTCATATTATGCCCAAAGATCAGTGGAAAACCACGAGCTTTAATGATTTCAAAACGGACACCAGAATTTAAAACCTGACATTTCTGCATCAAGAAGAGAATTCTCTACTAGCTGGGCTAAATTAAGATCTCTGATAGGTGAGCATTTTATGAAAATCAGCTGAAGAGAAGAAAAAAAAATCCCTAATTTTTAACTCTTAATTTCTAAGAACAAAAAAAACATTGTATGATCCAAGACTTGAAGTAAAGGCAAAGCAGTGAAAAAGTATCTTGAAATGTTTTAAAAGCACTGCTGTGCAAACATGTGATACTTCTACAAGGTATTTTGCAGGTTGCATATCTATGCAAAAAATATCCCACTGAAGTTGTAAACAATTGCAGACAGTTGTGAAAGTAAATGTTGCTCTACTCCCAGTGCCAAAATCCTGTGCCAATCTAATTCATTTAACAAGCAGCTCAGCTGAGTCCACTTTGCAAAACCATACAAAACAACCAGCTCATGCCAATCACTGCAACCTTTAATTGAAGCAATTTGTCTGATGAGCAAGTCTATTTTGTTTTGAATTCTTATTTTACATTTAAGCTGTAACTTTGTAGAAACAAAGACAGATGTAGATAGCGAAGAAATGTAGATAATGATGGTTAGAGTAGTTCTCATACTAATTTACAGTATAGACATGCTTCTTGCTTCCTCTTTGTTTTCGTTTTTACACTTTGAAATGGCATCTCACAAAGGATCACAACCAGGAACAACACTGTGCAATGTAAAGTAACTGTTTTTGGAAGGGAAGCAGAATTGCTTTTACTGTTTAAATAGAGATACATATCTATGATGTAGATATCTTGGAATATTTTATATACATTTTTATATTGTACTCCTCCTCTCTTCCTCTTCGGAAGATCCTGGCTTGGTTCAACTCCTGTTTAAATGTCATGCCAGTTCACTCTCCTCTGCTACCCAGTAACACTTGGTTCCCCATAACAAAAGCATACAAAATGAAAGTATGTGTAGAACTGAAGTTGGCCACCCCATAACTTAGTGGTCCTCCTACTTAATTTACTCATTTGAGACATTCAAGTGACAATAATGTTATGGACTAAAAGCAGAACAGACATACAGTAACAGGGAATTTCTAGGCAGAAAGCCTATGGCACAGTTGCTATATTTTAGCTACTACTACTTGTCCTCCATGGCATGCTCAAGACCATAAAAGTACCTTGGTCTACCTAATTTTTCATGTCTGTAATTTTTCCTAAATGACAGAGAACAATCTGAATGCTGGATACCTCATTAGTCATATTGAATGGACACCTAGTCCCTGGAAAGTTCTCCAGTAACACGTAATGAGATTTTTGTTCTCATGAAGTGAAGAGCAGTAGCAGAAATTACTTCTATGAGTTGTTATCCTCCCTTCCACACACACATCATAATATTTCTCATTCCAGACGGGGAACTGGAAGAACTAAAACAACTGCTGGATATCATACAACAGTAATCAAAGCACTGACTTTTAATTCTAGGATTTCCTAAGAATACTGTACACTGTAATAAGGAAGAAAAAAAAAAAAAAAAAAAAAAAAAAAAAGGAAGAGAGCATAGGGAGATAGTTACAATGATACGACTTAACCACTTTAACCAGTTAGATTATCTTGCAAAAAAGTATCTTGGCATCTTCAATACTGTCTATTCAACAGCAGTACACATCTCATCAGCTTCAGAAAATCAAAAGCAATTATATGTATTAATATCACAGCAGAGATTAATTACCTCTGCCAGCCATTTCAGGGATGCTTTGAGTCACATGCTGTACATTAAATTTAATAATTTCCTGATATTTCCCTTCAAGAAAGCTTCAGCTGGCCAAAGATCATCTTGCTTGGAGAATCTTAATTTTGGTAGAAGATTTATGACCTACAATCCAAATCTTTTTTTATTTCAAGCAGAAAATACAATGTATTCCTTCAAGCAGGATCCTTCCTGTCTTGCTTTGTCCATTCTGCCTCCTTCAAAAACCTGATGTCACTATCCAGATCTTAATTTAATTCATCACTCCTTATGATCCTCCCCTTAGCACATCAACTCTATCCCCTTCAACATAAACAACAAAAATTCTTTGTAATTTGCTTTCCTTAATTGTGTTTATACAAGTATCTGGGGTCAAGTACAGACTGTGTTTAAAAGGACAAGTGGCTTGACCAGTTGCACCTACATCAACAGGCCTCAAATGTTAACCACCTTCTGCCCCAACATGGCATCAGTGAGCACCACTAGAATGCCTGGATTCAACGACAAATTCTAGAGTTAACATGACAGTGCAGACATACCTGTGCAGTTCTTGCTTGCCAACAGGACATAACACCAGAAATGCAAATCTACATATTCATTTTTAGAGATTAATATGGTACACACTTTTAAAATGTAATCAGATAGGAGGAGACAGGTGTGAGGATGTAAGAAGAGAGAAGCAGCGGGAATGTGTGCATGCATTTGGAGAACCACTAGCAAGATGGCTGGAAAGGATGAGAAACGAATCTTCAGATCATTTCTCATTTAGCAACAAGATGGTGAAATCCTACAGGAAATATTTTGCAAATAATGTTTCTAAGAAAGTAATATCTATAGCATAATGTCACCTTTATAATACCACAAATCAAGTAGGCATTCAATTAGTATGACATCAGATGAACACACCCAGTATAATTCAGACATCCTCTGTGAAAAGTGTGGGTGGCCAGGTACAGATCAATTTGACAGATAATGCAGTGATCCACTCAAATGCTACAAATGTTTACCAAGCAACCAGCAAAAGATATTGCCACACAGTAAAAGTTCTAGTCTGTCATCAACCAGCACAGTGTCACATCACGTGCAACTACCACAGCAACTAGCTCTTGTACAAAGCAACACGAAACAGCTACAACCTCACCAAGTAATCGGTTATTTAATGGCACTCCCACAAAAATAATTTGTCTCCTTCACCTGCACCTCTAACAGTTCATGGCTCCAATGGCAGAATGAAGAGTCACAGAGTGTGAGAAACAATTTTTAGTTTAAAAGGACAGGCCTACAGGGAATCACTGTCAAATTCACTGCAAAAGCAGTTCTGTTGTTCAGTGCCTACCTGCACAGTATGAACTACCTTATCACCACATGCAAGTCAAGGATGGGAGGCAAATAAATAACGAATTAAGAAAACAGGAAAGCTCATTTAATAAAAAAGTCTTCCTTTTGGGAGAACCTTTGTGTTATTCTTCTACCTTGCCTCCAACAGGTAACTTGATGGAGGGAGGAGTATTTATTAAAAATAAAACTTTGGCTGATAGTTTTTCTTTATTCTTAATTAAAATTACATAGTTCAGAATATAATGGACAGATCACTCACATCTCATTAAATCCACCCTCCAGTACAACTATGCAACCAATCTAAATTCTTTGTTTGTTTTTTTTTTTTTCCCGTGTGCTCTTAGGCACAGATTCAATTCCAGTTCTCACTCCTGGATATCTGCAAGGCTGTTCAGGAAATGGTGGAAATCCTCAGCTGCTGCACAGACCTTTCCTTTGCAGGTATCAAGCCACTATACAAAGGTAAGTGTGTTTCATTAACTCCATTCAGTATGACAAAAACAAGGCAGATGAAGTGATTTGTTTAACCTAGCAGAACCAAGATTTCTGTGACACCTCATCTCATTCTTACACTTCAGAAACAAGGCAGCCAAGGATACAGAAACTCACATGTTCCCAGGTGAGCTTTCAACAAGGCCAGTGTCTTAATGTAACTTGAGAGTTCATCTAAGTAGGAGAAACTTCTATGGAAATGGCATTCACAATGCTGAAGGTGACTTCATGTAGTTTTCCACATATGAACTGCAATATACAGGTAATCTACTTCAGGTTTCCTAGTTCATTTATTTTTAATACGCAATTTCTGCAAGCTTCTTTGTGTAGGTGTTTTTTTGGGGCTAGAGGAGTGGGAGGAGGTGTTTTGGAGGCGTTATATTCAGCAATATAATTGTGGTATTAAGTGATCTGGACAACCCCCTTCCACATCTACTTTACTTCGTTGATCACTATTATGTTTTTAACTTGCCAAACAGGATAACTGTGAGGAACTAGTTTACCACAGTGCTTCGAAGTTAGTCCATGTGTGTGGGAATCACGTCACGTAACTCTGGCTGCGTAGTTTTCAGATGGAAAATTTCAGTGAGCTACTTGAGTGCTTATCTTCATAGGGAATGGAGCACATCCAAAGGCTGATACATTCCAGACAGAGAATCATGCCAAAATACATGGCAGCCATAAATCCCCTGTCTAAGCCAGGAGCAGGCATTGCTGTTGTGCCCTAACATATACACCTGCTTGCACAAGATGGTTTTGTGAATGGCCCTTCCACATCCAGACTTTGTCAACACTACATATACCACTCCTGGAGCACTCATCATTCATACTGAAGTGACACACTATGCAAATATATTATAGCAGTACCAAGACAGACTTGGGCATATACCCCTCATAAATAAATATTCTCTGCTTGTTAAATCAGACACTGAAAGATACGCACCTACATCCACTTCATCCAGAAAATTGTTTTGTACATAGCATAAATTTTCCTATTTGATTTCCAATTAGTTACACATAATTCATTATGTAAGTACCGTAAAGGTCAAAGACCTTCTGAAAATGCAACATGCAATTCTATCTAGAAAAAATCCTCCTTATGAAGAATATCTTAAGAAATAAAAAAGTGGGAGATTATTAACAGTAAGAAGGTATCCTTCACAAAAACTATGTCCAAATGAAGACAAAGACACACAAATACTTTCAAGTTGAATATATAAATACCAAATCATTATTCCCCATCAAAATGTCAGAGAAGCAACTTGTAAAAGGCATCAATAACTAAGAGTAATTTATCTTTCATTCACTTTCATTCATTTTCATTTAAGGAGAAAAATCTGCCATTGTAAATCTAATCAATTATCAGGATTAAAAAAATAAAACTCATACTCAAAGAAGCTATGGCCATGGCACTAAAAAAATAGCATTTTGCTTCTGTGCACTATCAAGGAGTTTGCAAGACATTCCCAAGCTAAAAACCTTCTTCATGGGAGACTCTGATGTGCCCATCTCAAATTGAAGTGTTAAAAGAAGTGGTTACAAAACAAATAGACAAAACAGTAAGAAATCACTGGAAACTGATGGTACTAAATTTTGAAGCAACTGGAGGATGCAATAGCTGATCTGTAACTGTAACTGTGGTGAACAACCTCTCACCAGCCTTGTCACCCAATTACTCCAAGTGGCAAATGCTCCAGAAGAGACATAGAAATCTCTAGTCTGAAACACCTGATGTCTGCGCCAGGCAACCTGGCAGAACCTTTAACAAAATGCAGAAGTAGGAGGCACCTGCGTAGCTATAACAGGTTGGGACACTGCCAACAAAGATTTAGTAAAGGGAGGTTGTCTGTCTGTCACCTAGCTATTGAAGTTCTTCAGAGGAAATGTACATGGATAAGGGAGATCTGGTTGATAATCAAAGTCCACTTTGATTTCTAACAGATGTTAGAAAGGCATCTAAGTCATCAAAGACTCGTAAAAACTAAGCAGCTATGGGACTAACACACACAAAATACAGCTAAAACAAAGTACAAGGGTAAAAGACAATGCAATTTTTCACAGTGGAGGAAAGTGACGAGTTGAACAAAGCTCGAGGAATAGTACATTCAACTTATTTGATAAAAAGTAAAAAAAGAATTAACAGTAGGTAACAGTCTGCTGATCACACCTAATTTACTGTTGGTAATAGAGATGAGACCCTACTATAAAGGATCACAAATGGACCTTCTGAAAATTAGTGATCAAAGATTAAAATGTCAGGTGAAATTCAGCAAAATCAAATATAAAGACATGCACAGAGGATATAACAAGCTTAATTTCACACCACAGTTACAGGCTTTGAGCTGATCACAGCCCCTTAAGAACAGGACCTTGAGACTACAATAGACAGTTCTATGAAGATGTCAGTTCAACATGCAGTAACAGTCAAAAACTATTAAACATTATTAGCCATTACGAAAGGAAGAAAAAGCACAAGAGAGGTGATTATTCTAATGCTTCTTACATCTGTGCTGGCCACAGTTTTTACTGTGCAGGTTAGGTCTTCAGCTCTTCTCTGTCCTGAAAACATCTGAGCTATAAGTTGTAGGAAATGAGAAATACATTGGGGAAGCATCACTGTACACCTGCTCTGCAATATTTTTTCCACAGATAATCACTCATAGATGCCAATGGAAACAGGTAATAGGTCAAATGGGCCTTTGGTCTAGATGGAGCTGTGGTCTGACCTAGTGTGCTTGTCTTAAGTAAAGGTGATACCATAATATGCATTGGAGAACACCAAACACACTGCCTACCTGTGAGACAACCATGGGTGTACTCAGTTCACAAATACATTTCATCAGTTCAATCTGGGTTCTAAGAGGAAAACAGAGTTCTTTCCTTTTAATTCATTATCCCAAATAAAAGTCCTCCCAGTGCTACTTGTCACTCAGGCTTCAGGTATTGCTGAGTTTGCAAGGACATGGTAGAATGAAGGAGAAATTAAATAAATTCACTGATGAAATAATTTTTAGGAACATTTCCAGTTGTTTGCTTAAGTACTGGCTCTCAAATCCCCCCAAGAGACAGAGACAATTAAATGTGTTTTGTCACTTAAGTTCCAGTTCAGAAAACACAGATGAAAAGCAGTTAAGTTGGGTGAGGAGGTGCTAATGCAAATATATTCACCACATAATGTTGCCATTAACACTGAATTTCAAAAACAGTAATTTATTTGGTGTTATAGAATTCATATAGTTTCTGCATACCATCACTTAAAATTCCACATTCACAGTGAGAGAAACAGCAAGACAACACAAACCTTGAAAGAACTCTAATTATCTCTACTTAAAATGGATTATTTTGAGAATGTTTAGAATATTTTTCTGACACAAGACAAAAAAAGTTTTGCACAAAGTCAAGCTGTGCAAGAAAGCAATGGCTGCCGATCTGTTGTTTGCAGACACAGCATGCCCGCTGTGATTTGTCAAAACTTATTTTTCAGTTTAAAGATTGAGCAATACGGAGGCTTTGGTATTTTTGCCAGGCTCTTGGGCAACTGTTGAGCTTCCTTCTCATCAGTGAAGACCAATGTTAGCAGTTTCATGGCAAGTTATGTCTCTGATCCCTATGTAGGCGCTCTGTAATTAGCCAAGACAAATGATAACCCCAATGGAAGCCATCACTAATTAAATCTACATTACCTTTTAGCTGCAATGCAATAATCACCAAATGTTTAAATACATACATTTTCTTTATTTTCAAATGCATAATTCCAGATTCTTCATAGCTAGGTACTAGTGCTTTTTAATCCTAGGATGTGATGGACAATAGAAGATGACTGTGCAGAGGTGATGGGAAAAATCAACTTTAGTCATGTCTTGGAGGAAAACCAATGTTTCTCCTTTTTTTGATGCTTTGGCAGTTCTGACATGCAAAGGCCACATAGCAGGCACAGCTCTCTTGGGGTTACACAGGTCTACACCAAATTGATGTTAGGCTTAAGGTTGAGCTCCATATGGCACCTGGTACACACCCTTATGAGCTAAAGACACTTAAAACTTTCTTATAAAATCTTTTCCACTCTTGGTTCCAAATCATAAGAAACTTGTTAAAGCTGTAATTTGTTACAGCTTAGCTGTGAACCTCTGTGTATTACAGCAAAGAAAAAAAAGCAAAAAGCAAAGCTTTTCTGTGTTAAAGGTAAGACTAGTCACTAAAATAAATGAAACTGGCTCTAAGGTCGAATCTTAAATTTAACTTAATTCATAGTTGGGTTCCTCACTAGCAAAAGTGAGAAATGAGTTGTGACTGATGTGGATAATTTGTTAATTTTGGTTTGTAAGAAAATGCAAATCTACTTCTTTGAAGTTCTGTTTTACAGTTGTTTAGAAACTGCTCATTTGATGCATTGTGTAAACTGAGAATTTCCAAACTACTACCGCTGTTACTCATTGACTTTCTTATAATTTGGCTTTGATTTAGTAATCACACTAGGTAATTAGAAAATCTAAAATTAAGGTAGGTACACAAGCACTATCCTTTCATTACTACAGTTTTTGTTAAGTAGCAATAGGTTCCTTAGTTTCAATAGGCCACAATCCCATATAAAATATACAGACAACTGATTGCTCTATACTGTTAGTTAGACAACAGCTACTCTTCTCAAAAGCTTGATTAGTTCCCTCTGATTTAATCTTTTTACCCTCATGTCCCAGGGTAACTCCTGATTTGGTCAAAAAAGGGGGTGGGGGGTTGGGAGAGACTTCTCCAGCAGCTTTTTCTTGCCATTGTTGCAAATTCACATACCAGAGAGAAGTGAAATAGTAATGCGTGGTGATTTACTTAAAAAACATTTTGACAGTCTTCCTTTGGAAATAATTTAGTAAATATCTATTATATCTACAAACCAACACAAAGTGCTAAGGGATGAGAGATTTATATGCCAAAGGTAAAGTCGTTACTTCGTAACATCATTTTTGTTACATTTCACATTGATAATAAAACGTATCCCAGAATACCACTAATAATCTGGTTTTACGTGGCACAGCACACTTGCAGACTTCTGAGAATTAGCAACCAGTGCATATAAGTCCTTCTTTGAATCAAACAGAGCTCCAAGGTTCTTAGCACTATCCTATTTATTTATTTCTCTGCCTCCACATTTTGTGCTGCTAAGTCCAACCAGGCCAGCGAGGCTGATTGGGTTCCTACAAGAGTGCTGAAGGCAGAGAAGTTGAACAGAGAGATTCAGATGATGCTACCAAAGAAGCCTTGCAAAATGACCTCCATTTCTTTCTCTCTGAGAGCACCTCTCATGGTTGCTGCTGTTTTCCCCAAACTCACCCATTCCTGGAGGAAAGCAGATTGTTATTTCCTAGCACAAGCACCTTTACTCAGTATTGTGGCACTGTATCAATAATTCCATTCTACTTCAGCAGTGAGGCCAGCACAGCTGCAGCAGGTTCACAGTGACCTGGAGTGTCATTGCAGCACAATTCTGACAAAAAGACCTCTGTGCCCCATTTCTAGGGCCTTGAGAATTGTAACTGTGCTGACGGTCCACTGTCCCTACCCAGTATACAAAGACATCCACACAAGAGCACAGAGTGGCACAAGTGGTCAAAAATTCAGAATACTCGTCCTCCCAGCTCCTACTGTTTAACATAAAAGGCAAAATTGTTTTAGACATAGAAGCCAGAACTCAGGATTCCCTATTTTCCCCATATGCATACAAAGAAAAACAAGAGTATCCTACCACATCACTATACCATCTCAAGCTGTAGGCTTTCTTTAAAAAAACATTATATCAGGCCCCTTATTTATCAAATCATGTTAAATAAATTGTAAGAATACATCACAGATTAGATCCTTCCGGGACTGAGACAATCAGATATGACATTTCTGACTCACTACTAGGACTGTGCTGGATTAAGACATTGACAGAGAGTAGTCCTGGACTTGCATGAAAACAGATTATAGGTATTTCTAGGCAAGCAGAAAGCTGGGGAAAGGAAAAGTATTTTCACACTTTGGGAATTAGGCACCTCGGTGCCAAGTAATTCCTACACTATGCGGTTTATTAGGTGCACTTCTAGACCTCTTTTGAACAGTCCATCAGGTTTGCATTGCTGAGCAACAATGCTTTGAAAATTAAGCACAAATCTTGGCATCATTTTCAGGATTAAAAAGGGTTCCTAGATACAGCTGAGACATAGAGAGAGTCCAGGCACCTCCAGGGTCAGAGGACAGCTAGGACTTAATCTCACCGGTGAAATAACAAACTTGCTACTGCCCCTTGTACAGCATTACTTTACTTATACTTACTTACTTTGCCCTTTTTTCAGCTGTGGCAGTAACAACCTCATTGCACTGCTGCATGAGCCAAAGTTCAGAAAATGGGAGGACAAAGCCTCTTCTTGAAACACATTCTTCATCAAAACTGTCTCATGTAACATAGAATATCTACATAACAGGGAGTTTCAGTGATATAATAGTTTGCCTGCCAGATGTGTACATATGACAGCCAAAGCTGACACATATAGCTACAATGAATAACACATCACCAATTTAAACCTGCCTACAAACAGTGCATCATATTAAATCATTCATCCCTGTAGCAGTCGCACCCAGTCCTGTTTAGGGAGACACCTTCAATGTCTCATAAGGTATATGTCATATTATAACAAGGGAGGGCCTGGAAGAAACTGTTGTCAGGATAACCCATATAGTTGAGGTTTATTTTGTGAGATGAGACAATCCTTTTAAATGTCACCACTGGACGTTTAGAAACAATGGCAATTTTTACACAAGAAGTGCATCACCTGTGACACATAAAGGATTTTACAACTCATCCTCAACTTCCATCTAACAGTTACGTACCTCAAAGCAATGCCAGGTTCCCCACAACGGCTCTAGTGCAGTTTGCTGAACCTCTTCACCATAATAATGTTCTCTTTTTCAGAAAATTTAACTGCTCCTTCTGTCTCAACCTGACCTCTGCCTCCTCCTAGCCTGACAGTAAGAACCCATGGTAACGGCAACATTGAAAAGCTCTATCACAATTCCCTATTTGCGCTACAGTTAGTTCCCATATCTGCCAACATACACCTTGACAAAGGTCCTGTATAGTAGACTGACTATCAGTATTCCAACTTTAAAGCCTTTTCCTTTTTGCAGATGGTGTAAAAATGTCTGAAGGTGACTGCAGTTGCAGGCCTCACCTGCAACTCGCCAAGCCACGACAAAGCCCTTGTAGCCAAAACGTACACACATCATGATAGAGACCGACATCTGCATCTCCACAGCTTTCATTACTTGTAAAAATGTAGAATACAATTATTTCAAAAAAAGGTATTCCTACAGATCTATTATTGTATATGTCCCACATTTAACTCCATATGCAGTATGGGGATTGGTATTTTACAACAGGCATAGATATATGTACATTCCTTACACTAGCGTTGGTCCTACACAAATACTGTTCTGCTGTTTTACTCAATAAGAAACCAAACTTAATTGACACCTGTGCAAGATTTCTTTGCAAATCAGACACGGAATCATATGTTCCAGAGAGTCCCTAATCCAGTCCAATTTATTTAAATTGTCCCATCATCTTTCTCTGTTTCCACTCCAAAAAGTAACCAAAGTTAAGAAAGGGCTTTGATCTAGTGACTGATGTCTGGAAGCGAGAGATGATACACAAGCAGTATACAAGTAGAAATAAGTGAATACTAAACACAAAACCACCTCCTGTTATTTCTTTCCAAATGCACAACATCCACAAATATATGTTCTCAATTATAGCAAAATTCACCTTGACAGTAGACATTTCTGGTTTGCGGTCAGGCTGTAACATAAGTCTCACAGAGATTCCTCAACTAGCTTTAAAGTAGTTGGGCTGACACTCAAGCAACAGCGGTGCTGCTACAATAAAATATACTGAAGAAGGTGGAAAAATACTGGAGGGTTAGGGTGTTAACCCATCAGCAGAGGATTAAACAGGATGATTGAGATAGTTGCTGCCCTCAGGTGACAGCCCCACCCCTCTGGAAGGTGCCTTGTCCCTTCCAACAGTGCTAGTGAATGGCATAAAAATCCACTAGTAGACAAACTCAATTTATAATCCAGCATGCTAAGGTAAACAAGGAGCACAGATTCATATACCATTCAGCCATCAGTGGTGGCAGGAAGGATGCAACAAGGACAAAAGCCATAGCACCTGAGTTACTATCCCACTTAACCCATTATTAAATGTGCATGAAGACCGTGTGACTATGATGCCATAAGCTTCACCACTCCTACCACTGACAGTGGTGCCCACACTTCAGTCATCCCTGCAGCTTGTATTCTCTTATTCTCCAATGTGATTGGAACTGCTTGCTCTATATATACCAGCAAACCAGTTTACTAGTATAATACTTAGCAAGAGCCAATTCTGAGTGAATGTTGAATCTGCAGACACCATTACTGAAAGGAAATGGCACACCATCATCACAGGGACACGAGTGTGATGTGCACCCCTAAACAGACTTAAAACACGTTATCAACTTAGTTCTTTTTTTACTAATAGCTTTGTATCTAAGGTACAATTAAAATGTCAATTCCAAAAGGATATGGTGCTTATTAACATGATTTCTCTAGCCTGGGGCAAACCCAATTGAATTGTGTTACAAACTGCAAGAATAATATATAGTCATACATTCAACAAAAAGCAGCAAAACACTGTAAACAAACCTGGACTGCTGCCTCTACACTGGGAGTCAATTTGCCCACACATCAAATCTTGATGCCAAGTGCTGTTCTTTAGTATAGATAAATGCTGTTATCTGCTAGTCACACATCATCTAGTAGTGACAATATTAATATATTATCTTCCCATCCTTCTGTTCAAATTCTTGGTCACCAATCAGTGTTCCTTACCCCTGGATATCACTCTCCCATCGCTGGATCGTGCTGTATGAACTGTACCTATTTCAGAATAGCACTTGTCTTACAAAGGGGTCTTCTGGCAAGGACAGTGTACTGGGGCCTGTCAAACTGAGTTCTTCTGCTGATTCTGATAGAGTTCAGAGATGCCGCATAAAATTATTGGAGGAGGGCACTTCAGTCTAAATGACAGAGAAGAGAGCAAAGAGTTGGGTGATCAAACTACACATCCCAACTCTGTCACTCTCTCATTCTGATAGCCTCTAACAGATTACAGTACCTTCTGAAAAAAGCTGATCTGAGGAGATTGGATTCACCCCCAGATTTGGCACACAACTCTTCTGCAACTCTTGATCAGGTCGCTTAAATTTACAGACATTGATCTCTCACTTCCATGGGAAGATGTTTCAGTAAAACTGGTTATGCTATTTGGTAATTAGGTGGTGTTCTTTAATGAACCCTTAACAAATTAACAAGGCTGATGTGCTGAATTCCTTGAGCTGTGATCCCTCGAAATGCTATTCTTCTTCCATACTACCAAGCTTCTTACTGCTACATCTTCAAGACAGGGAGGTGCTTTGGTACAAGTGAAGACAAGTCATTTGAATAGTTAAAAAAAAAAAAAAAAAAAAAAAAAAAAGTTTGCAAATACTGTAATGTCAACAATACACATCAGGGACACCAGCTTCCTGAAACCGCTTCCAAAAGGGATAAAGCAGAACACATGATGAGGCTACCACTGGCATGAGCTGTAGGCACGGAGAGTTAGCAGATAGAGAGCAGAAGCCTTAGCAGATCACCTGCTCATGCATTACTAGCAAAATTCCATCATCTAGCAAAGGTGGAAAACAGGATGGAAAGAGACAGGTGTTTGGTTTTCATTTTGTTTGCAGAAAGAAGACAAGGAGAACAGGATTTAGGATTATCTAATTGTCATGAGTGACCATAGAGTTCATGCCACAGTTTGGTGTATGAGACTCACCCTAACCCATCCAATGCATTCTAGGTCAGGACTCTCAGTCTTGTTTACACTGCTACCACCATCTACCCTAGCAGCAAGAGGTTCTGCAAGTGATGGCAGCAGCAGCTCCTGACTTCCTGTTGAGCCAAAAAGCAAACATAGGAGAAAGTGCATTTCCAGCTTCATCCCTCAGTTGGATTGGACAGACTGGGGGATGGCTGACCCCAGATCTCTGACCCTCAAGCTATTGCCAAGCTTTTGTGCTGAATTTGAAATCAGTGTATTTGTCCTCCCTACAACAAGCTTGAAATACAGTCAAGAAATGTGACACGGTCTTCCACTGTCAAAGACCTGTAGCCTACCACCTCCCAGCAAAATGATGTACGGGCTCTCCTCATCAATTAAGTGCTTCAGGTACTATTTAAATCTGCAACACCATGAGTACTGAGTGGTGAAAAAGCTGTACAGATTTGGACATAACATCTCAAGCAGGATGGGAACCAACTGGCAAAAGCCAAGAAAGGATGAGCAGATCCAAGGAGCAGGACTCCCAAAGGAAGACAAAATTAGTAAGGATTTTTGAACCAAAAAAGGAGGACAGGGGATTTCTCTGATATGTTAAAGGCCGTTTTAAAAAGGAAGACAATAGGTCTGTTCTCCCTACCTGTAGAGGCAGGAGAAGAAAAGGGTATAAGTGCAGCAGGGCATGTGGACATTAGTAATACTGACTAATAGTAAGATAACGAACCACAAGGAATGGACCAGATAAGTAGGTTGTGATGTCCCCATTATTTAAAGCACTTAAGAATACATTAAGCAGACATCCAACATAAATACCAGTGGTTCCATTCTAGGACAAAAGGAAGAACAAATTATATGATCTCTGGAGCACTCTTCTAATATTCTTGGACACTTTGGGAAATTAGTATAAACACATGCAAGCAGGCTGCTAATGCAAGGTGTATATCTATATGATATATCTAGCAAAGCTTGATTAGTCTTCTCAGGAAACCTCCTAAATACAAGCTATGGAACCCTAGGCCCATACATCTGCAGCTCCAAAAACACCCCTTCCAACCCATCCATCCCCTTCTAACCCATCCATCTCCTACACACCCACAAAGCTCTTGGCTCACAGTTACAAGTGATGCAATGATGATTGATTCTCAATAAGTGACACACAGGGTGAAAGATCTAGTAAGTGAGCCTGGAGATAAGCTCCAAAAACTGATAGCAGTAGACACGAGACAGATTAGAAACCACATGTAGAAACCACAGCCAGAGCCAGCAGCTCAGCAGTTGCAAAGCCAGAAGTGCTGGATTACGAAGCATCAACCACGGACTGAATATCACTCAAAAATACACCGTAGACTATCAATGGAACATGAGTTCAGAACCATCAGAACATTATACTCCCAAGAAAGAACGATTGTTTAGAACCTTAAATTCATCCCATTTAGAATTCATCAGTATTTTTCTATTTACATCATGGAGTCTTTTGATTCCTAATAGTAGTACTAAACTTTTATTCCAGAGGAAATTCATCATTCCATATGCTAAGAAAAAGCACAAAATTTGAAGAACTGGCTTTGGCGTTGGTGACTGTCAACTCACACAAAGGGCAACTAGCTTCATCATATTTTATTTATTGGTATCTTTTTAATACAAATTTATATTTACATTTGCCGAAAGTCCATTAAAATAACAAAGATTATACATATTTCCATAAGAGCCTGCTTCAGACTTCTGTGGTTGTGGAACACCTTGAAAGGTGACATACAAAAATTTAGAAGAGAAAACCTCTCCAGGATGGCCTATAAAGACGACCAAGTAAACCTACATCACCTGCAGTGGTGGATGCTGATGCATTTCAGAGACTAAAAAAAAAAAAAGTATTACTTATTTCTATGGCCAAAGTATCCTGTTTCTTGGACAACTGAAAACACAGTAAAATTAGTGCTGTGACTCAATGACAAATGCTGGTTTCATAATTAGGGTGGGGCACACAAGCAACTATAAAGGTTGCCCCAGTCCAAGACTGACACTTCTGCTGGCTACATCTGAAAGCTCTGGATTTTGAGTCAGGTAAGCATAACCTTAACATATTAGGGGTTTCAAATCTTTCAACCTACCTTTTTTTTTTTTTTTTGAAGGCGGGGCTGGGGGAGGCCAGGGAGACCTGATCCAGGTTTACAGGAGAAAAAACAAAAAAAGAAAACTCTTTTCATCTAGGTTATGTATTAGGCATTTCACATGGTCAGTAAAAGAAAGAACAAGGTGTCCGATGTATTTCAAAATACTCATGCACAGGATTCTTACTCTCTGCTTTGTTTGCAGTTCTTCTCCAAGAAAACATCTGAGAAACATGGAACATTTACTGAATGACAACCTTCTGAAGTACTTTACCGAGTACGCCCTAAAGGAGGGTAATACCACTGCACTGTCCATTGCTGGGCTGAAAAGCCTCCTTCAGAACCAATTTGCACAGTACCTGAAGGTGAGTTGCTCTCTGCTTATGTTTCCTATGCTTCCTCGGAAATGGACAGGAAAAGGCAATAAGCCACTGGTGCTGCAAGGCAGGTTATTGTGCCCAAATGGCTTCACTGACTCCATAAGTAATCCTTAGATAAGGGTCAGCTTATAAAACTGCATTTGCATTAATGAACAGTAGCTCCGAACAGATATCTGAGTAGGGAGTGGGTAACAAAGTCCAATGAAATAAAATGCAAGAATCTAAGAAGCTGTCCAGTATTTTGAGAACAACAGTAATTCATTTTTGTAATTTCATTAGCATGAGGTGTCTAATTAAAAAAAAAAAAAGCAAAAAGAACAGCAACAACAACAAGAAAATATTTTTTTTAATTTAAATTATAATCCAAAACTGCTTTTGTATTATTTAACTATTTAACTAGCCCAATCAGGGATGTTACCAGAATACTCACTGCATCAGGGTGTTACATGCACTCTTACCAGACTCGACAATTAAAAGCAGCTAATAACCTCAACTACGTTTAATTCATTAGCAAGAAGTTTTCAACAGTAAACGCAGTATTCCTAGTAAAGAGAGGAAAAGGAGAGGGGAAGGAGACTCTCAGGTCTTGGTTGAAAGCCTAAAGAAAGTAGCAACCCATTTTCCAGCAGCATGTGCGGGGCCCAAATGAGTATCTAATAAAGTAGAAGGTGGTATGCATATTAATTTTTATTGGTGATTATGTACACACTGTAGCTGTTGTACCTGCTCCGTTTCCTAAACTCTAAATTTACGCACAAGACCAAAGTAACCTGTCTGTGTAATATGTGATACTTCTTAAATTGCTATTGTACCTTTTTTAACATTTTTGGTAGGTGATGCAAGGCATTGTATTTCTAGTTTAACCAGTAAAACCAGTGAACACAACACTCCCATAACACCTTAAAGTAACAGCAACTGCTACTGACTGCATCTCTTCTTGGCAATATTTCTCGTAGGAAAAGAGTTGTGGAAATCTAGTTATTTCATTCTTCTTTTTTTCTATTTTAAATACAGGATTCATTCTCACTTGATAATGTAGTTAAATTGTTGGACAAAGATAAGGACGGAAAAGTCAGCTTTGATGAGTTCGTGACAATTATCAAAAAGATAACCGGTACAGAAGCATAAGGCATCTGCAAGAATCAGTATCACTGCTTTGAAGAAGAGGAGCCTGGTGTTTGCGAACATCATACATGAACCTAAACCCACAGATTTGTTTTGATTTTTAAATGTACAGAATAAAGATCTGACATATAACTAAGTATGTCTCGTACTGTGTTTCCTGCACATTCACTGGCTGCACTTTCCAGCTAAGCTGCCTCACAGTTAGTTCGGAACTACCTTTTCTGTTTCACACTACATTTGAGAACGTGTCCCTTAACAAACCCTGCTTTACCTGAGCTCTCTTTTTGACCTGTAGCACAATTCAAATCAAATGGTTTCTGAAACACACAAAAGGAAAGACATATCTTTCCATTTGAGGACTATTCCCTTGCGTATCCTATCCAATTCTCCTCTAACTTCCGATTTGTCATTCACATAAGGTGACATTTACATGGTATAAAGAGTTCCAATTTTTAAAACCAAATTACGTATTTTCGGTAACAATGTAACATTGCTAAATACAATGACTGTAACATTACATATTTGTTTTAGATTATATTTACATAACTATGTACTTTTCTCATTATTACTTGTAAATGGGAATACATAAGCATATATAGGAACTGAGAGGTTGGTGTTGCAATTAAAACATCCATTACATTTATTTGGTGCCGTTTTGACCTTTTTATTGCATGATTCCCTGTGACGTATATATTTTCACAGACATAATTCATGCACATTATTATTTACTTCAAGAGGAAATTAGTGGAAAGGAAGAGAAATTAGAAGGATGGAAATTTGGGCGACAAGAAATTCAGGGGATTGGGCACTAATCCTACTAGAGAACTCAGAATTTTGGACTGAATTTTAACACCAACATCACCCATTATGCTCATAAATCAGTTAGATCTCAGGGTTTACTAAGGACTTAAAGATTCAACTGCAAAAGCTACAAACTGCTTTCAAGATCCCATACTACACTGGTTCCTATCCCTGAACTTCCTCTCCACGTAATGAGGAATAAAGTACTCAACACCAATGTCACATGAACAGAAGCCTCAAAAATTATGAAGTTTAAACAGAATATGAATATTCCTACAGGTTCCTAGGACATTCTTTTATACAAACCCTTCAGCTGTTAAAGTGTGTTATGTTTCTTGGAAGAAAAGAAAATCATAATATTTGGTTATTTTCTGGTTTAGAGAAATAAATAAATAAATAAATAAACACGTTTTTATGTCAAAACTAAATATCCACAACATGTATTTCCTTACTAAGCTACATTAGCTACTTTACATGCATAAATAAAATCACATAATTTTAAGAGGTGCTTTTGCATGAGCAGGACGTACATTCCTTTTCAGCTTCTTAGAAAACCTTAGAAATTTTTGACTCCATTCAAGTTGCTGACAGCCTGAATAGGAAAAGTGGGCATCAAGAAATAATCATGTTATAAGAGTGCCACCTACCGGCAAAATCTATTTCTGCACAATTTCTTCATAGAAAATGCACTTTTAATTTTACTCAGCGCAAAATCTGAAGCTTCACAATCCTACACAAGAGGCAATAGGTAATGAAAAGCAAGGGTCACAATTAAAATTATTTTTTAATTTAAAAAACACCACATTAGAATTATTCTGGATTTTTTTTTTCTTCCAGGGTAGTATTAGATGTAGTTGCAATAAATTGACAAACAACATTATTAAAAGGCTCATCCAAAAAAAAATCAAAGTTTAACAGTAAAGGAATATGAGGGATATGGACAAAAACAAATAACTCTTCTGCCATTCATTGAATCCAGTTCATTAGCAGTTCACAGACTATACAGTTTCCCTTTAAATGAGTTAATTTTAAAACTGTCATTTGCAACAGAAAACTCATACTAAGCACCACTCCCAAGCAAAGGCATTACTCTTCTGAACAGCTGCCTTCCTACTAAGAACAATAACAATTTACCTATCGTTATTACGCAAAAGGCTAGAAAGTGAGGCAGAAAGTTTATGAATATATAATAAGAACATGACCTACCAATAATCTACAGAGAGAAGATCAAGAACTTGATGGACTGTGATCACTGCTCATGTACCTCCCTCATTTTCTCTACTCAAACCAAACCTATGTTAAAGGGGAATTGAAGCCAAAATCTTAA
This sequence comes from Nesoenas mayeri, assembly GCF_963082525.1. Lineage (NCBI taxonomy): Eukaryota > Metazoa > Chordata > Aves > Columbiformes > Columbidae > Nesoenas > Nesoenas mayeri. The sequence goes on from NC_137541.1 coordinate 105,844,466, forward strand.
ATTGGTATTTTGATAGTGTAAATGGTATGGTCTGGTGAATATAGATAACTGCCATACCAGAGGTCTTTTTTTTTTGTTCTTCAGAGTACACATTTTTAATTTAAACCTAAATGAAAATATCCAATAGCAACTTCAAATCTCTCAAACGCAGCTTATAAATCACATCTTATTAATATTTCCAAATTCTAGGTCTCATTTCCTTGAAGTTTTCATCACATACATATTCAGCTTCAGGAATTATTTTTTCCCTACAGAATTTTAAAAACATAATTTTGCCTGTGTTACGTTATTAAGCCATTAACTTCTATTTTTTGTATGCAGAGACTACTATTTTTTCCAAGGTATTTGAAATCTTAACTCTACAATACTTGCAGTCATTTACACGCCAATATGATTGATATAAATATTCGGCAAAACAGGCAATACAGGGCTGTACAGGGCTTCCCTCCTATGTAAAGTTACTCGTGGGTGCTTTTGCAGAACTAAGGTGGAGCAACGTTGTTGTAATGATACTCAGTAGAAACAGATTAACAGCTAAAATGAAACAGATACTGAGTCTGACAGGCAACTCTCTACATCGACACCTTCAGTTGTACATCATTATTGTTCAAAACAGAACAAGTCACAATTGCCTCATCATGTAAAAACCTTTTATGATGCTTAAAACTTTTTACTAATGCAGACAATGCTCTTCTATAGTACAATAACTTGTGTTATTTTAATTGAGAGACAGTCTCCAGTAGTATCATTTCTCATTATTTCAGCCACCTTCTTCTCATTTGGAAGTCTTATTCCGAGTTAAATCATTACTTGACAATTTCAGCTTTTATTTCTAATAGCAAGGTTCAAATTTACATAGATGCAGATCAAAGGAAAACAAAGTAGACCAAGATATTTTATATGTACTTCAGAAAAAATTATCAGCTTTGATCAGTATAGTTTGAGTATTTGAATGCTTAGCAAAATAAGAAGGGATATAAGTAGCTGCATATTTTATGGTTGCTTCACAGTTTCCCAGCCAAACTACGTATTTGAACTTTTGTCTTTTTTCCTTCTTCTTAAAAAAATAAAAGGAAACAGAACTACTGCCTGACTGCCTTTCTTCCCCGTCTTCAGTTTTCAAAGCAGCAGGAATCCAAAGAAAAGTACACTGATTTTGTCTTAAGAGTGCTCAGTTGAACCACACAGTGACATCACAAGATCCTATCAGTGCTGACACAGTTTTTCCAATTAACATTGTAGAACAATGCAACATCTACATCAGTTCAGTAGTTCACAGGCCGCACTAATCTGCTTCTCTTCCAATTGTTTTTATTGATTAGCTACATTTGTTACTATATAAAATATGTAAACAGTATTTAGCACAAGAGGGACTCTGCTAAAACAGATTATTTAGCAGTTCTGATTACTGATGGGTTTCCCCCTTGGAATGATTTATATCTGTTTCTTGTGCATTACAATAACATACACTATGCATATCCCCATAGGAGCCTGCTTCAGGCTTCTGTCAGTCCGGAATATCTTGAAGTGTAAAATACAGACATTCAGGAGAGAAAACCTCTCCAGGATGGCCTATAAAGATGACCAAGTAAGCCTACATCACCTGCAGTGGTAGATGCTGAAGCATTTCAGAGATTAAAAAAAAAAATAATAATAAAAAAATAAATAAATTACTCATTTCTATAGCTCAAGTATCCTATTTATTTGACTATTGAAAACACAATAAAACTAGTGCAGTGACTCACTAATAAATACTGGTTTCATAATTAGGGTGGGGTACACAAGCAACTATAAAGGTTGCCCCAATCTGAGACCGTCACTTCTCCTGGATACATCTGAAAGCTCTGGATTTTGAGTCAGGTAAGCACAACCTAAACATATTGGGTGTTTCAAATCTTTCAACCTAACTTAAGTGATTTTATTGTTCATGGGGAAAAAAAACCTCTCTTTTCTTCTAGGTTAAATAGTAATCATTTCACATGGTCAGTAAAAGAAGGAACAAGGTGTCCAATGTATTTCAAAATACTCATGCACAGGATTCTTACTCTCTGCTTTGTTTGCAGCTCTTCTCCAAGAAAACATCTGAGAAACATGGAAAACTTACAGAAAGACAACCTTCTGAAGTATTTTACTGAGTACGCTTCAAAGGAGGGCAGCACCACCGAACTGTCCATTGCTGGGCTGAAAAGTCTCCTTCAGAACCAATTTGCACAGTACCTGAAGGTGAGTTTTCTCTGCTTATATTCCCTGTGCTTTCTTGGAAATGGACAGGAAAAGGCAATAAGCCACTGGTGCTGCAAGACAGGTTATTGTGCCCAAATGGCTTCACTGACTCCATAAAGTAATCCTTAGATAAGGGTCAGCTTATAAAATTGTGTTCGCATTAATGAACAGTAGCTCCAAACAGATATCTGAGTAGGGAGTGGGTTACAAAGCCCTACAAAACAAAATGCAAAAATCTAAGAAGCTGTTCTGTGTGGGGTTTTTTACGTAAGCCACATTTCATCTGGAATATTGCATGTGTTTTACTACATATTTTTTGTTTCAGTCTACATAATAAATCCTGAATCTAGAAAATATATTTAGGAAAAAATCTATAAACTAAGTAAAACAACAGGATAAATTGAAAAGTAAGAGACATGAGACAATTTCTATCTAGATTAAATTGTCACGATGACAAAATAAAAGTCTGCCATACTAGAAAGACGTCAAGCAAAGAAAAGTGATGCCACCACGCTAGAGAGAGAAATAACCATTTCCTGTAGCTGGAAATACCTAGGTTCTGATTTTATATATATTCTCTGACAGAGCTCTCCTGAACTGGACTAGGACTCCATTTAGATTCTTCTGCCAGATAAATCCTTAAATTCTGTGTTTTAGATAGCTGACAAAAGCAACTTTTGCTAAAGGTCTAAAAGAAGTTGCACCTCAACAGAAAAACACAGTATTTTGAGAATGACAGTAATCCATTTCAGTCACTTCATTAACATGAAGTGCCTAATTAAGACCAAAAAAAAAAAAAACCAACCACAAACCACTAATAAAACAGAAAGGCTTTTAAGGCTTATTTTCCTGTTAAAAAAAAGTCAAAAATTAATTGCCAAAAATTAATAGGAAATGTTACTGCAAATTCAGAAATATAATGCTTTTTATTAGCTGTTGACTGTTTAGCACCATTTTCACAGAATCACAGAATATTAGGGATTGGTGGAAATTGAAGTGTTCAGAAAAAGCAATACAGATGTTTTCTGTCTGGATTTCACACATTTGCAAGCATCTACTGTGTTTGCAGAAACATATGGCACCACAATAAATCAACATAAAAGTAGGACAGAACATTACAAAACATATATAGACAAAGTAGAAAAAAAAAAAAAAAAGAAAAATTTTTAAAATTTAAATTATAAATTTGAACTCATTCTATATTGTTTAACTAGCCTGATCAGGGATGTTACCAGAATACTCACTGCATGAGGATGTTACATGCACTCTTACCAGACTCGACAATTAAAAGCAGCTAATAACCTCAACTACGTTTAATTCATTAGCAAGAAGTTTTCAACAGCGAACATAGTATTCCTAGTAAAGAGAGGAAAAGGAGAGGGGAAAGAGACTCTCAGGTCTTGGTTGAAAGCCTGAAGAAAGTAGCAACACATGTTCCAGCAGCATGTGCGGGGCCCAAATAAGTATCTAATAAAGTAAAAGGTGGTATGCATATTAATTTTTATTGGTGATTATGTACATGCTGCAGCTATTACACCTGCTCCGTTTTGTAAACTTCAAATTTACACGCAAGATCAAAGCAACCTGTCTGTGTAATATGTGATACTTCTCAAACAGTTATCGTATCTTTGTTAACATTTTTGGCAGGCAATAGCAGACACTCTATCAGTTTAACCAGTAAAACTGGTGAACACAACATTCCGATAACACCTTCAAGTAACAGCAACTGTTACTGACTGCATTACTTCTTGGCAATATTCCTCATAGGAAAAGAGTCATTGAAATCTAGTTATTTCATTTTTTTTCTTTTCTTTTTTTTTTCCCCCATAAAAACAGGATTCATCCTCAGTTGATACTGTAATTAAATCATTGGACAAAGATAAGGATGGAAACATAAGTTTTGATGAGTTTGTGACAGTTGTCAAAAAGATAACCGGTACAGAAGCATAAGGCATCTGCAAGAATCAGTATCACTGCTTTGAAGAAGAGGAGCCTGGTGTTTGCGAACATCATACATGAACCTAAACCCACAGATTTGTTATGATTTCAAAACATACAGAATAAAGATCTGACATATAACTAAGTATGTCTCGTACTGTGTTTCCTGCACATTCACTGGCTGCACTTTCCAGCTAAGCTGCCTCACAGTTAGTTCGGAACTACCTTTTCTGTTTCACACTACATTTGAGAACGTGTCCCTTAACAAACCCTGCTTTACCTGAGCTCTCTTTTTGACCTGTAGCACAATTTAAATCAAATGGTTTCTGAAATACACAAAAGGAAAGACATATCTTTCCATTTGAGGACTATTCCCTTGCGTATCCTATCCAATTCTCCTCTAACTTCCGATTTGTCATTCACATAAGGTGACATTTACATGGTATAAAGAGTTCCAATTTTTAAAACCAAATTACGTATTTTCAGTAACAATGCTGTGTGATGACTGTAACATTACATGTTCATTTTAGATTATATTTACATAACTATGTACTTTCTTTTGTTATTCCTTGCAAATGGGAATACATAAGCATATGTAGGAATAGAACAGTTGCTGTTGCAATTAATACATCTGTTACATTTATTTGGTGCATTTTTCACATTTTTCTTGCATGATTTCTTGTGACACATGTATTTTTGCACATGTAGTTCATGTGTATTGTTATTTACTTCAAGATGAAATTGATTTACATGTGTTTCTTGACCGGAACTGAGATTTCAAAGATCAGGTTAAGATGCTGAAATATGTCTGATAATAACCAATTTCAGAACCTTAATATAGCTCAGAAGAAAAGAATATCTGTTATATGCATACTGCTTCAATTGTAAACACTGTATTAATCTTCTCTGACACATACATTCCCTTCATTATTTTCCTAATTTTATGTCCACATAATTTTCTCTTTAATATATATTTCTTACTTGCCCTTGAATGCAAACTACAACTCAGTTAATTACTTATGTAATAAAATTTTGTCCTAGATATATTGTACTAATACACACTACAATTTCTACAACAGAAGACACTGCTGGTAGAGCTATAGCAGACAAGCATCCATGTTCATGATTTCAGCGAAGTGTGGAGCCCTAACCTGGAGCCATCTACTGTGAACAACCTTTAGAATAATGGAGAGAAACCCTCAGTTCCAAAGGGTGCCTCACCACCTCCTGATGATCTGACTGCATCCTGAAAAGGTACCTGGGGTGACTCGCTGAAATGCAGTCATGAGAAGATAAATAAAACTGGAACTAAAAAGCCCTAAAAACAAAGATGCCCCAAGAATCAGTCTCATGTACTATCCCTCTTGCTTCCCAAAAAATTTACAGTAAGCTTTCAACATCATCCACATTTTACAACACATTGCTGTTATGAAACTGACCCCTCCAGAGAAGCAGTACGTCTTCACATACATTCAAGAAGGGTGAAGGAGGAGACCTCTTATGATGGCAAACCCAGAAGTTGGATGCCAAATGCAAAGTTCACCTGAGGACACTTCCAAATTCCACCAAGTTTTAGCAGCAAGTCTCACACTGCAACTCTGAAGATCTCTAATTTACCTTCAAAAGTTCAAACTAGATTAGCTCTCTGATGCATATCAACAACCTTTACAAACAGATCAAATGCTTTAAAAACCTCCTATTTGCATGTTTCAGACTAAAGTAGATGTGGAAAAAATGTATTTTACTTATGAATCCAAACAAAACTATTTTGAAGGAAATTGATACAGAAACAGTAGGTTACTACGAGCAACCCACTTCTTCCTTCTTTGTTTGCTTAAAAGCCCTCTCTTACTGATAGTTTTTAAGTTTTACTATTATGACAATGTGATATCATACTCTCTTGAACTAGGAGATACCTGGAAGAACTCCACTCCAAAATTTGACCATTGGCATGTGATACAGAGAACCCTGTCACATCTACAGCATTTAAATTTTCCTCAAAAGGAGGGCTGTGAGATGCATGGGAGAGAATGGTGGAGTGGTTATTTACACTGTTTATATAAAGGAAAGACAAGAATTTTTCGACAGCTTTCCATATAATCCTTGTCCTTTTATATATATTTGTGTTTTGACAATAGCTTTGTGCTACACTTTCCAGCTTCCCTCTATATTTTATCCTCTATTAAAGCCAACCTAATTATTATTGTCTACTTCCAGCATCAGTCTACAGCCAAGGAAATTATTAGAAAAATTACCAAAATAAAGCTAAGACCAACCACAGAGGCAAGCAGGTGAAGGCAAGGGTCCATTAAAAGAAAATCCTTTTTTAAACAATACCAACACCTCTTCATGTCATAACATGTAAAAACATATAGACCTTAACTGACACAGAGGTAACTCCCTTTTTAACAAAAAATGCATGTTCACAAAACATGCAGGGAAAAAAAAATCAGTACTTACAACAGGGTTTTTTGTATCTGGGTCAAATTCTGTAGAATTTGCATCTGTAACAGAAGTTCAAAACAAACATGGTACATTTCCATTATTCTACATGCACTACAAATTCATGATGACAGTTCTGTGGCTTTTTAGAGCTTGCCTGCATTTAAGCTACAATCTAGTATGCTGAAACATACTGTACCACTTCTGAAGCAACCACAGGAAGCACATGACCTCAATCACACACACTCCATCTCCTACTTCCCAAAACCTTTTTCTCTCTGCTCTTAGTGGTAGAAGAGCTAAATTTCTTCATACTATAACTGCAATGGCTATGGTTCAGCTACTTCAGCTAATGAAAGCAAGTGAGAAAAGCACTTCTCACTTTTTTCTCCTCACCACCTGCACACTCCAGGAAGAGACCGCAGAGGTGAACTGTAAGAACGTTTTCTCCTACGCTCCCTAGATCAAGAGGCAGCTTTCAAGCAATCTGCATAATAGGAGTTCCTACTCCCTTGTACAGGAAGGTAGCACAGAGTGCCTAGCTGAAAATGATCGTGTTGCAAGAGCAAAGTACCTAATGATCACAGGATCTACATAATAGTTACAAAAATAGATATACATTTCACATATAGATTAAAATTTCTTCTAAGCAAATCATATCGACACCAGCATATTGAGCTTACCTTTCCAATTCAAACAGTTTCTTGCAAATTCCACAACTGCTAATTGCATTCCCAGGCAAACTCCTAGAATGGAAGACAAAAGCTCCAGAATTTAACAGCACAAAAAGCAGGACTGACAAAGTATTTGCTTCTCTGTCTTAAACTTGACTGCTTAGAAATCTTGGTACTCAGTATATATACACAGACTTATCAAAAGCTAAAATAAAAATGGCTGCTCAGCGTAAAACTCACTCTTCGAACCTGGCACCATGTAAATACATGTGACATTATGTGCTTTAAGGTCTTTCAATTTTTTTTTTCCCTCCCATCTATTTTACCAGTAAAAAAATAAAGACAAACAGAAGGGGAAAGGCTGTGTATATTCAGATTCAAATTTTGCTTTAGCAACTAGTCAATGTCATTACTTGTAAAACTGTAAGAAATGCGGAGCAGAAACTAATGCTTCAGAGGCACTTAAACAGCACTTAACTTACAGACCAGATGCCATCTTTAGACTTTACCATTATAAAATACACCAGTAAATCAACAAAAAAAATCTAATATAGCAAATGTGTCCAAAGACACCTATGTTTTCTGCACTCTGATTCATATCTATAATGATGCTGATTTAATTACACTGAGAAGCAAAGACTCTCCACGTAAAATGTGAATTTAGTGAATAAAACCTTAAGAGTAGGGATAGCCTTTTTCTTCCTTCCTTACACAACAGAGGTAGTACATGACTGATGTAGTACATGACTATGACCCTTGGCACTTTTTACAAGGCAAATAATCACAATAGCACATGTACGTCCCCAGGACAGGATCTTTCCCTAGTGCGAGTTTGTTGTTTGGGGTTTTTTTTTAATCAAATCAATTGGCTTGCTATATACCTCCAAAACACAATAATTTCTGATTGTAATGACCTTACCAAGAAAAGGTTTTTTCTTTGTTCTTGCCCAGGAGATAGCTTGGAGTTTGCCTTCTGTTCCCCGAATTCCAAACCCTCCTGGGACCAGAATGCCACTGTAATGACAGCCATATATAAAGCAACCAACATGTAGAATCAAGTCAGCAAAGGAAGTCTGTACAAATTGAAGAATGACTTTTGAGGTTACAATAAAGCAAGCACAATGCATGAATGGCATGTTTTGTAGGACCATTCAAAATACACAGAATTTAACTCTACATTTGGAGATTTGTCTCATTTACCCACCCCAGTTCTCATCTGACCAACTTCATCCTTCACAGTGAAATTCCTACTATTTAAATGCATATTGCTGAAATAAACTAGCTACATATTCACTGTTCTAGGATCTTAGCACCAAAACTTTGTCTGCTAAGCAATACTGAAGAAATGAAGGCATTTTGACAACAAACAACATCCCTTTACAAATACAAATTGAAATCCCAGCAATGATTCTTAACAGAGACATTTGCAGAGTGTCACCAGCATTTACTAAGCTTTTATCTAACTACTTTTCACTATGATGCATGTTGACAAAGAAAAATATGACAACTGAAGTCTAGCTATCAAAAAAACCACCATCAGCAACAACAAAACACAACATCCACCCCAACCAAACAAGTGCAATTTGTCTAAAGAGATTAAAGCAAGTTAGAGGATATAGGTTGATACTATAATTTGCTATGTCTGAAGTTTGTCATTAACCATGCACATCTATACCCTTATGTAAGTAATGCAATTTGGATGCACTGAGAAATCATTTACCAAAGCATTTTTCATCACATGAAACAGATACCATGGTCTGCATTTAGGATACAGAACACCCCATATCACTTACTCTGCTTTGCATAGTTTGTGCCATGCCTGGTGATATTTTACTGAGTTCTCCGCTTCTGTAGAACGTTCAAGCTCTGTTGAGTCTATGTACTAATAAAGAAAAATATGCAATAAAACAGTAATTTATTCCACAGAAAGAGCAGCATACACTATACAACCAACTTTTTAATAGCATTAAGACAAATTTCTTAGAGTTTCAAGTGAATTTCCCAATAAACCCGTAACAACTTCACTGAAGACTCAGTATTTGCTGTAGTTGCAGTAATCCATATCCCTTTATTTGCACAGAGCTCCAAAGCTCTGCCTGCCCCCAGTCCTCATTTTGCAGCTCTCCAGGTAAGCAGACTTGGTAGAATGCACATATCTACATAGCCAGGTTTTCTTCCTATGGAAATCAGGGCACCAATCAAGGAGTGGTGCTGACCTTACCCTGACATCCAAACGAGATGTGGCCAAGGTGTTCACTTTCTTAGATTTTGGGTGCCATAGTTTAACTAATCTTATCTCAGACTGGATAAACCTGTGTTGCCTAGCTTGTGCAAAAGGCATTCCTGAGGATTGATGTGAAATCATCAACTGTACAGAGGGAGGCAGATTCAGTATCTATGTTCTAGCAGAAATATTGCATTATAATAGAATCTCTACTGCCATCAATAAACATCGCTCCTGAGGTACCACTAGAGCAAATCAGTGGGGCAGCTGTGTACTGCACTGGGGAAGCAAAAGATCAGAGTTTGATTCTTGGTTTTGTCAGTCTTTTTCTCAGAATAACATAATTAATAGCATCCTCCTGTAGAGTCCATTCCCCATAAAAACAAGATTGTCTGAAATGACAGAACACGTTTGTGTGCAGAGAAATGCAAACAACCAGAAGACTGCTGAAAGTTTTCTAGATAAGATTGCCTCCTGGCAAACATTTTCTGTTTTTTCCCCACTCTAGAGGGCATAAAAAATACAACAGAACAATAACTATATGAATGTTATTATTCTATACTAGTAGGCTACTATAGGGTAAACTAAAAGGACACTTTATCATACTGAGAGGTTGGGAAGAGAAACTAACTACAGTTGAAGTTAATTGTGATTTCCTTGCCAGCATATTTATCACTTCGAGTAGCATCAACATTTCATCATTCAGATACATAGACACTAGGTTATGAGCTGGATGCCATATACAGTGCTAAGCAGTTCCTTCAGAACACAGGATTATACAGAGAGCCTTTGGACAGAAACACTAAAAAGGAGGTTAGCACAGGCAAGTGAAGCCCTTGCCTGTTAACATCTCAGCACCACAGCAGAGATACAGCAGTCATCAATTCACAAGCTTGTTAATGCTCTATTTAAGGCTAGCTGCACACAAAGCTAACCATGCAGTTGCAGACTTGGCACCTTTTACTTTTTTTTGCTAAAAAGCAAAGTTATTTTACACTCTATAAAAATTTCCCACTATGTAGCCACCAGTATAAAACATTCTTTAGAGTAATAGAATCATATAGGTCAGAAAGGACCTTGGGAGGTTCCTAGCCCAACATCCGTCTCAAAGCAGGTTAAACTAGAGCAGGATGCTGAGGGCCATTTCCAGTCAGGATCTGAAAATATTCAGGGATTCAATCTGGCTGTTTTCACTTACTTGTTTTTCACGCACACAGAAACAACTTTTTGGAGTATTTGTTCCATACTCTTCCCAGGGAATGAGGTGAGGCTGAACCTCTTTCTTCGCCTTTTTTAAAGATTAGTGCATCATTTGCCCTTTTGTTGTCATCAAAAACTTCCCCCAATTGCCATGATCCTTCAAAACCGATGGAAAAGTGGCCTCATGATGACACCAGATGGCTCCCTCAGCACTCTGAGATGCATTTTGTCTGGTCCCATGGACCTGTGTATGTCTAACTGGTTCAAGTACTTCCCAACTATATGTCTACATGTATTGTGGAAGAAAACATATTGTGGAGGAAAGCTTATCTATTTTCTACAAGCAGATTTTTTTTCTTCCATTATACCACCTCCCCTTTCCCTTCAAATGAAAGGAGACAGCTTTAGCCTTAAAACATAAGCAATTTCTTCCCTAAGCTGAGTTTCTGGCAGTTTTGTTTTATATTTTCTATTATGCCTACCAATTGGCTTCTTAGTCACATAAACACATAAAGTTTACTTTAATTTTGCCTGGTCCTTAGATTTTCAGAGATACTTTTTAGCAGTGAACACAATGCATAAGTTCCTTAGTATGTAGAAAAATATTTCCTCTTACTAAACATCAAGTTATTTTATTTTCTTGAGCAGTTTCCTAGATGTTTTACATGACAGGTAGCAACCAGTTCTTTGTCTCTATACTATTCAACATCCAGCATACCTTACCTAGAAGGACACTCAGATACATAGTTTCTGGGTTTTTTTTTTTTTCCTTTTCTCTGAATAGGAAGGGCCTCTTGGCACTTCCCAGAGAATAAATCAACGCACTTCATTATGTTCTCAAGCAAACTGAAATTTGCTACCAGGTTTCTGATATGAGAAACTCCTTTAGTACTCAGTGTTCATGGTTTAGGGAACTTAACTGTCTTCTCCCAAAAGACACTGGAAATATCACTGGCTATTTGGTCTGGCTGAGATGAAGTTAATTTTGCCCACAGCAGTCCCCATAGTGCTGTGCTTTGTGTTGGTAGCTTGCAAGGTGTTGTTAACACACCAGTGTTTTGGCTTCTGCTGGGCAGTGCTCTCACGGCACCAAACCTGTTTCTCCAACATTTCCCCCTCACACCCAATAGGCTGGGGGTGGGCATTATCTTGGGAGGGGACAAAGCCAGGACAGCTGACCCAAACTGACCAAAGGTATATTCCATACCATATGCCATCTAATTAGCAATAAAAGCTAAGAAAAAATGGGGAGGAGGAACGGAGCATTCGTTATTATGACATTTGCCTTCTGGAGCAACTGGTACCCATACTGAAGCCCTGCTTCCTGGGAAGTGGCTGGACCTCACCTGCTAATAGGAAGTAGAAAATTAATGTTTTGTTTTCCTTTGCTTCCACACAGAGCCTTTCATTTTGCTTTATTAAACTGCCTTTATCTTGATCCATGAGTTCTTTTCCATCTTATTTTTTCCCTGCCATGTCCTACTGACAAGGGATGTAATAGGGATGCTTGAGGGGCATCTAGCATCCAACCAAGGACAACCTACTACAGTCTTCTTTCACACCCAACCTAGGGCATGAGGAATTCAATATAAAGATAGCAATTTGGAGAGCTAATGGGTAAAACATGGACTGAGCATTGCTAGAAAGCAAAGAGCAGAATGATCGTGGGGAATTTCTGTTGTTGAAATTGTGATGAAGGGACAAGGAGTGGATTGCATGTAAATTGTCCACTTTCTACTCTAATATCTTCTATTTTTTTTTATCAGCAGTTACCGAAGTGCATAAATATACAAATCTGCTTTGATCAGAGAGAGGTAGAGACCAAAATCTACTGAGTGCAGTACAGCCTGCAAATGCCCACTTTGATCAATTTATCTTATGTCATTTAATTAATCACTCTAAAGCAGCATGTTGTGCTGATACTTTGCAATCATTTATTTCTCTTTCGCTACTGCAAGTTGACAAAATGTCCCCTGTACCCATTAAGTGAAAATAATACACACTTCCACATTGCTTCTCTGCCTTAGATTTGCCATTCCTGGCAACAAAACCCAGCAATGGAAACTGATAGCTCCACCTGTGAGAAAGCTGGTAACAGTTTTTCCCTGTGCAGATCAACTTTCTATTCTCATCAACACGAGACAAATTAGGTCCCTCGACAGTCCTATATTTGAGGAACTACTGCCTTGGAGAAACTAAGCTTATGGGCCAATTTTGATATCATTAGAATCCTGCTGAAAATAAATTGGATGGCTCTCAGAATATTAACTGAAATGAAGAGCAACAGCTTCTGGCAGTGGATTTAAAGACAAACTCTTTCCAATTTACCTGTTTTCTCCTCTCTTTAAGCTAATCTTATTAACATGATAAGTAGTCTCATGAGAACAAGTGAAACCTACCTTTGACAGTAAATATAAATTTGCAGGTAAAGTATGCTTTTTCATCAGATCCAGTTTTAGGTAATTTTGCAGCATTCCTTTCAAAAAAGTTTCATTCCAAATAAAGTAATTAAATCCGTAAACACTTATTTAAAAACATGAAGTGCTAGGCCGGTCTGTACTTATCTGCACAATTCATTTTCTAATTTCCACATAAATTCAAACTGCCTTACATGATGGGAACTAGAAAAGTATATTCAAAGTATTCCTGAAAGCAATATCCAGATATTTCCTCACCATTAAATCCAGTTTGTGATTAATTGCCAGCGCAGAGTGTTCCAGCGCCTTGAAGACAGATGCATAGCAATCACTTAGTTTTGTGTACTTGCCAACGAGAGCTATGGAACACACCTTCAGCAACCTTTCGTATCTGACAAAAACAAGTTTCTCAGTTATTACACCAATTTTCATAAAGAAAACATTTTAACAGTGTTTGCTTTTTCCTTAACTTTACAAAACATCTTCTAAAACTCAAAACTGACAATGTTTTTAAACCCAGACTATTCGCAGGTGTTAATCAGCAGTATGTTACTGAGCCCAGTCCAGCTTGGTGATTTCACAGCAGCTGAAAACCCAACTTGAATTAAAACACCTCTAGAAAAAGCAGCAGAAGATAGAATACCTGTCAGCCATTTTCTTCCATTTCATCAGAAGATCACTTGGTTGGTCATCAATAGGTAAATTTAACCTCTGTTTGAAGTACTTAATGATGCCTTGCTCTTCCAACAGGATTGGTACTCGGTAAGTGGAAGAAACATCATGGATAAATATTACCTAACAAGAAAAAAGCATAACATAAAAGGCTTATCTAAATATTTTTCACAGGAAACATACATTCTATTTTTTTGTACACAAGAAATAAGTTACCCAAAAGGTAAAAGCATGTTTCATCACACGAAAATAGCTTGTCAAGCCTATCAACACATCAGTTTTAATGGAAACTTCTGGCCCCAAAAGCAGTAATGTTTGCTAATATTATTTTTGCCTCTCTTATACACTTGAAGAATATTAACTGGGAAAGAAAGAACACAAATGGGACCTAACAAAACAGACCCAATTAGGTTGCGATAAAGTCTCATAAAAGAATTGTGTTAGTGAATTAGGTTATGTAGTTAATTAATGAGTATAGACAATTCAAGGACCATTTAGTTAAGGACACATGTATAAACCATGTCCAAGCTGCTGGCAGTTAAGTTCATTGCACTTGGCTTACATGAGACTGCAGAGTTCAGACTCCTGAGCAGAAGTGTCCTCTTCCCTGATACACAGGAGAAGTAAAGGATACTCAGTTATCCTTGAGTTACTTCTGTTCATCACATAAGTATGTACACATGCATTCAGCGCCATGTCTCTTTATGTGCTCATTCAACGGCAAAAAGCATAGGATAATCACAGCCCTCCAACAGTAGGAATATGGCTTTTCCAACTGTTATTCCAAACTTGGCAGCTACCAACCTACAGATACTGACATTAAGAATCCCTAGCCGCTCTAGGTTACAGCCATGCTGACTATGGAGACTGTTATAATCCTAAAACAAGCTGAAGACACTTTTTTGCTTTTGTTTTGGCAGTATGTACATTGAAGCAAGGAGAGGGGACTCACTTGATAAAAGCAAACTAAAAAAAAAATCCACTTCGAAGAAGTCTGTGGACAAAATAGCATGTGGTCCTTATGGACTAGTTATGGCAGTCCTCGAAATCATTTCCAGGCACGCAAAAGACAAGAAAATCATCAGAAGTAGTCAATATGGATTTACAACCAGGAGGTATACTTGAACGACATGATAAACTACTACAATGAAGTGACTGGCCTGGTAGATGAGAGAAGAGCAGTGGATATTGTCTACCTGGACTTCAGGAAGGCTTTTAACACAGTCTCCTTTAAGATCTTTATAGACGACCTGTTAATGTATGGGCTGGATGAGCAGACAGCGAAGAAAACTGGCAGAATGGCCAGGGCCAGAGGGTGGTCATCAGCAGCACTAAGTCTAGTTGAAAGCCATTAACCAGCAGTGTACCCCAGGTGTCAGTACTGGGTCCAGTCCTGTTCAACATCTTCATTAATAATCTGGATGATGGGGCAGAGCATACCTTCAGCAAATTTTCAGATGATCCCAACATGGCGGGAGTGGCTGATACACCAGAGGGTTGTGCTGCCATCCTGCCAACAGGCAGGAGAAATGGGCTGACAGGAACCTCATGAAGTATAGCAAAGGGAAGTGCAAAGTCCTGCACATGGGTAGGAGCAACCCCAGGCACCAATAGATGCTGGGGATCACCCAGTGTGAAAGCAGCTTGGCAGAAAAGGACCTGTGCATCCTGGTGGACACCAAGTTGAACATGAGCCAACCAACAGTATCCTGGACTGCATTAGGAGGATGTTGCCAGCAGGCCAGGAGATGTGATTTTTCCCCTCTATCCAGAACTGATGAGGCCACACCTAGAGTCCTCAGTCCAGTTCTGTGCTCGCCAGTACAAGAGAGACATAGACATACTGGGAAGAGTCCATGGACTACAGAGATCCACAAAGGTGCTTAACCAACTGGAACATTTCTCCTATGAGGAACGACTGAGAGAGCAGGGACTGTTCAGCTTGGAAAAGGATTTTGGGGTGGAGATGGAAAAATCTCATCAATGTATAGAAATACCTGAGAGAAACATGCAAAGATGGTGCCAGGCCCTCTTCAGTGGTGCCCAGTAATAGGATAAGATCAATGAGCACAAACCGAAACACATGAGGTTCCCTCTAAGCACCAGGAAACACTTTTTCACTGTGAGGGTGACCAGGCACTGACACAGGCTGCCCAAGAATGTTGTGGAGTCACCATCCTTGGAGATATTAAAAAGTTGTCTAAATAATGGTCCATGGCAACTGGCTCTAAGTGGTCCTGCTTCAGCAGGGGAGTTGGCCCAGATAACCTCCCTTCCAACCTCCATTATTCTGTGATTCTACAACGGAAAATAAATGGGAAGTGTGCACTGAAAAGATTGATCCCCTTGAGATGATTGTAAAACATTGTTTTAGACAAAAAACAAACTGTAGCTTCCTCTCCACTGGCATTGCATATAGTTCCAGGAACAAGACTGATGATGCATCTAATCCTTCATAAGAAATCTAGGATCGTTCTAGGGAATATATAGACAAGTGGCCAGTGTCTTCTGAAATTCAGAAGTGGTTCATTAATTTTAAGACACACAGAAGACTTCAGAATGGCTCTGCAGAATTATGATGAATATAGTCATGAAAAGGGGAAAGAAAAAAAAAAATAAGGCTGCAAGACAGTATGGCACCCAGCAGCATCCCAGTTCAATCCACTGGGTCTAACTGGCAAGGACTCATATTTATTACACGATGCAGTGCTCTGGACAGACATTTGAGCCAGCCAGAACAGCACAGAAAGAATGCAGCACTCCGCCCAGGCTCATATACTCAACTTCTCATGAAACCTGTGACTGAGCTGCTATCCTGAAAGACTGAACTTTGAAAAAAGTGCCATGAAGACAGTTCCCTCCCTGCCAGGATGCTCTTAGGGAGGTTCAGTTCCACATGGGACTCTTGGTCCAGTTAGACTGGCGTAATAACTGCAGATGGGGTCTGGTTATGTAGATGCTTATGTGCCAGAAAAGCACACACACCACTTTCATTTGATTGAACTTCCATTTGTCTCTCTCTGGCTGGAGAGGAACCACAAAAGCATTTCTGAAGGATTTTCCACAAGCTCACTCAAGAGCATTGTCTTCCACAGATAGTAAGATGGAAACAAGCGGGAGAAGTAATGGCCACACTGCCCTCTATGTCCTCATCTGGAATCTTACTATAAAAAGATTTTTCTTACACACCTGCAGAAAGGTCAGTCAACACTGATAAATATTTGAAACATAACATAACTGTTGGCATTTATTATCACTTTAATACCATCCATTACACTGAAGAATAAAATGCTTTCATTTGCAAAAATATTAAAGAGCATTTCATTTATCAAAATTAGTATTTGAATAGCAATTAATCACAGAAACTATTAAGGTCAAAATGACATGTGAATTATAACACATCCGTAACTACACAGTAAATGTTCTAAGCATATTAAATGGCATGAAAAGTCTATTACATATTATCACAATAAGAGTGTTCACGTGGCTTTGATGATCCATGAGCATAAGCAAAATCCCTGGCTTTAACCACACTTTGTTCACCCATCATTATAAGCACCTGAGATGATTTATGGACAATAACCAACCATAACTTTAAACTGCACACTTTTCAAAACTATCTATAGCAATTAACGATGCACTCAAAATCTATTCCTTTTATTAACTTTTTGCATAACATGCACTTAAGTTGTTAATGGCTGTTTGACATAAAATTTGACATATAAACTCCCGATAATTTTCAAGCATTGTAGTGTACATCATAGCAAGATAAAAAATGTGAAAAAAATTACATATTAATGAAACAGTCTCCAGATGAAAATAGAAATGAACAGAAATATTTGGAAGCTTTTACATATTTAAATAATAACAAATAAAATATTAAAGTACTGACCTGCTCAGGCTCCACATGGCAAAACATGGAAATCTTCTCCTTTACTGCCATTTCTATAGGTTTTGCACTTCTGCAGACAATCTGTCATAACAGAAGGAAAAATCTTAAATATTTACTGGATAAACCAATAGAAGATCCTCAATACTGTTCATGAAGAAATCAGTCTCCTTTGGAAGCACAGCACAAACAAATGCACTTTTTTTTCCACTCACCTCTTTTGGAGTTGTACAATATATCATAGTTCACAAATACCTGCTAGCATGGCAGAAGTAAATCGGTCACCTGCCTATACTGACCCCCTTTTATTAATCTTTCTTTAGCATTCTCTGTAATACTGCTTCCTTATGTTCTCCTTTCTTACAGCTACTATTGTAATAATCTTTACCTAACATCTAGGAGTTCTATAAATGTGAATAATATGATGAATCGAAAGAAATAATATGACTTTACCAGCTAAATTTGACCAAAAATACTTAGCTTATATGCATGTTTTCTACTATTTCAGTACTTCAGCACCTTTTAGTAATTCTTGATTTGCACACCATGATAAAAAGGAAGCTGAAGATAAGGAAACCGTTTCATAATCTCATGAGTTTTTTCCTGGTGCAATTATTCTATTACTTTGCTGATATGTGTACAACTCAAGAAGTTTACAAAACATTGATAATTTTTACCAACAACGAAAATAAGCATGTGCTTTGGTGTTTGTTGTAAGAAATTTTTTTGCATTACATAACTTCAGGCTACTAGCCCAAAATGCAGAGCTGCTTTCGCAATGTGTCTGTTGATTATTAAGTCTGCTACCTGAATTTATTTTGAATCCTGAAAGTATAACAGAAAGTAGAATGATCT
Source organism: Nesoenas mayeri (assembly GCF_963082525.1). NCBI lineage: Eukaryota > Metazoa > Chordata > Aves > Columbiformes > Columbidae > Nesoenas > Nesoenas mayeri. The sequence goes on from NC_137541.1 coordinate 105,863,000, forward strand.
TGTTAAACAATTAATTCATTATTTTCCCCATCTTTCTAGCAAATGCAACTACTTTATGCATTAAGCCTTTTTTGTTCAAGAACTTGTAGCTGACCTTTGCTCACCTTCCTAGAACGCAGCTTAGCTACACCAATTTTGATGAAGATTAATTAACTTCCCCTATCCTTGCAAGATATTCTAGAAACGGAAAAACAATGCCAAGTATAAAGGGGAAATTAAGTGTACATTCTAATAAACAAAAAAGAATTATGAAACAATTTGTACATTCTATTTGATTAAGCAAAACATACTTAAAAACTAGGTACTGTTTGAAGGCATAATTCATAAACCTTAACAGTATGAGCACGTGAATAAATCCACTTTGAAACCTATCATTGCTTGCTGAGACAAATTTAAAGTTGATGAAGTCACAGAAATTAAAAGTGTCAGAATCAGCATGAAAATACGAAACTACAACAGTGGGAGAGGTACATCTCAAAGGAACATAATGCAAAGATGAGGAACAACTTAGTTGAATAGGGTAGCACTGATGAAAATATAAGCAGTTTTCAAAATGCTGTAAGAGAGTCCATTACAACTGCAGATGTAGCATATTCATGAAGTGTTTGCAACACGCCATGGGGAACAGAAAGGCTCCTGTACATACACAGCAGAGGATGGCCCAGCACACCACCTTGGGGAAGTCTGTGAGCAGACAGTGAGGCAGCAGGTATTAACAAGTACAGCCAAGCTTAGCTCAGCAGCCTGGCAGCTCAGCTCATGAAGGAAGCCATCCTGACTGCCGTTTAGGAGCTTCCCCATGTGCTCTTGGCCTTGGGCCCCTGCCCAGGAAAGCAACCACACAGTTTACAGGTTTTCTTGAAGCAGCGCCCAAGCAAATTTATAACAGCACCAAGAGGCTTTGCTCAAAGTGTAATCTCTCTATGCTTTAGTGGTCAACAGCAGTGGCTAAAATATATATATATAAAAAGTACTGCACTTCTGGCAGTCCCAGAGCTGCCCCAGGCAAGAACTCAAGATGTGAGAAAGTGACTACATTAGCCTGTTTTCCTTTTATTCCACACACACTTACCAGGCTTTAAAAAATTAATTTGGAGGGAAAAAAAAAAAAAAAAAAAGTCAGGCACCAGCAATTATCTTACGGGCCTTCAAAAATCATGCAATTTTCCATATGCAATTAGTACCTCAAGAGGGATTTTGACATTTAGGCCCTGAAGCTTGGAATATAGAACAGCATTGCATTAATGAAAGTCTTTCCCTCCACAAGCTGATTACAGTTTCCAGGTCACAAGAATGTGAAGCTACCTAACACATCCTTCATATATCCTATTTATACATTTGTTTTGTAGTTATAGACATGCTTTTTATAAATGTAAAAATGTAAGAGTTTAAAAAAAAAAAAAAAAACCAAGACAGAAGCACAACACAAGATTTAGTTGCGTGAGTATCCTTTTAAGAATAATCTTTTCCTTTTTGAGGATACAAATATTACACAGAAGCAGTGACTATTCTGACTACTCTTTCATTTCTTAGAAGGGCAAGGGTGTTTTTTCTCCCAGTGGACTTTATGGGAGTGGAAACTGCTCAACAGCTTCCAGAACCAACTTTGGAAAATATTCTTTGACTTAACAAGCAGCTTCAGGCAAAAGGGCGAAAATGTCTTTTTCTGCTCCTGAAGCAGACCTAGAAACAGAGAATGTCTTCAGCTCAGGAAAATATGAAGCATAAATTTGAACTGGGGTTGTACTGGCATTTGAAGTTGTGCTGCCCTGGCTTCAGTGCTATCAACACTTGACCAAGCAGGTTAACATCTCCAATGGCAGACAGGTATCACAACAGGGAGCTACAACAATCTATTTATTTCTCCTCTCTGGTCCCAAGGAGAAGTGACAGGGAGACAAACACTGCATCCACGTAATGTGCACATACTCATTAATGGAGCACTGGGGAGAAAGAATGGAAGGAGTTGAACATTTGTAATCATTTACCAACTGGCATGAGGTGAAACTTGCTGGCTTTAGGTTCAATATACTATGCAATGCAAGTCCAACACAAGAAAGAAATTGAGGAACCTTACTTTGAAGATTCATCCACATGTTTTATATTTCCAAACAGGAATATTTTTAAAGGCTGTACTTCAATAGGAGGATTGTTTCTTCCTAATCATGCATAAAAAGAAACTTGTGAGAGAATGTTAGAAGTCAGAAGCATTCTTCCCATAAAGTGAACAGAGACTTGAGATTATTTTTAGCAATGCAGAAGGATTTTTCTGCTAAGATCCCTTTCGAAGAAGAACACAGCTACAGTCCCAAGATATTGCAAGGAGTTAGCTGAATTAACTAAACTTAAGAGTAAATTGCAGTAATTTGATTTCTCGTGGCTTTAGTGAAGTAGTGCAGCGTACATGCTGCATATCTCAGAGGTGGACTTGGCAGTGTTAGGTTAACAATTGGACTCTATGATCTTAAAGGTCTTTTCCAACCAAAATAATTCTATGATCTTCAAAAATTCTTGTCTCTCATGAGACAGCTAAGGCTTATACTTCAAACACAGGTTATGCAAGGACACTGACAGGTGATCTGTAAATAAAAAGCTGTATTTATTGACTCACCAAATCTGGAGACAAGCCTAGACCCCTCAGTGCTCGAACACTGTTCTGTGTTGGTTTTGTCTTCTGTTCACCAGTGGCATTAGGCTGGAAAGACATATTTTGAAAGCTCAAATAGCAACTAAAATCTACTAACAGAGCAGTTACAGGTTAAAAGAGAAAAGTCATTGCAGGTAATAATACTTGCAGGAAGTAAGCATATCCAGTCACAATATGTCAGAAACAGAAATGTCACCACAGTATTACCGATATAAGAAATTCTGTGAAGAAACCACATGACCCTAACTCAGGTCAGGTTTATTCTGAGGTTTTGTTGGTTGGTTGGTTGGTTGGTTTTTTTGTTTTCTTTTCTTACCAAGGAAAAGTTTCAATGTGATTGATTCAGGTAGGAGAAGAATAATATTCCAAAAGTTGGATTCTCCTAATAAATGGAGAGTGTCCAACATAGCACAAAGCCTTCAGTGATGTTCTTGGAAATAATCAGCTGTAATAAATAATTCTGTTCTCATCTACAGAGAATCAATCTCATTGATTGCTGATCAATAGCTCTAATCCATAGCTGCAGTGCTTTAAAATTCTCTTTTTATCTATACAAGGTGCACAAGGTGCAACCATACCATCATTACCAACCTTTGCTTCCCAAAATCCTCCTCAATTAATAATTACTTCTTAAAATAATAAGAAAATCTATTTGTAGAGTAAAATATAGAGTCTGAATGGAAAAATACATTTAGCCCTGTACAAAAAGTTGTTACTGACTAGAGGCCCATTGTACCTCAAGCAGTCAGTGATCCACACCAGAGTTCCCCTGAGGAGGCCCAGGCCTGTGCTGCACAACCCCCTTGGCAGCAGGACAAGCTCAGCCACAGGCAGCTTCCACTCAGCACCCACCATTACACACCCTGCGCGGCCCTGCATGTCATCTAAACATACAGTAAGAAGTTCTTACATAAACATCCTTTCTGTTTGATAGTGAAAATGATACAGTTGCTTCCTTCTAAGGAAATTATCTATTCGCTCAAGTGATTGGAAGAGGAGACTCTTCTATGGATGCAGTCTGCCCATTATGTTGCATGGCAGGGCCGTTCAACATTACATCACATGGGCTTCCCACCACCTAAAGGGACGTAAGATGATTTATACCGTTCTATAGTGTTAGCTCTACTAGAACTTTAGCAATACCTTAGAGAGTATGAGTGCCTTTCTTACTGGTTTCATAAGGTGCCAACACCTTCCAGAGCAAAACACAAGTATATTTAGCCTTCTTGCTAAATTGGTGTTGATTTTTTTTTTTTGGTTAACTTACAACATTAAAACAGATTCTCACATCAGTAATTATCAAAGCCTTTATTTACCCCAGTGTGGCTGGGTTTCATATCTCTGCCTCTAAAACACTCCAGCATGAAACAGTTAATCAGGGAAGTAAAAAATTTATGGAGCCAAACACAGAGTAAAATATATTTTATTAATTTTAATAACTTACCTGTGGCACTAGACTAACATGGATATTACAGAAATTCTCTCTTCTTGCTTTGAACTGAAACTGTCTAAATGCTTCAACAAATGGCATTCCTTCAATGTCTCCAATGGTTCCACCCAACTGAAAAAGAAAGTTTGGATCTGTCAGGATGGCAGAAAACAAAAACAAAAGAAAAAAAAATGTCTACCTCCTACATATTCAACAATTTTTCTGAAATTAGAGTCTTAAAAAAATTTACAATGTAAATTTGCAGGCGTACTCTGCAAAGAATCCTTATCTGTTCTGCACATTTTCCTGTGGAAAGCATGTGACAATTTTCAGTTTTGTTATACTCAGTTTACACCATAGACATAAGCTTCTTATGGGAAGATGTGTGGTACTACTGAATAATACACACTTTCACACGATGTTCACTGCTTTCAAAGTGGTGAGCAAGTAATCAATAGTTAAGCTGATGTGAAGGTTTTTCTACAGAAAACTTTCTTGGATTAATGAATAGTTGCAATCAACAAGATACAGACATTTAGCAATACTATTATAGCTTTCCAATGTCAATAAATGTCATACGGACAATACGAAATAGCAATTCACATTATAAAACTTTAGATACTTATAACCAAACCAAAACCCAAGAATAAGTCCATGACCAAACTTATTCATAAAGACAGAAATCAGTTATCTTTCAAAGACACAAAGACCTGTAGTAGACTAAGCACTGAATCAAACAGTGTTTAGCACACAAGTCTTGTGAAATAGTGGTATTTCAGAATGATCTTTCTATGCCACCAAGTGGTTTCTGACAGAATTGCATATTTTTGTTTACCCAGGCTGCTTTAATTTTATAAATTAATAAACTCTTAAGCAATTTGGTTTCAGCAGTGTTCTAGAAGGGATTTAGTAAAGTAAACAGAAGCTGTAGGGATAAGACCATTCCTATCATTTTCAGAACAAATCAAAGAATATAAAACGTGTCATTGCATTGCTGCTCTCCATAAAACTTCAGCCTGACCTTTTTACAGTAAGTGGCAAAGAGATAGCAAGCTAGTTCTTTGTGTTCACTGTGGATATGTATCCTAAAAGGTTCCATACTTGCCTCGATTACACAAATTTGTGGCTCTTTTCTGTCATCATCCACTGGAACTTTTGCCTGATTCATTACCCATTCCTGAACTGCATCAGTGATGTGTGGAACAACTACAAGACAAAGCAAAAGAAGCAAGGCAGGCATATCTTATTTCAGGCCCATATACCAGGTTTGGCATGCAAAAGGGGGGAAATTAACACAAAAATCAAAAGGAAACTATTAGCTCTTTTTTCTGTTCCTCCTTCCTTGAACCTAGAAGTCCAAGATTACAGGAATCTGTCCATATGTCTTGAGAAGGAGAAAGGAATAAGAAGATGCAGTAAAAAGCAGCTGCTTCTTGATCATTCTTTTGTGAAGATTGAATAGACTAGTATGCCACAGAATTAAAAATATCACCTTGAACAGTTTTTCCCAGGTAATCACCATGTCTTTCTTTATTAATGACATGCTGATATATCTTCCCAGTGGTGATGTTGTTATCTTTATAGAGATTGATGTCCAAAAATCTCTCATAATTTCCCAAATCTAAGTCAACTTCTCCACCATCATTCAATACAAAAACTTCACCTAAAAAGAAAAGGAAATTTTTTCAAAATAGTATAGGAAAGTTTAGAAGGAAAATCTTAATAGACAGGAAAGCAACCAAATAATCAGAAATTAAGCACAGAGGAGGAATATCACAATCATCCTAAAATTGAAGATTTTTTTTTACGTGACATACCACAATGATATATACGACGATGATCAATAAAGCACATGATGCAAATCAATCTGCATTGTCATTCTGTGTGACTTAATATCAGAGTTACTACTTTTACATTGAATTCCTGCCCCTCAGTCCCAAATAGTTTTGCAAATGAGTTATGTTGCCAAAATATTTAAGTGACTTAAAATATTTAGCCAGTATTTTAACAGTATGGTACAATCCTTGATTGGAAGAAAGCAATCTCTATGAATCGTGAATCAACAACAAATAAAATATTAATTTACACACAGCAGACAAAAACCATGCTTTTATAAGCATGAACCATTATGGATGTTCAAAGTGCTTCACTATAAATTTTTGTTGGTTGTATCTATATTAACAATTAAGGCTTGAGTCAGGGGTAAAGTCATGATGAACATAAATGCTTCTTCAAATGTGATCACTATTTCTCATTCAGTTCTTTCATTTTCTATATATTTGGTTCATTATGTCCACAGCAAGGTTTATTTCTGACTCTGAAAAATCTGATGAAGATATCCTTCAGGCTCAGACTTTTCTTAGACCTCTAGAGAGTCTCTAGACTCTGAAACTAATGAACTTCTGAAGGAACTGAAGTTCCTAGATCCTAAGATAAGGCTCTTTCAAAAAACCATAAAACACTTTGCCATGACCCAATGATTCAATGGCTAAACAAATTATGGGAGCAGTGCAGAAGGAGTCAAAAAAAAAAAAAAGAAAAAAGAAAAAAAGCAACCCCCCTGAAGGCACAGAATGGACTACAGAAATATATATCTCACCAATATACAACATTCTCCTTCAGTGAACAGTTTCAAGAACACCACATTGTGTACAATGGAGTGGAAGATCCTGTGAGGCACCGAGTACCTCATCTGCACTACTAAATTATCATTTAAGCCAACAGACACAGAGTGGAACCAACATTTCTCACAAGCAGGTCTTCGAAGAATAAAAAGTTATATTATTAAAAATACTCTTTAGCTATCTGGAAATCACCAAATTAAAATCCTTTGACTCAATCCCATTTCTGCCAAAATGCTAACAAGAGGCTTGGCATTCTGGGTTGTATGCATTTCTGTTTACTACCCAGCAAGTCATTGTTTTTTCACAAGCAGTAAGAAAATCAAAAGCAGAGGGGAAAAAAAAAAAAATCACATTGGAATTACATGCCATAGTGTCCCCTCTGCCGTGTACCTGGAGCCAGGGGAGGAGTACATCCTCCCAATCTCAAGTGATTGCAGGAGTCTTACTGCCAAAGATAAAGGCAGAACTTCCTCAGTCAACTGCCTAAGTAGCACCAGATGCACTTCTGAACGTGCAGGACTACTGGATTAGTCAAATTTGGCTTTTTGAGGGAGGCCTGGTGTGCTGTGTTCTTCTTCCACTTAAAAAGTGGTCTTTTTTTCAGTTCAGGAGACTAAGACATTTATTTCCAGTTCCAAAAATTTCAGTCTAGACTAAAACAAACAGACAAAATCCAACAAATAAAAATAATTAGCAATATCTAGTGGCTGAATGTACTTTGGAACATTGAAAACCGCTATTTTCAGTAAATGTACGAGTAGCAAGACAGACAGCTGAAGGAACATTCAAAATTATAAATGCACATCAGACTATCTTGTAGCTCATCAGCAATGTAGTCAATACAACCAACGTAGCCTAAAGACCTAACCAACCAAAGTAAGAATCTACTTACCCAGGTAATAGCATTCACAAATAACCCTTGAAGACTTAAGTTTCAAAATAGTTTTATAGTACTGTTCTTTTTTTTTTTTTTTTTTAATCAAGTTTAACTGAAGATAGCATTGACTGAGCAAGGCCTACAGCTAGGATTTTCCCAAAGTGGTACTTTATAGGAACAAAGCATCTGCTCACAGAAGTATCTTCACCAAACAGGCTTCTCTCTTTACTTGGAGCAGACAATGCCTTTGAGAACACTAAGGAACAAATTTGCATTGCAAAATAGATTATAAAATTACTAATAACTACCATACTGTTGTTTTATTGTTAAAAAAAACACATCACATGAACAAAAACCCCCACCACATTACTGTGAATACAAATACTTATGCAAAAGTGAACAGCAACACCCTTCATACCATGTTCATATGGTGAAAAGGTTCCAGCATCTATGTTTATGTAAGGATCAATTTTGATTGCAGTGACACGTAGACCACATGATTTCAGTATGGTGCCAATGCTGCTTGCAATGATCCCTTTGCCAATGCCTGAGATGACACCACCAGTTACCAGGATGTACTTCATCGGAAAATCAGCACAAGCACACTGATCTTGAGCTGGGAATCTAAAATTACAAAGAGGTACATCTGATTAATGCAAATTTATGTCAGGAAAGAACACAGCCTCAGTATGCAAAGAATGTAAGATGAAATTAGCTTCAGAAATGGACAACAAAATCACTATTTTGGAATCTGGGAGTACAGTTCATCTCTCCGAGCTTACACACTGATAAGTAAGCTGAGTGCCTAAGTCTGCTCCACAGTCAGCTGCAAAACAGATACCATTTTAACACACTGCCCTGTGGAATGGCCAAAGAGGCACAGATCATCCGACCTGTTACTCTCCTGTGATGGGAAAAGTCAGCTAACTTTCAGAATCACAAGTCAGGCAAGATGAATCTCACTATGGATTCTTTCTAAATTGAAGAAGTTAACCATTTCACATGTGTTTTGACAAGTTAGCTCAAATATTGTTTATTGCTACATCAGCCACAACACTTACATTCTCCAGCTAGTAGCTTTACCTTCAAGAATAGTGACTGTGGCTTCAAATACTTATTAAAATCAGAATGCTACATCATCCACTCCATTTTTAAGCAGCTTTTGTTTCTCCAACTCAGACTATATCAAGTATTCCACAGAGACTTACAATAACCGACAGATCAATATGAGACCAGGAAAGAAAAACTAAACCAAGATGTCTGTATTCATACTACAGTACATTACTGATAGAGAGCCTGGAGTCCTTTCTTTACATGCTTACCTAATCTCCCCCTCCAGGTAATTCCTGTGAGAGGGAAAAAAAAAAAACACACCACAACACAAAACAAAACAACAAAAAAACCCCCAACCAAACAAACAAACAAAAAACCCCAAACAAATAAAAAAAACCACTAACCACCGAACATCTCCAGACTATGATGCAGAGTAAGAGTTGATGCTGTTCTATAAAGCAACATTGTATCTGTTTAAAGTTTCAGATTTAGAGAAACATCTGATGTTCTGACACATTTTAACATCATGAATTGAGAACAGCAACCCTGGATAGTACAGCTCTGAGAACTACTGCATGTGGCCTTCAACATGGCCAGCTTCTCAGGGTCTCTGCTTCCTTGTCTAGAACACAAAATAAGTGGCTCTTCACAAGAAGGAACTGCAACTATGAGTACTCACAAACACTGTATCCTGAAGACATAAACATGAAAATGAAATGCATATTATGGTGCTGAAGCATTTATCAGATACAGAATCATATTTCAAAGTGCTCTACAATACTACTACCATAATCAACAATGGCTATTCAGATACAGAAACTTCCTCTCTTGAAAATGTCATTGTTTATAGGAAGACTAGATAATTAAAACTGAATAGATGCTAATGTATTGAAGCTACCTTGCACCATGCAAGAGTACAAATGTTAGGGGATCCAGAATTACTAAAACAGATGATAAGGAGATGCTCTCACCTCCTACATTTTCTGACAACTACTACCCTAATTAAAAATTCTTCATTGCCCTTCTTGTTGCTATAATCTGCTGTTCTCACTGACTGCTGTTGATGCTGTCCCTGCAATTCTCCCACTTCACCCGTCTTTCACACAAGCCTAGATTTTTGCCACCATTTCTTCACCCCATCTGAAACACGATGATGTTGTGCGTATCTCACCCATTACTGCATTCTCATTACATTCAGGCAGCTGTGGAGGCTAATCACTGCAATAATTTTTGAACAATGACAGAGTGGCTCACCACATAGCAAAAATTCTAGGATCAAGAAAATCTTTCCTCACTTAGGTGTACCTAATTCACTCAAAACAATGTGTAACATCACATGATCTAACAGCGTTCAGAATAAATCAAAGCAGTATGGTTCTTCAGCTGCTGGTAATAAACAGTAGCCAGTGGACTAACACTGTAGCTCTTCCTCTTTCTGTACTGAAGTAATAAAAATAAAGCCTGGATCTATTCAGGAAGCAGAGCTCAAGAATGTAAAAATACTTGTTACCAATGCTCTTATGATTGATAACAGGAATTAATAAACAATATTTTCTTTGTCAATATAAACAAAAGGAAGATCACAACCATCAAAAGTATATCGGGAGAAAAGGATCATAAGGAATTAACTTTCCCCTAGTACTTCCTTTTCAACATGTAACTATTTTAATAGCATAAATATTAAGATTTGGAGCCTATCTCCGCTGTTTCAGACTCTCCCTCAATAAATCAGCTAATGGAGTTGTAAACATTAACATTTCAGAATCATCTAAGCCATTTTCAAAGCTACTTCCAGGAAAAATAAACGGGGATAGGGAGAAATTAATTCAACAGGTATAAACCTTGAACATGTGTCACTTCAAAACTCTTAAACCCTGTCACCTTGCTTACAGGAACCAAAATGAAAAGTTCGCTGTGATTTTAGCAAGAGCAGCAACTTCCCAGCAGCTTAAAGAAACAGAATGTTTACTTGCAACAGCAACAAACAACTCCATGTGTTTTGGGGAGTCTCTTGTAAAAGGAGAAGGAACTAGAGTTAGGGGAGGAGAAGCAAAAAGAGCACACTGGAAGCAAACGATTTGCTGGGAACTGGAAATCAGCACAAGCAGGGGGGGAAGGACGAATTACTCTGTTTAGTCTTATCAGCAGGACCTTGCTGCCTTTAGCAGGGATTTGGGAGCGCTCCGCGCCAGAAGAGCTGCACTACAGTAAGTCAGCGTCAGCCGAGCCGGGAGCGGGGCTCTCCCTGTCCCGTCCTGCCCCGTCCCAGCGGCCATTACCTCAGCGGGGCAGCGGGCGGCTCCGCCGCGGCCCAGGTGCGGGGCGGGAAGGGCCGTCAGCGGCTGGCCGCTCCGCGGAGGCCAGGCGGGACGGCGGGGCAGGGAAGGAGCGCGGAGGCGAGGGTGTGGAAGGAAGGGGGGGCTGCCCCGTCCCGAGGGACCGCCAAGCCGCCGGGCTGCGACTTACCGCCCCGCGCCGCCTTTTTGTCTAGAAAGGCTGATACTACAACCAGCAACCCGACGTGATGCGCCCGGTAACGGCCGCAGGGACGCCGCCGGGGGCTGCCAAACTGAAGCGGACCCTCGCGGGGACGGGGAGAAGGAGGAGGAGGCGGCAGCGGCGGCACCTCCCCGAGGAAGGCGAAGCCCCGCGGCAGCGCCCCTCAGCGCCGGTAAGAACTCCACGCTACAAGCCCAACCCGTTGGTTTCCCGTCACGGTGCCCGCTCCGCGCTGGCGGCCGCGGGGCGGGGGGGGAGGGGGAGGAAGAGGAGGAGCCGCCCGCCCGCCGGGCGCCCCCGCGCAGGCAACGAGGCTGAGTGGCGCGCGCGCGCCCGGCAGCGGCCCCTCGCGACAGGTGCCCTGCGGCGGCCTCGCGCGCCCCTCTGCCCACCTCACGTGCCGGCTCGGCGGCCCCACCTACTCTCCACACCCCCGGCGGCGGCGGCGCCAGAGGGAGGCTAGAGCACCGCCCTTCCCCGCGACGGGCGGAAGTGGCGTACGCGGAAGAAGCGGGCAACCAGGGTTTCCGCATACACAGCTGCTCGCCCCTCGGCGTTGTCTGTGCCCGTTAACGGCCGAGTGCGGCCGCCGCTGCTCCAGCGCCATGTTGCGCGGCCTGGGCAGCTGGCTGGGGCTGGAGCGGGCAGGCGAGGAGAAGCTGCTGTCAGCTGAGGAGAGGAGCAGCTCCGCGGAGGAGGAGGAGGCGGCCGTAGCTGCGGCGGGCGCGGAGCCGGCCGTGCCGAGCTCGGAGCCGGTGGAGGTGCAGGCGGACTCGGAGGCGCTCCTCAGCCAGGCTAAGGGACTCGGCAGTGAGTGTCTTGCCCTCGCACGCCGGTGCTGGCGGGGAGAGCGGGGCGGAGGCCGCCCGGCACCGGCAGCCCCGGGGCACACCCGCACCCCACCGGAAAGTGCCCCTTGAGCTGCCTCTGCGGCTGCTCACCGCGGCCGAAGTGCCGCAGCGGGGAGGTGTGAGGCTCCTATCCCGCTCACACACATCGCTGTTTGGGGGCTTTACGTAAATAGAAAACAAAAATAAAAGGATACCTTCCCTTGTTCGAGGGGGTGTCGTGCCCAGGCGTCTTCAAGCAGGGAGTGCTGCTGTGGGTCCGTCTAAAACAAAAATCTTAGCAGGAACGTTCTCTTTATGTGGTGAGAGCATGGTAGCAAGTGGAGAACTGAATATAGACCAGTTTAATGCGTTCTTAGGGTCCGGAGAAGTTATCAGTGCTTATCATTAGTGCATAAAAGAAAATTCTAGTTGAAGTAAACAGTTACAGCTTTTATGGTGAGTTAAGCGTATTTATTTTCAGGTCAACAAATATAAAGGAAAAATAACCTTTCATCTAGATAGCTACAACACTAATGTAGCTTGCATAGTGATGCAAATAGGGAACACACATTTGAGGTGACCAGAATATTCTTTTCAAGAAACAAAACAGCTCTGAGTCATATCTTTCCAGATATAAATGGTAATTCGGCTCAGTTAAGCTAGTATGGAAAATTATCTCAGTGAAGAAGAGTTAAAATTAAAAAGGGTAGGGAAGAATGACTTTTATGTTTTCATGTATCTTTGATTTTAATTTCTTTTAAATGTTGTTTGTTAACTGCAGTCCATGGTATGCATCACTACTTACTCGGGAGTTTTTTTGATGCAGCTTGTCCAGTCTCTTCCACAGTTCTGAAACAATCCTATGCAGTTGCTAAAGCTGAAAATTTGGAAATGACCTAATTCTCTAATTTAATCTTCATTTTTCTGCATTTCTGAGGTTCTTTTTACATACCTGTTACTGACAATGAGAAATATTTTATTAAATTCTGTGCACTGTTAAAAGTATGATGCCTCACTGGAGATTAAAAAAATATTAAAAACTTGGATATTTAAAATATGAACCAAGTAAATGGTGGCAGATGTTCCTTTCAGTTATCATCTTTTTCAGAATTGTTGCTAAATGAGCAGTATTTCTTTTTCTGTTCTGTTGACACTGGGGGAGAAGTGATGTATGCATACAGAATAATGAACTTCATTAATTGTTGTGGGGTTTCTGTGATTTTTTTTCATATGAAAGTAGGGGGTTTTAATTATTTTGTTGAACTAATCTGTAATGAGACAAGATTGTAATTTGCTATAGATAAGACTTCTATTTTATTATAGTAGATTCTTAGATAAAATTAATCCAAAGTACAGCTCCATACACATTACTGAAGTGTTTACTTACTGGTGCTCTGAAACACTAGATCAATATCATCTGAAAGTTTAGCCTGAGATGGTTCTTGACTGTGCTTTGCCTTGAGCTATCTGAGCTGCAGCAGATTTTCTGTGTAGTTTGGTCAAATACTTGTCTGGCTGTTGTAAATTGATCCTAATTTAGTAGTCACTCTGTTCAGGAAGGAAAGAAGTCTGAATTTTCAGGGGAAGAATAAGTACTGACTGTTAGAGATATGATTGGCTGTGGAAGTGATAATTTGGTGTAGTGATTCATTGTTTGTGGTGGAAAGGCTTTTTTTGTAAAGTCTGGTTGTCACTGTTTTAACATGCGATTCTTCTAGAAACATCTGTATGACTAACAACCAGGGTAGCCGTGTGGAAAGACTCCCCTAGCACATAAAGAATTTTGCTGGTTAAACTGAAGCCTTGCATACATTATTTTTTGCTCATTATCTCATCTTTATGAAGATTAGGAGAGTTTGTTGATGTGAACTAATAATAGAAATATTGCTAGATATGTATTCTTAGTACAGGCATAGATTTATAAGAGGGAGGAAAAGTTTCTTGGCCATTTTAAAGTGTGTTGCTTTTCCACCACTGGTTCTATTTTTCTAGGGCTAAGTACCACCTCTTACTGAGGTTTCAGAAGTACCTTGGTTCAGAAGAATATTTGCGCTTAATGGAAACAAAAAGCATTTTGTTCTTCAGACTGGTTTCAGGACTGGTCAAAACCACTTTGCTCAACAATACCTGGACAGGAAAAATTTGGCACCTTTTGCACTTTAAACAATTGCATATGAGAAGGTTTCCAGGGATATGTAAAATGACCAATAAAAGCTGACAGGGAGGAAACAATACAGTAGGCTGCGACTTCCTCTACTGTCATAAAGGGGTCAGTATATATGTCTATATAAAAAAATGTAGAAGAAAGGCATTTTTTTGTACAATGTGAAGCAAGTGATGGGTTGAGAAGGCTGATAACAGATAGGAAAAATGCTAGCAAGGACTTGAAGTTTGGTTGCCACCATTCTATGGCTCATGAATGGAAGTGACATATAAAAACTGGCTTGAGGGTGAGCTAGACCTCTGCATTTGTTAGTATTAACTTGGTGATATTATTAAAAGAGAATATTTTATACACCACAAAGAACAGTCAGCTTTCTGAAAGGTAACATGAATATTCTAAAGTAACTGATTCTACAAGTGGCTAACAACTTTGTTAAAACAACTCAATTTGTTTTGCACAGTAAGGTTATCTTATATTTCAAACCCATAAGGAAACTGGAATTTTTGTGGCGTCTTGAGAAGGAAGTCATGTTTGTTTCTTTGTTTGAAACAGAAGCACTGTTATTTTGTTCTGTTTTGTTTTCAAATCCCCTGTATAAAAGTCAAAGCTGATTTTTCTGGAATAACTAAAATATTCTTACCATTCTATGTGCTTTGCATTCTTACTAGTGCCTCAAATATATCTTTGGTAGGTACTATGCAGTTTAGATTCACCATTACTACTTCTAACCCTAGAATTAGAATAAGAGTTGGAATAGTTTAGCATAGCCTAGTTGGAAGGGACCTACAATGACCATCTAACCCAACTGCCTGACCACTTTGGGGCTGTTGAAGAGCCTGTTGTTAAGGGCCTTGTCCAGATGCCTCTGAAACACTGACAGGCTTGGAGCATTGACCACTTCTCTAGGAAGCCTGTGTTTGGCCACCCTCTTGGTAAAGAAATGTTTGATAATTTCAAGTCTGAGCGTTCACTAACTGATGAAGCTTTGAGCCATTCTCTTGAGTCCCCCTGGATCCCAGGGAGAAGAGCTCAGCACCTCCCTCTCCACTTCTCCTCAGCTTCCTCCAAAGTAGAGAAGCCCAAAGTCCTCAGCCGGTCCCCACAGGACATTCCTTCCAGCCTTTTCACCAGCTTTGTTGCCCTCCTCTAGATGCATTCAAACACCTTCACAACTTTCTTAAATGGCGGGGCCCAGAACTGCACATGGTGCTCAAGGTGAGGCCGCACCAGCACTGAATAGAGGGGGATAATCACCTCTTTTGACTGGCTGGTGATGCTGTGTTTGATGCACCCCAAGGTGTGGCTTTCCCTCTTGGCTGCCAGGGCTCTCTGCTGACACTGAGCTGCTGCCAACCAGGACCCCTAGTCTCTTTCCGAAGGGCTGGAGCCACTCCTGATCCATTTATACTTGTACCTGGCATTATGCTATTTCTGATGCATAATCCAGCATTTGTCCTTGTTAAATTTCATACCATTGATGATTGCCCAGTGCTCTAGTCTACCTAGATCCCTCTGCAATTATGATATAATTGTATTTACTATGGCACTTATTGACATTTTATCACTGTACATACTGTAACTGTGCTATTGCAGTCATAATACAGTTGTTCAAATATAATATAGTGCTTGTGACATGAGAAGTAAGCAATACCAATGTTGTTTTAAGATTCTTTGTCAATAAACTGATATTTAATATTGCTTGATATTTCAGAAGGTTAGTGATATACATCTTACTGCTTGCAAGTTTGTTCTCCTTAACTAAAAACAAACAATACAAAGCAGCTGTCCATGCTACGTATTATAGTTCTTTCCTTGCCACATTTATTCACTTCACTTCTAGTATAAAAAAATGCTAGTTAGTCTTTGAAAATATTTGGTACTGCTGTTCTGACTCTGAATGTGTTCAGAAAAATAAGCAAACAGTGCCACACTGTTCCTCATGGAGATAAAAGGGAATGGCAATGCAAAACAGAAAAGGGCGAACATCAAGTGCAAACTTCTATCGTAAGGCTTTTGAAGAAATCTCAAGTGTTACTAGCCTAAAGTTTTTCATGCATTTGCTGCCTTCATGAGACTTTATTATGCATGTTGATTTTCTTTAAAAAATAGAATTATGTTTTAATACTGTTGCTAAAGTTATTTTCTTGCTTAATGTCTTTGAAATAATCAAATTAGGAAAGACACGTTGCTTCAAAAAATTAATTGGAAAGCAGTGTTTCAAGGACCACTAGGAATATTTGATTTAGTAAATAATGTTCATGTATAAAAGTTTGATTTACAGAAAGTTATGATCAAACATATAGTTTGGTCACCAAAGAACATGAACTACAAAAGACTAAATAGGATTTTAGGAGTTATTTGTAGGACAGAAGCTGGGTTAAATGAATTTGAAAGAAGATTTCAAGTAGGTATCCAAATGTGTAAAGAGAATGAAAATCTAGTTAGAAAACTGGATGTAAAGATGACTTTTTCAACACTTTCTCTTTTCTTCTGTGAAAGGTTACCTCTTCAATTTTGCCACTGCTGCTACAAAAAAGATATCTGAATCCGTTGCTGAAACAGCACATACGATAAAGAAGTCTGTAGAAGAAGGAAAAATCGACAGCATCATTGATAAGGTATTTTGTTTCTAGGTACCTGATCTGGAAGATTTGGTTGTTTACTGTTGTTCTAACGTGTAGCAAATCTGGCGTGTGATTTCTTTAAGCTGGCTTTAGGAATTGCATATTTCAAAAGAGCAGATATCTCCTGTCATGATAAGTGATGAGACTGAAACGTTTTTTCATTGATAGGTGTACCAAAAAATGGTCACTTTGCTTTACTCAGTACTGCACCTGTGTTCCGTTCCTTCAGGATGTAGATACACTGGAGAAAGACCAGAAGAAAGTAAGAAAAATGCTGATATAGAAGGAAAGGCTGGAAAAGTTAGTAGAGACAGGCAGTTAGGGGATGTCAGAGGGATGTGTGGATTGTGGGGTTTTTTTCGCCACTTTATTTAGTTGGAAAGTGTCGAGGGTTTAGATTGCGGGGTGACAATAAAACCCTGGCAGATGTATTGTTAACCTCCTCTCTTCCCCCTTTTGCCACTCCCTCTCCCCTCTTCCCACTCAGGACAGGCCATCGGGAGGGAAAGAAGGACAGAGAGAAGAGAGTTGGAAAAAATTAAAGATGTTTTACTAATGCTATTAATAAGAATAGAGAAAATAATACAAAATATACAAAACCAATCTTGAAAGTCTCAGCAACTGCAGAGCCGGCACCCAAAGTCCTGGATTAGACTCTGCAGCCAACCAGAGCTGGATTCAGGCTGTCACTAGGCCTCAGTTCACAGGAATGACTAGCAAGGTCCTCTCCTAATGTCAGCCATAAGCAGAAGGGAAAAGGCAAAAAGGGACGAGATCCTCGTGATCTCCCACTTTTATATGAAGTATTCACATGAATGGAATGTTATACACAGTTGGTCGGTTTCTTGGTCACCGGTTTCTCGTTGCCCCTCTCGTGAGATGTCCATCCATGCTTATTGATAAGTTTGCATTCTGTTGCTAGGTTTACCAAAACATGTGTCTGGTTCTCCAGGAAAATGCAGTTAATATGAAGGCTTTAGCTGACAGGCAAATTCACTAAAAGAGAAACTTGTTTTTAACAAAACCAGGACAGAAAAATAAATGCCATAGTCTGCATCTTAAATGCATGTCTGAAGTAAGATTCAGAATTAGGATATTGTATATGAAGACCCTAGACCTATACAGGTATGGTTGCATAAAACCCAGTGAGTTAATGAAACATTTTACTATGGTCCTGTTCTTTCCCCAACCATGCCACCTTTCTCTTGCCCTCCCTGGCTGCCAGCTCCAGTTGCTTAACTTCTGCCAGCAAGTGTTCTTTCAGTGCTTTAAGTCATTAACTTGGTAGAAAGAGAGAAGAGAAAAATGGTTTTTAAAAGCAGCAATAAGTGCTATGTAGTGGTCTTGAGTTTTTAGCAAGGGTAGCTTGGAAGAGAAGGGAAACTGGCCAAACCTAACCCAACTGTAGTGGGACTGTGCATCCAGGAGTGTCAGACTTGGGAGATTCAGCCAGAGCTGCCCTCCTACTCCTGTCTCTCAAACACCCCTTCAGGTTGAACTAGATAATTTATTTTTTGTTGTTGTTTTGTTAAATACAGTGAAATTCAACTTCTTAATATAGCTAGTTTTCGTGTTGTCTTCCAGATTAATCATCAAATGACACTTCTAAATTTCTGTTATCACGTTTTTGTCTCCAGTTTTCATGGACTTTTTAGTGACAGTCGTCTATATATGATGACAGTTATTTCCTGCTACAGTATACTAGAGTAATGTAATTTTGATCCACATCAAAATTAAGTAACAATGTTGTTTGGTAGTTTAATACACAAATAATAATGCTCATAAGAAACTGTAGCTAAGTACCTACAGCGTATTTTATGCCTAAAATACAAATTTCTTTTTTTCTGTGGATGCCTTAGAGTAAAATGAATTCCTTGTTTTGACTAATAAGTTTACACAGGGGAGAAAGAGAATATAGCTGTATCATCATAAAGCTTTTGTCTTACACTATATCAATTATTCCATGAATACCAAAAATTAATGTAACTTACAACTAAGATGAACTACAATGATTGATTTGTATAACAGGCACTACAGTAGTTCTCTCACTGATGTTAATCTTAAACTGAAATGTGGGGTTGTTGAAGGAAAAAAAAATTAGGGGAATTTATCTGGATTTAGCTTGAAGCCTTGCATGCTTTTTGGCAACTTGTTAAACCATAGACCTCACTGCTTAAAATTTGTACTTAGCGAGTGGTTTAATTTTTCATTTCCAGGTTCATGGTTTTTTTGCCACTGCTTTCAACTACAGAACAACATTTGCATTGTTACTTCTGGATTATGCCATACTGACTTCTGAGACCATTCTCCTTTTTTTAATTCCAAATTAGATATGGGATATTTCTGAACATTTTTTAATGAAAATTTGTCAACAACATAAATGGAGAAATTATTTTATTTCAGCTAAGCAGACATTCTGAAAATCATACTTAACAATTTTACAAGTCTGACTTATTGCAAAGGATATATTTCTTAGGCAACTCTTGAAACTTATTGTATCTTTAAGTGTTTAATGCTTTAAAAATATGTTAAAATAGGTCTAAGCAGTTACTCTGTTATCTGTATTTGATATGGTAAGGCAGTAAGTGTATATGCATAGTATGCTGATGTTCAAATTATCAGCTAGGATTTTCCTTCTTTTATTTTGTCCCATGAACTTGATAAAGCTATAAATATAAACTTGGAAGCGTACACAATAGTTTAAACTATTTAAACTTTTTGAAGGCAAAATCAAATGTTTTATTAAGGGGGAATGTATGATTTACATGAAACACCTTTAATTTAATTAACTTACAAAAAGGGCCACTAGGGATGTAAGAATATGATACTATAGTGTATGTGAAAGCAATTTTAGGGTGAATGTGAAACAAGAGAAGTGATTTTTTTATTTTCTTTTATTGTGGTTTCCTAATTTTTTTAGACAATTATTGGAGATTTTCAGAAAGAACAGAAAAAATTTGTCCAAGAGCAGCAAACAAAAAAATCAGGTAATGTATGCTCTTTTGATAATGCATAAAATCTCATAAGCTAAAACTTGCTGGAAGCTGCATAGTGGAGCTATATCTAAACCCAGTCTTTCAAAACTCTGTTTAATGAAATACTCTGTGGTGGAACTTAACATATGTTGTGGAACAGAAAGATGACAGATGACATTTTTAAATGAGGTTGGTGTAACGTTATCTAGTTAGTTTAGATTTGCTTTTTTAACCATATTCAGCTTTATGAAATTAACTCAAATATCACTGTGCTAGCAAAGCTGATTTCTTAATGTTTTGAATATTAAGCTTTTATTGAAGACAGGTGTGCTGATGACCTTTCTTTTGAGCTTCAGCAATAATGTCACATTTTCATAATGAAATGAAAAACATGGGTGTTCGCACTGTAGTATTAACTAGTTTCGCTGTAGGAGTTACTCTGTTTACATTAAAGGCATAATTGCTCTTTTGCCTTTCCGTAAGTCACTTGCTTTATAGTTATCTGTGATCTAAATCCTTTGAGTTATCCACCTATGGGCTGTTGACATCCTTGGATCTATTTGAGACTTAAAATAAGCACAGGTTTTTTTCTATGTTGCCTTTCATCATTGACTTTTATCTCTTTTAATGTGTTACCTGAATGCAGTAATTTCTGACACTTTGAATAATTAGGGCTCTATTGTTAATCTTGAAAATGAGCTGGTCCTAAATGGATAGTGATAAAATTTTTTATACTGTCTGTAGTTAGTGTGTTAGTCTGGTTTTTTGTTTGTTGTTTCTTTTTTTCTTGCAAGACTGCTTATCTGATCCTGTTGTCTGTATTTCAATATTTTTGTCTCTGTTAGTAAACTTTGTCATCTGTTCATATATTTCTACAAGTTTCATGAAAATAGATAGCTAGAATGCCAAAAGGAGGAGTAACAGATGGCCTAACTGCAAGAAGCATTAGCATCAGATGTGAATCCATGTGGGTGAAAGATCTTGCTGATATCAGGTGCATAGGCAAAAAAGCATTGTTAGTTTTAGGTGCACAAGAATTGTTAACTGTTACAGATGCATCATAATGTCTCTGTAGGCTGAATTTGGGTTGACAGTGAACAGATTAGTAGATTTCTATACATCTGCAATAGTTTATCTTGCTATACGTATAGCCTACAGAACTATTGTGCAAGTATCTGTGTAAATACAAAGTCTGAACTCGAGTATGCTTATTCATTGTTTAACATGCTGTAATTTATAACAAATTTATAACTTGTTTTTCTCCATTGTTATAGAATTGGTGTCTTCTGGGTATTATAAAATTAATACAACAGTAAATTATTTTTAAAACTTAAACATGTAAACTTTATCTAAATTAAAGTGAATATAGAAATTTCTGTTCACAGGCAGCTTAACCCGTTATACAGCACTACTTCAATAACTAAACTAAGAGTCACCAAGTTCTGACTTGATAAACTTCAAAGAAATTCCCAGTGTTTTAGTTTTACAATAATCAGCAACTATTTAATTTCATATTTTTGTACCTCTGATAAGCAAAGATCCATTCCTAGAGTTTCTCTCTTATGCCATGAGCTTAGTTTGGGAATAAAGAACAATGAATTGACTTATTGATGTAAGTCTCCTTGTTTTTTCCTTGTTTTTGTCCCGTTATATGTTACTTTCTGTAAGGTAGTTGGGGTTTTTTTGTTTTTTGGGGGTTTTTTTGTTTTTTTGTTGTTGTGGTGGTGGTTTTGTTGTTGTTGTTGTTTTGTTCTTGTTTGTTTTGTTTTGTTGTTGTTTGGTTTGTTTTTTAAAAAAAAAAATAGTAATACACATACCATTCTTTTCCTCCTTTCCAAAACAGAAGCAGCAGTGCCTCTCTGGGTAGACAGCAATGAAGAAGAGACAATTCAACAACAAATACTGGCCTTATCAGCAGTGAGTGTTTAAAATCCTGTAAGATTTGAAATTTTTCTGTTGGAGAGGTTAAAACTTTTTTTTTTTTTTTTCAAACTAAGTTTGGCTGGCATTATTAAATTCTATATTCTCGATATACTTTTAATGTGTCTGTTCCTACACTGATCATGTGCAAGAGTAGATAGTTTTCGTATCAATTTGAATCAAAGTAGATCCTCATTTTAATTTTTGATCTGAAATCTGATATCCTTTTTCTGATATCAGTTAATGACCATAAATATGTTCTTCAAAGGATAAACGAAATTTTCTGCGGGATCCTCCAGCAGGTGTGCAGTTTAATTTTGACTTTGATCAAATGTACCCTGTTGCAATGGTGATGTTACAAGAAGATGAACTCCTCAATAGGATGAGGTTTGATCTTGTTCCCAAACAGTAAGTAATTTCTGCTGGTAACTGGATGGTTGTACTTTTAATGTGTCTCTAAATATTTGTAAATGACTCCTTTTTCTTTTATCTTCCTTCGGTTTCTTTTATGTGCTTCCTCTGTGTGTATTTTAACTCTGCTGATTTCAAATGCATGGAATATTGCGTGTGCATTGCAGTTTAGGAATTGGAGGAAAGACCATAAGTAAATCTGTTAGAAATTCAGAGCTAATAAGGAGCTATTTACTTAAGTATGGGAGCAGCCTTAAATTTTTCCATGTCCAGTGTGCTAAATTAATTGAAAATCTTTTTTCCAAACAAACATAAATGCAGCAACAAACATGTTCAGATCTATTGGTGTAACTGACACCTCGAAAAGTTATTAGAGATAGTCAGAGGCTCCATGGAGAAATGGTAAAAGCGTCCACAAAGCAGCAGCAATGCAAGCAAGAAAAACCGGTTTGAATAGGCAATAGCAAAAGCTCTGTGTTGTGACTGCCTTCCTTCTAGTGGACCTAACTAGAAGATCTGTAAGGTCTTTGTCCCAGAAGTTATGGCCCATTCCAGTACAGCTTCTTGATCCCAGCTTTATTCCAGTACTGTTTTTCTTCCTTGCCCAGTCCCAGACTCTGTTCTTTAAGCTTATTTCCTAGGTCAACGTTCTTGTTAAGTAGGAGTTCCCAACATTAGTTTCCTGTCTGAGGATAGAAACAGGAGAGAAAACATCTTTCTTTGTGCACTTCTGTATTTTAAATCTGCTCCTTTTATAAGCCTTCCCAGCTCCTTATTTTATTTACCCTCTTCCCTGTTGTTCTTTGCTGTCAGTACTAAAGCTCTGCCCATATTTTCATCTGATACTCTGTCTTCAGCCTCTGGCCATACTGTGCTTGCCTATCCCACTCCATTGCTTAGTAGTAGTTTTTTTTTTCTGTTCCTAGTTGCAGTAGTCACTGTTTGCCTGAATGGGCAGGAAGGCAACTTCCCTCCCTCTCTCGTTATTTCTTGACCTACGCATTCCTTCCCATGGGCCTTGCCATTTGTGGCTTCTCTTCCCTCCGGGTTAAAGTTGGGTCTTCTCTTGCTCACTGGAGGATTATCAGAGGGAAATGTTACTTAAGATATGGGATGGTCTCCTGCATAAGAGAAATGGTCATTTCTGAGATGGCAGTTTCTAGTTACTGAAGGTTTTGCAGACATGCTGAAAGATGTGAAGATAGCAAAGTAGGACTGCTGCAAACTAGGAGTGGCTTCTGCCTGTATCACAGAATGTTAGAGATTGGAAGGGACCTCAAAAGATGATCTAGTCCAATCCCCTCCGCTGGAGCAGGAACACCTAGATGAGGTTACACAGGAATGTGTCCAGGTGGGTTTTGAATGTCTCCAGAGTAGGAGATCAGGATCAAATATGTTCCAGTTCCACCTGAGGTCTACAGAAGATGTAGATTGATACAGTTTGACAATAACAGAATGTTGGTTTTAGAGAGTAGGTGAAGAGAACAGTTATTTGGCTTGTTGGTTTTGTTTACATAATTTGGCAAGAGAGATGGATATGCATAATATTGTTCCAAAATATGTATTGCTGCATGCTGTTAAGCTTTTTCTAAAGAAATAACATTGCTGTTGTTGTTATTATTACATGTTCAAGTCCATTGTAACTATCTTGTAAGAGATCAAGAACTTCTACAATGATGGACTGTTTTCAACTGTGTTATTATCACAAATTTCTGAGTTTTTACTTAGAGGACAGCTATGTTTACTCCATCCCTCTGCATATTTAATTTTATTTCATTGCTAGATGGCAAAAGGAGCCATATTTCTAAATGTAGTAACAAAAATCTGTTTGTTCATTCTAGCATAAAGGAGGAGGTATTCTGGAGAAATTATTTCTACAGAGTATCCCTAATTAAACAGTCTGCACAACTCACTGCACTTGCAGCTCAACAGCAAGCAGTAGGAAAAGAAGAGAACAAAGGCAGAGAAGAGGATAGTCAACTGAAAGGTATGGAAAGGATTTGTTTTAGCACAGCTCATTAAGTTAGTATCATCCATACTGACTGTAGACATCAGATGACATTGAATTTTTATCCTGGATTTCCTATGAAATTAGAGTTTCTCTCATCATATTTGGTCTGTTTGTCCATGTGGGGGAAGAGGGGACTCCTAGTGCTTTTAAGCAGTTTTCCAATTCCAGCCAACCTTGTCAGAAGAGTTTTCCTAAGTAACAAAAAGCTTTTGTCTTTACCTTTCGATACAGACTATATTCAGGCTCATTTCCTACTGTCATGTCACTTATACACTTGTACCATATCCAGCACCTATTTTGTCCTTTTCTATGAGGAAATAGTGTTTACTGTTACCCTGTGCAGGTGCCATCAAGTCAGGAAATCACTGAGATTGTCATGATTTCATAAGCCTTTGCATCTAACTGGCTTCTACGTGCATTTTTCTAATTTTTTACTTCCTTGTGGTTTTTTATGGCTGTGATTTTGGTTTTTGTTTTGTTTTGTTTATTTCTGTTCCTCTGGGTTTTATATTACATCAACTGATGGGATTATATTATAGACTGTTAAGCATAGTGGCTGTCTTCTCCTCTGGTTTCTGTAGTGTCTCGCAATCGATTTTTGAGTACTAAATCCTTTCATTTGCTACTGCATTTAGTCCTTTGTACAGAAGAAGAGGTTGCATTTGGAAATACTAGAAACATAAATTCTGCCTAAAGATATTTCCTTCACTCTTGTTTATAAGCATATTCTCTGTGAAGTCTGTTTACTGTCAGCATGCTTCCCTTTTCCCCTGAGCTTTTTACTTGATTTCTGTTTCTGCATATCTTGGCTTCAGTAAACCAATTTCAGAAAAAAAAGAAAGCTGACACTGTTGTGGCTAATTGGCAAGTCAAATAGAAGTTATTCTATCATTAGTTACAGTGCTGAAGGTTTCCTTTATGCAAGCTAAATGGGTAGTTAGATGGGCAGTCTTAAACTGTAAGGTCCCAGGGCCGCATAACCTTCTTTCATTTTTTTTTAACAGTACAATACTCATATTTGCCAAGTTATGGCTGTTTTAATTGAAGTGTCTCAGCTCTACAGAGAGGGATGGCAACTGACCCTATTGAACAACAAAACTCTTGTCTTTGAGTCATCCAAACCCTTGGAAATTGCCAGTCAAAAAGAAAGTTGCTGGATAATACCGGAGTTATTCTAGTAAAGTTACCATTGTGACTGAGAACAAAACATATCTCCTTTAACAAAAGATTAGAAAAATTCAGAGGTCCAATATAGGATAAGCAGATAGATTTACTGTCCTAATGACCAAATATTCTATAATGGCAAAGATATATTTACCAAACTGTAGTAAATACAAGTTTTGTTTGATTTGAAAATCACATAGGTTTGGGAAACTCTGAATCATCTGTGTTATTTTTTATTTAAATAACCTTTTGAAGGTTGGATTTTCTACTTGGAGGTTAAGCTGGAAGTAATTGCCTGTTGGTAACTCTTTGTAATGTTCAGAGTTTCTTCTTCAAGTTGACTGGTGTCTATAAAATAGAATTAATTGCCTTCCATTTTCATCTCTGTCTCCTCCTTACTTGCTGTTTTCACAAAGTTAAATTAGTGCAGTTCATGTGAAGGAAAAAAAGGAAGACATTCCATATTCTAGAGAGACTATATAAGATCTATAACAAAATGCCAAGTTCTAGTCCTTCTCCAGGCATTAGTAACTATTTCCTTGGGAAAGAAGTTACCTCAATGGCAGAGCTCACGTCAGCAATGGAGGAGATGGTGCCAGGCCAATAGATCTAGAAGGCAGGAAGATGTGCCAGAGGAGGTTTAGGTTGGACTTTAGGAAAAGGTTTTTCCCCCAGAGGGTGGTGGAGCACTGGAACAGGCTCCCCAGGGAGGTGTCACGGCCCCAAGCCTGACAGTGTTCAAGAAGAGACTGGACAACGCCCTCAGACACACGGTGTGAACTGTGGGGTTGTCATATGCAGGGACAGGAGTTGGACTCGATGATCCTTGTGGGTCCCTTCCAACTCAGGACATGCTAAGATAATGTGGGTGTCAAGAGGATGGACCAGACTCTTATCATCGGTGCCCAACAACAGGATAAGGGGCAACAGGCACAAACTGAAGCACAAGACATTACATCTGAATATGAGGAGAAAATTCTTTACTTTGAGGGTGCCAGAGCCCTGAAACAGGCTGCCCAGAGAGGCTGTGGAGTCTCCTTCTCTGGAGATATTCAAAATCTGCCTGGACACATTCCTGTGCAATCTGTTCTAGGTGAACCTGCTTTAGCAGGCAGGTTGGACTGGATGATCTCCAGAGGTCTCTTCCAACCCCAACCAGTCTGAATCTGTGATAAACTCAGCCCTGATGGGGAGAGAAAAACAAACAAACAAACAAACAAAAAAAACACCTGCAATTATGCTGGACACCAGGTTAAATATGAGCTAGTAATGTGCTGTCGTTGCAAATAAAGCAAACTGCGTCCTGGGCTGCATTACAGAGAGTGTGGACAGAAGAGTGCTAGTGGTGTGTTAATCATCTCAGACTGGTGCATGGCCCAGTGCTGAGCTGCTGTGCTGCTTCTGCATGAGAGCAGCAGATGGAGCTGGAGGCACCTCTCCTGCGTGGTACTTGGGGCACTCAGTGCTGAGCAGGGCAAAGGTAGCGCCACGTTCTACAGCTGCCCTGAGCAGGGAGGGCTGGAGCCTTTTTGGCTGTGGTGTTTGGAGCAGTACCAGATCGTCTGAAGACTGGGAAGGGGAAGGAAGAGAGAGGATGGAACAGAGCAGTGGGCATTGACTAGGGGAGCTGTATAAGCAATGACAGCTACCAATTAGGAAATAATTTTAATTAGAACTGATCTTAATTTTTTAAATTAAACCTGAAAAGATTCTCCCTTCGGAAATTGCCGAGTAAGCAGGAAGGGTCCACCTGGGCGCACTGCAGTAAGCTGAGCTGCAGGCTCAGAGCTGCTTTGCATGTTTACACAAAGAGAACTGCTAAGCAAGCACTCCATCACTACCACAACCTGCCCAGTGTGGTAATTGTTCTTGCAGCCATCTGCTCTTTTTTCTGACTGCTCTACCCTGCTAGTTGCATGAGGAGGAGGAGGAAAGCTGGGGTGTTCCTTTACCTGCCAAGTAAAAAAAAAAAAAATCTGTCCTTGCTTGTAAGCAACCATTGTCTCCTAGTACCATGCTACTAAATAGAGAGTGCACAGTGAGTTTTCTTAGGAAATTGGGAAGAGCTTCTAGGGTTATGTTTTTCAGGTACTTTCTTTGGCTGCGTGAAAGGAGGTAAGGCTGTGGAGCGCTCTTCTTGTGCGTGTTTAGGGCTGTGCATATAGGTGTAGTCTGGTATACCTAAGAGCTGACTGGTGCCCGTGTCAGTAGTAGTACCCAACTGGGGAATCTGGGAGCTTCCATGATAGGCGGTAACTGGATTTCATGAACGAGTCTATACCTTTGTAACTTCAAAGATCTTGTGACGTGGTACAATCTGTAAGTGTTTTATAGAAGACATTATTTCAAAATCCCAAGTGTTCCTATTTATGTAGTTCTTTGGATCGTTCTGAGGGCAGAGAGGTCCCTGCGATTTAACTTTGGAGTCATAATGAGGAAATGGTTTTCTGAATTTGCCTTAATGAAGCACAGAAAATTGCTTCTCTTCTGTTTCATTGTTGCAAATGGTTCACCTGTGGCTGAATTCAGCCTTTAACCACTAGGATTCCTTAAAACTTCAAATACAGTATTCCTTTGTACATTAAATAGCTATGCAGATTAAATTAAATCTTTATATTTTAAATGTAACCTACCTTTTTTTTTTTCCTCTCGATAGAAACAGTACGGCCAAAAACACCACCTGTTACAATAAAGCCTCAAATAAAATCTCAAGAGGTAAAAATGCTTCTATGTTTTATCTGGTATTTAGGATGTGAAACTGTTACTTAATAGGTAATTATGCATATTTTTGAGTCAGTTGTGCTTTGAAACCATGATAATATCTGACAGTCCCAACCTGCTGCTGTTCTGCTGTGATGCTAATTTTTAGTGCATTCACTTTAAACTCATTTTCAGTAGAAAACAACAACAGTTTACCTGAAGAATATTTTTCGTTAGTATCCTGCACATTATAATAAAACGTTTTTACTCTGAAGTGTGACATTTCTAAAATGTTTGGAGTAGGTTTGCATTGTATTGGGACACAAGGAATACCTTCACAAAAATATATTCATGTGCCATGTTCTGTCCAACTCTTCAGCAGTTGTCAGGCTTAAGTATAGGAAATCTAAATGATGTATTTCAATAGCAACATTATTTTATTGCAGTGGCAAGAAAAGTTTTGCTTGATACTGCAAAAACTTTTAACCTAGACACATAATGACCCTTTAATGACCCTTGTTCGTTTCTGGATTGTAATATCAGTGCCAGAGAACACTCTTGGCGGAAGCAGAGCTGTGCATTCATTTGCCAGTAGCATGGAGTGGACTAAATTAAGCTGGAAAGATTTCCAAAGCACAGTCCTCTCTTACTTGTGTGTGGAAAACAGTTACTGAGTTGTGCTCAAAATTTAATATTAGTCTTATGTACTGTTCTAAACTATTAATGAGTTTATTATTGTTTCTGAAGAAAACAAAAACAGAATTAAAGTTGTTAAGAGAACATAAAAAGGAGTCTAGGATGAAAAGCAAATCATTTTCAGTATAACTATCTAATTTTTTTGTTTGTACAAAAATAGTCTTAAAGAAAAATAGTCAGAGTAATGCCTTTTTTTTTTGGCTGACTCTATCTTAAAGGCAGGCAGTCATGGGAGTGGAAGTATGTATTGGTGACAATTTTTTCTTCTCTTTGGATAACCTTATACAAAACTATCTTACTGCAGGATGAAGAAGAGATTTCCACAAGTCCAGGTGTATCAGAATTTGTGAGTGATGCTTTTGATGCCTGTAATCTGAATCAGGAAGACCTAAGAAAAGAAATGGAACAACTGGTGCTAGATAAGAAGAGAGAAGAGAGTGCACTAGTAGAAGGTGAAGCTATTGTTACTGTCTGTGTCTTAAATACAGTAATTCCTAAATTGAATTATGATTTTTTTTTCTTTAAATCAACTTATTTTAGAATGTAGATTCATAACCATTTTTTTAAGTGTATGAAATGACCTGCAATGAAATATTGTGGAAATTAATTATAATTCTTACCACAGTCGAACCACGCCTGATACAGAATGTTAGCTCTGAGGAGCTTAAATCCAAAGAACCTAACAATTCTTAGGTGGCTCTTTTATGAAAGTGACAGTGGTGTACTTTTTTTCTGTCTACCTCCTCCTTTCCCTTCTCTTTCACAGGTCTTTATGTGTATGAATTTTTCTTTCTTTAATTGACATCCTTGTGGGTAAAGTACAATATTTGGAAGTCAGGCTATGTTTTCTCCTTGTGCCACCAGCTAAAAAGGCAACATTTGCACCAGACTCTGAGCTTGCAGCGCCTCTGCTGTAAAAGATTTACATGTGTTTGGAACAGTTAAAATTCAATAAATAGCTTTGAGAATGATGGGAAGAAATAAAGTGAGGCTTAAAATAATTCAGAAGAACTAATATCAGTGTAAAAAGCATAAAAACAGTCCATAGTGATTTGAATCTGGCCACATGCAGTTAACTGTTTAATATGAAGACACTTGTATATGTAGATACTTATTATAATACAATTTTCAGAATTCATCTTACAGTGTGTTTTGGATATTACTGAATCCTTGTTTTCTGAATTGTGATTTTTTTTTTTTTTGATTTTTTTTTTTTTTTTCTTCTTTTTCCCTCCTAATACATAGCCAAGCTTGAGAAATTCTTAAAAGCAATACAAGTTCCTTTCATCTAGCTTTTTGGTGGAAGTGTTTCAATAAGTCATTAATATGTAATTCATTCAGCAAAATTTCAGCTGGCCTTACTGACTTGGACTCTGGAATTACGTACCTTTGTATCTAGGCTGAAGTACTAAGCAACATGTAACACATCAAACGCCCATCTCCTCCCTTGTACTTAGGCAGAGCTAATTAAAACAGAGATTAACACAGGAATGCCTTCTGACTCATTTTTTGCCCTGAAGTATGAAATATTATTACCTTTAACCCTGATTAAGTGAGCATGCCTAGCTACAAATGTCAGTGAGGAAAATACCTGCTTCTTTTTTTTAGTTATCCATAGTATTTAATCTTGATGTTTGTTTGTTTGTATATTCAACAAATGCATGACCTTAATTCATTTGTTTTCCAGAGATTTATAAGTGCAAAGGGAGATTCAGTTGATGGTAGACTGAAAGACTGTAGGAAATGGACTTGCAAAGGGATGCTTGTTATGACTAAGCTTTATATTTGCTTTTTATATCTTTATTATAGTATGCACAGAGGAATATAGATGTGTATATGAATTAATTTCTATCTGTGGTCAATAAGAAGATGGAATTTCTGATCTTGAAGTTCCCTTAGTTTTCAAGGAGAATTGGCCATAAAGTTCAGGGAATATAAGAGAGATTCAGTGCAAATTCATCTAGTTTTATATAAATAAGCAACATTCTGTATTATCAATTTAATTCTTACATGTCATTTATCTGTTGTAGAAGAAACTGCCGACTGGGAAAAGGAATTGCAACAAGAGCTTCAAGAGTATGAGGTGGTGACGGAATCAGAAAAACGTGATGAAAACTGGGATAAAGAAATAGAAGAAATGCTGCAAGAAGAAAATTAAGCATTTTAACAAAATCACTATAACCCTAAGCTTGTTCAGAGAACTGACATGGATTTCTGCTTTCATATTTTGCTTACAAAAGATCTTCAAAAGACATAAATGAATTGAAATTTTTTATAATTCCATATCGGGATAAAAACAGTATTTCTGTTCTTTATATGAGCAGTTTCTGAACTTCTACATTCTTCAAAAGAAAAAAAAAGAGGAAGAAAAAAAAGGCAAGCACTGCAGATTATATGTCATACTGAAAAGTGATAATATTATTACATGAAGCAACAGTTTAGTTTGAGGCATTTTTAGTTGGTTAAGAAGAGATTTGTTTATCTACAGCCTTCTGTTTGGAATGTAAAAATGGATGTTGCAGGTAACTTAGTCCTTGAAAATAACTCTCTCATCACATTTGCACTCTGATCCCTGTATAATCTGTAAATGTGTACTGTTTTTAAGGTACTTGTAGCTAGTAGCTTTCATGTGTATTTAACTTCCTTAATGTACGTAGCCAAAGAATTTATAGAAAACCCTATCAAGTAACTTCTGATACTTTGTTAAAAAAATACTAATTCAGACTCCAAAAGAAGTACTGATTAATTATTGATCAGATAGGATTAACTGACAAACACTTAAGTATTTAAATAAGAACTGTTATTAACTGCTTGAATTAAACTGTTGGTTTTTGTTAAATGATCATATTAAGATATTGCCTTTTCCCACAGAGAGAAATGGCTTAATGCATTCTTTCTTCAGAAGACTATTACGTTTCCATTTAATTTTGCTGAGTGAGAGCAAATTAAATGTTTCTTTTCATTTTAAGTGCTGAAACATTTATGTAAGAACTTTGGCTGGTTTGGACATCTTTATTAAATATTGTAAATATGTGTAAAATTGGCTCATTTATTTAGGAGGAGGGCAGAATAAGTGGCAAACATATTTCAGACTTATACAGATTTCAAAAATATACTTTGTCACTGCACTTAAGACATAGAATTTAAATAAAAAATAGTTTTCTTTAAAAGATTGTTTTATTCTTAGGCATCTGGATGTTTCCTGTAGTTTTGCTATTAAGTCAGTATCTAGTATCTTTATATAAATGAAAATTTGATGTTCTATTTGTCATGTATTTCATAAACTTCTGTGACAAAACATTCTTCATATTCCAAATATGAAAGAAAATGAGTAAAATGAAGTAGGTAGGAGCCATTAAGCACAATTGAATTATAGGCATGTTATATACAGTAAGCTCTGTCTAAATGACATAATTCTGCAGAAAACTTTTGTAAAGAGACTGCAATTATTCAGCCAATACTCATCCCGTGGGAACTGAAAAGAGTGAAGTAGTTTTTAACTGCTGTTAACAATAAGAAAGGACTATTTAAAATTGTCTCTATTAGCAACTTGGACAGAAAGCCCTCCTGTATTTCTCATCATGGAAAATGAATTGTTTTAAGCCTGCATACAGTTGACTTCTCAAATTAGTTTCTTCATTACCATATACTTTTTCAACTACAAGTCATCTTAAGCACAATTGGTATTTTTATAGTGTTTTTCACTTTTAGTTAACAGATGCAAATCATGTCATGTTAAATAAGAGGTACTTTAGGAGCTTTTTATATCTAGAATTAATTAAAGGCCACAACAGTTAAATCTGTTACATTCATAAAACTCAGACTATTCAAAGTTTAGTGTTTACTCTTGACAAATACAACTGCTCACAGATTTAAGCTGGAGAAATTAGGGTCTGTCTGCTGTACAGTTTGACATGACACCTTCTAAAAAGATGGGTGGCTCTTTCTGATAGTGGCAAATCTTCCCTGGATGACTTGAAGCTCGAAGTCACTGCTCCGGATATCTGCTTTATTAAAAAACATTCCTCATGTTTTCAGGTGAATGACAGGTTTATTTGCATGGGGCTTGTGCCATGTAAGCATAGCCTATATAGTGGCTATGGACATGAAACTCCATCCTTTGTAGAAGATGGTTCCTACATATAAAACCTTAATTTTCCAAGTCTCATAAAAAACCTGCTATTTAAATTTGCATTTTAAATGGCACTAATGTAGCAAGGCTTAATCTGACTGAGCTCTGATATTTAAAGCCTCTTATCAAAAATCATCTTAATATTTCCAAAGCTGCATATCTGGTTTTAATGTGGAAAGCTGAAATAAGTGGTGTGTAATCTTGCACAGTTTTCAGGACTGGCCTATGGCTTTCATTTAGGTGCTACAAGTGTCTAGCAGTTCTTATTTTGTGTGGTAAGAGGGAAAGTGTCTATGTTCCACTTGTCACACAAGACAAACCTAGATAGACCTCTTCATGTCCATTATGAATTTTGAAGGTCTTTATAGCCCAAATGTGTCTTAATATACTTCATAAGCAAGTATGCTAACATTTTCTTAACATCATTCCAAGCAGTGACATGGTGCAGATGCTGAAATCCAGCAAAACAACAACAGCACAAAATCAAGGACAAAAGTAAAAGAAATCAAGAATGGATCTAAAAAATACCTACCTGTGGAGGCAATGTAACAGAAAATGTCACTGTTTAAAACATTAAGAAAAAGCAAACAAACTAACAAAATTGCCAATGAATTTCATTAGAAGAAACTAAACTTGCAGATTTTAAAACTAACCTTTGAGAAACAGGGAAAAGATTGCCCAGGATCCATTTAGGTTAACTGAGAACAGTGATACCGCTTTCTTCTGAGTTATCTTCTCT
This sequence comes from Nesoenas mayeri, assembly GCF_963082525.1. NCBI lineage: Eukaryota > Metazoa > Chordata > Aves > Columbiformes > Columbidae > Nesoenas > Nesoenas mayeri. The sequence continues at coordinate 105,896,495 of NC_137541.1, forward strand.
CATTATCCCAGCCACTGAAGTATCCTGTTCAACTGCTGGTTTACTAGTCCAGTTGCTATTAATATGCAGATGGGTTTTTTTGACTCAGTAATTTGATTGGAGGATGTAGAGGCAAGGTTGAAAAATCCTGGAATAAAACAAATGTAGTAAAATGTTCCCCTACATTTTTATTCAATCATTTACAGCTGTTCTCTAAATGAAGTAAAACAAAGCTTTCGGTTTCCTGAATTTTTTCAGAAAACTTTGAATTTCTTCAGTTGGGTCATAAAACCGTGGGGTTTTTCCTTGCTGTTTCGTTGTCTTGGTGTTTGTTTAGTGGGGTTATATATGTGATGCCAAAAAAAGGGATATCAATTTTAACCTCATGCGTTAAAAGGATCACCCTATGTACAGGAGCGTATCACCTGACCATGAGATGCATCCTTGGACTCTTGGCCACTCAAATATTGCTGACTTTTACTTTGCAAGAGCTATTGCACAAAAGGGAACAAAATGTGCCTGGTTACAAACGGGTGCACTGCGGAGCAGCAGCAGCTGCATTGGGCCCTTGGTCCTTGTGCTGTCTCCAGAGTCCAGTTGTACAATCACAGTGTCAAGAGTGACACCATGCTGATCTGGGTTTCAACTTAGCAAAGTCTTAGAAGTCAGATGTATTGTCTGGCCTGATACTACATGTCTCAGTCAGTGCTGAATGATGCATCTATAGCAAAAACAGTACAGTAGCTTAGCCCTAAATAATGTTATGCATTACTAGATTTTTGTTCCAAACTACCCATTTTCAATTATTTTTTTTCCTTTGTTTGAAACATTAGGGGGGTTGGGTTTTTTTTAGATCAGTGTTCCAAATTTTGTAAATGAAATGGTGAGTAACAGTGAGTGAATTTCTTGCTATATTTTCTTTGTATTATTTTGAAGTTAATTATTTTAGAAAACAACAATCCCTACTAAAACAACAGAAGACATGCATAACTTCATTTGCTTCTCACTATAGCCCAGTACTGGCTCTATATATATACATATGAAGACCATGCGTATATCTATAAATGCAAACCCACATCTATTCGTGTGTCTAAATATATTCAAAAATCACAATGTACTTTTCAGCTGTTATTTTAACAAGATACCATTGAGAGAGGAGGAGCAACCAAAATCATTATCATTACTTTGTCACTCTATCATTTCTAATGAGACAGTGCGCTGCAGAAATTATCTTGAAGAATGAATCACTTGCTTCATTTCATGAAAGCCTGGTTTTCATTATGGCACAGATTGGGAACATTTGCTAATTCAGGGATTCATGAAGCTACGAAAAACCTCTCCAGATACACTTGGGAGGTATCCTTAACCCAAAACTACACGTGCAGAAAGGTTATTTTACCTCAGTGTGATCCTGACAACGTAGGGAAAGATAGAAAAAAAATGCATTTAGTTAAGGGTTATATATAAAATTAGAAGAACAAAGATTTGACACCTGCTTAGATACATTATGCTCTAAAGAAAACCATGGTTATTGGGGGGTTATTATGGGATTTTTTGAATTGTATGCATGAACAAAAGCTTAATTCTGCAGTTGCTTTAATTTATTTGTTCTCTTAAAATACAGTTTCCATACTCAAATGTGAAGGTTCCAGGGCCAGATTAAGCTACTATTTCTCTGCATTTCCTGTCTTTCCTGAGGAGAAATGAGCCAAATTTACCTCACAGTCAAATAATGGCCTGTGAATACGTTGATTACACCCAGCTTCTTGTCCCACTTACTTCAGAAATGTTTAAATGCTGACCATGTGCCCTTTCGTGACTTTGATGTCTGCGATTTAGACATCAAACACATTTGCTTTTGCTGCATCATCACCACATTGCATCCTGTGTCATGTGTAACGAGACTTTCAAGCCCATCATGTGTTGGGTGGATGAAAAGTGCTGCTGTAAGAGTATTACTGGGGTGGAGAGGAGCCTCCACAGACATTTAATGTGGACGCAAAAACGAAAATCTCTCTCAATGGGATGTGGTGTCAAAGAATTAGTGGGCATGTGAATGAAAGAGCTGAAACCACTGCCTAAGCATACAAAAATACTGGCACATGGGACCTTTCAGGTGGAGGAACATTGTATCAGACAGACTTTGGGTCTCTCTGGCTATGGATATACCAGTCAACTGATGTGTCTGAGCATGTGTTGAAAACTGAATGCCTATAAACAGTTAGAAAGACCCCTAAAAACGTTTGCCCTGAGCCAGCTAGTAATGTCTCCATCCACTTCTGGCCACTGAGTTATTCCCCATGGAGCTGGCAAACCTAGCTTCAGAGGCCAAGCACCGAGGGGTACGATAGGGAATGGTCTCCAGCCCCTCGGTCTGGGTGCCGAAGGACAATCACAGAATTACAGAATCACAGAATGGTTAGGACTGGGAGGGACCTCTGGAGATCATCCAGTCCAACCCACCTGCTAAAGCAGGTTCACCAGAGCAGATCGCACAGGAATGTGTCCAGGTGGATCTTGAATGTCTCCAGAGAAGGAAACCCCACAACCTCTCTGGGCAGCCTGTTCCAGTGCTTTGCTCCAAGTAAAGAAGTTTCTCCTCATATTTAGATGGAACCTCCTGTGCTTTAGTCTGTGCCTGTTGCTCCCCATCCTATCACTGGGCACCACTGAATGGAGTCTGGTCCCATCCTCTTGACATCCTTGAGATATTTATAAGCATTGATGAGATCCCCTCTCAGCCTTCTCTTCTCCAGGCTGAACAGACCCTCTCTTCACAGGAAAGGTGCTCCAAGCCCTTAATCATGTTCATAGCCCGCTGCCGGACTCCCTTCAGCAATTCCTTGTCCTTCTTGAACTGTGGAGCTCAGAACTGGACACAGGACTCCAGATGCAGCCTCACCAGGGCAGAGTAGAGGGGGAGGAGAACCTCCCTCGACCTGATGGTCACTCTCTTCTTAATGCAACCCAGCAGATATACCTCATGACCACAAGCGTAGCTTCTGGCTGGGGTGTCCTGCCTCCATTCCTGGCTGGTGTTTACAAGGACACAAGCAGTGTCAGTGTGAGCAGTGCCAGGTTCATCAGATCCACAGACTGACCATCTGCCTCATCATGGTGACCTAAGGCTCGCCTTCAGACCCTGGTGGCTGGCATCTGAATTCTCTTTCAAAGTATGTTTGCACAAACCTGAAACTGGCTATCATTCTTATTGATAAAAATGTCCAATTCTTTTTTTAATTTATTATTTAATTTGTATTGTGGAGTAAGTAATTTCTTAATGTGTGAGAGGGAAAAAGCTTTTAGTTGTCTTTAAATGTGCCACTTTGTAATTTAACTTTGTGTGACACAGGGGAATGGAAGATTCTGACTTCAACTTCTTTTCATAATGTCTCACACTTTCCTGAGCCAAACGAGCAATATCAGACTTTTCACCCTTGTCATACAAGAGTTTCTTCATAAGCCCAGTGATTTTTGACAACTTTCTTTAAAGCTCATTCATCTTCAGAGTTCATCTTCGGTGAGGGAGTTGTGACATGTGCAACAAGCACACAGGAGTACATACTACCCAGTAGACACATGCTGGTTTCATTTTTCTGTATTACTACTCATCCCATTCCTTGTGTACTCTGACTTCTTGGAGTTTTTTTATTTTCAGTTGTATGTTCAGCCAGTACATGTTTGCAATATTGTTTGCATTGGGCCCCAGGCAATTTCCCTAGTAGACATCATTTAATTTTAGGATCTTGTGAAGTAGAAGAATGGTGATTTGGCTTGTTTCATTTGGTTGGTTTGTATTTTTCCATTTCCCTCCTGCCTTCACTTTTGGTTTTGAGTGGTCATCCTATGAAAACTAACACTGGAAGAATTACAGTTCCTACTCAGCTTAGTGGTGCGGTTGATATGCCTGAGGGATGGGATGCCATCCAGAGAGACATGGGAAAGCTTGAGAAGTGCGCCCATGTGAACCTCATGAGGTTCAACAAGGTCAAGTGCAAGGTCCTGCACCTGGGGCAGGGCAACTCCTGGTATCAATACAGGCTGGGGGATGAAGGGCTTGAGAGCAGCCCTGCGGAGAAGGACTTGGGGGTGCTGGTGGATGAAAAGCTGGACATGAGAAGCAATGTGCACTTGCAGCCCAGAAGGCCAGTCGTGTCTTAGGCAGCATCAAAAGGAGTGTGACCAGCAGGTTGAGGGAGGTGATTCTGTCCCTCTACTCCGCTCTGGCAAGACCCCACCTGGAGTCCTGCATCCAGCTCTGGAGCCCTCAGCACAGGAAAGACATGGACCTGTTGGAGAGGGGCCAGAGGAGGCCACAAAGATGATCAGAGGGCTGGAACAGCTCTGCTGTGAGGACAGGCTGAGAGAGTTGGGGTCGTTCAGCCTGGAGAAGAGAAGGCTCCAGGGAGACCTTATTGTGGCCTTCCAGTACTTAAAAGGGGCCTATAAGAAAGATGAGGACAGACTTTTTAGCAGGGCCTGTTGTGAAAGGAGAAGGGGTAATGGTTTTAAATTAAAGGAGGGGAGATTCAGGCTAAACATGAGAAAGAATTTTTTTACAATGAGGGTGGTAAAGGTGGTAAAGGGCTCTGAGCAACATGATCTAGTTGAAGATGTCCCTGCTCACTGCAGGGGGTTGGACGAGATGACCTTTGGAGGGCCCTTCCAACCCAAACTATTCTATGATTCTATGGGTACCACAGGGAAAGAGTTCAAATAAAAATTCTGGTAGTCCAGACCTTCTTGAAAATTTAGTTGAAAGCAGTCATGGTAGTAATTACGATGAAAAGAACAAAATTAAATTTGGTGCTGAATTCCAATAGTTTCCTGTCTTGCATTTTGTAGCAATGCTGTAAGAAAGAAAATACTATTGTTATTTCATAATTTCTCAGTTGCCATTGTTTAGAGTTTTAAAAATCCCGTTCTAGTTGTCACCCTACTGATGTGTTTAAAAAAATGAAGCAACTTATTTTTCACCAAGTTGCCTGGGAGTCCCCACCCCCATGGAGGCACTGAAGTACTTGAGAGAGGTGTCAAACTGACTGCTTATATGTGCAAGGTTCATGAAGTTAGACTACTCTTAAGTCTCGTAATAACTAAGTAATTTGGATGTAGTCCATAAAAATCAATTACCCTGAAAATTTATAAAAATATGATGACAAAGATTTTTACCAATGGGTGCTTGGTTATATCAATACTACTACTACTACTACTACTACTACTACTACTACTACTACTACTACTAATAATAATAATAATAATAATAATAATAATAATAAACAACTAATTTTCCTAAAATGTCAGCTTCCTGCCTGTCAAAATATGATACCACTATTTCTGGTGCCCAATAATTGAGCGGCTTCTTGGAAACTATCATTTTGGTCATTTGTCTGCTGCCAGTATATAGTCCGTGACTGTTCCTCCCTGACACGAGCAGTCTCTGGCAGGGTCATTAAGAAGGGATGACTGCAGATATGTTCTCATCCTCCTGTCAGTACCTGTAGTTACTTGCAGGAGTGGAATACAAATTTCCAGTACTGTTGATACGCACTTTGCTGGTAAGTGCAAAACAGTTCACAAAAACACATAAAGAGACTTGTGGAGAGAACTACAAATGTAATTGCAAATACTAAAAGCAGTTGTTTTGTTCAATTTCACATTTGTGTTCTCCAGAGGGCAATAGCACAGTGAGCAATCAGCATCATCTAGTCTCAAAAAAACCCTAATCTTCTGTAAAAACTCACTTACTAGGAAGCAGAATGTTTCTTCACAAAATGATTATAATTGATCTGTATCACTGTATCATCAGAAAACAAACAAACAAAAACACAAACAAACAAACAAACAAAACCCTCGTCAGTTCAACTGTGAAAATAATTACTGCTGGAAGCACATTCTCTAACATCTGGTAGTTTTTGAAGAAAACTTTGTCTCCCTTGATGGAACAGCCTCCTGCCTGCTTCTGCTGCAAAGCACACACAAACCTCTCTGGCACCCAAAGGCCAACACATGACTTACAAGGAAGTTTATTACAGTAAAGGCTCACAGCCAGCAAGAACTCTGTGGTTCTTTATTCCATTCTCTCTTAAAGTAACTCATACTTGTGGTTAATCTTCACTCTATTTCAAAAAGTGCCTATTGGGTGGGGTGGAGGGAGCAAGAGGATTTTTTTTGTTTGCTACATATATATACTTTTGAATAATGGTTGGGAGAAATTAAAAGTAATCTTAAAGCCCTATTTAAGGATTGCATGAGCCATTTTAGGATCAACCAGAGCATATTTGTATGGATCTCTTGGTAGTCTCAAATGGAAGAGCAGTGTGGGAAAAATCCTAAAGCATCAGGAGGAGCCCTTCATTCTTTTTGCAAGAACTGAACCAGTATTATGCATGTTTGTAAAAGAACAATATTACAGGGGGTGAGAAAAACTTCATCTGCAGATCAGGATGATACCCAAAAATGTAAAAGTAGTTTTCATTTTGAAATTAGTAGTTGAATAGTTCTGGTAAGTATAGATTTAGGATGCAAAGACAAAATCATTTGAGCAGGTACTGCCTCACAGAAGATATTTTATTCCACACAAATATCCACTCTACCTATTTTCTGAAGTAGTGTTTAGGGAGGTTTAGAGGGATATTTTTATTCAGCAACCCCCTAAAAGAACATAAAGGTTCCCCTCATATTATGAAGAGGTTACATTTATTTCCATGGAAAGCAGGAACATACATATTTCCAAGATGTTTGCTTGCATCAGTTTGAAGTTATTCTACACCAGTTCACCAGAAGACCAAGGCCCACATGTGCACATGAAACTGATGGTGGTTGCACACGTGCCTCTCAGCAGCTTCAGTCTTTCCTTCTGCACGCTGTCACCCCTCTCTTTCGAGGAGCAATCCTTGAACCCACAGCAGCCTCCACACAAGCAGGAGCTGTGTGGCAAAGCAATGGCTTGGCCATGTTCACAAGAAGGGCTTGTGACTCAAGGTGACTCCTCCAGCCATGCCTGCCCAAGAAGATGTTTTTACAATGAGTGTGGTGAAACACTGGCCCAGGTTGCCCGGAGAGGTGGTAGATGCCCTACTGGTAGATGGAGACATTCCAGGCCAGGCTGGACGAGGCTCTGAGCAACCTGATCTAGTTGAAGCTGTCCCTGCTCATTGCAGGGGGTTGGACTGGATGACCTTTAGTGGTCCCTTTCAACACAAATGATTCCACGATTCTGTGCAGACGCTCTGCGTGCAGTCCAGGACTCGGCTACATTGCAAAGCCACTTCTGGCAAAGCTTCCTTGTGCAACTCAGGTTTCCCGACAGGCGTCCTACTTTTGCTTGAGCAGCAGCAGCTCGGCCGGCCGCAGCCACCGCCCTGGGACGGCCCGCGGGGCCCACCCCACGCCCGGCCTCCCGCCACGGCCCCGTCGCCGGGCTGGCCGCGTCTTCAAAGCCATGACACACGCAGTAATAATAGCTACAAGGAAGCTATTAGGCTACAAGGCGCTGGGCAGGGAGGGGACCCAGATCCCTTGGGTGCCCGGCCTCTCATAACGCTACAAGCCTGCGGCCCCTCCCGCACCTCCAACGCGCCCCGGCCTCCCAGCCCAGCCGGCGGGACTACATCTCCCGGCAGCCCCCGCGGCAGAGCGGACTACCGTTCCCGGCATGCCCTGCTGAGGACGGCGCGCCGGGGAGCCGCGCGGTGCGTGCTGGGGGCGAGCGGCCGGGTCGCCGCGCAGAGCACGCTGGGAAGCGCAGTCCGCCTCCCTCCGGGGAGCCCCCGGGCGGCTCCTCCACCCCGCCCGCCCCGGCAGGGCCTGGCGGAGCGGCGGGCAGGGCGGGCGCAACTCTTCCACGTGAGGCGGAGCAGTGCGCGGCGATTGGCTGCTGTCAGGAGAGGGGGCGGGCCCGCAGGGAGGGCTTCCGGTGTCCCTGGGTTCGGCAGCTTGTTTGGATGCTGCCGTCACATCATGGCGACGCGCGGAGCGGAGGCAGCGCGCGGAGGAGGTAGCAGCGGCAGCGCGGCGGGACGGCGCCACAGCGGCGGCGAGGCGGCGGCGGCCCCGAGCGGCAGCCCGGAGGTGAGGCGGCGCGCAGTCGGGCCCGGGGGGAGGGCGCTCTCCTTCTCCGCCCCACCGGCTTGTGGTGCCTCGATCCCCGCCTCCCCCGTCCCCATGCGGCCTCCGCACTCCGCTGCCGGCCAGCCAAGGCGCCCGGGGCTGGGGCAGGTAGTGCCCTCGCTGCTTCTCCACGCTCTCGGGAGCCTGCGCCGCGCAGGCCGGGCGCCGCTCCGCTTCCCCCGAGACCGGACCCGTGGCTGCAGCCGCGGGTGCTTGTTGGGGGGTGTCTCGGCATCGCCCCCGGGGCAGCCGTGCTCGCTTGGCGGGGGCTGGGGGTGGCTCTGCCCCCGCTGCCTTCCCGCTCCGGCCGCTGGCGGGGAGCTCGGCGGGGGCGGGGCGGTCCCTGCCTCGCGCGCGCGGCGGGCCGTTGGGGGCGGCGGCACGTGGCGGGGCCCGGTGAGTGGGGACGGGGGCCCGTCGCGCTCGTCGCTGCGCAGGCAAGGGTCCGGACGGCCTTGGGGGCCTTTGCCGGCCTCCCCGGGGGCTCTGCTGGGCCGTCCCCCCTGCCCTCGGCCCGGCGGTGTCGGGCAGCCCCGGCGCCGCTTGCCGGCACTTGGCGCTCGCCAAGGCGAGCGGTGTGGCTGAGGTGAGAGGTGCGCCTGGCAGCGGCGGGGGCTTCGCCCGCCTGCCCCCGCTTGCCTGTCCCCTCCCGCCTGGCCACCCTGCCTGGCTCCAGCGCGGTGGGGGGAGGCCAGGGGTGGCAGGAACGTTCCTTTACCCTCCGAAATAGGTAAAAATGACCTTTTCTCTCTTTATCTGCCGAAACTACACTGAAAGCAACGGTGTCCTGGCATCCTTGGTGACTTTACTGTAATTTCTTTTATGCGTCTTTCTAGGAAAACCCGAACAGCAAAGACATAGAATGTGTAGTAGTTTTCTCCTGAATGTAGTATCGCCACTAGAGTGTTTTACATGACAGAACCGCCTTGGGTATCTCATGTGCCACTTTGGGATCTTATCCTGTGTCCTTGCATAAATTCAAGTGGCTTTTTTGTGGTAACTTTTTTTTTCTGACACATAAAAGATAATAACATCCCAGAAATAGTAACTCTGTGGTGTTTGTTTAGTTTGGCTTTTGGAGAGAGATTTGGGAGGCTATGGAGCTAGTTTTTCTCCATGAAGAGCTATCTTTTCTGCTGTGTGTTTTCTAAAGATTTTACTAGGAAGTGGCTTTTAAGTAACTTCAGTGTCCACTATGAAAGCAGATGGTGATGTTGTTTAAAAACTAAAAAGCAAAACAAAATGAAAAAAACAGCATCTCCACATAAATTCCATTTGACTGTGGGTATATGAAATAAATGGTGGCTTGTGACAGGGAATATAAAGCAAATTTTCCTTTGAACTTTTTTTGTGAATTAAAAATCCTTCAGCGATCTCTTGCAAAGATTTCTCTCCCCCTGCCTTGGTACACAGGAGCTTCTTTATTTTTAGTTTCCTTGTGACCTGTTTGCATTGGGAATTCAGAACTTGTCTACCCTGCTTTTTCCAGAAATGTGCTGTGGATGACTAGAAAACTATTAGTTTTATAGTAAAGAGGAAGTGAAACCTCATTGACGGAAGTGATTCATGCTATATTAAATGTTTTCTTAATTATCACCTGTCTCAGATGCTTGCATTAAAGAAGGGCTAGTGAAATGTGCAGCACTTGCCCTGCGTATAGGTGCACTGAAAGTTTCCATTTAAGCTTTGGGTTACTCCAGTGAAATTTTTGCTAGAATTACAGGAAGTAGGTTTTTATTATTATTATTTTTTAAGCTGAAACAGGGCAGAGATATTTCTAATCTGTTTTTGGAACACAACAAAGAAAAATGATACAAATCCAACCTCTTTGTTTTGTTTTTTCCTTTGTGGTTATGTTTGAGGTAAATAAACCAGCTATTTTTAAGAGCAGGAGTGTTTTCATGAGGCCACTGAAAGAGAAAGAAGCATGGAAAGGGTAACTGAAAAAAGTAAGGCCCATAAGCAATAGCCATGTGAGAATATAAGTGAACCAGTATCAAAGACCATATTTTGAATGTAAGGCCAACAGAAGTGAAATTCTATTGACTTTTTATAAATATAAAATGCAGGTTTCCAAAGCAGATGTTGCTTAATCTTCCTCCTGCTGTGTTGGGACTTCTAACCTTGTGATGCTTTGAAACTAATGATGTGCCATACAGCAAGTGCCTCACTCCAGTATTTTGAAAGTAGATAAATGAGTGCACAGAACATAATTTTTAATGTAATGACAGAACAAGGAGGAATGTTTGTTTGAAATTACTTTCTGATCTCATAACTCAGATCTTAGTTCAGTGGGGAGGCCACCTCAGGGGCCATCAGGTTTTCAGAAAGGTATAATTAGACTGCATGATGATTTAGGTCAGTGAGCACAGTATAGAGAAGTACTGCATGGACAAATAATCTTAATAAGCTAGTCTTGTAGTCACAAGCATATGAGTTACTGTGTCTAAACCAGTGGATGAAGGTGCACCTGCTATAAAATTCAAACTCAAATTTTGTGACAGCCCCAAGTGCTAGTTTTTGTGAAGAAACCATGAATAAAATTACTGCCAAGAATGACTTCAAACTGATTTTCAGCACAGTACAGTTAAGTTACATGAAGTGTCTGTGCTGAGGAAAAGTGTATTATAATACATGCATGTTTTCAAAGTAAGTTTTCTTGTGTTAGCAGGTAAAAGTATATTGCTGGAATGCAAGAAGCCTGAAATTTGTTATAAACAATAAACATTTATGGTAAATATGATGTACTTTCTGCCACAATATTTTTTTAATGTAATTGATCAGGATAGGGGTGTAAGGCTTATATTCCATTTGTGTGTGTGATAAGTTTGAAAATGTAATCAGAGGAACAGTGTTATGCAGATGGTCTTTTCTGGAGCCTGATGCTGAGCTGCTGAGCTTTTTTTTTTTTTAAATTTAGATTGTCTTACAGTTGTGAAAATCTGGTTTATGTACACATGTTTGTTCTAAAGCTTCCAGAATATTTTTTGAAAGTATTAGCAATTCTGAAGGTTAATGTTGTGAGACTCTTTTCACAGTGTAGGCCACCTGCTACTTTGGGGAATGTAGGAGATGTCTAGATAGATTAATGCTAGTGCTTGCCTTTTCTTTTTTTTTTTTTTTTTTCTGGATAATTTACTATCATTTAGGAGAGAAAGAGTGTTGTTGTACCTACTAGTTATAGTTTCTTTTAATAAGAGCTACAGAGAGGTGTTTTAGGTAGGGAAGATTGTGTATGTGTGTGCGCAGGAGTATACAGTATAGTTACACGTAGCACCAATAATAAATGCAGTATATTTTTGATAACACTGTATGTTACAGACTTTTGTAGCTACTAGAAAAAGAAAATAAGTCTGTTCATGATACATTTTGGCATGTAAGTTCTGCATAGGTGTCTGTTTTGTCCGTATGTGCAGCACATGTTGCTGAAGCAGTAGTGTTTGAAGAAAAGTTGGCTTAGGCTTTTGTGATCATAGCCATATTTCATATATAGGACACCTGTCTTGCACTCTCGTCTTTTAGGTATGAAGTAAGGTAGAGCTTTCCCAATGTGTGCCTTTTTGATCAAGGTACAAGTTGAGAGAACAGGGCAGAAGACAACAAAAACATTGGAGTGAGCAGGAGTGATGTTACCAGTGACTTCCCTACAGGCATCTTCAAGTTGTTTGGCTTGTAACTCTGTCTTAAATATCTTGAAGATGATACGTTTATTCAGAAATATCAGCACCTTGTAAGAGCTGGTTTCACAGCTAGATAGGTGGTGTCTTATTTTGTAATGGCAGAGTTTTGAATTGTGATGAATTTTGTCATTTTATGAAGTGGCACGTTATCTGTGCAACATACCCTGTGTATCACTGAAAAATCTTTCTAGGTATGTGTAACAATCTAGTTCTGGTCTGTCACATTATAAGCCAGCTATCACTCAAGCTGGTTAGAAAACTGGAGGTTGGAAGCCAGCTGAGAGAGCATGGTAGCAGCTAGAAAAGGTGATGGTTATTTCAGTAGAAGGTCTGTGGTGGAGTGGTTTTGTTTTGTTTTTATTCAGTCAGTACTGAATCAGCGCTATTATACAATGTGCTGTTGGAAGTTCTCTGCTCTGGCTGGAATGTTAGACTGAGAAGTTCACTGGTCTGATGAGCACACATTTGACAAAGATAGAGGTAGTAACTGTGGTTGTTCTGACTATTGTCTCATAAGAGGGGGGCAATTTCAGTGATACTAATGTGGTTTAGTACTTAAAATTCTTCATGTGGATGTGTGTTATTGCTACACTCCAACTTGAAGCTTGATACAGATCAAATCTAAAACTATCTGTAGTTAAAGCATTTTAAAAATGAGTCTAAGAAGGCTGTTCAGACTTCTGGTTATGTTTTTAATATCTAAAGTGGCAGCTCACAGCACTAATGGAGAAACTGTTAATCATAATCAGGAAGTCATCAAACTGTTAGTGTTGTAGCCCCTTTCAGGCAATAACAGACTTCTCTTGTTTAAAATGGAAAACAAACACTTCATAATCCAGGTTAAATACAATAGAATTTTAGTATGTTGTGTCACTAGAGTCAGTTTGGCTGGAACTTACGGACTACAACTTGATAGAATTTAAGAAGTGTTTTTTAAGGTTATTTTTTGTATGTTGTCAGGTTGGTCTAGCTACTGGTAGAACTACGTCTTTAAATACAGTATTCTAGTTTGCAGTCACCAATTTTTAATTTTATTTAAGCTAAGAAAATTGTATATTATTACAGGAACTGTCTGCTGCCACACTGAGCTTTGGTTTTGCAGGGAGCATGCTTGCTTGTCACTATGCTTGACGTTGTTCCATGTTCACTGGAAAACCAAAAAGAAGGTTGACAAGTTCTCTAGTTTTTTCACTGTTGCTATTATTTTCAAATATATTTGAGATGTACAAGACACTTGTACAGAAACCTTTTTCTTCAATTCAGTATTCTGATAGGTAATTTCTGCTTTCCCCGTTAGACTTCAGAAAATGAGTCTAAAGTTCTGAAAATCCTTGTAGGTTTTTTGACAAAGGATGGAGAATACTCAGAGTTGAGAAATTACTATTGTCAGTAAAGAACTGGACTGACACCTAATTTGACTTCTACAAAAAGCTCTGCTGAATTAATGAGGTGGTGGAGTTCACTCTGTGAAACTTCCAGATGCTTTGAAATATGCTTGTCAGTTGCCAGCTCTGAACTGACCGGTGTTTCAGTTACTTTGATGGTTTGCTACTAGAGCTGGGCATTTTGCAACTTACTGGTCACATGTACATCCCTGGCAGTAGTTGTTATTTTTACCCCAGAAATGGCTGAATTTTCTCAGAGGAAGGCAGTGAAAAATCTGTGTTGCCTAAATGCGAATGAAGTAGTGCTTCTTGTGAACGTCATCTTGCTGACAGTGTTCAGTACCTCAGTACTCAGTGTTAACTACTTACCTCTGGTGAGGGAAAGGTATCTTTTGTTTAGTTACTTGTGCTCTGGCTGTGATTAGGTTGACTTGTTTGTTTGGGGCTTTTCTGGTTTTGTTTGGCTTTTTTCTTTTTATGTGTGTGTGTGCGTGTTGTGTTTTGGTTTTTTCATGGTGTGTTGGTGTTTGTGTTTTTTTGTGGTGGTATTTTTTTAGTGACTCTGGTGCTTTGGCTTCTTTCCAGACGTCACACTAGCACTTCTGGTTGGCAGGACTGGCTGTTGCTGTTCAGTGACCTGGGTTGCGGTACTGATCTGGCTATAAACTGTGTTAAAACAAGTTGCAGGAATATTGTTGCTAGCACAACAGAGGCAGGCGTGAAAAAGAGGAATGAAAGGACAGCAAGAGAGTCGTTACAGCTGCTGTTCCATGTGTAACCACAGCCAGCCAGGCCTTCTCGGCTCCTTGTTGGAGTTCCTGGCAATTTTGTGCTCCGCTTTCCAAAAGAAAATTTTGAGTCTGTTTGTGGATTTCAGAAAGTCTGGAAATATGGTGCTAAACCAGAAACTTGAGTTTAGAGCAGATTTCCCCTACTTTTTGCCAAGCATCTTAGACACAAGTGTCTGAATTGGAAATTAACGTTCTTTGCCATGGAAAAGCTTGCAAGTTTCGGCTGTTGCACTGGTAGTGCATTTCTACTCTGGTATAATGTTGTGTCCAGGTACCTCTAATCTTTCTTGCCTTGTCAATGTAATGTGACACAGTACCTTCAGCTTCTGTTTGAATTGTGTTTTTTAGAGATGATCTGTGCCACAGTTTCAACCATTGGTACCTAGAAAAAGATTGAGCTCTGCTGTTTTCTCATCTCTTGTCCCTTTTTAAGAAGCGTGTGGTGTTTGTTAAGCTGACCCTAAGCTTGGAGGGGTAAGCCAATAGAAGCCTCATGGTTTAAGGCAATCTAAAGAAAAAAAATTGCATTTTAGATCTCTAAAAAATCACCTATTAAATGACATTGGCATTGGTTATTTGTTACACTAATTCTATTACTGCATTACCTTTGCAAGCATTTATCAAGTATGTTGTCTGACATGATTGGAAATGATAAAACTGCAGTCTGTTTATATTTGTCCATAAAACAGGTGCATCATTTCCACACTTGTAAAGAGCAGCACAAAGGGAATCTTCCTTGATAAGTCAAAAGTTACTCCTTAATGTTTATACAGATTATTTGCAGTTTAAAAGTTTATTGTCTTTTGTGAAAGATATTATGTGAATTCCATCTTCTCAAGAATGAATCAGCCCTGAGAATAAGGTCTAAAGCAAGGGACTTGTTTTAAGTATAGAGAACAACTAAGCTGTTATGTATTTTTTACAATATTAATGCTTATCTGTTTAATGATTTTTAAATAACTCTTCCAAGCATGCTGAACAAATTGGGAGTTGAAATACATCTCACAATATATTATTAGTGTTGGCTGCATTCCTTTGATGTTGGCTAATTCCTTTTGAAGAGGAAAACAGTACATCTGTGCAGAATATAAAACCCGGCGCAAACTCACAGCTTTAAGAATTAGCACATTTTTAATATATAAGATAATCTGAAATAAATTTGTGCTTAAACAGTATAGCTCTGCCTGTAAACAAGCCTGTTTTTTTAATAATTCATTGTGGCTTAATTACTTTCAGTTAACTGAAAATAAATCGATGAGAAAGGATGACTTTGGCAATAAAACAAGTTCAGCTCTGCTTATCATACTTTTAACTATGTACGGATGTTGTGAAGTAGGATTGCAAGTAGACAGCAAAAAAATACACTATTGCCTTCAAGTATTGTCCTAAGTGCCAGTCTCTGTAGTGCAACAAAACAAACAAAAAGACACCCAACCGAACACCCTTGAAGTCCTCTTCAGCCTTAAATGTTTCTATGAATGGAGAATGTTGTTCTGGTGATTGAGAAAGGAGTCTGGTAGCTGCTTAATAAGCTATGGAGTGTTATCATTAGGTTTTCTGCTCTAAAATATGGATATATCACTGCAGTGTTAAAACAACTGGTGATGTTTAACTTTTTGGTTAAATGATTAAACATTTGGGGGTTTAAGAAATCTTTCAGGAAAGTTCTGTTTAATTGAGCAGAAACAATGTATGGTTAAAAATCATAGTGTCATGGTTTAACCCTAGCTGATAACTAAGCCACACACATCCACTCACTTACTCCTCCTGGTGGGATGGGGGAGAGATTCAGAAGAGTAACAGTGACAAAACTTGTGGGTTGAGATAAAGACAGTTTAATAAGTAAAGCAAAAGCTGCACACACAAGCAAAGCAAAACAAGGGATTCATTCACTGCTTCCCATGGGCAGGCAGATTTTCAGTCACCTCCAGGAAAGCCAGGCTCCATCGTGTGTAATGGTTACTTGGGAAGACAAAACCATCACTTTGAACGTCCTCTCCTTCCTTCTTCCCTCAGTGTAGTATATACTGAGCATGACGTCGTATGGCATGAAACATGTCTTTCGCCATTTGGGGTGAGCTGTCCCAGCTGTGTCCCCTCCGAACTTCTTGTGCATCTGGCATGGAGTGAGAAGCTGAAATGTCCTTGACTACTATTCCAGGCACTGGTGCTAACCAAAACATCGGTTATCAACATTATTCTCATTGTAAATCCCAAACACAGGACTATACCAGCTACTAGGAAGAATATTAACTCTATCTCAGCCAAAATCAGGACACATAGGTTGTAGGATTCCAAATCTGAAGCCAGTTAATATTCACTTTTTAAATTACTTCATAGATGTAAATTTTAATATTTCAAAATGGATGTGCTCCTGGTCCTGTTTATCGTTCTTGTTATAACAACAGATCTTCTCCAGACATGAGCTGACAATTTTATGTGGCATTCTGATTGAAGTAGTTCAAACTTTTACCCTACCTATGTTATCAAAACAATGTATTTTTTGATTTCTTTAGGCTTCCTAGAGGTTTATTTTTCCCCTTCTTTCTTGCAGTATGTCCCTTGAGTTATTTTAAAACCGGTATCTTCAGTTTTCTGAAACCCATATGAAATGAAGTTGGTTTTAATAATGGTGTCCTCCTGTCTCAGTTTCTGTACCGTATTTTTCAAATAACAGTACACAAAGATAGGTCAACTCCTGCTGAGTTTTAGATTTAGTATACTTTGTGTTGATTTTTGAGATATATTTTTAGGAGCTATGAGGGAGAAATGTTTTCATTTGACATTATGTGCTTTAACAGCTGAGATGGTAGCCAATTAGTTTTTGAGCTTTAAGAACAGATTTTATTTCTAGAGTATAAATGTTTTTGCAATGACAAGGTATCAAAGGGGTTTTTTTTTTAAGAGTAATTAATACTTCAGGCTGTTGTGTGCTGTTTTTTTCATCAGCTTTTAGGTTCATTCTGCGTGCAGTTATTGATGTACTTATCTTAACTACAATGAGTATCATCTTGTATAATGGTGGAAGTTTACTCTTATTTATCCAGCAAAGGAAAGGTGCAAGTTTTTATTTTAAATACAGTTGCTTGGCTATTTACTTTCACATCTTCCTTTCCCTTCTGAAGTTGTTTGGTGGTGCAATGGAAGAAACTGGATCTCCGGAGACAGGACTGAATAACCAGGACCAGCTGATGAACAGCAAGTGCAATGAATTGTCCGATACAGCGTCGCAGCACACGCAGTCCAACTGCTTTGGCCTGGAAAACACGGGCACGTTGGAAGAAGCTGAATATATCACAAAGAACAGAAAGCACCCAGGGTCCACGTGCTGCTCCCAGGAGTCTCGTGAGGAGACTCCTGGGAGAGAAGAAGCCCGTACTGATCCACCCGATGGCCAACAAGATCCAGAGATTGAAAAACACAAAGAGAAAACTTTGGGTATGTTTTCTTTGGCATTTGCATTTTTAAATGGCTTTAATATTTTTGTAGTATAGCTGTGCATTTGCTCTATCTTTGTCTCAGGTTTACTCTATAACCAAAACTTGTCATCTTTAACAGGATGTTCAGAGAAAATGTGCACTTCTGCTTAGGAAAAGACAGTTGTTAATGCATATATAAGAATCCTTCAGCTAGTAATGCTATTTTTACGGGAGCTCTAATGACAATTTGGTAATTACTAATCAGCTTTTAAAATTTTTCATTATTGGATTAACTTTTAAATTTGGGATTGTGATGTTCAATGCTACCAGAGCACTGCTGATATTTAAATTCTAAAGGCTTATTAAAAACACTTGTGTGAATATTCTTTATTAGCAAAACTTAACCTTTTAAATTTCACTCTTTCAGATTTTTGGTTTTATCTGTGCTATAAACCAAATTTTTTTTGTGGCTGTAAGGTAAAAGTAACTTTTGCTATCCAAGTTGTGTAATGGCTCATAGGCAAGACAGATTTATTCTTACTGTGCTAAATTCCCTTTTGTCATCCGCTGGGATTATGCAGTTATCAAACCAGAGAACAACTTAACTCACACTAATTTCTGATGGTGCTATATTTTACTTCTAGAGGCAGGCTGCCTTTCTGGTATTTTTTTTTCTCAACATGGTTGTCTTTCGTGTAATTCATAGGAAAAGAAGTGCTATTATTAATGCAAGCCTTGAACACACTTTCTACTCCAGAGGAAAAGCTGGCAGCTTTGTGCAAGAAGTATGCTGATCTGGTAAGTAATGTGTAAAGATAGCAGGAGTTATTCATGTGTTAATATTGACTCTGGAATGCAAGAACTTCTAATACAGGACAGTTAATGATTTTGAATATTCTGCAGTGTTGGTAGGGAAAAAAAAACCTCAGGCTTATTGTGAGTATTGCTTCGGCCAAACTTGCATGTAGTCATTTCACTTCTACATGACTGCCTAAATTCAAAGGAAAAATAGGCTATGATAACTTTTTGTTAACTTGGTGTTGGAGGATAACATCAGGATCAACAGAAGAGCTAAGAGTTTCTTTTGGGAGTAATTATTTTCTTAGTTTTTGTCTGTCAATAACACTTTTGTGCTAGCATTTTATAATTTATACCCCTAGGATAAAGGGAAAGAACATACTGTGCTATAGAGATTTGAAAAAAAAAGTTCAGTTATACTTAACTCTTTAGTAACTAGGGGGCGGGGGGGGCACGAGAAGTTGGAAGGAACTAGATTTAATTTTGCTTTATGCTTTCTGATCGTGTAGAGGAACAGATTAAAAAGTATGTATTTCTTCAGTAACAAACAAAAAAGGCAAAATGTTAGCAGTAATTGATTGTTAGGTGCATTCCCACACCAAATAGGAGAGATTAAGATTTATCTAAATTAATTGATTGCAAAATTAGAAAGGGAAAAAAGGCTCATAAGTTCACTTTTCAGAGTGTGGCTGGAGACAAAAATGATTGGCTTGTTCATCTTGAGGCAGGGACAGGCCAGAATGGAAAGCCTGGAAATACTGTGTGTGTATGTTTTCCCACCATATTTGTAGTTATAAAATGAATGCAAAACTAAAGAGATGACATCCACAGAAGGAAAATATTACACTGTTGTTAAGCTGTTCAGTTAAGTGTATTATATATGAAAATGTTTCTGAAAATGGCATAATGGTTGTACAACAAGGCATACCGCTTCTGAAATAAATTTACTTATTCTTTGAGATTAATAATGTCTCCAGAGCTTTGAGGATAAGCTAGCAAGTAGTGGTTTTAGTCAGAGAAGCAATACTAATTACTTAAGAACAGACTTAGATTAGTTCTGTTTAGGAAATCCTGAGTCCTCCTTGGAGGTCTGTTTATGTTTTTGCTTTGTTTTCCTTATTTTCTCTCACATGCACACTCTTGCTAATGTGAGTGAATTTCCCACAAAACCAGCAGCTTCTCTAAGAAGTTACTTTCATTTAAATGAGGAACAATACTTCCATAGTGCAACTCAAGGATGGAGAGTCCACCTAAAAATGAGCATTCATATTGTGAGAGAAAAATGCAGTAAATGAGTTAGTTCTTCTGGGCAATGGCTTGTGCATGTGATACCTTTTTTGTTTGAGTGGACGTCTTCCATGTCAAATCACAGTGGTGACGATGGCTGACATGAGGAGCTAGATTAGGGTGAATTCCTCACTTCTGCCAAAAGAAAATAGTGGGCACCATCTTCACTTTGGGTTCCCTTGTTGAAGGAGAGATCTCAAACCAGTTAGGGAACAGCCAGACCAAACAAATTGCAATTTCCTTCAAGAAGCTTGGCAATCAGGAGAGACCTGTTTGCAGGTTTGTTCCCCTTCCAGGAGAGGATCCACAGTCTGTAGGCAGAGTAAGCATTCACAGTCCACAGATAGTCACCATCCTAGAAAAGTTGCTTTCCCCATGATGCTCTGAACTGCTGGGAAATTGGGTGGGAGCTTGTCTGGGTGTAACGGTAGCTCCATCTTACGTGAATGAGTCTTAGAGGTACTCTGTTCCCCTTAGAAAGTTTAGGTTGGATCTGGTTGTGTTTCTTTTAAGATGCGTTCTTTTCTTCATGACAGTGGTGGTGAACCACTGGCATAGGCGTCAGATTTAATGCCAGCAGAGGTTTGAGCTGTTAATGACAGTGCACCTACAATGCTTTTTTTCTTTTTTTAAAGATTCATCATCTTTAAAGCTCACTGTCAGGTTTTTCAGTCGTGTCTCATGAAAAGGACTGTACAATGAAGGTAGGAATGCCTCTCTCCTGGCAAAAGATCTTCCACAATTTTTATTTTTTCTAATTTGGAATCTATCAGGAGATCAGTTTGTGATGCAGGAAGGTTTGCATCCTTGGTGATATGTCTCACACTGGCATACTTTTAGGGGCCTGAAGTTCTGTAGGTATGAGAACAGCACAGCCACTTGAAGTGTTTTTTCTGGACACCCAAGAAACAGTCTTTTTATGTTTGAGTATCAAAATATTCCCTTAACATACCTTTTCTCAAAACTAGATTAAAGAAGATACATTTAATTTACTGTTGTCATGGAGGTCCTTAATTTTGGTTTTTTTTTTTCTTTTGTGCATCAGCATTATTTTGAGTTCTTTCAGAAAACTAGTATTGTATTCTTTTCTGCCATGGTGATGTTCCTTGTTGCCAGCCTTCTTTTCCTGTGGTGTCCCGAGGCTGAGGCACTGTCTAATAAGGAGCAGAGTTATGCTTAACATTGTTACCTGCTTTACAATAGAACAGATTCTAAATAATACGGTTTCTCAGGGAGCCCAAAAATTGAGTGTAATGGAACTTACTCTCAACTAGATATTAATGGAAGAAAATTCTATTCACTGGGTGTTCATAGAACAGATTTTGAAGTCAGCACTGTATACGAAGTTTAATACTGTCTTCTACCATCTAAACAGCCTAAAGGAAATTGAATGAACTTTTTGCTTCAAATGCTTGAGACTACAGATCACTTAAGTCATCAAAGTCTGAGCTGTGCAGCTTTAATAGTATTTGACTTGATTTGTCAGGCCTGCTAGTTTTTTATGTTCCTTTCTGAAATACTGTAGCATTTTAGAAACTTCTATCAATTACTGCTTCATTTGGTAGGAGCTCCTGCTGACAAGAGCAAACTCTGTACAGTTCTGTAGGTTTTTCTTTTTGATAGTAAAAACAAGACCTGTTGGATAAACAGCTGTGTGAACCTTATAGATAAGAGAGTGGAAAAAGTTGTGACTTGTTGAAAAGCTGGTCTCAGCTGGCTTTTAATTTTATCTGCCGCATCCTCCTTTCTCAGGCCTAGTCCTACGCATTAGCTGAATGCAAGCTGATAGGCCATGGTCAAAAGGTCCATGGTCCCTGTTCCTCAAAGGCAAACGTTTATTAAGTTGGAATTTGTATATTTTCATCTTCAGTCCTTAACACGTTTAGAATTGTCTGTAGGATGATGGGAGCTTCTCTTAAGATCAACTTAGGGGTCTGAATGAAATTATTTCAGTTCCTTGCTTTCACCTGAAATGTTTAAAAGTTTGAATGTGCTCATCTAGATGCATAAAAATAGTTTCACCTATGTTTATTTAATAAATATACTCTCTAATGTTAGTTGGAGGAGAGCCGGAATGTTCAAAAGCAGATGAAGATACTGCAGAAGAAGCAAGCACAAGTTGTGAAGGAGAAAGTCCACTTACAGAGTGAGCATAGCAAGGCCATCTTGGCACGTAGCAAACTGGAATCTCTCTGTCGGGAGCTACAGCGTCATAACAAGACTTTGAAGGTTAGTTTATTTACATAAATTACAGTGCCAGTGGTGGCAGAAATATTTCTTAGTGATTACTGCTCAAAATAAGGACTGCTGCTTTTTACTTGCTACTTTATCTGTTACCTGTTCCTGCAGAAGATGAGAGGCATGTGGCATAAGTGTGCCTGATTTTAAGGTAAAGAATATGGGGAGGGTTCAACTTACCAGGTTTTTTTTCCCCTCAAACTGGTTCATATTACTTGAAGTATGTGGTCTTGCCATATTCATTTCTGGGAGCAATGCTCATGCCTGCTGGAAAAAATAGCACAAGTGAAATAACAGCATGAAATGGCAGGATATCAAAAAAGGCTTAATTCTGTCAGAGTATAATGGATGGGAATGAAATGGAAGGGAGCCAAGAGGTTCTTTTGTGTGAGGAAGTTTCATTATAATATCAATGCTGTTTTTAACAGCTGGGTAATTCTTAAGTTTGCAAAGGTATTAATGTAGCATCTTAGAATACCAGCCTCTGAGTAATGTTGGTAGTGGTAAGGACAAGATTCTCAAAAGTTTTGGAATTCCTAGATTCTTTGTTTCATGTACTTCATATGGATAGTCACCATATAGCATGTTATGATTGTGGCTTATGTTAACTCTGGCACCATAGAACTGTACAGAAGTAAATTATTGCCATTGTTTCTCACTCAGATATGAAAAATGTGCATGATTTGGCTTTAACATGTTAATCTCTCATAAAAGGAAGAAAACATGCAGCAAGCTCGTGAAGAAGAAGAAAGACGGAAAGAGGCAACTGCACACTTCCAGATTACACTGAATGAGATTCAGACTCAACTGGAACAGCATGATATACATAATGCCAAGCTCCGCCAGGAAAATATTGAACTGGGGGAAAAACTGAAGAAACTCATTGAGCAGTATGCATTGCGTGAAGAGGTGCTTGCATTATGCTTTTAATGGGATTCTGGTAGTTCCTTAACTGTGAGGATCAGATAATTATTTAAGGGGGAGAAGAAACCCTAGTACTTTACAGCAATTGTATCTACATATTTTAAATTATTCTTTCTACCTCACTACTTTGAAAAATTAAGTAGTCGTTTGGCCCTCTATCTGCTTTTCCTATCTGCATATCTAAATTCAAGATGCATTGAAAAAAATCTTCCACAGTAAAAACTGCTGAGTAGAAACAAGTTGTTTGGAGATTGTGGAACCTCTGTCTTTAAAGGTATTTGGAATTCATCTAGCCAAGGTTAGAGCACCCCGATCAGACTTGTTTGAGTGGGCTTCCAGAGGTTATTTTCAATATAAATAGGTATTGGTATTTGAAGTTCTTATAAAGTATAATTTCACATTATAGTGGGAGAGGTTATTGGAGTTATTTGCCATCTTATTGGTTTTGGTTCATTAAGGTTAGGGGTTTTTGGGAAGGTCCTTTGCATATATAGCTCCTTCTTGTTGGCATAGAATCAAAATAAGCTATGTTTTAGGAATATATTTGGACTGATGTCATGGAAATGACTGTAATATAGGGCTAACTGAGCTAGCTTTAATTGGCACCAGTATGTGAGCCTAGCCAGTCTGAGCTACGCTAGTGGAAAACGGCCAGTTCTCCTTGTCAAAGAGAGAACTAAGCTTCAAGGAGTTCTACAGCTAAGATTAGTTTGAGTTCTTAGTTGGCACAGGATGTTTGGAATATAACTTCTCAAGTGGGTTTTTTTTGTGTATGTGTTTTAAATGTGGATCAGTTAGAAAGCTCTCTGTAGACTCGTTCCCTACCTTTTGTGATCGTGAAATATTTGCATCTACAATCAGATAATTAGAAGTAACAAAGTAAAATAAGGATTAGAGGTAGGTACACCAACTTTAGAAGAAAGGATGCAGACTACTTGTTACAGAATTTTTGAAATGTCTAGTGTGAAGTGACTGACCGTACTGTACCAGTGTAATAAAATATGCATCTGGCTTCCATGAAAGATGAAAGTGTAGATATAATGTATGAAGATAGAGGGAGAAAAAAGGCATGTAAAACGGTCTTTTGCTGCTTTTTCTTTTGCATGAAACTTCTAAACAACATGCGTCTCCCCATATGTGCACACTTACCTTAATTGACCATTGAACTGTTTATATTTTACAAATATAATTTTCTTTTTTCCTTTAGCATATTGATAAAGTGTTCAAACATAAAGAGCTGCAGCAGCAACTTGTGGATGCCAAACTTCAGCAAACTACTCAACTTATTAAAGAAGCAGAGGAAAAACATCAGCGAGAAAGGGAGTTTGTAAGTGAATTCTTTGTATGTTAAGAGAAATTACAAAACTCACCAAACAAGATTTTTCATTATTTAAAGTAAAATAAATAAATAGCAAAGCAAATACAGCAAATTGCGAGGACTGTCTTCTGAAAGGTTGGATAGATATCAAGAGCGAGACTGGGATTTGTGTATGATGCCTGCAATATTAATGTCCATATTTACAGGCAAGTGATGTTATTGTTCGCTGGATATTATTTAGATTTTCCTTAGACTGGGAGATGTCTTGAGCTGAAACATGAAAGGTACTTTCTTGCAGTCAGGAGTTGTAACTTCTGGTTTTATGCTGTAAGAAATAACAAATGCAAAATAGAGAGTATGCTTTTCTGAACTGTCTGTCCCCAGAACTATGCCTGATGTCTTATTTTTATGCTGGTAATCAGGAATTTACTGCAGTCTTCCAAGAAGTTTGCTTCCAATTAAAAAATAATACTTAAATGAAGTTTGTTTTTTTTTTTATGCTCCTTACATATTTGTAACTTCTAGGCAAAAGCCTTACTTTTCCTGTGTAATCTTAAAATGATCATCCAGTATTGGATTGTTCTGTATTTTTAGAACATAATTTTGGAATCAGAAGCTGATGAAAACCTCTTCAAAGATGAACCTGCAAAGTGGTGTCAAGTTGAAGCAAAATTGGTTTGAACTAGTCTGTAAAGTGACTGGAGAAATGGAGGTGGAAAATAAATTAGAGAGGTTACAAAACAGTCATAGATTACATACAGTTTGTTCATGAACTACTCATATAAATTTAGCAGTTCAGACTTGCTACAGAAATAGAAACATTGACTCACGCTACCAATCAGAAAAATGTCTCAGCAAAAAATCGTGCATGCCAGAACATGCTTTAAATTGTATATATGAAAGTGTAGTATAGTAGTAAAAGAACCCATGTGAGCAAACATGGTTGAAGGGCCCTTAAGTGTTGTTAACCTTTGTTCATTTTGCCTCATAGATCAAGTTAAGCCGTTCTTAGAAGTACTTGCTTCCTTATGTGGCTTTTTTGCATTTTTTTTTAGCTGCTAAAAGAAGCTACTGAGTCCAGACACAAATGTGAACAGATGAAGCAGCAGGAAGCTCAGCTGAAGCAACAGGTATATATATATATATATTTCTTTTTTTTTGTATGGCATGGTCTTTAGTGCTGTTCCAAAAAGAAAATACCCAGAGGTGTGTGATTGTAGTGAATGTAACATAACATATGAAAGAACGTTATAATTTATTAGATACAACACACTTGTGAAAAGTACCTGGTATTTTTTCGAGTAAGTCTTAAATTTAATTTCCAATGGTAACTCTTAAATTGGTAGCTCTTGAATAGTGAAGTATAAATTGTAAAGGCTTGCCATTTTGTACTTGCTGTTGAATACATCTGGAGAGTACTGCTACTGGAAGATGCTAAACACTGAATTGCTGGAGTTAATGTGCTTTAGTAGTGTTAATATCACAGAGACTAGAGTATATGAAGGCTTAAGAATCTATTTATTGTGGCGGCTACTTTACCATTCCTTGGCTTCTCTGAAGCTGTTCTCTTTTCCAAAGGTACTTTTATATATATTTTTATGTCTGTTCAGGACCAGAGAGGCCCTTTTGACTATGAAGAGTTAGGTGGGGATTTTTGTCCATGCAGGTTTTAGAATTTGTTCCTTCCTGGTTTCCATCTTGTCCTGTCGTGGAGGATTGGGAGCAAACAATGTCATGTTTATCCCTGTAGTTATTCAAATTTAGTAACCTGAGTGTCTCTGTCCACAAAAAACTGCTGTCTTCAGATGGTTTCCTTGCTGTAAATGCTACAGCAAAATACCCTCTGAGAGTGGAGAGATGGTCTCCAGTTTTGTACTGTGGTTCGGCATCACCTGCAGTCATTGGCCACACAAGAGCTCAGCATGAGACCAAGGGAGATGGCAGGTTCAGCTGATGTCATAGCATCTGAGAAGCAGTAGCTATTCCTTTTATTGCTTCAGTTTTTTGAGGTTTTGTATTCAGTCTCCTTGCAAGCTCTGCTTTATGCCCTTTTTCATGCTTACTGTACCTAATTCTCTTCCAGGCTTTCTAATGGTTATATTAAAAGTGTATGTGTGTATTTAAATGTAATCACACACACATATCTCCACTGGACTTGAATTCAATAATATCCAGATTGTCCCAAATAGTTTTTTGCCACGATTAGTCTTTTATTATTTTTTCAAGTTGATTACCCTTTATTTAAAATCCCACTGCCTTTTTCTGATGCTTTTTAGTAGTAACAATGTGTATAGTTTGTGGTTTCGTGGGGCTGACAGCTTTTTGTAGGACCAGATGAGCTGGAAAGTTCAGTCACAATAATGTCAAAGAGTCACAATGTACTGTTGACAAGCTAGGTAATTTCTGTTATGAAATGTCCTCTACTGTTAGAGTAAAATACAGTATTTTGTGCTCTGTGTTGTATTGTCCTGCAACCCTCAATGTAAGAATGGAGAAATCTGATTACTCTTCAGTTGGAGTAACAGGATACTAGTAAATGGTCATGTATTCTTAGAACATCAAATCACACACTGATAGTATGAGTCATTTTAATAAGAGCCATAACCTATTTTTCTAAAACTATGTTAATTAAAGAAGGAACAGCAAAATATGTTATGATTTACTTTGTGGTGCAGGGCAAGAACATTTTATATAATCAAATGTCAATGCTCTTCACTTTTTTAAAATGGAATGCTTTTTACTCTTAAATGAATTCCACGTCAATATTGACTTTCCATGATTTTTCTTCACTGGGCAGATTTCATAAATTGTGAATCTGTATTTTGATTTCCGGAATGGATCATGTTTATTTTGTCTTAGACTTGGTTATTAGTTTTGGCTGGTTAAGGTGGAAAGGTCTTTTTTAAAGTTTAATTTCAGTAACCATATGCTGGATTTCCTGTATATGTATATATGCCCACTTTTTTTTTTTTTTTATGAGATAGTGATGAACTGTGATGTTTTCCAACATTTTATTAAACATAATATCCTTTTTACTTCAAGATATATTGCTATTCTATAAACATAGAACTCTCCTTTATTAATATAATTTGAATAGCATGCTTTCAGTCAGGTTTTGCATGCTCCTCAAAAAGAAATTGTAGGGTAATATAAAAAAAATAAAGTTCCTCTTCTGCTATTTTGAGTTTAATTTTGCCTCGTACCTTAATATTTTTATATTTGTGTACAGCTCTTCAAATTAATGTTCCTTCCTCTTTTCCCACAGCTTTCTCTTTACATGGATAAATTTGAAGAATTCCAGACCACCATGGCAAAAAGTAATGAACTCTTTACAACCTTCAGGCAAGAAATGGAGAAGGTATCTTATAAGATTACTTAGTTTCATAACAAGTAATATAAAAATACATGCTGTTAGTGGGATGCATTTTAGATTTTGTAGCAGTATTTCCCTTCTGAAAATATATGGCGTATTTTGACATTTAATTCGGATCATAAAGTAGGGCATAAGAATTTGTCATATTATGGAAGAGAAATGTAATTTTTCTAGTTTGTGACATTTGCATAATATCTACAACCCAATTTTAGTGTTTTATCAAAGGCATACAGTACTTCTGAGTCTTTTTGGCTGTGTTCATGTTTTAAAACTTATTTCCCTGGAGCTTTTTATTAATTGTACTTGAAGGTTGCTAGTCTGCTGCTTTTGAGAATCGATCTTTTATTTGAATGCAGAATCTGTATTTGTGGGGTTGATTTTTGTGCAGAAGGATTTTTCTGTAAAGTAACTTGTTCAAACTGGGCTTGGGAAGTAACACTAAGAATTTGAATTTCTCATGTAAACCTACCTACATTGCAACACAAGCCACAAAATTAAGTCTTTTATTTATTTTTTTGTAGATGACAAAGAAGATAAAGAAACTGGAAAAGGAAACCATAGTGTGGCGTACAAAGTGGGAAAACAACAACAAGGCTCTTCTGCAAATGGCTGAAGAGGTAATTATCTTTTAAGCACCAGAATGGCTGAAGTAGAGTCTGTGTCCTGCAGAACTTTGTACAGCTTTTCAGTTTTAGAGAACTATAAATAATACACAGTAGCCCCTTCTTGGATTGCCTGCCTTATGTTTTCTCTTGTGTAAATGGTACTGTTTTACTTAGACACGGAAAATAAAAAGTTGCTGTATAAATCTAAACTCCTGAGACAGCAAAAAATTCAGCCTCATCTTTCCTTGCTTACTGTTTAATTGGTGGGATAATGTGTATGAAATCATACCAGCTGAATGAACTTCCTGTATTTTAGTATACTGAGCAAAGGTCAATCAGTGCAGCAGGCCGACGTGAAGGAAATAACCTGTGCATAAGGGATCAGTTATTTTCCTACACTGCTGATGCTTTTGAGGTCGTGAGGTGCCATTACTTAAGCAAGAGAAGAGCTAAAACGGTTTTCACGCAGGCCATAGGCACACAGTCCTGCCTATGCTGTCTAATGTTCAAGTATATTATGTATGTTCTTGCTAAACCCTGCTAGGTCATATAGGTTCTCCTATAGTGCTGCTTATCTTCCTCTGTCCTTTGAAGGAGTTGGTTGGGAGAGCTGTGAGTATGGTACTGTCTGACCTGGATTTTGCTGCTGGATTGTAGATTTCCCACTTGTAAGCCCTTCTGCTCCCTTTAGTTCCCCTTATTTGGTTATGATTGACTGCTTTGTCGGACTTCATATTGGGATCCTCACCAATACGCAGCCCTCGGTTACAATGAGTGTTATGCAGTTATAGAGTTCTCATTGCTTGTTTCTAAAGCTGTTAGTTGCCGCTCCAGCTTAGACAAAGCATCTGAAGTGTGATGGTCAAGGATGCTAGAATTTGACCTACTGGATTAATTAAGGCTTAATATCTAGGATTAAATACTGGTGATTCTTTTCATTGTTTTAAGAAAGAAAAAATCAGCTGGATCACAGAGCTTTTTTTTTCTTTTGTCCTTCAGAAAACAGTAAGAGATAAAGAATACAAGGGCTTTCAAATAAAACTGGAGCGTTTGGAGAAGCTATGCAGGGCCCTTCAGACGGAAAGGAACGAGCTGAACGAGAAGGTGGAATTCCTGAAGGAGCAGGTTTCTCTCAGAGAAGCAGACGTGGATCTTGCTGAGCAGGTGTTGCAGTCCTGCGCGCTCAATTCCCACGAGGAGCTGGGAACTCCCACTGACACGGAACCAGGGATCCAACCTGATGTGGAATCACTTGCGGCAAATAGTTCTGAAAAGACTGTCTTGACAAGTCCTGTTCCTGGCACTGAATCTGTAGACTAAAACAAAGTGTAAACACTGTATCGAGAGATATATTTTGTGTATAACTTTCTCTGTTGGTGGTAACTATTTGGTTTTGTGGTGAAAATTTTCTTACTTTTTCTACCATATCTGTATTTTCTTAGAACTACTGGACTTATGTGGTACAGGAAGCTGCATAGCAGCTTTAAATAGCTTAAACTATAAATTTTCCACAACTGTGTTGCACATCTGCCTCATTTTTTAAAAGAAAATATTTTTCCATAAAAGGATGCATGTGCATTTCCTCCCCACAACACAAATCACTGTCATGGAAGACCGTGTACAGATACAACATCGTTCCGGGGAAAACAGTGACAGCATGTCACTTTTTTGGTTTAAAGAACAACATTCTGGTTTTGCTCGTTGATTTGCCACTCAGTATACTAAAGATTACCAATTTTTCCCATAAATTTACCTACATAAGGATTTCTAATGGCCAGTAAAAAATGTCAGCTTTCCCCTGTAGTATGTTTTCGTATATACAAATGACCAAGGTCCGGAATATAGTAAAAGATAAGTTTAAAGAGTTTTATGTACTTCATGGTATGAAAGAAACATATTTGAAATACATTAATTTGCAGCTGGTGAAACAGGGTGTACAACTTTTTGCAGACTTCTCAGGGTTGTGTTGTGAAGGTTAGTTTGGCCTCTTTGCCCTGCCTGTGAACATGTTAAATACAAATGCGTGAGAAGATGTACAGCAATGTTGCAGAGTGGAATTTTGCAGTTGTGTAGCCTATTGCACAAGTGTTGGTCACGTTCTTCCCTCTGAGCTGCCGTGTGTCCATCATGTGGGTACCCTGAACAGAGAAATCTGTCACTGTCTAGATGAATCTCTGGATTATCCAAAGGGCTGGAAAATAGACATTTACTGCCAGAAGTGTGGAAGACACAAGTTTGTGGCGTATAGGCTTTCTCTAATAGCCTTTTATGCAATGTGTTTAAGCGTTAGTTAAGTGTATACTGGTTAATTGAATGTGTAGATTCAAATACTCTTCCTGAAGTACAACATGGAGTTTCTTGCACACTCAACCTCAAAGCTGTACCAGTTGGCAGCGTGCCTTCCCAGTTAGGTTGTCTGGTAAAGATGGTACTTACATACCACAAGCAAAGCTCCCTTGTTGACCTTAATCCGTATAGTTTTTTCCTAGAAAATTTGATATTCATATTTTGACTTCCTGAGAGAAACTAGGACCGATGTTTATTTTTTGGCAAGACAATGTGTGAAATACCTTCAAGCTACCCTTAACTTTAGTTACCATGTACTTATTTTCTAGCTTTGGTTGCTGTAGTTTTAAGAAATACGAGCATGTGTAGCCTCTTCTGGTACTTAAAGTTCTTTGCACTTACTTGGGAGGGGGTTTCTGAATCAAGCACATCTCTCCATGAGCTTCCCACCCTCGTTGCCCTTGACAGTTTAGTGGCGAAATTACTTGAATGTTCAGGCTGCACTGAGCTCCTGATATCCTTTTCCTGTAGTGATGTACATTGAAATAATGTAGCTGTCTCTGAAAGAGAGCAAGGTTATGTGAGGCCTGATAAATGTGTTTTAGCCCATACCACTGAGAGGAACTGTGCAAAACTGACATTTCTTAAATGGTGGAGCAAATGGGAAGCTGGCCGTCTTTCTCCTAGATGTGTGCGGGTTTTGTGTTTGTGGTCCAAGCACAATGCAGGAATGAAAAGAAGGTAGCAGTGAGCAGTCAGGTTAGACTCAGAGCTTTGAAATGTTAATCGTGCTAACCATATAGCATAAAAATACTGGAAAGGAGTATTTCAGACTTGCTTTTCAAATTACTTGCTTTATAGAATCAAACTGATTAAAAAAAAAAAATGGTTGTTGCAAGAACTGGTTTTCAGCTAACACTACGCATGAAGTAATTTTCCTGAGGAAAAGTGAAAAACTTTGTATCTGATGCATTATACCCTTGGCAAAGTAGGACATGCAGTTTTCTATTTTTACAATTTATTATTTGGACATTTGTATCTTTAACAATTCTTTCTATAGTGCTTATTCTATGTGGAGGCAAGAGAGAATTTTTGGACCCTGATGAAGAATATTTTAAAGGGCTTTTAGAGACATGACATATGTATAGACCAGCAATACAAATATATTTGTTACTGACTTTACATGTAAATGATGCAGAACATCCCAAGTGAAAGGCTTTTAAAGGGGGGGGGGGGATATCTTTCCTACCCTTAACACACCAATGTCATATCAACTTCTTTGGCCAAGGTGAGCTGGACTTTGCTTCCTGAAACCAGTCAATAGAGTTTCATGCATAGCTCAAAGAGTTATGTTAAAAAAAGGAACAAAAAAAAAGACAAATTTCTATAAGGGATAAGCTCAGCACTCTAACTGATCTGCCATACAGCAGGCTATTGCACTGCCAGTCTGCAGCCAAATTGGCTCCAGTAGGGTTTTTACATAAACTTGTATTAATGCCTTTCTCCCACTAACATAAACTATTTAACCTGGGCTGTGAACTGATGTAGCCTGAAATGCGTATGTCTGGTTGCCAGAACTCTGGGGCCTGATTGACAGTTTCACCGTGATAAAGCTGCAAAAGGCTAAATTATACGTGATGCAAGATCCAAATATTTGTACGCGTACACAAGCAAGTTAGGGCTGTATCTCTAATGTTTTGTCCTTCTTTTCATTACACCTGGTTATGTTACAGTTCAATTCTCAGGTGTTGCAGAAAATCTACCTCTTTGGACTGTAGATGGAAATAACTGTGAAAAAAGTGATGCAGAAATCTAGTTTGTGCTAAACACACTGCTTTATTTTTACAACCCATGTCTGCTTTCATGAGGAAAAATGATAAATGAACAGGCAGTCTTTGTTTTGCTTTTCAAAAACATTTTGTAGAGATTTTTCACTAATGTGAATCTGAAATTTTATCTACTCGATTCTGTATAGATTAAGTAAATAAGTATGCTTAATACATTGGACTCTGAGTTTTTCTTTAACGTCATATTCATGTCTTCTGACTGGATCTACTGAGCTCATTGTTTCTGTTGGAAAACTCGAGAATGACTATTAAAAGATGTGAAGTTTGGGTTCAAGCCCTGCTGTTGGAGTGCAGGCTGCTATGACAGGCTCACGTCCATGAGCCACGTGTGACAGGTGGTGGCCAGGACAAGCCAGCGGGGCAGCATGTGGGTGAAGTGCTGCCGCACCAGCACCAGCACCGGTGCGGTGAGGTGAGGGCAGGGTGGGCAGAGCAAGGGCTCTGCCTGAGCCTGTGGCCGCCTCCTGGGGATTCTGCCCCTCCCTTTCATCTCCAAAAATTTATCTGCTTTAGTTCACTTGGGTGCAGTGTGACAAATACAGGAGTTTATGTTCTAAATGAGGTTGTCTAGTAACTTCATCAAGTGCTCCCTATTCTGTCATACAATGTGGGGTCATTTCTTACTAAGGTACAGTTCTCCTAATAACGTTAAGTGTTCTGTTTGCCTCTTTTGGCATATTCATGAACGTTTGGCAACTTCCCTAATCTTGCAAGAACTGGTTTTGAGTTCAGTTTTCCTTTAAGTATATTTTTTTCTAGGTAGCACATAGAATTGTTTTACAACAACATACTATGATCTGCCCAGTGACTCTTTGAAGGTAGGATTAATTCTTTTCATTTCAATAAAGTTGTTTGCTTGTTTGAAGACACCCATTTCACAAAAGCTGAGCAATGCAGGTCCTACCCCTGAGCCTTTTGGAGAGCTGTGCCAAGTATTATGGAAACCCAAGTATGTTGCCTGGTCTCGGTTGCTCTCCTGGCTCAACCTGTTTGCTCCTTCTAAGTATTCCCTCACATCTGAGACTTGTCTTCACGAAAGGTGCTGCCTCTGCCCCTGTAGAATATCTCTACTATTTCTGTCCTTCTGGTGCATATTGATATAGAGGTCAAATCTACTGTTAGTAGTTCGATGGATCTCCTCAGTCTTCCTGAACTCCTTATACAAACTGGTCGGATTTGCAAGCTTTTGCTGGGGGTAAATTTGGTTATACATCACCATTAAGAGCTGGGGAATTTTGCCCTTTTTTAGGTGCTAGGTCACTTCTATTAATGTACATGCACACACCTATATATACATTTTAGCCACACTTAATTTTCTTGTGGAGTGTGTCTCTGGTGCAAAAACCTCTCTCAGCAGCTGCATTCTGAGCCTCTCAGTGCAGCTGCCAGGGCTTCCTCTCCGTGGCAGATGAGCAAGTATGTTTGATGTACTTGATGTACTCACTTTTAGGCCTTTGTTAATTTATTCCTCACAGGTAGTTTTTGCTCCTTTCTGAATGTTGTCGTTTGACATTTAAATTTTGATTATCCACCTTTTTCCTCTTGTTTAGACATGTCATCTTGAAAGAAGGATGTATTTTATTCTGACAGCCTAACTCGGTTTCATCTAACTCTGGTAGCTTTTCTTGATCTTTCTTGCTGACTCTGGCACCCATCTAGCTGGAACTTTTAAGTAACACGAATACTGTGCTGTATGTAGAGATTTTATTTTAATTTAATTTTAAACTGTTTATCTTCTAGCTTTGAGGTTGCACGTTATTTTGGATTTCTTGTTCAAACAAGGATCTGGGATGTGCCTGCCTTATGGACTGTTGACAGTTGAGTCTTGAAGGAGGCCTTGTGCAAAATTCAAGACTATACCAAGAATACTGTTCCTAAAGCTCTACTTTAAGACAGCATCTAAAAATTTAAATACCCAGTTATATCTTGTGAAATTTGCTCAAGCTGAGGAAATGAATTCAAGTCTCTCATTTTTAACCCTATTCTAACTACAGCCATGTAATTAGATATTCTATACTGATGTAGTTCATTATCACTTCCACCAAATTTATGTCCTGGTGTTAAGGATCAAAATAACTACCTCAGTTCTGCCAAGTCCAAGATACGTTACTGGTATTAATCCATTTAATTTGTTGGGGTTGTTTGGTTGGATTTTTTTTTTCCTATGACCAGTATTCATATAAAACCATTTGATCTCTGTCATGTTCGTGTTTTATAAATCTGGCTCATTAAGATTTTGGTGGCTTTGACCATGCTGCCTCTACTGCCAGAATGTTACTGACTCTTCATAGAATCATAGAATCATTTCGGTTGGAAGAGATCCTTAAGATCATCGAGTCCAACCATAACCTAACTCTGGCACTAAACCATGTCCCTAAGAACCTCATTTATGCATCTTTTAAACCCCTCCAGGGATGGTGACTCCACCACTTCCCTGGGCAGCCTGTTCCAGTGCCTGACAACCCTTTCTGTGGATAAATGTCTCTTAATATTCAATCTAAACCTCTCCTGGTGCAACTTGTGGCCATTTCCTCTCATCACTAGTTACCTGGGAGAAGAGACCGACACCAACCTCACTACAACCTCCTTTCAGGTAGTTGTAGAGAGCGATCAGGTCTCCCCTCAGCCTCCTTTTCTCCAGGCTGAACAGCCCCAGTTCCCTCGTCAGACTTGTGCTCCAACTCTTTCACCTCTTCTCCCAACCCTCTTATCAAGGATAGGGTTTTTATACAGGCTTGACATTTTAAACAGATAATCATTGCCTTTTAAAAGGGGAGACTAGTGACTGCTGGTTTGATGGAAAATAAGTCAATTTTCTTTGTGCAGTTAGAAACCTTTATTTTTCAGAGCTAGCACAGTCATTATTTGGACTTAGAGATAACACCCTGGGACAGAGTCAATGTTTTTAATTCCTCTGGTCTGAGAGCCAAGGACATTCTGAGTGTGCTGCCCACAGGTGTGAGGCAGTGAGGAAGGGGGGAATGGATGAGGAAGAGCTTGAATGACATCCAGAATGAACAATGGGAGTGTTCTATCCCATTAGTGTCATGCTTTCATTTAAGGAGTTGATGGCCTTCCAATCTCTCTCTCTGAGGTGTTTTCACTCTCAGGCACTTCATCTCGAGCCTGGGGAAGTTCTGTTCAGGACATTTAGTTTGGCCTTTTGCAGAGGCCTCTGGGTCTTTCTGCCTTTTTCCTCTTCTCTTTTTGGGATCAGCTGTTCAGGACCAGGTGTGGCTTGATGGGACGGGCTGCTCCGTTGTAGACAGAGTTCATGAGGAATTGCCTTGAGTATCTTTTATTTCTATTTTATATATATATATATATATATATATACATATATATATATATATATTTACTAGTAGTGTATTAGTATTCTGTTATTTTATTAAACTGTGTTTATCTCAGTCCAAGTTTCTCCCTTGTTTCGATTTTGTCCTCTATTGGGATTGGAGGGGGTGAGTGACCTGCTATTGTGGTTGTATTGCTAGCTCAGGTTAAACCATGACAGTGACCCAACTCTCAACCACCAGGTTACCATTTGTTATGCGTGTTTGGCCATGTCTGGGCTTGGGGGAAGCCCTGGCTTTGAAATTCACAGGTCAGAAGCTGATGTTGAGAGAATTAAAAGAATCTACCACATCAGACTTTTTAATGGCTGGAAAGCAAAAGGTCAAATTGGGTGTTGACTAAGTACTTTTCATTCTCTGTAGAGTTTACACAGCTAACAAGTGCACTTTGTTCAGCCATGTCAGTGCTGAAGTGAAAAGGTACAGTGTGGACACCAGTAATAATATAGTATGGATAAGGGCATAAACCACATGGCTACGTATCAAAAACTGCCTGGTATCAAACAGTTGACACTCTTAAGAATCTTGTACAGCTCTACAATAAAAGCAAATGCAGTTCTCCATACACAATGGAGGAAAAAGCATGAAATTGCTTTTTGCCTGACTGAAGCAAAATGCAGGAATGTTACACACTCAGTTTTGTTGTTATTTAGCTATCAGTCTTCTAAAATATTTCACTGTTACCGTTAACCACTTGCAACTCCTCATGGAGATATTTCCGTTTTTCAAGTTTACATTCAAAGGAGCTGACGATGCAGACCAGCAGGTTCTTAGAGAAGAAAACAGTGGGGAAAAAAAGTACTGATGCACACTAGCAACATGCCTTGGCTTGATTAGTAATAAACCACCCCTACGCCACGGCCCTGGAAGTGTGCAAGAGTTCTGCTCTCCAGCCACCACCACTCTTCTGAAGCACTCAAGTGGTCTGACGAGACAGCGTGGCTGAAGAGTTTATCATTCGACTTCTGGAAACATGGGTATGTTGAAATAAAATAGCAGATTTTAAATGTAGTTTATAGTTCCAGTCATTCATGTTGCATTTCAATTCAAAAATTGAAAGAATTCAGATTTCCTTGGTGCAGGTTGAAAACCTGACAGAAAGAAAACACCGTTTATCCTGAAAAATTCCATCAAATAGCTATATGCTGAGAACGAATGATGAAGTCACTCTAAATTGGCAATTTTTCACTTAAAATTACTTCCTGTACTTTTTGCTATGCCTGCACTTCTGGAAATAACTAATAACAACAAAAATATAGGTCTCAAAACTCCATACAGAGTTCCCTTGAAAAGAAAGGCCAGCGGATGGAAAACTTGCTGGCTTTCCCTCTCCTGAGCATCTAACAGCCTGTGGGAGTAACCTAGATAACTGTATTATAAATACTGTGTAAGTACACCTAAAGTAACTTGTTTAATGTAATAAATAAATATCTTGCTGTAGCCATTGTACAGGTTGACCGGTTTATGACTTTTTTAAAAAATTTTTTACTTCAAATTCATACTATTAACTGCAGAACATAAGCAGTAGTTACTTACTATGAAGGTCAACAGTTTAAAATCAAAACATTAAGGCAAATAGGCTTAAATATAACCACCTTCCATGGTTTTACATACATTCTACTCTGGTAACTAAAAAGAAGTATTTTTTTAAAAATTACTTGCAAATTAAAAAACATAATATTCCCAGCAGCACCTTTTCACTCAGTAAGGAAAAGGTTTAAGTCAACAAGATGTAGACTGACTGTTAAGGGTTTAGATTGCAGGGTGACAATAAAACCCTGGCAGATGTATTGCTAACCCCCTCTCCCTCCCTTCCCCCTTTTGCCCTCTCCCCCCTTCCCACTCAGGACAGACAATTGGGAGGGAAAGAAGGACAGAGAGAAGAGAGTTGGAAAAATTAAAGATGTTTTACTAATGCTACTAATAAGAATAGAGAAAGTAATACAAAATATACAAAACCAATCTTGAAAGTCCCAGCAACTGCAGAGCCAGCACCCAAAGTCCTGGACTGGACTCTGCAGCCAACCGGAGCTGGATTCAGTCTGTCACTAGGCCTCAGTTCGCAGGGACGACTAGCAAGGTCCTCTCCTAATGTCGGCCATAATCAGAAGGGATGAAAAAGGCAAAAAAGGCACAAGATCCTCGTGATCTCCTACTTTTATATGAAGTATTCACGTGAATGGGATGTTATACTCCGCTGGTCAGTTTCTTGGTCACCAGTTTCTCATTGCTCCTCTTGCAAGATGTCCATCCATGCTTATCAATAACCTCGCATTCCATTGCTATGTTTACCAAAACATGTATCTGGTTTTCCAGGAAAATGCGGCTAATATGAAGCTTTAGCTGACAGGCAAATTCACTAAAAGAGAAACTTGTTTTTTAACAAAACCAGGACACTGACTCTTAAAATAAATCCTGGTCCTGTGACCTGGTTGTGGAAACCAAGCTGCCCTGTAGGTACCTGCACAAGGCTGCCACTATTGAAGGCAGCAGGCATGCGTGTACACACATATTGCAAAGACAGTTCAGACTCAAGGAAAATAAAGCCATATAGAAGCTGTATTTACTACAGCACTTTGAACTACAAGTACGTTAAAAAATAATGAAATTATGCTCTCATTTTGTTCTATATTAAATTATCCCATCCTGCTGCTTCTGAGCCACATGAGAGCAAGTAGCAAACACACCCCTAAGGCCCAGTTAGCTGCTGCTTGCTTTGATGCTCGACAGTGAAGCGTCAGGGATTTGAGGGATGTTGAAGGTATTCACTAGTGACTGGCGCATGGAGCTCCAGCTTGGAGCTCTCGGCATTTCAGTAAAGGAAATCAGGAATATTGACAACAGCTTTTTTTTTTTTTTTAATAAAAGGTAGATGAGTCTTTACAACAGCATTGTATCAGTGCTAAAACTTCCCTTGACAGTATGCCCCTAATCAGATAGGTATGCTTTTGCAATAATTTAACTTTATCCAGTTAACTGGGTGTCTTGGTTTTGTTAAAAACAAGTTTCTCTTTCAGTGAATTTTTCCTGTCAGCTAAAGCCTTCATATTAACTGCATTTTCCTGGAGAACCAGACACATGTTTTGGTACACATAGCAATGGAATGCAAACTTATTGATAAGCATGGATGGACATCTCAGGAGAGGGGCGACGAGAAACAACTGACCAAGAAACTGACCAACTGTGTATAACATTCCATTCACGTGAATGCTTCATATAAAAGTGGGAGATCACGAGGATCTTGTCCCTTTTCCCTATGGCCGACATTAGGAGAGGACCTTGCTAGTCGTCCCTGCGAACTGAGGCCTAGTGACAGACTGAATCCAGCTCTGGTTGGCTGCAGAGTCCAATCCAGGACTTCGGGTGCTGGCTCTGCAGTTGCTGAGACTTTCAAGATTGGTTTTATATATTTCGTATTATTTTCTCTATTCTTAGTAGTAGCATTAGTAAAACATCTTTAATTTTTTCCAACTCTCTTCTCTCTGTTCTTCTTTCCCTCCCAATCACCTGTGCTGAGTGGAAGGGGGGAGAGGGAGGGGCAAAAGGGGAAAGTGGGGGGGGGGAAGAGGAGGTTAACAATACATCTGCCAGGGTTTTATTGTCACCCCGCAATCTTGACCCTCGACACTGGGACACAAAACAAGGTAATTTAAAAAAAAAATCAATATTACTTTAGGCTCTCATGTGTGACCAAGTGGCAAATTGTATGGGTCTTCCCACATGGCAGTGCTTCAGCAGGTGTTCTGCCTTCTGCAGGAGACCCTGTTTCTGATAGGAATGAATCCAGAAAAGCCAAAAAGTTACAAAGCCAGTCTGTGACGAGGGCCTCTAACACAGACTTACCAGCTTCCCAAGGAGAGGTTGAGATGTTTCTGGGGCTGGTGAGCAAGCTGGACAGCTGGGAACAGAAACTGCACTGGCTGAGGCCAAGATCATTCATTCAGCAGCGGGCTTCCCCCACCCCAGTTATCTGTTAGTCAAACCCAAACCACACTCAGAGAACACATTTGTCTCCGCTTCCTGGACACAGCACCCTAGTGTTTTTACACCCGTGAACACCAGCTAGACCGAAGCTTGGTTAATCAGGTCGTGGCCTAGTTATCCTTCAGCAGCACTGACCTTTCATGCTGTGCAGCCTGTCCTCTCCAGCTACTGCCTACCTGCTCAACTCCAACAGCATCTCAGCCTTCCACAGGAACATTCAAGTGCTTTTGCACCTACTTGCATCACTTTTAGAGGAACTAGTGTGGAAAGAGACATGTCTATGCATGATGACCCAGTGCCTGCAACACAAGGGGGTTCTGGTAACAGCAGGTGGGTAATTAAAAACAAGTAGCATAAGAAGAAAAATGAGGAGAGCTGTAATTAGTTCACCACTCCTTCCCACTCTCTAGTTAAGTTAGGCAGTAAGAAGACTGAAGTAAACAACCCCAACTGTAACAGACACAGAAAGATGAAATTGATAATTATAGGGGTGAACTGCACTGTACATGCTGGTGCAAAGCAGCCGGTAGGTCTCCTTGAAGTAAGCGCTGAAGACCACAAGCAGCAGGAGGGGTCATGTAACAGCCCACAGCCATACCTGTGCCTGCACAAGCTACCACCATGCTTGCTGGGAAGCATTCCCATTTTTCCAATAACAGTCAGACCATTGGCCTCTTCATTTCCTACTTTTCAAAAGCTGTGCACGTCAGATTGAACATCAAAAGGAAGTGGGACCCGACCAAAAACCATCTCTGAGTTCAGGATGTTTAATGTTTATCATTTGCTGTCACTTGCACCTTAACTTGGTACCAGAACAGCCAGAGTTCCCCTTAGATACCACCATGGAGCAAGGGAGAGAAAACCACTGGCCTGCTTACAGCTACCAAGACTTTGCCAACAGATGTTGACTCTTTTAGCTTTTTAGCTGAATGACTGTTAGCCAAACAGTAAACAGGAGAGTTAACAATACCTACAGCTTCCTTGCCATTCCCTCACAGCACCAGCCTGGGGATCATGTGCAGCAGACGATGACCAGAAAGCACAGGCTGGAAAGAAGTTGGTCTCCTCAGTGACATGCAGGTGAGGAATGAAATGCTGAACCACAGACATCTATAGTCAAGTTCCAGCTACCAACTGCCACCTTTGTCCTGGAAAGGGGTAGCTTTGGCTGAATGTTAATATTACAGTACTAGCTGGTGTTAGTCTCACAAAAGTGAATTCACTCCCCTGTCAAAACCCCCTTTTGTTCATTGCCACCCTGCTCCCAAGTATCAATGCTTTTAAGAATGGGATATAACAGCACACCACAGTCTACTAGACCAACGAAGCCCTACTGAGCAAGCTCAGTTTTTCACTTTAAAAATCAACGCAAGAGTTTTTACACCAATCAATAATGAAGGTATGTATGACTAGAGTCACTCAAGCTCCACCTAAATGCAGAAAATAGTGTAAAATACCTTAACAATTGAGCAAGGGTGGTGGGAAAACACTGTCACTGGGAAGTCAAGGGAACAGCATAACTGACTTTCGGGATCAGCCGATGAGCTGGGCCTGTTCTTCTCCACCCAAAGGGACACTTTTGGGTAAGATTTGTGCACGTGGTTGTACCAAGGATTTTCCTGGGACACTAAGACTTCAAGCTTGTATTTGTAATCATATTAGTAGTGGTATATAGTAATGTCAGAACTTATATGTTTGGCACCAATACATATTTCTTGCAATTAACATTTGTTCTACAACTGAAGTGTATTTTGCAACTGAAGTGTTTTTGTAGACAGTGTATTATTTATCATCGGCATCTAAAAGAACTTGCACCTATTGCTTTAATAAACATTATTTGTGGATCTAGTCATGAGAATTTCTCACTGAATGCACTCAGACTTACAGTATATATTATACTATCTGTGAATCTGTGCAGTGTGTGAAGTCAAAGGTCATGACTGCCCCACGCTATTTGTGAATCTAATAGTGCAAATTCAACATTATGCCGGATGGGCTGTTGAGCATGATCAGACTGATAGCGCTGACTTGAGGTTATTCGATGTAATTGGGCACCACTCACGGGGTTCAGCTCAGCTGCATTGCAAGGGGGCTTAACTTCTGACAAATTAATACTCTTAAGCCAACATCCATTCAACTCTCACTCCTTAAAGTAAGATGGAAATACCCACCTCACATAGCAGGTTTCCACTGGTGAATGGCAGTGATGGTGGTGCTGACCCTGGCTGGCAGCCAAGCACCCACACAGCTGCTCCTTCACACTCCCCCAGCAGGGGAGGGGAGAGAACAGGAAGACAAAAATCCCATAGACTGATATGAAAGACAGTTTAATATGAGGGTGAGAGGAAAAACCAAAAAGTGAAACCACATACCACCTCCTGGAAGCAGGCTCTCCTAGCCATAAACCCAAACCACAGCACCATATTAGCTTCTCGGATGGAAGCAAGCTCCATCCCAGCTGGACCCAGCACATACAGGTTAACATACGCAGCTTGAGCCCAGCAGCCCACTAACTTGTTAAAATTCAACCAAAGACAAGAGCAAGATATGCATCAAAAGAAGTAACATCATCAACAGCAAAAAAATCACATTTTCAGGATCAGTCATCAAAATCTTCTATTTTGCTCAGCTTAAACAGAAAGATAAGGACAGCCAACAATCCATTTAATTAAGGCCTGTCTCAAGTAACTAAGCTTTACTTTAAACTCAAGTTAGATTTGCTTGACTGACAGCTGCCAAGGTGATCCATAACTTGTCTGCAGAACCATGATATAGATACCTTACTTCTAAATGGTCCAAATACTCCAGGTTTTGAGTCAGTCTGAGGTTTAGAAGCAAACTGTGTTTGTCTTGTATTAATTCAGATATTAAATGTATTTTAGGCATCTGCTTGATTGCCTCACATCATTTTGATCAAAAAAAGCCACAGGAGAGCTCTAAGCACAGGTAACACCAATCCACCCAGAGCCCATTGCCATCTCGGACCCTGCTTCCACCACCACTTCAAACTCACCCAAAACCAAAACTCAATGTGTGAGTCCGCTCAAAATCGACACTTGAACGTTCCATGAGTCTGACTGGTCATCCCCAGGTATTCCCCACACCTCTTTCTATACCCATTCTGTTTGTGAAGGACCCAAGTTCTCTGTTCCAAGTTTTGCACATCAAGACAACTCCCCTCTTTCTGAATCTTTAAGTGCAGGGTAAGTTATAAACTAAGAACTATGCACCTCTATTACCATGCAGAAATTAAACTATATTCAGGCAAGAAGGCATTCACCTTATTGCAATTGACAAATATACACACCAAATATTTTATTTCATAAATTTTATTTATGCAAAGCCCATCCAAAAGTGTTGTGTAAAAGTGAAAAGCTCTTTTTACATATTAATAAAAACTTTTTTGTTGTTGTTGCGCACTGTGTGGGAAGAGTGAGGATTTGACTGTTTTATTTACAGGAACCCACTAAGTT
Organism: Nesoenas mayeri; assembly: GCF_963082525.1. Classification (NCBI taxonomy): domain Eukaryota; kingdom Metazoa; phylum Chordata; class Aves; order Columbiformes; family Columbidae; genus Nesoenas; species Nesoenas mayeri. The sequence continues at coordinate 105,939,344 of NC_137541.1, forward strand.
TGTTCAAAAATATAGACATAGGTATTAAGTCATTCTTATTTTCCCTAAAAGCTAATTGCTGTACAGTATACAACAGCTCCAAGTGCCCAAATAACCAAAAGTATTCCATGACAACTATACAAGCTTTTTGTGCCCAGTTAAAGAATATTCTCGTTTTGATGCCATGCTTGCACCCAGTGCTTGTTTTTTGTGGGCTTTTTTTTTTTTTTAATGTATACAGTAGTCAAATTATATTACTATGTAACACCCAGTATTTCCTTACAGAAGAAAAGTTATGTTCATTGACCTTCCAGTTCAGCTGCTGCTATATCTGGTTCTTCATCATTGTAAATGTTTTCTGCCTAAAGACACAAAATATTACATTACAAGTGGTAGGCACAATTGTTTTTAAAAGATCTTCTATACTTCATATAGAAAAAACATGGCAATATCAAGAAGGCACAGACCCTCCTCTCCCTGCCTTTTGTTAAAGGGCAGACAGATTGAGGAATGTACATACAGCGGCAAGAATTCAACAGTTGTCTTAGCACGTTGTTTTATTTCAGCAGAATAAGCCTTAGCCATTTAATCCTTTACCATAAGCATTTTGTTATTTGGACTCAGCCTCAGACTGAATACTCAAAACAAGTTCAAGAACAGCTATTAAAACCTGAAAGCCCAACTTATGTCGCACATTTAAGTCTGCTACATTTTTAAACTTAAGTTGTTCCCAAGTGATTTCATGCCACATTTACTAACTGATCAAATTCCTGCAATGTAAAATAATATGAACTAACTGGAGTTAAAAGGCATCTTGCTTCACAGTCAACATGCTGGAGGGGGACGAGGGTGAAGAAAAAAAATAAAAAAGAGAATACACCTTGGCTAGTAGAGGATATAAGTTCACAACTGCCACATTTCTTCTTACTATTAACTAATATCCAAGACTTGGAGTCAAGAATTAGCAAGCATTGACATTTATTCAGGTTGTTTTAGTCTTTGTTTTCTTTTGAAAGTCTTGATCTCCAAACAAACAGTGTAAGAAGTACAGGGGATAGACTACTTTCAGGTTCTGAAGGCACAAGCTGCCCCAAGAACAGGCTATTTCAGTTTCATTTATGCAACAAGCTTCAGAGCAACTCACAAGCTGTTGGGACACTCACCATTTGCCATATCTGCATTATGTTGTCCTCTGATACAGAGCAGATTACCCAAGGCTCATTAGGATTCCAACTGAAGTCTGAAATTTTGGCAGTGTGTCCTCCATGAATAAACTGTTAAAAAACCCACAAGCTTCAGTAAGCCATTTAATGTCTAGAGAGAAATCTGTTAAAACCTGAGATTCCGAAGATGAATTCATTATGCTGATGACAATACAAAGAAGAAAAACTTGCTACTAGAGATTCACAATACAGACATAAAGAAGGGGCGTGTGTGACAGAGCATTCCTTTCATCGCTTATGGACATGGGTGCAATTGCTGAGACAGCATTTAAGATAAAGGTTTATATTACTACAGCAACAACCCATTGACATCCTCCAATGGTGCTAATTCACACAAGGTTGGGCTCTGAAATCCAGCCATCTTTTATATCCATTACCTCATCTAATTATAGGAGCACTTATACAGTTGTACAGGAAACAGCGAAACTGAACTATAAGCATTTTTAATTGTTTGTTTCCCAATGAAGCAAATCAAAATATAAGCCTTTGTACTTTCTACATCGGTAAGGTCAACTATGGGCAACTTGAGGCCTTGGCTTTACACGCATTTATTATATTTATAAAAGAAAGCTGACAAGCACAAGGCTGATCTATAAATATGTTCAACAATAAAGGTATGTAAATCATGTCCAAGATGGCTTTGGAAAACAAACAAACAAACAAACAAAAAATCACTGCCTTCAGAATTGAACAGAGGAACCCTGCCACAACTTAGAGCTATGGACTAAAAACCAGGGAGCTGAAAAGATTTAAGAACTGCTACAGGTTGAGTAGCACATTCATAAGGCACCGTACTGCCATATAGGATGCCAGCAGATCAAAACCTGAACAAAAGCATACCAGCAGTTCAGGAGGCCCATCTTCCGCATCCTCTGCAGACTGCTCTTCTCCAATTTTACTGTAAGAAAGAAGTTTATACTTATTATTAATATGAAAACTGCATCCTACATTAGTGTAACAGTTCCTGGCCTTTGTTTCCACTATTTGCTTTTGCTATTGCTACGTCAGCTGTTTGGAATTATCATTACTGAAATAGGATCTAACTTGTGAAGCACGTGGAGGCAGAAATCACTTATTACCAAAAACAACAGAAAACAACTCTATCAGCAAGAAATCCTCGCAGAGAAGTACTATCAGCAATACTGCACTATTTCCACTATACACTCAAAACACCAGTCCGAGTTCAGCACTCAAGGAAGGCTGGAGAACAGCACAAATGAAGTCTACCAAATAAAGTAGGTCTGCAGCCTTCTTTTTACCATCTGCTCCTGTATACTAAAAGAAAGGAATTGCTCTTCACCTCAAATCCCATACATTAAGTCGACGATCAGTACCACTTGAAGCAAGAATTGTTTCATTATGAGGAGACCAGTGAACCTATTGAAAGAAAGCAATTTGAATGGAACAGTGTTACTGATTTCTAAAGCATATCCTGAATAACCATCACCCACACCTGGCCACTAATTTTCAATAACTATACTCAATACATCAGTTTCTTCCAGCATAAAAGATATCCTATAGCTCAAATAGAGTGCTTTAAAGTCTTAAGATTCTCAAATTGAACAGCCAGCATTATTTCACTGTTACAGATTTACCATATCACTAAATTTGTCTACCTACTAAACAGGTAGAGTTCACAATATTGGGTTTGAATCCAAGTCCTTTCTAAAGCAGAAATTTTAGAGAAACCATCTATCTGTTCTGAGGGTACTTGCAAACTCACAGTATCTTTTTAGCAATATGTTGTTGACTATTTTCTTCAGAGTCAAGTGGGAAAAGGTAGAAAGAAAATATGTATTTGTTGAACCAAAATTCACTATTTAATTTTTAACAGACTTATTTATTGTGGTTGGTCACCATATGAAAATCTACACTGTCTTGTCCAAGTCAGTACTCTCTTAGTTTTTCCTACAGCTTATGAAAAACATTTACTTACCTGAAAAATTTCATCTTTATGAGACTCAAAAGAATGGAGCTTCAATTTTAAGTTTCGAAGATCCCATAGAGCCACTGTCTGGGAGAAGTAACAAGAAATTTGTTTTATTATAATGGCTATAGAATTACAATCTCAAATGCTTATAAATTTGAAGTATACACAAATAAAAACCTTGTCAGCAGAACCAGTTGCTAGAATGAACTCGCTGTAAGGATTGAAGGATAGACAGTTGACCTCGGCTGTATGAGCATCTACAGAATGACTTGGCTTGGACGTGGTATTAGATCTTGTGTCCCAGCTGTTGTGATGAGGAGTTTGCAGGAGAGTGAGGGGGTGGTGAGGAGAGTGCAAGAGAAAGAGTAAACGAGCATAAGTTTTCACAGGAGGTTCTTTTTCACTAGACTACACATTAGTTTAATGGACTACATTATTAATAAACTTAGTCTGAAACTACAGTTTTTGTTCCATAACCTTTCATGAAGTTATTTTGTGTCTGTTGTACAAGAGCAGTTTGCACCAGGAACCTGACATACATATTAATTACATCTTATTTTCAAATGATGTGAACATGTTAAATGACATGCAGGTTTCAGTGATTCTGCAGCATTACCATAGTTGATTGCACTGAAAACCTACATGAGATCATGCCAGAGTTCAGATTTTTTTTAATCCAAGTGTTCTGGACTGGTTCACTAACAGCATACAGCAGGCACTATCCAGAAACTGCTTAATCCCAACTTACATCATAAGCTTCTGATCATCAGCCACGGATCCAAACAGAGATTCATGGAGCAGATGCCACGCCACATCTTCTACTACTGCAGAGTGCCCAGTGAAGACTGCTTTTGCATCAACAATTTTGCCTTCTTTTGGTCCAGCACTTATATCCCATAAGCACACAGTCTGTAAATAAAAGTCATATTCTATTGTTATGTGGCCTCTGGCTGTATTATCTTTCAAATAAATAAAAAAATCACATTTTACGTATAAACAGAGAGATGACACTCCTTAAACAGTTGTTTTTGAAAAGGAACACTTAAAATGCCATAAGTGAGAAGTGAGTTAAATTATCCATCAGTCTTCTACAAATTCAAGGCCCAAGGATTATTTATAAGGTCACAAGAGCAATTCACCATTTCAAAGCCTAAAGAAATGTATAAGCTGTTAGATCAATTGACCTTTGAAAGTCTTACTAATTTATAGCCTTAGATCCAAACTAGTTTAAAGAGTTGCTACACAACAATTTCTTTCAGCAGACAACTAAAAAAAAAAAAATTCTGTTCTTACTTCACCAAGTGTGTTACAAAGAACTGGTTGTTGATTATAGACTAAAGTCAATGGACAGCCTTTATAAATGTCATTACAACACATAAGCGATTCCCCACATAACAATACATAGCTACACTAATTCAGTTTTTCTCTAACCATTACAGCATAAATGAGGAAGTGGGTTTTTTTGTTGTTTCTTTGTTTCTACTAGTGGAAAAGATGGGTTTTTTACATGATCATCTGAGGCACTGAGGAGATGTCCACTCAAATTTGAGTTCCATGACAAGCCATAGCCTTCCTTCTGGTGCCCTCTTAATCTCAGGTCAGGATTACACTCTCCACTTGGGTCTGAAAGAGAGGATTTTTTTTCATTTTAGCTTCACCTTGCACATCAATTCATAAGAGCATCATTATCACCTAAGAACTTTGTTTCTGTAACAATTCAAATAATTTATACATCAGCCTCTTTGGAGACTGCTTGCTGCTTCTATCAAGATTTTCTTATGATATGAAACCAAGCAGTTAAAGTCACTGAAGACATGGGCATTCTTATTCAGATTTCAAAGCCCATCCCCTCCTCCTCCCAATTACAATTAAATACAAGTTTGCCCTTCAATGCGAAGAGGCATTTTGTTTAGCTTCAAGGAGTCTGACCCACCTGGTTTTGCAGGATGTTTAGTGTAGTCAAATACCAACACATCAGCAGACGGTGTTTTTGTAGCAATGATGCTGGGATTCTGCGGCATGTACCGAGCACGGTTTACTTCACCTTCATGGTTAATTTTAATCTCTGTTTCAATTTTGCCAGTCACAGATCCAAAGCCACCAAACTCTACATTTGTCAGAAAAAGGATGGTTTATCACAAACTATTTTAAGCGGGTCAAATGGCATTTCCTGCCACTTCTGTCACCCCACAGGTCAGTGGAAGCACCTTGCCACCTACAATAAGGCCTGTGAAAGACTAGCTACATGTGATGGAACAGCATTAGCACTTCAGCTATTTTGAATCCTCTAGGATACAAACTCTTTCAGAGCTTTAGTCTGTTTGAGGTAGAGGTCTATTAGTTTTCACCACAACTGATAGAGCTGGTAAAAATTCTAGCACGAATTGTATATCATAATGTTACCCAAGATCTTCTTAAATAATAAGTTTCCTCTTTTTAACCACAATTCATGATCTAGAATTAGTGTGAACTGATAAGTATACGTAACCTTTAGTATTTAACAGAAAGTTAGAGTATCATTAGACACAATACTTATTTAATGCTAGGTCTAAAACACAACCTAAGAATGCATGCACACCCACCTCCTTTCTCACTGTCATATTGTGAAGTATCAAACTGATCATCATTGGGAATCTGGACTCTCGCAACAACCAGGTGGTTCTGTTCATCGGATGTATGTGTTCCCAAAACCAGCCAGTGGAGAGCATAATCCTTTCCTTCTGGCCTGTTTAGAATAATAAATGCATAGAATAAAATTATGTGCTCAGTTCCAGAAATTTGATAGCTAGCATCAATAACATTCAAGACGCAAACTTCTTCGGATGCTAGAAAAGAGAAGCTCGTGTAAAAGACCCTTTCTTTGTTGAAAGAGACTTGTACAATAAAGCGAACTAGACTCTGACAAAAGCAAGCCAAAGATACAACCACCAAGGCCAGAGTGGCATTAAAGGCAGTAAGGGTTGCCACTATGGCTTGAAAGGGACAATTACAATTTGCACAGTAGTTAAAGGTGATACTAATATGTATGTCTGTCTTTAATTCGCCTAGCAGTTGCACAGCATTGATTTAGAAAACAATCAATACTGCTTGCTGTAAAACACAAATACTGATGACATGTGGCAACCTATTTCAGTTTCTTCTCTTAGAAGCTTCTATAAGTTACTTTACTTCAGACTCATGTTTTTAAACACTGCACAAATCCTAGCTAACTAGAATCAAATTCCTCTTCTGGTGGTTAAATGCAACATTTAGTAATGAGAGGCTGGATGGACAGTGCCATTTATCTCTGAAAACAAACATCTAAACAGTCAAAAACCAGGCAACTTCTGCATTCTTGAAAGCAACATAAGTAAACTCTCTGAATCCAAGCAAGTAGTAATCATTTGGGCAATCATAAAGCACTGTAGGTATTAACTACACCACTTCCAAGGCATCATCATACATTTTGAGAAGGAAAGAAAACTACAGAACAAAATAAAAACACACAGTGCACACACACTTACTTGCATCAGGAACAGGTGTCCCATCATGTCAGGTGCCATACAAAGAGACAGTCCTTGCCTTAAATGGCTTACATACTTTGACACTGGATAATTGGAAATACCAGGTATAAAACTGAATATTAAGTCAATCTGCAAAATACGAGGCAAGCAGAAGTGTTCCTCATAAGGGCTCTACACCCTCAAACCCCCACTTCATTTTCTCCATGCCATAACTGGTTAGCTCACGTCTCTCAATATCTTCCCCAAACATTCTGTTATACAAAATTAAGTGATCACCTAACCACCAAGCATAATATCACATATGTAAGGTAAAATTTTAAAGAGGAAAAAGACCATCCTCTGATTATTGCATGAACTTTACACATAAGGTATTTTAAAATCTAGCTGTATCTGGTTCACAACAATATTGGGGACCCAGTCCTTGTCCACAACCTCAGTAGAGCCCTGAGTGGTTACTGTAACAATTTAAGTTGTGCAACAGCTGGTGCATGAACAAAATCTATCCCCATCTTCAAAATTCTTTAAGAAATTAACCAGTGAGCCTACGACTTTCAGGGGGAGATGGAAGAACGGAAAAATTTAAATATGTGAAGCCAACAGAGAGGCAGATACAGAATCATGACATTAGGCGCCAGAATTATTACCACAATATCTCCTTAAGTAAGTCCAGACTTCAAACAAAAAACAACAGAGACAAATACTACAGCTCCTACAGAATAGTAATCTGTAGTGCACATGAAGAACAATTTTCAAGAAAAAGCTGATTTAGTACACATAGATTTCTCTGATCAGAATTAAATATAGCAGAGTGTTAAGTCTCTTATAAATTGCGAAGGATTTCTCACACTTCACAACATCTTCTGCTAGGCTAAGCTGGAGTTCTGTAAAGTACCAAAGTGTGCCATTTTGCTCAAAGCCTCTGCATACCTTAAGTATGAAAGTCGTAAGCAAAATAAAGTGTTACAAGCTCACAACGAAGACTTTAACACAAATTTTTCTTGTCTTGCGAGCTTTTTATCCTTAAGTTACCTGAAGACACTGTTAAGCAGTGGAACACGCAACTCCACATAGCCTCAGCTCCTGCTCTGCAAACTAAGCAAATCAGCAGCTGAGTCCTGTGCCTCACTGGCACCTTCCAGGCCTCTCCTCCCTTCTCTCACCTGGTCACATCAGGCAGCCACTGCACAGTGAGGCTGGGCCACTCCAGAGCATGTGTCATCACCAGGTCGTATAAGAAGGGGGTGTTTTTCTTCCAGATCTTGTACTCCTCGCTGATGACGCGCTCCTCCACCGTGTCCTCCAGCACTGCGGGAAGGAAGGGACATGAAGCCGGGGCCCGCCGCCTGCCGAACCGAGCCGCGGAGGTGGGGGGGGCGGTGGGCGTCGCCACCAGTCTGGGACATACCAGAGAATGGGCTGGGTAGGAGAGGGGGTTCCGAAACACCGCCCCGCTCCCACTCCGTCGGAAAGCTCCCTGGAGAGGAAGCTCAGAGCACCTCACCCCGCCACCCGCGGCCCCGTCCCTTCGGGCACACGCGCCCCCACCCACTACCCAGCCGGAGAGAGGGAGGAGGGGAGTCTCCTACCTTCCTTGCTCGCCATTTTGCGTGGGCGCGCACACGCGCGAACCGCGGCGCGGGAAACCACGCCTAACGGGGGCGGGGCTGAGGTGAGGGCGGCCGGGAGCGCGAGCCGCCGCGGCTGGCCCCAACGGCGCTACAACCGCCGCGCGCGGCCCTGCCCGCTTCCAACCCGCGCCTCGCGCCGCCGCGCATGCGCCGCAGCAGAACCCGCGGCACCACCACCCACGAACGGCAGCCAATGGAGTGCGGCGGAAAGGGCCGCGAGGGCGCGCGCGCGCAAAGGGTTGCCGGCGGGAGACGGAGCAGCGGAGGAACCGCGGGCGCTCTGGTGAGGCGCTGAGCGCGCGCGGGGTGCAGCCGTTCCAGCAGCCGGAGCGCGCACAATCGTAGAATCATTCCGGCTGGAAAAGACTCGCAGGGTTAGCCTGGCACTGTCACTAATTCATATTCCGAAGAGCCTCATCTACGCGTCTTTTAAACACCTCCAGGATGGTGATTCCACCGCTTCCCCCCGCAGCCTGTTCCAGTGCCTGACTACCCGTCCCGTGAATAATCTTATCCTACTATCCAATCTAAACCTCCCCTGCAGCAACTTGAGGCCATTTCCTCTCATCCTATCACTTGCTACTTGGGAGAAGAGACCAACCCCCTCCATGCTACAACCTCCTTTCAGAGAGAGGTGCCGGGGGGTCCCTGGGGGGGTGCGGTGCCGCAGGGTCTCCCCTGCGGCGGGAGCGCCCGGACTCGGCCCCGAGGGGGCTGACGCTGCACCTGGGCGCGCCCGTGCGGCGGCCCCGGGATGACAGGGCGGGACGGAGCGGAGCGGAGGCGGCAGGCGGCCGCAGAGGCGGGCGGTTTGCGGGCCCGGGGAAGACAGGTCGGCGTGTCCGCGCTGGTGCCGCGAGGTGGGGCTGTAGGTAAAGCAGCTCCAGCGAGGGCATGGCGGCGAGAGCTTGCAGCCGGGAGAGAGCTTGGTGGGAGCTTGCTGCTTCGCTGCAGCTCAAGGGCGCTACGGAGCAACCTGCCCGGCCGCTCCCGGAACGCTGCAGGCGTGCGGGTTTGATGAGCGTGGCCAAAAATGTGTCGGTTGGCTCCAAATCCCTGTTTAGCAGGAGAGTGCCGGTCACAGCGCAGACGGGTTAATGACTGGTCGCTCCGCTCGGCCGGTACTCGCCGGCCACACGGCGCGCCGGGGGCTGGAGCGCTCACCGGTGCTCCCCACGGTGATAACGTGGACGGTGCTGCCCCCGCAAGGCAAACCGGTGAGCGCTCCTGTCGGCGCTGCTGAAGAGAAGCTACCAAATTCACGTATAGTGTGATTAAGTTACAAAAGACGTACCCATCATTAACCAATCGACATGATAAATGCTCTCTGACTACCTGCAAAACGAGGGAGTATTTTTTAAGTTTTAGATTCTTCTGCATGACAGGAGGCAGACAGAAGATCAAGTAATACATTGTTTAGAAGCAGAGTGCTTAGTTTATATTTAACTAATAATAGATATATTGTAAGCAAGAAACTAAACAGTTGTAACTAACATCATCAATTATTTCTTAGTATAGATGTATGTCAAAATTTCCAAAAATTGTAATGCATATGTAATAATTATGTGAATATAAGCAATGCAAGAGCATCCATCCTTTTGAGCACTTACAGAGGATGATCCCAAGTGTTCCCCAGCACTGGTAAAATAAAGAATGCTGCTTAACAGTGTAATTGACTCTACTGTTAAGTTTATTTCTCCGTTTCACTGCTATGAAAGATCACAGTATCAAAATGCCATCCACAAGTATCATTTACACTCATCTTCCTTGCACAGGGGAAACAAAACAAAACAAAAGCAAAATTCTAGAGGTGTTAGATCCCCAGAACACTCAGGAGTGGGTGAAGAACAACATTCTTCTGGCCCTTCTCTTTAAACTATCCTGGTTATTGACTGTTGCTCTCAAGGAAATCTACCAAATAGGGCGTCAGTTGTCACATGTTGGAAGTAGAAATTGGGAAACAGGGGTGATACTAGTAGCACATAAATAATTCATTAGTTTTCACAAACAGAACCCCGAGTACATTCAGAAAAGAAGGACAGTGCAGTCAACAAAAGGAAAATGAGAATGAATGACTTCTATGGAAGGTCTCCCCTTCCACCAGTCAGAAATTATAAAAGTTTAGCCTAAAAGAGGAAAGAACAGCCCACATCTTTAACATCAGTGAAAAATGATCTCAGCATGAATGAAGATTAGAAATGAGTCTCTTGGAAACAAGCAGAGGCATGTTTCTCTGATCCACACTCCATGGTATACATAGTTTTGGAGCTTTGGTGGTAAAATAGACATTTACTGGAGATCCAGCAGCTACCAGGCAGCCTGTCTACGTCTGAAACAAGCTTACATGTAGCAGCAAAGAAAGGCATTGACCTGTATTTAGTATGGCTTAACTAATAAACCTTAAATTACATTAAAAACTTAAATATTAATCCCACTTTACAGCTAGAAATCTGTAAGCAAAAATGGTTACAGATGCCACAGCTGAATACTTACTATTTTTTCAGCAATGGTGCTGAAGATGACAGAGTGTTGCTTAATTTTCTAGAAGAAATGCATGTTTGAACTGCTTCTTAGTTGCAACTAGGGTATGGAAGGCACTGAACTGCATTATTGAATCTTCAGTCACATATTATCAGTCAGTGCTACAAGACTTTTAAATCCTGTTGTTGTCTAATAAGGTCAGTTGTATTGTCTTGACTGCTGTGGTGAGTGACACAACTGCTTTTAAGCATCACATACAAACCAAATGCATGGCTTTGCCACCATGCCTGACCAGCCTTTCTGTTCTTCTCTGCTTCAGTTATCACTGCCCAGAAGACCATTTAATTTAACTGCTTTCTATTCAGCTTGAATGAACAGTGCTGGCTACAGGTAACAGCCTTAACCAGGGTAGATCTTTGTGGCAGCTGATAACACTTTCCAACAGAATGATGGAAATGGAGGCAGTTAGGAATCGGGTTAGATTCTCCTGAATCCCCCTAAACATTCAAATGAACTTTTTGCCTCCAAATTGCATGTTTTTTCTTAAGTCTTAAGACTTAGAGTCTTAAGATGAATTTTTGTTCCAGTATTAAACTCGGGGAGATGAATCCTGTATCACTACGGCTCCTATGCTTTGTATCCCAGAGTGGGAAGGAAATTAGCCCTATAGTGGAGCTCACTGTGCTCGGATAGAGGTAGTGGCAGCAGGGAGAGGAACACACAGCCAAATGAGAGATGGTGTTTTTTTATTTCCCTCTGTGAGGACGTGCTTCATGGGCTGAGCCTTCTATGGTCTGGGCTCCGGGTTTCAAACAAGGAATCCAGTTATGGAAAATGTTTATGTCTTAGGAGAGGCTGGAGAGTCAGAGGCTGGCAATAGCAGCTGGAGGTTGTTGCATGGGAATGGGGGCAGAAGGCTGAGGTAGGCAGCCAGCGCTCAAACAGGAAGCCTTCCCTAATGAGCTGTTGCTTTCTTTGGCCAGAGTGTTGAAAACCAGAAATCTTTTGGTGAAGAAGCTAAATAACTATATATTAATCTTCCTCTCAAACCTGCATAAATTAAAGGAATTAAAGGTATGCACGTCTTACTTATTCAAAATCGGAATTTTGTTACAGACACAGAGTCTCGATCACATAAGATGTGTTAACAGCTTGCCTTTGGCAATGCTTACTCTTTGTTTTGGTATTTGCTGCCAAGTACGTGTCTATTCCTACAAAAGTGCTGAGGGGTTCCTAAAAGGCTGGAGAGTGAAGACTGAACCTTTCAGAGTCTGTGTGTTGTTACAGGGTGTTGATCACTTAAACCTCAGATACTGGATAAAGGAAATCTGGCAGGCTTCCTGGCTTTAAGTGACCTCTGTTCACTCTACTGAAGGGTGATTACACTGCGCTTTGAAGGATCAAGCCTGTATGAGCATTTGGGTGAGATGCAGTTTGTGCCTTTTGCTGTAAACAGCAATATTTTTTTTCCACAGCTTACCTGGAAAATGATGGGGGAAATGTGAATTAATTTTCGAAAATGATGGGGGAAATGTGAATTAATTTTGGAAAATGATAAACAAAGTTGCCCTTCAATTATGTCATGTAGGGCTTGGTTGAACTATAAGCGAAGAGACTAATGGCTCCCCAACTCTCCACAAATTTTTGCAGACTGTTTAGGATCTGCAGATTGTGTTGGATTCTAATGGGCTTCCAGGACTATTAATAGTTTTTGTGAACAAAACCTGTCACACCTATATATCAAAATAGTTGGTAAGTGACCTGCACAATTTTCCTTGTTAGCAGTTATATTTGCACACAGCCACATTTTCTTTTAATTTAAATCCATATACCAAAGATCCTAGTAATAAGTGATTTTCTCCCATTGAGACTATAATGAAAAAGAAAATTTATAAACAGTACAGGTATTAAAAAAGACACATCATTGACTCTTGGGTGGTTATTTGCAATTAATCGGCATGATCGTATCTGTGACCACACATCTAAAACATATCCTTAGATTCCAACATTTTATAAAGAAAGTATTTATCCAAGGCCATTGTTCATCACTTGCAGTTTGCATAAAATGTACAACAAAATAGTTTTGAGGAGTGACTTAAATCATAAGCTTTATTTTATTAAGCTATACTTCCTTCAATTCTAAGCTTGAAATATTGCATTTTCATTACAGTAAGAAAAAAAATCTGTGTCCTGCATCCTCAGTTGTGTGTGCTGCATCGTGCTTCGAATTGCCAGATACACTTATGAAGAATTATATGCACTTATTAATTTTCAGCTTGAAGACGTCTGCTGATTTATTACTCTGCAAAGAATTAGCTGGCTTGCTGATGCTTATGTCTCTTATACTTTATGTGGAGCCGATGGATGTTCATAGCGCAACTCAGCAAGCAGGTGTAGATATTTCTGTGAATTACCATCTCAATCAGAAAATTGTTTGAAGACAATCAAGTTTGCACAAAACTTCAAAATTGCCCATTGGAAAAGTAGAGTAGCAGCCTCAGCATTTATTCCCTAATACATTTGCTATCATTGCATAGTCTCAGTAGCCTGTTTGGAATAAAGCATCGTTTTCATCCAATGTGCTGATAAGAAAAGTACACCTCAGTTTAACTGATGCAAACATCCATTTGGAATCTCTTGAAATGTGACTGTGTTTATTTTCCCCATATTTCTTTGTATTTACCTAGCAATTATTATCTCCCCAACATAAATCACACCTAACCAGTACCCTGCTGCTACAGAAGATCTTGAGCTGCAGCAGTACAGCAGTCCCTTGGACTTTCTTGTTCTCTGTGACATGCAGTTTGGGATTCCTCTGATGACAGCACATCTCTGACGGTTCACTTCTAAATAGGCTTGGCTGAGTTTTTATCCTGATATGCAACATATGTATGCTGCATAGCCATGTGCAAATGATAGCTTTCGCTTTGCAGCGATTAAAGTGCATTTGTAGGAACGTCAGTACTTAGGGGAAGGCATGACTCACTCGGATTATATCCAGCATTACAGACAAATACTCGTCTTGCACCTTCTGGGTGGGATTGTTTCCACTAGTGGGATGTTGTAGTGGGAACTCACAATCTGCATTTTTTTGGATAACTAGCACCATTTGTCACGCTTTCAGCTAAACATTGTAGATTGAACTTTGTGCTGCAAACGACGAGGAACCCTAGGGCAGTTTTGTGCATTCCTTCAGTATTCAGGAATATACAGTATTTTACCTTTGACGTAGAAAATGTTTATGTTGGAACTTAGAAACTAAACTTGTGCTCATATAACAAGCCCACTGCCTCCCCACCCCCTGTTTCCCCTCCTAAAGTGACATTAACACTGTACTAAACCCTGACTAATAAATCCAACCCTGCTCAACACTTTTTTTGATGCTTGCCATGAATGTGGCAGCATCCCCCCAGCACCTAGGCTTACTGGGCTATTTCTGTGCTCTGTAGAATTTCCTGTGCATTTTTTAAATAATTCCATATGCCAGGAATGCCAGGTAAATTATTTGAGACATGGATATTAACATCTAGGTAACTGGCTTGGTACGCTTTTATTAATTTTGCACAGAGTAGCGGAACTTGTGGAATTACTGAGGAGCAGGGGAACATGTGAGTAGTTTTCAACAGGTCATCTTATGAAACAATGCTGCAATATGCGCTGAGTTGCATGCTAGACATTTCCAAGAGGATGTCAGATGTGCTTTCATTGTATAGTCTGCTGTAGTTCTGCAGTCTACTGGCCCCGACAAATTATTGCCCGTATGTGGAGTTTGCAGACCTGTAGGCTTATTAAAAGAAAGGACAGAGGATATTTTGCTCAGCAGAAAATATTTTGGCTTTTTGATAGAAGTAATAGACATGCAAATTTGTACAACAAACAATCAATCTATTTTCCTAAAAGTGCAAATGCTTAAATGAGTGCCAGTTGGGAGATTTTCAATAAAATGGAAGGAGACATCTGAAGCTTCCAGCATTTGGCTCAGGGAAGTCCTTCGTTGCCTGTTCCCTTGGCCTCCCTGCTGTGATCTCAGAGGAACTTGGGGAGCAGGAATGGGGTAGTTCCAAGCCTGTGTCTGGGTCACAGGAATCAGAGGAGACTGGAATCCAGAAGCTGCTGTTTTCAGTTATGTGGAATGGTATTGAGGCAAACTGCTGCTCTCAATGATGTGCTGAGGCATCGTGAAGCACAGGAAAGTCTAAGCCTTCCGAGCCAAAGAAAGGGAAAGGGAGATGTTTATTATAATCCATTTCCTCTTCATCTCCCACTCCAGGGTTTAAAAGCCTCCACAAGCATTCAGTGAAGGAAAGTGATCTCTGCTCTTGCCTTCTAATCTTTGGGAGTGTCTCCCCACCTGAGCTGCCTGGCCATCTCTTTCAGAGGCTTCTCTGAGGTCACCATATGTTTTCTTTCTTTGTTCTTCACTCTTACTCTTTTGAGACTTGAAGCAATTAATAACAGCATTGTATTCAAGGTTCTGAATGTCTCAGAGGTGAATCCACTGAGACAGGAACTGTGCCAAGCTGTTTTAGCTCACTGCTCAGTTTCTGTGGTAATGAAGATTTTTGTTTGTTCTGTTTGATTTACTCAGGCATTACGGCAGATCACCCTCAGGTACAGTCTTCAGAAGCTCTAGAGATCTTGAATTTTTTAGCCTCTTTTCTTTGTAGTTGTTTTGAATACTGAAAACCACAGTAGTGCACAGAGTATGTAGTAATGGATAGGTGTTATGTCAGATGGCTGTACAGTTTTTTAATTTAGTAGGCAGAGGCTGGGGCCAGATTAACTACGGATTCACAGTATGTTAGGGACATCATATAAGGGAAGAAGGAACAGGCAGACAGAAGATCTGCTGAGACTAGGTTGGTCTGTGTTTACATCTCTGCAGTCAGTTCCACAGCTGGTGGGTATCTTAGGAGCATCCAGCAAATAAACTGTTTACAATAGTTAGTCTCAGAGGTGTCTGCCACTAAAGCAGCACAGTCACATGTTCAGAAATGGGAAGATATATGCACTGCCCTGTCAGGTCAGAACTGTACCTGAACACGTTCTGCAATTAGCAGTCTGTCTTACATTCCCTGTGGGCCAGTTCAAAATTCATCATGCTATTAATGCCATTTTGCAATAAGTTTAAGAGTATGGTTTTATGAACATCTTAAGCCAATCTAAGACTATAATGCTAAAAGGGGTAGACCTGTTGTCCCCTCTTAGTAGCTACTCTTCTCCCCCTGCCATTGTGTCAGCACTGACATGCCTGTGGTCAGTGGGGTGCTGAATCCGGTCCCCAGTCTAGCTGATTTATTTTTTTTAGCAGAGTTGGTTTACAGCCAGATGATCAAGCTGAGCATACTCACTGCATTTCTTCCTGGTCTTAAACCTGACATTACAGGGAACACATGGCCAAGGGCAAGGGCAGGCATGGCTCCATTCAGGCTCTGGTTTCAGATTAGTTTGCACCAATTGTGAGATGGCACCACAGGCCATACAAGGCAATAGTGTTAGCACTTTACTGCTAGTTCACTGCTGTCTCTGGAGCATTCTGTTCTCTGAACAGTCAGCTAGTGGTATTGTCTTTCTGCCACTTGTCTGTCTTCTGCAGATGAGGAAACTGAGAAAGAAGGTGAAAACTCCATTCACATGCTTTCATTTGCTGGCATGGGAGGAAAGCTTTAAAATATCTACTTAGTTACTGTTATAAATGGGGTGTGTAACTAGGACTTCAGTGGGAGACAACCAACCTAAATATGAGTACAGGGACTCCCAGTATCATGGGATGCTGCAGCGACCTTATTTGACATGCATTTAAAATATTATTCAAAGAGAGTTTTCAAAGGAAAGAGGTTTTAACAAAATTGCTGCTTTGCTGAGAGGCAGCACAACTGGATCAAGTTAAATAAACCCTGAATTTTAAAAGCATCGTGTGATTTGAGATACTGCTGAGAGCCTCTTTAAAAGGTGTCTGAGTCTGAGCATCCATCAGCTGAGGAAATCCCTGACACTAGGGGCTTTAGGAAAATCTGAGCTTTCATATTTGAACTATTTCTCCACAGAACTAGAAATCTAATGTAAACAGGGCCTAAGCAGCATGGCCAAAGTAATTTAGGGAATCAAAACTGCTGACTGCTAATCCTAGCTCAAGTTTCTAGCCACATGGCCGGAATGCTAATGTTTGGCTTTATGGTTTTGTGTTTTTCCTTTAGTCTCTACTGTGAGGCACATTACGGGACCAGTAGACCAGTGACAATTGTTAACATAACACCTCTACCCTCTTTCTAAAGAAGGACTTATTTTTTTTTGCTGAAGTTTAGGGAGGCAAGTACAGACTACATGATAACCTATTTCTGTGCAAGAAGTCTTTTTGGCTCTCTCACTTTAAAAAATGTTGCACATGCGAGGTTGAGGAGGGTTTGAATAACCTGGTTTCTGTTTTGGAAGAGTAAAGCAGATGCAGTAAGTTGGATGCCAGGATGGCTTTGTTATGAGTTATGTGTTATCATTACATCTGCATACCACAGTCACAGGTCAGCACCTAATTCTGTCAGCACTCTGCAGACACCATAGGAAGATGTCAGTTATTGACGGGAAGGGAAGGGAAGGGAAGGGAAGGGAAGGGAAGGGAAGGGAAGGGAAGGGAAGGGAAGGGAAGGGAAGGGAAGGGAAGGGAAGGAAAGAAGAGAAGAGAAGAGAAGAGAAGAGAAGAGAAGAGAAGAGAAGAGAAGAGAAGAGAAGAGAAGAGAAGAGAGAAAAGAAGAAAAGAAAGAAAAGAAAAGAAAAGAAAAGAAAAGAAAAGAAAAGAAAAGAAAGGAAAAGAAAGGAAAAGAAAAGAAAAGAAAAGAAAAGAAAAGAAAAGAAAAGAAAAGAAAAGAAAAGAAAAGAAAAGAAAAGAAAAGAAAAGAAGAAGGAAAGAAGAGATAATTTTATTCACAGTTCAATTAAGACTTTACAAAAGCCTATGCTTGGCTAACAAATATATGACAATATCCATTTAAGTAAATAGTGCCTGATTTGACAAATGATGGGCAACTTTTTCTTGTTGAGAACTAGGGAGACTCAATTCAGTTAAAAACACATAGTTGCCTTGATACCTGGAAATCCCAGAAATTTAATATTAGTAGAATTAGTCAGATCTTGAATTTGGTCGTTAAGGTGCTGATATTTCTTTATTCCTTCTGCTGCTGCATCCACCAGAGTAGCTGGTTTAGTCTGATATCTCACTGTAATATCCACAACAAAAGCTTTTACAAATAGTAGGTCTGGTTTATATAGTTCTTTTTGCTTATCTCTTAACAATGGTTCCTGGAACACAAGCCATTCATTCTTTTTGGCCTCATCTGCCAATATTCCACATAAGTTATTATGTCTCTTAATTCTGGCATCTTTTACCACAGGCGATACCCAATAATATGTGAACATGTCTCATTCTCTACCTGGCAATGCCCACGTGTTATTTTGAGTTTCTTGTCTCCCCCTTGCCAAAAATTAATGGGGTAGACACTAGCTCTTACTTGCAACACTGTGATGAGTTTTCTGTTGGGAATGCCCCTATAGTACACAATTCAACCATTACTGATTTTATCTTTCTCAAAGTTAGAAATCCCCTGGCCCTGGGATACCAATTTGGTCCAGTTCACAAATTCTCATTTTCTTCAGTTACAAGGTCTCAGAAAGATAACTTTTGGAGTGGGCACCTCCCATTACAAGACTGGTTCCTCATTGTCCAATTCTTCTGATATCACCATAACTGTCCTGGGGTCCCAAATGGATGGAATTTTTTATTTATCTCCTCCATAGCCTTTCAAATTCCTTTTCAATGCCCTTCTGTTGTGCAATTGGTTTTGTTGTCTCAGCTGAAGACCACATGATTCTGTGAAGTCTTTGGGCTTGTACACTAGGGATCAATTCCAAGAGTCTGGTAATACCCAAGCCTTTATCCCGAGTGCTGGAACGTAGGATCACATCATAAGTACTGGGTGGTAGATGTAACCACTCCTTGACAGACGTTCAAATCATCAAATCAAGGTTTTCAGGGTATGTAACTTTTACAATGACTTGGTCTGCTAAGTAGATCAATCATGGAATAGAATATTTTTTCAATATGTCAACTTTTTGTCATGGCTGCAGTGGAGCCCTTTCAATCTGTTATAACCACCCCTTTGCTTTTTCTAGTAGTTGTGGTTTCAATATTCTGGTACACAGGTCAGTCCTCAGACCCGGGTACTTTTCAGAGCTACCAGGTTCAACCATATTGAGGAGAGTGCCATTAATAGTTCAAGGAGGACAAGCAAGCCTACGAAGAGCCCTTTGTAGGCTGGGTGTAAAAGCCATGGCAGTTCTACCCTTGCATCTTTAGGCCAGTTAGTTCACAAAAGACCTCCAAAATTTCAATATTTTTCCACATTTTATCTCAGAATCCACTCAATAATACCAGGTAATCTGTAAAAGTCATATTTGTTACATTTTTGAAGCAGTGTTGAAAACAACTTCTCTCTTCTTCCAACTTAGACAGCAGGGGGGTCCATGGAGAAGTTAAATAGCATTGGAGACATTGGATCACCCTGTTTCACACCAATCTGAATCCCAATGGGATCCAATTGCTCATTCTTCATATCAGTACTAGTATTTATGTTATCATACGCATTTATAATTGGGGCAATAATATGACTGACCATGCCTTTTTGTCTTAGAGCTGTTATGAGAATGGCTCCCTATATCAAAAGCTTTAGCTGAATCAAAAAAAAAACCACTACCCTCAAGGGGCATTTCGCACTTCAAATTAGAAGCTGTAATAATTTCAAATTTTCAGCACAACCTGATGATCTTATAAATATCCTTTGCTGTGGATTGATAGGACATGTGTTAGTCAATCTTGCTGTTAAAATCCTTGAGAACAACTTCAAGATTGTTGATCCAGTGGTAATTTGTCGCTAGTTATTGGTGTCATTTTGGTGTACCAGCAAGGCCAATTTTGATATCCCACCTCAGCCAGCATATGCTGGTCCTCACCTTCGTTGTGCCGCAGGCTGTCTGGATGGTTCCTGACTCAGGCCCATGCTAGACTCCTTGGTCCGTGTTTCAAGATGGGTCAGGTGTGTAGCCAACATCGCCATGGAATCTGGGCTCCTGGGCACGCCAGGGGGCTGCTGAGGCCTCGATCACAAGGACCTGGGGTGCCCCAAGAGCACTGCCAGGGTGGGGGCTTCCGAATGCCACATGTCCTGCACCCCACTGCGAGGCTGAGATTTGGTGCTTGGCTCTTCCCTCTTCACTCACCATTACTGAGGGAACGCTCACTGTTTTCTTTTCCTTCTCTGACTTAATTTCAGATTAATTTCACTGAATTTCACTTAAATTCAGAAGGTCGCCACATCTGATGTGAGGTCCCAAGCCCGAACACCATGCTGGTGCTGTGCTGTGGTCTCCTGCAGTGACTGCCACAATGTGAGGTGCCTGGAGGTGGACCAACATGCATGGGATGCACCCGGAGGTGGCTCCCGGGGGTGGCCAGGGACAACAGCGGAGCAGGCACCCGGGCAGTATTGTGGAGGGTGGGCAGCAAAATGGGGGTGACAGGTGTAGCCCCCGGAGCTGGGGTGTCAAACTAATTTTCACCGGGGGCCACATCAGCCTCATGGTTGCCTTCAAAGGGCTGAATGTAGTTTTAGGACTGTATAAATGTAGGAGTAGGCCTGTGAAAATGAGTTTGACACCCATTCCCTGGAGGAACCCGGAGCATCAAGAGTGTTCGAAGTCTTTGTGATCAATGTGTTCTGCAGTTCACGCTATTTCTCACAGCCAGATACGTTCTTCATCAATGAACAAGCTGAGTAATCCAACATTTCTTAGCATGTAGGGGGCCCGGGACCACTCACCAAAAGCAACCCCTCTCTGAGGATGGTCCCCTGGCCACCACTCTGCTTGCACGGTGGGGATGCGATGGAGAGGTCTCACTGCGTCTGAAAGTACAAGCACCCACATAGGTGAACAGAAAACCCCAACTGGCAAGGGAAGCACTTGCCAGGGAGGGAGCGAAGTTTTGAGCCATGGCCAACTGTGCTGTGGTCTTTCCGCCAAGATGGGATCACAGAGAGAGTGAGGTGGGGGGACTCCTCCACGGCACAGGTGTCTGTGGGATGAGTGTGGGCATTGGCCACCCAAGGGTTTTAGGGGAGCAACTCCTGCCCCTGTCCGCGTCTGGGCTGGGTGAGGCTTCCTGTGTTGGGTCAAATAAAACCACAGGCTCCACTCCTGGCGGTGCCTTTCTGTCAATTCCTTTAAATTTCAGCTTTGCAAACATATTACCCTGAAAATCAAAGACTTGGGTTTCCTGGGAGCTGCCCAGCAGGTCATAGGAATAACACATAATTAAAAAAATGTGTCCGCACCAGCAGGGACCTGATCAGGTACTGGTCATGACTGGGCGTGATCTGTTGTAATTAATATTATAAAATGAAATGGCGTACGGAAGGTAAATCTCAAATGCCTACTCAGCATTTTGGCAGTGGCACATATGGAAACAAACAGTTAAAGATAGTAAAGGTCAGAAATTCTGTCTCAGGGGACTTTGATTTGAAATGTGAGAATTTTAGAAAATATGTTACAGGTTTTTACAGAACATTTGGAAACACTTTTCCCTCTTTCCTATGTGTGGCCATAGAGTCATTTATCAGTCTCTCATCCCTGCTTACTTGGCTTTGCCATGGAAATATCTAGGTGTAGTCTACCATTGATCTTGTATGTGTTTCATTAAGGCCCAGCACATTTTCAGATCCTACAGAAGACTGCAGAAGAGAAATGTTGTGGTAACATGTGGAACACAAGGAGATGAGGTGGTGGGCAGAAATGTGGCAACATTCCCCATCTCCATACACTCAGGGAGGGGGAAGGGAAGAATTTACCACAAGTTGTTAAGGGGTTATGTATCACATTCTCACAATCAACCACATGGAAAAGGAGGCCCCAGGGAGGGCCAGTTCTTCTCTCAGACTTAAGACTTAGACTGGTTCAGCCACGCACAGCCTCTCCTCTAGTGCTATGCCTTAGGGCTTATATATGTGTAAGATGGTTGTCAGAGAGGGTGATCACAGAAGAATCCCAGTTTCATTGGGACTGGACTCCTACAAGAATTAAGGACAATAAATTTCTCTACCTGTTGCCACAAATCCAGGGCACATTTATTCAGTAAATCCTTTGTAATACAATACAAATAAGTAGCAACAGAGGCACCTAATAACAAGGAAAAAAAGTCATGCTAAAATTAAAAGCACAGAACCCTCCTCCCAAGTGGTGGGACAATACTAAATTGCATGTTACAAGTGTCAGGTCACACATTTTTAAAAGCACTTCAAAAATGTGCTATGAAGACAATAAGACTATTAATATTTTAATAGAATACTCAAAATACATTGTATTTGAGTAGTAGTTTTCTAAGCAACTGATAATGGTATTAATTGTGTTGCTCACATAACAATACAAAATTAAGTCTATATAAAGACTTGTTCCAAAGGGGATGGGGCAGCATGTGGCAATATGCCATCATACCATTTTTTTTCTGACATCAGCTTGCCCCCTTTTTTCTGGGATAATAGCTTTTCACCAAAATTGTCCTTTTCTCCCCAAAAAGAAGCAGATATGGAAAGAACAAAGGAATGTGAAAAAAAACCAGCTGCCATAGCTAAAAGGTGCTGTCTCTTGTGAAGTCCAGAGTTACAGTTTGTTTGCTGAAAGGTAAACTGAGAGAGAATTTCTGTACCGTTTTGCTCAAGAAAAAGACAAACTCATTAAAATAAGTCCATAACGCGATATTGCACAATAAAAGAGAGCAATACTTCCTACCAGTATTTAGATTAGCAAGCAGAGGGAGGAAAGCAGTGTAGCAGAATGATGAGGCAAGAGACTGGTGTAATGATTGTGTTTGTCCCAGGCATCTTGTTTGGCAGCTTTCAGGCCAGCAAAGGTTATCCTCTTTATGACTGATCCTACAACAGGGACTATCAGTATGAGAACGTGATGTGAAAGCAAATGATATCCACTGCAGATGCTGTCTGTCAGGTTGTCAACTGTTGATACAGTTAGTTCATTTTCTCTTGGATTTCTGCTCTTGTTCTTCTCTACATCCCTTTCAGTAAGGACTCTTTCTTCTCTGGTTCTGGCAGGAGGGTACATGTACTCTCCATCCTTCAGCACCTTTAATTAGACATCAAGGGGTGTTTCTTTATCTAGGGACATGCAGATGAAGTTACTCCTTGTTTTGACAAAGGCAAATTAAGTGAAAAAAATAGCTTCAAATGTGAAATTTATACTTCCCAAGAGCTAAATCGGGTGCAATTTTTTAATCTGAAATACAGACTATAATGGCTTTCATCAGTAACAGTATCACCAGAATCAGTACTATGACAGTGTAATCTCTGTCTAATCTGGACCCCTGAGTGACACAAAGCGGTTGTACCCTTTCTAAGCAATCTCTCCTGTGCTTTACTTTAATGAATATTGCCTTTAAGTTCCTGTTCACACAAGAATGGTTATGTCTTGTTGTACCAAAACTTTTAACTCAAGCAGAAAGCGAAGCACAAAGCTCACAAGAGTCATCTCCTCAGCTCTTCATACAGCTATTTTGCCATACACAGCTGTATGATGATATCATACAAACTGGTCACAGCAATTCAGGATATTGATTTGCAAGGGACCAACAGCACTACCAGAGACAGCTCTGCATAAGCAATCATGCCATACTTTTCCATACAAATGTATCAGATTTCACTTTCAAAACCAATAACTAAGTTTGTTTTGCTATTTGTATGTGAAAACTTCCATTCTCCCATGATTAACTGAATTTGAAATTGCTGAACAAAGTGTTGTGAGAACAGAATTAAAATTTCTTGAGCCATTCTGCTCAAGATAGCAGCAAATCTGTTAAGTTCATAACTTAGTATTACACAACAAGAGATACATGGTCCTTGTAGGTTGTTAGAGCAACAGAAGATAGTACAAGACCTTACACAGGCAGAACATTATTTTAATTTACAATCTGCAAAGTAAGTTGATTCTCAAGCACTAAGACATGTAAGTGCCTGACCAATTTTGCGAAGATCACCTGGATGTCACATGTAAAGCAACAATAAATAGCTTTCAGGTTCTCACTACATCTCTTGGGTTCCTCTTCACTGGTGTTGATAAATTGGGTTTGGACAGGTTTTTATACACTTTAGGAGTCAACAGTTATTATACGACAACCTTGTTGCCCCAGAACCTTGTTTAGAGAATCACACAATGTTAGAGGTTGGAAGGAACCTCGAAAGATCATCTAGTCCAATCCCCCCGCCAGAGCAGGAACACCTGGATGAGGTTACACAGGAATGTGTCCAGGCGGATTTTGAATGTCTTCTGAGAAGGAGACTCTACAACCTTCCCGGGCAGCCTGTTCCAGTGCTCTGTTACCCTCACTGAGAAGAAGTTTCTTCTCATATTTAAGTGGAACCTCCTGTGTTCCAGTTTGCACCCATTACCCCTTGTCCTACCGTTGGTTGTCACTGAGAAGAGCCTGGCTCCATCCTCGTGACAGTCACTCTTTACATATTTATAAACATAAATGAGGTCACCCCTCAGGCTCCTCTTCTCCAGGCTAAAGAGACCCAGCTCCCTCAGCCTTTCCTCATAAGGGAGATGCTCCACTTACTTTATATCCATAAGTCTTCAACAAGGCTGCTGCTTGTTTGCTCCTTCATTTTACATATTGTTATGATTATGGTCTGTCATAATGCTGAGATAACAGGAAGACAAATGGCCCTTCCACTGTGATGCAGCTTTCCTGCTTTGCTCCATTGTTTCTACTGGTGCTTTTCTGTGCACCTTTCCATCTAGATAAATTCTAGTATTTCTGTTACATATTTTTACACCCTGTAATGGCAGAAAAGCTTTTCCACCATTTTCTGTACAGAAACTCACAGTACATCTCAGCTCACTAGAGTACTGCGAATCCAGGGGTATGGCCCCAGAAATCTTGGTGCTGCATGCAAGCGTTGCGTTCAAGTGCATTACCTTAACAACATCATTTGAGCGTAAATAACTACCACTCTGCAATGAAGTCAACTGAAGTTCATTTCACATGCCTGGAGGCTACTACTCCTGCTTTCCAACCAGTATTCCTCCCAATATTACAAAGAAGTTAGGAGAATGCCTCGTGCCTTATATGAAGACACAAAACTTACACGAAGAAGTAACACTTTTTATTAGTGTAACAGAAAAAAAAAAGACAAGCATTCAAGCTCAAAGTTCTTTCAGCAGGTCACTCAGGATACAAAACCGCTTTAATGACCATAAACATAAGTCTTGCAAATACGTATTCCAAGCTGTTTCTCCTTGCTGCATATATTCGTGGTGCGGATGTGCTACATCAGGTCAGCTGCAGAATAAAATGAAACTTTTTGTAGTTTTTCCCAAGTTGTCCAATTTTTAGTGCATGTGAAGAAATTTTGATGATGACCTTCTAAAATCCAATATGGAAGAGATCTATCTCTGAAATGTAATAGTAATTCTTCTTTAAAAAAAAATATTATTTGCCTGATGGACTATATTTCGTCATCTGGAATATGGAACTTGTCATCATAGCTTGAATCAGTCTAGTAAAACTCTGTCTTCAGCAAATGCATCTACCCAAATAATGGAGGACTGTGGAGCCAAAGGGAATAGTTTTTCTTTTATGACTTTTATGAATTATTTATTTTATTAGGTTTATTAGAGTGGCTTCCAACCAGTTAGTACTCACCAAAATTACATAGCACTCAAAAAAATGTTGGTGCCATAAGTAACTTGATCAGCTGCAGAGTTTAACTCTGGATTTATTCCATTTAGTATTGCAAAATTGTAGTTGAGCTCTTAGATATACCTTCAGTAAAGAAATATTTGCAACAGTATAAATTGTTATTTACCAACTCTTTGTTGTTGTCCTTCTGCCAGATGTGAACGCAAGCACATTTTCCACATCGTCCCCTCTTGAATCAGTAAAGCAAAATGCTCCCTCAGCCAGTTTGGTGTGAAATCTGGTAGTCTAGTAACAGAAGCCAAGTTACTGTGAGAGGCAATTGATGCTGAGCTTCCAGATTTCATATGATATTGGCTTAGGAACACTTAAACATTACTTGCAAGAGGTCTGGAAAAGATAACTGGGGCTGGGTAGGGAGCGGGGTAAGGATTGGCAACATCTTAAATCAAGGCAACTGCTTCTTAAATAGAAAAGCACACAAGCCTTGGAATTCTAGTCTGCAATCACAGTAATTGCTGTACCACAGCTTTTTTTCATCCTTTACAAACCCCTTGGAAGTGCTGATAAGAGTGTTCAGAATAGATAGGCTGCTCACTTACATTTGTTCCAGAAGTATGGCCATTAGTTACTCATAAGACAATTTAAGAAACAGTTTGGCTTTTCCACTGTATCAAAAAGGAAATACTATTTGATTTTTGCCTTGAAATGCAGCTTTTAAAACATTGAGTTAGAAAGTCTATGTGGAAAATGCAAGGCTAGAAGTTCACTGATTCCAGCATTTAACAGGTGCGATCTTTTTCTGCCCAAAATTGTCAATTGTTCTTAGTGAGAGCTAGAAGAATGTGCGACGGCCTCCCTAGGATTTCATAAATTGCAATTGACAGCATGCTAAGGCCATGAAACACCTTCACAGAAATGTAGCTAGGAGCAGAAACATTCACCAACAAAAAGGCACCAGACCAAACAAGTTTCGAGCTTGAGTGAAAAAAAGAGGCACAATACTTCGCACTCAATACTATATATGCAAAGCATAAAAATCCATAGAAAACAGAGGAGGGAAATTCTCCCCACAAAAGTAGCATCTTCTGCTGTATATTTAGGGTAGGATTATTGCCAGACAGCAGCACTCAGCAGCCTCCCATGGTGTTCTTTGCTTCAACCAGGCAACCTGAAAACCCAAGGAATTACTTTTCTCATACCAAGGGACCTGCAGGAAGTCTTCCATCCTTGCTTAGTGCAGTCAGGGGTGCTAAGAGCTGTACTTGTTGACAGCTTTGCATCACTTTCAGGATCATGTCAGTTATCCCTTCTCCTGCGGTTTCTGCTGGCAGCACTGTCCATGCTAAAGCTGCTAATAATACCGCAGCTGAATCACTCTAAGCGAAATTCCTAACAGTGCACCAGACTTGAGAGGACTCAAAATAGCAGTGATGCACAGTCATCAAAAAGTGTCTGCAAGTAAAGATATCACTAAAGCTGCCCAAAATCTGCCCAGTGTGAACAGCTATGCTTTTTGTATCCAGCTGGGGCAGACAGCATTCTCTTTTCAATATAGCAACTTTGTTTAGAGGGCTGCAGTTATTTGGACTACGCACAAGTGCACACCATCAAGGGTGAAAATGGGAAAAAATATTCAGTGGGAGATTTTTAGTCATTCTGTAGTTACAGTATTCACCTTTCCTTCACCAGCACTGGAAATATGGTCAGGTCACATAGCTCAGAGTGTCTCTACCTTGAAGGTGAAGACATAACTTTAGTAGATATACTGAAGGCTAGCTAGAGAGTCTGTAGAAGGTGTTGCCACAGAGCTCAGTAGAAGCTGCAAAGCCTGTTTAAGAGATCCAGGTAAGAGTTTGCATAGCTGGCCACACCAAGATGCTACAACATCTTGCTCCAAATCATCTGCTCAGAAATTAACTCCAGACTGTCCCTGCAAGCTGCAGTCACATACTGATTGCAGCATGGGCACATATATTATTTTACTCAGTACTTTCAGTGGTCAAGCTCTCTATGAGTTCATCAGAGTTCACTGGCAATCAGAAAGTATTTGTTAATGAGGATTTTGTATCCTCTGCTCAGGGTACTCTATTGACACAGGATTATTGTGAAGTGTGTGTGGAATAACAGTGCCTTTTTTGCATTAGCGTATACAACTTTGCTGGTGAGTAATACAACATTAGCAAGGCATTCATGATTCTGTAGTAGTTGTCCACACATGAAGTTCCTCTGAAGAACTAGCCTGCAAATTCTCACTATGTTTTACTCCAGCTGCTTTGCAGATTCCCTGGTTGGAAGGAGGTAGCTCACTGTTATTTCTCTACTAGCTCCCCCAAAATTTTAATTTCTTCATAAATACCTTGAGGGCAACGAAGCTGGTGAGGTGTCTGGAGCACAAGTCTGATGAGGAGCAGCTGAGGGAACTGGGGCTGTTCAGCCTGGAGAAAAGGAGGCTGAGGGGGAGACCTGATCGCTCTCTGCAACTACCTGAAAGGAGGTTGTAGCATGGAGAGCGTTGGTCTCTTCTCCGAGGTAGCAAGAGATAGGACAAGAGAAAATGGCCTCAAGTTGAGCCAGGGGAGGTTTAGATTGGATATTAGGAAAAATTTCCTCATGGAAAGGGTTGTCAGGCATTGGAACACACTATGCAGTGAAGTGGTGGAGTCACCATCCCTGGAGGTGTTTAAAAGGTGTTTAGACAAGGTTTTTAGAGACATGGTTTAGTGCTAGAATTAGGTTAGGTTATGGTTGTACTCGATGATCCTGAGGGTCTCTTCCAACTGAAATGATTCTATGATTCTGTGATACGGCCTCCTCCATATGTCTCCCTCTTGACAGACCCCACTGAAGGGCTGCACCTCTTTTGCTGGCAAATCGGGACCATCCTTTGCTGGAGGCCCTGTCCCAGCTTGTCCATCTGTGCAATTTATTAAATACGTCATTTGCTACCCAGTTAAGACATTTGCCTTTTCCCTTACACCAGCCAGCAGTAACATTTCTCTGCTATATGAGCTTTAGTAGCTTGCTTGAGGGCTGAAACGTGTTTCTGGGTCCAAGCAGGCAGGTATTTTGGAGGGGAGCAGGAGGCTTTTATCTCACTTCAGATCCCTGCAGCCACCTTCTGCCTCCAGGAAAAGACTCAGCATCTTCCATCCTTGTCCTGTGCTGGGCAGACTCAGGCTGGCACTCCTGCTTTGCAGCACTTAGCCAAAGCGGCATCTCTCATAACACTGCCAGTGGGACAGCAGCAAGGATGATAAATGCCTGCAGGTTATGCTTGGCATCAGAGGGAATAGGAAGGCTGGATCCTTGCAAAGCCTGGCTCAGGCAGGTGCTTAGGAGCTGCAGCAGCCCAACGCTCTGGCTGGCCCTGCTGAGCCCCTGCTTGGGGAAGCCCTGAGCCCAGGCACCCCTCGGTAGTGCTCATGAGGGCATCCAGCACTGCCTCATACTAAAAAATGGATAAAATACCTCATAGCTTGCAGTATGTGATTTCAGCTATCTGCATAAACACACATAATCTGGTCTTTTTTTGGGCTGGCCATAAGCATTTGTAATCTTCATACCTGCTGAAGTTTGGTTTTTTTTTTTCTTTGCATTACTTTCCAGAGTATTGAGCCCAAGTGATTTTTATATTGAAATGATCTAAAGGGTAATGATACACAAAAAGTTGCAGAATGATTCTGACGTTAATTTCCGTCTTGCCACCAACTGTCATTATCTGGGCTCTCAAGTGGAAACAACTTTGCCTTCCTCCCAAAACCCTCTCACGGCCCTTGACAAGAGGCAATTTGATTTAATGAAGACAGCCATACTTCAGTATAAAGGTGTCAATTGAATTATTCATGAACTCCTTTATCTCCAAAGCATTTTAGCTGCTTTATCTCATTGGAAAATTGTAAAAGCAAATTGAAGTTTTTTGTTGAAGTGCAGCTGTTGCTTTGAAAAGCATCTGTTTACCAAGTAATATGGGGAGACAGTAACATCCTCAGCTTCTGCTGTCAAGTGGCAAAAGGAAAAGACCAACAGAACTGGGCAAACAGATATGCTGGGGAGAAATGAGCACAACTGACAACATCAGCACTGTGAGGAAATCTATATTCAGATATTTTTAGGTCGCTAATTTTCTGCAATTAATGTCTTGAGCAGTATTGAAAAAAAGGAGCTTCTGAGCTTTTTTCTCCTATTTATTCCCCTTTTTTTAACATGACTGTTCTTTACTGTGAGGGATTTCATTACAGAGCAGCCCTGTCATTAGCGCAGTATGTTGATATGTATCTTTACGCATGAAGAAACCAATATAGTCAGCATGGCTATACATAAGCACAACAGTCTTTGCATTTCATTTCAGAGCTGAGATGCACATATGCTGATTCTATTACGGAGTAAATTCACTGCAGTGAGTGTTATTCCTACTTCACTAGTTACATAGTTATTTAAAGTTGTGCAAAAGCATTGCAAAAGAATTTTTTTTCCTTGCTGTTATTTTATTGCCGTGGAAGTACAAGTAAGCTATATTTAGAAATATGGTTAAAAAATCACCATACCTTTAGAAGTCACACTAAACAGCACATAAGCAGCTTGCTGCACTTATTATATTATAGCACTCGAGAGGTCTGTGAGAGCAGGCGCACACCAAGCTTCTGCCCTTTATTTCACCAACAACATCCTTCGACCTTGTGGAGAGAGTTCTGGTTTAAAAAACAAATTAGTATGATTTTTACTTCCACCTCTTCTTATTTACAATTGTATTGCAAAGTATTCTATCATAATCATTTAATCCTAAAGAAAGTGCACCTCTGTGCCTATGCATGCCAAGACTGAACCACATACACTGCACATTTTGTATCCCGGTGAGGGAAACTGGAGATCATCAGTTATGCTGCTGGTGAACAGAAGCACCATATTGTTGACTCGTTTACAGCTGTGATACACAACCCACCTTTGCAAAGCTCAGCGATGAATGAGTTTGGCAGAGAGATATCACAAATCACCCCCGAACTCTCCCTTACCTGCTGTGAGTGCCAGGCCCTGCTCGCAGCCCAGGGCTGGCAGCAGAGCCCCCACCTGCTCCTGTCCACCCCCCGCTCTGTTCAGCATCACCTCTTTCAAGGCTTGGGGACAGCACTTTGAAACATGATGCTCTCGAGCACCGTTAGAGCAGCTCCTTATTGGGAAGCAAGTAAGGTTGCATCTCCCAAATGGCAGATCATGTGCTACATTCCATCACTGAATCCCATCACTAGCTGAATGTTAAATAATTCATTCTTACCTTTCGTTTATCAGCCTTTGTGCCCATAACAGGACAAAAATAACATTGTGCAGGCTATCTTACTCGTGACATTTTCTAATTTGGGGGCACTTTATTTTTTAATCTCAATATTTATTTTTGTGTAGGATGTTTTATCTAGAACAGTCCTAGTACAATGGTGTCTATCTTCAGATACCATGTTCAGTTATCAGGCCAAAGTAACATTTAAAAATGTGATGACAATCTTCAAGTATCAGACATAAAGATAAGAAAATACATAATCATAAAAAAAATTACTCTCTTCAGTGCAGAAGTAAATTGCAATTACTCCTAATTAATTCTTGTGCTGCTGAGATTGGTATCTGGTTTAATAAAGCTGCCTTGCCAACTGGATGCTAATTTCTTCCTCTGAGCATGAAGATTTTTCTCAGTTTTAATTTAACTTATAGGATTTGGCTAATAGCTACTATGGCAGCTATAGTGCTTTTTCTCCCTGTTACATGTGATGCTAAATTTCACAGATGAACAGGAGAAGCTACAAGCGAGTTCTTATTGAATTTGGGCAATGCCCTTCTGCCCAGCTTGTAGGACAGAACTTCAGGACAGGAAAGAGGGATCGATGGGCTGATTCTTCTCCCTCAGTAGTTATCTGGACTGCAGAAAGCAGGAGAAAACCAACAGATCTACCAAGGAAAAAAAGAATGTTTCAGTAATGATGTTAGGAGATTGCTTGAGTGACTGCACCAAGCAAAAGGTAACACCAATGCCTTCAAGTCTTCAGAAGAGAAGAACATTTTTGATTCAGGCTTTCTGCTGGTGTTGTGAAGGTAGAGACAGAACAAAAGAGTGCTCTCAGTGGGGAGAGTCCGTGGTGTTCCTTCAACCCCTTATGGGTACCCAAGTATCTGGACAAGAGAGAACTGTGGCAAAACCACACTTCAGGAATCCTGCTTTTTTTTTTTTTAAAAAAAAACAACATTAGGAATACTGATAAGTATAGTACTTTCCATCTGCATATCTCTTCTGAGTTCTCTTGGAATAAGCTATTAGAATTTTTCTGAATTAGTAAGATCATCAAGGATTACTAGAGCTGACACGAAAAAATCCACAAAAGAGAATCTGTCTTTCTTGTGAACAACAGCAGCTATAACATTTCTTACACAGTTTTGATTTGTGCGTACTCCAAGCAACAGACTGCCTCTGAACATCTGTTCACTGAATGTCCTGGAGAGACTGGTTTTGTGCTCCAAATTTCAAGCATCTCTGATACTGCTATGCAATACCAGCATCTTTGCTCCCCTCGCTGAAATGTTTTTAATGCGTATAACTTAGAAGACATTTATTTGTCTGAAAGCTGATAAATTCCTACATATTTTTTTAAAAGCCTATATATTTTTTACATCTTGAAGGATTTTGCAAAATTCATACCCACTCATCCTGCTTAGCTATTCTTTTTAGCTTTATCTTCTATTTGTATTTAATTTTGGCATGGCATTTCTTAAAACTGGAAAGTTGTTTGACTTTTTAGACGATGACTTTACATTTAAATGCCTGCTCAGGATGAACTTTTCCACTTCAGTGACAATCAACTAAAATAGAAAATCATAATTTAATGTCTGACATCAGGCCTCATCTAGCACACTAATTTATTGCAAATCTTTACAGTGCCATATATCTTGAAGTAAATTTTTAGACTATTATCGTGCACATGCTTAACTTCACAACTGTGCGTAGCCCTGTGTAAATTCAGTACTCTTTCATGGATTTTTCAAGTTAGGCACATACAAAAAGATCTGCCCTCAGGATACGGGATTACCTGAATGTATTTATTGTAGCAAGACTTAGCAGAAGAAAGACTCAGGCTACAGAACACAGTAAAACTAACGTCCAAACTCAGTACAGCCATATTCTGGTTTTGACTGTAGATTTTCATACTTTATGAACTTTTTCATTTTGTTTTATCCCAATATTGCAAATTAATAAATATAACACTGACAGCATAAACTTTTCTAGAAATTAATACATTCCTGTATAACTGTATTAGGATATGTGTCATAAAAATGTATCTGTTGACCCTGAATGAGCAAAAGAAGAGTAAATTAGCAACCTAAAATAAGAAAAAAAAACCAAAAAAACCCCAAACAACAAAAAAACAGGCCCTCTCTGAGCAAATGCTACTGCTTCAAATCAATTAGACTTTAAATAAGTACAATAATTAAATTATAACAAGCACACTGGAAATGTTCCTCCATTAAGGCATTCATAGTTTTAGAGAAGGCAAGACTTCCCCAACGTGTAGAATTTTAAACTATGTAGAAAGTACAACAGTGTTCAAAAATACACACGTTCAAAATTGCTTGTCCACTTGCTAAAAAAGGAGGATACATATTCACTGGGAGCTCAGGGATTCCAGTATCAAGGGCTTTACTTTTGAGCAATCCCAGAATGGTTCTTCTGTGGCTTCACCAGATCCCTTTGGTGCTTCCTCAAGGCTACAAGACAGGGACAGTTTAATTGGTTCATAAGTTAAAGCAAAACCCCCAGACATGCCTAGGAGTTTTAATTTAGAGTGGCAATATTTTGTAAAATTCTTTGTCCCTGGCTGTGTGTTTTTAGGACAGACTAAACCTGAGTTTCACTGCAGTCAGTGTTCTTGCACCTGGACAGCAGGGATTGCCATATCGGTTGTGAGCAGAATTGGCACGTTGTTGTAGGAAATGCTTGTAAAACATCAACCTGACCAAGCGCAAGAGAGTAGCTCCACATCCTGTGGCCCAACTTGAATTGTTTTTCTAATGTCAGGGCCGGGAGCGGCTGATGTGCCGCACCCAGAGGAGTAAACAGGAAAGGCTGCATCGACCGCTTTGTTCTGCAGTGTAGCGTGACATGGGGGGACATGTCCCAGCAGATCCATGCAGGCAGACATGAGCTCTTCAGGGCCATGCTCAGGGCTGGCAGGGACACCGGACAGGTGGATGGTTGCATCACTGCAGCTGGGCAGCCTCCTGCCCACAACCACCTCGTGTCCAGCCAACCCGGGCAAAGGGTAGAAAGCCTGAATTCTGCCTGCCGCTGCCTAGATGTCATTGTCATTTCCTTCCTTCCTTCCTTCCTTCCTTCCTTCCTTCCTTCCTTCCTCCCTCCCTCCCTCCCTCCCTCCCTCCCTCCCTCCTTCCCTCCTTCCCTCCCTCCCTCCTTCCCTCCCTCCTTCCCTCCTTCCTTCCCTCCCTCCTTCCTTCCCTCCTTCCCTCCCTCCTTCCCTCCCTCCTTCCCTCCCTCCTTCCCTCCTTCTTCCCTCCCTC
The DNA here is from genome assembly GCF_963082525.1 of Nesoenas mayeri. Lineage (NCBI taxonomy): Eukaryota > Metazoa > Chordata > Aves > Columbiformes > Columbidae > Nesoenas > Nesoenas mayeri. The sequence continues at coordinate 105,973,393 of NC_137541.1, forward strand.
CCTCCTTTTTCCTTCCCCTCCTTCCTTCCACCCAGCTGATCTCCAGTGTTACAAATTTGCTGCAACTTAGATTTGAATATTCATCAGCCATAGATTTCAAATTATGCACTCGGGCACAGAAGCAGGATTTTCTAATCAAAGGGGCTGTGTCTTCTGACATAAGTGGGGTGAAAAGAGTCCTCTGGTACTTGCAAAGAGAGGGAAGAGGAGGGGAGGTGCCTTGTGGAGGGAGGTCCAGGAAGGGAAAGACAGGGAACACAGGGGTGAGTCACTGGGATGATAGGAAAGGTCCCAGGTCATGCACAGCCAAGGCATGGAAAAGTGGGATCACTCAAAGGAGAGGAGGGAAACAGAGCAGGGACAGCTTGGAAGGTGCTATTTATTTGAAAGACTCTTCTAAAACCTGAAGTCTCCTTTTAATTTTCTACTGATCTTTCTCCCATCTAGAGCTCTCCTTGTGGGCATTGTGTCCCCATGCATCTCCTGTGCATTCTGTTCCTGATGCATGCCTACTTGACATTCTGGAAATCCTGCAGCTAGCACCAAAGAGCTGGTATGTCACCACAGCCCAGCCCAGGGCCATTCACAGATGGTAGCTTGGACTCTAGAAGGATAACTTTGCCATTAGCCTCCACCTGAGCTTGTCAGCTTAGGCATGGGCAGCTGTACCACTGCGACTGGCAAGTGAGCGGGTCTGGTTCCTGTACGGGATCTCTGAACTGTGTTATGGAATCAGAGAATAATAGAATGTCCTGAGTTGGAAGGGACCCACAAAGATCATCGAGTCCAACTCCTGTCCCTGCATATGACAACCCCACAGTTCACACCATGTGTCTGAAGGTGTTGTCCAGTCTCTTCTTGAACACTGTCAGGCTTGGGGCCATGACACCTCCCTGGGGAGCCTGTTCCAGTGCTCCACCACCCTCTGGGGGATGAACCTTTTCCTCATGTCCAACCTAAACCCCCCCTGGCACATCTTCCTGCTGTTCCCTTGGGTTCTGTCACTGGTCACCAGAGAGAAGAGATCAGTGCCTGCCCCTCCTCCTCCCCTTGTGAGGAAGCCGTAGCCACCACAAGGTCTCCTCTCAGTATCCTGTTCTCCAGGCTGAACAGACCAAGTGACTTTAGCAGCTCTTCATATGGCTTCCTCTCCAAACTCTTCATCAACTTCGTAGCCCTCTTCTGGACACTCTTCAGTAGCTTAATATCTTTTGTATACTGTGTCACCCAGAGTAGAGCATCATCTGCATAGAAAGCTGAAATAACTTCTGAAGCATGCGATTAAATACTGTAGTTCACTAACTTAGGTCCTCTTAGTCACTGTCATCACACCTCAAGTCGCAAGGGTCAGTCCTGATTGCCAGTCCTTCACTGAGTTTATTTGCTCCCTGTTATCTTTTCAGAATATCAGAATGACCTACAAATATTGCCTGTATCTCAGAAGACTGCTGTACAATTAGGAAATGTTTTCTTTGTACTACTAACAAATAATATCTGCAGCGTTGCATGGCAAATGTAGCAAAGGTAGGAGTGGTATCAGATTTTTCTGAGTCTAAGAAACACTCCTCAGTCACAAGACCGTAATTTATCTTCCTTACATGTGTCTTCCCTCTCCATCATTATGGGATCTAATATCTAGTCTCTACACTGAATAATAATATCTCAGTTGTCAACTGCCTGGAAACCTTATACTGGGGGAAAAGAAGAACATGTACAAATGGCAAAGCAAATAGTATTCTAACAATATTTAGTCTTTGCCAGTCAACACTGGCAATACAAACACATGAAACCAAAAATACAATATTTTATATAATAATTGACATGGTGTTGGCTCAATAGCATAAAATGTATGTACATATGCACAGACTAGCCTTTATTTTAGGCCTGATCCTATTCCAATTTTAAATCCTGGCTATAGATACCTCAACAGGAAATCTATAAAGGACTTTAAGCCCCTTGAGTTGCAAAGAACACAAGTCATTTATTTTCTCACACTGCTGTAAATGAAAAATAACATTGGTGAAGCTGCTTTGACACCAGTGAAGGCTGGTGAGTGGGGAAGCAAGCCAGCAGTACTCAGTGAGGTGGTCAGCCAACCCTATTCCCTCCTGAAGGCTGCAAGCAGGAAACAAAGCTTGAAGAAGAGCCCAAGAAGCGCAACTTGTTCCATACTGCAAGAGGCTCTAAGGGGAGAGCACTTACTGGGGACATGCTGTAAATCATCTTGTGCTCAGTCTTTATTGAGGCTCAGGTCAAGCTTTCTAATCCATGTGGGATTTTTTGTGGTTAGCTCTGCAGCTCTGCCTTCTACAACAGAGAGGGGCAATAAATCACCTCTGTGGTACCTTTCCCCACTTGCTGACCATGAACAGGCTGGCAATGATGTTTGGGCTAGCAATGACACATGAAGTGTCCAACTGTGGCCTGTGTTATTTTTCTTGTGCAGTGTCCTCTTTGTGGATTCAGGGGGCTCTGATGGTCAGAGGCTGACCCTACTATAAGACTGCTTTACCAGGAAATGAGAAAACCCCATGTGATGCTGAGAACCAATGCTCTGTCCAAACTAATGCCACTACGGTCTCTCGGGTTTCTCTGCTTTGAAAATGATATCCCAAGTATCTGTTGTGAGCCTGGATGGGTGAGAAAAAGGAAAGGAGGTTCCCATGTGATGGTGCAGTAGCTGTGCACAGCTACAGGCTGGGGCTGGCACATCTCCAAGCCGTGCCACCCAGCCTGTCCCTGCTGTCTGAGCGCTTGCTCCACCACCCTGCACCAGGTGCAGCTGCGCGACTCCAGACAAACCCCATCTTGTGAGAGAGGTTATGAAGAGGTGGAGAGGCCATGGTGTGGTGCTGCAGATGAGGGAGATGCTGCTCTGGTTGCTGGGGAATATGAACCAGCAGTGCGTTTCTCTGTCTTTGCATGGAAGATCAGAGAGTCGGAGGTTGCTATCACATTGCAGGCCAGGTTGCAGTTACAGCAGCTTTTGCATGATGAGGGATGCAGTGAAAGCACAGCCCTTCTCAAACTGCTGCTGAATGAAAAGCTTTGTCACATGCAGGTTACAAGCTTTATGTCATGGTACGTGTTCCTGTGGAAAATGTCTGTAACAATACTTACTGCAATTGCAATGACATTGTGGCTGTATTTGGTCTGGGAAAATCAGTAATAAATAGAGTTTACTGTTGATGTATCTCCACTGTCCTTGCTAACAGCAGAAGCCACAGTGAACTGTAGCTGATTTACTTGTGTTTTATATTGAGTACATGAATAATAGAGTTGTTTTGGCTGGGAAAGACCTTTAGGATCACTGAGTCCAACCATTAAACTAACACTGCCAAGACCATCTCTAAGCCATGTCCCTAAGAACCTAATCTATGCATCTTTTAAACACCTCCAGGGATGGTGACTTCACAGCTTCCCTGGGCAGCCTGTTCCAATGCCTAACAACTCTTTCTGTTAATAAAGTTTTCCTAATATCCAATCTAAATCTCCCCTGTCACAACTTGAGGCCATCTCCTCATGTCCTATCACTTCCTACTTGGGAGAAGACACTGCCACTCACCTTGCTACAGCCTCCGTTCAGGTAGTTGTAGAGAGTGATCAGGTCTCCCCTCAGCCTCCTTTTCTCCAGGCTGAACAGCCCCAGTTCCCTCAGCTGCTCCTCGTCAGACTTGTGCCCCAGGCCCCCCACCAGCTTTGTTGCCCTTCTCTGAGCTCTCTCCAGCACCTCAATGTCTTTCCTGTAGTGAGGGGCCCAAAACTGAACACAGGATTCAAAGTTCAGCCTCACCAGTGCTGAGTACAGGGGCGTGATCAGTTTTCTAGTCCTGCTGGTCACACTATTCCTGATACAAGCCAGGATGCTGTTGGCCTTTCTGGCTACCTGGGCACACTGCTGGCTCATGTTCAGCCGGCTGTCAATCAACACCCCCAGGTCCTTTTCCTCCAGGCAGCTTTCCAGCCACTTTCCTGCGAGACTGTAGTGCTGCCTGGGGTTGTTGTGACCCAAGTGCAGGACCCAGCATTTGGCCTTGTTAAGCCTCATACAACTGGCTTCAGTCCAACAATCCAGCTGGTCCAGATCCCTGTGTAGAGCCTTCCTACTCTTGGGCAGATCAACACTCCCATGCAACGTGGTGTTGTCTGCAAACTTACTAAGGGTGCACTTCATCCAGATCATTGATAAAGACATTAAACAGAACAGGCCCCAATACTGAGCCCTGGGGAACACCACTCGTGACCGGCCGCCAACTGGATTTGGCTCCATTCACCACAGCTCTTCGGGCCCGGCCCTCCAGCCAGTTCTTTATCCATTGCAGAGTACACCTATCCAGATCGTGAGCTGCCAGTTTCTTCAGGAGAATGCTGTGGGATATGATGTCAAAGGCCTTACTGAAGTCTAAGTACACAACACCCACAGCCTTTCCCTCATCCACTAAGTGGGTCACCTTGTCGTAGAAGTTGATCAGAATTAACTAGAGGACAGGGTGGACCACTTACTGTGTTAAACTGTAACTAGGAAAATGGCATAAGAGCATACTATTTGCCTTCAAGGGAACTTCACTTAGGTCAAAACTGCACATAAAGCACGAGACAGCAGTAGCAGCATTGAAAGCACTTTTTAGTCAAAAGTTTCTCTCATAACTGAACAGTTCTTACAATTGCTTTCCAAATCTCAATGCAAAATTTTTGAGAGGCGAAGTAGTTGAAGGACACACAGAAGTGTGAATATGCACTGGTTTTTTACTTAATTGATATTTCTTCAAATGGAAAATACACATTTTGTTTTGTATTAATGGTTTCATTGTAATGACTAATGTCTCTGTGCCTTTCTGTGGTTATTTTTCACTTAAAAGTGTGGTTGCCAGTAACAGTTCGTTAGAAGAAACAAATGGTGGAACATTAGCTGCTTCGTGAAGCATTAAGAAATTTTCTTTAATTAGAATCTTTGCTCTTCTAATAGCGCTTCTGCCTGACATATCTTTCCTTCCTTGTCCATGAGAATACAGTTAACTTTCAGGATATATTGCAAGATCTATCTTTTAACTCATGTCTGTGGGAGAAGACAATCATTGGTCTTTCTTTTTATTTTTCTTTTTTTTTCTGCTTGTGACTTCCAGGATCATGTAGATCTTCCTCTGGCAGCATTTATCAGTTCAGGCTTTCAAGTGTGCTGATGATGTGACCTTTAGGAACCATTGCCCTGCAATACGATAGGGTTGGGTGTATTTTGGTTGAACCGGGTTTTGGATACTTGCTGGAGGCTTTGTAAAATTCCTAGGTTAAGGCACAAATGATAGAGGAACTACATTTTCTAATGCTTGGTTTGTCAAGGGATTTTTTGTACCTATGGAATATAAAAGTCAGGGGATAATCCTTCAAAACCAAAACTAAAAAAATAACAAATGTGCACCTAAAATATTAGCTTTTTTTCAATTTCACGTGAAGCCATTATTTAAAAAGAAATAAACTACCAGGTGTTTTGATGGAAATTAATGGAAATGAAGCTGTACTTTCCTGGAAAGTTACCTGGAAAGCACTATACTATTTTTGGATTTGCTCTTACAAAGATGTATGCATGGGCTTAGCCTTATGCCAGTAAAGCTCACACTACAAAACACAACTAGTTGTGATATCATCATAAGCTACAAAACCTTCCTGTAACTAAGAAATTGTACATACCAGTAAATCAAAACAATTCAAGTATTTATTGTTTGCTAGAAAAAGTAATGCCAGTTATGTAAACTGGATTGAAATTGGACTTATGCAAGTATGGTTTAGATCTGTGTGTGGTCCTCCTCCCCTCCCCACCCAAATAATAAATATATGGATACTTGTCAAATATTTTCTGACATCAACTGTTTTTCTCAATTATGTACACAGTTGCTCACAGAAAAAAAAAAGTTAGGAACTGCATCTTCCATAATCTGCTCAGAGAAGGCAGTTTTCACCTACTACGCCATTTAATTTTTGAAAACAATTAACTGGTCAAAGCTAGGAAACACAGGTTTTTCATGCATTAGAGGTATTAACAAGCTGGAAAACAGGGGATCAGATTTTACAGTTCATTAACCATTTCTCATCTTTTCTTAGAAATGGAATATCTTCATGCAAGCAACAATGCAAAAAATAATAAGGCTATTCACATGCTGAATTGATACACAAAACTACAAGCTTGTCAATTATATTCCAAGCATGGCTAATGCTGCAGCTGGGAAACCTGCCCCACCAGTTGTTAGTGATCAAAATCTTCTTTCATTTTTCAAAGAGTGTAAATAAAAAGAATTCTTATTAGGAATGATGGGTGAGATTCACTCAAACTGATTTGGGGAAAGCTAAATCATGGTTTTCCAGCCAACTATTTGCCTGCGTTTCAGAAGCTTCGCTTGGCGAGATGTGTGGTATTTTCACTGTCAACCAGAAGCAGCTGCCAGCCGGATCTCATGACTTTTGGGCCAGGGCAAGTTTAACATGATCTGAACCCTAAGATAAGTGAAATAATGTACAAATTCGAGTGTCCTTGTCTGTAATGCTCAAATAAAAATAGTTCCCAGGATCTGCTAAATACTAAAATATTGGGAGGGATTTTGTACTGATGATTATATATTATATGTCATATTATACATGACAATTTACACTGATGGTTTCATCTTGAAGAAAAATACAATTATTATACATATTACAATTACACTATTCCTACTAGCATGACTTTGGAAGCACTTTATTATTATTATTATTATATATATATATATATTTTTTTTATTATTTTATTTTTTTTTTTTGCTATGCCTTTGGTCTCCCTCCTGCATGAGATCACACAATTGTTTGTAGGACAGCTGCTGGCTGCGTTTAGAACAAGTCCTTGTGTTATCATTTGGGTGGGGAGGGAAGGAAGAAAGGAGGACCACACACAGATCTAAACTATACTTTGATAAGTTAGGTTTCAGTCCAGTTTACGTTACTGACTTCATTTTTTCCTGCAAACAATAAATATTTGAAAATATTTTGATTTACTGATACATAGCATTCCTTAGTTACAGGGGAGTTTTATAACCTGTAATGACATAATGACATCACAACTTCCCTGTAAACAGGAAGGTTGAAACTCTCTTCCTATGACACATGTATGGCTTCTGTTATCATGAAATGCCTCTCAGCCTGAACTAACGTACCCTCAGCAGAACCTTAAAGCATGTAAGGACCATTGATATAATTGCACAGAGAAGAAACCGAGGCGCACTGGGCTGTATTGAAAGTGGTTCTGGCACCAGGGTGGATTAAAGCTCCCCATAAATACCAGCTTGAGGGGAGTAAGTTGGTGTGTTTGGCACTGCCAAGTCCCGAAGGACACCTGCCACTCAGAGCTGGCAGGTAGACACCTGAGCACACCCCATATTCCTCTGGGAGGTGTGACCAGTTCACACCAAGCACCTTCTACAGGAATCAGAGGGATGGATTTCCCTGCCTCCTCCTTCAGCTTGAGAGGGCTCACTTCTGTAGTGTCTTGGAGATGACAAGTTGGAGGTTACAATACTGAGGCAGACTGGTTTTGAACACTGTCATTTCTGATGAGAGTGGGATGTAGGGAGAGAGGAACAGAAATTTTACAGGTCAAGGAAGAAGAGAAAATTGTCTAAACAAAAGAACACCCCCCTGCCCAAGCTGTGTTAGTTTGCATTAAGAGGTGTGGCTGGTGAGACAGACTATTGTGTTCTGGGACAGTGGGTGTTTCCATTATCTTCCTGCCATGGTCCACCTTCTTAGAAAAATTTAGAAAAACTGAGGCCAACAAATCAACAAAGGACCAACAGTATCTGCTGGGGTGTTGGAAAAGGAAGAATTAGTTGTGATGAGACATCAGCATCACAAGTATTGAGCTGGTCAGTTATCAACGAGCATTTTCAATCACAGGAAAATGCACAATTAACAAAAATCGTTAACAGTTGTTTTCCTTTGCTTGTCAGTATAACATCTTTCTTGCTCAAGTTCAGCTGTAAGACACCAGTTCTTCTGTAAGCTAGTTTGAATATATTGTTCTGTTCTCATAATAGTTGTATAATTAAATATGGCAATGGTTAAGGAAAGCCCTATGTCAGGTCCCTATTGCTGTCACCATGTCCTCTGACAACTATGTTGTACCTGACTGAAGATGCAGCAAAAGGTCAGCAACATCTTAAGACTTTCCAGGTGAAGAATCCGGCAGTTGAGGGGTCATTCACTCTCTGTTCTGTAGACCCTTCTCAAGAGGGCTCATAGAATTTTTTGGAGCTACTACGGGTCTCTGCCCGTAGTAGCTGAGCTACAAGATTCAGTTTCTGAAGGAGTGTTGCCCTCCTTCCAAACAATATTTTTTTAAAATGAGAAAATAGCATGACAATCCACTGTCCCTAAAGGAACAAAGACCTCCATAATACTCCGTCCCTAAAGACAATCATCAATTATTCAGCCACCAACAACTGCAACTGTCAACACTGAGAGGACAAGCACAGATCAGCATTTCAGATTAGGGGAATTCAAGGTTTGCATGTTTTGTGCAGGTGAGAAGGAGGCACAGATACATGATGTGGAGAGGATGGAGTATTATAATTTTAAATAAGATTTTAAGAGGTAACAGGTCTTGGCAACAAGGACAGAAGTCATGTGTTACCAAAGTCCTTTTTTTGCTTTACAAATATAAATTAAACTGACAGCAACTTTAAATGGAGTAAACCTAACCTAATATTTTCCAGTAAAAACATTATGTAAAATTATTATATTTGCATTTTATATTTTGCCAGAATTAATAGTAAACAAGCACATAAAAATTAAACCATGTTGACTTCCTAAACATTTTGCGTTTAGGTACATGGCTAACAACACTAGCCAGATGTTGCTAATGCTTCAGGACTGCAAGAGAATAGCGGGTAATTTGATTTCTCCTGGGCCAGCCTGTGTCTCAGCACCAGAGGCGCCATGAAGGCGCGCTCTTCTGCAGGTCATCGGCATTCAGAAGGAAGGATCACCTTCAGGTTGATTACTTTATTTCTTTAAATGCCCGAAAGAACTGCAGGGAGGGAAGGCTCCAAAAACTGGTATGAGTCCCATAAACATCCTCTCCTCTGGGATGTACCCATCCCTCTTAACTTTGGTCATGAACTGCCTGACTTTTAAGGAGGTGCTGGACCTGTAAGGGAAACATCTACAGGGTTAACGCATGAGAGAGGAGTAACGAAGAGGAATCTTGTCTCCACAAATAGAGGGCTCTTTACCCTCCAGGCTAAAGCAAAAACTGTTGAGAACACAGTAAGGTGTTTCTCTTAAACTGCCATTCATTAGGACTCAGCTCAGGGTGTAACAGTATTAGTTTTCCGTAATGCAGTACCCGTGCTGTGTTTTCAGCAGCAGGTGGTACTTTTGGAGAGGCTGGTGACATCTAGGGAGTAAAATGAGCAACTCTGGACTCGGCCAGCCCAGTCAGCTGCGTGTGGGAAAGAGCAGTGGGTCATTGAATCATTTTGGTTGGAAGAGACCCTCAAGATCATCAAGTCCAAGTATAGCCTAACTCTAGCACTAAACCATGATCCTAAGAACCTAATCTATGCATCTTTTAAACACCTCCAGGGATGGCGACTCAACCACTTCCCTGGGCAGCCTGTTCCAGTGCCTGACAACCCTTTCCATGAATACATTTTTCCTCATATCCAATCTGAACCTCCTCTGGTGCAACTCGAGGCCATTTCCACTTGTCCTATCACTTGCTGGTCAGGAGAAGAGACCAACCTCCTCCATGCTACAACCTCCTTTCAGGTAGTTGCGGAGAGTGATCAGGTCTCCTCTCAGCCTCCTTTTCTCTAGGCTGAACAGCCCCAGTTTCCTCAGCCGCTCCTCATCAGACTTGTGCTCCAGGCTCCTCACCAGCTTCATCGCCCGTCTCTGAAGGGTCGAAGCGGGGCCGGGACGGGGAGGCGCCGATAGCGGCTCCCGTCAGTGGCGGCCGGGTCACTGCGGACCCGGCGCGGCGGCCGCACCGGGCGGGAGGCGGGGACTGCACCTTCCCCGCCGCAGCGCGGCGCCGCCTCCCGCCCGCCCGCCACGCCTCCCCCCACCCGGGCGGCGCGGCTCCCGCTACTCTGCGCCGCCCCGCCATGGAGCAGGGGCCGGCGGGGGGGTCCGCTGCTGCTGCTGCTGCTGCCGCCGGCACCGGGGGGCTGCTCCTGCCGCTGAGCGAGAGCGAGCAGCAGCGCTACTCCGAGCTCTTCTCGCGGTGCTGCCCGCCCCCCGAGGCGGCCGCCGGGGGCAGTAGCGTGGGCGAGCTGTTCCGGGCCTCCCAGCTGCCCGCGGACACGCTGCACCAGGTGGGTCGGTGGGCGGCCGGCTCGCCCCGAAGTTGCGGGGTGGGACGGGGACGGGACCCGCTCCCTCAGCCCTGCGGGAGAGGGGCTGGCGCTGTCTCCGCCGGAAAGTTGGGGGCTGCGCGGCGGGCCGGTGCCCCGACGCCCCTGCTGTGCGCGGCCGAAACGAGCGGCGGCTCCGTCCGCGGCGGTGGAGCGGAGCAGAGCAGTGCAGTGCCGGCGCCGAAACGGGTGTGGAGCGGGGCACGGCTCCTCCCTGCAGCGGCGTGGATGGCGGTGTCGGGGGCTGCTTTGTGTCCCTTTTATTTATTTCTATTTGTTTGTTTGGTTGGTTTTTTTCCCCATACACGCTACTAGTATTGCAGTTGTTCGGTACGCGTCTTTCTTCTTCCTTCCAGGTGTTTGTGTGTTGGGGACGGGCGGTGTTCTGTTTGGTCGTGCTTTGCCACAGAGTCACTGGGCGAAGCGTAAGGTTGTGCGTAGCCCTTTGGCGTCTGTATGCGGTCTCCCGGGTCGGGTTAGTAATGTCATTAACTTCCTCAAAAGGGCCTCCGAATATCGTAGAGACAGCTGTGTTCGCTAAGTTACAAAATACATACCATGTGTTTAATTCCTGGCTCAACACCTATATCTATATCTATATATATATAAAGTGGGGTTTTTTGTTAAAAAAAAATCTGTAGGTAAAATGACGTTGCGACATTTATATGTCTGTTCTTCAGAACAAATGCATTTGGGTGGGAAGTAAGAGACTTGCGCACCATCATAGCAGCAGAGTCCCAGAAGAGATCCCCAACACAGGCTACAAAGGCAAAATCCTCCTTAGTTTTGAGGAGCTTGGTCACGGTATGAGAATGCTTGTGCCACCCAGTTTCCAGTATCAGGGAAGAGCAGGGCTTGTGGTCTTTTCCACCTGTGGATTAGTAATTTGATGCAACTGTAGTTGCATAATACTTCTGACAATAAACTAGAGGTAGTTTTATTTGATTTTATTTACTATATATAAGGAACTTTTTTCTTCTGTACTCTTTATTTATCAAGCAGAAAAAAGTCACGTCAAATTTGAGCTGAAGTATAGTTATACCTGGCCACCGCCTGAGGGTACTAAACTCCTCTACTGTCAGTTCATCTTGTAGTGACTTACATAAATTCATATTACACAGGTTATTCTGAATGAAAATGATGATATGTCAAGGATATTTTTCCTCTCTTACTGTTTACCAGATGTGCAAAACAAAAATATCACCGAGCACCCTAGTACTGCTTCATTTTGAGACATACAGTAGCCTTAGTTTTGCAGGTGAACTGGGCAGTAAAAGTAGAGATTTCGTGTAGATTTAGCATGAAGACTAGATCTTTTTCAATGAGAAGGAATTTGGCATCTCATTTTAAATAAGAAGGCAAATTTAAGAATTTTGTTTAAGTCCTGTTAGTAAATTTTTGTGAATTTGCTATTAGTCACTTCATTTTGTAAAGTAGCATGGAAAGAAACTCCTGTTTTTTGCTTTGTAGTTCCTTACCCTATCATTTCAGGGAAATTATTTTTATCATATTATTATAGTAAATTTTCAGGGCTATTTTGATTGTAATGTGTAAGTTAAGCCCAGAAATGTTGTGGTGTGTGTTTTTATTTATTTATTCTTAATGTTCTTTTTGGTTTTACTATTTTAGATAATTTCCAAGTATATTTATGCTGTGAGCAGAATGTTACTGGGAAACAAGCCTGTAATTGGCTTCAGGAATATTCACATAATAAGGCCTGTGGGATCTGGGGCTGGTTCTTTTCCTCCTTCCTGCCCTTCCCCTCTTGTTTATTTGGCACTAATTGCACAGGCGTTCTGCTCTACAGCTGGAATGCCTGTCTTCAAAACTCACCATTGTCAGGTATTCTTACAAACATTTAGCAGAACTTAAGAAAAAATTGAATTACTATAATGTGCTTAAAAAAAAAATAGAAATGTGGATGTTCTAGTAGGGGAAAAAACCCACAACATTGTTTGAGATATTTGCTGATACTTTGTCTTTTATCATCTTCCAAAAATGCAATCTAATAGATTCTGTTTAAAAAACCCTACCATTCTAACAATTATGGGAACAGAGCATAGTGGTTTGTGATATATGTTTTCTTCTAGTATAGGGAATGCCCATTTTAGGCAACTCATTTAGGTTAAAAGAACATGTTTTATATGAAAGAATTCTTGACCATTAAAGCTTCCTTTATATGTTTAAATGCTTTTTAAAATCCCTGTCTGTCACAATTAATACTTAGCATGCAGGCATCCCTGCTGACCCACTGAGAAACAGTCCTGCTGAGTTTTGCTGTGTCTGAAATGGGGAGATTTCTACTAAGCAGAGCCTGCACAGTTCAGAAGGTGCTTCACACCATTCCCTGGCCCTTGCATGGGCTATAACAAGAGGCACGTATGAGCTGTTTTGCTTAAGCAATGTGCAATTTACGTTTTTTTATTCTCAAGTTGTTCATTGAGGAGCAGTTTTACAGATGAGGTTGCTTCCAGAACTGGCATTCAGTGCCACAGCAAAGTCTTGAACCTGTGCTGTTGACTTCAGGGATTTGTACCTGTAATAAGTGGGATAAATCTTTGAGGGAGAAGGAGCCTTTCCTTAGTCTTTGATGGAGAGTTCTTGGTGATCAGGATGATGATCACATGCATCACGGAAAGTCTCCTTCCACCTTCCCAAACTGTCACGTCAGGGTTTGTGGTCTAGACAAAAATCGTATGGGTGCACCCCAGTGGGAGGACTGCTGTTGGACATGGCAGTTCCTGTGGGAAAAGCAGTGAACTGTGCTCCCAAACTGCAAACAGGCAAGGGTTTTTTTGGGGGTTTTTTTGTTGTTATTTAGAGGAAAGAGGGTTGGTAACAGAGAGCAGGTAGGGAATGTGAGAGCATGTGCCAGAAGAGGAAATGCTGGAATAAATGGAAGAAATCCAAGAGCAGCCGGGTCAGTAGGAGCAGATGGTGTGCACCTGAGAGTCCTGCGTCTTGCTAAGAATGAAGTGATTGAACACAGATTCATCACACCCAGGCTCATTAAAGGCAGCTATTCTGCTGGGCAACCGGGTACAGGAGAGGTTATACCTATATAACTTTCCTTACAGAAGGGATCAAAGAATGAACACAGCAAGAAGCATTTCAGTTCTGGAAAAATGGTTGAAGTTGGCACTCAAATTAAAAATGTCAGACACTTTACAGAATGCAGAATGGTATCACAGGGATGGGACAGCATGTTTTTTGTGTACAGCACAATCATGCCTCCCCATGAACTGGAAGTGTTTGGCTAGCCATACAGTGTGGTTAAAGGCAGAACCGTTAAGATTTTATTTAGACTTGCACAAAGCTTGTGGCAGATCTTTCACCACGGACTTTTAAAGTAACTCTGTAAAATGTCTGTCATCTCTTGGATGAAAGATCCATGCTAGGATTGTTTTATGTTTTTATTTTTTACAATATGTGTGTTAAAGGAGAAAGGAACAGGCTAGCTGTGTGCCATGCAGTTATGGAGACTGTCAGAAATAGAAGAAACTGAACAGCATCAGCTGGGGTTATATTTACCCATGCTGGTTAAGTTGAAAGTGATATTCCCTGTGTTTTGGCTCCTAATAAAGGGACAAAGATGTGAACTTAGGTTTTGAACTCACTGGGGTCACAAAAACATCGCTAAAGCAAAGGCAATTCCACAGCATACTTTGTTAGATAGATCAGTATCGGTAACACTGCCTATGAGGGGAGAAGGCAGGCAGAGGTACGGAATAGCTGGGAGGGAGAAGTTACTGCATCTCAGGGCAGGAGGCACTGCTGATTGATGTCAGTAGATGACAACAGGTTCATTTGCCCACAGGGCAACCTCTCTCTGGCATTTCTGGCATTTTCCTTGGAGGAATCAGTTTGATTACGCTCCCTGAGTATATCGGGATGTCGGTACCCCACACCAGCCGCTGTGCCGTGGGTATTGACGATGGCTGGTTTGCCTTGTCTCATTTTGGGCAATCAATCTGTAACAGCTGGACAGATGCTGGGCCAGCTTGTCTAGACTGTGCTTTTGCCAAGAAAGGTTGGACCAGATGATCCTTGTGGTCCCATCCAATCTGGTGTTCTATGATTGATGGCTGTGTGGATTTTGGTTAAAACAGTGCTTTATAGAGTTATCGCCCACTGCTCTGCAAAGGGGAGGCACCTCATGCTCCTTTTACTGTTTGCTGTTATTACTGTGGTCTCTGAAGATTTTTGTCTGAGAAATTAGGGAGAAGGATTGGACTCAAGATATACACTGAAATGCTTATCTCTTTTTATTAGTTTTTGATTTATTTGATTAATTCTCACTTAGTTGTCTGATGGTGTCTTTAATTCCCAGTTTTATAAACCTTAACCTTATTTGTGGACTTGTGCGATCAGCAGAGAGATCCAATTTTCTTAAGAAAACGCATTCTTTCCTTTGCGAATGAACACACTGCATTATTCTGAGCTCTGAGGATGACAAGTACTAATTGTGTGATGCCGGAGCTACACAGACACTGCATTTTTTAGCTGGGACTCTCCTTCCAGCTCTGTCTGAATAGGGAACACAGACCAAAGATCTTCCTTTTCTTCCACAGGCTTCGTGAGTTAATTTGTGTTTATCGTGACTTGTCTCTATAGTTACAACTCTACAGTTTAACTGCCTTTTTGTGTTCAAAAGGCAGAAGTGTGAATAGATTTTAAAAAAATTAAAGTTGATATTTCTTTGGAAAAAGGCCAGCAAGGGCTGGCTTTTCTATATTGTTTTAATTCCATAAGCATAAATTAGTACCTGCATGATAGCTGGGGTGGGATTTACTGTTTACCTCAAACAGGCAGAAAAAAACCCATAACTGTGGCAGTTAAAATAGGAGCTTTTTGAGTGATGATAGTCTGAACTTACTTTATAAAAGAGAAAATTTGCTCTCTTGTGCCCTTTGACAGAATTTGACATTATGCTAGTGCTGGAAATGCAGCTTGGCTGACCAACTAACCAAAAGTCCATCAAAAAGTGACATTGGGTTACATGGGTTACATGGAGGGGTTGCATCCTACTGATGTATTTGAATCAGCAAGAAACAAAAGGGGGGTACAACTTCATGTAAGTGACACAGCAAGAAGAGGAAAGGAAAACTGATGTTTCATTGTCAATACTTCTGCCCACAGTCCCCCAAACTGTCGTTGTCTTTCTGGAGTCACAAGCAAGCTTGTGCTTGTGTAAGTAGGAACATGCATAATCCACATGTAAAAAACATAGTAGTAGTATTTATAAAAAAAAAAAAAAAAAAAAAAAAAAAAAAAATCTAAATTATACCAAAGTAAAGGGTAAAACTTCACCTGAAGCAATCTTGATGATATATTGCATTAAAAAAGAGGTCCTAGTACATCTTTAAGCTATTCTTTATATTTTAAACTATCTTTTAGTAGTCACTACTTAGAAGATTTGTAGTTTTGAACACCTCAGTGTTGAGATACACAGTAGGAGATTGTAGAAGCTGTTGTGCCCAAGTGTATTTCAAATCACACTTCAAAACCAGAGACTCCTAGACCTGCTTGTCACAGACATTCAGTGGGATTGTCAGAATTAGCTTGGTCAAGTCCTGTAGCCTTCAGTAATTAACTCTCATTAAAACAAAGTATGAATTAATTAGTTTATTATCCAATAAAATAATGCTTTGCTGTGCCACTGATTTTAAAATAACTCTACAAGAGAGATGGAGGAAAAAGATCAGTTGGGATGAAAACAAATAACTTTCTTTATGAGAGATTGCTGCAATATGAAACAGTGATGATGAGGAATTTTTTAAGTGTTTTTTTTTTTTTTAATGATATTTACATAAGTGTAGTGGGTTCACCAAGCAGTTGCATATAATCTCTTTTACTTATGCATGTATCTACAGCAATACGCTGTCAGTATCGTGATGTTTATGTACAGATTGGTGTTGTCCACAATCTATTTTGCAAAAGAGATGTTACACACAGAATTCAGCTCCATCAGTGGGGGAATCTAGCACAGACACCCCCTACAAAAGAGGGCTGGTATAAACTCGGAAAACATGAATTTAGCTGAGCTGAAAAACTTAGTCAAGACAAACTTGTGAAAGATGGAACAAGCATTTCTGTGACAACGAATCAGGATAAATAACCTATTTAAATTTAAGATACTATGAATTGAGAAATATATTTATAAAGAGAGATTCTTTGATGTATTAATGGCTAAACATACCAACAGTATGGTAAAATAAAACATTAATGAGCAATATGCGCTAGTTCAACTTTTGAAGGCAGTCAAAAAGTTGAACAGCTGAGTTGGTGGATAATTAACTAGAAAAGGTTGTTGGAGTAGAAAACCAACTGTGGACAAATACTAATCCTCTCTTTTTGAACAGAGAGAATATTTCCCCCCCACCCCTCCTGCAGTTTAGATATGATGATGAAGGGGAAAGATGTGGGTGGATGAGATCTGTTTGTTCTGTCATCTGGTAGGACACAGTGACCAGAAATAATCAGCTAAATCACCAGCTGCAGATGATACTTAGTTTATTTACCAAAGTGTTTAAAAGACAAAACATGTTTTTATAAACTTCTAGATGTTTGTATATGTAAGTAATGTGTGGTTTTCGTTTTCTAGCAGATGAAGAAGGTCTGGGTATTTTTAAATGAATCCCAGTTTTCATCTAAATTTAACTTTGCATATATTACATGTACCTACACAAGTAGGTGTATCTCTTATTAAAGATCATAATGGAGCAAATTTCTTACAAAATAAAAATTAAGATCTTTATTAAGCTATAATATATGGTTGCTTAAATATGTTTTAAAAGCTTGTTGATAAATACAAAAATGTTACCATATCTGTTTTAAAAAAACCCTTGTTTTAATGGTGACCAACTGATGAGACTGATGTTTATCTAGAAAAACATTAAATTAGGCTTTTATCTCTTTGGACTCAAATAATGTTTTAAATAGCTTATTTCTCCCATGGATCTACCTTGCAAACATTAAGGTTAAGACGCTTCACACTGCTGGTTGTTTTATCTGGGGTGCTACGTTTGGAGAGGAGTCTTGTCCCTGGCAGGTGTCCCCCCGCAAGTTGTCACACCGTGCAGAGCAGGCCTGCGGTGGGCCCGCTCCAGCTGGGACTAGGCCTGCCTAAAACTGCCCCGAGGTTACACACTGCCTGTTGAATTGTCCTTCTACCCGGTTAAGTCATTCAGTAGCCTTCCTAATGAACATAAATTACGGAGCGGGGCTGCAGGAGTGCCCCACTTACAGCAGCGTGATTAGCAAATGTCTGTAAAAAAACAAGGGTGTTGAGAAACTTCAGGGAGCCTGACTACCAAAGCACATCTTCAGTGTTTTCTATTGCTGTTTTAGTTTTGATCCTTGTGGGTTTTTTCCTGCTTTGAGCAGTCTTCCCTCATCCAAAAAAGCTGCAAATGGTTCTTCCAGTATCTTACCCTTGCATCTGCATAGTCCTGAAATCTGAAGGTGCACCTCTGTTGGGCCTCTTCTCTGACAGGAGGTGGTGGGGAGCTACACCTTTGAGTGGGGTCATACTTAAAATGCTAGATTCAGACCTCAATATTCCCACTGGCTTGATGGCACTGAAAATTTAGAGTCGGCTAATGGGAAACACTTGGCTGAGCTTGAATTTAAGCTGTCTGAACGTGGCCCGTGGTGTCTGCTTGCTCACTATGGTATGAGTCATGAAGCTGAATTCTAGCGTTTCAAGTGTTTTTTGGCATGAGCCTTTCAAATTATTATTATTATTATTATTATTATTTTTTTTTTAAATATCCTTTATTCTTCTTAAAGTGTCTCTTTCCACACCAAGAAACATTAGATCAGCTTTGGCATATCTAACGTTTCACATTTCATGCATTATTTACTTCTGGCATAATTTACACAATGATGTCCTATGGAAGCCAGGATGATGGTCTTTCAGAATAAAACAATGTGTCTAATCGTTTGCAAAGCGACCTGGCCTAACAAATACAGTCAGAATTATTTTGTTACCAAGAGTAACAGCAGTGGGGCAGTAAAAGGTGAAGTCCTTGAAGGTTTCAAATGCCAAAAATAAAAGTAAATGGTAAGGGAGACAAAACCAACTCAATAATGTGATTTATGGTTTTGTTTGTTTGTTTATTTGTTTTTTTCCTCTTTGAATAATTGCTGCCTTTATAAGAACATATTTATGTTCTAGTAGCCATAGGCTGCCTATACTATATACAGATAGAAATGCAAATACAAGTAATGAAATAAAATGTCCTGTAAAATGCTAGTGTACAGTGCATGGGCACTGGAGACGATGGTGTCTTTGATTCTGATATTGCTGCTTTGAAGTCCTGTGCTCTTTAGCTGAATTGAGGACGAATGCTTGGTTTAGACACAAACAAGTAGGTTCTCACTAGCTAAGTGATGCATTTCAACACATAAGGTGCAAACATGTTGGGTGAAATGGTGATAATTGTAGAGTTTTGTTTAGTGATGTGGAAGATAAAAAAAATTAAGCTGTTTTTCTAAGTGGTGTGTTGATTCACACTAGAGGTAAATTGGGTAATAAGATCAAGGGCAGGCAGGCAGGAAGTGTCCTCTATACACACCATATATGATGGAGTTAGTTACAAGGGTACACCTTAAGTTAAGAAGTCTTTTGACAACTCTTCAGTCTTCTAAAAATAATCCATAACTCTCAACTAAAGAAGGATCTGAATTTGTGATATTAAGACATCCAAAACATTATCCTCTACAGCTGTGCAGTTGTTTGTTGCATTGCTTTTGAAAGTACCTGTGTAGTTGTAAACATGCTGAATGCGCTAAAGTAGGATGGGTACAGGAGCATCAAGTTTTTTGAGGGGAGCCAGTCTAGAAAATCACATCACAGTAACTACTGAAGACAGCTGCTTATATATAAAAAATATATATATTTTTTGATGAAATGGGAGATAAATCCATATGTGTTTTCTGTTTGTGTTGAAAGTGCATGTTGCATCACAGAGTGTCTATTTTCTTCTGTATTAGTAGGTTCTCATTTTGTCTGCAAAGTGGAACAAAACCCAGAATTACATTGTTATGGGAAATGCCGTAATTACTTCTGGCCTTCTAGGGCAAAGTTAACTGTGAGAAATGTTCACAAGATAAGTTTATTTGGAAATGTTTAGAAGCCTGTAATTTATTGAACTAAATTGAGACACTTTTTTTGAACTGCTTATGTGTTGCAGCACTATGTATGACATCTTAAATACATAAAGTTTGGGAAGGAGGTAATAATCTGTGTTTCTTTATATAGGTTAGACTAATTCTGCTGTTGTATGTAGCAGTGATGGTGGCCAGGCAGCTTGTTCAGGAGGGAAACTGTGGTGCCTCATAAATGTTGTCTGCTGAGGAACCACAAGGGTGTGGAACAACAAATCTGCACCGTCCACAAGGCTCTGTGGTACCTTTGTATTAAGGCAACCTGGAACAAAATATTTCATTTCCTGGCAGAAATGTGAAAGGCTTATTTGAATTGGAGTGGGTTTTTTTCAGGAAGAATGTAAAGATTTTGCAATATTTTCAATTAGTCTGGTCCAAGACGACTAGATCTGGTGGCTGCCATCTAACTGGGGAGGATTTGTCAGGGTGTTCACGTGTGTGTTCTTTGTCACTTCTTGAATACTAACTCTTGTGACTTTTAGCAACTGGAGGCACTTTCTGTCACTGCTTTCAGAATGCTTCATTGTTTTTTTGGGGGGGCGGGGTTATGAGGGGGGACAGGTGAGGTTTTTTTTGTTGTGTGTTGTGGGTTTTTTGTTGTTCTGCTGATGCTTTTTTTAAGTATAAAAGATGGAGGGCTGGGAGACACCAAGTGTTAGGTTTGCTGTGCAGTTGATTCTCATGCTCAGAAGCGAGAGGCAAAAAGTTTCTCTCGCTGAAGAATGAGTTTTTCTGTCATTGTTGAAGTTGTGGAAGACCTAGATAATTGTAACTGCTAGAAATATTCTCCTGTTTAGCTATGTGCACATCTCATATGTCCTGACTGTCTATTTTTCTCTTCTATGAACTCTGAATTCAGTATTAATGGTAAAAAGGGGTCCTGAAAATTGTCCTTTAGACCCAAAATACAGTAATTCCTTTCTTAAACAGAGTAAGAGGAGGAAGCAGAATACAAGGCTATTCCAAAGTGATAGTAAGTCATTGTGGGCAGACTTCCAGGTTATTGGCTGGGTTTGGTTACTGGGATGTTCATGTCTCCCAGCAGCTCTTTGTGCTTCTGGTACTTACGTGGGATCCTTTATGGTTCTGGTAGGAAAAATGAAGAACAGGTGGGCTAAAAGTAGTTTCCTGTTATAAGAATGTAAGACAAGTGGAGACCTTACCTGAAGATGGAAGGAGCTGGGTGGTAGTAGGAGCGGGACAGCAGAGAATCTCATTACAAGCAGTGGTTGTGAAAGACATTGGAGAAGAAGCTTGGTCAGCCAGGTGGCCAGTGTGTGTATTGGGAGGCTATCTGGTTTGGGAGAAGATCAGGAGGCAAAAATAAATAAATCCCAATTATGTTGTTAACTGCTGTTCTCTGTTGTTGAGTAATAAAAGGCAGGAACCAGGAAACTGCTTGTTTCTGGTTTTGATTAGATGCTTTAGATACCATGGTAATTAGCAGGTTATAAATATAAATGTCTGCTGCAGATAGAAGGTGAAACAGGCTGGAACCTGGTAACCTTTGAAAAGGGATAACATAAGGTTTAAAGTTATGCTGATGTCTGAAGCTTCTTACAGAGTCCTTGAGTAGTCTCGTGAAAAGCCTGTCAGTAACAAAAATAAACAAAGAAAACGTAAAACAAACCAAACATCTCCTCCCCCCCCAAAAAAAAAAAAAAATTACAGATCCAAAATCTTACCCAGTCTTTAGGTTGGGTTTCTCATGAAATGCCACTGAAGTTAGAAATGAAGAGAGTCTCAGCTTTCTGTTTTCTACACCTGGTATGTGATAGTGGTGCACCACTGTAACAAATAGTATGCTTGGGGTATTTTGCACTTGAATTGTAACTTGCTGTTACCCTCGCTTAACTGTGGATTTTTTAAAAAACAGCACTAAATTATTATTCTGGAGATAGAGTATACTTATAAAAAAACCTGTGAAGTCATGCCTGTCAAAACATGTTTTGAGTGTTGTGAAAGGAAAGCAGCAGGATGGGGACCCTGGGTGTGACGATGTTATAGCACCTGGTACCTCACAGTGTGACAGGTCTTGGGTTCACTGGTCAGAGCAAATATTATTTCAGGACAAGAAAGAGCAGCACTGGGCAGTGCTGATGTTGGCAGAAAAATAATTCTTAAGGTTATTTACATTGAGGTTATTTACATCCAACCTGGCTTTGAACACTTGCAGGGATGGGGCATACACAACTTCTGGGCAACCTGTTCCAGTGCCTGATGACCCTCATGGTGAAGAATTTCTCATGTAATATCTCATGTAAATCTCCCCTCTTTCAGTTTAAGGCTATTACCCCGTGTCCTATCACTACATGTCCTTGTAAGAAGTCCCTCTCCACCTTTCTTGTAAGCCTCTTTTAGGTACTGGACAGCTGCTGTAAGGTCTGCCCTGAGCCTTCTCCAGGCTGAACAACCCCAACTTTCTCAGCCTGTCTTCACAGGAGAGGTGTTCCAACCCTCTGATCATCTTCACAACCCTTCTCTGGACTCGTTCCAACAGATCCATGTCTTTCATATGTTGGGGGCCCCAGAGATGGACACAGGACTCCAGGTGAGGTCTCATGAGAGCAGAGTAGAGAGACAGAGTCACCTCCCTTGACCTGCTGGTCATGCTTCTTTTGATGCAGCCCAGGACATCGTTGGCTTTCTGGGCTGCAAGCCCTTATTGCCAGATCATGTTGAGCTTCTCATCAACCAACAGCCACAAGTCCTTCTGCTCAGGGCTGCTCTCCATCCATTCTCTTCCCACCCTGTATTTGTGCTTGGGATTGCCCCAGCTCATGTGCAGGACCTTGCAGTTGGCCTTGTTGAACTTCATGAGGTTTGCATAGGCCCACCTCTGAAGCCTATCAAGGTCCCTCTGGATGGCTGTGTTGACTGTACCACTCAGCTGGATGTTGTCATCAAACTTGCTGAGGGTGCAGTTAGTCTCACTGTCCATGTCAATGACAAAGATGTTAAACAGTGCCAGTTACAATACTGACCCCCTTGTCACTGGTCTCCACTTGGACATTGAGCCATTGACTGCAAGTCTTTGAGTGTGATCATCCAGCCAATTCCTTATCCAGTGAGTGGTCCATCTGTCAAATCCATGTCTCTCCAATGTAGAGACAAGGATGGTGCAGGACAGTGTCAAATGCTTTGCACAAGTCCAGATAGATGATGTCAGTTGCTCTTGCCTTATCCACTAATGCTGTAATCCTGTCGTAGAAGGCCACCAAATTTGTCAGGCACAATTTGCCCTTAGTGGAGCTATGCTGGCTGTCACCAATCACCTTCTTATTTTCCATGTGCTTCATTATAGTTTATGGGAGGATCCGCTCCGTGATCTTGCCAGGCACAGAGATAAGAGTGACTGGCCTGTAGTTTTGTGGGTCTTCCTTTTTTCTCTTTTTAAAAATGGGGGTTATGTTTCCACTTTTCCAGTCAGTGGGAACTTTACCAGACTGCCACTTCTCAAATATGATGGATAGTGGCTCAGTGACTTCATCCACCAGTTCCCTCAGGACCTGTCGATGCATCTCATCACGTCCTATGGACTTGTGCACCTTCAGGTTTTTTAAATGGTCTCCAACCTAATAATTCTCCCAGTCCTGGCCTTTGCCTTCTGCAATTTCGGCAGTGTGGCTGGAGCACTTGCCAGTGAGACTGAGGCAAAAAAGTCATTGAGTATCTCTGCCTTCTCCATATCATTGGTAACCAGGTCTCCCATTTCCTTCAAGAGAAGGTTCACATTTTCCATGGTCTTCCTTTTATCACTGACATATATACATGTATACATGTATGTATACATATATATGTGTGTATATATATATGTATACATATATATGTGTGGTGTGTGTATATATACACACACACACACACACACACACACACATATATATATATATATATATATATAAGCTTTTATTGTTGCCCTTGATATCCCTGGCCAGATTTAATTCTATCAGGGCTTTAGCTTTCCTAACCTGGTCCCTGGCTGCTCAGACAATTTCTTTGTATTCCTCCCAGGTTACCTGTCCTTGCTTCCACCCTATGTATACTTCCTTTTTGTGTTTGAGTTTGTCCAGGAGCTTCTTGTTCATTCATTCAAGCCTCCTTGTGGTTTTGCCTGACTTCCTCTTTGTTGGGATTCATCGCTCCTGAGCTTGGAGGAGGTGATCCATGAATATTAAACAGCTTTCTTGGGCTCCTCTTCCCTCCAGGGCTTTATCCCATGGTACTCTACCAAGCAGATCCCTGAGGAGGCCAGAGTCTGCTGTCCTAAAGTCCAGGGCAGTGAGCTTGCTGGGCACTCTTCTCACCTCCCTAAGGATCTTGAACTCCACTATTTCGAGGCCACTGCAGCCAAGGCTGCCCCTGAGCTTCACATTCCCCACCAGCCCCTTCTTGTTGGTTAGAACAAGGTCCAGCATAGCACCTTGCCTCATTGGCTCCTCTGTGCCTTGGAGAAGGAAGTTATCATCAATGCATTCCAGGAACCTCCTGGGTTGCTTATGCTATGTTGTGTTGTCCCTCCAACAGATATTGGAATGGTTGAAGTCCCTCATGAGGACCAGGGCTTGTGAATGTGAGGGTGCTCCTCTGTGTCTTTAGAGGGCCTCATCCACTCAGCCTTCCTGGTTGGGTGGCCTGTAACAGACCCCTACTATAATGTCACCTGTCCCTGCCCTCCCTTTAATCCTGACCCATAAGATCTTGATTGGCCTTTCATCCATCCATCAATCCATCCCCAGGCGGAGCTCCATGTACTCCAGCTGGTCATTTGATCTTATCTAAAACAGGACTGTCCTTGAGGAGGATGTTCTTCAAAGGAATATTTTTCCTTAGGAAATACTTATCAGCTGTTTTTAGGCTGCACTGTTTACCATGCATATATTTGATTGCAGGGGAAGCTTGCAAGTCTAGCAAGGAACTTTATTTTAGTATAACTACTGAATTTAAGGCCTGCAACAAAACAGGGCACTGTGGTATTGGAGTCAAGGTCTTCTGTTCAGATACTGAAGGACAAGTCTTACAGTAAATATCTCTGTGTAGGGGAAACATCCAAAAGGGCAAAACTAGAGGACAGATCTGTGTGGTTTCTTTTTTTTTTTTTTCCTTTTCTCCCCACAGTATATAGCTTAATGTCTAAGTGCAAGTATTAGTAACAACCAAATTAATACTGAGACAGGCAGAGTAGTACTTGAGTAACTTGATTATTCAGGGTAAGTTAAGTTTCAAAATATGAGTGTTTGACATTTTAATGAAGAGAAGGAGGAACATTGTGTCAAGGGCAGTAGATCTGAAATGTCTTTAAAGAAGTTGATGCATAGTGCTGTCTAGCTTTCCGTATTCCTGATTCCCTTTCCTATAGAGAATTCTGATAGTATATAATGCCTTAAATAGATAGTTGCAGGACCGTCATATGGTCAAATTGATATTTGCCCAGAACAGCGTTCCAGTGGTGTCCACAGCACTGTCTGGTTGAGTGGCACAGTTCGTATGTGACCCTGCAGAGCACAGAGGAGAACTTTGGAGCAGTGAAATTACTTGGGTCAACTCTAAATACTTGAAATTTTGCTTTGCTTCCTGATGGCTATTGCAAGACAACACATCTTGCAAGCAACATTTTACAACAATTTTCGTTTGTAGAAGAACATTAAGCCATTTCAAAACCAGTTCACCATTTCTGTAAAATGGCCCAGGGTATAGTTTTGTAATGAGAGAGCATACTGGAGTTCTGTAGTTCCAAGGAAAGGTGAGTTTGAATCATAAGACACATTACCATAGTGAACCACTTCCCAAACTTAATGCTTAAACAGTTTTAACCTATTATACATTGACTTTTCTGTCCCATGGAATAGAAAAAGTTTATTTTGCTTTGCTGCTGATGCTTCTGTTCTGTCAGAAGTTTGCCTGTCCATGCTTTTAATACCTTATGATGATATGTTTTGTTCTGCGTTGAGTTAGCCTTCTTTTGTGTAATGCTAGAAGTACTCATTTGCAGTAGGAACGCTGAGATTACTCTTCTTTGGCAGCAGTATCTCAATTATTACCAAGACTGCAAGCAGAATATGAAAGCCACTTGTATCCCTATGTGAACAGCCATCAGTCTCATTAACCATTTAATGGTTAAATGGCTGAAGACAAGTGTGAGTTTCTGAATGTGTAATGTGCACTAAGGGGAATGAATCTTTCCTCTGCTTCTTCATTAGGGGGCTTGCTTAACGTGTTGCCATGCTTTTTATGCAAAACGAGGTTTCATCTTCTGCTGGGAATGACGTGCCAACTAATGGTCTTTTTTATCATCATTATACGGCTAACCACCAGCTTGTAGTCCTGACAGGTCGTGCCATTTTCTACATAACTGCATGGTTTCAGTGTAGACATGAGATGGTTTCTTTTATTAGTGCTTATTCCACTTCATCTTTCTTAATGTAATCTAAAATTTGCTAATTTCCCTTGTTATGGGTTGAGGTTTTTTTGGACTGGTTTGCAAAAGAAATGAGGCTTGTGCAATGATCTGTTAATTCAGCCCAGTAATAACATCTGAATTTGTTAACTATTTCAACAAAATTTCAAGAAAATTAAGAGACTTTGAAGAGTTATGTGAAAGACCTAAGTCATTTGGTGAAAGAAAACCCTATTAATTTTCCTGCTGAGGGAAAGGTGCCAGAGTGAACTCAACCCATGTTAAACATTAAAGAATCCGTAGTGGAATGTCACCTCAAGATGAAGGTCCAGGGAAGTTCAGATTTGTCAGTTCTGCTGCCCAAAGGAAACTTTTTATTGGAACCAATTGTAGTTTTTAAACACTGGTGCGAGCATGAGATAAAAGATGGTTGTAGAATAGCATTTTAGAAGTTACCGTGACAATGAGGGGAGAGGAGCAAAAGGGAAACGTGATTCTCTCCATATCTGCTCTCTCTGTGTCACTATTTTTGTGTCTCTCTCTTTCCCCCCATCTCCTCCCGCCCGGCTCCACCTGTGCTGCTCTTTGTTCCCCTTGGTTCCAGCTGGCAACTTCCACCAGCCAAGAGAGCTGCTGCTTCAGCACTTTTCTGCATCTGCCAGGAAATAAATAAATAGCGGGAAGAGAAACGGAAGGGATGTGTTCTTGGTCTTTTTTTTCAGCTTTACTTAGGGCTTTTTTTTTTTTTTTCCAAATTGGATGTCTTGCAAAAATGTATTACTGTGAGAAAATTTCCTTGACACTAGAGCCAAATCCTATTGCCTCCTTGGTTTTGTTAGTTTTCTGGTGTTAAGAAAAACGCAAGTGCTTTGACATTGATGCATTGGGGAAGGATTTTTATTTATACAGCTATTAAATATGCCATTGCCATTGCAAGGTTTAACATAGTCCCCTAAGGGCTTACCAGGCATTGTGTTTTGTTTTGCTTTGCTTTGCTTTGCAAGGGGGTCTGCACCTGCACACCTGCAGGTAGCTGCAGCCCAAATTTGATTGCAGCGGGGCTTTGGGAGCTGTTTGCCCCTCTTGTCCTATAAATTCCCTCTATCTCCTCGGGAAGCTGAAGAACTATGTGCTGGCACTATTTTTGTTCCTTTTGTGCCAGTACTTTTTCCTAGTGTTTCCAGCTGTTGTGGCTGCTATCTGCCTGGGAGCTAGAGAGAACATGCCCATTCGGTGAGCCTGCCCCCCCCCCCCCCACCCCCCCTTTTTAATTGTACTTAGTTTCAGGGTTCCCTGTCCCCTAAAGTGATGTCTCATCTTATATCTGGAATGCAGATGAAGAGGTGGATTATACTTGGCACAACCAGCAGGTGAGCTTTGCACAGATAATGTGCCGGTTCAGCATGCCGCAATTAATAGCTGCTTCCAAATTAAATACCCAACTTCATTGCCATTTGCTCATTCCTCATTTGTTTGTGAAAGGAGATGTTAATTTCTCCAGCTGTGCTTAAAAAGTCTAGATGATTTAGGAGTGGTTTCCCTTCAGGAAGTTTTACTGCTTGTGGTGCAAGAACTGTCATCGTTGCAAAGGAGGCTGACAGCCTGATTCTCCTGTACAGGGAGGTTATGTCTTAACACAAAATATTTGTTTTGCCATGGATATA
This sequence comes from Nesoenas mayeri, assembly GCF_963082525.1. Lineage (NCBI taxonomy): Eukaryota > Metazoa > Chordata > Aves > Columbiformes > Columbidae > Nesoenas > Nesoenas mayeri. The sequence continues at coordinate 106,000,998 of NC_137541.1, forward strand.
TCTCATCGTTCATCTCCATGTCTATTTAATTCTTAATTAAGAGGATCATGTCACCTTTTGAAAGCATTTTCAGGTTTTTGTTTAGGTACGTTTATATTTATAAAATTCAGTAGTTAAAAATGAGTAGTGGGCTTTCCTTAATTTACTATGTTTCTGTGGTCTGTTTTTCTCAGATTGGAAGGAAAATTTGCCTTATTTTCAAACTTTCATTACAGAAATGTTTAAGTATAAACATTTCATGGAAATACTTTATTGTATTAATACAAAAACTGTACAACTATTTCCAGTGGAATTTAGAAATAACAAACACCACCATTCATCTCGTGGAAGAAGCATTTCTGCCAGTACTAAATCTTGGAAAAAAACTATATAACAACATCTAATTACAAGCCAAACTTTGCTTGACCATGTGCCTTCTGACTTTGTGAACGTGTTTGAGATCTTAAGCTACACGGAATGTTTGTGACATGGTTTGTTTGAAAGACTACTTGGAATGCAAAATAATTTCTGAAGTGATATATTATTGTTTAACATTCTTACCTAGGGTTTTGATGAATATTACTCAATATATATGCTTTCGCTTAAGATTAGCAATTTTTTAAATTCCATGAAAAACTGCAGCAACGTGTTAGTCACAACACTGTAAGATACATATTGTCAGTCTCTCGGGAAGCTGTGAAATATGCTTGTGTTTAACCAGCCAGGCCAGTCTATAGGGAACTTCTTGTGCATTCTGAAAACACCATGGCTGAGCTTCCACTGGGAAACAGGACACAAACAGTGGCCAAACCCACCTTCACCGCAGTGAGCTCGGTCTGAACGTTGCTCTGCTCTTTGCTTCGTTACTGAGTCTGCTGCTTTCAGAGCAAGAAACTGGTGGGAAGAAGCACCAATCTGGGGTGATTGTGGATCCCTTTGATATACAAAAACAAAAAGAGGGTTTGATCATTGAACAGTGAGAGGGGGCTTTGGTTGCCATTTTTACTTTTTGAGGTGTAACAGGGAGAAAAATAAAGGATAATCAGCAAAAGCATGTCTCAGGTTTTTGTAATTATTTTTAAGTGCTGCTCAAAATTAATGTTGTTTCGGTAGTTTTTTCATCAAACAGCAACTGAGGTAGGGACCAGTGACACAGTGTTGCCTTGCAGTACTTAGGGCTCTTGTCCTGAGTGTGGCCCCTGAGATGCCATCCCTTTTCCTGGCCTTGCGCACTGCCTCTGTTGTAAGAGAAAGGCAGGTTGTCACCCTGAGCACCACGTAGCACTTTTCAAGGGCCAGTGGTGGCATAAACATTAACGGGTTCAGAAACAACCCCTGCCCTGACTGGCCACCCGATGGCTGTGTCAGCATGGAGAAGGGGCCGAGTTGCCTCAGCACTATGGGTCAGGCCCCTGAAAATCAGAGGCTGGGAAATGCATTTCTCTGACATCTCTATCCTTCTTTCAAACCAAATGGACACCAAAGCTAATAGGCTTTGAAAAGTATTGGGGGAGAAGGTTTGTTGCAGTGTGGTCACGTCTGCCTCATCTTTATGGGAAGCTGGATTATCTACAGGCATGGAAAGGACCTCGGGCCATCCCTAGACACCATCTCCCTTCCACAGCAAAATCCCATTTCTGTGTCATTCTTGAGCGATTTGTTAATCCCTGGTAATAACTCTAACTTTTATAGGCAATGTACTCTACTGCTGCCTTATCTTTAGATTTAAGAAGGGGTTTTTTTTTAAGCCCTGTGTTGTTTGCAGCCTGTCTATAGAGGATATGAAGCACAGATTATTCCTCTCCCTTTTCAAGCCAGCTGTTATTGTGCCTACTTTTAGTTTAATGTTGCAAACTGTCATTTACACATTTCTGCAGTGAGTTTTTGGAAAATGAAGGTAGAGAAAATTTTTCTTCCAAGAAACTTAAAATATCATTTGCTAGTAAGATAGATAAAGATACAAATGGTTCTATCAGATGCAGGAACAAAAACCATACAGACATGATTCTTTGGTGAAGAGGGAATTTCATTACAGCTTTCCTTTGGGCCCTGAGCGGGGATGCCCGTATGCCTTGTGCATGCCAGCACATTTTCAAGGGTGCTGAGGAAGGTCCTCCTTATGGATGGGGCTGTGCCACCAGGCCCAGGGGTCTGCCATCTGCTTGTATGGCATTACCGAACACAACCTCCCGGGCAGCCAAAACACACCAACCGACTGCACGGTCTTTACCGTCCATCAGTGAATTGTGTTCAGGGTTGTTGTCTGCAGTGAGACTATCCTCTGGCTCCAACGGGTTAATCCATAAAAAAATTTGTGAAGATTCTGATGTTCATAAAGACATCTTAGTTTCCACCAAGGCAGACTTGAAGTTCCTACAGATGCATTGAAATGGTGGATTGTATTGCATGGTGTGTTTGTCAGTTGTTGTGTTTTTGTTTTGGTTTTTTTTTTTCCTTCTAGTTTTAAAAACATGGTTCTTACTGATAGTGGCTTTTTCTTGTGGTCACATATGTTCTTCACCCCTGAAACCAACCTTGGTTGTGGACCAGAAAAGAAGGCTTGTTATCAGAGGCCGGTTTTCAAAGAGCCTTCATTGGAAATATTGGCACCACTCTGTTTAAAAACAAACAACAAACATCAAAAAGCCCAAACCCAACACCAAATCCTCTCTAAGGGAATGAATTCACAGTAAAATTATGTCGAGTAGGAAATGTTTCTTATTCATTCCTTGAAAAATGAGAGGTTTACAAAGCTCATGGGGGCAAGCTAAGTTGGGTGGTTGCCTTCTTACATGTCTGTCAAGACCTACAGAAGACCCGCAATTACTGTGAAAACGATTTCATTACAGTATACTTAATAAATAGACTTAGAAAAAATTTTAAACTCTTGAAATATTTTGTTACTTTTCATTCTGCTTCTCTGGGACTTTCCTACTCAAAGTTTCATTTGATGCCAACTTGTTCAATGTGTTGGGTTTTTATAGTCTGTGCTCTCATCTGTGGGCTGTGTTCTAGGTTTGGACCTAAATGGACTGTAAATACCTTGCACAGGAATCCAAGTTGACTCCTTTCCAAAGTTTTTGTAGAAAATCGATTTCCTGTGAAGAGTGTCAAGTTTTTCAAGGTTAATACTCTGTGGATATGCCTCCAGGTTTTTTATCAAGCTAGGAAAAAAAAAAATCTGATATTGTTATGCAATATGAATTAAATTTGTACTCTTGATGTACACTAAGTGCAATCATGCACATCATTTCAATGTGGTGACAATTATTATTATGAAAGCAATTTTGAGGGATTTAAAAACAATGAGAGCTGAGGGTGTGGTACCCAAGGTACAGAATACAAATGTATTCCATTAGAAACTAGTTTAATCGGATAATTTTTACATGACTTGTTCATTGTGAACCATTTTTTTCTGTATTTCTGCATCTGGGAGAATGACATGGACAGGTAAACCCATAGGTTTCTAAAAGAGCATGGCTGTTTCAAGGAATCACAGTTATTTTTCTTAAAATATTTTTAAATAGTTTTTCCAAGCTGTTTTCTTTTTGGTATTTTGCATACTTTTGCTGTTTACTGGAATATTTGTAATTGTCTCAATTTTTCCATGACCATTTGCTTAGGAAGATGCAAATAAACAATGGATGTGTACATTTCTCACTGCTTATTTGGAAGAAAAAGGTAGCACAGTTGTCTTAATTTGGCAGAATTAAAATATCCAGGTTTTGTCTGTACCTCAAGAACGTCTGGATTCAGAGACGTACAGTTGTTCAATGCTGTACTGGATCTGTCAGAAAATACCCCTCTTTGTGTTAGTAAGATACGTATAGCTCAGACATTCAGAATTATTTGTGGCATCAATCCCAACCATGGTTTTGAAATTGTAGTGAGTTTATTCTTTCTTGTACCTGCCACACTTGTTGCCTATATATATATATGTGTGTGTGTGTGTGTATCTATATATGTGTGTGTGTATATGTATATATATATTTAACTTCTATTCTTTTTGCCCATCTTTTCTAAGAATTTGTACTGGCCAGAAACTTTTCAGGGAATTAGGATTGGTATTTTTTTTTTTTTTTAAAAAACATACAGTGTTGTATTTAATTTTCTCATTATTAGTTAGAGCAGACAAGTTCTTTTAATTCAGAGCTAACATAGTGGCATAGATTATTTAAAAAAATCACCTTATCTTGATGTAGCGTCTTCTATAAAATCTGAGAGTCTTTCAGATAGAAATTGTAAGCCCCAGCAACTTCTAAGGGGGAAAAAAAAGGCATTATCTTACATATCTTACCTCAACTCTTCTTCCTTTCTTTTTTCCCCTCAGCCTACCCCAAAAACCAGTGATTATATGCAATCTAAATTTAAGTATTAACACGTGTGGAAAAAAATCACTCCTGCTTTTTCACTGAAGACCTGGTTTCAAGAGCAAAATAAAACTAAGCCACAGTTGAAAGAGTTCAAGTGAAGCAATGTCACAATAATGTGGTTTTTGTTGTATTTAAATATTTTTCTGTTACATTTAAACTTTCTGTCTGTGTGCTATCAATAATGAGAACCTCTGAAATTTAACTTGCCATTGTAAAATAAATCTTGAGGCTACTTTTTGTAGCAGATTCCTTGCTGTGCAGCAGCGAGGTAGGTAGACCGATATTAGTTCGGTGGAACCAGAGTGAAGGGGAGTGTTTGGAATTGGACTTTTCCCTCATACCTTGCTTCTCGTGCTTAACAAAGCGGTTGTTGTTAAGTCTACTAAGCCAGCAGATTCCTGTGCAAAAGCACTGAGGGGAATTAAAGGCTTAAGAGGTTCCTGTGTTCTCAGGAGTTTAAATAGTTTAGGCAAAGAAAATAGGGGAAAGAGTATATATGTATTTGTTCAGTGCTAGTGCTTTTGCTTGTTCTCAGTTAGGCTCCAGACTAACAAAGCAGTCAAGAAATTGGGTGTTTTCAGCCCATGAGCTTTTCTAGTGAATTTGCACGGGGCTGTTTTCTGTGAATCTCAGAGACAGAAATCTTTTTAACTTTACAGCTCTTACAGAAGAGAAGAATTTCTCTCTCAATTGTACATACAGTACCTGCTTACTGAAATATAAATTTATTAAAAGTCTTCTGTGGTTTTGCTCTTTTAAAGCTGCTGCACTTTGGCTCCCTTTTGTGAACATGTTGTAGGGTTTAATTGCATGATAAACCATTTTCTCTGCAAGACTCTTGTTTAATTTAGTGCAAAAATTGTGCAAAGTATAATGCAGACGGTTAGGAAAAAGAAGAGAGGCTGCCGCCTATGAGACGTGAATTGGCACGCAATGTAAGCTTGTTCTTTGGTATCCAGCTTTCATTAAGCAATAATTCTCCTAAAGACTTCTGCCTAAATATAAAATTTGTCAGTGTTAAAGAACAAGAAAGAAAATAAAGTGATTGCAAGGAAAAATGATTGCTAAATAGCTCATTTGCTGTCCTGGTGCATAGGCTTGATTTTTCAATACTGAAACAAAGTAATGCTAAAAATGAACAGATATTTAGAAAAGCTGCATGTGACAAGCTTTTACAAATCCCTTTTATTCTAATATGTGGTAATATGTACAGATGTATTTTTGTTTTTTCTAGTTTAACTCCGGAAAGTCCTGTGAAAGAGTCATCAAAGCCTTGCAGCTGATATTTTTAAATACTTTGCCTGCTGTGATGTGTTAATAATGGAGGTATATTAAAACAAGCATGTTGTTAGCTGTTGTCTGAAGACCGGAGAAATTACAAACTGAATAATTCAGCATTTCAAATACGAAGTGAGCTCCTCTTGCACATGCCACTGTACCAAGAGCTAGTGCAGGCGTTTTGGTGGCAGCCACCAGTGGAAATGATACACAGCCACTCTTTCCCAGTGCATCCTCCTCTTTCCCAGTGCTGGGCTCCTTTTGCTTGACCGATGGACCAGTACGAAATATTAATAATTGCTTAATACAGCCATTATTAGAGCAGATTATAAATACCGAGTATGCAGCACAACGCGCTTTGTGAAGAGGAGTGTGGAGCTCTCTTCCTAAGGCAAATGCAGATTTATTGTACTGTTTTTGGATATTATCAAAACACGGGTGATGCTCAGTTTCTGAATTGTCCTGCTTGATTGCAGAAGCATTTCTTGCAGGCTTAAAGATAAGCACTAGCTCATATACCTTAAGTGAAGTGAGACCTGGATCACAAATAGCTATGCTCATATCCTTATGAAATTGGCCTGTGGAAATAAAAGGAGAGAAGCTTTCGTTTGCTTAGTGCAAAAATGACAAAATGTTACTTGTGAATGTGTAGAAGGAGGAAGCACGGACATAGGAATTATTTTCGAAGCAGTTGTAGTATTTTGTGTAGAAAAGAGTAAAAAATCTTTCTTAAAATTGCTTGGGGGGGGTGGGAGCGGAGCTCCACTACTAGAAGAAAACCACTAAGATTTTATTGGACATTTTCTTCTTGCTTTGCAGATAGTAGTATATGTCTCCTGTAATAATCATTAGTGCCTTTGGAGATCTGAAATCAGCATGCAATACCAGCTATGGATCACTCTCCATTTTACCCATGTCTTCAGAGTCAAATAAATCAGCAGTCATTTCTTAGCCCAATAAGAAGTGTTAATAAGTTCTTCCTTATTAATTTGCTATTTTGAGCCATAAATGCTTGTTGAAAGTTGTGCCAAGAATTTAGAAATTAAGCGGAGATTTGCATACCTACGGCAAATCTCAGCCCTTGGGTTGCTCCCCTCAGCTGCACAAGCCCGTGCAATGCAGCAGATACTCTGTGTGGAGAAAGGGCTGTTATAAGGTTATTTTCAGTATTTGTCTGAAGCCCTAGAAGTCCAAAGCCATTCCTGAGAGTTTCTCAGAACCGCAAATTATGCTGTCATTATCTGAGGGCGGGAGAGAAAGGTTGAGCAGAAATTGCTGTGGCAGCGACTTGTCATGGATTGTGCAGCATCTGTGATAGACGAGAAATAGGCTGCACCATTAGGGACTTTTGTCTTTCCAGGGTGAACCAGCCTTAGCTGTTCGACACAAATTGCCACAGACCTGGTGGTTAGAAAATCACAGAATTTCACTCCAGACTCACCTCTCTGTCAGTGGATTATGCCCGTTTCAATTGAGTGCAGTGCTCCTAATAACATGTCAATTAATTTTAAGTTGCACAAATCTTCACTCTGCTACCAAAACTTAGAAAACAAGCTTCATCAGTTGCTCTCTGGGACTTTGGAGAAGACTTAATTTAAAGCACTCTGTATGACTTTTGTTCTTTTTTTTTTTAATGTACACTATTTAATTTTATAAGTGGTTTTGGATTAAGAAGAAGAGTAGTTTTGCTACATAGTTCGCTGGATCTTTAAACCCATGTTGCTAAAAGTTTATGCTGGATAATCTATTTGTATGGTGCTATGGAAGATTTTGCAAGAGGGCTGTGATTCTTAAGTGTTGTATTATTTATTTTTGCATATCATGATATTTGAGTCTTACAGTTATTTTAAGCAATTGAAGATTAGGGAGGAAAGGCTAATGGAAACAAACATAAAGTTGGTACTGAACTGAATGTTTGAACCCTCAGCTGTATTGCACTAGCCAGAGTTAAAAAATCTGGTGATAAAGGGTGTATGTTATCATTTATATATTAGACATCAGCATATAAGAAAAGTTTTATTCTTATTTTACTTTATTGGAACCAAGGCCCACTGAAAACAAATCGATCCAGAGGGATTAACTTTAGTATTGTCTCATAGAAAAGCCTTGCTGTGAACTGAGCCTTGTATAGGAAAGCCCATCCTGCTTTGATCCACATGCCAGGCTTTAGCTGCAGGTTTCTGGATTTCACTGCAGAATGACTTTGCTGCTGTATTTTTTTGGCCAGCTCTGCTACCCATCAGTCCCCAGCTGGGTTCAAGTCTCTGTATTTTGAGGGGATCCAGGAATGTTTTGCAGGTGCATGGGTAGCCAGAGCTAATGGTAGTCGTGGAACTTATCCGCAGCTCAGTGCAGCTGCAGAAAATTCAAATTTCAGCTCAGTTCAGGGTGGCTGCCTGTGCTTATTTTTATGGACTGCTCTTATTTCTTTGAGTAATTGTCGAAGGCAGTTACCTCTCTTGCATTCTAAAGAGATTGTCCCAAAAGTCATGGGAAAGCTGAATCAATTAATTACACGTTATTTCAGACCAATGCAGAGCAACGTTTGCTTTAACCCTTGTCTAACCCTTTGTCTGTATGTCTCCAAGGGAAGGGCTTTCCAGACTGCTCTGAAAACCCTCACTTGGGTGTGTGAGCCCACAGAGGGGGAAGGTCTGTGGCTGGGCAGGCACTTTTGGGCACCCCCTGGCTGTTGTCCTCAGAGCTGCTGAGGTGTTCTGGAAGAGCTTCAGTGGTGGCTGAGCAAGCAGAAGTGGGCATCTCTTGAGCTTTGGACAAGGATTTTGTAAGAGCGTTTTTGGGAGGAAACCTGAAGGACAGCTCGATGTGCTTGCAGTCAGCAGTGCTACTGCTGCTGGTGGGCTAAAGAGCTTGGCCAAAATGAGGTAAACTGTTGACAGAGGCCAAAAAGAGAGTTTTGATTATTGCTCTCCCAGTGGCCAGAGTGACTGCATCTGAGCCATCTCCGCCAATGGCTTTTTAGTTTCCCAGACTGCCTTGTTGGTTGGGTTAAATTCCTGTTTACTAGACTTCAAATAGCAGAAATCTGTGTTTAGATGGAAACTTTAAAGCCGAAAGATTCTTAATTTCCTCACAGGCCTTGTATTGTAATGATGTAAGTTGCCACTGAAATCTAAAATGTAAACATCAGATGTTTTTCAGTAATCTTTCTAGTCAACTTTAGATATGCTCTGTGTTCAGTCTCTTGTCATCTACAACAAATTTGATCCCTCAGCTCTACTGTAAGTTAAACTGTGGCCCATGGGGCTCAACATCTGAATCTCTTGTCCCCATGTGGAGGGGAAGCAAATGAGGTGCTTCATTTGATGGTCATCTGAGATGATATTAGGAACGGCTGAGGGAACTAGGCTGTTCAGCCTGGAGAAAAGGAGGCTGAGGGGAGACCTTATTGCCCTCTACAACTACCTGAAAGGAGGTTGTAGCAAGGTGAGTGGCAGTGTCTTGTCCCAAGTAGAAAGTGATAGGACATGAGGAGATGGCCTGAAGTTGTGCCAAGGGAGGTTTAGACTGAATATTAGGAAAAATTTCTTCACAGAAAGTGGTGTCAGGCACTGGAAGAGGCTGCCCAGGGAAGTGGTGGAGTCGCTGTCCCTGGAGGGGTTTAAAAGATGCATAGATGAGTTTCTTAGGGACATGGTTTAGTGCTAGAGTTAGGTTATGGTTGGACTTGATGATTCTGAGGGTCTTCTCAAACTGAAATGATTCTGTGGTGAATTTATTTACATCTAATTTGGTTCAGATATGTGGCTGGACACATCAGGACTGTGATGGTGGCTGGGCGGGTTGTGTCCTATCAACAAGTAGAAGTATACTCACAGAGAAGAAAAGGCTGTTTGCCTTCCAGATAAGTAGAGAAATGTTTTTGCCTGGATATTTAAAGATAACAGCAATTGTTATGAGGTTTGCTGTTGATTGCTCTTGGTATGCTTTCAGCTGTGAAAACGCCTACAAATGGAACAGATCATAAAGTTATCCTGGCATAGCATCTGAGAGTGAAAGTCCTGAAGTATTTCTTTGTTGTAGTTGTAAAGAAATGTGGAAATAATAAGGCAGCTGTTGTAGCAGCAGCAGCAGAGGGCTACAGTACCATCTGTGGGCAGTCCTGTAGACCTCTTGATGGTGATGGCAAGTTAAAATAGCTTTGTTTTCTGGGATTCATTCCTGGCAATGCAGTGCACCTGGACAGAATGAAGTCTTTAAACATTGTCATTGAATGATAAAAGAAAGAAAGATTTAACTGAAAAGGTCTGTATTTTGGGTAGCCTTGGCTTGAGTGTATCAGTGGAAGCATCAAAAGAGATGTCTGATAGCAGTTAATTTTTATACATTCACAAAGGGGATCATGGAATGGCCTTTCTCCCCATTTTCCTCATTGTAGTTTGACTTCAGGATTTATCTAGCATGCATTTCTATTCTTTTTTCTTAGGTGTTATGAGAGTTCCCAAATTTGAGAATGTATTTTCATTGCCTATTAAGAAAATGTTGTGGTGTATCCACAGGAGATGTTATCTGCTTGCTGCTGAGCTCAAAGCTTGTCACTTTTTCAGCTGTTTCAAGTTAGTTTTTGCACCTTAGGTGAGCTTGTTGAGCTTCTTTATGGATGATGAGAGGAGGATTTTCACTAACTGTTACTTATACCAAAGCCTTTTATGATGGTATTTTAGCATGAGAACAAAACAGAGTTGTATTGCTGGGCTTCCCAAGTTAGCTCACTTGTTGACAAGTAAGTCACAACAAATAGTTTGTTCTTGATAGCTTCTTCAGAGAGTAAGGTAAATCCCACCTAACAACATGTTATTATGTAAAAAAAGGAAGCTGACTTTTCTGTAGTACACATTGGTATTGTATGAGTAATACCCGAATTGAATTTTGACTTAAGCAAAGAAAATTACTTCAACCCAAACCAATGGGGCTTGTTTTTTTCCGAAAAAACTTCTCAGTCTGTGGAGTGTTAAGAGGCTGAAATTTGACAAAAGATAGGATAAAGATTGTCTGTATGAATAAAAAACTGCAAGATTCAGTCAAATGTTTTTAAGCAGGCTTGTGGAGTCTTGCATTATAAACGTTATAAAATGTCAGGGGTTGTTTTGTTGTTGTTGTTGTTTTTTTTTTTTTTACAAAAAACCTCCTCAGAGTATGTGTTTTAATCCATGTTTGAATGGCAGCAATAGAGGGACCATTCTTTCCATGTAAAAAAGATTTTGACAGATTGAGGAAACCTCTCCTGTTAAAGTTTCCTTGTAAGGACTGAGCTTCAAGTTACATTTTATTTCAGTTTTCTATACACACAGAGTGTTTTGAATGGATTTTAAAAATAAACATGTTGAAACACATTGGAGTTCAGAGTAAATGTCGTTCTAAATAATGAAATCAAGCTTATAAACGAGTGTCATATTTTAAGTCGGAAAAAATGTGCTCTCAGGATGAAAATATGCTAATGGAAATGCTGCTTGTGTGAAGTGTTCCTTGAAGTAATTAACAGCTTGGTTGCTGAATTGATTTAAAATGATAAAAACACAAGGGTGGACTACCTTTCTCCAAAATGTATCCTTATTAAAAACAGTGTTGTTCTTCAACATTCCTGTGATCATCCTGTATTTTCATTCCCAAAGGGGGCTGGTGCAGCTTCTGTGCAAAACGCGGTGTTTGCACTTGAGCTGGAGAGGAACTCTCTCCATTCCCTCTCACTAATAGTCAGGCTTAGGTACTGTTCTCAGCTCAGCCTCCAGAAGATGAAAGTTTTAGGGACATGTGCTTATTTTGGTTGGCTTTGTGCCAGTCTTGACCGAATTCCAATGTGGATGGTTCTATCCTGCCTCCATCAAGCTCGCCTTGCAGTGTCAGTGGCTTGGGGATGAGGGGGCTCCAGGATCATGGCTCCGCTGAGTGGGCAGGAGTTGGAGGGTCTGGGTTCTCTTCTCTCATGTCCTGGACCTTCGATGTGCTGTGTCCCTAAATAAGTTCTTGGAAGAGAAGAGGTGAGTAGGAAAATGAGCAGAAGTCCTTGGAATTACTCCTGGCTTTAAAGAAGCATATTTTCAATGTATAAAATGTAGAGTGTTAACCGTCTCTGGGATGGGCTTTACGAAGCTCACATCTCATGTCCAAGAGAATGAAAAGCTCTTGGCAGGGACATGCGTCAGAAGAAACTCGGATAAGCCCTGTGGAAGCTTCCTGCAATCTACTTGTTTGGGTGGGGTGGGGGGACAGTTCTGTATGTTCCATTTGACTTGGGACATGATGCATATTCTCTTGCTTTTACAGTAAGATTTGAGAAGCAGGTAAAACAGCTGTAACCAAATTCTTCATACTCTGCAGATTTCTGTGGGAATTCGGTGTGATTTTGGCAAGGCGGTGTATGCAGCATTTTGGAGAGTGACCTGCTAAATATCTGCATTTCCATATCCAGATGCTGAGGAGCTGATTATCTGCAAGGAATGCAAAGCAGTTCAGTGAATAAATAGACTCATACTTTTATGAAAATCTGTACTGCCTGTTGGTATCCTTATGCTGAGTTTTTAATCTGGAGTAACGTGTTTTCAGGCTCTTTATTTTTGTGTTGCAAGTGTAATAAGCTTTAAAACTTCACTCATAATCCTATATAAATTTATTGGCACAAGCTGTATTTATTGACCTGGAGAGTTTTTTTATGTGAATTTTATAGAGACTAGTGAATATGAAACACAGGTAGGAAAATTTTAGGTGGGTCAATGCTGTTCTTCGAGCATTTGTTTTCCAAATAGTGAGAAGGAAAATGCAAGGAGGCTTTGAAAAGAATTTCCTTCATCTCTTTCACCCCTGAGGGCTTTTTGCACACTCCTGAAGGCATGTGTTTACTGAAGATGATGCTAGGTTTTTCTTGCAAAGGGAAGACAGAATGGATTATCAGCAAATGTACATAACAACCTCTGACCTAATTCTGTAGGCACTGCTGTCAAGAAAATAATTTACTTGATGTGGAGACTGTCAGGTATTTCTCAGGAGTGGTGATTCTTAAGCTCCCAATAAGACTGTCATTAGATGAAAGTGTCCACCTTTTCCACATCGCGTGTAGATCAAAGATTCATTAGCGTTTGTATATTAAAGACTGAAGGTTGAGCTTAGGGGATGGGATTTCTTTCAGGTATACTTTAACACTTTTAAGTATTAGCATGCATCAGCAGCCTTTATTCCCTGGCAGAGTTTTTCTAGCCAACACTCCTTAATAATTGAAATCTTTTGATTAACAGTGCTGACTCACATATCTTGGTAGCTGCACAGTTCAGATCGGTATTTTTTGTAACTTGCGGTATGCTGGCATTGCCAGCCTTCCTCCTTGAAGAGAAGTGCTGCATGATTCGCATTCTTGAGTTTCTGTGGGCACCTGCAGCTGCCTGGGGTCAGGAACAGGAGAGAGGACTTGACCAACCCTTGCACTGACTGAGTATTGACCACTCTGCTCCTGCCCTGCCTTCACACCCTTTAGTGATTGACAACAGCTGTGGGGGTGTTTGTTTGTTTGTTTTTAACCTCTGCTTGGGGCTTGAGTTTTTCTAGTATCTAAAATACTTCTGCTGGTTAGGCTTCAATGTGAGACTTACGAGTTCGTTTGAAAACGGTTTTAGCATTTGGTTTCATGTGAAGTATGCACTGACTCGTGAGCGTCGTAGTTCTCGGTGTTGCCATAGAATGTTCTGCGTGGAGCCACTGGAAAAGCGTTTCCGTGTCCGTGGAATGAGGTGCTTTCCCCTGGATGTGCAGAGGTGTGATGGCACGTGGAGCCCTGGTGGCGCAGGCTGATGTCAATGGTTCTGGTTGGTGCCAGGAGGAGGGAGTTTGGGGAAACTCTGGGGTGCTATGGGGAGGTTTTTGCCTCACAGCTCTCTGCTGCTCTTACCACTGTGTTAACTGAGCTGCTAAGCCTTGGCAGTTTCAGTTGCTTGCCTTGTGATTTAAAACCGTGGTATTCTTTAATGTAAAGCGATGATCATGCAGAGCTCAAACAGTCAGAACATTTTGTAATTAGGTCTTCAAACATATGTTATGTATGTGTTGTCTTGTATATCATAAACTAAGCCATTTTTAATTCCTTTTATTTTGAGTGTTGGAACTGCACTTGCTTGGAATAGCTAGATTTTAGTGAGTATTTCAGGTGATGTTTTAAAAAACCCTCTAAAATAGGTAAAACTTCTGGGTTTGAAAGGCAAGAGGGCAGAATTAAGTAATTACAGAAATACCCCTGTTATGAAGGAGCAGAGCTGAAGAGCCTCATCCATAGCAGAGGACCTTCCTCTGCACAGCTGGGTATGTCCCTGCTCCAGCAGCACATTCCTGTTGCCTTCCCAGGCAGGAATCCTCTTGGATCCAGGACATGACATTTCTTACTTCACTTTAAATAATGAAGAGATAGATACGTAGCCCTGGACTCCAGGTAGCATTACAGACATCTGAACAATGATCTGTTCAGAAAGAAATACCTGTTTAAGAATGTAGCAAAACTCGTCTGTAACAAGCAGATCAAAGACTCTGTAAACACAAATTAAAAAAAAAAAAAAAGGCAAGTGGGTCAGGTGAATGACAGAATTTTGAGATAAGCTGTTGATAAGCTGCTGCTTCAAATATTTGTCCTTCAAACAGTTACAAGAGGGTGATTGATCCAGAAGGGAGCCCAGGGTTGCTTGGTGGTTTTGCTCTGAGCTGTGGCATTGTGGCCGCTCGCTCTCCAGAGAGCGCTGGACCAGGTGTGCACTGCAGGATGGCAGAAGCTTTTCAGCATGTTCCTTAAAACACAGAGGCATTTGATGATCTGGAAAATCTTTCTACCTCATTATAGCATGAGCAAGGATAAGTAAAAAAAAAAAAAAGTGCTTTCTGGGGTTAGGCTGTAGTGGAAGGTGCAGCCAAAAAATTTCCTTTAATGTAGGAGCCAGTGATGCTGATTTTCTTTTTCTTTCCGAATGAATTGAGTATGCCTTCAGGTTTTGTGCGTTCTTCACAGACTCTAACAACCTGCATGGAGATTTGAGTGCCTTTGGGCTCGGTTTGCCCACAGATGACAGGCAATGACAGCGGGGCAGAATGGACAAAAACGGCACCAGCTGGTTATAGATGATGCTGTAGCAGCATTAATGGCTAAATGGAAAAGCAAAATTCCAAGCTCTGCCTTTTCTTTACAGCTGAAAACCTTTGCTTTGAGGCAGCAGGATGGTCATCTCAGCTTGCCCATAGGATTATGGAATAGTTGTTTCTGATTTTACCTCTTTTTCTACTTAGAGAAAATAAACTTGAGCTCTAGCCTCATGTTTAGTTCCTGAAGTTTAGCTCTTGCAATGTAATTTAGACCTGCCCAGGGTGTTTGAGAGGTCAGTGCTCTTGGAGACTGCAGTGGAAACTTGTTTTGGAGAGAACTGAGGAGAGCTGGAACAATATCAGATTGTGCTGGGAAAAGCTGCTTCATGCGGGATGTCTTCAAGGAGCAATTACAAAAATAACACTCACTGTCAGCCGATAGAGCAGAGCAGTGAGTGGATAATAAAGACAAAAATCTGCTTCGTGTTCCAACATCTCAAGATGTAAAGCTTTGCTATTAGAAGTTTGCATGGAGACGATAATTTAAAACAGCCACCCTTCTGAAGAGCTCATAGTTACATTTTAAATTTTAATGTTGACGAGTTGGAGGTTTGTTTTTTGTTTTTAAAGAGTATATATTTTTATAACCATAGAAAAACTTATAGCCTGTCAGAAGAGTGTGCAGGCATCTAGATCTTGCTCTTCTTCCCCCTTCTTATGGCTGCTGGTTAGGGAAGTTGGTGTGATTCATGTATAGAACGTGTGTTTTAAGCCTACCTGCTGAAATCCCATTGAACTGAGGGGTGCTGTTCCAGAACTAACTGAGAACAAACACGAGATAGACACTACTACAGCTTACCATCCTTCTCTGAAAAGTGTTGTTATCACATGTTGTATGAAATGAACTTTTTTCCCATAATTGGCAAATGACTCATGAAATTTTCATATAAGCAGTTACACCAGTTTTTAATCCATGCAACATTGTGTTCTTGCCTTGCAAACAGATAAATTTTTGACTAATTCTGTTTATCATCCTGAGGTTAGGTTTGGCAAGTAACATCTGTAACCTGCCACCACGAAAAATTATTTCCAACATGTTCTTCATTAAACTTTTCTGCAATATTCAGCTGTCACTTGAGGGTTACAGTTTTCTGCTGATGATTTAAAAATTGCAATGAAAATTGACTGTCAATACTTCTGTATTAAAATCCCTTGAAGTATCAAGGTATGCAAGTTGTTTTGATTTATTATACATGTGTGTCTGTTTAGCAGTGTACGAATAGAAAATATCTTTTCTTTGCTTGCTAGCTTGCTGAAAAGTATGCAATCTGAACTGACAACAGGAAAGGATAGAAAGAATTTGTTTTTAAACATCAGTTGAATGAAAGCAGAACTAATGCTTCCTGTGTATTTCAGAGGATGTTTTC
Organism: Nesoenas mayeri; assembly: GCF_963082525.1. Lineage (NCBI taxonomy): Eukaryota > Metazoa > Chordata > Aves > Columbiformes > Columbidae > Nesoenas > Nesoenas mayeri. The sequence continues at coordinate 106,017,124 of NC_137541.1, forward strand.
AAATATCTTAGTTTCAAAGTGTTCTCTTTTTCATTGGAGAAAGAGTCTAGTTTCAGCTTGAAAAAATACCATGTCACATTCGTGTACCTTAGTTCTGATGGATCTTGGAGTCTGTCGCACAAACAAGCTTAATTTCAGTATTGCATATCGCTGAATGTAATCTGCCCGTCAAGAGGCTGTGTGCACTGACCCTGTAAAAGGTAAAACAGGAAAACAAAAAAATAATGTAGTATTAAGTTTAAGCTGCTGTGGAAATTTGAGCAGGCAGCATGTTGTGAGGAATTAATTTTGGATAAAGACTAATCTGCTGCCTACCACTGTGGTTGCTGGAGCCAGAGGCTGCTCCCATTAGCAGGGTCCTGATGCAGGCAGCACAAAATGCTGTCTGGAAGGAAACCAAGATCCTCTCCTTTAACTGTACAAGTTGATAAGAGTAAATGCTTGTACCTGCAATCAATCTGTATGAGCACCTGCAATTAATTGTGTAATAAATTTGGCTACCCTGTCAGCTTGCATCTTTTGCTCTGGGCCATTAACAAAGAGATCTGGAATTAGTTACAGAAATAACACAGAGGAGCCTGTGCCTACAAAAGATGTTTCTGTTGTTACCACTAAAGAGCAAAATTACAGCAAGGCAGTTTCAGGTTCATTGGCTGTAAGTGTGCTTGAGAAACAACACTGCTTTTTCGAAAGATGGTATATCCTTGATAAAAATTTTTAGTCTGCTCGATGACGGAATCACAGATTTCTGTGATTTCTGTGACATGGTCCTGATGCTCTGCCCAGGCCTCCCAAAACAGGACGAGTACAGTGGTTGGCTCTTCTGATAGCAGGCCCAGGCTGCGGGCAGGCGGGCTGCTGTCAGGGGACCCACTGGTGCCGTGGGGACCCTACAGTGGGGAGGGTGGCTCCCTGTGACAATGGGGAGCCCTCTGCAACCTCGTGGTCTGCACTGTGCCATCCATGCAGGTGGATGCAATGTGCTTGGCTCCTTCCCGCATCCCGAATAGGTCACAGCTCTCCGCTGAGAAGTGCCCCTCTGCCTGCTTTTCTGTCCCCAGCACGCTCACATTTTCAATCGTGCTTTGACACCATCCCTCTTGAGCATGTGCCAAGTGCCCTGTATTCCCACCAGACAACAAAAGAGGTAAGGGGCGACAGGTGGAATTAAAAGAAAAAAAAGCCAAAGTGACTTCAGAAAAACGATATGTAGAGAAAGGGCAATGGCAAATGCCGCTGGTTAGTTGAAGTTGTCCACATACAGAGAATCAATCTCTTTTCATCAAGCGGTAAGAGGGAAAAAAAAGCTTCTTGACATATCTTGCGATTAAGGAATTAAGCCATACATGTCTGAAACTCACAGGAAGAGAAGTAAGCCAGAGCTGATGCAGTCAAAGCAGAAGCCACATCCAGAGAAGAATTTGCTTGAAGATAATTCTTTGATTAGTACGAATTATCATTCTAAAATATTTATTTTTTTCAGAAATTGTTTCACCACTATATGTGTGTATGTGTACATATTTACATGGCCCCACGTTGCGCCATGAGAGGTTTAGATTGGATATTAGGAAAAAATTCTTCAAGGAAGGCGTTGTCAAGCATTGGAACAGGCTGCCCGGGGAAGTGGTGGAGTCACCATTCCTAGAGCTGTGCAAAAGACATTTAAATGAGGTTCTTAGGGACATGGTTTAGTGCCAGAGTTAGGTTGTGGTGGGACTCGATGATCGTGAGGGTCTCTTCCAACCGAAATGATTCTATGATCCTACATATAAAAATAAATTAGAAAAAACAGACTATTCATTTGTGCTGTTTGTTTATACACATGACATAGGAATACTTTCTGCCATGCTGTTGTAGGTTGGGAGCAGCCCACGAAGAACCAGCACAGCTCTGCTGTCATCCTGCACAGAGGCGATGAACCTCGCCAACTAGGAGATCTTGCTGGGTGTATTTTCAGGAAAACAACTTGCAGCTTCCTTTCACATCTGGGGGGGAATGAGTCTTTGTTCTAACCTCAGCATCCAGCTGAGGTTCATTTGTGAACATTTGGGAGCTCTGTGGCTGGGAGAACTGGCGCCTGTGCTTAAAACCTGCTGATAGCTCTTGTTTGTGTAGCTGTTGTTTGAGCGTGTGAACGTGGAGCTGTTTGCTTCATAGAGGTGGCTGACTGAAGCAAACAGTGAAGTATATATAGAAATTAAGCTTCAGTACTGTGACTGTGTTAATTTTTCACAGAGAAAAGTTGTGTTCAAGCAGTGAAATGGGCTGTTTCTTGTGTTGCGCTTATGTTCCAGTTACAGTAATTGTCTGAACTGTTGTAAGAGCTATTAATAGTAAATACAACTTTCTGTGAATACCGTAGCATCTGTGATGGAAATGTTTTACTGGACACTGTACTTAACAAGTTATCATTTCTCCGGCTACTAAAAATCATACATAGAATGAAAACCTGTAAGTTGTTTTAGGATAGTAGCGTCACCCAGGAATACTTCTGAAAAGCTGCACAACTACCTGCCTCTGATATACTAAGGGGAATCATATTAGGCAGCAATGTCCTGAGTCAAAACAGGTACACTTAATAGAAAACTTTAAATACAAAGCATTTTGCATTTTTAAATTTGTTTATGTAGAGGTGTTTACATTCCCTAGAAGAGTGAAATGCATTTAACCAACAGTGTGTCTCTTCTCTCTTAGATTACAGAAGTTTGTGGAGCCAAGCGCGTGGGTTATTTTGGTCCTACTCAATTTTATATTGCTTTGAAGTTAATTGCAGCAGCGCAGTCAGGGTTCCCAGTACGGATTGAGAGCATTAAGAATGGTAAGTAGGAAATTTTGCTTGCAGTGCTATGCACTTGTTTGTCACTTTCTTTAATGCTTGTCAGCTCTCTGAGGTGGTAAACTTTTCTTCTAATGTGTCTATGAAACAATTGCACCTTGAGGAGCAGAGAAGGAGTAGAAAGTAATGTTACGTTTTCTAAGTGAATGGTAGAAAATTGCAGAGAATTACACGTATGGCAAAGCTGAGATGACATCCCCTTCTGGAAAAGGCATTTACTAAAGGAATGGAACAAATGGCAGCTGATCAGTGCTGGGGATGCATTTCTGTCTTACCTTTGGCTTCTAATCTTGACAGCTGGGCAGAGTGGGAGCTGATAGCTGCTTTGGGTGGAGGCACGTAGTGGGGGACATGGGCAGCTCAGAGTTCCACCTGTGCAGGGCAGCTTGCAATGCTCATCTGTTTTAGCAAATAATTCTGCTGAAATAAATGGGTAGGGGTGACAAAACCATGCTTCCTATCAGTAGGTAGGAAGACATGTATTAGATGTAATTTAACACATCTTTGTTCTTCTCACTGAAGTGACAGTAATATTAAATGTACCATTTTTGATGGAGAAAAATTCTTCTTGAAAGAGGCTTATCACACGCAAGCGATGAAGAGAGAAAGCCACGTCCCTTTTAGCTGTGACTAAATGGAAGGAACTCGATGTTCTTGCCTTGGTGATGCATGCTCTGCCTCAGCAGGGCGCAGCCTTCAGAACACATGACTTTTCACTTGGGCTTGAGCCTGAACAGGTTTGAACCCTTAGCTCCCGTATCCCAGATGAGCATTTGGACCTTTGGACCATGCTATGAGGCTGTGCTCCAGACAAGGGGCTTGTCACCTTTGCACTGAAGACAGTGGTGCAGCCGACCACGAGGTCAGAGAGGAGGTGGGAAAGGCAGGACCTACCCATAGCCTCGCAATTGTGTCACTCTGCCCACCACAGTTTCTGCTTTGCTGTCCTTGCTAAGGGGAAAAAAAAAAAAAAGTAAAAATAACTTTGTTTTACAAGACACAGGGAGGAGGCTTCCAGGTCTGCCCCATCCCAGGGTGGGAAGCTGGGCTGGCAAGCACAGAGCGGTTGGAAGGGACCTCTGTAGATGATCTAGTCCAACCCACCTGCGAAAGCAGGTTCACCTGGAGCAGATCGCACAGGAATGTGTCCAGGTGGGTTTGAATGTCTCCAGAGAAGGAGACTTCACAACCTCTCTGGGCAGCCTGTTCCAGTGTTCTGGCACCTCAAAGTAAAGAAGTTTCTCCTCATATTCAGGTGGAACCTCCTGTGATTCAGTCTGTACCCATTGCCCCTTATCCACTGAAAGGACTCTGGTCCCATCTTCTTGACACCCACCCTTGAGATATTTGTAAACATTGGTGAAATCCCCTTTCAGCCTTCTCCAGGCTGAATAGACCCAGCTTTATCAGTGTCTCCTCATAAGAAAGATGCTCCAGCCCCCTCACATCTTTGTAGCCCTCTGTTGGACTCCCTCTAGTAATTCCTTATGCTTCTTAAACTGGGGAGCCCAGAACTGGACATGGGACTCCAGATGGGGCCTCACCAGGGCAGAGTAGAGGGTGAAAGGAACCTCTCTTGACCTGCTGGTCACTCTTTTCTTAATGCAACCCAGGATACCATTGGCCTTCTTTGCCACAAGGGCACATTGTTGACTGATGGGCAACCTGTTGTCAACCAGAGCTCCCACGTCCGTCCCCACAGTGCTGCTTTCCAGCAGGTCCACCCCCAACCAGTACTGATGCAGACCTGTGTGAGCTGAGCTCCAGCAGCACAGAGCTCCCAACCAAGTGGAGTGGATTGGGTGCAGCTTTCACAGTTTGGTTTGGTGCTTCTCCAGCAAGGGGGTTTAAACAAGGGCTGCAGTGAGGCGACCTGGATTTGCCTGTCAGTTTTCCTTACATTCCTCATGCATTCTCTTGCGTCACTGTCCCTTTAAATGATGTTAATTTGGAAACAAACAAACAACAACAAAACAAACAATCAAAAAACCCAGCAAAAACCAACAACCTGAATTAAAAACCTGAACTGAGATTTACTGTGTATGTTTTACAACTCCACATAATCCACAAATCTGAGTGAAGAAGGGTACTTGCAGTCCTTGTATTGATATTCTGCTTACTTACTGTTACTGAAATGCTTCCAGTGCTAATTACATTTTCTCTTGAAATGTATGAGTGCCTTCAGAAGGGGGTGAGTAACACACAGCAAACTCCAACTGATCTATTTTTCTTCTTGGTAGTAGCTGTAGATGTAAATGATTACAGAGGTGATGTATGGCTTTGCTTGGTTTGGGGCATTCTTTTAATTTTAATTGTATTGATTTTTAGGGTGATTGTGCACAAAAATAAATGGTGTTTCTTCAAAATAATGGTGAATCATCTTAAAGAGCAGCAAAGTGTCACTCATCTGCTGTGCAGGGCAGATGTGACATGAGACCTTTTGCTGTGGTCATCTCACCAGACCTTGGTGTGATCTCTGAACCCTACCATTTTTAATTTGCTCCTTTTATGATGGCAGCATTGAGGATACTGTGATCCTGGCTGATCAGTTTATCAGCCCCACAGTTTCTGTGGGAAACTATTCTTTTCATTACAGACAATGTTTTGAAGGCAGGAAATGAATTTGCTCCTTGCTTTAATAGCATGAACAAGGCTTATTTCTTTCTCTTTGCATGGAGAGATTATATATTAAACTAGAGAATATAGCTTTGTGTAACCTTTACATTTTTATTAAGATAAAATTATCACAGGAGTTCCACACTTACAAAATAAAAATAGTACTCTTTTATAGATAAACTTTTCATTGGTTGTACAAGACGATACTGCTTACAGCACTTTTCATGTTCTGTAGTCTCAATTGAATTTTTCTCTCTTTTAATGAAGAATTGCCTCTGCCGCAGTTTGTGGCGCTGAAAAATGACAGTGAAGTACGTTACGGAACTCCAGCAGAACTCCATGGAGTTAAATTCCAGGTTCCACATACAAGTTTGGAAAAAAATTCCTACAAAAGAACAGATGAAGGGGACAAACAGGTAACAGGCTTTGTCTCCTTCAGGCCACTATGTTGTTACTCATCCTCTTTTGGGTCCAGTCCTGTAAATTATTACAGTAACATGGACTTACTCAGTTTTGTGGTACTAGATAGGAGATGAACCCCTGACATGCACATAATCCTCATCGGGGCTGTCCTCTGATTTTGGTGCATCCCAGTTGCATCCCGGAAGGGAATTTCTCTATGAGGGCTTGTGTAAAACTGTCAGCCCTGTAATATTCTGTATTAATTTTTTCAGTGTTGTCCTCCTACTTAGTGAGCCGCTGTTCCTAGGAAAGGAGCAGCAAATAGAAATCTGTGTGAAGCAGAACTGGAAGGCGAGCAATTTCTCACGGCCAGTATGATCCTTAGTCACGACAGAAATATTCAGCTGGAGAAGAGATGTTGAATCACCAGCCACTATTTCTGGGTGGGATAATGCCACCAGGTTTTCTTCCATTCTGATCTCCTCCAGGAGTACTCAAGAAGAAATGTGCTTTTCTTTTGTCCTCAGGGAAACATCACCCCAGCACCTGTTGTTCTGAGTTGCCAGTTTAACAAAGCTGTCTAAGGGAGATTTGTACTACCTGTGTTTAGGAATGCTGAGAGTGCTTATTCGGAGACAAGAGGCTTCACAAAGCAACCTTGATTTGCATAATTTTCCCCAGGCCTGACACCTCCTCTTCTGGAACCGTATCAGGTCATGTTGTAAATGCCTGGTGGCAGGCACTTTATCTTCCCATAACATGTGCACACGTTTATCACATGGTGCATTGGCATGAGTGATGACATTCCCAGTCGGAGGTCAGCCAACAGGAATGAGCTGACGACAAGATACACAGGCGGAATAACAGGATGAGGAAGAAGAGCATGTCCGTGTATCTGCCTGTGTATACTGACACTGAAGCAGAATGCTGCCCTCAAACCCCTGGCTCCAGCTGGGTTATCTGTCCTGCGTTATATTTTTGGTTTTTATACAGTAAACTGTTTTAAGATCGTGTCCTCTTCTTAAACAATCTGTAAGTCAAGGTAAAGAGAACGCAGTAGGATAGATAGACAATAACACCTACAAATCCACAGAGTGCTTAAAATACCAATCCAGAGATATATTTTAATTTTTTGTTTTTTATATGAAAAAATACTCTCCCACAAAGAATGCACTCACCCTAACTGTGTTATGTAAATTCAAAGATGCCCACTCACATTAAGCATTTTACAAATATGTCTTCAAGTGTCTTCTGAAAGTGAAAATACCTTAAGGTGTTCATTGTAAAGCTTCACTATGGCATTGCCACGCTTTACCCCTAGAACACTCAATACCAGATTCTGTTTTGACCATCTTTTGTTTTTTTTAAGGAGCCTTTTTCCAGAAATAAAAGACTTCAGGGAACTACAGTGTTCGCCTTTTCTTTGTCCCATCATGCCGTACGCATTCAGATTGCTGTGCAGGATGACTTGGTTGTTTTACTGTTGTCTCAGAATTCCGTTTTGTCTTGGTGTGTTTTTGAAATAGGAACCCAAGTCTCCACCGATGTCTCCAATCTGCTCACCTCCTGCTTCTCCATCTACTTACCAGAGAGTACCCTTAAGTTATGGATATGGTAAATCAAGAAGTGGGCTGGAGCAGCAGCATGGAGGTAGGATAAAAATTAGGTTGTGCACATTGTATTAAAATATTCTTTTCCTTCTCTGAAGCATACAAATTTCAAATGCAACTGACAGTCAGCCTAATGATTTTTAACATTTAATTAGATCTGTATTTTGGAAAGATATTCAATCATCTAATATTAATTTGATTATTCAATCTTGTTCACTTTCTGGTCCTGTTTAACATCTTTATTGACGATTTAGATGAGGAGATTGAGACCATCATCAGCAAATTTGCTGATGACACCAAGTTGGGAGGGTGTGTCAACCTGCTGGAAGGCAGGAGGGCTCTGCAGAGGGATCTGGATAGACTGGAAAAATGGGCTGATTCCAATGGGATGAAGTTCAATAAGGCCAAGTGCCGGGTGCTGCACTTTGGTCACAACAACCCCCTGCAGCGCTACAGGCTGGGCACAGAGTGGCTGGAGAGCAGTCAGACAGAAAGGGACCTGGGGGTACTAATTGACAGGAAGCTCAACATGAGCCATCAGTGTGCCCAGGTGGCCAAGAAGGCCAACGGTATCCTGTCCTGTATCAAAAATAGCGTGGTCAGCAGGACAAGGGAAGTGATCCTTCCCCTGTACTCTGCATTGGTGAGGCCACACCTGGAGTACTGTGTTCAGTTCTGGGCCCCTCAGTTCAGGAAAGACATTGAAGTGCTGGAGCGGGTCCAGAGAAGAGCGACACGACTGGTGAAGGGACTTGAGCACAAGACCTATGGGGAGAGGCTGAGAGAGCTGGGGTTGTTTAGTCTGGAGAAGAGGAGGCTCAGAGGTGACCTCATCACTCTCTATAACTACCTGAAGGGAAGTTCTAGCCAGGTGGGGATTGGTCTCTCCTCCCAGGCAGTCATCAATAGGACAAGGGGGCATGGGCTTAAACTCTGCCAGGGGAAATTTAGGCTGGATATTAGGAAGAAATTCTTTACAGAGAGAGTGGTCAGGCATTGGAACGGCCTGCCCAGGGAGGTGGTGGACTCGCCGTCCCTGGAGGTTTTTAAAGTGAGGTTGGACATGTCACTTAGTGCCGTGATCTAGTAAACAGACTAGAGTTGGACCAAGGGTTGGACTCGATGATCTCTGAGGTCTTTTCCAACCCAGTCGATTCTGTGATTTTGTGATTCTGTGAAATTAGATAGGTTTATGTGCCATTGTCACAGTTAAATGCTAATACCTGAGTTCTGACAGGACTATGTGCAATATTTCCCAGTGACAGAGTGTGAATTTTTTCAGAGTGCATGATGCTTTTGGTTTCATTAGAGAGGAAGAAAAGTCCACTCATGATTGCAGTAGGTGCTACATTATTTTTCAGATTGGCAGTGAACTTTCTTTGCAGGAAAGGATAATTAGCCCTCTGGTTTTGTAATGAAAATAACAATAGGACATGAATGTAAACCAGTCCTACACTGTAAGTTAGACAAAACAGACAAAAATAAGGCACTACATAGATGCTCTGTCCTTGATCTCACTGCCATTAGAGTAGGTTGCAAACCATTCTGATTTTAGTAAGAGGGTAGTGGGGCAGAAGCCAGTTTTACTAAGGCTTTACAAGCTCCCGTTAATAGTAAGGTGTCTGTTCTCTTCTAATTGCAACATCTGGTGACCAAGATGGTGGCAACAGTAGGCACTGGTACGTGCCATCCCTCCATCATCCCTCTTGCTTTCAGTTAGTGTGTTTGCAGCGAATCAGGAGTGGACAGTGTTAGTCCTTTAGCTGTTGGCCATGTTTACAAATGTGTGAAAACACGGAGCTCTCACAACAATTTGAAATTCACTACAGCCATGATAAGAATGCGCTCAACAATGTCAAGTGACCTTCACGTGAAAGTCGTACCAGTCCTGATTCACAGGCATCTGTTTGCCAGTTAGTTGAATTTCTGTTTGTTCAGAGGGGATTTTTACCCACGCAACCCTTGGCATAACAGATCAAAACAGTGAGGGTTGACTTCTGAAATAAGCAACACTAACGAGGTCGTCTTCTGGTACAACATATGTCCTGCTCCAGTGAAGGAGATGTGTGGCAGATAGCCCACACCCTGAAGAACCAGACAGGAGGAGACCATGCGGAGCAGCCGACCCTGTTACCTTGTCACGTGCTCTGCTGTTTTCTGGGACTCTGTCCCAGATCTGTCAGTGCTGTGGTGGATATTTTGACTGTTGGTTGTGTGGTGTTCTTCCCCCCGCTCCCCTCCCGCCTCTGAATTTGGTTGCAATGGTAACTTCAGTGAAATTTCTCTTGCAGTCAGCAGCAGTGGTGGCAGCATCCAATCCAGCTGTCAGCTCCTTGATCATTTGACCACTTGAATTTTGAAGGTGATAAGATCCTAGGGGTGTAGAAGGCTATAGTTATTTCCCAGAAAGCAACAAGGATTAAAGTAAGAGCACAGAGTTTTTCAGCATAGCGCTAGATGCCTGTCTGGAATAAATCCTCCAACCAAATGTGTTCACAGTGGCAGTAAGCAGGTGAAATTTTATGGCCCATGCTCGACCAAGTACCAGGCTAGGTGACCTACTGCTTCTTCCTGGCCTTTAAGATTAGATCCCTTCCAGTTTTCTGAAGAGCACTGGGAAGGGTGGGTGGGAGAGCCCTGGGGTCAGGGTACACGTGAGAGATGTTTGTGCCACAGCACTGAGCTGGGTGGGATGTTCTGTGCTGCAGGTCTAACCCTGGAACTGGACGATGCATCTTCAGGGGCAGCCCTTTGCATGACAACCGTTACTGTAGGCTTTTCTTCTTGATAGTTTTGAAAGTTTTTTTAGGTAGCAAACACACAGCAGTGTGGCTGTGTGCCTAAATCGCCCATTCCAAGGGCATCTGTATGTTTCCCAACTTCCTTCCTATGTTGTTTTCTGAAATTAGTAGTTACTTGTACAGGAATAAGAATAGATAGCAATGCAGGATAAGACCACTTAGCAAAGAAAGGGGATAGGAGTATTATTTTTAAGGTCTTCCTGAGCTAAAAATTTTTAAGGTTTCTTGGTCCTACTTTTCATTAGGAGTTTTAAGTTCTGTCTATCTGATGCAGGTGGTCTTTGCAGTGTTACATTTTAAATAGGCTGGCAGCAGAAGTTTTCAGCTCTGTAAGAGTTTGCAAGTGAATTGCGTTTGTGTTTGCAAACTTGACCTATTTTTAAAACATTGTTCTTAAATGTGCAGTTATGTCACCACTTACTATATTTGCTGCAGTGGAACATAAGTGACTTATTTTAGCAAAAGAAGAAGTAATTGTTACTTTTCATTACTAACTTTACTCAAAATAATGCAAACTGGTGAGTTGTGTTTTGCTTTTCAACAGAAGCTGGGGAAAAGGGGAACAAGAATATGTGGAAAATTAATGATTTGCTGTTCAATAGCACTGTCAAAGCATCGTTTTTGTAACTCATTTGAATTGTTCCTCTTGTTTGTAAAGCATTCTTGTGGTACTTGTATGGCTATAAGTATATAAAAAGTATAACTCTACAAACAGGCTATGTAAATATGTATTTCTACATGATGAACAATTATTTCTGTTATCTAGTAATATATAACTGACAGTTTCTAACAGTAATGTCTGAAGAAGAATGATGTAATGTGAAATACAAGTATGTGGCTGGAATTTTGTTACAGAAGACAAAATGGATTTTGATACTGTGATACTAGGTTCACAAGCTAGATTCTTGACCTTGTGGTATTTAATTATTTCCTTTAGCCTACTAGAATATTTTTATTATCCTTTCATTTATATACTTTATTTTAAATGTCTGTAGCTCCTTATGAAGTCCGACACACTACTCACCAGCCAGATGGACCATCATCAGGGAATTATGGAGCCAAACCTGCACTCGCCTGTTCCACTCTTAATCGGGTAATGAATCTAGTAGTACTACTAATAAAACAATAGAGAAATTTAAAAAAAAAAAAAAAGGCAGAAGAATTCTCACTTCAAAAGTAAAAAGCATTCTCCATGGTGTTTTTAGACTAGAGGCTGAAGTGTGCTTTTTTAGTATATGCAAAAGAAAAAACAAAACAAAACAAAGCTGATAGAAGGAGAAATTAAAATAAATAATCCAGTTAATTAAATTGCTGAAGCTAAGTAGCACCAAATAGCATAGGTAGCAAAACTAGACTGAGAGTCTTCAGTTCAAAAGTAAAAAAAGAAAAATGAGGTTATCCTAGCAAAAGTAAAATATTCTCATTTAAAATATATGAAGTTTCACAGAGATTCCCGCTTGATTTAGAATGCTGTCTTTAACACGTGCACAGAATATTCTGGCCTAATATTCTGCATATTCTCTTTTTTCACCCCAGTTGGGTAAATGGCATCTGAAACAGAATAAATTAATTTCTGGATATTTTTTGCTGTTACGCAATGGAGCCTGTGTTTTCCTGCTGGTTGCAAAAGCATATATTTCCAACAGTCGAGTATCCTGCTGTGCATTTATTAAGCAAACAGATAGTTTGTGCTAACGAAGGGCAAAGCCCTCCTAAGGGAAATCTTTTCCCGAATAAGTAGTAGTCAGAGATTCTGTACCTTTTGCCTAGTGCTTAGCACCTCACACCCATTATAAAATGTCACCCGAGCCTCAGGAAAAAATCTACAGGTAGTGACACATAATTTGTGCCAACTTGAAATGAATTTGGCTGCATTTGTGTAGTAGCCCTTTGAAATGAATATCGATTTACAGCTCTATGATGTAGCCTGTTTCAAGGATCTTTTGATGTATTTCAGAACAGGTGTCGGGCATTTGATTCTTAGGAAATGGACAGATATGTCAGAGAAGGGGCTGAGGAGCTGGTTGGAGCTTGATTATTGTTCATTGTGTCCTCCCTCTTAAAGAGTGTTGTCGTCCAGGTTTAAATCTTGACTACTAAGTCATTCCAATTTGCCAAAGACACAAATTGTACCAGCAGCCCTCTTCTAGGTACCACCACCCAACCAACCTTAAGCAAGTCAGTCAGAACACAGAGACATAAGTGGATAAAACGTTCTTCTCCAGAATATTATTCTTCCTGAAGGAGAATTTTTACATAAACCATGGGAAGTGACAGAAGGTTGAGGAAGTCTGTAGGGGTGTTGTGGTTTGACCTGACAGCCAGCTAAACACCACACAGCTGTTCGCCTCCCTCCTCTCGGTGGGATGGAGGAGAGAATCATGGAAAAAAGAAAGGTGTACCTTGTGACTTAAGGCAGTTTAATAGAACAGAAAAGGAAAATGATAGTAACAGTGATCATAAGAGTAATGATAATAATAAAAGAATATACAAAACAAGTGATCATAATGCAATTGCTTACCCCTTGTTGAACCTATACCCGGCCAGTTTTTGAGCATCGGTCCCCTGGCTAACTTTTCCTGAGGTTATATATTGAGCATGATGGTATGGAATAGCCCTTTGGCCAGTAGGGATCAACTGTCCTCTCTCTGTCCCTTCCAGCTTTTTGTGTATGCCTAGTCTACTCACTGAAATGTCCTTTGCTTGGTATAAAAATTGCTTGGCAAAACCTAAAAGTTCAGTATATTATCAATATTATTCTCATACTGAATCCAAAACACAACACTATACTACCTGCTAGGAAGACAATTAATTCTGTCCCAGCCAAAACCAAGACAAGGGGTTTGCATGTCTCCCTGACTCCATGCAATGTGTGCAGAACTTTGGGTGAGTGGAAGTTCCAGAACTGGTATAGCTCTGTAGTCACAGCCCCACTCCTAGACTAAATACATGGTTTCTTAGTAGAGCTTAATTTTCATGCACTGTGCTACATAAATACATCTTGAGGTCGTTCACTAGTTCCATCTGTTTCAGGTGTACAGTATGCAATTCAGGGTTGTAATGCAGGGCAGCCAAAGTGAACCCTCAAAATGAATACAAAGTTAGTAAAGTATGACTTGGACTTTCCTTTTTCTGGTCAGCAGTAGTAAGATTTCATTTTTCTTTAGCTTCAGTCATGTAAACTTCCTTTAATTGCCTGGTTAAAGATAGCTAATATTAGCCTCAGCTGTAACAGATAAGTAGTGGGATGGTAATCAGGGTGGCTGTTCCTGCTTCTCATTTTTTTTAAAACACGTATCTGCTGATAGAAGAGATTGAATCTGGTTTCTTGAGGTTCCCAGTGCCCCACTTGGTCTTTCTGCCCCGTCCTGCGGCTGGTACCAGTGTCTCTCCCTTCAGTCTCTTTCAGGGGAGCGGGAGCAGCAGGACAGCAATGCCCACTACTCAGATGACCCTTGGAGGATAACAGAGGAGCAACGAGACTACTACATCAATCAATTCAGGTCCCTGCAGCCTGACCTGAACTCCTTTATTTCAGGTAACTTTTACCAAACAGTATGTGTGTGGAGTAGGGGGACCAGACTGAGAGGTGGGAAGTATTAAGTAGATATATATATTTTTTTTTTCCTCCCTGGAGTGAGTTTATGAGAAAGAGTTGATTACATTTGCTTTTTAAAGGTGGAAAACTCAAAGAGCAAACCAATACTGTAGGCATTATTTTTTTTCCTAAATGTCCTGATTTTAGGAAAATAATTACATCTAAGAGAGAAGTGTTGTAATTCAGTAGAACATAAAATGAGCTCTCATCTGAGGGACTGTATTTGTGGATCACACCTGCAGTGTATTAATATACTGAGCTGAAAAAAACCGTTCTAGCTGTGCTTGCTTTCCTGGCAGAAGTGTGGCAGCATCCAAGTGATGAAAGTGAAGCAAGCAGTTCACTGTCCTCTGTGGCCAAGCCTGAAGGACTGAGATTTTGACCTTTAGGTGGTTAAAAGCAAATCCGGGAGAGCACGCACATGGTAACAGCATTGCTGACAGCACACTGAGATTGCACTTCCATCCTGAATAGGAGGATCAGGCTGCTCATGAGAGGAGTCACTGCAGCTACAAAGAGTTGTTCTGGCAAGGAAACTCATTACAGGTTTTACACTGAGGCGGTTCTACTGAGCCCTGCTTTGTTACTGGGGTTCAGGAGGCTCAGATCCAGCCAAAAGCTTAAATAAATTACTTGCTGCTGACAGAAATTGGTGCTTCACCAGTTCTTTGCCTCATTTAAGTGTCCTTCGTATAATTGCCTGAAAGATAAAATGGTGGTTCAACGACATTGTATTTCCTCACAGACTAATGTATGTCTGTAACTGTGTATACATGTGTATATCTACACACAGCCTCTCAGGTAGTTGTGCATTTTCCTTTATGTTGAGCAAGGTTCTCAGGTAATCCTTGCACATCCAGAATTACTGTTTATAAATTTGAGCTTCCACAATATCCTAAAATAATTAAGCTGTAGAAATCCTTGCTGTATGGTGATACAGATGATAGGGGTTTGTCCAGGTTTAAGAATTTATTTGAGAGATCTGTGATTGAAAAAATCTGTCAGAAGTTATTGAATATTTAAGTGCTAACCCAGGTTGAGAGAGTCTCTGAATTGCAAGTGGTCAGAAGTTAGGGGGATATTCTGGAGCTACATTATTATCACGTGGCTCTCCCATGGTTGTATTCTCCTCTCTTGTCATCTGCTGTTGGAGAGGACGCGCTGTGCTGGGTCAGTCTTTGACTTGCTACAGTGACAGCTTCTCTTATGTACTGCAGTGGGTACTGAACGCCTGAGGGCAAGAGAAGTATAGACTTAGAAGTCTGTGCTCTGTGTTTCATTGTGTTTTGTAACCTGTATTCAGGAAGGGCTTCCTGGGTACCTGTGACAGCCTGAGTGTATGGCATGGTGAATCACAGAATAGATTGGGTTGGAAAGGGCCTTCAAAGGTCATCTAGCAGGGACATCTTCAAGTAGATCAGGTTGCTTAGAGCCCTTTCCAGCCTGGCCTGGAATGTTTCCAACCTGTACCATTGAAGAAGTGCGTTTGTTAGTTGGGAGAAGAATGAGAAGGGCTGTTGGGGCAGGGTGACTGAGGATGTCTGCAGCAGGACGGTAGCTGTGTCCTATCTGAATCTCCTGCTTTTTTTGGTGTGTTGTTTTTTTTTTCCATAACTTTTGAGACACTGCAGGGTAAAGTCATGGTTGAAGCAATGTCCTGGGAGAGCAGTGTGGACACTATAACACAGTAGTGCTGCACATATGGCTTTTAGATGAAGCAGAGCTGTTTGTGTCTGTTATTTCATCATTGGTGACATACTAATTATGCTATTACAGTCACTAGTACTGAAGCGTGTTTTCCTTTATTTATTTTTCCCATATGGACGGAATAGGGAAATGAGGTCAACAGCTCTGTCTGGCTTTTTTTCACATATTCACCAAGAGACAAATGGTCCAACAGCTATATTAGCATCCAGTTAATCTGTGTGTCTCTCAGACATAAAGTAACCAGCTGCTTCTGGTGCAGTATCCCTGGCCAAAGGTAAATAATTGGAGAATTAATTTTCAGTCATTGATAAGGCACGGTTTCCCAACAGGTTCCGTGGCAAAGAATTTCTTCACAAAATCAAAGCTGCCCATCCCAGAGCTTTCTCACATCTGGTAAGTACTGTAATAGCGTCGAGGATGTGTATCCTTTTTTTAAAAAGAAAGAAAAAAAAAGATGCTTAATTCAAGAGTTCTTGGTAAATTTTGAAAAGTGTCTTCAATTATAATTATTGCTCTTATCTCCAGAATCACTTTCAGGCCCAAGCAGCAGGGTGCTCATTGATCTTCCTGACACGCTTGTTTTTTTGTAGAGATGTTTGCCTACTCAGCAGGACTGGGAAGGTTTGAACAGCAATGATATAACTGAGAGCTGTTCGTAAGTATATTGTAAGCAGCATCATTAGCTCAACGAACTGACATTTTTCATGAAACAAGACAGAGGAGAAGCACCTCTGGAATGTTTTAGATGTGTTGTTGGCTTTATGGTTCTGCCCGTGTTTTGTCAGAAGAGGCCTAATTAATGCCCGATTTTTAGTAAGTACAACTACATAATTCATCAGTGCTTTTCTAATGAACCAGCACACTTACTTTTAATGAGCTTATTTAGAAACTATTGTGGATGGAACTGTACATGATAAAATTTGACAAGGATTCTATTATGTTTTCATAAGCAACATGGTGCTTTGTAATTCAGTGTCATCCTTGCATCTCAGATAGGAAGAACAAACATTTTAAAATGTTGATCAGAAATGCTGATAGGCCTTTTAGTTTTATATACGCTTTTATGAAGGGAGATGAGAAGAAAAGCTTGCAAAAGCCTAAACATCTGTCAGGGTCAAAGTATATGTCTGGAATCTTCAAAGCGGATTGTCAGTTGTGAAAATAAAAATGAAGCAACTAACAATCAAACAAGCAACAACAACAAAAAAACCTGAAGAAACATCGTGTTGGGGAAAGTGAATATTGGAATTTAAATTTAAGATTACTTAAGAAGACTGGGTTAACCCAATATGTAACAAAATACATTTCATTTCTGTTGCTGACACAAGTTGTTCTCTGTGCAGAATTTAAAGAAAAGTATTTCTTTCTAGTACATAATTATAATTTTGTAATTCTATGATTTATCAGGCTGTGTTGCTGTATTAAACACATGAAATGTTTCAGTCTTTGTCACTATAATCTCAACACCTTGAAAAATGCTTATGACTGAAAAAATAGGAAGTTATGTTTGTTTATTGTAGTCCATGTGTGCATGATAAAATACTACTCTGTTCTTGCAAAGAGTTAATTTATAAAATTGAGTTATTGAATTTCTGAAGTCTACTTTTATTGTTTGAGAAGCATCCTAGAGTTAGAGGAACACTTTAGTGAGAAGTTAACAATATTGTTTAAACTTGTCAGAAGCATTAACTTAGCTCTTTTCTTGAGGCTAGTCAATGGTGCTAAGTAACCATTGCTGATGTCTATTTTTAACTTTTTCTTCTTGAACTAGTTTAAGATCTTGCATGGATTGGCTAAAAGTGCTTCCAGCCATTAGAAAGTTAATTTCACCCTTGGGAAGTACAGGATAGGTATTTCATGTTATAATATATACATACATACGATCATATTATATGGTATGATGTATAATTAAAAAACTACTTCACTAAAAAAACCAAAAAGTTACAAGTTGTTCTTAGGAAAATTAGCTTGCTTCATCTTCCCTAAGATAAATATATGAGTTACCATCAAGTATAAATAACACAGGTGCTTGTCTTGTGTTAAAATATCTCTTCTCCAAGTTGCATTTCTGTCTCGCCTGTGGTTGCACATGAATATTTCCCCAAGGTGACGGCTTGGAAAACATGTCCCTGTTGTACCTGCAGGGAGCTGAGCGACGTGGATTGCGATGGGGCACTGACGCTGCCAGAGTTCTGTGCTGCTTTCCACCTTGTAGTTGCGAGGAAGAATGGTTACCAGCTGCCAGAGACGCTGCCGGAGACACTGGTGCCCGACTACCTGCAAGCAGGTATGTCTCTGTGGCAGGTCATGTTCCTGTAGCCATCTCAGGAACCCAAAATGAATGTAAGATGGGTTTACATAGAATAGTTTGGGTTGGAAGGGACCTTCAAAGGTCATCCAGTCCAACCCCCTGCAATGAACAGGGACATCTTCAACTAGATCAGGTTGCTCAGCCCTGTCCAGCCTGGCTGTGTTTTCCATCATGCAGGTAGGATGGGGTTCTATGCTGCTTAATGGCTCTCTGGTTGCTTTAATGTATGTATTTTTAATTGTGCTTACAAGGCGATTGCTGAAGAAGGCATGTATGAAAGAACAAAACAGCAATGCAAAGTGTAGCAGTTACTTGCCTCTTCATGTCTGCCTCTTTGCTCCAGTGTGCTTCAGGCGCCATTATAGCTAAAGTGGCAGATGATTACCTGCAACAAAGATAATCTAACAAGAGTTCTACAGCTTTTGACTCTACTAATGATGTTCCCTTAAGTAACTGTCTCTTGAGGATGTGTTGAAAATGATACTGGACTGCTTTAGAACTTCTTATCCTAATATATTTTATTAGATGCAGTTACTGGTTGTGTCAAAGGTTGAATATTTTGTAATTAATTTTATGTAATCCACAGATCATTCTATAGTTAATTTGCAGTAATCATGGGTGGCTTACAACAGTTTGTGTAGTTCAAGGATAAATTAATCCAAAATACAACATACCTCAGTAACAATGTGCAGTGAGAGACCTGCCCATTCATTTGTTCTCTTCAGTTATGTCTCTTTTAATTGTAAATGAACATTGAAATATATGCTGTTCCATCTAAAAAATGTGCATGACTTTCTAGGGCAAGGAGGATTAATCACAGATGATAATGACAGTGCTAAGGGATAATATTTAAGACCTAATAAAATCTCCATTAAATTTGATGAGACTGAATATATTAAAAGATGGGAAAAGAGCAAATCAACTGTAGTTAGGAAAACTAAATGTTCACCCTCTATCAGATTTGTGATTTCTGGTGGAGTCATGTTCCTTGCAATCCACTATTTTCATATCCAAGGGGAGAAGCTCCTGTAAAACTTGCATGTCCAAGTCTTCATCACTTTTAGTCTCTTGTCAGATGTACAAGTACCCTTTTCGCTCCAGGACCACCCCTTTGTTTGCTACTCTCATACCTGCTCTCATCATAAATTAGCTTGTAAGCTCCTCCATGCAGGTTCTTGTTGGTGTGTCTTCACATTAAACCTTTTTGAGTAAAACTGCAATGGAAATAACTATTTCTAGTAGTAGAGGATCATTATGTTGGTGGGAGGAAGAGTATGGTAAGCTCTGGTTGTTCCCTGGGAGTCCTCTTTTCCCCTAATTTACCCTTTTCAGCACTGAGGTCTTTACCATTTTCTTAGATGGTTATTGTTTCATGTCTTGCATGCAACCAAGCATTTCAAGCTGATCTACGTGGAAGCAATGAAAGGACTAATTGTTGATTGTGGGCACTCTAAGTACCTCAGCTAATATGTTAATTCTGGTTAGCCTGAGGGTCTGAAAATGTCTTGCACTTGTTCTGCTGCCTAGTCAGGATTCAGAAATCTGTCTTTGAAAGCCTTGCATTAATAAAAAGCAGAACCTCTCAACACACCATAGCACCGTGAATCACAAGAAAGCATAGAACCCTGGTTGTATTAACTTCTGAAATGGAAGCATTGATAAGTAAGCAAGTGCCTTGTACTCTTACCTAAAATGTCAAAAGAAATTTGCAAGAGAAACTTCTTGTTTTGATGTTTTCACAACTTGATTTCTGTAAAACTTAGAATTTTTATTTTGGTTTATTAGGAACCTGATGAAGATTACTGGAAACTCTTTTTCATTAGTTTGTATTAGTTTCAAGGGAAATATTTGCATCTGATACAGTTAAAGCTTCAAATAAAGTGACTTGGAGCATTAAGAACATTTAAGAATGAATTAATGTTGCTAGTTTTAGGGATTGTTCTATAAACTACAAGAACAGGGCCAAATACTATCCTGGCACAGCTCCATCGACAATTTGACCCACCACCTTCTTTTCTGAAAGTTTTTATTAAAAAAAATCTACAGAATTTGTGAAGTTGCCCTGTATGTAACCTACTGTATTGTAAATTGAGACAGATTTGCAACAGCTTAATTTATTCAGATAAGCTTGATGCTAGGCAGCAACTAGAAATTTTACCTGAGAAATGGTTATTCTGCCTTTCAACACATGGATCTTAAAGAAAAACTGTTTCCAACTATTAAGACAGATTAATCTCAGAGGAACTACTCCCAGAGTGGTATCAGCAGAAGGACCTGAGGTGATGGAATAGAAACGAGGTTCTTGTGAATATTGCTGTGAGAAGTTAGAGTTGGTTTTTTTTTCCTGTTCTTGATGCTGTTTGGTTAAAGAATACCAAAGATGGTATGTGCTGCAGCAACTACTGTCTTTACTTTTTACTGGCCTTTAATTTTAGTGCAGAATGTAGATTCTGCTATACTTTTCAATATTGAAAATGTCAAAAATTGGAGTTGAAGATTTGCTAAGTATCTCTAATGTTCCTAAGCCAGCAAGGTATAAACTGTAAGGCCAACTAAGTTGATACTAGACTATGAGGAAGAGAAATGCCTATAAACAGTTGTTGTTTGGCAGTTAGTGTTTACTAAGAATCGCTTCATTTCTACAACAGAAATTATACGTTATCTCTTTTGTGACATTGGATTATTCAAAATATGAGATCGATTTTCTTCATTATGTTTGTCATCTATGACTTATCGATCAGTTTTGATATGTAGACATGAAGGGCAAAATAATGATGGAACTGGTTGTAATAGGTGTGTATTAACCAAAGACTTGGCATGTCTCTTTCTTTTTTTTCCCTTTCTTTTTCTTTCCCCCGCAGCTTCTTTGAAGCCCATGCGTGACTGCACACTGTTTGATTCTTACTCTGAGTCATTGCCAGGTGCTCAGCAGACTCGGGACTTCAGTCGGACAGAGGTAAGAAGGTGTAAGCACGGTATTTACCTTGCTGAGTTGCAGAGTAATAGCCCAGCCTCACAGTGACTGTGATATGCATAACAGCAGAGCTGCCAGTCTTTGAGAGGACTTGAGGAGTCTCTAAGTGTACCATTAAGCCTTTTCAGCTCAGAACCCTCACTTAGCAATTTGTTCAGTGTGTGGAAAGGGCCGACGTGTTTTTCAGAAGATATTCTCACACAGAATCATTTTGGTTGGAAGAGACACTTAAGATCAGAGTTCAACCATAACGTAACTCTAGCACTAAACCATGTCCCTAAGAACCTCATGTATGTGTCTTCTCGACACCTCCAGGGACGGTAACTCCACCACTTCCCTAGGTAGCCTTTTCCAATGCCTGACAGCCCTTTCCATGAATAAGTTTTTCCTACTATCCAATCCTGTGGTGCAACTTGAGGCCATTTCCTCTCATCCTATCACTCACTACCTGGGAGAAGAGACCAACCCCCTCCATGCTACAACCTCCTTTCAGGTAGTTGTAGGCAGCAGTAAGGTCTCTCCTCAGCCTCCTTTTCTCCAGGCTGAACAGCCCCAGTTCCCTCAGCTGCTCCTCATCAGACTTGTGCTCCAGACCCCTCACCAGCTTCGTTGCCCTTCTCTGACCTCTCTCCAGCACCTCAATGTCTTTCCTGTAGTGAGGGGCCCAAAACTGAACACAGGATTTGAGGTGGTGCCTCACCAGGGCTGAGTACAGGGGACCATCACTTCCCTAGTGCTGCTGGCCACACTATTCCTGACACAAGCCAGGATGCTGTTGGCCTTCTTGGCCACCTGGGCACACTGCTGGCTCATATTAAGCCATCTGTCAACGTAACAGAGTTCACAGTGGTCACTGAGGGACTCAAGCCTCCTGTGATGTTGAAATCTGCAAAGAAATACCCCTTAGCTGTTTGTGTCCTGCAGGGCTGCCCTTGGCCCTCCTGCATTGTGAGCTAGCCATGAGGAACAGAGCCTGTGTTGTAGGGGGGATGGTGGCATAAGGACAGTAGCCAAGTGAAACCTCTCCTGAATCTGAATTGGTCAAAAATGGCAGGCTCTGGGTGCAGACCTCATTCTAGTCAGGCTTTTCTGACCATGTAGTTCTTGTGTTTCTTCCATTTACTATGCTCCATTTCCAAGTTCGCTCCCCCAGTTTTGATGATGAGAAGAAAAATGGGTTGGCTCGTCTTGTTTCCTTGTACTTTGCTTCTTTGGAGATTGAAACTATCCCAGATTTTGTACAGTTTGGACATGCATAGTTCTGTTCTAAGTGATTCAGCTTCCATTTTAATATCCAGCCTTTCATAGTCTAAGGAACTGCCATCTAAGAGTCTAAGTAGTAATTGTAAGGAGCTGGGAAGCATGTTTTGAGGGCAGAATGGAGATCTATTGTAGCAACATCACAACAGATACCAGCCTTGTAATGAAAGACTGTTGCAAGCAAAACTAAATTAAGGAGCAGTGCTTATCACTGAGAATAAAACCCAAAACTTGAAAGGTCCTGTAGAGCTGAATTAACCATGGCCACTGAGTTGTGCTTGGATATTGCAACTGTGAATATATATGCTGTGGGATTTAAGGGTTTAGTATTTAAGGTAGTGAGCCAAATGGCAGGCTGACTGCAGGAATGGGCCCTTCTGATGCTGCTTCCATGTTAAAAAGTAACGGAATGTCCTGGCAGCTCAGCAAGACTTGACCTCCAGTTATTTTATCCCTGTGCTTTGCCCTGAGGAGTTCCTGGGTCAGAACCCAGCTGTTCCCTCATCAAATTCAGCCCAGTAGTAGTACCACCAAACAGACTCTCCTGAGCTACCACAGAATGCAGTGTTCACTTTGGGTAATGCTGCAGCATTGAGCATCTGGTGTATCTCCTGGAACTGTTAAAATATGAGGTCTCCCTGGGTGGTACCGCCCTTTGTACAGCAGCTTGGCCAAAGTCCAGCAGTCATACTGGGTTTTGAACACAGCGCTGCTGTTCTGGTACTGCAGGCTGCTGCTATGTTGGCAGTGTGGGCAGATCCTTTACGGCAGTAGAACAGCCTTATCCTTTGCATTGGCCTTATTTTGGGAGAGTGGTTCGTAGGGGCTGCGAGATTGCGCCTCAGGCCATGCTGCACTAGCGCTTCTTCACTGAGTGGTCCTGTGGGAAAGCTCAATAGTCCCTTGAGAATGTGCCTCCTTAGCATACATGTGTATTGGTTTGCAATTTAAAGGAGCATAAGAGGCAAAATTCAAGGCAATTTGCTTTGAAAACTCATTAAAAATATTATATTATCAATGCAATCAGTTATGCATTATCTCCATGTCTTTGTCATTTTCCACCTATCATCCATTCAGATGGTTTAATTTAATTTCAGAAGACCATTTTTACTGTTACTGCTGATCTACACTACTGCAATAAAATGGAAACACTTCTCCAGTGTATTCATAAAGAAAATAATGGCAGGAGACAGGTCACTTGAACACTACGCTTTGTTAAACTTAAAAAACACACACAGACTGCTAATTTTATGACAGGAATGACAGGGGGGACTGCTTTCTGTTAACCAAGGAGGTTTTGTCTTGCTATTGTGTTTTTTTTTTTTTTCTTTTTTTTCTCAAGTGTTTGTCTCTCACTATGTTTCTGGTATTTTTTTTCCACTCCTTTGGCTCTTCTCCACAAGCTTTCTCACTGCCAGAAGCTTAAAGATAAACCACAAGATTTCACACTGTATACATAAAATGACTGGCTGAGGTTTCCCTAAACTCCCTCAGAAATGTAATGCTCACGGTTCATTGAAATTTGTGAGAATCATTCCATCAATTCAAGCATGCACTGCATTAAGTCTTTAGTCTGACACTCTTTACTTTAGAGTGTCAGGGCTAGCTAGATATGTGAAGTTTTTGCATAGACGTTTTCAGAGCCCTCAAGCCATGTTTTTACTATGCTGCTTCCACAGAAGCATTCGGGAATCTCCCACACAACTTTATAAAACAGATCTCATAGCCCTTTACTCCGGACTTGGCCTTCTTGATTGCTGACTTGAGGGTGGTGTGTGTTTGTTTGTTTGTTTTTTAAATTGTCTGCAAAAATCTATGTTTCTGAATGTATTGCTTTAAGGCCCAATGGATTTCAGGCCATTTTAGGCCCAACCTCTCCCATGCTGGGAAAAAACAGCATCACTTAATACTTAGGGAAGCTTGGAGTTTCTGATGTTTGCTTTATTGTTTGGGCTGCAGGGTGTATTATTGTCCTTAGAGATGATGGCAGTAGAAATTGTTGCTGGTTCCTTCTTGTGAGCTGCGCAGCAGAAGTTACTAGAACAACAAGTGCCTATATGAGGAATTGCTGCTGAAATAAAGACAAGTTAAGGAATAAGATTGGGGTGAAGTTCCCTGTTTTCCCATCAGAGGCCATTCAGGGCCTCCAGCAGACAAGCTAATGACATTTGGTTTTCCCATCTCAGCGATTGTATGTTGAAAGAAAAGAGTAGTCTGAGAATCAGCCACCTCAGCCAGAAGACTTTGGGCACAGAACTACTGGGCTTTGCAGTACGGCTGGAGCTCTGGCTGGGGAGACTGTTCTGATGGAGACTGTAACACTTGTGCAGGGACTAGAGAACATTTCCTCAACCTTAACTGAGGTGTTACACCAAAAGAGGAAACACAGAATGAAGTTGCCCTGTTGTGAGGAGGCACATCATTCTTAGCTCCTTGTGGTTCACTGTTGAAATGCTTCTCTAACTAATTTTAGCTGTGGAACTATCGCACCTCGAAAAGCAGAGTTATAGTAGTCTTTTTGTACATCCTCTATGCTGCTTTATCTGTCAAAGCAAATCATGGTACAAGAGAGAATATCACCTTTACTTGTGTCCAACTGTATTGTTAAATATTTGACTGTGGAAATGTGTGAGCTGTACCAATCAGTATAATAAATAAATGTTCCTTTTTTTCAGAAGACGTCTGCTGAAGAGGTACCTGATAGCTCTGCCCTATTACAAGATGGAAAGAAAGATGACAAACAAGGTATTCAAATAATGAACTCTTTTTTTTTTTTTTCCCTGTTAGGGGTTAAATTCTGTGTGATTTTAGTAATCACATGTATTTGCTGACAGAAGCCATGCTATGCTTAATTTCTAAGCTGGCTGTGTGTTGCTGTAGATATGAAGAGATGACTCATTGACAGCAGCTGAGTTGAAGGCAAATAAATGGACGGGTTTGCTTCAAAATTAGTTCTGTTATATGTGAATGATATTAAATGCATCTTCTAAAATAGTCCAGTCCTAAAGCAATTAATGTTACGCTTCTTATTTTAACAAAGTTCTAATGGTTATTATCAGGAATTTTTTAAGTGCAAAGGCTACACTGTGCCAAACATTAGATTTCCCTTTTTGCAGGAAGTAGCAACACTTCAAAATTAGTTTTTATTCGTGTTTTAAAAAAAGAGTCTCTATATTTTTTTTGCAAAACAGAATTTTGGACAACTGGATTAAAAATACTCGTTTTATTTCTATCATTTGAAATCAGTCAGCAGCAAGCAATGTGAAATCAAAGTGATCTTCTTGTTTTTCCACATAGCAGGTACTAGGTCTTCCAGAATGAGCACTGGGTCATCACACAGTCATTCCCTGTTATATGCCCCTTCCCCAACCTATCAGGTTCTCACTTGCTGTCTCAGTTCAGCTGAAGAAGTAAAACAGTTGTGGGATTTTCTTGTCTGATTCTCAGAGCTATGGATTATACACTAATAAAAAAAATATATATATATATGTTGACCTCCCAACTGTTCACATGCTAAGTTTGCATCAGAGCTGCAAGACAAGGTAGTCCAGATTCCTGAACCATCTTCTGCTCTCGGGTATGACTGAGTTTGACAAGTTCCCAGTGTCCCAGTTTCAAAGAAATGTTGTCATAGTTGATGGGTGTTTGTAGAACATTTTGACAAGTCAGCATATTCCAATAAATGAATGTTTTGTTGACAAGGTTTGTTTTGTTGTACAATTCATAATGGACAAGAGCAGGACTTTAACCTTGAAGGTTATTGCTTTCATATGTCTAGGGCAGATTTACTTTTTACTTGGGGAATCATTTTTTCTTCCCTGTGCAAGTTAAGAACTTGTGCTTTGCTCTTGGTAGCTGACGCGTTAAGTCAGATGCGAAGCTGCTTGGGTACATGCAATCTTTCAGGGCCAAAGATTTGCTGTATTTATGACACAGCATCTTTGCAGCCAAAGAACAAATGCTCTTGTTCCACCATTTGTTGCTATTCTGGCAAATGTAAGAGCAGATTGCTCTCCTGGCTGAAGAGATCTCCCCAGAAGTCAAGGACCTGTAGTTCAGGACTGTAGAAGCAAATTTTCCTTCATTTTCAAAGCTATAAAAGTTAATTAGCTCCACTCTGTCAGATTATAATATAGTTAAATGTGGAAGATAGTGTAAATAGAACTGGATCCTGAGGAGCAGACTTTTCCCACATGTTTTATTTGATAAAGGCAGATGGAGATGAGAGACTTCATTCCCAGTGGTCACTTAAAATACTGTGTGTTACAGTACATTAAAATACACTAGAGTGCATTAAGAACAGCATAAGAAAGTCATTATTAAAGGATGCATAGGCATCAGCAGAAGGGGAATAAGTACAAAGAGTGAGATATCATAGAATGTCCTGAGTTGGAGGGAACCTACAAGGATCATCGAGTTCAACTCCTGTCCCTGCATGTGACAACCCCACAGTTCACACCATGTGTCTGAGGGCGTTGTTCAGTCTCTTCTTGAACACTGTCAGGCTTGGGGCCGTGACACCTCCCTGGGGAGCCTGTTCCAGTGCTGCACCACCCTCTGGGGGAAGAACCTTCTCCTAATGTCCAACCTAAACCCCCCCTGGCACATCTTCCTGCTGTTCCCTCAGGTTCTGTCATTGGTCACCAGAGAGAAGAGATCAGCACCTGCCCCTCCGCCTCCCCTTGTGAGGAAGCTGTAGCTGCCATGGGGTCTCCCCTCAGTCTCCTCCAGGCCAAACAAACCAAGTGACTTTAGCCGCTCCTCATACAGCTTCCTGTCTAAACCCTAAATTTCCTAAATTTTAACCCTGGCTCTGTCAGTGCCATGTGACGTTCCCCAGGGCAGGCTAATGAGGTCTCAACTGCCAGGAGCAGCCAGCTTCTCAGGCTCCCTGGCTCTCCGGGTTTGTCACTGAGGAGAGACGAGTCCCAGCTCTGCCATGTGTCACCCGCCAGCTGCTGTCTCCATGACAGCTCTACATCTCTGAAACAGAAGTCTGTGGATGTAGACACCAAAACCCGCAAATTCACAAAATCTGGATTTATTTGGCAATTCAGGCTCAGGCCTTTCTGTTCTTGACTCTTGTACTCTTAAAAATTGTTACTTTTTTGAGTGCTTGGGTATTCTGAAGGTATTTGGCTACTTCTGTTTTCAAGTATGTTTAGCCATTTTTAGATGTTCTAACTAATGCCATTTTAGTTGTTCCTTTCTCAGAGCTGATACGTGTAGAGTTTACTTGTGCATACTTACCTTTTTTTTTTCTATTAAGCTCTGAAAGTAAGCACCGATCTCAAAACAATACCAAAGGAATTTCAGCACTTGACTGTCAAAACAGGTAAGAATAAAGAAATTGACGTATTACATCCATTAGAATTTTGATCAAATATTTTTGTATCACTGTAAGCCTAAATTAGTGTAATTTGATTAATTTTTTTAAGATCCCTTTACTCTCATACTGAAATTATCTTTTACCACATAATGACTACTATTTGGAAAATTAATCCTAATTAGTACTTCAAATTGTCAAAAGGTTTTCTTGCTTTCTTTTCCTTATTGGTAGTATATGTGCATTCTTCATGTGTGGGAGATGTTTTTAATGTAGCATTTTGTAAGGAGTCGAATTTTGTTTTTCTGTACTATAACAAAGTGTCAGAGCATGAACAGTGTACCTCTTGATAAAAACTCTTCTCAAGTATGGAATAAGTATTCAGTGACTATTCTGAAATGGCCTGTTTTTTGTAAAAACTAAGCTTTCATATTTTCTGTCAAGGAGTTTAAGGGTAGATAGCCTTTTGGAAACACAGACTTTGTGGCACTTACAGCACTGGTGCAAGCTTTTGATTCCAAGGGCATTTCTTTGTTGAAACCACCCCTGATCTTTCTCTCTCCAGCCCTTAACATACACTCCTTGTTCCTGTCATACTGGAAAATGTTGTTTCTGGAACGGCGTATGTCTAAATTACTTAGTCGTTCCAGAAACTTCCCATGCACTCAGTTCAGTTCATCAGACCTCCCTTGCCTTTCTCTTTATTCATCTCTTTCCTAGAGTTGGAAGAGTGTTTGCAAGCCCTCCCTGGTCCCAGACAAACTAGAATCTGGATTTGTTTTCTTTTCCTTTCACATAAATGTTTTTGCTTGTGAAGATATCCTTGATTAAGAAAACTGAGTCCACATGTCTGTCATAGTAGTTTTGTCTTATAGCTCGATTTATTCATGGCTGCTCAACAGCTGCATGCTTCATTCTCCAACTCTTTTTTTCCTGGCTTCTTCCCAGACACTTGGCAGCTGCCAGATTTCCCATCTTCAGCTCCTATTCTCGAGTGATTGCTGCTTCTCCTTCACACACACACTCTTACACTTCCCTCTCAGAGGGAGAGGAGGGTGGTTGCGAGATTTTCAGTTCTGTTCTTCTCCCCACCAGTTTTGCCCAGAAGCATCCCAGGGAATTTCATTTTCAGTTCAGCAATTCCATCTTTGGTACACTTAGAGAAAAAAACCCCACAACACTATTGTCACATCCACATCTCCTGTGCCACTGTCCTCTTTTCCCCTATGTCCTTTGCGTGTTTTTTTTCTCATGTCCTTCCAAGTCAGGGAGGTCTTCCCGATGCTGCTGTGCTCCTCCAGCAGTGTTACTGAGTTTGTATTGCAAGGGAGATGGTAGCAGAGTTTCACCCTGTTGCCATGACTCCTGTCACTGTAGGGTTGTCACCCTTGCTGTCCTGCATGTTGAGGGTTTGAGTGAGCACCAGGTTGCATGATCCAGTTTATGTTAGAAGTAAAAATATTTGTCTATCCAGTAGGCTAGATACAGCGCCGTAATTGAACAGTTATTTCAGAATCAGTCACTGTTCTGAAACATTGTAATCACTAACCTTCAGGAGGAGAACTCAATTGCGATGAAACTGGAGAAATTTTGCATCCTCCTTTGGTTATTCATTTGGGGTGTTTAGGCAAATTCAGGAAAGATGATACTGCCGTGCTTCATTATGGGAAAGTTTTCTTTGCCATCAGAACGACTAGAAATTTGGAATCAGCAAAAACTTTGTATGTTCAGCAGCTCTGAATATTTGGCCAGTTTATTTAGGCTTCTAAGTGCAAGAACTTTGTTAGCCTTAGACTTTTAAAGGATTGAAGGTCAAATTTATGAGCATTTAAATTGTGCATTTCTACCTAGGCCATCATTAGGACATGAGTTTTTGTGGGTGATTTAGACTAGTGGGAAATTACTTGTTGGTTTTGTTTTGTGTTTGTTTTGTTTTGTTTTTTTCCTGTAGCCATATGGCATACTTAACCTTTTATGGTACAATTTCCACTTGATCTTCAGCCTGTGAAGCAAGGAGGCACCAGGTTACAGCCAAAAGTTGCTGAATCAGCTTCCTTTTGAATGTTAAAATGAAGTTGTACTGGGAGAGGGGCATGGAATCAGTTGAACACCCCAAACAGGAACCTTCACACTCTTCTGTGGATGAATAAATACAAGGTCATGATTGTATATGACTTTAGTTAGTGCAGACCAAGCTGTTCAGTTCATCAGGCCCTACTACTCCAGGAATCATACAAACTTTTAAATAATTTACTCAACAGCTTGAATTTTTTATCAGTTTCATGTAAAGTAGGCTTATGTATCCATAGAAATAGAAATATACAAAACTCGTGAACTGGATAAATAGTTTTGTACCATATTGAATGATTATGTTGCGTACGTGTATGAATCTGCATGTCAAACACAAAGTACACATGGACTGAGCATACCAAAATAACTGTATGTTTTATGGAAATCTTGCC
This sequence comes from Nesoenas mayeri, assembly GCF_963082525.1. Lineage (NCBI taxonomy): Eukaryota > Metazoa > Chordata > Aves > Columbiformes > Columbidae > Nesoenas > Nesoenas mayeri. The sequence continues at coordinate 106,047,027 of NC_137541.1, forward strand.
ACAATTATTTGCATATCCTAATAATGAACTACCTGCTTTATAGTTTTTTTTTTTCTTCATATTACACTACTTCTTTTGAAAGGTGAAGCTAAGTCTGGGTATTGTGTAATTGTAGCCTGGAATTTCCTGATTTTTCAAAAACTTGAAAGAAAGTCCTTGACAATCGAGTTCTATTGCTATCATTTTTTTTATTAGTAGGCATTTCAAGATTCTTTCTTCCGTCTGTACTTTCTTGTTTACCTCAACAAGATGTCCTAGGAGAGTTTGAATGTCAGTTTTACCCACAGGTTTTTAGACAGAAGGCTTTCTAAAAGAAGAATGAACAGAATTAAGGTCTCCATAAAAGAAGGAAAATTTGAAGGTTCTTAAACATGGCTTAGCTTGGAAAGGATTTATACTTCCTATTTTTAAGTGGCATATATTTAATAATTGTGCATGTAATTTAATAATCAGCAATTTCAGCATTGGAGAAATTGGGTCATATGGTTGTAGGGAAGCAGTTTCTGAAGTTGTGTTCTCTGGGAGTTTTACATAGAGACAGAGGAAGATTATCACCACTGGATATTCTAATAATAATTCCCTCTCTTCCCTTTGGTTGCCAGGAAGAGTTCATTGTGCAGAAATCTGGAAGGACTGTAAGCCAGTTTGTTGGTGACAGTAATCAACTAGAACTTGGTTTATAAGTGGTCATTTGTGTCACTACCAGTTGCATTTGGATTTATTCCATCCGAAACAGCAAGTAGCACTGCATGACCCTGAAAGCAGTTTCTTTTTAGAAGAAATAGTGTGTGGATGTAAATGTGCCATACACAGCCACTTGTCTTCTATGAGCCTAGTACAACACAAGCCATTAAAAGTCAGTATTTGCCGGCTGCTCTCACAGGTAGTTCTTGCTCTTTGTTTTGGAGGATCTGTTATATTTTCTGGTAGTGCTGTATAGTAGCTGGTGTATAGATGTCTGATTTTGAAGTCAGCATATATCTGAAGGAAGCTAGAAATTCTGAGATTTTTTTTTTTTTCCCCCAGTGTATTTGCTTCTCTTAAGTATTGGGCCTTGATTAGCAGAATAATGGGAGAAGTACAAAGGTTTACTTTGTGTGTGCATTGGGATCATTGATGCTGCTGTAATACCTTGAGGTTATCTCAGTGGGCTGAATTTGAAAGCAATCACACAGATATGTTTTCTCAAAATTATCTGGTGTTAGTAAGGAGAGTAACAGAAAAGTCAAAAAAAGACTCAAGGAACTACTCGGAGAAGGTAAATCAGCACCATTGTGTTCTTGTCACATAAAACCTGCATGTGGCAGGTTTTTGATAGAAATTGATAGAAATATAATATGTTTAATCAATGCTTAGCCTGTAAAGCTTTCTACCTTCAAATATCTTTCCCTCCCAACATCAAAGCAGTCTCAACCTGATGTATTTTTTTTTTTTTTTTTATGGGTGGTAAGAAGGTGTACATTTATATTCATGAGTTAAAGTATTTGGGAAGGACATAAACCTTTGTACTTTCGGAAGGAGGCTAGGAATAAGATGTTTTCTGTGGAACGTTTATGCTATTCATTATGTTGATTCATCACAACTACATCCAGGAGTACAGATCAGAGCTATCAGACCTTTTCCTGTGTTCTGGTAACCAAATTAAAAGGTGAAGTTTTGACTACATGTGGGCATTTGAATTCTTGGGAAATTTACACACTACAGAAACAAAGGGGAAGAAGAAGCGAAAATAACTCCCCATTGCTCGCGTGAGATAAACACGGTCCCACATCCACATTTGTAATACTCTCATTTTTAATGAATGCTGATCCTCCAGCTAAAAGTGTTTCTTTAAAATGGGATGTTTTAGTGATTCTTTCTTCTTTTCTGTTTCAGCTGCTCAGGAATCTAATACACTTAAAGCCAGACCACGGTCCAGGTACTGCTTTCATTTCTGTTTCAGGAGAAGACATATGTTCCTCTAGTGTTAGCCACAAGGTGTAAGAACTGGCGTTGCATTTTAATTTTAATCTTTTTTTTAATTAGTGGTGTACTGATGAAAGACAGATTTACCAAGAGAGATCTGTTAGCTGTAGGCCCTACAGAAGTACTGCCTTAGACCTCTGGTCATAAAGCACTGGGACTTTGGCCTGTGTACCCAGCCCTGTGGCCTCCTCGAGTCAGCGACGGCCTCCAGCCCTGCCCCAGGTGGGACAACAGGGACCACCCCATCATGGGGAACGCTCTCAGCAACTTTGTGTTGTGGAACCTTGCTCAGTGGTTGCATATGGAGGGAGACACTGCGTGCCTCCACAGAAATAGCAGTAGTAGCCCCGCTCTTGGGTGTGGGTGAATCCTTTCATTGGCTTGCGTGTACTTGACTGTGGCTGCTTGGCATCTGATGGAAGGACTTAGGAACTTATGCTGCTGTGCGCGAGAAACAACATCTGCTGAATTGGGGTGTCTGAAAGAAAAGGGAAACCTGCGCCAGAATATGTTGTGTATAAATGGATTACGTGTTGGATTTGGCTGTTCACCATTCTGGTGTATAGCCATATCGTGCATTCACCTAACTTTTTTTTTTTTTGTGCTAGTTAGAGGGCTTCATTTCTTTTTCTTAGGTAATGAGTGTATAATCAGGAACTCTCTCTTTACAAGCTTGTCAAAGCCTGCTAATAAGAGAGGATCTTTTATAAGCATGATGAATGAAGATTGAAATCCTCCATTCTTGAGACCTATACCTAGAAAGGCTGAACTGCCTTGTGTGCCATTTTTCTGCTCGTAGACAAAGCTTTTTAGTTTTCATACTATATTAAATTTCCTTGCTGTGTTACTGAATCATAAATTGCAAATGTGCAAAAAAAAGTGTTAAAAAAAGTACTTTATGCAAAAATGCATAAAATAGAAATTGCTTAAACAAGATTGAAAAAAGTCACTTGAACATGACCGTCACATATGACTGTCTCACGTGTGACTATATGTCACTACTTCAATGCAGAAGTTGAGACTAAAGATTCTGGAATGCATCCTTGAACTCGGACTTTCTGCTGCGCTTGTCCTGCCTGGCCTGGAGGGCTCTATGTAACCTGGAGGATCTGTGTCTTCAGGTGTGCCTGACCACCAGAGGCTACGATTTGAGTCTATTACGGCTCTCAGCACTGCAGCCCATCTTCCTTAGCCTAAGCTGTGCAGAATCTTAGCTGCTGACTCTTAACTGGCTTTTAGGTGCCAAGTCCACCTGCTGCAAGCAACGCTTCATTGTCAGAGGGCTCTGCAGTGTCACTGCTGGAGCTGGCATGTTTTTGCCTGGTAGCTGCTGTCTTACTTGATCTTTACAAAAATGTAAAAATTGCAGACTGTTAGGTGATACAATTTTAATGCAAATAAAATGTACCCTGCATAATATGGAAAGTAAAAGTATAAACCTTAAGATCCTGATTAAAAGCTTTCCCATTTATCTCAGGGGGGTTGGGTTATATATGGTAGGGCTATGGAATTCAAAATCCTGCCAAGACAAAAAATTCAGTATCAGCAGAAGGTTTTGTTTTTTGTCTTTTTTTTCCTCACATGTAAATTTTGAAACAATTACAGCTTTCACTCCTGTATTTATTAAAATATACATCAGAAATACAGGATCAGCATTGCCAAATGTCTGTCCTGCTGAAGTGCTGTTTTCTAGCAACAGCTTGTTTGGCAAAAAAAAACGACTCGTTTCCCATTAGTGGGAGTTATTTTTGTTCTACTCAAATATGTTTTTGGTCTTGCCTGTTGTGCATAATGTGTTATACTAAGTGTAACATCTCACATTGTCAGTGCTCATTTTGAACAAAGCTCTCAGTCTTGCAGAAGAACTGGTAACTACAACAGCTGAAAAAAAATATTGGACACAATTCAGCAAAATCAAAACTCTTAGCAAAGGCACCACACTGGGGTTAATGGGATGTGGAACGGCACAGAATGATGTATTGAAACATGTATTTGACCAGTTTTGGTGACTTTAAAGCCATTTTTTTTTCCTGGATTTTGTGGAATTAGGTGACTGTTCAGTATGAAAAAATTATTCTGATAGAATATTATAAACTACAAAATGTGTACTTGCAAGCAGTAGGCTGTATAAACACTACCCTCACATCTGGGAAAGGCAACAGAAACTGTAAGGGGAGGAAATTTTACTCAGATTTATTCATAATATTTGCTACAATTATGCTGTTGGCAGTTAAAGTTACATGAGAAGAGCCTGAAGCTGTAATAGAAAAGGCCTTAAAAAATATTAGCTCTAGAAGTGTGACTTGTTCCTTTCCCCAGACACATAGGTCCCTCTGTTGGCAAATAAATCTGTCTTGTAAAAAGGGGGAACTTTTAGTCAGTAGGGCAAGGAATGTCATTGTATTTTTAGATACGCTTCACTGTAGTTGTTTAAAAGGAATTTGTGAAGTAAAATATTTTTTCCTCTTCCCCCTTCTTCCTTAGGTCTTACTCTAGCACATCAATAGAAGATGCCATGAAAAAGGGAGAAGAGCCCCCTACTCCACCTCCAAGGCCACAGAAATCACATTCCAGAGCTTCCTCTTTGGATCTGAACAAAATATTTCAACAAAATGCACAAGGTAAAGTTTGCTTTCTTTCCTTCTTTTGAGGCCATTTAGATTAGCTACATACTTGGCAACTTGAACTGTTTGCAGAAATGCTTGACAATATGCACATATGCTTGCCTTTGTTATAGACAGTAATACACTACAGAACAGAAGAACTTGGACTTCCTTGCATTACATCTCCACTGAGGGGAAAAATTGCTGTTACTATAATTAAGGTGATTATGAAGTTTTCTGGCACAATGATGGGAAGCTTAACATATGGTGGTCTGTCATCACTGACTGTTTATAACTAGCCTGGCTGTTTAGATAATTCTCGTCAGTAACTACAACATATTTGATTTTTATTACTATTTTTGGTAGTTCAGAAGCAGGAAGAAAACCCTTAATGTTTAAACTGGGAGAAAATGAAAGTTCTTGTGCGCAAACATTTTTGATGTTGAAGTCTTCCGTGTGTGGGGGCAATGAGAAACCATTCTTTGGGTAAAAAGAAAAGGTAATTTCTTTAGACACAGGAGCATGTTGAGGGGAGAGAAAGAAAATGTAGAACAGTAGCTGGAGTAAACTGAAAGAAAACCTCTCTCCAGCGGGTTTGTGTTCGAGTGGTCCTTTTGCCTGACACAGCAGGTGGTGGAAAGAGGAGCTGTTTGCTCAGGGCAGCCGTCACCCAGCAGCGCTGGGCTTCAGCAGCACCCTTGAACCAGACCAGAGCTTTACACAGTGCACAGCAATCACTTGATTCAAGGACTGGGTTAAACGTGGTCATGTTTGTGCTTCAGAAGAAAGCCAAGGTCTGGCAGTGTCAAGGAATGTTTTAACTGGGCTCAGTTAATGTGGTTGTTGGAGTAGAAAAGAAAGCGTTTCACCTCTTGCTATATGGCACTTTTTTTTCTGTACAAACACCAGACAGAATACCAGAGTCCTATGTGTGCTGAACCCTGAAACTCTGTAGGATTTTTTTTTCTGTTGCTTTCCACAGAGGAACAATTCCTGATCTTTGACTGTGGCTCCTATTCGGGGCTCTGTTGCCTCCAATTTTGATTTCGTTATACATCAAAATAAAACCCCAAACAGAGCCAAGTACACATTTTCTAAGGCAACAAATCCGCTCAGAATCCAGGTAAAAAAGAAGGAAATAAACTTGGATTTAAATTTCTCTTGGAACACAAATGAAAGGAGAATGTAAATTCTCAAAGAAATCATTCTGTGAATGAAAAGTAACATCTTACTTTTGAAATGGATCCTTTTGAAAGTCACCATTACTTTTGAAGTAGCATAACAATTTCTTCTGGGCAACTTAACAAACTGAACAGTTTTATAATCAGTGCAGGAAAGGATAACTCATCCTATCAATATTTTTTGGAGGGTTTCCTCACTATAAATTGGTCAATTAAGTAAGACTGTGGCGGTTGATTGCTTGCAAAGCAAGTAAGTGCTTTGGTCACCCTAAAACTATTTCTCATATTTGGTTCAAATTTACAGCCATTTATAACTGGAAGAAAAATTTGCTCTAGGTTGACAAACCCTGAAGGATGGTGTGCTACCAAATTGCAGAAATGTGGAAGGTCTCGCAGAAGTTCAGCTTCTTCCTGTACCTGCAGGGTGTTGGCCTATCATTTTTTATTGTCTTAAGTGTCCCCTGATGGCAATGCTAAATATTTGTGGTGGTCATATTCCTCTAATGGAGCTATTCTATTTTGTGCCAAAAATGTAAATACTCATGGCAAAAGAATAAGGAGGAATTTGTAGCCTTGAAGAACATTGAACAATTTGTAGCCCACCCTGAAGAACGGTTACATTTCCAATAAATCTAAGTCGGTACAAGGGGATTAAATCAGTCTGTCCCAGCGTGCCAAAGTACGGTGGTGCATTTACTTTGGCTCTGCTTTGAAGTAAACTATCTGCATTCACAGTTATATTTTCAGTTCTTTGTTCCACGAAGAAACGTGCGCACTCTTCCCTGTCATTAAGCCTCCAGTGGTTGTTGTTCTGCAACATTGTACTGATAATGTGATTTTATACTGCTGCTCTCTTTTCTTCCACTTCTCTTGTTTTGATCACCTCACCTTTTTCATCCTTTCTGGTTTTTTTTTCCATCCTTGTCCCTATGGATCTTGCTTCTCAGTAGAAATCCCAGTGTCATCATTTTTGGAAAGCTTTTTCATCTAGAGGCAGCTCTTCCTCAGGGAGTGGTCATTGTTATAGAGCCAAACTCTTTGCCGAGGTGCACTTTGCACTTTCTCAAAAGACAGCTTGTAGGAAGACAGAGGGGATTGATCTTCACCTTAAGCCAAAGAGCCTCGTTGAAAAGAAATTGTGTGTGCCTGTTCATGTGAAATAAATTGCACACACTTGTGTAATAACAAGCTGTATTCTTACTTCTGCTGACAGTATGAAAAATGAAGTTCAAATGGTTTCCATCTGCCCTCAAATGATACGGTTACAGATTTACAATATAGATGATGTGGTGGCAATGTATTATTTATTAATGGGTTTCTTGGCCATTAAAATAATATGGTCTGGCATAAATATCAAACCTGATGTGTTTCTATCCACAGGTCAGTTGATTACCTTCTGTCCTAATGTACTCTCTGCTGAATTTTTGCTTTATGTTCTCTCCCTGCCTTCCTTCCTAGGTTTACAAAAATAGTCTCATTGTCACAGTTGAACCACAAAAATTAGCTGGAACAATCCCATCTAGCACCACCATATTGCCTCGTGTCCGTACAGAAAAACAGACTGTAGAATTGACTATTTTAGTAGCTTTCAGGGTATATCCAATGTTGTTAGAATAATCCCATTTTGGTACATTGCTTTTTGTCTTAATTCTTTTACAGAAATAGTCCTGATTTTGTGAGTTTGGTAGATAGCCTGTTTCCACACCTGCAAAGGAGTTCCCACTAATATTGAGTTTTATTTTCAGTTCCTTGTTGGTCATGTTGATCTATAGGTATCACTTGTTTAATTGTAAAGCCACCAGTGTGTTGGAGAATTTTTTTGTTTATTTCACTTTGAAAGGACAGAAAAAGAAAAATAATTTTTCTTCAGGTGAGTTCAGCTGAAGACTGTGGCAGATCCTTCTTGTGGGCACTGATTTTCTGGGCAGTGTTTTTGTTTGTTTTTCATTTACTGCTGCTGTATCTTCTTTGATGCCATCTTATGATGCTCCTCTCCTGGCAAATACGCAAAGAGATTGTTGTCTGTGATGGCTGGGATGTGCAGCAATGTACTACCCACAGAAACTATGCTCTAGAAGTGTTGAATTGGGACGTTACTGCACTTGAAGGTGTAGCCTTCATGTCATACTCCACAGCTGTACTCTTCTGGGATGCTATAACTAGTGTTATGCAAGGAAAACTTAAACCCAGAAAATTTATCGAAAGCCCCCACCTTCAGAAATGTCCTTATGTGAATTTCTGTTACAAGATGTTAGGAGACTGAAATATCTTCTGTCTCTTTCTAATCATGTAGTCTTTGTGTTAGCATCTGAGAAAAATTCAGTGCTGCTAGATTCTCAGTGTATTTCTTTTTGTTGAATATATAATCTCTGGCATTTGGCCTATGTACATATTAAAAAAATACTTGGCTGGGTTTTTTTTTGCATTCCTGGAAAGACAACAGCAGGTTTTAAGTAGAAACAAAATACATACGTGACCTGGTCTACATTTTCATTTCTTCTCTAGCCCTCTGTCTAGTCAGATACAAACCAAGACCTCCCAGAGTAAGGCAAAGGAGCAGATACTGAGGGGCCCAAAATTGCCGCAGTTGAGAGACTGGTGCAGCGTGCCCCCGTGGTCTGCTGGCTGGCTGGGGTGCTGCAGCAATGTCCCCAACCACCTCAGACCCTCAAAGGTGGCAGTAAGTTAGAGTCTGCCTTGGGGTAACTCTTGGACTGAGGGAAGTCTCAGCTTGAGTATTGAAACCCAAAAGTGCATCCATTGTTTTCTGGCCTTCGGTTGCATTTTCTGCCCATGACAACTACTAAAGAATTTACTTCTGGGCAATTATAGACAGTGACAACACTCTGGGTCTTGTTAGATTGATGCAGATGCCTCGGAAATACATTTTATTTCTCATTTAGTTTCATTTCTGAATTGCATAACTTCTTTAATTAATATTTCTGTAGAACAAAGGATACTTGTTTGGAAAAGAGAATTTGCTTTGATGAAACAAGATAATTGTCGTAAACAGTGTAGTTTCATGTTGATATGGAAGGAAGATTGAATATCTCCCTGTAATTCATCAAAAAAGCCATATAACTATTTACAAATGAATTTTTGACTGAAGGCTTTCAGCGCTCATTTGCTTTTGAAACTTGCCTCCTGCCGCGACTGTCCCTGCAGTGAAGAACGTGTGGAATGCAGGCACCGCTTCTTACATGGGCTTGTGAGCAAATACTTACTGTAACCTGCATTCCCTCTCCTGGGGGTGCTATTTTCAACCAGCAACGTGGGGCTAGTATTTCTAGTTTTTTCACCCTTTTAAAATGTGAGGTGTTAAGTACCACGCTTGGAAAGGGGGAAGCACACTAGTATTTTGTTTTAAATGCAGTGTTTTCTCTTATGGGTGATGTTTTCCTAACTGCAATCAGATCTGTAACCTCTACTTATCTCTGCTGGGCTAGTGATCGCTGCCAAACAAGAAAATGTCCCCTCTGCTCTCAGTGTAGTGTTCCTAGGTTTATCGGTGTGCATGAACATTCCTGTAAGTGATATGTGTCCCTGCATCACTCCCGTATTCCTTCATATACACTGTTTAAAGTGGTATTTCTGTCATAAGACTCAGTCAGCACAAACTTCTTTTCGCACCTTTTCATTTTCGTTAGTGCTGAAGGAAGACTGGTGTTCAGCGTCACACTTTATCCTCTTTTTCATACCTTTGGAGAGGAAGGCTCTTCGTTACTTCCTTTACTTCATCAAACCTTCATTAGTTCATTCAGTTAGCACAACCTTTGCTTGATTATACAGACCTGGTGGGTTTTATTTGATGAGTGTGGAGATTTCTGAATAGGAAGTGTGTGTTGAGATGTCTTTGGTTTTTCATATTTGCCCGACCACAGCCAAATTTTATGTATTTCTGAATGTTTTCAGTCCACATATCAATTAAAACAATTCTGTAATTGTATAGCAAAGAGGATTTGGAGAATTATTGCTGCTCATCGTTGTACGCATTGTGATACAAACAGGTCCAAATAGGTACCCAGCTATTTTCAGCAGTGTGTTTTCAGTTACATATTATTTTTAGCTTAGTGAGCCAAGTGCAGGTGGCTTTCCCTTTTGGTCACTTGGAACCACCCTGTTTCCCCGAAAATAAGACTTACCTCAAAAATAAGCCCTAGCATGATTTTTCAGGATTTTTGAGGATGCTCAAAATATAAGCCCTACTCCAAAACGAAGCCCTAGTTACAGTTCATAAAAAAAGTAAATTTAAATAGCATCGAGGCAGCGATGCATGTAAAAATATAAGCATCTTTTGGAGCAAAAATTAATATAAGACCCTGTCTTATTTTTGGGGAAACAGGGTAGGTTATGTTTGGCAGGTTTTTAGTACCTATGTAAGTATAATATAATTACGGCATGATCTTCTGTATTCTTTTATAATGAATTCTATTTGTTAGGAAATATCTATATTTATTGAGGTCAGCTGTCTGCAAGTCTTAGTTACTAAGGGCAAACTTTTAAGCAGGGATTTTGTTGTTTGTGTTACTAGAAATATATATTTCTCAACTAACTTTTTGATTCAAAGCTGAAGTGAGGAGGTGAACGTAGAACAGTAATGTCCTTTTTTATGCTGAGTTTAGATCACAGGGAATTTAATGAAGTAATTAATTTTCAGGACCCCTTCCTTTGATTGCTCTTGGTTTTGATTTAGTGAAGTCCAGCTACTTTCTTGGGTGATAGGGCCAGATTTTACTCATGCTGTAGCACCATGCCATCTTGCATGTTACTGTGTTATTAATCAGACCAAAACATTAAATTAGGAATATGACAATTCTGAAAGACCTTTATTTTAGAATAGTGATAATGCCAAATGCCATCAGCAAAATATTCAATTTTGCTGAATAGTGATTGCACATTATACAAGAGCTCTAATATCGATGGTTTCATCGAGTTAAGAGTGCTGAGTCAAGTTCATATCTTTGGTTGTAAGGGTTGTAACAACAATTGCAATTTAAATTTAAAAAGTCTTTTATGTATAAGCCATAGAGAACACCCAATTGAGCTGCTGTTTGTATTCTTATCCAGCGCTGTATCACTGCAATGAAAATACTGTGCAATGCTTTCTTAACAGAAATGTTGCAAAAACCTTTTTTTTTTCTTATTATGTGGGGTGAGGGGGAGGGACTCAGCTCCTGATCTGTTACTGGAGCTGCTTTCTCCATCCTGTTCCCCTTCAGACTATATGTGATTACTGAACTGAGCTGATTCTGAATAAAATATGAATTTCTTCCCTCTGATTTGAATGGAAGAGTTTTATGCCTCTTAGCCGTTTAGATTTTTTTTATGAAGGATTTATGTGTTTACAACTATGTAATTTATTTCCTTGCCCACTTGGACAGGGACATAATGAAGGTTGAATAGGCTGGAGAAAATAGCGAGGACATAAATAGATGAATGGTTACTACATGATAGGAATCTGATTGCATAACTTAATTCTGCATCTTTAGATTTTAAAATTTTTATGTCTGTCTCTAAGGGCTGAGTCCAGAAAGTACTTGTGTGGAAACCAGAGTAGATTTTACCGGACTTTCAAGTGTAACTATTTCTTGACGATTTGTGTAAATAGAATTTTTTTTTTTTCCATTTTTCTGATCTTAGCTCTTACCTTTCTGGGATTGAGGAATGGCTTATAGTCTGTTTTCATTCTGTTGCAGGTTGTTAAAAATGAAATTTTAATCCAAAAGCTCTTATCTACTGAAAATTGTTGAAGTTGAAAAGTTCTCACCTGGCCCTACTGGCCCCACTGACCTGTTTTCGTGATCCCGGATGGGTTACTCTGTTCCATGAAAAAAATGTTGGTACATTGTAGAACAATTTTATGGGTTAAACAAGAGATGATCTTCTACTTCTCACATGGAAAAGGGCAGGCAAGTTGCCTCCCTTGGTGGGGGAGACCCTGGAGATGCACATGTCCTCTAGAAGAAAAAATCTGAGCCACAGATGGGGATTGGAGGGGTGGTGGGTGGTGGCCCATTGCTCTTCCCAGCTCCTGTGTCCCTGGTCTGGGTTGAAAATGGCCACAGGAGGCAAGTGCTGGAGCCTCCATCAGCCTCAGAGGAATTCCCGAGGTGAGAAGCTCTGTCAAGATGGATCTGAGGGAGGTAGATGGAGGGACTGTGCCTCCCTGTGGGTGGAGGATGAAGCTAAACATGAAGTGAGAGGGAACAAAATCATTTGGAGGAAGAAGGGAGAAACAGTCCCCAAACAGAAAAGGAAGGGGCAGAGAAAGCAGTAACAAGAAAATGAAATAATTTAGGGACAATGAGGGATGGAAAATTAAAATACAGATGCTGTGGACATATGACACAATACAGGAAATAAGTGCTTTAAAAAAAAAAAAAATCTGTTTCACAGTGAAAACATGCTAGATGGCATATATAGAGCATTAAAAATGACATCATAAAGAAACACCTTTCTTGGTGTCTTGCTTGTTTGATTTGCAAGTGACCCATTGAATGTGTAAGCACACTGGTGTCCTAAATGAAGTCACACATGTGCAAGCTCTTAGTGCAGAAGGATTTATTGTCCTGACTCTGTGTCTTCCTGATCATTTGGCAAGTGCTTTCCATGCAATCGAGGTACAAACTATGTTCTGTACAATTAGCACATGAAACTTAACCTGTAACCAGAGTGTGACTGTGACACTAGGTGTGTGTATTGCTTACTGTGACGTGTGAAGCTTTGTTGCTGAGCAGGTTCTCAGAATTAACTGACAGGATTTATTACTCAACCTGCATACCCCTTCTCCAGTTTTTGGCATTGACAACACTTTTTAAAGTCTTTCTGCAAACCTGGCAGCAAAATTAATATCAAGAGTCTAAAATATTTCTTTCATGTTGCTGTTACCTGCTGAAGAGATATTAATAAGAATTATTGAAACAAATCCCTGGATGAAAAGATATTTCCCAATGACCCTACTAGAATCCCTCGTTAAATTTAAGCCCCTGGCTAGGGTTTTAAATTATTTCTCCTGTTGCCACTTTCTACAGACATATTATTGAGAGTTAAAAAATCAGATTGCTTGAAAAACAGTAGTTTCGCAATCCACCTTATTAATGCTGTTATCGGGAATGTAAATAAATGAAGGAGTTTAGAGAACAGTATCAGCATTATGTGATAGCCAAGTACCAGTTTCAGTGAACAAGAAGGGAAGTTTTGTAAGATGAAGGTAAACAGAAACCAGCTTAAAGACAGAACTTTTCTGCAGTCTGCCTTTGGCAACAGAAGCAGGAGAAGTATCTCAGAAAAACTCTCCAAAATAGCCTCAGAGTGCAGGGGTGAAAATGCCAGCTTCCCAGACTTCCTAAAGAACTAAAACCTTAGCTAGTTTGGAGGACCGAAGAATGATACATTCTCTTGGCTTATCTTATTTGAACTGGTTTCAATATTGCAGATCCTTGGCTTCCTGATAAAATTAATTGGTTTGTCTTGTGTTAAACCTGATCTGGGAGCTAAACCCTCTGAAGCAGTGTGCAGCAGTGTCAATCTGCCACGCAACCAGACTGTCCCTTGATCCAGCAGTGCTGTAGCTTCCACTTGAAAAGTACCAAACCCATCAGCCAGACTCTGCCGAGGAGCCTTATCAATTTTCTCCCAACTTAAGTCCTTAGATGGTCCTCACCCAATCGCAGAGGGGGTGGTAGTGGTGGTGATGGAGAAGCAGAACAGAAGCAAGAACCTGAATTTAAGCTGTGTGGACCCAGGTGAGCCTGAATTTAGGCTGGGTTTGGTTAGGGCTGCACCCTTTGTGTGAGCTGAGGAATTCAGGCCTCTTTTTCCCTTTGGGAATGGTGACTGAGAGGAGCCACCAAACTCTGGGTGCCCTTTTGATCATGGGGCGAAAGGTGCATAGGGGTTTGATGTGAGATGAGGTCAGCCTCCTTTGCTAGTCAGTATCTGGTTTTACTTTGGCTAGAAAGGTACAAAATAGCCCTTGATCCAGGAAATCCACCCTCTTTCAGGACACTGCTTGTGTATCTATTGAATTCAGATGAGGAGTACATTTTTTTTACCCAACAGCTCTAACTTGTCTGATGCCCAGGCTAAAGTGACAGGCATGTAAAGCCAAGAAGGAAGACAGCTATGAAGAACAGCAATGAAATTAAGTACTTGACATGGAAATGGTTCAGGAAATGTAGTTTTATATGCTGCTATTCTATTATTAATTAATTTTTTAAAATAGCACGCATCCAGCAGCTCAGTGTATTATGGCAGTTTTCTTCAATACTGAGCAACAAGAGGACAAGTGACTGTCTTTGGGTGAGAGGGGTGCAGCATGTTGCTCTTACATGCCGCTCTAAAGGATCCCAGGGGCTGAAACTTACTCCACCCTGATTTTGGCATCCCCTGTTTCTGCTGTGCCTTGTGAGCTAAAGACCCACTTCCCATAAGTTTGACAGGATTATGATAATTTTTTGTTGTTCTTTGGTCTCCTCTTCTTAGATCAAATAAGACAAGTAAAGGAGCCGCTTGTGTGGTCACCGTGATTGATATTTTTCACTACTGTGGGTAATAAAGTGCTGAGTGTTTGTGTTGTCTGCTTGGGAGGCTGGAGGCAGAGTGGCATGGCCAGATAGGATGGTATAGCCTGTACTCAGAGTGTAGCATTGCAGCCTGATGTTTGTTTTAAAATATTAATCTAGCTTCAGATTGGAAAACCCGCTTTTTATCTAGTGTGGTGCCCCATTAGTGCTATCAGACCTTTGTGATTGCCAAAATAAGGCATAAAAATGGTGCTGGAAGCTTTCCATGCTGATAATCTGCATTAAAGTGTAAACATGCTAAGTAAAGAGCTGTGATTTTTGAACTGAAAGCCTTATCACTATCTTTGTGGGAATAACTAGTGCGTGAAAATGCTGTCATTTACAGGAATATATGTGATATGGATGCTGGATGTACTTAAATCTATTTTACTGGTACCTGTATTGGATTTCCACAGTGCTGTCTTGGAGATTTGCTGTATAATACCTTGCTCACCCTGGTGTGAACGCCAGCAAGCTGCTCAATAATGAGACAACCCTTGTGAGACCCATCCTGCTCCCTCCAGCTCCCTCTGCTTTTGTGCAGGGTGTGAAGACTTGTTTTCAGAGAGCAATGGCGTGCAGCTTATCCAAGCTCTGAGGCCTGCACGTGGAAATATGACATTTGCCTTGTTGCTGCTCTATCCCAGGGTACTTACTTTCATTTTGGAAACAGAACTCCCCTTGTATTTGTGTCTGCTTTCAGAGCCACTGCAGTGAACTGTCTCTAATAGCAAGAGCCAGTCTGTGTGGAGCGGTCTCCCAGGAGGGCAGGCATTCTGGAATAGCCTAATATGACAAGTCATCTGCTGATACACCTATTGCCCCCTTTTAGGGTAGTAATGCTAGAGAAGGCTGAAGCATGCAGCATCCGTCATTAAAATGTTGCCATTGCCCTGTGGAGAAGAAAGTGAGGGCTTTTTTATAAGTTGTTATGAGTCTTCAAAAATCAGCTAACTTCTCTCTAACAGTTGGACTCACATGAGCATGATTTCCTTCTAACAACAGGCCGAAGATGCTCTGCAACAGCAGGAATTTTATGAATATTCCATGAGTAGCTTAAGTTAAAATTTGTAGGATTAAAAACAGGAAACTGGGTCAAATTCATGTGGTGTAAGCATCTAACATCTTTAATGCTAAATTCATATATGTTGTATTTTGAAAGCTGAAGCAGCAGTTTTTAGGGGTGCAGATTTTTGTTGGTGGCTTTTTCTTTTTTTTGGTTTGACCATCTTACAGAAAAATTAGTTTCCCTTTGGAATTTTGTTGGCCAAATCCCAGGAGACTTGTGGTCTTTCACAGTGTGTGCAACCACTTCAAGAGATGCTTTTCCAGCAAGCCCAGCACCTTTCTGCACAAAGACTACACTGCTGCTTCCCTGGGTATATCACTGGGATTGTAGAACCAGGGAGCAAGGACAGTAAATGCTGTATCTTCTAGAGCTGAAGTTGAGGCCGGTTCCTAATGGATGCAGCTCTTGCAGTAAAGCTTTTGAAGGGCCTGCGGGAGTGTAAACCAGCACATACACAAATGCTGAACCCTGGAGGAGGCTATGTGCATTTGGAAGAGCCAAGGGAGCTGCTGGGGCTGGTGCCTGCTCACAGCACCACTGACTCCAGTTCCACGCGCCCCTTCCTGGGGACCACCACACTCAGGGCAGCGATTTGCTCCATAGTTTCGTGTTTGGGCAGCCAGAGACTTGAAAGTGTGCATGATTACTGCTTCCCCATGACTTTGTAGCTCTCTGGAGAGCCCCAGGGCTCAGTATTGGGGCCAGTTCTGTTCAATATCTTTATCAGTGATCTGGATGAGGGGATTGAGTGCACCCTTAGTAAGTTTGCAGATGACACTGAGCTGGGTAGGAGTGTTGATCTGCTGGATGGTAGGAAGGCCATACAGAGTGTTCTGGACCAGCTGTATCGTTGGGCTGAGGCCAATTGTATGAGGTTCAACAAGGCCAAGTGCCGGTTCCTGCACAACAACCCCAGACAGTGCTACAGGCTCAGGGAAGAGTGGCTGGAAAGCTGCCTGGAGGAAAAGGACCTGGGGGTGTTGATTGACAGGTGGCTGAAAATGAGCCAGCAGTGTGTCCAGGTGGCCAAAAAGGCCAACAGCATCCTGGCTTGTATCAGAACTAGAGTGACCAGCAGCACTAGGGAAGTGATCGTCCCCCTATACTCGGCCCTGGTGAGGCTGCGCCTTGAATCCTGTGTTCAGTTTTGGGCCCCTCACTACAGGAAAGACATTGAGGTGCTGGAAAGAGTTCAGAGAAGGGCAACGAAGCTGGTGAGGGGGTCTGGAGCACAAGTCTGATGAGGAGCAGCTGAGGGAACTGGGGCTGTTTAGCCTGGAGAAAAGGAGGCTGAGAGGAGACCTGATCGCTGCCTACAACTCCCTGAAAGGAGGTTGTAGCATGGAGGGGGTTGGTCTCTTCTCTTAAGCAGCAAGCGATAGAATAAGAGGAAATGGCCTCAAGTTGCGCCAGGGGAGGTTTAGCTTGGATATTAGGAAAAACTTATTCATGTAAAGGATTGTCAGGCATTGGAACAGGCTGCCCAGGGAAGTGGCTGAATTGCCATCCCTGAAGGTGTTTAAAAGACATATAGATGAGGTTCTTAGGGACGTGGTTTAGTGACAATGTTAGGTTAATGGTTGGACTCTATGCTGTTAAGTGTCTTTTCCAACCAAAATGATTCTATGATACCCCTGTAGGGATAATCACCAGTGGTGGTGGGCAAGCAAGGTGCCCACAGATGTTTTCCATGCAGCAACGCAGCACAGTTCCCACAAGGTTTCCTGAAGATAAATGTATCATGTTGAGCATACGTACTTGTCGGCTATTGCGATGTGCAGCTGATGGACCAACAGAGTACTGGTATTTGTGTTTGATGGGGTTTTCAAATAGTGTTATTAGCTGTAATTGCCAAAGCCACTGCCAGTGCTCAGATAAATGAAGTAATGATCTGAAGTTCAGACTAAGGGGAAGGAAGGTTTCTTGCTCTACTGTTCCTTTCTAAAGCTTAGTTGCACAGAAACGACAGACAACATTGTGCTGGTATTGCAGTGACCTAATAAGCAGAACTAATTAAATGTAAGAGAAGGGATCCTAATGACTATGTTTTTTTCAAATCTCTTACACTTGTGGGAGTGTTAGTGGCTCCCTTGCTTAACCTAAGTTGGGTTTTAGTTGTTTGACCTCTCTTTGGTGCTGTCTGCCATGTTATTAGGTTTAATTTTGATTCAAGAGATGATACAGAAGATGTAAAAAATAAATAAATAAATAAATAAATAAAATAAGCATATTATAAGCCTCTTTGGAACTGTATATAGTCAATATGACTGTTCTCAATATTTTCACCCACGCATTTTTATTGTCGCTGTTATCCCTAATGGTTAATATCTTTTGTCTTTGTATTTTTAACCATGTAGACATTTTTAGACTTGGCACATAAAATATGTAAATGGCTAAGCTGTAACAAAGCTTATAATGGTATTTGTGGCTTTTAAAAGTATGTATGGAAATAAAAAGTGTATAAATGTAATTGCTCACTTAGCATTATTGTGGTAAAATGCATTTCTAAGTTTAATATTGCTTTTTTTATTTTTACTACACAAATAACCACCAGTGCAAAATGAACCTTTGCCAGTGGAAGTGCCAAACACTCCGTGTGATGGGAACTTGGGGAGGGTGACCAGCTAAGGGCTCCCACCAGTCCTGGCTGGTGTCCGTGTGCCAGCCTAGTCCTTCTCTCTGCAGCTGCCTTTGCAAACCACCATCTGTTCCGTAGTTTTGTCCCATGATGAGTTTTCAGTATTGTAAGGAAACTGAGAAATACAGTAGCTGGAACTATGTGATTGTTATTCTCCCTTTGTGCAGGCTCACACTAAAAGTTGGTGTTGTGTTATGTTCAACGGGCCTGATCTGACTGTTAGGGTTTGTCTTCCTCCCCTTATTTCTCCTCCTCCCTCTGAAATACCTCCAGTGAGTAATAACATGCAAATACAAACATATAGCCAAAAAAATGGATTTCTTTTGGTTCATTTAGGCTTTTGTCCTATTAATTCCATGGTAGATGTTTTCTTTTTAAGGCTATACTCCATCACATAGCATGTTTTATCTGGAGTGAAAGCTAATGCCTACACTGGATGCTAAAGCATCACTTTTAAAAAAGGCAATATTGTTAATGACAAAGGACAAGTAAACCCTGTTTCTGGAGTTATTTAACCAGAATTGGATTGCTTCAGATACAGCTTTTGTGGCTGACTGGATTCCATCTCTGCTTTTTATCATAACATTGTGGGTTATTACAGCAATTAAATCACTACTCATTCACTGCTTACGAAGTTATTTCAAACAGGGTTTTGCTCAATAAAGTTCAGGTTTGGTTTCTGTTATTAAAATACTGAATACTGCCTCTTCACTAGGAATTATAATGGAAATTAATTCTGGTTTTATTTGGAATTCATGCAGTTTGTTTGTTTTTTCTTCTCTTGCTGTTCAGCTGTGAGGTCTGGCTGGCTGCCCCCACCACCACCTGCACTGCCCCCTCGACCTTCCTTATCTCAGGTATGGACAAAGGTTTGGCACTTTGCTGTGTATTATTGACTTACTTATGTTACTGTTGCAGTGGTTAGCATCAGTTGGCTTGGACAGGGCAGTTGTTCTTGCTTCCAAGTTAATGCACATCTGCAGTTTGCTCTGCAGTTCCCTACATGTCCTTTTTCATTGGTCTGTCTAGCCATTGTGTTGCAATGTCAAATTACAGAGTAATTAAATCTCTTTGTGGTGGAGCTGACATGCATCCACTAGACAAAACTGTAAATTAAAGGCCAGTAAGGCTAGTCTGCTAATAAGAGTTTCATGCCTGAAGGGCATGGGCTTGATACCTGCTATTTGCTTCTCAAGCTTCAAATGCTCAGAGGGCATCTGCTAAGGGAGCCACAACATGAAAGAGTGTATTTGAGCCACGGGTTTGAAAAATAATGCTGAAAGGAAGCAATGCTGTGTCAGTTATGTTATTAAATTTCAAACCATTAGTGGTGTGGTTCTGGATGGGTTTTTGTTTGTTTTTAGAGCACCACACAGCCACAGCACAATGCAAATCAACTAAAACATGCCTATCTGCATCCAGATACGTCTTCAGGTTTTAAGAAATTATGGAGGATCAGAATCTTGTTCTTTTTATGTTGTTGACTCTGTTAAGTCTTAGGCAGCAGTATGGTTCATATATAACTCCTTTAGGTGAGGTATATAAGAAAGAGAGTTCAGAAAAGGGCGACGAAGCTGGTGAGGGGTCTGGAGCACAAGTCTGATGAGGAGCAGCTGAGGGAACTGGGGCTGTTCAGCCTGGAGAAAAGGAGGCTGAGGGGAGACCTGATCGCTCTCTACAACTACCTGAAAGGAGGTTGTAGCATGGAGGGGGTTGGTCTCTTCTCTCAGGTAACAAGTGATAGGACAAGAGGAAATGGCCTCAGGTTGCACCAGGGGAGGTTTAGCTTGGATATGAGGAAAAAAATTCTCCATGTAAAGTGTTGTCAGGCATTGGAACAGACTGCTCAGGGAAGTGGTGGAGTCACCATCCCCGAAGGTGTTTAAAAGATGCATAGGTGAGCATCTGAGTGCAGCTATTTCCACCTCCAGGACTGTAGGATGTTCTGGTTCGAACTTGCATCCTTCCCCCAAGTCACTATGGGATTAGCTGTCCCGCTAATGGCACATGCTCCTCAGCGCACCCATCACCTTCCTGCTTTGCCTGACATTCCCGGGAGAGCAGCGTTGCCTGCTGGCTGCCTCCGTCTCACAGTGCAGCTCCTGCCTTGTGCTGCCCACCCCAGCCCTCACCCTCCTGCTGCTTCTTGCGCTTGTGCCAGCTCCATGCAGCGCGAGCCCCTTCACTGCCATCGGGAGAAGCAGCAAATGTACAAATCCTGTTCTTGGAGAAAAAAAAAACACCTATTTTTTTCAAGCAAGGTTAATTTTCTTGTCCTATGATATAACACGTTTGTTTTTCCTTAGCAGGGCTGTGAGGTGAGATTTTTATTTATTTATACATGTCCAGCAGCTTCCTCATCACATCACAAATACTGAGACAACTGTTCATCCTACACTGGGTCATGTAGAGTATAGGACTTTTCTAAAACTAAACATAAGGAGATTCTCATGTGAAATTGTTGATCCAGTCCTCTCCAATATAAAAGTCTGTTTTCTGAAATAAAAGAGTGGCTTCTGTGTCTGCTCAGTTATGAATATGTAACTGATGCTTTGCTTACACACATCACTTGCATTTAATTAATTTCTGATTATTTTTAAAGATACTTAAATATATCATCAAAATATTATTTTTTTGATGTTTAGCAAAAATGTACATAAAACTGATTCTTGAAAACATAATGAACTTCACACTTGTCACTTGTTTATTTTATCACCAAGCATGCCTTTCTGTAATAAAGGTAACAGACGGTAGGGAAGTACATGTGATGGGGTCGTAATTCAGCTGAGCTGACCCTCTTGAACAGCGTGTACGCAACAGTAGGCATATGGATTACATTAGTCAAGTGGGGCCCTTGATTTAAAGAGCATGAAGAAATTGGAGGGAGGGATCTGCTTTCAAAACTGAGGCAAGATCAAGAACTGAAGGAAAGCCGTGATGCTGAAATGACACATTCAGCTTTTTCCTGTTTCAAGATTTACCATACTCTTCTTAAATTTCTGTTTTAACGTATTTTTCAACGATGTTATTGAAAATCCTTTTTTATTGCCATAACATTTTGCTACATGCTTGCAGTTAAGCAGTGTCAATGACAAATGTAGCTTGGAAATGAAGTGAACCCCACATATTTCAGGTGGCTGTGCACAGTATAAGTATGCTCACGGTGTGATTATTTTGGCTCAGCTTTGGAAACCAGTTGACGGAGGAGGAGAGGGAAATAGTTTCTTCTGAGGACTGCAGTTTTCTATGGATGACTGAGAAGCAGCCTGAATCAGTTGGCTTTTTAGAGTGAGATTAAAAGGCTCATGGGATGTAAAGGCCAAAGTGCGTAAAAGAGACGTACTGAGGGGCTGGTATTATATTTCAGTGGAGCAGAAGTCCGCTTGTGAGCTTAATCAATAGCAATATAGAAATGGCATCTTTACTTTGGTCCTGGCTTGCTGTTGTTTTTAGTAGAATTTGCTTCAACCTTTAGGAAAACATTATTTTTCCTGTCAGATCCTCCAAGGTAATCAAGCTTGATAAGTTACTGAAACACTGTTTATTCACAGTGTGCCAAACATCTCTAGCCATATCACAAACTTATTAAATCATGTCCACGTCCAACTCTGCCTCCACAGTGCAGTCAGCTGAATAAGGAGGAAAAAGGATTGTATCGGGGGTGAGCAAAGCACAAGGTAGAACTTCTCATACTGCTGTGGCCTTGACTCCAGAGTGCAGTGGGTGCACAGGTTTACTGTGAGAGGCTCGAGTCCTGGGATCCTGCAATGACTGTAAATAAATGTAATAAATAAAGATGGACAAAAGGCAAGTTAACATTATGTGGATACATAGTTACCTCCAATTTGCGATCTTTCAACCCGAATTCCTGCCCATATCTCTCTGCTCTGCAAGCCGTTTTGAATTGATGTTTCCAGTGAAACGTTGTGAAATGCAGTATGAAATGCTTTATTAGAATCCTCAATTCATGTTGCTTTCCTGTTAGAAAAATAAAGTAACGCAAGCTTTGCCTAAATTCTGTAAAGGGCACTTGGAAAGATTATGTACAGAAACAGGCTTATATAAAGACTAGAGTTTTGGTTTGGTTAATACGTTATTTTGAAGTGTTTTCCTTTTACTACTGTGTGTAACTTTTCTGACACCTTCTGTAATCCCTAGTAGCACATCTCACACATAGCAAGTCTGCAGGAGCTGCTTGGATTTAAGGATAATTTTATCTATATTGGTTTCCCTGTTTCTTCAGACCACAAATATTTAATACGCTACAAGCTATTTTACAGACTTAGGACACTGGCAGTGCCTTATCTCTCTTGCTTACTTCCAATGACTTGGTGCCATTGTGGCTTTTCTACTCTTTTAAATATATATATTTTTTTAAGTTTTTAGTGGTTTTTGTGTCATCCCCATCATCATCCCCACGCCCCAAGTGATGGTGCATAGAACAGATAACCTGTAGCTCGTTGAAGTACAGTGGCTTGTTTGGTAGTTGTTGTTGTTGTTTGGTTTGGTGTGGGGTTTTTTGGTTTTGTTTTGTTGTTTGTTTTTTTCTTTCCGGGCTTGTAGAGGACTGGATTCAGTGGCTTGGGTAATTTTTCCTGATCCTGTGTTCCTAACTTAACAGGAAATTTCAGTCATCAAGGAGAAATGGCATGAAGGTGATCCCAAAACTTTTGTGCGGACCCAGGACTGTACATACAAAATTTATGTAAATTGGAGGCAGTAAGAATCATGATAGGAAGGCAATGGCTATGTTGCTGATTTGCAGTGACACAGATATCAGATAGGAAATAACTTTAGATTCTTATAAGTAGCACTTCACTGAAACCAAGCAAGTGTGCACATCTTATAGAAGCCTCTGTTGTTATTTTTTTAATGGAAAAACAAATAATACCTTATTACTGTTGGCATTTAAGCCTACAGAAGTAATTTACCACAGCTGCTTACTGTGGGAGATTTAGTAGCATATTTATGCTAATAGGAATTACGGATGAACACTAAAGAGCAAATATAACTTTAGGATTTTATCCAACATCAACTCACTGTGTGCAACATTGCCCAATTAGATCAACATTCCTGTATTTAAATTACTCTATTTTGGTACCTTCCTGTCCAGTAATGAAGGCGTATCTTCAGTCCTGCCTGTGCTATATAAGGGGATTTGAAAACAGTGAGCCTGTAAGAAAACCTTGTGTATCTTGGCTGAAAAAACTGATGTTCCTCATCTCTTTCCCAGAGTCTAAATTTTAAGCCTGCTGGTTTTGTAAATTTATACTGGTTTGTGCTGGAATTTTATTTCTGGAGATCTTGAGACCTGGTTTTCCGACTGGTTCCACGCTGGCTGTTTGGACAAATGCTGAAGACGGATGAGGGCAAAGTGGTGGAGTAGGTAGGCAGCTCTTAGTGTTACAAATTTGAAGGATCCTGAGTGCAGTGCAGCCCTGAAGATTAAAATCTCAGTGTGGTATTATGAGCTCAGAGTTAGGCTGTCGGTTTAGTGGCTGTTGCTACCATTAGATGTTATAGATTTGCTGAAATTGTGGAAACAAAGTGCTGTGAGGGATGATGGTGAGGTCACCCAACCCAGTCACAGGCACCTGGTGGCTTTGGAAAGCGAAGGTACTATTCTTTTTGACACATTGAATGTTCTGCTCTCCAAGTGTTACTCAGTACTTCATAATTCCTTGAAGCTTTTTGGCCATTCGTCATCCAGAGCTGCAAGTGAAAACTGGGACCTAGGTCAAGAAATTGTCTCAACTAATGTGCCTCCATGTTTTGCTGAATCCACGGAGAGCCCTGAGCACAGGGCTCCTCTCAGGCTGGTACTGTAACTCTCCATTACACATGCACCCACTGTGATCTGTGGCCCCGAGAGGTGGAGAAGGCCTCCTGTCCGTCCTGCTGAGACCTCTTGGCCTCCTAAATGGCAGGGCCATGTGCAAGTTCCATGCCGGGGGATGGTCTGGGGGGCCCTCCCCACCGCCAAGGTGTCTTTGGGTAAAACCAAGATACTTGGAGGATGAGGTAGGGTTTGCTTATCTCCGTTAAGGGGTTGCTTGGAGAAAATGGTCAGGCAACTGAGGCACCTTCTTACTCTGTAAAATTATGTGAGGAATTTCAAATGCTGGCGGGACAACTGGAGCTTTATGGGGAGGAACTTTTTTGTTACAGAAATAAAAAAACCCCAACCCTAAGGTTTTACTTTTGGCAGCATGCTATTTGTATAAACAGTGTTATTCTCTCAGACAACCATTTTTTATTAAACCAAAGACATATCTTTCTTAGCTTGCATTTACAACCCCTGTGCAAGTATATGGTGGGGTTTTTTTATCATCTTTCCTGTTTTGGCTGCAGAATAACGTATGTTGTATAATCAGTGCAATAGGTACTGAAGAAGTCTGTAACTGTAATAAAACTGAAAATCTTCTATAACATGAAAGATTTTGCCATCTGCCACTTTAATATAATACAAGTGGATTATCTTCCTCTCATGGAAATTATATATTAAATCTAAAATGGCCAGACAAAATAAATTACGGTTTAAGAAGTGGCGAAAAGTAGCACAGTTAAAATTGAATTTGGGAAGTAGTTGATGGATGCCATAAAATCCTTTCTAAAGAGGTTTCTGTGAGAGTGGAAGAAGGATGAGTATCTTAATTAAAATGTGTTATAATAATTTTTGAATTTGGCTTCACATTGATCGTGAAAACAACGACGAAAAAAGCTGAGAATCCAATGCGTATATCTCTAGTGGAATGCACATATGCCTTTCTAGCTTACGTTAATCTGGTTTTGTGGAAGTAGGGTATTAAAACAGATTGTTAATGCTTCCATCTGGGTCCTATTCTTTCCTTGCAAATGGGCTGAACATTGCAGCAATTTATTTGTATTTACTGCCTTTTTCCTCAACCTTATCACTATCCTTCAGATAGCTTGGGGAAAGAAAAAGCTTATCAAAACTTCAGGGCTGCACAGTGCTGAGAAAGCAGGCAACACTCTAAGACCCTGGCAGCTTGTTGCATTTGCATCCCTATGGGTTTTTTTTTTTGGTCCTATCATTTTCAGTTTCTGTAACAAGCAATAAAAAGAATTGATGATTCAGTGTGGGATGCGCAAGACTTGTAGAAACTGGAATTGAGACATCTTCTTAGAAATTGGCATTAAGTGAAAAAATATGAATGTTTAGAACGGACCAAAATACCTTTTAAATGAACTTACGTAGAGATGATAGAAGATTGCAATGGGCACATACTGAGCGTTAAGCATATTTAGTACCCTACTATTTCTTAGAGATAAGCTGTTCTCAATACTTTTTTTGCAAAGCTAAGCAGTGGCTCTGTATAGGTAATGATTATGGGCTATTCCTGTGAATGCACAGAGATAATTTCATTTCTTTGAGTAGTGCCATTGACTACAATGGGACTATTTCTATGTGTAAAGTTAGCCTGGAGCATAACTGTGGGTGAGACTGAATTGTAGGAAAGATTGAATATATACTTCCCCTCTTGCAAACAGGCTCTTAGGTGACAGAAATGTGAAAGCTCTGCATAGACTTTCTGTTCTGGAAGATCAGTTATGGATTGTCTTGAAAAATGGGTGTGAAATCTACATGTAATCCAGCATTGCAAAGTGAAAGAACTGGAAATGTAAGTGAAGAACCAGTTGTAAGGTAATGCATTCTCTTACAGTCACGAAAATCTTTCATCTGAGGCTTTCGAAGCACTTAGTGCTTAAGTGAGCGTTACATATTCTTTTAGAAAGGTACTGTTAAGTATCATCACATGGAGCAGCGAGGAGATTATGAATGGCTGGTCAAGGATCATGCGATGAAATAATGAGCATTTGTGATTCATAATGCTCTCCTTAATGATGAGGAATTATCTGTCCTAATGCTCAATATTGGCCATAGGCCAGAGGCTGGTCTCTGGCCAATGCTGTTCTACAAAAAGTTTGTTAGCCAGTTCTGTCTTCTGCCTGGAAGAACAAGGAGGGTATAGCTTGTCCTAGAAAATATGAGATTGCACTGGGGAAAAAAGAGATACCACCTATTAATACCTGGACTTTGGTCTTTCCAAGGAGAAGCTCTTCAGGAGATTTGAAATAGGACACTGACTTGCTCTTTTCTGTGGTCACTTACTCGTCTTTCCCCTTTGCTCGGACTGATCTGCAAACTCTTTTGTGCTGCTGGTAGTACATGTAAGTAGGATTTTCTTTGCCCAGGGACTTCAACTCTGGATGTGGACCCAGCCCTACCAGCATGAGGCACTTCTAGTTACGCACTTTTACACTGCCGTAGCTGAACTTTCCTTTGGAAGGATGTATTGCTTTATATATAAAGCCTCAGTGTTATAAAGTAGCACTGAATAATTTTAAACCCTAATATAATGGTGAGAAGCTTCCTATGATACTCCTGTGATGCAGGCAGGCAGTTCACTGCCATCCTTCTGAATGAGAAATAAGATGCCCAAGGAATATAATAAGCATGGTATAAAAAACAATGAAGGACTAAAGTGAAGGCTCCTCAGCTGTTTCTGGTGGATCACCTTTTCCTTACACTTGGGGCTTGGATGGGAGTGTCCTGGAGCGAGTCTCACTCTGCCCATGACCAAAAGGCTGCAGGGACTGGCTTCCACCCCATGTCCAGTTCAGTGAAGGATATCTCTGAAGAATCCCACTGCCAAAAGAAAAAACAGGAGTTATTTTTCCTTTAAAATCTGTGTGGAGCGAGTGTGGGGAGACATCAACTTGCAAACATATGTGCAAAGCCCCTCCGTCTTTGCCTAGAGGACTTTGTTGGGCTAGCTGAATCAGCAAACCTTTGCACTGATGCATGTTGCAGTTCCACAAAAGATCTTTGCCAGAGTTAAATGCTCTCGGTCCCTGAACAAAATCCCCTGCAACAGCATGCCGATTTTTTTACCTTGGGCTCTTGTGTCAGAGGCACATGGCTCTGAGGAATGGAGATCTTTTGTAGAGGTGAGCTTGTAGCTCTGCCAGCAGAGCGTTAACGTGTAGACCCGGCTTCTGCATGAAGGAGTTGAGACTCCGCGAAAAGCCGGTGGGGGCTCACCGTGCCCAGCCTGTCTGCCCACCCCAGGGGGCAGGCTCCGTCTGCAGCCTGTGAGTAGTGCGGACAGCAGGTTTTTGGTGCCCTCCTCTAAGCAAATCACTCCGAGAAGGCCTGTCCCACATGCCACTAGGTGGCACTTCAGGGACGCGGCAGTCACTTGGTATTATTCATTATGCATGAGCTGCATCACCAGAACTAGTTTTTTTCCTTTTTTTTTTTTTCTTTTTCTTTCTTTTTTTTCCTTTCTTGGTCAAATGTAACCATTTATTTATTTTTACCACCATGTTGCAGAACTTTGCCGTTCTCAGGTCCCAGCAGCCCAACCTCAGCCAGCGGGTACCACAGCCCTGCAGCCCAGCGGTTGCCATGGCTGTTGGGCTGACAGCCACATCACAGCACTCAGCTAGTAAAAAAAATAAATGTATCTTGCCTCAGGAGGAGCTGCGATACCAAACTGTTGGAAATTTTGAAATCTTACCCTTATTGGCATCAGCAGTCCAATTTATATTTGCTTCCACCAGAACACAAAGTTTACCCTTTTCTTCCCTTTTCAGTTTAAAACGGTATTCTCCTGCAATGAGACCATTAAAAAAAAAAAAGTGTGGGGAGTGGGGGAGTATCTGCAAAAGTTTGGTGTTTTGTTTTCTTCTTTCTTTTTTTTTTTTTTTTTTCTCCTCCTCTCCAGGTTCTTTATCTTACTGTGATTTCAGTTTTCCTGCTTATTTGCAATTGACCTTGCGGAGTACTGCTCTATTTAGTTACTTCTGTGCTGTTTGAACACAGTGGTTCTTGAAAAGCTGTGATTTATCTATGCACAAATAATATGAGGTTGGTCTCAGTTCTTTTTTGTTCTGTGGAATAAGTTACTGTATCATTCTTTTTGATGTAAGGTTTAGTCTAAACTCCAACAAGCATGTGAGCACCAGAAAGCACCTGCCTGGCCAAGGTAGGGGGGCATCTAGTGCTCCCTGTCCTAGAAAGGTCGTTGACAGCTGACTCTCACATACTTCTTTCATTGCTCTGTGTTGTGTAGCAAAACTATACCATAAGGAGTTTGTAGGATGTGTGTTATGTGGCTCTCTGGAAGACTGTGTTTGCTCTTGCTGTCCCTCAGTGAATGATTTGTCAAAGATGTGGTTTGGGCCCAAATTTGTCATGAGGCTCTGGGTATTTGAGCTTTGCTATCCCCAAATCATTCATGAAAGCCTCATGGACTTTGCCAGGTTACTACCACCAGTGCTTAGAGCCCTCTTTTTTACCAAATATTTTTGAAGTGGTTGTAGGAATCAGGTTCTAGGCTATTCAGCTTGCTAATAAAGGAACTCTCTGTTGGATTAAATGCACTTTTAAAGGTCTTTGCCTTTTGTAGACAGGAAAAAAGTTTGCTTTTTCCATTTCATTCTCTTATTTGTGCCAGAAATCTACCATTATAGAAGAAGCTCTTCAGCCCATGAAAAGCTTTCCAGAATTGAAATGTTAGTATCCAATAGTTATTAAAATCTGAATATTTAAGATGTCAATATTAAAATAATACTGGAAAATTACAGGGTGGGTTTGTCTTTTCCTCCTCTCCAGAGGAATTTCACATGCATTTTTAAAAAATTCTCCCTCCTCTGTGCATGTTTGACAGTGTACAGTTGGAGAACAGCAGTAACATGGCAGCTGCTTTTCCCTTGCAGCTTTCTGTACAGCTCTTATTGTGTGCAGTATGGAAGAAATGGAAGTGGTATGATAGAAATCCCTCCTTTTAAAGTATACCAAATTCTGTGCATGCTGTCATTTTTGTTTAACTTTCAGTTAAGCACTGAGAAACTTGTGACTGCTACAGAGCTTGATGCGTCTATGCAGAAACCTCTTGGCAACAGCGAATTAGGTTCTTCAGTGTGCGACAGGTTGCTATTATTATTGTTATTATGGCTAAAATCCTGGCCACTTTAATGTTTGCTTTGAACTTGGTTTTAAATGCCATCTTTCACCTGTGTAGAAAGGAGCCTTTTTTGAGCAGGGAGCAGGATAGCAGGTTGCCTCTCCTGCCTGGGAACAGTTGTCAGCCTGTCTCTGACTTGGCAGAAGTTGGGAAAGAGTAGAAGAGGACATCTGCCCATGCCAAGTGCCCTCAGTCTCCTGCTCCTGTCTGCTTCCCTCACCTTGGAGAGCCAGCCCATACCTCCTGGACAGAAAACAGCCACACTGTGTTTTATACCATGTTTGCTGTCAGTGTGCCCACAGACAAGCAGCTCCAATGCTGCTGCCCTCCCTTTGCTGATGTGCTGTACCCTGTCCTGGTGAAGCAACTCAAAAGATGTTCCTTCTATGAGGACAGGCTGAGAGAGCTCAGATTGTTCAGCCTGAAGAAAACAAGGCTCTGAGGAGACCTTTCAGCAGCCTTCCAGTACCAAAAGGGGGCCTATAAGAAAGACGGGGACAGACTACTTAGCAGGGGCTGTTGCAACAAAACAAGGGGTAATGGTTTTAAACTAAAGGAGGAGAGATTCAGGCCAGACATGAGGAAGAAATTTTTTAGGATGAGGGTGGTGAGACACTGGCCCAGGTTGCCCAGAGAGGTGGTGGATGCCCCATTCCTGGAGACATTCCAGGCCAGGCTGGACGGGGCTCTGAGCAACCTGATCTAGTTGAAGATGTCCCTGCTCATTGCAGGGGGTTGGACTAGATGACCTTTGAATGTGCCTTCCAACCCAAACTGTTTTAGGATTCTATGATTTCGGGAGAGCCGAAGCAAGGGATTAACCCACTGTTTTAATTGTCAGATATGCTGGAGGGAGGGTGTTTTGTTTTGCTAAAGCGTAGACCTGTGTGGTGAGTATGCAGCTCAGTTTCTGTTTGAAATGTGAGAAGGGAGGAGGGAAGAAGATTTATTTGGCTTCTTCTGTCACTTTCTTTTTATTAACTTTGCTGGAATTTTTGGTATAATTCAGACTTTCTCACTCCAACTTTGCAGACTTCAGAGACAGAGAGAGGCTTACTCTGGTGAATTTTTATCAGTTTCAGGCAATAAAAAGGTGACAGGGTGCAACCAAGATGTTTCTAGCTTTTATCCACCCTCCTTAGTTTTACTCTGAGTGTTTAGGCCATAGAGGTAACTCTAGAAGAAATTGTGAGTACTAGGTCACTTACATTCAGAGATATGATTCCCAACACTTCCCAGGAAAACTTTGCTCGTGTTTCCTCAAAACAATAAAATGCAAAAAACCTGTTTCATTAAAAATCTGCAAAAGACATATGTCATCCATTCAGCTGTCATCGTAGATCTCCATTTCCCCTACTGTTGAATTGTTAAAGTAACTTTTCTTTTGTGTATAACATTTCCTTTCATTGACTTTATTGTATGTGACTGCTAGTCATTTTCTGGGTGTAGCAATGACTGATTTGTTGTTGCAGACAGAGCAAGTATCTGAGGTTGAATTACATCCTCAGATGAATAGACCCCCATCACAGGCAGAAGAAAACAGTTCAGCAAAAAAGGTGAGACCCACACAGATTGTACAATTGTGGAGTTATTTGCCTTCATCAACAAATGTGATTGTTTTAAGTATGAAAGCAATTAAATAGAGGTTTAGGGTTATGTTTTTACATGTTTACCTTCTCTGGAGGTCAGGACGCTGGAGAGAACTGGCATTGCGTGTGACATCAGCTCAGATAAATCATTAAGAAAGCTCTTAACGCACGTGCGTCGATGTGTGTGTACTAAGAGAGGCAGCTCGCCATTTGTTTCAAATCAATAGGGGCTTGTGGAGCCTTAGGGGAGACAAAAGAGACTTTGCTTATACTTGACCCCTGTCCCTCTGTAATTCTTCCAAATTGTGACGCACTCTTGGCTTCCAGTTACTGAGGATTCAGTGTTGATGTAAACACACCTGTTAGCTGGAGGTCAGAATCTGCTACTGAATGTACTTAGACTGGAAGAGATTTGCTCAAGGTATGCAGTTGCTTACATGTTTTTGTATGAACATATAATTTGTATAAACTAAACACTGGTATTGCAGTGACGCTCTTCTCAGGGTCTTGCTTAGGGGTGGAGTGGCCTTAGCAGTGGCTGTGAGCCTTTTCTTACTCCTGGTCACACTCCCACCACCTCCAGGTGAACCTGCTTTAGCAGGTGGGTTGTATTAGTTGATCTCCAGAGGTCCCTTCCAACCCCAGCCATTCTGTGATCCTTCCACCAGCCTCAACCAGAACAGTTTTTGATAGAGGGCAAATACAGATCCTCCTGCCTCCAGCACCTTCTGCAGCCAGGAACTACCCGCAAGACCTTTGTTCAGCCCAACCAAGAACTGTTGGCAGGTGCTGTATATACTTTGCCCAGGGAGCATCACCACACTTCTTACCATAACAGAGAGCACAGACAAATGCCCTGGCGTGATTTCCTATACGAGATAGGGCTTTTCAGGCAGCGTCCTTGCTCTGCTTGTGCTCACCGCATGCTGCAACTAGCCTGGCTCTGCTGCTTCATTACTCTGCTTTGCGGCCCTGCTGGGGAAGTGAAATCCTGGTGGTCCACCTACTTCATGCTTGCTCTTGTCCCACCTGCCTCCCTAAAATACAGAGGAGCCCAGGCTGTGGGATGGAGGATGCAGGTTGATGGCGTGGGGCTGACCCACCTTCCAAGGGCTGGTGCAGCGGCAGTCGGCCAAAGAGCCCTGTGGAGGGCTCTACTTTTAGGTGTTGGATCTTTTCTTCTAGTATTGCATTTGAAACAGAAGAGGAATTTATTCTGTGGATTGGGTAGGGTCTTGGCATTTCAAGGTAGGCTGGGATTGTGCATTTGGCATCCCACCCGTGCGCGGTTGTAGAAGGCATACGCTAGGTCCTCACTTGCTGTATGTTGTGTGTTTGCATGAAGCTGCACATATGTGTGGGATTTCAGAGCAGGATATTACCTCCGATCTGTGCAGTGCTGATGTGCAGATATCCTGATCAAAATATCTCATAATTTTTTTTTTCAGTAATCACAGAACTGTTTTTTAACATTGAAACCCTTGTTTCCTTACAATTCTAATTCCTCTAATAATTGTAATCCATCTAATACTAATTATTGATTGTCAGGCTGCTTACTACAGCATTGGGCTTTTTCCTTCGTGATTGCTGGGTCATTAAAGCTTCCTCATTGGAATTTTTTTCTTATTTTATTAATATTTGGCCAAAACATAGTAAGGAACACAGTGTGGCCCAATAAAATGTGCACTGTGCAATTGATAATAAAATTTCATCTCTGGTCTTGACTGCGACACTAAACGTATAACCTTTGTCAAGTCACTTCATCGTTTTGAATCTTAGTTTTCTCGTTCATGAGGTGGAACAATAATAGTTATATCCCTTGTAAAAGAGATCTAACAATAAAATACACTGAAAAGGATATATTTATATTTCAGATTTAAAATAGATACAAAGCATTAAAACTAGTTCTCATTGCAGAAGAAAGGATGTCTTAATTTAGAATAACAAAAACACTTCTTACCACTGAAGTAATAAAAATCCAAGACTCCGTTTTATCTATGAAACAGATTTTTTCTTTGTAAGTTACCAAGAGAAATAACTGGCTTCCTACACTTCCAACATGTTAATTTTAGATGGATGATTGTATACATTTGTATTTCTAAGCTATTTTAAGTGTTGCTTCATGTAAGGGAGAAGGGAGATACTCCATGCCAGATGGGTGAGGTAGTAAGTTGGGATACAAGTGATTGATGATTGATTCTTACCAACTGAGCATAATTAGAAATAAATCTTGTTTTCGTTTTCATGCATTTGGGTCAGCTGGGGGCTAGTATATGTATTTATACCCCTCCCTCCTCAAACACAAATCCAGTTCTGCAGAGCCTGTCATCCAGATGAAGACAAAACACCAGTATAATAATTTCATTCGTTAAGGGATTGCAGGAGTTGTTCCTTTTATCAAAGGCAGAAACCCGAGAGGCTATTACCAAATTTGAATTAGGCTCTGTACCTCTTTAAATTATGAAATCTTAGGCCAGCTGTCAGCAATTTCAGTGTCACAAGCATTCCCT
Organism: Nesoenas mayeri; assembly: GCF_963082525.1. Classification (NCBI taxonomy): domain Eukaryota; kingdom Metazoa; phylum Chordata; class Aves; order Columbiformes; family Columbidae; genus Nesoenas; species Nesoenas mayeri. The sequence continues at coordinate 106,080,140 of NC_137541.1, forward strand.
GGCCTAATGACAGGACACACATGGCCTGACTTAACGTTCCTGTGCTTTTCCCTTGCAGGAGGTTGTTATTGCTCAGCCGCCCTCCAAACCTGCCCGCAGGAAGCTCCGGACAGAGACACAGGGCTTGGAGACCCCTGAGCTTTCTCCCACTATAAGTGTGACTTCTTCTCTGCCAGCCGTCAAGCCTCATCTCCCAGTCCAAAAGTAAAAACCTGTGCCAAACATGCTAAACCGCAGCATGAGATCTGATGTGGCAGGCTTTGCTCTTTGCATAATATTGTGCTTAATAGTCTTGGTTTTGTGAGTGTTTCACAAGATAATGGGTCTCCGAAATCTACATCTGTTGTCTTAAATGCAAACTAAGTCAGTAGTGACTGTATAAGTTGGTGATGTTTGATTGATAGCCTCTTCAAAAGTGTCCTACCATGTATCTGGTAGACGTGTCTGAAGAGCAAGCCTAGCTGTTCAACCAGCATCTCTAACACAACTCCTTTTAGCTCTGTGTGTGGTTTTACCTTGCACATATCTTCTGGAATTTTGCTCGTTCATGTGGGCAGGTATGACCAGATGAATGCCTAGGCAATTGAGTTGTGAAATGCTTGGTGTTGGTCATATCCTTGTGATATTTCTTCGTGGCAAGGCAGGTTAGAAAGGAGCTCGCCACTGGTATGAGCTGAGCCATAGACCACTTGCGATAATCTGATAATTGCCGAACCCAGCATGTGTTGTTTAGTCTCATAAATATAGCTGTTGAAGCTGTCAGCAAGAAAGACTTGTAGGGATTTCACTATATATTTATTTAATAGCAGTGGAGAAGGGGCTGTACAAACAGTAAATGAAGGCACTTGAAGCCCTATTGGGTCTATAGATCTCCCTCAACTGAAGCAGTGTGCAAATATTATAGCCCGCCGTCTCTCGAAGCCTTGCAAAGACAGCTGGTTCAGTCTGAAACAAAACTGAGCTGCCCAAATCAGTTGAGTGGTTCTTGGCAAACTGTTTATCAATAAACTGAATCTGTGCTGCATAATTGGAGATTAGAATAAGTAATAAGACTTCTAGGATGCCTGTAAAGTGCTATTTTGTGCTGTGGGAGCGCATATTCCGTAGTGGTTCAAAGAAAGATAACAGCATTTGTTAGCGTCTCGACTTAATCCTCTCTTGTCTGTATCTTTCCTAAAATGTTTAAATGACCACAGAGGTATATGTCCCTGTTTTTATTTTTTTCCCTACCATTATTACTTTATAGCCTATGGAGAGTAGTTTGAAGGAAAATCATGAAGCAGAAAACTGACAGTTCACTGGAAGATAACAGCATAAAGACCCGCCTGTGCTGCAAGACAGATTCTGTTGTGAAGATCAGCACTGTCAGCTCTGCTAAGAGAAAAGAGCTAATGGGGACTGTGTACCGCTATGGACCTTATTTAAATAGGGCATCTGTTTTGCATCAAATTTGTCGTTAAAGAGCTCTTGATGCCTCATGTAAAACTTTAAAATAATCTATTTGGAAAAGGGTTTGGATGTTCAGCCAGTATTTTCTTTGTTTTCGTTCTTTTTTTCCTGTTATTACCTCTGTTTCTTGGAATAGGTTGGTCCTTATGAACAGAGCTGTCTCTCTTTGTACCTGTCTGCTTAACTGTAATTTCCTCCAAATCAGTTACCATGGACTATAGAGTAATACTACTACTACTAATAAAGAGAGGAGTCTTTTTGTTAAGCAGCACAAGATATGAGGAAGATCCATAAGCCATCTCCCTGTTCCTATTTGTGACATTAGGTGGTTTTGATGGAAATGACTGCCTTGAATGAAAGATTAGTTTTTGAAGTAAAGAAACACCAGAATCAGCAGTGCTCCAAAAAATCTGAGATAGTATTTTCATGCAGATGTCCTTTCTTTCTGCATAGAATAATTTTTGTATTTTCTGTTAACCGTTCCTGAACCTTTAAACTCTGCAAATGTCTGAAAACAGCTGAAGCAAAGATGTTTTAATAAGTACAGCTATGTAGGGATTATTCTTAAGCTGAATCAGAATGCAGCGATTTTGAAATAATTGAGACAGCCTAAAATATTTCTGTCATTCAGGTTAACAAGTGTGACTGTTTTACTTTCAAATAGTCTACCTGATTTGGACATCTCATTTCAGTGTTACATTTTTCTTTTAAATGTGTAGTTTGTACCTTGTCTTTGAAGTGTAGTCCTGTGTGTATAGGGTGCAGACATGCAAAATGGATGGTTGGTCTTCTGGCATCAGCTAGTTTTGAGGCTCTTAATTGAAATGTTTTGTATTTATCTGTCTGGCAGACAGTCTTCCAAGCAGAAAAGGGCTATTCAGACTGCTATACGAAAAAACAAAGAAGCCAATGCTGTGCTTGCCAGGTTGAACAGTGAGCTCCAGCAGCAGCTGAAGGTAAGGAATGCATTGAAAATCAGTGACAAAGCTCCCTGCAATCAGTTATGTGTCACCTCCAGCAGAGAATCTTGTTCATCCTCTCAAGTGCAACCTACTGCGTTATTTCCTGCTTTCTGGAAGGGAATAACTGTACTGTATGTGTGGGTAGGATGAGACTTTCAAGGAAATGTTATAACCTATGGGCCTACAGCTCTAGTAGCAGTTAGAGTGTGTTTGAAGGGTGAACTTTGTCTTTCTGAAAAGTTTGATACTGTGATGTTGTCACCTAGTGCACAAGAGCAATTCAAGTGCAGATTTCTTGTCTTCTGGTCAGTTGTGCTACATGACTGTCTCCTGGAATCAGGCATTTGGAATACATGGACTGGTTAAAACATGTTTTATGTGAACATCTAGCACTGGTTTTTAATGCCTGCTGACTTGTCTTTTAACATATTCTCAAGAAGCTGTTTTCTTATAAATATCAACTAGGGTACCTGTTTTCTCAGTCCAAAGCTAGTACAGTCTTTAGTTTTTCATCTACTATGGCTTTTTTTTTTTCCTTGCTTATTATGAACATGCTTATGTGGAGATGGAGATGAATCCCCAGTTACACTTTCTCTTCAGTCAAGGTGAAAGCTTGATTCCATGTTCAACTTTGCTTTAACATAATTTCTTGATGGGCTTTCAAGGATCTCCCCAGACTGATACAGGGTGAATGCTCTGTACTGAAAGCATAGCCAAATACAGGACAATAATTGAAATAAGCACAGAGATGAAAGCTTTTAATGACAGCACACTGCCATCATTCCTTGGCTCAGGTCTTATCTGCTTCCATGCACTATCTTCAGCATGCTTGAACCCGCCGGCCTTCGTAAAACAGGCCAATGCTGTTATCTGTATTTTACAGTAGGGTGAAGGAAGCACGTAAAGACAAAGAGATTTGCCTGGGTTCACACAGGAGCAGAAAACCCAACTTGTTTTTCAAGTCGGTTTGCTGGCTGGAAGCTTTCTGATGGAGCAGGGCTTTGGTATTTTTATAGGGACCAGAAGACTTGACAGGTGCCCCTCAGACACGGGGAGCATTCAGGTGCACTCCCAGGCTGGGGCTATGAGCCTGCCTAAATGGGGTACCAGAGCCTGGAGGAGTCACAGGTCAACCCGGCTCCCACACAGGCTGGGGAGCACTTTGATGGGATGTCAGTGGGAGCTGGGTGCCCCTCAGCGTAGGGGCAGCCTCAAGGTCAGGAGAGGCTTTCCCAAAGTTGCTGATCCCCAAGCCTTCACAATTAGTTTCTTACTGAGACTGATGATCTTCCTGATGCAGCTGCCAAATAGGTGGATTTGCAGAGCCTGTGTCATTTGTCATAGAGAGGCGAAGTCTTGTTCATTTACAACAGGAAAGAGGCTGGTTGTGTGAACCAAAAATTCTCAAAAAGCCATTTTGAGGGAAATGTGATTTCAAAATAACCTCATTTTCTTTGGTAAAACTGCCAGCCTGCAGCCAGTGTCGCTCCATCTCAAACGATTCCACTGCCCAGCAGATGAGTGCTCCTTACTGTGGTCACTCAAGCAAGTGATGAGTAGGCACTGATCTCTCTGGTGACCAATGGTAGAACCTGAGGGAATGGCAGGAAGATGTGCCAGGGGAGGCTTAGGTTGGACATGAGGAAAAGGTTCTTCCCCCAGAGGGTGGTGGAGCACTGGAACAGGCTCCCCAGGGAGGTGTCACGGCCCCAAGCCTGGCAGTGTTCAAGAAGAGATTGGACAACGCCCTCAGACACGTGTTGTGAACTGTGGGGTTGTCATATGCAGGGACAGGAGTTGCACTCGATGATCCTTGTGGATCCCTTCCAACTCAGGACATTCTATGATTCCATGATTCTATGACTGAGCCCCCATGTTCCCCCACTCTAAGGAGGAGACAATGGTTGGCTGTGTGAGGTGGTTGTGTGACATTGGTGTACGGTGGTTTGAGACCACAAGGAGAGTTACTTAAACAGCAGAGCCCCGAGCCTCCAGCCAATGCTAGTGGTTTGCCTGACTGCTCTTCACCAGAGCAGGGTGGTGCAAGCAAGTACCCTCAAATTCTAGTACCTCTCTCTCCCTCCTGCAGGAGGTTCACAAGGAGCGAATTGCCTTGGAAACGCAGCTGGAGCAGCTACGTCCCGTCACCGTCTTGTGACCACCTGCACCGCCGTGCAGTGGCAAGAATGGAGTACGCGTCCCGACAGCCTTGCTGAGGAGAGGACCCCGTCTGGGCAGGGTTTCCACTGTGGTGGAGGCACTGGGAAGGACCAACTTGTCAGGTCTCCCTTCACCCTGCTGTGCACATTTGCCTTTGTAGGTCAAAAAGGTACAGAAAACAAAAATCTGACTGCTGGATGTTTCTAAGCAGAGGGGGTTGCTTTGCCTTCTTTCCTCCCTCTTCCCAGCCTAATGTGTAAATGCAGTTTATCACTGAAATGTATAACCTTGTAGTATTTTATTTATGTGAAGTATTCCTGATTTATAGACGTTTTGGCAGCACCTCCTGCCCCTATCATTAAGAGGTACAGCATTCCTGAATTCTTGCTTAAATTTAAAACTCATCATCTGAGATGGGCTTCTGGATGTTACTGATTCCTGTAGGATTGTATCATGGTAGAGTACCTGTGGGTTTAATGTACTACAGGGATAAAACTTGCTAGAAATACAGTCTTTATCTGCAATCACATGTCGAATAATTATTTCCTTAGCAGTGTTTATTATGCAATCACAGATGTATTTTAATGCTAGAGAACTGGTATTTTGTAAGTTCAAATCATATGAGAGAACAGTAAAAAATACTAAAATTTAATTATTTTGGAAACTACAAAAAATATATATATGTTTTTTGAGCTATAACTGTTTCCTGTCACCAGTGTTTGATCACTTGCTTGCAACTGCCAGTGCTTCTGCATACTTTTAGCATGTTTGAGATCACTAGTTTTATAGCTTTTTGTTTGTTTGTTTGTTTGGGTTTTTTTTAACCAACAGTGTATTTCTAACAAGAGATTAAAAATGCATTTTGGACATTTTTATAAAAGCTGTTCTATGTGCATTTTTATTAGTCTCTTTTGTTGTTTTAATAGCTGCTGATTTGTTCTAAGGATGTGTACAAGAACTGTATTTGCGAAAGAAGAAAGACACCAAAAGTGCTATATTTGAGGTTATAAAATGTGTGATGGAAGTAATTGCCCTCTACAACAGGCTTTTGCTAACGTTCCTTTGTACCTTGCTGGAGATACTGCTGATAGGATGGAGCTGCTAATGCCCATCTAGTTTCTAAATGAAGAAGCAAAGATCAATTTTTTTAGCTGTGTGTGATCCAAGGCCAACTGAATTCCATGGTAATTTTTTCCATGGATGCAGTGGTCATTAGCTTCCATCTCAGTTGTTGCAGTCGAAGCTGACTAACTAATGTTGCTTTATTTCTTGAGCCAATACTCTTGTATTGGGCAAGTTCAGCCATAAGGTCAGCCCTGCTCCCTCCATGGATATGATATGTGCTTCACTGCAAAGGAACAGCACCTACCTGTTATCCACCTTAAACGTGACACTGCTCGTATATCATATCCTGTTGTTCACCAACCTAATTTTAGTGTACGCCTTTGCCTTGCAGAAACACTGCAGCAGTTTTTTGTTGGTGTGATGCTTTCTCTCTGTAGCTGTAGGGTGGCCCTAGGGCTGAGAGGAAGGAGAAACAGGTTTGAAGCAGCTGGGCGGCCTCCCTTTGGGGCGTCTTGTGGAACAGCTGCGGTGGGATATCAGAGGACACCAAAGCAGCCAAGCTTCTTGTTGAGAGATAAGACAGACATCAGTGGGAATGTTTGAAGTGACAAGGAAACAACCTACTTTTGCTGAAAGGGATATGGATGTGGGACATGGATCCAGAAGTCTGAAGGTGAAAATAAACATTTGCAGAGTTGTTACTGAATATCTGTTTTTCTAACCCAGTGGTTTTGATTCAACTAAACATTGCAATGTCAACAAGCAACAACTGTTTCTCTGCATTTGAGACTTTGTGGAGCTGGGGTCAGATGGTCATTCCTGGTCAGTGACAAAATACGAGAACTGTAAACTTTTCTGGAAAGCTGCAAACAGTGGCACTTTCCAGAAGTATCATCATTTATTTCGTATGTTTATAACACAGAATCATCCCTGAGATTTTAATGAGATTAAGTGCTCACTCTTCGTTTGCTTTTTAGTTCTTACATTGTCATTTGGTTAATAAGCCTCTACTATTCAATATGAAATAATCATATGTCACATTTTGTTATTTTATGGGGGATTTTTTAAGGAAAGCTTTTCAATGATTACAAAGAAGTGTGCACATTGCATTTTTAAGGCAGTGGAGGACTTTTCCATGTTTGATGGGAGCTTCCTCTAGAATAGTCCCCCATTTATTTCACTTGGGTTATTCGTGGAGTAGATGCTGTTCAAAGGAAGAGTGGAAAAGTCTGGTTTATATGTCTTTTTCAGATATCTCCCTTCTAACGTACAGGGATTTTTTTTTTCATTTGCTTGAAATTGGGATGCTTGGGTTAGCCAACAATGGAATATTTATGCAGTTGTTACTCTACCACAAGACTTAATAAATTTAAAATCTGACCATCCTTGCATTTTTAAGGATGCAGTCAAATGCCCCACTTAAGCTTCAAGACCCAGAGTGTGAGTTGATTTGTATTCTGTTTGGTGAAATGTTGGCTATGAGGGTGATGATACACTACATAGAGAGTAAAGCAAAATATTCAAGGACGAATGTCAGTGTGTTATATGTAAGATGCCGGAAGTTATTCTTCTGTGTGTCTTGGTACTTAAGCATTCATGGTGGCCCATGCAAAATGAAAAGTTGTCTCTGGTTTTGCGATGCTGTTAGCGTTTTGAGAGGCAGAGGAGAAGGCATCACCAGGCTGTAGACAGTGCTTCTGGCAGTTGCTTCATGGCAGCCACGCTCATGGCTACCATAAACAGACCCTGGCTAGTCGAAATTCATGTCTAAATCCAGTATCATGGATTTTCTTAAGAAATATTTTTCCTTTGGAAAAATGGGGGTACAGCGGAGTCATAATTTCTTACAGAAACCTTTACTTTCTGAAACTTTGGATGGCAGATGCTCCTAGACCCAACACAGACCATCTGGTCAGAAAAGGAGACCTCACACACAGTTTGCTCAGTGTTCAGTGCACTTACTTGAGCTACAGGAAAACCATCATCTTTGGTGTGCCTGGCCCAGAGGAGCAACTAGGACCTGCCTGTCACAGCTTATAACCCGACAAAAGGGCATGAGCAGCTTCCCACATGTGAGGGCTTGCTCTCCTCAGTTCATGGTTTTGTAGGTATTTATGCAGAGCAAGACATGCTCAGCTAGAGAGGATAACTGGGAATGGGAGGTGGAGCAGGGCTTCCTTGCATCTGAGAGGATGCGCTGACCATGAGCCTGGTGCCCCTTTCCAAGTCTTCAGTTTTCTGCAGCTATTCTGGTTTGGACAATTAAATGTTTTTGTCAGCGGAACAAGACTCGGCAGAGCAGGTAGGGATCTTCCTCAGTATGTGTCTAAGTGTGCACTCCCATGTCTTCCTTTTGATCGTTCATTTCTTTATAAATCTATTAATGTCCATATCACCTGATAACCTTTCTATGAAATATGTGCTTCAATACATGGTAATGCAGTGGTAAAAAGAAAAAAAATGCCCAGCTATAATTGTGGTGACTGGTTGCATTTGTAGATGAAGCCATTTTTGTTTGAGCCTTTAAATATAAATAATGACCCGGTCATTAAGCAAGGTGAACAGTTTACATTTCAGAGGCATTCCTTTAAATAAACTGCCTGTGAACAAACATTAATCATCCATGATCAATGTCCTTCTCTTAGTTATTAAATTTATACTAGGGTGCAGTGGAAGCATTGTGACCTCTTTCCAGACAGTTCTCAGTTCTCTCTTCCAGAAAGTTTTACTGATATAGCAAGTAATGTCAGTGATTAGTGAATTCAGGCCTGTTATTTCTAATTTGGTGAATACCCTTTGTTAACACAAAATATTATCTCCAAATTGGTTTTGCATGTGTGGCAGTAGTTTTACTGCTGGGAATTCCATATCCAGATTGGAGAGAGGAACTTGTTTGTCACTCTCCCAGATGGTCCCAGCTTGGCACTTCCAGGGCTCACCAGTGTGGGCTGGTGATGATATTCATGGTGAAATGACCCCAGAGGGATGGTTGAGACTTGGAACCCTTCACGGGAAGCGTTTAGGTATGAAAATTGCCTTTTGGTGGTGTGTAAGCCGCTTTCTTCCCAGCTGAGCTTCCAGATGAGGAGAAAGAGACTGAAGAAGTTGATAGCCAGGGAGTGAAGGGTCACCATTTTCTAGCATCATTAGCCCTTCAGCCTCCAGCACACGTGGTCCTTGACAAGAAAATACATGAGGTTATGAAAGAAGGAAGAGAGGCCCTCGTGAAGCCATGTATTTTATTGACTAAAGAGAAAAGGTATTTTTTCAGGAAAAATAAAATCTTAAATTATATACTACCTTTGAGAAGAGATGATGTATTTTGAAGCTTGTTTTCAGTTATCTTCATGAAAATGTGCTATGAACATATGCATTATGTTTTACTCAGTTACTGATTTTTTGATATAAAAAAAATGTATTGCAAGCATTATCATTGTTAATCTAAAAAAAGTACCCTGAGGCTATGATATATTTGAATTTTAACTTATAAAGTAGATAGTGAGATTTAAGTAATTTGTTTTCAGAGCTGCAGACTGTCCACGTGGTAAGTTGCAAAATGTATAGTGTTCTATACTATGCCCATCTAATTTTGGAAAATGTATGTGATATGGAGCTGGGTCCTACATTGAAATAAAAGCGTCCAATAACTTCAAATTGCCTTGCTTTTGTGGTTTATTTAGGATGTCGATTGTGCAGATCTGCCAGGAGAGCAGAAACTCTGACTCGCTGTGGAAAAAATACAGCGTTGAAATGGCTGACCTTCAACTATGAAAGATGAAATCACTTACGTTGAGACTGTGTGTATGTGAAAGAGACAGAGACTTATTTAAAGTGAAGTCATATTTTCTTAGGCTTCAGTTATGTCAAAACTTCATCTTTGTCAGGCCTGGCTTTGTCAGAATTCAGACTTAGGTCCATGATTAAGCCCGGAGAGGTGCAACTTTTTCTAACCTGGATGGCACTACCATGATGGAAAAGCTCTTCCAAGCCTCCAGCAGAGACCCTTGGTCAGAGGGTGCCCAAGCAGGAGCAGCGAGAGGACTTGAGCTGTTCCCCCCAGCACCCCCATGATCAGTGGTTTTGGCCCCTCGTCAACTGCAAGAGCTGGAATCAAACTTGGGAAAGGAAAAGATTTGAAGGGCTGGTCTTCGTGGGCAGGGAGCTGGAGGGGACGCTGTACTTCTGCTCTTTAACTAGTGTGATTTTTAAGAATTATGTCACAGTTATCCAAAGAGCAGGGCTTTAAAAGAGGAAATAATTAGTGATAAATTCGTTCTTACAACATTAAGCTATGACAAGGGATGTTTTATTGGCCTAGAAGTACGTCTCTGGTGCACATGAGGCATGAGGCCAAGGTGCTAAAAACTTGTAAATATCCTGTAGGGAGCTATTCTGCCTCAGCAGCAGGATGGATTTAGATGGCTCTTCCATTCCTAGTTTTTACAATTAGATGGTACTCTGGGGTGCCTTCATGCAATTCAAGATTGGCTCTCTGTATTTAAATTCACGTTTCCAATAATCTTTCTTAAAAAAAATAAAAGATGCATCTTCCTGCTCTAGAAAAATAGTTCCTAGTGGAAGTGGGGAAAAAAAGAAATAGAAGAAGCTTTAAAAGCTCTTTTTTATCCTGCCATTTTTAAGGTGGTGCAGCTTCACAAGTGTGACTGCTTAGATGAGCTGCTTACGTGGCTTCTGTACCAAAGCAGAATAAAGGAAAATTAATGAATGAAAGAATAAACAAAAGTTCTGGGTATCCATAGCCCATAGCTGGCTCAGAGCTCTTTTTACTGGTCATCTCATTGCTCCTTCTGTTTTACCTCCCCCCGCCAGCCCCCTAAGCACTGTGTGCCCTCAGGCAAATGCACTTTGGAGCAGGAGAACTTGGGTGCATGAAGTCAGCTTGCAGTAGGCTCTCAAGTCCCCAGTATTCCCTCATTGCCCACCATTTTGGGTACATGTCTGGGAGCAGTGGTGTTAGCTGTGTCCTGGCTGTGTTACCCCAGTAGTCCCCCTGGTAAATGCTGAAGTGGTATTCCCAGGTAAATCCTGAATTGGTGTATGTTTATCAATTGCTAACTTAAATAGCATGAGCTAGGAAGAACGTCTTACCTGAGGACATTTTGAGGATGCTTTATGCATCAGAAATGTGATGGGCTTGACAAGACCAAGGCTATATATTGCATCTAGTCTGGTTTTTGAGGGAGGAAGGGAGAAGGGGATTCTTTCTTCAGCTAGGCTGCTCCCACAAGAAATATCATTTTTTGAACCATCCTTGGTTCATGTAGGGAACTTACTCATCACTCTGCTGTGGTCTTCGATGAAACATGAATATAAAGGCTGGCAAATGCACGTCTCTGCCACAGGACCTCCTCACCCCGTGGAGATGAACAGTAGTGGAGCAGCGATGCTGTGTCCAGCCCTGTGACAGCAAATGGCATGCAGAGCTCAGCAGGAAGAAGAGCAGAGGAGACAGTGTGTGAGCTCTGGTGGAATCACGATGGAGGGAAAACACAACTCGGGAGAAGTAGTTGTGCCTCTGAGGTAACAGGGAAGTCACAGAATCTCCACCACCTTGCTCCACCCCCACGCAACAGAAAAACGTGCTTAACAAAGCTCTTCTGGACACCTCACTATCAGGAGGCTTGGATGTAGGACTGACACTTGATACATGACCTTCCAAGGTCACTTGAGGAATTCAGTAGTTCATGCTGTCTGTCACAGCTTTAGGGTGCATTAAGCCAGTGATACTGGTGTTCAGCAGACTGATACAAAGCGTGCATTGTTTACTACAGTTTTCATGCTCTTATCTGAGAGGAAAAAGCCAGCACATTATCTCACCTGCGTCTCGTTTCCCAGCCCTGTGTTGTTTCGAAAGAACACCATAGACTCAATGAGAAATAATGGCTTCCTGTTTCATTAATGAGTTCTTACAGCAATTTCCCTTCAGAGTAATCACCTTGGGTGATGGAGGTGTGCAGTTCCAAAGCAATTAGCCCTCCAGGGAGGGTGTGCTGGGAGGCACCATTCTCCACCAACAGAAAAGCAACTCCCTTTTGGGTGTCTTGGCTTGGATGTTAAAGAAACCAGTGCTGCCAGAGTCATCAGTCACTTCAAGCTACCAGCCAAAATGTCTACTGGGGTTAAAACAGCACTCCTTGCGAAAAACAAAACAAAACAAAGAAGTTTGTTTCTAGTGCTTAGTACCATATATTAAAACCAAACAAAACCAAAACAACCCTGTTGCTTTGGTTGCTCTCCAAATAGCTGGGTGACTGTGCTACTCAGAAGGTGCCTCTTCAGAGCTGCACTTGGTTACTGCAAAAAAGCCTCTGTTGGGAACTTCTGTCAAGGCATCCCAGGACTTTTAGAGGACTCTGATTTGAAACTGGCCTTCATGTTTCACCCCAACCTGTTTACTCCAACCATGCACATTAGTGCAAATAGTGAGACATATTTTTAAGCTCGTACATTTATTCTTACCGCCTTTCAAACTGCTGTTGCAGGTACATGATGCTCCAAGTAGAGCTGGCCATTGAGTGCACATGGAGCTACATCAAAGCAAAAGTAAACAAGTAGCTGGGATTTGTGGCAGAAGTGGCAGGCAGAAGGGCTGGTGCTGGACCACAGGGGCTGAGGCAGAGGCAGGCCAGTGGTGTCTTTCTCCTGCTTGGGAGTTTTACCACTGCGGGTCAGCTCTAATTTGAGGAAGAAAAATGCAGTTCGATTTCCTCCACCTTAGTTATGAAGCTGACTTACCTTAATGTATATTTTTATGGCTTGGACCGCCAGCCATACTTTCTTACTCTTCCCTCGAGTTTGATTCATTGCCTTGTTTTCTAAATTTGTCTGGCACCCTGCAATTGCTTTGTTTTGCACGGACTGGAGAGCCTGAGCAGGGTGCAGGTGCTGGTCCCGCTTTTAGCCCATAGCCTAGGAGACTCAGCATGCGTTTGCTGTCATGTACAAATGCATGGTTGGGTTTAACACTTTGCTCAGGTTTGGTTGATTCTGGAGGTGGCTTTGACTGCAGGTGGTGAAGCACACAGGCTTCTTCATGACATATTGGCTGGGTGGAGTTTGTCTCCTTGTGGACTTTCAGCTTTGCAAGCTGGATATCAAAACAGGCTGTGGAGGCCTGCGCTTGGCTCAGGCTTTGACAACAGAAACCTGAGGGTGCTTGACAGAATTTGGGAAAAGTTACAGAAATAATATTTGAGATGATTAGCAACACTAATGCAGAACAGGTGGAGCTGTTGTTCCAGGTTGGCCCATCTCATCGAAGGTGTCACTTTGACACTGGGCAGCGCCAAAATGTGTTGGAGGAAAAGGGAAGAACCTCAAAGTTGTCAAAAACGGTCCAGTGAGTAGACTTGTATGAACACTGCCTTGGCTGACATGCTGCCATTTCTTCAGGCATCTGCAGGTCTGTTCAAGGCTGGCGTCTACTTTACTTTTGACCACAGCAATTTCTCTCTTCTATAAATTGAGACAAAGGAATACCTGTAATACACACTCAGCAGTGTAATGTCTGTACAAATGTATTTACAGAAGTTTCTACTTTACTTTTCCATTTGCTGTTTGTTATTTGATATCTTTCTTTTTTTTTATCACTTCCTGTGTTATTTTTCTCCAGCATAGACAGAGGAATTCCCATCTGTTTAGCCTGGCTTTTTCCAGACATTTCTTTGTCTGTAGTTGGTTTTGCTGCTTCTCCCTTGGACTTTTCTCCTTCCTTTTATTGTTGTTGGGGTGTGTGTGTGTTTGTTTGTTTGTTTGTTTGTTTGTTTGTTTTTGTTTTGAAATAGGGTGGCCAAAATTGAAGCCAGTTCATTGTCACCTCATTTTTGAAGCAGCAGCTCTAAAATACAGCATCATGACACCCAGGAGTTTGTGCTTTCCCCCCAACCTCTATCTAGCAGCCTTGCGATATCAGCTGGCGTCCTGGAAAGGTGGGATCATCCTAGTGGATTGAGAATCTCTAAGTAACACCATACAAGTCAGTAAAAGAAGGCGTGAATTTCTGTCTCTCACTTTCTTTTCTCAATGCTTGCATTGAAGCTGAGGCATCATTTTGATGTAATAATATTTTTTTTAAAACCATCAGAAGCATGTGTGAACCACCCTGTCCCGTAGCAGGTACGATCTCTAACCGTGCATTTCTCAGAGAACTGCATGGAGAAGCTTCTGCATGAGCTGCAGAGAAAACTTCAGGCTGTAGCTGACTGAGGGCCCCTATCTCCCTGGACAGCAATGCTAAAAAAGGGTGTCTCTTCAGACAGATGAAAATTGTCCTCTGACCTCATGTGCTTTGATTTCTGCTCCCTCAGATAACAGCATCACTGTGTGCATCTTCTGAGAATGCAAATCCCAAGCTCGGGAGTCGCTCTGCAGCTTTTGGTAATGGTAACTCTGAGCCTGGGCTTGGGAAGGTCCCAGGGAGAATTTTGCAGATAATTTTGCATCCTGAGGTGTCTCGTTAGCAGTCTAATCTGTTTAGTCTCAAGAAGAAGAAGTGGGAACAAATGCAGGAGAGGAGCAAGGTATCAAAATTAGTTCTAATAAAATTAACAAATATCTAATTTTTTATTATATTTCCCTTAAACAGGAGTATTTATTTCTCCTCTGAATTTTACAAGCCTTTTAAGAGTTGCTCTCATATTTGTGCTCAGACTCAGACACCACTGCACATTTTGCCTTGTGCAGCTGTCTTTTATCATTAGGGAAGAAGTAATAATTCAGACCTCAAATTTAGCTTTTGTCTAAACAAATCAGATTGATTATTTACTGCCTACACAATAGGATACTATATAATCCTCTCATCTGTTAGAACGGCACAAGTTATTTATGTTAATCCTCAACCTACATGTATGTGTTAGGAGCTGTTACTTTGTGACAATAGTTTCATTATGCATCTTTTAATAAAATGGGAATTGGGTGACATATAGGGGAATGTGAATTTGTTTGCTGCATGTGTAAATTTGCTGTAGGCAGGTGCTGAAGGTTTAAAGCAATAATTTCGCAGGTCACAGTAGTCAGGAAGACTAGTCTGTTTTCATTGTTCAAGTTGAGTGAAATGCAAATGTCAGTACACATCACAAGTGGTAAAAAGAGATTAAATTTTAGAAGTTCTTTAGGGACTTAAGAAATTAGTAGGAAAAACAACTTTATCTAAAAGGATTTGATTTTCACTTTCTCTGTGTCATATTACCGTAGGTGTTACAAGCCCCAGAGACTGAGAGTTATGAATCCAGCTTTCAAAGCCGCAAGGTGGGTTTAAAACAGCAAGGACTAAATATGAAATGGGAAGTTTGTTTAATGTGACTTCTGGTTCCTGAACCTTTATTCAGGGCACCTTTTTAATGCTTGACCACAGATTTTTCAGAATTAAAGCTAAGCTTACTCTTTTTTTTTTTTTTTTTTTAATCCCTTGCTTCCAGCAGCTGGAGCTTTAAGAAATGCAGTCACTACTTGGAGAGAGCAAATAGGCAGCAGTGCTGTTCAGCTCTCAATACACAAGTAACAGCATTTCTCCCATCCTAGAGCATTGTATCCAATGTGTCAGTAGTAGCCATATAAAAACCCCTCCAACAGCTTTTGTATTATCCTTCATTCTCCCAACAAATAAAAAACATTTCAGGGAGTAAGCCATTACTTTCCACAGTTTTTATTTATTGTAAATCGAAATATCTGAAGTGTCAAAATGGCTAATATTTTATTGAAACCTATCCTGTCTCTGGTGTGAAGCACAGAGTGTGAAAGCTGCCAGACTGATATGCCTGGATGTGGAGTTCCTGTTGCTATAAATAGACATGTTTTCTAACTTCTCTTCTGAAGGTCCTTCTACTGGTGGGGAGTTCAGTAACTGTGACTTCCAAGGGCTTACCATAAAGGAGTGAAAACTCATAGAATAGTTCGGGTTGGAAGGGACCTTTAAAGCTCACCTAGTCCAACCCCCTGCAATGAGCAGGGACATCTTCAACTAGATCAGGTTGCTCAGAGCCCCGACCAGCCTGGCCTGGAATGTCTCCAGGGATGGGGCATCTACCACCTCTCTGGGCAACCTGGGCCAGTGTTTCACCACCCTAATGAATGTCTTCCTCATGTCTGGCCTGAATCTCCCCTCCTTTAGTTTAAAACCATTGCCCCTTGTCCTATCTCAACAGGCCCTGCTAAAAAGTCTGTCCTCATCTTTCTTATGGGCCCCTTTTAAATACTGAAAGGCCACAATAAGGTCTCCCTGGAGCCTTCTCTTCTCCAGGCTGAACAACCCCAACTCTCAGCTGTTCCTCATAGGAGAGGTGTTCCAGCTCTCTGATCATTTTTCCATCTCTTTAAGATCTCAATTTTTGTAAGTTCTGCCCCCATGCACCCACCACCCCCACCCGTTTCCTACCTCTTCTGCCCTGGTGCCAGCACAAATGGCCTCACAGCAAGCCAAAGGAAGGAACTGGTTTGGGTTAAAAAGTTTCATATTTTTGCCAGGTTGGTGTTAATTCATTGAGTCTCTTCCTTGATCTGGGTGGCAGCAGGGCTGGGGGGGCATTGCCAGGGCGGGCAGCAGCAGCTGTGGGGCCAGGAAAGCAGGAGGACAGCGGTTTGAAGCACAAGGCAGAATTAAGCAAGGTTAACCCAATCTCTAATGGCTTCCTGAGGCCACAAAGAATTTGAATCTAGATTTCTGGGTCTCATGCTGTAACACCTGGGCAATCTTTCTTCTCTGCGGCAAGCATCTGAGAGTAAGAGTCTCATCTACAGTGTCAGCAGCAAATAATCAAACACCATGACAGTAGAGACAGCCTCAAGTACTTTTTCCTCTCAGAATTAATCAGATTATTTCTTCAGGATAATATTTTATTAATGCAACTGTAACCCACTCCATTAATATCTTTATTTACAAGTGGCTGCCCGTCACAGGCTTATGCTGCTGTGCCTTCTGCAGAACACTGGCTGGTGAGGTTCAGCATCTGTCCACAGTCACTAACATTGGTAGTTGTCTTCAAGCTAATGCTAAGCCCATGTCTCCATATTTCCTTGTCAGCTGATTACAAGGAAGGGGAAGAATGTCCTGGCTCCCTTTGAGGGGCCAAAGAATCCAGTCCACAAGCTTAAAGGAGTGGATTTCTAGGAAGGCAGGATTTCAGACAGCTTTGTGGAGCTCTCCCTGTTGCCCATGCAAGAAAATAATCTCTTTGGCTGGCTCATCCCGTATTAGCTTCCTGATTCATCTCCCAGAGTCTTGAGCCAGGGCCGTCCATACTTGATTAGTTCACTGAGCCCTGTTGCACCTGCCACATATATGTTATTAGGTCACTGCTGATTAAATAATTCAGTCTCTCTGAAATGTCAGTCCTCAAAAATGTGGGTTATGTGCTGCTGGCAACCCTGTTTGCCTTAAGGAAGGCTGGTTGGTACCGACCCATATTGTTGCGTTGAGAGAGATTTTTGATGGAGGAGAAAGAGTTGCAGTAAAAGGCTGGCTTTGTCAGAAATATAGGCTCTGATTTCTCTGCCACCAAAGTATTTTCAGAAGAAAGATCACTTTTCTCCAGCCTCTCCAAGGCACACGAACAAGAATTCAGTTTCATGAATTTTCTCCCTAGAAACAGTTAAATAATAATTATAAGCTTCTGCCTAAACATGAAATACATGCAGGGTACATTGCATAAGCAAAATACAGCAAGGAATGTCTTCCAATTTTGTTTATAAAGCTGGATATGGCAGTTAATACAGAAGAGATGGTCCCATTTTTTATGGGACAATATTGACCTTGTGCTAATCGCAGAATCACAGACTAGTTGAGGTTGGAAGGGACCTCTGGAAGTCACCTGGTCTACCCTCCCTGCTCAAGCAGGGCCACTTAGAACTGGTTGCCTAGAACAATTATCCAGGCACCTTTTGAGTATCTCCAAGGATGGAGACTCCACAACCTTTCTGGACAACCTGTGCCAGTGCTCGGTCACCCTCACAGTGAAAAAGTGTTTCCTGATGTTCAAAGGGAACTTCCCGTGTTTCAGTTTGTGCTTGTTGTCTTTGGTCCTGTCACTGGGCACCTAGTGGTCCCAAACACTGTTGCAATTTTCTCTGAAAAAGTAAGCTTTGGAGTTAGAGGAAAATAGCTGGAGTACTGTGTCCATCTCTGGACCCCTCAGTATAGGGAAGACACGGACCTGTTGGAGAGGGTCCAGAGCAGGCCGCAAAAATGGTCAGAAGGCTGGAACACTTCTCCTATGAGGATGGGCTGAGAGAGTTTGGATTGTGAAACACTGGCCCAGGTTGCCCAGAGAGGTGGTAGATGCCCCATCCCTGGAGACATTCCAGGCCAGGCTGGACAGGGCTCTGAGCAACCTGATCTGTTTGCAGACGTCTCTGCTCATTGCAGAGCAGGTAGACTAGGTGAGCTTTGAAGGTCCCTTATAACTCAAGCTATTCTATGAGTCTATGTCTGCATTTTATCTAGCTGGTATGAGGGGAGGCGAGTCCCATCATCAGCCTCTCTGTGTTGGCCCTGAGCACTTCCCTCTGCCAACAGGTGGATGCATGTGCCACTGGAGAGACAGGTCTTGTCCCAGCATGGGGATAGGCAGGTGCTAGCCAAGCAGTGCCCCAAGGAGGGAACAGAAAAGGAAAACCCCCTAAATCCTGAAATGCCAGCACAGACTGGGAATACCTTGGGCTAAGTCACCACAGGTGAGGGGTTACACTGAAACCATCATCAGCGCCAGCCTCCCTGCTGGCTTGCGAACCCAGGTCCAGCAGCATCGGCACCTCTAGCACAGCCCAACAGCTGGCCAGGGCCAGTGACCCAGTGGCTGGGGCTGATGAAGGATGGGCATGAAAGGGGAATGCCCTGACTGTGAGCTTTGCATGTGAAACAAAATCTGATGGCCTGGGCCGTGAACGCAGGCAGGTTCCCATTTACTCTGCCATGCTGAGTGCACAGGGCAACCTGGTCACTTGAAAGGACTGTGAAACTGCACCCTCGCAGTGCCTGAGTGCTCTTCTCTTTTTTGAAAGGTAGCATCAAGGGTAAGTGAATGAAGAGGCCTGTGAGGCAGGTATCCTATTTTAGCTCTTTTCCTCCAAAGAGAAGTTTTTTCTAAGGTAATGAAATAGTGTTTCAGCAGCAAACTAAATCAAAAGTTGCTTCTGAGCACATGCTTGTACTTTCAAGTCACCTTGTCAGAGCGGCTCCAATCTGTTGAACACCATGGGGACAGGAAGACACACACATGTTCATGCACACACATACCTACAGCATGGCTTTGGCAAACAACCCAAGGAGTCCATGCTGTCCCCCATAGCTACACTCAATAGCCAAATATCTTCTTCTGCAAATAACATCATTATCTGTGATGGGCTCCAGCAGTGAAAAGAATTAAGGGTATTTGACCAAATAAGGGCAGAGCCAAATCCTCACCCAGTCCAGCAGAGAGATTTAGGGCAGGCCAGGGCTCTGAGCCTCACGTTGTGGAAGAGCCCTTTTCCTTGCCATTTCTGCAGAGGCAGAGTACTGTGACAGGGTGTCACATAGGTGTAGTGCTATGACAGGATGTCACATCAGTGTAGGGCCATGACTCATCACCGCAGTGGCTCAGCCGGCCCATGTGTGTGCATAATCTATACCAGCCTGCTTCTCACATTGAGTTGTTTTGAAAGTTTGAGAAAGTTTGCTTTACTCTTGATTTCTCATTTTTGCACAGTTCATTCCATCTGGGCCTGAAAGTCAAAGCACTGAAATGTTGCAATAACAGCTGTGCTTGCAAGCTTTCCATCCCAGCTGATAATTAAATGCAGAATATCTCAAGAAAAACTCATTTCTAGAGAAGACAAGCCCAGCTGTTAAAAAAAAGTAGACTGAAATAAACATCTGAATCTGTAGGTGCTTGTGCAAACCAAAGCTGCTCTCCTCAAGTTAAAGATTTAGCTGAGGTCATGAAGGACTTTGCCTATTGTTTAAACCTGCTGGTGCCTAACCCTTGTAAGAACTTGTAATTGTGTTAAGCAGATGTCGGCAGGGACACAACATTCCTGCAGCCATGGCTGTCACTCCCAGCATCTGTCACCTGAAAAGACCAGTACTCCCCAGGCAGTGACTGAGTTTGTTAGCTCGCCCTACATCTGCCTGCCGGTGGGCAGATCGGGGCTGTAGATTGATGTTTGTGGTTCCAGAGCTAGAAAGGAAGGGAATTCACTCAGGGCTGGCCGAGGGCAGGGTTTCACCCAGAGCCAGCTGGCATCGGCCAAGACAGGATTGATGGTGTGTCTGCATGTTATCGATAGGAAAAGACCCCTTGGTTATAGATTATGTCTATCATCTATTGCTCTGGCTTGCAGAGTACGGGGAGATGAGAAAAAAGCAGGCAGTTCAGAGCAGCTGACCTGAACAAATGTTTATTTTTTCTTGGTTCAGCTGGGACTTCTGTTGGTTTTAATCTGCTTATCAACTGCAGTGCAGTGAGGAATACCTGCGCACCTTGAGTTTGGGTTACCACAGCGCAGTTCTCCCGGCAGTGCCAGGAGGAGACAGAACATAGCAGTCACCTTGTGTGGGTACATCTTGTCCAGAAAGTACTTGTGTCTCACCTCTGGTTTCCATGGTCCAGCTGGGGACAGCCTTGAAGGATCTCTAAAAGCTGGAAATGGCCTGGGACCTTCTCATGAAAGACCACCTAGTTTTCTTGTGGGGTCACACTTTAGTGTCCCAGCTGAAGAGCAGTGACTTGGGTTTGGTGTGGGCAGCCTGGGGTCCAGGCAAGAGATCAGTCTGCCAGGGGCACCCAATTCCCCCAGGACAGCTCACTGGGAGCTGGAGGGTGTCCAGTGCCCCCCAGAGTGGGTCCAGGCAGTGCTGCCAAGCAGAGGTGCTCCGGTTTCTCACCTCTAAATGAAATGAAGACACCAAAGCAGTTTCAGTGTGGTCTTTCTCTTCCTTCAGCCTATAAAATCTTCATCTCTTCATTTCTGAACCGTATTTGTTCCTTCAGGCTTACAAGTAGGGGTTGGGAAGAGGATGATTTAATGGAAGGAACGGCAAGTGCTTGTTCACAGGAGTGGGGAGGACATTTTCAAAGAGATGCGGCACATCAGGGCTTTGGTGGAAGTTCAGGTTCTGTGTTGTACATGCACTTCGACTCTTGCAGTAATGCACTTCATAACTCAAGGAAAAGCTTGCCTGGAAACAAGAAGTTGTAGCAAACGGGGAGCCTATGGGTAAATTCTCATATAATTCATGGCTACCTCATTCTTCACAGAATTAGCAATTTACCTCAACAACAAAATGCTCAGCAGGAATTAAAAGGAGACATATCTAACCTTTGTAGTCGTGAAATGAATTTTGAAAAATGTGGATCAAGTGCAAACTGCCACTGGGTTTTTCTTCCCAGGTCTACTGAAGTCTTGAAACCACAGTTTTGAGAGAGGCAATTAACTCCTTAACCTAAAGATGTGCATTGACATGTAGCATCGTTAACGGTTCCTTTGCTAATCACTTCTGTGGGCTTAATCAGCTGACACACACATTCCTTGACTCCAGACAGCTTCTCAGACAGCCAAAAATAACGACCCTCCTCTAACACAACCACTACAACACTCCCTTAATACTTTCCATGTTGCACATGTTTTCTTAATGTACAAAGCTGCGGCATATTGAATTTGTGAGGCAGCATAAAATTAATATAAAAACAAATAAATAACATTGAGTCTACCATGCTTATTTTATTCCTCTGGTTTGTATTTATTTGTTAGCCCCCCCCCCCCTTTTTTTTTTTCTTCCCCGCTTCACTGAGCTAACAGATAAATTCTCAAGCTCTTACGCTGGAGCTCTGCAGAACTTAAGGGATTTGTTGGAAAATTTAGTTCAAGCTTACAACTCACTTGAGACAGAGGGCCAAATTCCCCTTTCGATTATAAACTCTAGATGACAGGAGACTTCAGCAAAAAAACCTCAATCAGACTGCTGTGACCTCCAGTAACTTCCCCTTCTCAGTGAGTCTTCAGGAAACCAGGTGTCTCCAGACCTAAGCCAGTTTGCCCTCCCAGTTCTTAGCTTCTGGCTGTCCTGGCTCCTGTAAGGAGAGGAGGTCCATGGGTTGCCATTGCTGTCTGAGTTGCCTCTCCAGGAACAAGGTTGGTCAGATGATGATTGTGCTGAAGCTGCTAAATGTTGCCATTAACCATCCTCGCAGGGTTTGGGTACTGAGACTGGAGGATGATTGGCATTTTTCAAGGTAAACATGGGGATTCAGTTAAGAAGTAGCTGCTGCCACAAATGTTAGCCTAGCTTTTAGCACCAATGGTGATGATTGGTGTGTAATGTCAGCTGAAGAGGAGAGGCCATGACCTTCTAGGGGGAAAAAAAAGTGGCAAATAGGCACGAACGCTTAATCCTTGATTTAGTGGTGACTGGAGGACCATGAAAGCTACATTTTCTTTGCAAATTTAAATAAAAGATAACTGATGCTGTTTCCTCCAAAAATGCAAACCAGTTCGCCCTCCCAGTTCTTAGCTTCTGGCTGTCCTGGCTCCTGTAAGGAGAGGAGGTCCATGGGTTGCCATTGCTGTCTGAGTTGCCTCTCCAGGAACAAGGTTGGTCAGATGATGATTTTGCTGAAGCTGGTAAATGTTGCCATTAACCTCCAAAAACGTTCCTCCAAAAATGCAAACCGTGACTATTTAAAAATATTAGCAAAATCCCAAGAAGATGAAACTACAGATAATTTCAAAATAAGAGGTTTTTAAAATAGGTAAATTTAGTCTTTCCCAGAAGTGGCCTGTAACTTTTGTTCTTTCCCAGCAGTGGCCTGTGACTTTAGCTCTTTCCATTTTGCCTGTTCAACATGGGGCACCTTAAAGGGACCTGAGTCTGAGAGGCTTTGAAAATGAAAGACTTTTGGTTTGTCTGCAGATATGCAGGGTGAAGTCGGGGTTTTATGATCTTCACCAAACTCATAGCCGTTCCCTTTCTGTCAGCCTGCTGGCACGTCCCTATCTCACCCCATCACATGCCCTTGACCCCTTGTTGCTCTTGATTTAGATATCTCCAAAGGTCACTAGGAATTTTAAAAACTTATTTTCCCCAGTCATTCCTATTGAAAGGATGCTCAAGTTTTGGGTTTCCCTCATTCTTAATGCAGTTCTCTGACATTATTTTCCATTGCCCTCACCTTGCACAGGGAAATGGGCCACTGCTGCTTTCCAGTTCAGCTGCCTGTTTCCTGCTGATCCTGATGAAGTGTTGGTGGTTGCCTGTGTGAGTTGTACAAGGCAGAGCTGCGGACTCTGGGTGCTCCATCGTTTTTCCTTATCAGAGTTATAAATCCGTAGCGAGATTTTACTTTTTGGATTATAGCCTGTTTTAACTGAAAACTTAGAAAGCCTTGAAGCCTATGAATAGTATATGCCCTAAAAACCACCCCCAACAAACCCAAAACAAAGAGAGGAATAGAGGAGAGGAGAGGAATAGAGGAGAGGAGAGGAATAGGAGAGGGGAGAGGAATAGAGGAGGGGAGGGGAGGGGAGGGAAGGGAAGGGAAGGGAAGAGAAGAGAAGGGAAGGGAAGGGAAGGGAAGGGAAGGGAAGGGAAGGGAAGGGAAGGGAAGGGAAGGGAAGGGAAGGGAAGGGAAGGGAAGGGAAGGGAAGGGAAGGGAAGGGAAGGGAAGAAAGAAGAGAAGAGGAAGAGAAGAGAGAGGAGAGGAGAGGAGAGGAGAGGAGAGGAGAGGAGAGGAGAGGAGAGGAGAGGAGAGGAGAGGAGAGGAGAGAGAGGAGAGGAGAGGGAGAAGAAGAAGAAGAAGAGAGAAGAATCTTGGCAACAAAATGTGGTTGATGGTGTTCTTTCAACTACATCAGAACCGAGACTAAGAGGAAAAAGGTTTGCAGTAATTGAACACAGCCATGGATCTGAATCCACAAACTGAGACTTTGGCAGAGCTTGAAATGTCAGCCGGCGTCCTATTCCCTGTTTCATCTACCTCCTTAAGCTGGTTTTGCACAGATGGGAGCAAAGTTCACATCTGCGTTCCCCAGCCTTCTGCAACCATCCCACAGATCTGTGTTGCAAGTTGTGCCCCTCAGTGGCCAAATGAACTAGCGTGTGAGCAAATGTGTGTGGGCTTGAGGGCACTTCCTGACCTCCAGTGCTTCCAAACCAAGGCTCACCGTGCTGCCCACCACCGTGGGACACTCTTGGGACCAACATGGTGCCTTCCCAGCTGCCAGTGTTCTGCATGTGCCACCAGCTTGGGGACCTCTTCCATGGGCAGCTGACAGCAGTTGTCCTCTGCAGCTCTCTGCATTCCCGTCTTTTTCTTTGACTGAGTCTTTAATGCCCCTCATAAATACTGAAGTGTCCAGTTTGATGGTGTCATTTCTCATGGTCCTCATTTCTCCTTCCCATCAAAGAGTAACCTTCCTGAGGTTAATCACCTCCTGGAAACTGCTTGGGTATTTTGGGTGCTTGGGAAGCAAGGCTGAACTGACCTCTTCTAACTCTATTCTTCAATAGCTCTCTGCCTCTCCCACAATAGGACTCCCTTCCCAAAGAGATAAATGAGCCATAAAATGGAATTGTGGGATCAAGGAACAAAAAAAAGCAAACTATGCCAACAGTCGCCATGCTCTTTAAAAGCACATGTCCATTTCTAAAACTCTCCATCGTACCAGGGAACACACTCAGCTTCTCTGAAGGTGAGTTCATTCTCTAAAACCAAGAAGCTCTGCTCTCTGGGGGGACATTTCCATGTATATCCCACTTCCCAGATCTACCACAACTTGACAGAAGTATTGCTGTTGGAATAAAACCCTGAGGAAGACCCTGTGCCATGCAGATGGGAGCAGACAGCAGGAGGTGTTTGAGCAGGCAGAGCAGACTGCAAAGGTTTAAGTGGCAAAGGGGCTACCAGGGAAAGAGCTAGGAGGCTGTAAGTCTTGAACAGAGGGGAGATGGGGACTAAGACGCATATGTAGTAAACTTCCTTTTAAGTCTGTGATTGCCAGTAGGAAGCCCCATCTGTGCCGATTAAGCCCTGATATATATATGCACATGAAAATATTGAGGATGCACCAAGCAACACTGTTTTGTCATTCAATCTGTCATGTTTGATTGGAGGAGTATGCTGGCATTGGCTTGATCTGGTATGGTAAAGCACTGGCTTTTACTGGTAACGTTAAAGCCAATCAGTAGTTTTCATGTGTCTTTACTGGCTCCTATTCTCAGTCTGGGGGTACCTGTGTGTGGCAGAGATATGTCGTAATGCCAGACACAGCCATATTTTCCTCAGTCTGTAATCTGCTCCTGGGACATCCATCAGTGCAGCACCTCAATACCCAGCAGTCCTGAAGGTGAACCCAGCTCTATTCCCTCTGACTCACCAGGTGGGAAACCAGGGCTCCCAGAGGCTGCACCCAGCCCTGCACCAGGTGCAGGTCAGGTCTCAGCAGGTGCCAGCCCTGGCTGTGTGACATTCTTGAGACCATGATCCCATGGGAAGGGGTGGTCTGGGCATCCTCGGTGGGGACAGGTGCCCAAGGCAGCCCACAGAGGGACACAGGTGGTTGCTGGGTCAGAGGATGTAGGTTCACTGGCCTCATCATTCTGCTGCTCTGGCCAGTCTTCTCTAAGCAAAAGGCACTTGTGGTTTTGAAGGAAATGAGAGATGTTTATCACCCAGAAATGATCTTGGCTGTGTAATTTCTTGCTGGAAGAGGTGGTTCAGCAAGATCAACATAACCAACATAATTGGGTCCTATTTCTTAAAACACACTGCCCTGTATAATGAGAATAACAGAGGCCTTTTGCTGCCAGGTTGTTGAGTCACAAATGTGAAAGAAAGAAACCTAAAATAAACAAATTACTGAGGATCTTTAACTGGCTACTTTGGATCCATTTTTA
Source organism: Nesoenas mayeri (assembly GCF_963082525.1). Taxonomy (NCBI): domain Eukaryota; kingdom Metazoa; phylum Chordata; class Aves; order Columbiformes; family Columbidae; genus Nesoenas; species Nesoenas mayeri. The sequence goes on from NC_137541.1 coordinate 106,105,661, forward strand.
AACAAGTCTTTAGCTGTAAGAATATCCAGAATTAAAATTCTGCCTGTATCCTGTATAAAGAGCATTTGGCACTTGAGTGGAATTCAGCGTTCAAAGTTCAAGGATTAGCCTGGGTTTGGGCTTATCCGTAGATATATTGTCCACAATTGTTGTTTTGCAACACCCACAACCTCTGCAGTTGTGCAAAGCACGTGAGTACATGTTGGTCTTAAATGCAAGTGGCAGCTATAGCAGCCAAGCGCTGTTCACAGCGCCAGCTCAGATAAACCTCTCTTTCCTCCTTGAGGGCAAGCCCCACTTCCTAAAAGTGCAAACCCACACAGTTTGCATGGGAGTGTGAAACGCAAACCGCTGTGCCATAGCTGAAATAGGCTCCCTCTGACTTTCTGCTGCTTCTCAACTCCTTTACCAAAGGAGGGGGGGTTTGAACTGTCTTGGCCAAACAACTTGATGCTGTTTGTTGAGCATTTGTTGAGCAAAACCTGACAGATTTGTGAATATCCACAGAGACACGCAGATATGACCCCGAGTGAGATTTCCACACTTTTATAGACACAGAAATGAAGGCAAAAAAACTGTCCAGCCCATCTCTCTGCCATCACAGCTTTGTTATCACTGTATTTCCTCCAGCAAATATCAGACAAGTTGTCCTAGTTTAGAGTCAAGGTGAAACTTTCCTGCCTGTATAAGAAAATGTTGCACTTTTTTTTTCCCTTCGCAGCAAAATGCTTTGCAGAGGCAACACAGATGTCACCCACCACTGGCATCTCACGTGCTGGTTCAACAAGCCAAAGTTGACCTCTTCCAGTTCCTGGTGCAGTGCAAGGAGCCTCTGCTTCAAACCCAGAAGGCAGCTCTGAACACCTCCAACTATTTAAAGTAATAAAGCTTTAAATGCAATAGAACTTTGTTTCCTGGTCTGGGAACACTCTGGATGGTGAAAAGGACAGCAGACATTCGCCTCCAGCCCCAGCTCATGCCCCCCACATGTCCCCACTCCCTCCCTTAGGGCTGGCTTTTGTTCCATCTAGGAGCAGAAGTGGTCCTGTGCAGCCACCAAAGTATCCACAGGGCCAGGTGACCAGGACGTGGCAATCTGGCTCCTTGCACCCACCAGGCTTCACCCATTGGCCTTTAGTTTTACACCTGTTTTAAGGAGGACAAGAGCAAAACAGTTTTGGAAAGAAACTGTAATTTTTGTCCTGTTCCTTGCTGCAGTTTATTGCACAGTTGCACAAATGTGGGCTTGAGTGGGTCTGGGCCTGCAAGACCTGCAGGCCTCAGCTGTGTGCCCATCTTCAGTCAGCAATGTGGCAAAATCCATCTTATAGCTGCTCCAGGACACCTTCACCAGCCTCTGCCCAATACCACAGGGACCTCCTGCAGTCACAGCCAGGGGTATTGCTGCATGCTGGCAATGCAGTCACACTTCTACTGCAGGAGAACATATTATTTCTAAACATTTGAAACCACAAAGACTACTTTTTACTTATTATTATTGTATCTGCAGACAGCAGGGATATGTAGATAGAAGGTAAGGGAGGGGGCTGAGCTGTGCCCTCCTTCTGCAGCACCCCGTGGGTAGGTGATCGTAGACCCTGTGGGGACCTCTCCCACAAAAGGGAGCAAGTGATAAGGGGAACTGGAGCTTGCTTGAGTCAGAAAACATTTGCAGTGCTTAGATCGACGTATTGAGGCAAAAAGCAAATGCTCCCAGAACACATAAATAAGCCGTCACTTTGAGCAAATACGTAACCGAAAAGCGTGCAGATTGGAAAATTATCTAAAAATAGTGGAGCAAAGATTAGCAGCACAAGAATGAGCTCAGAAGCATCAGGACACTCCTGGGCTTATTCAAATCACAAGTTCTTAAAGGGCAATTTCAAAGATGTTTAAAATACACAACCAGCTCTAGACATTTCTTGGGCTTGCCTGAACATCAGGAGAGCATCATGTTCCCAGCAGGGCACAGCGGCTACCTGGGAAGTCTTAGCATTTTTAATGAGTGTCATGAAGAATTTTATTATCATGGAAAGGAATATAATCATTTTCTCAATAAAAAAATCTCCTTAGTCAGTAACTGCTGCCTAGCACTGAGGCAATTCAGCTGTCTTTAGCTGTCATTTCAGAAGACATATGGGAGGAACAAGATCAACCTCATATTGCCTTTCATATCAGGAAAGCTTTCCCATTAATGACAGGTTTGTCTTTATAATGTGTGTCTTGGAATGAAATAATTTGAGCTATGTGGGTTTTTATGAGACACTCTAGAGACAGAAGTCAGTAGAAATCTCTGACCAACTCCTCCCTTTGCCTTCCCCTTCTCAAGACCCAGCTTAGGAATTTCACAGCCATCCAGTTCATTTCTGTTGTACTTGCTTTTTTCCTGCCTTCCCTTGATTCTGTTGGGTTTTGTTTTGATTAAATATTTATTACTTTATTAAACCAACTTAGCTCAGGAATACATATTTTCTTTCCCTTATTTTTCCCTATTTTTTACAGTGTACCCATTAAAACTTGAATCACTTGTTGTGGGAGTCTAATACTAGTCTAATAGTAACACTGTTGCAGGAGCTTAGTAGTAGAACCAACTTCGTTTTTACCTGACTAATGAGGCTTGCAGGATGACATCTCTTTTGTGCTTGCTGCCTGAGTCCTTACCACAGTGGCCTGAAGCACCGAGCTTGCCATGAGAGCCTTCAGAAGCTTCTCCCTGGAGCTGTAGAAGTGGCTCAGTCATCCAGACACCGTTGCCATCTGCTCTCTCTCTGGTCAGTATGGTTATGGATGGACTGAATTAGTAGTTAGCTGCTGCTACAGGAGGGGAGAGATCATTCTCCTCCATCCCTTGGTCACCTCTATGCCTTCCTCCAGATCACAGTCCACTCCACACCTTCCCCAGCTCAGCAGCTCTGGCACTTGTCTGATTGCAAGATAAGCCAATTCAGCCCACTAAAACAGCAGAGCCATGAGTTATTAATTCAACTCAAGGTGTCTTGTGAAATCATACCCTTCAGCTAAAAGCACAGCTGCACATTAAGCTATATCTGGGCACAGTTCTCACCATAACGAGAAGTATGCAACCTTTTATTTCTTAAAATTGGAATTATAGATTCTGGAGGGTATGGAAAAACATGTCAGCAGTGGCTCTGAAACCATCTGCATTTGGACAGCTGCTAGATTCTGGGATGTCTAAGAACCAACTTCTGTGGGGCTCTCATGAGCCTGCATTTCAGTGGAAAATCTTGGACAGCTACACCAAAACAATCTGCTCCTGGTCAGCAACGCAGCAACTTCTGCTGTTGATTTGTCCTGCGGCTTTGGATAGCTCAGCTCCTTTAGGCCTTGTGTGTTCCCAGCCGTGAAGTTGCTACCTTGTGTACATCAGGATGCTCCACATGCTACGCTGTGTAGCAGACTGGGCACAATGCAAGTGGTAAATTTTTGAGAGAGAGATGTTGCGGTCTTATCTCTTATTTTTTGGCTTGTTCCCTTTGTCTCTTATGCACATCCTTAATTCCCAGAAGGAAAATGTCCTGAGCTCTGTGAGAATTTAGTAAGAGAGCACAGCAGATAAGCAGTCGCAGTAAGCCTGAGCAGTGATCATAGGGCTAAACATGTATCTGGGAAGCTATAGAACTAATTTTTAAAGTGCTTTAAAGATGAAGCATGCTTTTCGTTATGTACTCTCATTATTATGACCAGCCCTTCCATCTACAAAGAAACAATTACAGCTGCCAAGACTTGCTATCGCTTTCCCTGTGCTATTATCAAAGCAGGGGGAGTCAGTTTAGAGAGGTTGTGCCAGCAGCCAGTGCTGGGCATGCTGTTCTGGCAGCACCGTCACCTTCCCCTGCCCTGCACCTCCCTTCAAATGGGGACAATAGTTACCTACAGCTTGTCTCCTCAGTAGTGTGAGACTGGACTCATTAGCGTTGACAAAGTACACAGCCACCTGGATGAAAGAGAGAGATAAATGCTCGGTTTCATTATTTGAAGACCCAGATCAAAGAGCCAGGGACAGCCTTGATTTACCATTGGAGGTACACCTGCAAGCAATGTCCGAGTAGAAACCAAGCAGTAAAACCACTGACAGTAAAAACAACAATGAAAGCCCAAAAAAAACTTTGCAGCTGGTCACCTGGAACACAATGAAGCAAGGAAAACCAAAAAAAAAAACCACTGGTTTATCTCTGACACATTTTAACCTCTTGTTGCAGAGGCTTTTAAAACAAAACAAACACTACACAGGATATGTAACTTGGAGGGATTTTTAAAGGAAACAAGGAAGGGGCAGAAAAGGCTTTCCCTCACTGTAATAACTGTGGGTTTTGGAGGAAGGAGGCTCTACCTAAGAAGTTAATGATTGAAAAAATAAATTCCTAGTAGTTAAGGCAGGGGAGAAGCACAAATCTGCCTCTTCCTCTATGCCCTGCCGCTCTGACAGGCATCAAAGGTTGTCAGGCATAAAGCCGCCAATACATTTTCCTGCTCCCCAGCAGCAACATTGTAGTCTTCATGCCCCAGTGTCTCAGGTAAGTGCTTTCACACGGTATTATGTAGAGGCTGACGTGCTTTATGTATCCCCTCTGGTTAGTACACACTCGCATTCCTGCAAGGTTGAGAAAGGGCATTCAGCCAGAGAGAAGCAAAAGGATGCAGAAAGGTAGGTCATGCTGATCTAGGGAGGGAGAAGTGACATGGGCCTTTCTGGGTAGTGACCCCTGGGTGCTGGGAGGCTCAGCACCCTGACCGCTGAGCAGCAGGAATACCTCTGCCTGGGCTAGGGGCACGGGGAAGCTGTCATTTCCCTCCACCGACACCATCCATCAGCACAACACAATGAGTTTCCCAGTCTGTAAGGCACCTCAAGACAGAGATGACGAGCTGCTGTCTGGAAACCAGCCACTTAAAGAGAGGGGAGAGGTGATGGGGAGCTGCCAGTCATGTAGGGCAGGAGCTGTAAATCAGAGCTGAGTGTCAGGGAAAGGGATTTTTCCCTTGGAGCAGCAGAGGGAACACCCTTTAGCTGTACTCTGTCAAATAATCAAGCTTACTTCAGCCTGTTTCAGCGCTTAGGAAGGAAACACTGAAGGGCTGTGGCTGGATGGGTTCAGGGGAGTGCATTAAATATCTTTACAGGACAGCAAGGAACAGAAGCAGACAGGTAAAGCAGACATGAAAGAGAGTGGTCAGGAAATGTAATGGAATCACTTGGCAAATCTAGGAAACTTGTTTTGATTAAATTTACAAGAGAAGACTATAAGAAAGGGGAGAAAAAGAGACCACCAACATAGCAAATGCAAGTTGAGCTAATGGAGAGAAATGAGTTTTTATTATTTTAGCAAACATTTGTGGGGATGGGACTGAAACAACCCCCTAAATCCAAACTCCCCCCTTTAGGAAGCTGATCAAGCTCCAAATTTCCCTTCTGGCCTCAGCTCCTCTGAAGGGCCAACCCAAAGCCCTGGAGATGAACAATGGGAACATGAGGAACATCAGGAGCAGATCCAGCTCTGTGTGGCTTTGGCTTGTTTCCCAGCAGACACAGTAAAAGAGAGGAGAAATCAAACCTGTGGAGGCTGGAAAGGGTTAAGACACCAGTGGGGCTCCTCTCATCTAGCCATAACTGTCTGAAAGAGTGGTGTACAGCTCTGCCTGGCTGCCCTGGCTCTCTCTATTGTGTCTGGAGCCACAAATGCCTCCAAAGGATGATTCATCCCAACAGCTTGAGGTGCCTTTGTGCTATCAAATCACATCCCTTTTCAGTTTGCTGTCAGGGCCCAGTCCCCTTGTCACCCACGCTGCCCATGCAGTAATTCATGCTGAAGCCCCCCCCTCTATAATGAGTTTCAAGAGGAACACTGGCCACTGCTGGCAGGATAGTTTGCCCCAGTGTCTGTAGGGACAGTCCCCCAGCCCTGTTGTGGCAGACCTAATGCTCTCATGTACCTCCGCGTACCTCCCTGGGTCACAGTACCTTCCCTTAGCACCCCATCATAAGAACACTGCTGCCTGAAGAACACTTGTCCCTCAGTGGAGCAAAAAGAGGACCTTGTCCTTTCATGATTATCTCTGCACTGATCATAGAGAGCTCCCTCAGAGCAAACACCCCACTTATGGATGGTGAATGTGAAGTGATACCACTCCTACCCAAAAGGCTTACAAGCTGTCCATGAACAGCCATACTGGCAGCATTGCAACACTCTTTAATGGAGTAGCACTTCTGTAATTCTTAAAATAACTCTGTCCTTACAACTAATAGCACCTATAAGATGTCTGTCTTTGGTATTGCAATAAACCCAGTGCTTCATCCACGGAAGTTCCTGCTGCAGAGGGATGAGTATGGGCTGGGATTTCAGACCTCCCTGGAAGATGTGCATTTTTTAAGAAGCCAACCCAATAAACTCCTTCTACAAGCAAAGGTATGAAGGCTTAGATGGTGATGAGGAAGCATAGAGAATTAACTGGAGGTGAAAAGGAAAGGGTGCTGGTTGATCTGCCATTCCTTTAATTGAAAGGCTGCTGTGTTTTTCGGTGTGATGTTGAGGTCTTACCAGAGAGCAATAAGTTGCAATAATATTGCCAGGCTCTCTAAGGGTTTCCTGTGCCATATGAAACTAAACAGCTCACATCTATGGGTGTCCCTTTCAGTGGGCAGTGCTGTTCAAACACCAGACACCCAGGGCTTTTGATGTGTGGGGTATGTCAAGGCTTGGGGAAGTGCAGTATCTCTGGGGACAATTCTTCATGTCCAGCTTACCTGGCCTTTTGAACAGAGTTCAGTGAGAAGAATAGCTGGCTGAGAAAAAGGTTGCAATACAAAATAAATTCCTAAAAATGCCAAACATATATATAACTCTCTCCCACTGCAAGCCCATCCCTGCTTGCTACCTCCCCATACTTCTGCTAAACCAACCAAAACCAGAAAAAGGCTATATTTCAAGAAAAATGAAGTAGCATAATTAAGTCTGTTACCATATGCGGCATACTATTCGGGAAGTTACAGTGCAATAAGTTACAATAAAAACCAAGATGTATGTGCTCTTAATAATTACCTATATTTGTACCCTTGTCCCACGCTAAATTCAGCAAGAATGAGAAAACTTCAGGCTCCTCAGTGGAAGGTGAACTTCCTCCCCTTAACTAGGGGGTGAGAAGTTCCCCCCAAGGACCATGCTCATGACACTTACTCTCCTGCCACCACTGAGTCCCTGCCAAGAGCTGAGGGTGCTGCTGGATCTGCTCCCTCCCCAGGAGACAGAGACACCGGTACCAGCAACAGGTTATCAGTGTTGTAGTCTTGTTTTAGTATCTGTTTTTGAAATGGTGCAGATTATCTCAGTTAAAACAGAGTCTTTTTAGCTTTAAAAGAGTGTGCATTTTTCTTTGAGTTGATATTTTTCACACCCTTCCCCACATTTATTTCCCTCTCAGCTTGTATCCCTTTCTGTATGTGGTGCGTTTCACTTAAGGAATATTGTTTTAATAGCATAACATTTGCCCTTATGCTCTAGCTCCTTATTGCAGACACCATGTAAGCATACCCCAAAGCGTGTACTGTCCCTCCAAAAGACTGCAAACAACCTTCACCTCCTGTGGCTTTCAAGTCTCGACAGCACTTGAACCACCCTATTCCATGCCCCAAACTTTTGTTGATTTGGATATTTAGCCAGAGATGGAAGAGCCATGTTTCTTCTTACACGTTTATTATTCTCCTTCAAATGGATATGAATGAAAGTGAATCTGATCATTCATCAGATTAGATCACCTCTGAATGAACAAATGCTGATAAAAACCAGTATTTGAAGACAATAGCAAATTCTCTTTTATAGTATCAGATCTCCTTTTATGTACCTTCCACCAACGTTCAAGTAGATGAATTTTCCTTTTTTTTTTTTCCACAGGCAAATAGATCTGTAAAATTAAAATCATGTGAGAACACATCTGATAGTGGTCACCTGGGGAGTCTCACTGGCAAGACTGGTGGGACAAGACTGAAGCCTCTTTTATGGTCTTGGAACTGTTTGGCCTGAGAGAGAATAAATATGAATGATATGACCAATTACACAGATCACATTTCAGGTAACAGCCAAATTGTAAATAGCCCCATAGTTCCTATCTAATTCATGAATGAGAAAATAGTTGAACTGTGAAAACATAATTGTGGCTTTCCAGATCCCCTTCCCAGTTCTGTTTGACAGCTGAAAGAGGAAAGCATTGGCCTAAATTACAAATATATAACACAGCCTGCAAGCACAGAGCTTCTGAGCCTGGCCAGGAGTGCTGATAATCGATTTTCATGGAGCAGTATTTTCAGTGTGGACTGACGTCTCTAAAAAAAATAACCAGAAAAAGTTAGATAGCCTTTCTTAATGATGAATTCCTCACCTATGAATACAGAAATATAAAAATAGTGATGTCCACCAGATGAGGAGCAGATGAAGGACTCTCGAAGATCTACAGCCAGATATTCACATCTCAGTGATAGGGATCTAGTCAACTTAAGCATGTCGTTTGCATCTAAATTTTTGGCACCTAATGAAATAGTTTTTTTTAAGTAACCACCTCATTTCCCTATGGACAAACACATGCCTATGAAGGTCTCTCAAGGAGATTCACTCTACAGAACAGAAACACTCCAAGTTCTCTCCGTCAGGTGGATAGGAAACTGTGGCAGTATTCATCTGCTCACCAAGACACTTATTTGGCCTCCGTGGGAGATGTCCTTCAGTCTCCACAGACTATGGAGCCTAAACTTGTACCTCAGTAAAAGCCAAAGCTGCAGGCAAAAGGTGTGTGTTTTCATCTATGCAGCCTGCAGCCCTCCCTACCTGTTCACTGAAGTAGCAATATGTTCCAGATATTGCATGAATGCTCAGACGTGCGAAACTTTATCAAATGCAACATTAGCTTTAAATGCGCCAGAATTCAGCTGCTGAAGGGAACATGTTGATGCCATAATGCTCACATGCATTAATATATTTTTTTCATTCCCAGCCAAGAAGCTTAAAATAGGGTGAGTGTCACGAGGATGGAGCCAGGCTCTTCTCGGTGACAACCCATGATAGGACAAGGGGCAATGGGTATACACTGGAACACAGGAGGTTCCACATAAATTTGAGAAGAAACTTCTTCTCAGTGAGGGTGACAGAGCACTGGAACAGGCTGCCCAGGGAGCCTGTGGAGTCTCCTACTTTGGACATATTCAAAACTCACCTGGACACATTCCTGTGTAACCTCATCTAGGTGTTCCTGCTCTGGCAGGGGGAATTGGACTGGATGATCTTTCGAGGTCCCTTCCAATCCCTAACATTCTGTGATTCTGTAAAATACTCAAAAACATTAATAGAAACAAGCATTACTGCCTTTTATGTGTATAGTTGTCTATTTAAATGCCTATTTATATATTTATAGGAGAATACACAGCAAAATACACACAGACACACACAGACACACACAGACACGCACACTTACACATTGTTATATTCATATCACTGAAATTACACAGCAAGTCTGGATATTAGACCAGAAATAGAACCGAGATCTCCTGATGCAAAACCTTTTTATTTAACCATTTGAGAATATGTTCCCCTAGCACTATAGGCTGTCAGATTAAAATGTAAGAGGAAAAGAATCACAGAAACTTCAAATCAAAGCATGAAATTGAAAATCTGTCAGATCCGTAAAATGAAAATTCTCTCCAATGGAAAATTCTGACACGATCACATTTTCTCATGAAATTGGAGCTGGAAATAAGGTCATTTTGTGGAGAAAAAAAAAAAAAAAGAGAGAGAGAGAGAAAGAGAATAATAATAATAAAAAAACCCACTCAGCATCAGCCATTTCAGTAAGAGAGTCTGAAGGGTTTTGACAAGTACTGTGTCTAAGTCAAAAAACCCCAGGGCTAGATCTTCCACAAAAATCAGAAAACTTAAAGGGACATTGTCAAAATTGCTAGACCAAACATTTGAGCTACTTTGGACTCAGAGTAATACAGAGAGCTTCATATTTTTCTTTATTAAAAAGAACAGCTGAAAGATATTTATGATGAGTATGGTGACATAGTTTGCATATTTATTTTGTGACTAAGGATAACAGGTTTTGCAACATTTTTTGCTGGGTTTTAAAGTCTTGCTTACGTTGTAGGTTGAAAGATTACTTTCTAATTAAAACTTATGCATTTTCTTTCCTTTGCTTATACCAAGAAGGCTGTGGATAAAATCCAGTGGGAAAAAAGCGAGTTAAAATGGGACACAAAGAGGGGGTGTGGGGGGGAAATGTTTATTTTTAAGTGCAGCATGGAATCATTCTGTTATAAAAATCTGGCACAAACTGATTTTTTGAAGTGCTGAGAACCTACAGCTCCTTTGAATTCAACAGGAGATCTGAGTGCTCAGCAGACTCTCTGGGAAATCAGGCCACATTGTTTTAGCTTCCCAAGACTTAACCCTGCAACTCTTTCTCCTCATGTCTAGTTTGACATATGTGGCAACTCCAGATGGAGTTGACGGAACACTTCATTGTCATCCCGTTGGTGTATGTGCAGAGATTAGTGTCTGGATATCTAACTTAGCACAGATGTAATCCGTCTGACTAAAGATGAATAAAGACTGAAACTCACAGTGTGAGCAGGTCACACCAGCCTCCAGTTACTGGAGGAAACAGGTACTTCTCGGGCATAGGTTCTCCCTCCCAAGCCCAGCACACAAACTAAAGCACAGGAGCGTTCAGGAGCATGAGCATGTGGCACAAACCACTGCAGGAGGTGGCAGTGGATCCCACTGACTTACAAAAAATCCTTCTGGGTTTCGATGTGTTCGCTGCTGAGGCTCAAAATGTCTGGATGGAAAGGGCGGTAGGGAAGACAAAACTGGTTAGTAACTTGTAGCCACCACAGTTGGTTCCTACATTACTGGACATATCTGTTCACCAGGGCCAAGGGCCAGCATCACATGAGGGACATCCTGGTGAGACATTAGGTTTTCTGCAATATGTATAAGCAGGGTCAGCACCTCAGAAGGGCTTCTCAAAAGCCAGCACATCAAGCAAGATCAGATAAGGATTTTAACATGAAAATATTGCTAAGTCATCTGGTAGCATGTAGTTGGTCCAGAATATGACTATATTACTGTTCAATTTGCAAATATGCAAAACAGCATTTGCATTGGTTGGTATCTTGCATATTTATCCACATTTCCCTTGTGATCCTGTCTCCGCTGATGTCTCTAGAACTTTTTAGGATGTGAGCCCAGTTGCACTGTGGGAACGTTTAGGGGTTTATCCCTTAGGTAAGGGAGATCAAAACCAGTTTTCATATTGAAAGAAGATCTGTGCTGATACCAGGACATTGCATCTCGGGGCTGCAAGGCTGCTGTGTCTTTTTGCCTTCTTTATTGTGAGGAAAGCAGTTTCCTAGAAGATGACCTGGCTTCTGTCCAGGTGCCTGCACGTCTGCAAATGGGTCTTTAAATCGAGAGCTGAAGATTTAGGCAAACTCCTCATTGCCTGTGGCAACTTCCCACTAGCTTCACCCTACCAACATCAAGGTGAAGTGCATGAGAAATGATGAGCCATCTTACTGGATACTGTGGTGAAGACTGAAGCGAGGCAAAGCAGGACATTGGAGAGGCCAGCTACCAAGTTGGTGGCCATCGCATGCCAGAGTGAGAAGCTCACTGGCCAAGGGACAATTGACAGGATAACTGATATGCATGAAGAGCTCTGTGTGTCTCATCCTGCACCTCAGCAAGACAGGCACTCAGGGAGTACCTCTGAGCATTAAGAAGAAGGATGCTTTTGACTTTAAACCTCCAAACTGCATCCCTCACCCCAGCACCAGGCTCCTTGGAAAGGCAACAGCATTGCTCGAATCTGTGACTTAAGCAGTGATGTGCATCAGCAGGAACTTCTTGGACCATAACACCTGCAGAGAGACAGAAGGCCATTGCACACAGAGGTCTTCCCCAGGGAATTAAGGCAGCTGACTGACACCCATCCCCTCAGTTTCCAGCCTTAGATCTTTATGAGCAACACGACATATCTCTCACTAGTGGGAAAGCTGATGGAGGGGGCAGGTCTTACACTTGCCTATCTCAGAGGTGTTTGCTTCAGCCAATCACTCAGTGATAAAGTACTTCCAAGAGAAGTGGTCTCAAGCTTGAAGCTGTTCCACTTTGCATGTAATCAGAAAATATTAATTAGGCAAAGAGGAAAATATAACCCCCTTGCCATGGAGATTTTTAATGAAAATTCAGATAATTTTTGAAGCTGGACCTGCATCCTCCTTTCCCTGGCCAAATAAACTTTAATTCTCTGCAATGAGAACTATTCTCCTGTGCATGGTTCATCTCAAAGTAGGAATGAATTTGATTCGCTCAGGCTGCCTGAGGACAAAATTGAATGCAGATCTCCAGTGTTTTGTGGGTGGTTCCCAAAAAGTGATCCTCTTCTGTAATGTATCAGCTATGGTGTAAAACATTGTCATTTTCAGCAGCATAAATTGTCTGATTTTGTGGCAGATTAGATCCCATAAATTTACCTGAGGCATTCCAGGTTAAGCTACTCTGGAGAAACAGCAAAGGAACAGAGTCTGGGAGTTTTAAAAGGGTGTGAGCCATTCAGTTCTGAAGAGAGGTGTGCTGGTGGGCACAAGAGGATGCAGATTTAAACTCATCAAGGAATAAGGGCTTGTAGGTTCCTATGGAGTTACATTTAAGGACACACATGTTGTTTGAGATATGTCCCTTTGTTGATTTTCATCTCAGTCCCTGCAGGGTGAGACATTCCCTCTTAGGAATCGCTTAGTATAACAGAAAAAAGGACTAACCCTGTTCCTTAATATATTGTGATCCAGCGGGCTGCCTGGCTGGTGCACGTTATTGTTTTTAATCACAGTAGTGTGATACAAGTGATAAAAAGCAGCTCAGGAAAGTGGTGTTCTGGTTGTGTATGGAGACAGAAATGTGACAGATCTGACATTTAATTGCACACATTGTGTAAAATCAGGAGACAGCACTAATCTCTCATCCAGTCTTATAGTTGCCCCCATTCAAAAGGACCCTCCAGCAGTACCCAGGGATGAGGCAGCTTTTCGGTCAGAAGGAACAACTTCAGTCCCAGCAAGTGGCTGAGAAAGTCTTTAAACTTTGGTTTAAATTAGTGTAGCTCTGCTCTTTTTGTACTCATTTTCCTACAGCTGATGAACTGCTGCACTTGCCTTCATAATGTCTTTTGCACTTTCACACTTCTGGAGTTCATTCTGGTTCAGCCCTGGTTTCCAACTGAGCCTGGTGGTGTTTATCATGTTCACCTTAGGGACCAGCAGCATGGCAACATCCATGCAAGGAGTTAATCATTCAGCTATTTAGTCCTTTCATTGTTTAAAGAAAAAATAGTTTGAAAAAAAAAAGCCTTTATAGGGACAGCAAGTACCCAGTAGTTAAGGTTGGTATAGGTGGACAGAGAGGTTAGTCTTACCCAGGGGCATGTGTCAAGGTGCCATGTGATGCAAAAGGTTAGCTAGCTTTAAAAGTCAAGAGTCTCAGTCTTAAAAAGGTTATGAGAAGATGAAAGGAATGATAGGAAGTGTTCTAATTTTTTCCAAGATATCCTTGTTTCTTTTCCTGCCGCACAGTATGAGTGCAGCAGAGGAAGTTGACTGTGCTTGTCTAATCTCCTTTGTTTTACTGTTGAGACCTGAGGAGAAGAACGTGTATCAGAAAAAAATCCATTTCAGAGGACTGAATATTCAACCTCAGATTTTCTGCTGACAGTCATAAGAATTAGTTAATGAGGCCTCCATCGACACCAACAAAAGTACAGCACCCGTTTCAGTCTGTTTGTTTGGCATTGGGAAGAAGATAAGTTTGGTGGCTTGGTGAGGTCATCTACAATACGCTGTGATTTTGTCCTCAACATGGGGAGACTCCCAGGAGAACAATACCATTTCTGAAGTCCCCTGCCTTTTTCTCAGTTTGTCCTATGTATACAGCTGCAATCTGTGATGCCAAAACAGACTATGGTCACTGAAAGCATCACTTACAAATTAGTGTGCTAACATTCATTTAAATTATTGTTCTCAGTTTTTCTCGTTTAATGCCTGGACCTGTGCTCTCTGTGCCTAGATCATGCTCATCCTTCTTCCTAAGACAGTGGAGAAGCAGCTCTTTATCCCTCCAGGGGAATAGCTTGAATATTCCTACTTGAGGAGAACAACTTAGTTTCATACCAGATGCTGAAGATGCCGCTACCATCTATTTCTGCTCCGTAGCTGGAAGGCAACCATAGAGATCTCCTCCTGCCCAAAGCAACTGCTCATATTCTTTGCCCAGTCAAGTTTCTTGTTGGGTCTATAAAAAAGGAGGGAACCAACTGTAATCAGTGTTACTTGTTTTTCTAAAGAGTCTGGGGCAAGGGATCTCACACACAGATTTCAGCTTATTAGTTCTTAACAGTTTGCTGGCAGGTTTTCTTTGCTCTGTGAACATTTGAGAGGAGTGCTTGGTCAGCCCCAACGCCTGCTGTGGGTTGTCTTCCCCACCTTGTGACCTCTGCATTTACCAGTAAACATGGATTTCACCTTAAATGACTTTCCTTTCTCTGTGCAAAGTAAATGACATACTATGGATCAATTTTTTCCCAAATGCAATGCCATGTGTAGAGAACCTGTGCATGGATCAAGACAGCTCACAATTCACACAACATATCACAAATGAATTTATTTGTGCTGACCTAATTCTCTAGTCTGACTTGGAAGATAAACTCTGGAAAGTACAGAACTATTTTTCATTAAAATGGGTATTTTGTGACCTTTGTTAAACTGGAATCAGCTACCTGTGCACTAACAAGTGGAGATCACCTCTGACGTCATGTCCCAAATGGAAAAATGGCTAGGCATCCACTTCTATGTCAAGTCACAATGACAGAATAGTGAAGAAGGTCAAGAACAGTGGAGCTGGGCCTAAAGCCACAGGAAATGCTGAGAAATCTGGATTTCCTAAAGCCTGAGCATGTTAGGATAAACTTCAGTCATATTTCAGCAATGTTTAGAGCAATCCTACTTCTGTCTTTAGTTCAGGTTCACTCAAAACAGGAAGGTGTGAAACAGGTAGCAAAAGAGATGGTTGAACATTAAGAAGGTCTTGAATAAAGCTGGCAGAGAGACCAACAGATAAATCACGTTGACCTTTGAAAAGGAGTTTATTTAGTTCAACACTTATCTGAATCTATTATTTTCCCCTTCCTCATCGCCGGGACCATCTGCATGAGAGTGGGATCTCTGTTTTTCAGGTGGTCCTTTGCCACTGATGCACAGTCACTGGCACAGGGTGCTGTGCCTCCCACAGTGCCCCTCCCTGGGGGACTCAGTGTGTGTTTTGGCTCCCAGCTGATGGGAGAAGAGCAGTGGCAGCATATGTGGTGTCATCCACCTCTCTGTCACATGCAGAAGAGTCTTTTATGACATGATAATTATTTCTGAGTAATTAAGATCATACCCCAGACACAAGGGAGAAGAGCAAACCTACCTTATAAAGCTGGTTTTTTAGAAGTGTTTTGGCATATGGAGCCTTTAGGATTTTCCTGTAGGGTTAGGGATCCCTGCATGAGGATTTTAAGTCTGCTGACAACAGCTCTGCTTTTCTTTTTTTCTTAAGAAAGGAACTGAGAATCTGTTTATGGGCCTTATGGGGTCTGTGCATTGTAATCTGATTGTAATTCCTTTCTTTGGAGAAACACCAAAATTCATATGTTGATCTTGAGCTGGTGATCAGTGTTTAGTCTTCAAACAGTGGAGTTACTGATTGGCGTGAGTGGAAGCAGAGCTTGCATGATGTTTTTATGCAAAATTTCTGTAGTAATAGAATTACCAAAAATTACTGTGTATGAATATTTCTTTAAAAATGTTACACAACAATAGAAAACACACATTCAGAAAACACAATTCTCTCTATGTTTTCCTCTTCGGAAAGGAAATAGGATAACACCTCTTGAAACATTTGCTCAGTTAAAGAGAGACCTGGATCTTGGCTCAACAGTAGAGTTTTGCCATCCAGAATCATAGTCTGGACGCTGCAGGTAACAGTGGGTATGATGAAAAGGGCTTCAGTCCCCCACTGTGGTCAGCCAACAAACTTCATCACTCTCAGAGTCCAGTTTGATTTTCTGCCTGTCCAAACAATGTCATTGGACCTTCAGACTTGAAGCCACAGCAGCTGCATGGTTGTTGGACTTGGAGCAGCTCAGGCTCTCCTGTACCCAGCCCACATGGTCTGCACGTACTTCATTTGCTTACAGGAAAAGCCTCAGTTGAGATCTGAGGATTACTGGGGACCTTGTTAGCCTCCCACAGAAAAGCATGTTTGGCTCGAAGGTGTTTTTTTTTAGTACTCTCTAGTGTAACACTGATCACAGGGTACAATCTCAGTTGGTGCCCTTGCTTGCAAGCCACAACATTCCTGGTAAGGCAGAGATGGATATAATATTTCTACACTTGTGAGCATCCCGCTGCTGGCCCAGCCATTTGTAGCATAACCCCAGAACAACCCACAGCAGGAGCTCTGAACCAAGCACAGCCACTGCAGCACTATGTCCTACAGACACATGTGGAAGGATACCGTGGGCTGGAGAGAGCCCACGGAATTTAGCTTCCAAGCTAAAAGGACTTTTCAGTCCTTTAAACAATATTTGCACTCATTGCAAACAAAGTAAAGGCTGTGTATGCTCCAAAATGCTTAACGAATGTTAGCACCATAGTCAAACACTCTGTTCACTGGCTCAGGAAAAAGAAATATGAAAACATTTTCTAACTTTTTATCTCAAATTGCCACAGATTGAGGCCAACATTGTGCCATTTGTTTTTGTGTGGGTAGACTTCTACAAATGTCAGGCAACGAGGAGGATTCTGCAGAGCTGATATAGGGCTGAGCTGGATGAGACCGCTTGAGAGGTTGTGACTTCCAGTCCTGTAAGACTTCAAGCACAGGCTCAGCTTTTCTGTACAGGGAGCAGTTCTGAGTCAAGGAGGCTGTTCACAGTATAGGAGTTTAGACGTGGGTGTAAACCTCTGCCTGACCAGGTCTGAGGTTATTATCTGTGCAAACGCGGCTGGCACATTATAACTGGCAATTGTTAAGAAAAGGGTTTAGAGATACAATCATAGCTTTAGCACCAAGGATTACGCAAGAAAATAGAGACAAAAGGGGAATTCTTTTCCTTTTATTATATTTCTCAGTGCAAGTGTTATGAAAAGGCTCTGCATGCATTTTCTCATCATTTTCCCACAGTCATTTATAATAATCTCTTGGAAGAATCAAACTGAAACTTCAGTCCTTAAAGGAAAATTTGCCCACTCATGCAATTGTTTTGTTATGTACAGTTGTTCATGTGAGCTCAGACAGTGCTACGAAGTGGAGTTTATATCTGATCTTTGAAAAGCCAAAGCTTATTCGGGGAAAACGCATAAAAAGAGTTAAATGAGTTGCACAAAGCAGATCCCAAAACCAGGTAGTAAGATGCTAAGTCTGGCAGTTACAGCAAGTCCTCTACATCAGATTAAACCCTGTAAGATACATTTTAAAATCACCCAGGGAAAGAAAAAAAGTGCATGCTCTTCTAATATGGGTCAGAAACACTAATTAACTGGGATTGTTTCTCATGATCAGTAACTCAGCAGTTCTCCTCCAGCCTCTTTGTTAGAGAATCTGCATAAAAATAGCAACAAACAGCCTCCAAATCCTTCTAAACACCAGTTGGGCTCAAATTTATCTTCCGTAGTGCTTCCTTGTGACAGTGGCAGTGGCGATGACAGCGTCGATTAGATAGTGCTGGCACTTCACATCGTGTGTCACTCCTCATTATCTGATGAGAGCCCCTGCAAGAGGCAGGTGCTGTGGAATGAAAGATTAGGTGCAGCGCATGTAATCAGCCTAAATCCCTCACTACCCCTGTCGAGCGATAACAAAATGTAAGCGGCTCTCTCCTTTCCACAGATTCTTCCACACTTTTGCCATGCTCACGAGTCTGCAGGTTTAATTACCCTAACTGTGGCAGAGAAGCCGCATGGCAGAGACCAGTGTTTCCAGGATGAGGTTGGTTCTGGGCTGCAGGCTTGTATTCCAGATGATTTCTGTTCTCCAAGGAGTAGGTTCAGTCCTAATTACACAGCCTTAAAACAACATGCAGAAGTTCCCTTCCCTCCCTTCAGTGCAGATGCTTAAGCTTTTCTTCCTCAGTTGCAGCAGATCCTCTTTAATTCTCCCTAATGGCTCTCACACTCCACACAAATAAGCAAGTGAATTTTGCAAGTGAATGAACATAATGAAAAAGCAAGGTGTGAGGCTTGGCGATGTGGACTGGATTTTGACACTTGCTGTGTTAGTTTTAATACTTCTTAATATGCCAGTCAATGTTCAACAGTGTGGCTGGTAGAAATGAAGTTCCAGTAATGAGATCTAGCAAGCTTCGTTGAAAAAAGACAACCATTTTCCAGTGCCAATTACTGATGAGAACTACTTGCGCTTTCTGCATGCTTTAAGAGACAAATTGTTCCTCAGATTTGAAATAAGAGCACTGGCTTTTTGGGAGAAAGCCAGGCCATGCTGGGTAAAACTCAGACACCTGGCTGTGGGAAATGATTCATGCCTGCTGGCCACAGGAAAAAAAAATATAGTTAGCTTTGGGGAGGAATTGGCTAGCACTTGCTGCCTTCCTAGGCTGAACTAGATAGAAGCTGTCTGCAACCAGGTATTTTGTTAGAGATACACATGGGAAGCTGTAAAGGAGGCAAAAGTCAAAATAGGCAACTGGTGTCCACACTTAAGAAATTACAGACCATAGGAAAGTAAATGGGCAAAACCAAAACATTCGTTACTTGTGATTCAGGTTACAGATGGTGCAATGCCAAGGATGATGAATGGAAACCTGTCAGTGTTGCACTGGAGGCCTGGGGCATTAATGAGGAACAACAGCAGAAAATATTCCTGTCTGTCTGCTGAACAAAATAGCCCAAAACCAGAGAGGGAGAAGTGTGGCAGTGTGACATGAAGGTGAAGGGCAGTACCCTGGTGGTGCCTAGTAGCATTCAGAATCACTGGCCACAGTCAGCACCTGTGGGCATCCCTGCTCTGTCCTGCCAACATGGTCCCACGTCATCAACCATACGGTTTAACAGTGGCTGGATGAAGCACCAGAGGAAGCACTGTGAGGAACATTCTCACACTGCTGGGAGGTGAACTCCAAGCTCTGACACTTCTGCCATACCAAATGTATATGAGTAAAACCCACATGGCTGCTGCTTGGATAAATCAGTATAAAATGGTCCCCACAGTGCACTGATGAGACATTGCCATGCTGGGCAGAAGCTTTACTGCCTGGATGAAATGCCTACCTAAGCATGCTGGCCTTCATGGGAGGTCAGATGTGCCAGCAGTCTCCTTCCAGAGACTGACACTCAGCCAGGGGCTTCTTTGAGGACAGGTTGAGAGAGTTGGGGTTGTTCAGCCTGGAGAAGAGAAGGCTCCAGTGAGACCTTATTGCAGCCTTTCAGTGCTTAAAAAGGGGCCTGTAAGAAAGATGGGGACAGACTACTTAGCAGGGCCTGTTGCAACAAAACAAGAGGCAATGGTTCAGGCCAGACATGAGGAAGACATTCATTACAATGAGGGTGGCGAGACACTGGCCCAGGTTGCCCAGAGAGGTGGAGGATGCCCCATATCTGGAGACATTCCAGGCCAGGCTGGACGGGGCTCTGAGCAACCTGATCTAGTTGAAGATGTCCCTGCTCATTGCAGGGTGGGTGGACTAGATGCCCTTTGAAGGTCCCTTCCAACCCAAACTATTCTAAGATTCTATGATTCTGTTCTCTGCTGGTGCTCTAGGTATTTGTCTGAACAACAAAAGGGTGCTCCTGTCTCGGAAGGAAGCACAAGCCAGGGAGAAGCCTGGGGAGAGGACCTGGATTCCAGCTCAGGCTGCCTCTCTCTTAAGTTGCTTAGAAAAGCAGCCTTGCATTTTGCAGCTCCCCTCACTGTGTGCTGAGTCAGCCCTGCATGGAAAAGCAGTTTTCCCCTCTGTAGAGGTAAATAGCGACACTAGGTACAGTGCTAGGCCCGTGCAATAATTTGAGAGGAACGAGAGTTTTCCATGCCATTCTGCGTCACCTCATGCCCAATTTAGTGGGCTCAGAGGAATATCTGCCCCAGCCCAGCAAGAGGCCATGGCTTTCTGCTAGCTGGGAGGCAGGCATGATTTGGCAATAGCTAATGCAAACATTTCCCAGACCCTGGGGGGAAAACATTTAGTCATACAAAAAATCCCAGTTGGTTGCTTCATACTTAAACTGATGCCCTATGCAGCTGAAAAGCTAATTTGGGAAAAATGGACAGATGACAAAGTATGGAAAATATGGTTAAATGGTCTTAATTTTAACAATTGATGTCACTTGTGGATGTAGAAATACTGGACATAACCCCTACTTAGAACTCTACCATTTGATCTTCGTGGTCACAAAGCATGTGTTTCTGTGTACTGAACATGAAAATAGCAAAAAAAAATCCACTGCTGATTCTCTGGTCAGGAATGGAGCTTGAGCAGGAAGAATGTATCAAGTGAAATAGATGGATTTTTATAGGTGACAATTTCTCCTTCTTTTGTTTTCTTGCATTTTAATCTAGTCATTTCTACTCTGAGCATGTTTGCTTTCCTGTATGAAAATTGCAACCATGCTGAGTATTTCTAGTGTTGTGCTAATTGCAACTGACCCACAAAACCAATATTTCTTGTCTGGCATTTATTAAATGTCTCTGGTTTTCCAGTCTTGTACGCTGACCCATGGACTTTGAGCTCCACTAAATCCTTCCCAGGTATATTGCCAATTATTGCAACCTTCTCAGAGTAGGAATCTGCCTCTTCTACATATGCAACCACTGTGATACCAAAATAATCCAAGCCTTTGGAAATTACACTTAGGCTAGGCTAGTGAGAAGTGAGGAACTACTTCTGTATGAAGGCATACTTGTTATTGATCAAGCCGAAACCTGACTCCTGAAACAATCCCCTAGGTCACATAATTTTTGCTTCAATTTCCCAATACATCATTGGTAAACAGGTAGGTTCTTCTGATAACCAGTTGAACAGCCTTGTCTATGAAGAGCAGTTCACCGTCACTGTAGAAAGGTAGAGTGGCAAGCAAGCGTACAAATGCCCCAGTGTACACATCACCAAATAAAGCCCCTTTTCTACTGTCAAAGGTGGAAAATGTGCATAATCACTACTCAGATCTTATTTCGCTGTCATATCATGATCCCAGAGGTGACTGTTTTTCAAGGATAATAGAGAGGCTCAAAAGCCAGAATATGGTAAAGGTAATGATAGTTTTGCCTGCATAGGTAGCTAAATCTGCTCTCCTGGTATGAAAAACACATCGCATATTTTCATGTGTTTGGCTGCTCACAACCCGAAGTCTTGCTGCTGCTCCAGTGGTGCTCCAAACACTGTTTGTGGGCAGAAAAAGCATCCAGGCCTTAAGCCCAAGTCACACTGTGTTCACAAGAAAGTCACTTTTAGAATAAGTTGTGTGGATACACAAAACCTCTTCCCACAAACAGATGTTTGGGATTTCGGACACTGAGCTTTGGCTCAGCATTCATTCTCATTACATGAGCATGGAAATCCCAGAGGAACCGAGAGCTAGCGGCCCTCATAAGCCTCCTGGTGTGACTGGTGGAAGTGGAGTCTCTGAGTTTCTAGTGGCCTTTTACAAAGCTGTGGAAGAGAAAAATGTAATCTAATGCATACAAGAAGGCAGTGGAGAGAGTATATTTTACAGAAATTTTCTAAAAAGACCCTCAAGATCAATTGTGTGAAGTGGTTAGGAAAGTGTAACAGCCATCAAGATACACTTACCACTTTTCAGAGAAGACAGCATGAATGGGCGAGATCCAATATAATGCTCTGCTCATCAGCTGGGTAAAAACTCTTTTTAGCACTGGCACACCACACGTTGTGCACAGGATGCCCATGCAACTGGCTGTATATCACTCTATGTACATAAAAACTGGAAGCCAGCTGAAGAACTGCAAGGCCAGACCACAGACATGGACTTGATGTGCTTAGCAAAGGCAGCACAGCCCCACATGTATTTGGCTGGACCAAGAACCACAAGGATTTGGAAGGGTTAAACAAAGTGAAGTTCAGTGCATCAGTCAGATTGAGAATGGTTGACTTATCTAGCCTTTTCTTTATTCTGCCTTTTTATTTTAGAGCTGACAAATACAGAAGCACCATGTCCTTCGGAGGGGTCTGACACAAGAACCACCTTCAAATCTTCCTTGCTGCCTGAGCGGTCGGCAGGGAGAGAAGGAAGGAATGGACAACACAGTGCTGGTGTGTGAGTGAAAAAGTAGCTAGAAATTGCTGTCCTCGGGGTCGATTTGAAGCGCTGACTCACTGTACAAAATTATGGTGCTGCGTCAGCTGATGGCAGCGTTGATGAATCCCAGAGAACATCACCACATGGAGAGAGCACAACAACCTGATCCACATGTTGCAGTGCTCTCTGTGTCTTACCAGCTTGCCTCCCCAGATGGCTGAGGGCCTTTCATAGCCACCGGCTGTTTGTTTACCTCAAGGTTTCTAATTGTTGCTATGGTAATATTTAAAATTCTCATCCTGAAACTTACCTTGTTCTAACCTGCTCATTGTCTAGACAGCCTGTGCTGGAGGAGAGAAATTATCCATGCTATAGAAACTGCAGCCTGGAATCCTGGCTTTTTTTTTTTTTTTTTTTAATTTCTTAGAACAAGGCAAACAGAAAGTACTTGTCCTAGTTTCTAGTCAGTAAGCTGAAATTCTGCGTATTTAATTATAAATCAAATAATTGACTACAAAGCTATTGTGGTATGGCCTTCCATGCTGTTGATGGTTTTAATTGCAAACTGTTACATGATGTGCTTCAGTAACAAAGAATGAGCCCTGAAGTAGCAGAGGAAATGTCCTACTTTGACTCTATTTTTACAGTCAGGATGCAGGAAATTTTCTGGTGTGTTGTTCCTCTCCATGATGGATATGGACAAGAGAATGGAAGGCCACACAAGGTGTCGGTTGGGGCTGTGTTGCTGGTGCATTGAGTCCAGCATTCATGGGGAGAGCCCAGAAGCTTGATGCAGACCATTCCTGTTGCCCCATTTTCAGGCCCCAGCTTCATGAGAGTCACACTCCTCCCTATCCCCAAAGAGGAGCTTGCATGGCTCAGTCTGGAGTTGAGGATGAGGCAGACCATGGTGTGTGCACTGAGGGCCTTCACCACACCAGGCAGCAGCCCTGGCTGGCAGTCATGGATAACAATGAGTAGAGAGCGATGCCAAAGCTCCCAAAGTCTTAGTCGCCCATGATGCCACTCATTGCATGAGGAGACAGGTGCACTTCTCTCCTCTCTGTGGTCACAAGGATCCTAATGCCCCCTGCCCCACTGTGAAAAAAAAAAAAAAAAGTAAAATAACAACCCTTGATGCCAGGGATACTCCAAATGGGAGTCAGAGGCTCGCCTGCCCTCAGGCCCTCCACTGGTGCCAGGCATCTCTGGGAGATGGTGGCATCTGCTTCTGCTGGACCAGACTGCTGTCTCTGCTTTTCCCATCACGCACTTCAGTAAAGTGCTCTGTCTTCTTACTAAGCTTCTTCTAGGTACTGGAAGGTCTCCCTGACCTTCTCCCTTCTACAGGCTGAATAAACATCTCCTCACAGGGCAAGTGCTCAGCTTGGGTAGCCCTCCTCTAGGTAGAACCCGTTTCAGGCCATCAATTACTTTCCTGAATCATGGGCTCCTCCACACTGTACTCCAGATATGCTCTAACAAACAAAGAGTAAATGGAGATAATGAGTTTGTCTACTGGAGGCTGCCTCCAGCCTGTGTCAAGGACATCTTCACTGGCTCTAACAGAGCCCCCCCCTTGCCCCAGAATCTTTCCCAGGCATGGAGTGGTGAAATCCCCTACCACAGAGGCATTGGAACACCCAGGCCCATTGTTGGAGAGACGTTGTTGGAGGAACCCTGTCTCCAGCACTGGATCCCACTCTGAAGGAGGTGCCAGTGCCCTAAAGAAACCTCAGTGGAGGGCCATCAAGGTAGATAGAGGGGGCAAGAGCACCTATTGGATGAGCAGGAGCTAAGGGCACAGGAACTGTTTATCCTGGAGAAGAAATCTCAAAGCAGGGGGGATCTATTTGCTGTCTTCAACTCCTGAATGAGAGAGTGTGGAGCCAGGCTCCTCTGAGAGGAGAAGAGAGAAAAAACAGGACACAACGGACACAGGTTGCAGCAAGAGAAATTTTCATCAGATACAAGGAAAAAGTATCACAGAGAGGGTGACTGAGCACTGGAACACGCTGCCCAGAGACACTGTGGGTTCTCCATCCTTGGACAAACTCAAAACTGAATGGGACATGGCCCTGAGAAACTTCTTCTAACTGGACTTGCTTTGAGCAGGGGACCTTCAGAGGTTTCCTTCAATCTGAATTTTTTGAGGATGTTATAACCTGGAAAATTCTTCACAGAGCAGGCAGTATGTGTGTTTTCACTGAATTGTGTCTTCAGCAGTGAGAAAAAACCCACCACTTTGTGTCCTTGTGTGCAGCTGTACCAGGCAGTAGCCCCTCTAGCAGCTCCTCCAGAGGTCCACTCACCTCATCCATCTATTTCTGCCCTCCATACTCATCACCCCACCAGGCCACAAAGGATTGCCTAAAGGGAGGTTTTGAGAGGGTGCTTGCATGGTATCTTGAGCATACTGAAGTGAGACAGGTGAATGAGATTTTTTCCCTCAGCAGAGCACACTGAACCAGGAATGACCCACGCCTGGGCTGGAGCCAGGATGTACCATGTGCTCCATGTGGGGCAGTAGGTGCTGATAGGGAAGGGCCACCAGCCCTCCAGTGTTCCAGGAGGAAGAGGAGGTGAGGAGGAGGCCGGAAGGTGGTAGCTCAGAAAGAAATGTCTCAGAGGTAAAAGGCAGTGCTGGTGTTAAGAGCCTGTTGAAAGTAAGGACAAGTACAAGTTCAACAGATCAGGAGAAGTGAGGAGGGGAGAAAAATCATGTATTGTGTGGCCAGACATGCACAGGGACTTGCTAATTGGAGAGAGAAGCTGCAAATCTCTTAAAGGTAATTTTTTCTCCCCTTCTGTCCCCAACTCTGTTCCTCCTTGTGAATCTGTACCTGCATGGAAGGTCTTCTCAGAAGCAGCTGTAAACTTACTTGCTTTCTTTAGAAAAGAAATCTTGAAAGCAACCACCAAGATGGACTGAAAAACACTCTCTCCACCTGTGGACAGGAAAATCTGGAGCCTTTCTTTGTTGAACACAGAGACTAAGCAGTGCCAATTACCTGCAGTGACAAATAGTGTTGCAGCAAGTCTTTGGGCAGAATAAATGTAAAATCTTCCAAGTCAGCTATGACATCTTTCAGACATATTTAGTCATTGAAGCTGAATATCCCCAGCTGTGTTAAACTGTTAAGCTGTTGAGTTTCCGTTTGCAAGCCACTAACAAAAAGTAAGCTAAAATAGTCTTGCTGTGCTTGCTCTTGCCTAGCATTGCTGAAAGAAATGAAACCTAAAGCCCAGATCAATTCAAGATTTTTGGAAAAACACCTATATCCTTCATGCTAGCAATGTGTCCCAGTACCTTCCTGCTAGAGCAGGTTTCTTCTTTAGCAATGTCTAGGGATGACACTCCTTAAACAGAAACAAATCACAAAATCATAGAATGATCTTGGTTGGAAGAGTCCCTCAAGATCATCGAGTTCAGCCATTAACCTAACACTGTCACTAAACTATGTCCCTAAGAACCTCATCTATGCATTTTTTGAACAACTCCAGGGATGGTGACAACCACTTCCCTGGGCAGCCTGTTCCAGTGCCTGACAACCCTTTTTGTGAAACCACTACTGTTTTGTGTAACGGAGTCTCTCTTGACCTTGCTCTGCTAAGTGTACCAATGTGCGGCTGTGCAAAACAGAGCACCTCTGTGCTCAGGGAATTTTTTTAGTCTTGCTTTTCTTTAAGTAATGAGAGATCCCTTTTCCTTCCTCTTGTATGCAGCAGCAGTTTCTAGGCAGTATTGACTTAAAATCCTCTATTTTTATATGACTAACTATAGCAGCATAAAGCTAAATGATTGAGATTATTGTAAGAACTTGAAGTCCAATCTTCTCTTTTTTTTTTTAAACAAACTGCAGTATACGCATTCAAGAAGACAAAAACCCCAGAGAATTAAAAGGGGGAATCAGCAGGACAAAACAACCGACAAACTTGTGATTTAAGGCTAGTATGGGGAAATATAAATCTCCCCAAGTTGTTGTGTTATTTCATTGTGAAGCATTTGTGTAAAAGAGCTGAGCCTTCTGCTTGTTTCCCCTCCTTCACCCTCCCCAGCAGGTGCTGTCTGGTGCATGCCCTGCGCCGGTGCCTCTCCAGCTGCCAAAGGCACAGCATTGACAGCTGATCCTCCACCAGTGAAGACGGATGCATTAGGTGTTATGTGGGTTTTTTTTGGTTTCGGTTTTTTTTTCTTGATGTGATATGAAGAAGCAGCAAAGGTTGTAATTATGGCAGGGGCTGTTTAGCATGATTGCCTTGCACCAGGAGGCCCAAGCAAGGAAATTCAAGGGGTTTGGATGGAAGCCCACGATGTCTGGGGCCATGCTGAAGCAGGGTGGCTCCCAGTGAGGAGGGTTCATAGAATCACAGAACCATATAATAGTTTGGGTTTGAAGGGACCTTCAAAGGTCATCTAGTCTAACCCCCTGCAATGAGTAGGGACATCTTCAACTAGATCAGGTTGCTCAGAGTCCCATCCAGCCTGCCCTGGAATGTCTCCAGTGATGGGGCATCTATCACCTCTCTGGGCAACTTGGACCAGTGTCTTACCACCCTCCTTGTAATGAATGTCTTCCTCATGTCTGGCCTGAATCTCCCCTCCTTTAGTTTAAAACCATTACTCCTTGTCCTGTTTTAACCGGCCCTGCTAAAAGGTCTGTCCCCATCTTTCTTACAGGCCCCTTTTAAGTACTGAAAGGCCATAACAAGGTCTCCCTGGAGCCTTCTGTTCTCCAGGCTGAACAACCCCAACTCTCTCAGCCTGTCCTCACAGCAGAGCTGTTCCAGCCCTCTGATCACTTCTCTGGCCCCTCCTCTGGCCCCTCCTCCAGGTCCATGTCTTTCCTATAGTGAGGGCTCCGGAGCTGAATGCAGGACTCCAGGTGAGGTCTCACCAGAGTGAAGTAGAGGGGCAGAATCACCTCCCTCAACCTGCTGGCCACACTCCTTTTGATGCAGCTCAAGGCACGGTTCGGAGGAGAAGATTCAGAAATGGCCCCTGCTCACAGACGGAGGTGGCATCCCACCTGTCAGGGGCCCCGCAGAGATGCTCAGCTGCAGGGTGCAGGCAGAGCTCCCCGTCCCCCAGGGAAGAGGGATCCTCTGCTCTAATGGGGATCTGGCCACTGTGGAGGTGAG
The DNA here is from genome assembly GCF_963082525.1 of Nesoenas mayeri. Taxonomy (NCBI): domain Eukaryota; kingdom Metazoa; phylum Chordata; class Aves; order Columbiformes; family Columbidae; genus Nesoenas; species Nesoenas mayeri. Next base: position 106,133,172 of record NC_137541.1, read on the forward strand.
AGTCACGCTTGGAGAAGTTTGGTCCAGTGGAGCAGTGGGTTCTTCTTTTCCACCTGTATTTCTCTGCAGCCCCAAGTGCAAATGATGCTGACCGCTGTGTTGTGCAAAATAGTATTGCTGTTATCTGCATAAATAATTACCAAAACCTTTGTTTATTAATCTCTGATTAAAATCCTAAGTAATTTAGATGCAAATTAACTGTTTGGCTTATGATCCTTGTGAATGGCCAAGCCAGCCCCTGGCGTGGCAGAGCCGGTTATTGTCCCTGGCAGCTATGCTGTTCTCTAGCCTTCAGTACCCTGGCAAAGGTTGCTAAGAACTCCTCAGCTGCATGCTAAACCCCTGCAAGGTGCAGAGCAAACCCACACCAGTAAGGGGTAGGAGGGACCTAATGGCTCCCTGGCTGAGAGGGCTGGGTGAAACCTCTCCCAGCTCAGGTGTGACCCTTTTCCTCTTGTTCCAAAAGAGCCCCAGTACACAGCTGCCGAGGCCCACATGTTGTCAGCAAGGGTTTTGAGGGGCTGCAGATCCGGCCCCAAGTACCGGAGGACTTCTAAAGGATGCTCTTTGCACGGTGATAGAGGAGAGAGTTTTGGGCTATCTCCTTTTTAGCAATATTCTCAGCCCTGAAAGTGAGTAGGTAGTCCAGCTTTTTCTCAGCTAGACCCTCATTAAGACAAAAGAAGCTATTTCCCTTTTTTTTTACTTGTGGCTAATGAATTTAATGTAAGCTCTTGAATAGATGGATTTTGTTGTGGTTGCTGAAGATACTAGTGCTTCTAGGCATTTTTCAGATTTAAAAACAGGCTTTGAATTACAGGTTATATATCTCCCCCTGCCCTTTCCAGGGCTCATGATGGTATCATTGTTGCTCTCCCGCCATAGCAATTCCATTTGTTATTCTGCTATATGAAGTCATGACCTTTTTTAAAAAAAAATAAAAAAATCCCTAAATTCAACTTAGTAAAAGAAAAACAAACAAACAAAAAACCTAAACAACCACAATAAAAACCAAAACAAACAGCTCTTTAAAATGTAAAACGATGTGTACAAGGAAAAAAATCAGTGAAAAGGCATTCTTTCCTATTGTCCTCAAGGAGACTACACCATCCCTATGTATCTCACCAGCAGTGTGATGATCCACTGGTGTCCAGCCAAAAACCACTTGAAAATGGCTGGGGCCATGTCCTGCACAGTGCTCTCCTGCAGAGATACAGTGGTAGAGCCAAAAAAATGCCTATGCTGCTTGGACGGTGAGGCGAGCGCCAGGGTTGGAAGCCAAGTACCATTTTTCAATACAAATCACAGTCTGTAACAGATGAGTTCCTAGAGTCCCGTGGTATAGGCCCAGGAAGGCACTGAGTTCCCAAGACCAGCAGAGCTCATGAAGGATGGTCTCCTACAGACACCTAAGCTGTGAATCCTTCGGTGCCTAAGGGGTACAGGGCATTTGTGGCCATGGTGAACAGATACTGCAAAGCCTTTTCTTCAGTGGGGCATTGCCAGGATCCCTCCATCATCTGGTTGTCCAGTTTCATGGCATGTATTGGACTGGTTCCTTGAGATGTCCAACCCTTCAGGTTGCGTCTGGCCCACTCAGTGGGCAGTGAAGCTGCGGGAAGCCAAGAGAGGAGCATGGCACTGCACCACGTGGGCCAATGTGGCTTTTGTGTGGTGCTGTAAAAGCTTTTCCTCCACAGCCCTGCAGGACAGTGTTGGCGTTCCTCCAGCTTCAGGTTGACATGCTAGCAGCTGAGGATACTTCAGCAAGTTAGACAAGCTTGCTGGGCTATAGCAGAGCCCAGAAAAGGAAGATTCTCTAGCTTTCAAGAGTACAGCTCGCTAACAGAAGTCAACAGGAGTTCATGGTTGGGCCTGGGATAATAATTTTTTCATCAAAATAAAGTTTATCATGCAATGCTCTCTAAGACCAAACAGAATTGGGGTTTGGTGATATCTGCTTCAGGCTTGAAGAAATGAGTTGTCTGTTTTTCCTTGGCCTGTCGGTAGCTTTAATAAAAGATGTTTCTCTTCCCACAAGCTTTAAGTCCTTAAAGCTAGAACAACAATCCTATTAAAGGCTTGGTTGTTTTGCTATTTAGTGTAATGACTTTTTTTAAAAAGGAAAACTTTCCAATTTTCCTGCATTTTTAAGTGAAAACATAATGGTGGGAAGTAGTAACCAGAAACATAGGCTTCCACAAATCACACTGCAAAAAACCACATTAAATCTTGTAGTAAATGGGCTTGGCTGTTCACAAATTCTTTCATATACCAGAGTGCTTTCCATGAAAACCCCCTGCTGGGCTCTTAAAAGCAAATTTACAGAATTTCTGAGTGTTTGGACTTGCTCCAAATGGTGCCACTGAAATAAAGATGCTCAAAAAAATAAAACCCCTACTTTTTTATCTTATGCTGATAATATGGTCTAATTTGATTGTTGTTTTTTACTTTGACTGCATGAAGTGAATTAGTCTGCCTAAAAGGGAGGTGAAAATAGTTCATTGGAACCAACTGAAGCAGGTATCCCTTAAGAAAACAAGTTCTTAATTCCCTAGGCACTTCCCTGGGAAGGAAACAGTAATAATTTGAGAGGGCTGTGCCAGTAAACAGAAACATGCTTTAAAATTGTTATTATTTTTATTTTATTTTATTTTATTTTATTTTATTTTATTTTTTCCCCCACATAGGCACTGAACTGCACTCACAAACTTGAAAGCAACTTGGGAAGGCTGTTTTCAGAGCTGAATTCCTTGATTTCCCACCCTTGGCCAAGGTGAGAGCCATTCCTGGGAGCCACATGGCAGCTTGGAAATAGTCAAGTTACACTGAATAAGTCTTTCAAAAATGCTTTACATGGAAATATATGAGCAAAGAATACCTTCCCTTCTAAGATATTTGCCTGTGTATTAAATACTTTCCACTGTCTCAGGAGAGCCCGGCAAGCACACACAGCCTGCTGCATATAGTTTGTCAAAGCCTAATGAACTCTTTAGTGGAAGTTCTCTGTGGCTTTGTGGGGATTAGGCTCACAACCACATTTGTGTTTCAAGCATAAATGAATCAGTCTCCTTAGGCAACCTGACTCCCAGAGTGTTTTCCTATCAAAACCTTTCTCAAAAAACAAATTATTCTCTTATTTTGCCTTCTTTCTACTCACATTTTTGGCACATCTATCCAGATCTTTCAGGGGTTTCACAAAGTTGAAAAGCAGGAGACCACCTGGCAGCAAAAACATTTCCTAAAGGGACCTCTCCACTGGACAATCATTCCCCAGGGCATTTCTGGTCTGCGCTGCTTCCAGCTCCTTCTCCTTCACTGCCTCCAAAAAAGAGAAAAAAAAGTCAAAGAAAAAGAGATGATTTCCTGGAAAAGGGAAAAATAATTGTCCTTTATGTGAAGGATGGGAGCTCAGGCACAAAATACAAAATGCAAAACACCCATCTTGTAGAAATTAATTTTGCTCAGAGGTACAGAACTTCACTTCCCCTGAAAATTCTGGAAGAAAATTCAGACGGTCTGTGTAGGCAGAGATAAATCTTACACCTGCTTCTAATCTACTTGACAGCATCCACAGTGCAGCCTCACATGCTGCACACACACCCTTGCTTTGGTTGCTGGAAACTTGGTCCCTGTGTGGGTGTTCTTTCTGAAAATCTCCCACTGTTGTCTACATTCGTGTTCCTCCAGTTGTCCTATCTGCCACCAGAGCTGTGCTGGTGCTAGGTAGAAAGGCAGCACCTTCAGGGGGAGCTCCTGCGTCCATCATTTTCCTGATGGGACAGCTCTGAGATGGGTTAGGATTCGTTCTTATGTTTTGTTTCTCTGGGCAGAAACACATGGTGAGGAGCAGTATTATAGACGAATGGCTGAGGTGTTGAATGCACGTTCTCCAGATGTTTTGTTTTCTCATGAAGACAATGGGAGATCATTGCTTTCACTCTCTAAGACTGGTCTTGGGCAAATCCTGTAGTGTTAGCAGGAGAGGTGTGAAGATCCACATGCATTTGTGATCCCAGGATGGTTGAGTAGGTGTTTTTGCAGAAGTGTGATGCCAATGAAGTACTGCTTTTAACTGCCTCCACAGCAAACTGCAGCTGCGGCTGGCAGCAGGAATGGCAGGGCATGAACCAAAGTGTTTTCTGTGTCACAACCTGTCTCCTTACTGTCCCTTCTCTGTGCTGAACAATAAGGTGACCCTTTGTGTTTCCAAGGAGCAAAATCTTCATGTGTCAAGTCATAATGCTCAAAGAGAAAAAAAAAAAAAAAGGAAAAACAAAACAACAAAACAAAACACACACACACCAAACCAAACCAAAACAAAACAAAACCAAGCACTGTAGAGCTAAATACTCCACTGTACTGTAAGAACAGACAAGGTGTGAGAAGGTTTAATGATTACATCTTACAGCATGTCTTTCACTCTGATACTTGCCCTCATGTGTGTGTTCCTACTCCAATACCAAGGAAATAGATTCTGCCCCATTGGAAGGATAAGCTATGTGTCAGAGAAGAAATCTGCAGAATATCTGGATAATCTTTTTCATCTGCTTGTGCCTTCAGTGCCTAACATGCCCATTCCAAAGTTGTGCAGCAGCAACCACCACTGCTGAAGCAGCATGATGCTGTGGCAGACATAGTCTCTCCGTCCTGCTCCACTTTAAAGGGATTTTAGGTGGGTAAGACTGAGGCATTTACTACAAATCTCTTCTAGGGTTACATCTGCTGTTGTGTGAGTCTCTCTGCTTCCCTCCCTTGTCATTTCAAACTCCCTCTGATCTGTGTGGTCTGACCCAAATCTCTAAACCACAGAAAAAATTTTGGGAGAGCACAAGCTCCTGGCTGTTCTGCATGTCTCCAGAATCTCTTTGTGCACTTTTATGATTTGATTCAGGGTCGTACTCAAGCCTCACTGGTTGTGCTTCTCACCAATGTATGTAACCACATTTCCTGCTTCCTATTTCTCTGCTCTCTCTTAGGCCAATCATCTCGTTTTACAAATGTTGATTAAGTCTTGCCCCAAACTGATCTGGAAAAAACTAAACAGCAGAGGTGCCTTTGAATTTGCAGAGGAGATGAGTGATTCTGGGTGTCAAACAGAAGCAAGATTTAAAAGTCTGAATTTCCTTAGCTTCCAGAGGGCAAATGCCCATCATGTTCTCAAAAAGCTGCAGCATTGCACCAAATTTCGAAGCATTCAGATTCACTAGCGACTTCTTTAAACTCCAGCATACAGACATGCCAAAGGCCCCTGATTATAATATATGCCACAGGATATATTGCACGCTACATGTCATAAATCTTGCAAACTACTTTTGAAAGGATTTGAGAGATGGTCTTGCCCAGCATGTCTCGAAAGTTTCTCACCCCTGTCTCTGCTCAGTCCTATTGGGATTTTTTGTGCCCCACAGGCAAAAGCAGCTCCGGCAGGGTGGTTGGTGTGGTGCAGAGCACCTCGGTGGCTTTACCACAGATCTGATCCCTTCTCTGTCCAAGAGCAGGATCAGCTTGTACCTAAGCCTTTCACAACAGATGTTTGCCTAAGCTCTTATTCAAAAACAAACAAAAAACGACAGAGATGTAACAGTTTCCCCAGCCAATCTATCTTGTGCTTAATCATCCTTACTATCAGAAATTTTTTTCATGTTTATCCTAAATCTCTTTTATGACTATCAAAGCCCATTATTTCCCATCCTATCATCAAAATTATTCCCCCATATTTGGAGATAACTTCGATGTATTTAAAGACTGTTATTGTCTCCCTTCAGCCTTGTGTTTTCTAGACTAAACAACCCAATTTCCTTCAGTCTTACTTCATAAATCTTGTTTTCTATATCTCTAATTGATTCTGCTACTTTGAAGAACAGGATTTGGAACAGAGCTTTTTTTTCTTTCTCTTAAAAAAAAAAAAGTGCTTGAAACTGAGCAAAATATTCCAGCTGAAGCCTTAGCAGCACTAAACAGACGGTAGGTATGTCAAACAGCTTAGAAAGGGTGGTCCTGGAGTGGTACCCCAGCACAAAATTTGTAGTTTCTGCCATAGCAGGACGTTGTTGGCTTCTCACACCACAGTCACTCCTGGATCCTTTTCTGCTTTCTGGTGCTGTCCTGGTGTTTTAAATCAGTCCCATCTTCATATATAAGCAACTTATTATCTGACTGACATCAGGACAAATGGAAAATCTCACATTAATGGCATTGCACCTCATCTTTTTCTGGCTGCCTCAGCTGAGCAAGATCTTCCCAAGCCTGTCCCTAATACTCAGCTCGAATTCAAAGGTTTTGCCATTTTGTAGGTGGTGACCCCATTCTCTCAGAATGAGGCAAAGTGGTTGTGGTATCTCAGCTTCTAAACCTCTTCTGCCAGTAATCTGCTGACCCGTTTCCATACGTTCCCCCATGCTGTTGCCTCTTGCCACAGGGCCTTGGCTCTTTGAAGCAAGAACCGGCCTTATGTTCTCTCTCTCTATGGTGCCTACCATGACAGGGTCTTGATCCATGATTAAGGATCCTAAATGCAATGACAATAAAAAGAATACTGTCTATATAACTGAGAAGTTTCTGTTTGTGGAAAAATGGGAAAGGAGTGGGGCTTGTAGGTGCATTAAACTTTCCTTTTGTCGCTCTAAAAAATGTAATTGAAGGCAGCTTTTAAATTTGAATTGTTATTTTGTTCGGAAAATACTCATTTGCTGAGGAGAATGGTACATTCCTCTCTGTTAAAATGTCACATTTTCACCTGGGGCATATTCATGAAAATTAAAACTTTGCTTCTTGTTGTAAATCTTTGTAAATTTCCATGAAGTTGCCCTGGGTGAAAATGTGACATTTTTACAGACAAGAATGCTCCAGTTTTGCTGAGCAGGGCAAAATGTCCTTTCTGTAAAGAAAATGGCAATGGCAACTTTCTACTTGTAAAAAATATCTATGCCTTTTACTGGGGGGGTGGGGGGCGGGGAATAAGAAGAAAAAGAAAATGGAGTTGAGCTGTTGCAGGGCTGTATTCTTTATTCCTCACCTTCTGATCTGCTTTTTTCACTAAAAACTGTGCTGAAAATTTCTTTTCCTGGTGAGAACTAGTAACTTTGCCATTTAAGTGTCAGCTTTTCTGTCACTAATATTGTTATATATTCAATGGTTATCAAGAGCCAGCTACTGCAACCCTCATTCATTCAAAACTTCCACTAAAACTCATGCACAGTACATCCATGAAAGAATCTATCAAATAGTGCCATTTTGCAATTAAAATAAAAAAAAATAAAGGCCTAGTGCTTTCTGTAAGATTTTTTTTTTCCCCTCAATTCAGTCATTGATTATTCAGCCTGTCCCAGATACAGTACACTCAGCTGAACCCTTATGTTCAAAGGTGCAAAAGGAGAAGGAGGGGACTTGCGGGTTTGGGTTGCATGGAGTTGACTGTCACTTAGCGAGAACAAAGTACCCCTTGTCACCTCATTTTTCTTGACTGTGCTGCCTATAGGGAGGAAGAGGAAAAGGAGGTGATGATGGTAATGTAGTAAAGAAGAGGCTGCCCTTGGTATGCTCTTGGGCCATACTTCTCTGACAGTCTGGAGAGAACTAGTGTGTGGCCATTAATTGAGACATCCCAATCCTGGGTGGACTCCCAGGGTTTTCACAGGGCTCAGCCTGACTCTTCCACCTCTAAGAATTAATGCTTGTAATCTTGTCCTGTAGCAGAAAATCTGCACGGTCAGTTTGTCAGAAGGAGAGGACAGATTTACTCCCATAGCCCCTGGAACAGATCAGGCAGGTCCTTCCATGGGTCAACAAGTCAGAAACTACCCAGTCCACATATCTGTTGAGAGTCTTTTCCTGCCCTCTGGAGACTTCATCTCTCTTTCCTGCTCAGGGATCTTCAAAACGCTCTTGTAATCCAGGGCTTCTTCAGCCTGAAAGAAGTAGAAGTGTCTAGGGCTGCTTAAAGGGCACTTGCTTCAGTGCTTTGCTGCCTCCCCACCTTCCAGCCATCTTTGGTGGATGGGTTCCTAGATGCTGAAACCTAGTTCCATGCATCTGGATCAAAAAACAGGGTGTGCATGTGTGATAACATTCATGTTATCACCCTGGTCTTGGCCTGGCAGCTGTGGAGAAGGTTTAACCTACCAAACCTGCTCAAAGTTGGCAAGTGTTCCTTGCTGATGGAGAAATAAACCAGCAGGTACATTGAGCAAAGTCTATTCCTTTGAGAGGGCTGCAAGGGCTGCAGTCTGAGCGACAAAACTGCACAGGGAAGAGGCAAAAGAGGACCTAATTTGCCGAGTTGCTTCTAGTATAGGGTAACATGAGAAGAGAAATCTGGAGAAGTCCCTGGAAAGGGGAATTATGGAAAGAGAATAAGAAAGAACAACAATGAGATGCTTGTTCAGCATGGGAGCAAACAAGCCAGTATGCTTGCTAGTGACCCTGCATCAGCTTCGTCAAGGGTGAGAAACTCTGTTCTCTCAGCCACATGGCCAGAGCTCACAGCTCCTGGAGGACCCTGGGCTGTCCCAGGCACTGTGCAATTCAGGGAGCCACCAGATAGAAACCAGCTGCTCCCCCTTCTCCTTGATGGGCTGCTGTGCAAGCACTGTGCAACACAAGATTGGACCAGGAAAAAGTGAAAGGGGACATTTCTGCATGTTTTAGCTGGCACTTGATCTTTTTGTACTATAGCTGGAGTGCTGGAAACCCAGAAGTGGGTTGTTTGCTGTCTGACATCCAGCTGCTCTATGGTGAACCTTCTGCTTGCTGTGTGTGCCTGTGAGTTTAGCAGCAGTCCCTGTGTGCCTAAGCTCTTGTTATTGCCCACTCAGTTGTAAGGAAATAAAAAGCTGATGCTAATGCCAAAAAGAGGTCACTGAAGTATAAAAAGAAAAAAATAAATCTCAGCCAGCAATTTATACACCCCAGAAAAATGGCACCCTATGTTCCTAAACTGGCAAAGTCCTAAAAGCTTTACAAAAACTGATATTTGATTTGGCAAGTAAGTTCACTGTTAGTAAGTGCAAATCCATAAAATGTATCAGTACAAAAATATTCTCTATAGCGGAGTTGTCTTCCCAAGCTAAGAACTATTAAAAAAATAAACACAGTAATTATCAGTTCTCTAACTCTATGGTATGTATCGCTCATTTTGCTCCACCATACCCTGCCAGAGAGTGGGACTCCCATTAACCCGTCCTCACTGGTTAAACTCACATCTGGTAGCAAGGGTGTGAGGACATGCAGTTCCCCTAGTAGCCCCTGCCTTGGCACTCGGCAGGTATGGTCGTGGCTATAAGGGTCATGCTGTGAAGCCAGTGGAGCTTTCTCGATGAAAATACTCACTGCTGGTGTTGCAGGTGTTGTTAGCAGCTCAGAGAAGCTGCAGGCACTGAAGTCTTGTGCTTCCACAAGCTGTTTGTGGTGGGTAGTTGGCTGTAAGGGGTGGGAGCCAGCAATTTCCCTCCCAGCTCAACTCACTGACCTCTGATACCTGAATGGAGACATGTGCTGGATTAGTGCCAGCTCAGCACTTTCTGTGAACATTTCCCACACTCACCACGGTGGCAGGGCAAGAAGAAAAGTTTGGTTCAGACCAAAGCAATTAAAGATTTAACTATACTTCTCACTGATCGCTGGCTTTGAAGCACAGACCCCAGGCAGGATTTTTGTGCTGACTGCTAAATCAAACTAAAAAATCAATAGCATTTAGGTGTCAAAAGAAGAATTAAATCCTTTTGAGGACTTAGATATGAGTTTCCACACCAGCCACTTATTGCATGTTCAGTGGTGGCTAGATAGAGTCAGCAGGTCTGGAAACCCATGAGAGTGAAATATTTACAGCCTGTAGCTGTGGCATTCCCATAGGAACAAAGGGAGCACCAAGGCAGGTTTTCAGTATTTTCAGCACTGCGTTGCCTGGCTGAGCCTGGAGCATGAGCTGATAAGGTGTACAAAGCTCTACTCTGCAATAGCCACCGATCCTCCTCACAGCTTCAGGAGTTACACTGCTAGTTTGTTAGGGATGCTAACTTCCTTAGTGCAGATGGATAGGGCTGTGGAGAGGAATGCATTATTATTTTACTTAAATAGTTTAAACTTCCCAGTACCAAACGCCCTAGCAGTCTTTACAATTAATCTTACAACACAAGAACAGTGACCACCCAGCGGCATCGCAGATAAATCTGTTAGGCAGTGTGCACGCTCAGCCTGCCAACAGCAGTAAATAAATGCTAGTAAGTGAACTTTGGCAGTAAATCAAAGCTACAAAAATAAAACCAACCCAAAACCCCAAACCTACAACACTTTTCCCCCTTGCTTCTGGAATATGTCCCCAACCTCTCCCAAAACTAGCTCTAACAAATGGCTTCTACAGTGTGTCTCTGGAAGCATTTTGAGTCTGAGTTATTTTGGAGTGAGGAGAGATTTAGCGGAACTTGTGTGTTGTCTGGCAGAAACCATGGGAGCAGTTCCCTGGATCCAAACCAACCCAACAAGAGGCCTTGCCTTGAGGTCCCCATGGGGTTTCCCCAGCCCTGTGGACACCAGTTCAAGGGCTTTCCTGGGTCTCCCAGTAGCCTCCTTGCCTCTTTCTGCACCGAAGAAAACCATTTGGCCTTGGCCTTGGCTTCAGCCATGAGCTGAGTTGGAAATCTGGGTGGGATTCACTGTTATCACAGTGTTGTCTTTGGCAGTCTGATATTCCCTACAAGGACTGATGGCTCCAGATTTGGCACCAGATCCCTCGTCTCAACTGTCGTCATATTCATCCTCTTGGGATAGATGGGCTCAGGTCCAGCAGTAAATACAAAAAGTAAAAGATGAGGTCTGCTGAACATTTTTTATTATTATAATTATTTAAAAATAATTTATTTACCTAGAAAGCCTTAGCTCATGCTCAGCATCTGGTTTTTGGTCAGCTCCGGCTTCTTTTTCTTTTTTTTTTTTCTAACTCAGTTTTCCAGCTGAGTAGACAGAGGAACAAATCAAGACCAAAAAATTTGCCAAAGGTCACACAGAGAATCACTGGCTCATGCAGGATTTATAGAGAGATTTGCCCTGGCTTCAGTCAGCAATTCATGTTGACTCTGTTTGGGTTTGCTCTGACACTAGGGGTTCCTGATTCAGCCTTGCCAGTTCATAAGACTTTCTCATGAGTCTGTTAATATTTGCTGTCTCGTAGAAAGTTGACTAATTGTTCAAGAATTTCAAACTTGTAGGAATTAAGCTTCTAGTTGTGGTGACGGTAGAGTAAAAAATAGCTTAGAACAAAAGAAGATATTCTGCAGGCTTAGAAACTGCAATAGAAGTTTCTATTTTTTTAAAACCTTATAATTTTCTAGCCCAACTCCTGAGCTTTAGAAACCAGCGTCATATTTTGTGACTGCCTGGATCTCTCTTGCTGTTGAGTTGCTGATATTTCTGAGTTTTCCTGCATCTCATATCCCCAGTGTTGTGAATTGCTTTCTCCACCTTCTGCTTGACATCTAATTCAAGGATGTTTCTTTACTTTTCTTTTTCAACTGTTCTTCAATGTTAGATAGTATTTTTCTTGATATATTTTAAAAATAGGGAAAAGGGTGTTGTTTTCAGGTCTATATGGTTTTATTTCTACTCAAACAGCTCTATACTTCTCCTTCACTCACAGATTTCAGAAAAGGCTCAACGCCAGATTAAACTGTCATGTTATTCAGGGATGCTGGTTGTTTGCTAATCCCTTGCCATCTATGAGATACAGAGCTGCTCAGAACTCTTGAAAGTGAGACAGTGACCATGGTGCATAGGACCAGACTTTTTAATAACCCAACAAGCCAATCAGCTTCATCTATCAGTATGATGGAGATCCTCATGCAAAGTTTTTGACAAAGATAAGGATATAAAGTTTAAATTGACTCTTACCAGCAACAGCTATTTTTGGTTTTAATCGGGAGCACACTGAGTTAGACACAGATTTTGGCTCAATGTCTATGCAAAATATACCAGCAGGCCTGAAACTGTCTGTTTGCCCTGTGAACATTGCATAATTACCTTCCATCCCCCTTCCTACATATAAGCAGACCTTAACATCCCTGCAGTGTTAACTGCATAGTACAGCATGTAATTATATACAGAGAATTATCCCTACACTGTGATTAGCCAAATACATTCATATGCATGTGAATTACTCTTTGTGCTGACACAGTGAAAGGCTGGAGGCTGCTTTTTACTCGAGGGGATGGAGAGGAATGTGCTTGTGTGGTCCTTCAGGGGTACCCCACTAATGGGAAATGGACTTCTTGCATCTTTTCTGCCTGGAGCAGGGAGAGTGGCTGGAGCTAGAGACATGCACTGGTATGTGCCCTCTGAGCACCATCAGCTCTCAGATGCATGGAGCTATAGAGGCTGCATATTGTGTTGCTGTTAAGAAGATGGTGATTTTTTTGAATTATTTTTTCTCTTCTTATGCCCAGCAATCTCCCTGTGAAGGTCCTCGGTACTGGTAATGGCAAAAAACATTAATGCAAATGGGAGGGACTGAGCTGACAACCAATTGTGCTCTGTGGGTGGCTCGTTAGCTGCAGCCCTGTGGATGTGTTGCGCTGGTCTCAGCGATCTCAGGACGGCCATCCACAGAGCCTGAAGAGAGAAACACTCACCTGGCAGATCCGCAAGATTTTGCTCGTGATGCCAGGGAAGGGCTCAACTACTTTGCTCCCCACAGCTTCTGCTTCCTAGGAGCAGATGCTCCTCTAGCATCATCTTTTACCACTTAACCAGGGCCAGGAGGGAGATGCTTTTTGGAAAGCAGATTTTTCCTGCCACACAGTTCGTAAGCAAAAGCTGGCATGGACAGCTGTTGCACTTCCTTGCCCAGGAGGTGACACAGGGTGGTCCTTCTAAGACCCCACAAGACTCTAGAAAAAGAAACTCCTTTCTAAGGGGGGTCCAAAGCTGTTCTCCAGGGCTGGTGGCTGCTGCTTGTGTGGCTTCTGCCTCCTTGTTTGCACGGTCTCCATGGGGTCACAAAGCTCTGGTTGGACCTCCTGCTAGTAGCACAGGCAAGGAAAGAGAGAGCCTTACAGGCCTGATCTGGGATCCTTCTCACAGGGAATTATGGCACATGCAGCCTTTTCAGAGTATGGTTGTCCTCTCACTTGAATTTTAAATCTCGAGGCTGGTCATTAGCAGGGAGATAAGTAGTTCTAAACTAAACAAAGTTCATACGGTTGAGTGTCACCATGAGCATGGAAGGCTGCAGTGGCACTGCAGGTTTGTATATAGTAGAAAAGATGCTGATGGGTTTGCATCTGCCAGAGCTTTGTAACTCCAGGTGGCTTTGTATGAACAAGCCCAAGGAACCAAGCCTGTCTTCATTAAAGTGCTGAAAGTCTGCAATAATTTCAAACATGTTGCATAACTAATTCAGATTTCCGCCATAAATGCTGTTTTTCCTGGGTCTCTTCCTTTACATGGCAGTGAGGCTAGAGATTCACAGTTATAGGTTATTAAAATATTAAGTATAATTTTCTGCTGTATTTAACTCTTTGGAAAGAATGTGCAGGAGATGGCACGCCATGTGAAGGATAAATACATGTATTGCAGGACAAGCAGCCACTCTTAGGAGATGGTGATCCCTGAATTATCTGCCTGGGAGTTATGTCTTTGAGTTAAAAGCACTTTTTTTTCCCTTTTCTTAATGGTCCACCCTTTCTAATTAGCAGATGGTCCTTGAATTAAAGCTTTCTTCATGTGCTGGCTCATTTATGGCACTCTTGTGTGGTTCTGCCCAAGGAGGTTTATCACAACACAAACCACAGAAGGACTGGGCTTCCTGGGGAGGCAAGAAGTCCTGGGCCCCTCCATCAGTGTTCCTGGCACAAGACCAGCTGCATATAGTTGTGCAGGACAAGGGGTGTCTTGAGTTGCTTCAGAGAGCCACAGACAGGGGTCTCCAGCATGGCTGGCAGCCCTGCCTGCTGCAGCGTTGCCTCCTTGCTCTGTCATGGCACAATATGCCCACCTCCCTCCACCCTGCTTTTCTGCAGACCACAGCAGAGCAGGGTCCTTTCGGCACCTGGGATGAGAGCATTGGTGCTACCTCACTTCCCAGCTCTTGGCCATCCTCCCTGGCCATTTCTCCCTTACCTCCTGTACCCTGCTTCTGACTGGAGCTCCTAAACTCTTGATCCAAGGATCAATTACCTGAAACTAAGTACATGCAGTGTTAACAGAACTGAGAAGCTACTGTGTGCTCTGGAAATATGGACAAACGAATTCAGTATGAAAAGCAGTGCTGTAAATTAATATGATCTACACTATTCATATTAATAGTCTTGTGTTCATTTAATTTTCCTTTGAAGGAGCATGGTCATTTCCCTAGAACTTTCCTACATATGTGGTAAGAAAAGAACCAGGTGATTTTGAACAGTTAATTTAATGTTGTCCTTGTCTGGATTAGTTTTGTGCAAAGACTTCACAATTACATTCAAAATTGGCAGAAGAGTTAGTGTTTTGCCCTTGTGGCAATTTTGATGAGTCAAAGTATTTTTCAACAAGAACAAGCCATTTCCCTTCATTTTGTACATTAAACACTGAAGGGAAATAGGTTTTTCCTAGATTCACAGTACAAAGAGCTTCTCCTATGATGACGGTGAAAGAACTGGCACATTTCTGCTCGTACTTTCACCGTAAGCTCCCATGGACAACACTCATACAGGCAAAAAAGACTTTGGAGACCATCCACCTTCCCACAGGGTCCCTCTCACATGAGGAGCTCAGCCTCCTCCCCGCTCCAGCCTTTGGAGAGGTCAAAATAGAAGATCACCATAGAGATAGCCTTCCCCCTCCATAACCACTAGACACCAGAGGGGCTTTTGGGTCAGCTCTGGTTTTGCACAGGTTTAATATGGTGTAAATAAGACCAACTGTTTTCAACATTTTTTTGATTTGTGATCTCTCAGTAATGTGGTCAATGCAGATATAAACCCTTAAGTGGCCAACAGACATTTACATAGGAACAGGCTTATTTTTCTCAATGGCTTTCCTTGAATCTCAGAAGTCATGTAGGGATGAGAGCAGTGAAAAGCTACTGGAAGTGTTTGTCATTGCAGTAATGGTAAACAGCATGAGGTGGTGCTGTTCTGCATTATCTTTCCCGTTTATTTGTTTTGGGTCTAACTCTGCTAGCATATATTTATGCTGTGCTGTTACACTCCAGTTTTCTTGGTTGATTGGTTGTTTTTTCTTGTTGTTGTGGGTTTTTTGTGTGTTTGTTTTGGGTTTTTTTGTTTTGTTGGGTTTTGGTGGTGGTGTTTTTTGGGGAGGGGTGTGGTCTTTTGTTGTTGTTGTTTGTTTTTTGGTTTTTTTTTTGTTTGTTTGGTTTGGTTTGGTTTTTGTGTTGTGGGTTTTGTTTTTTTTTTCCATTGAAGGATTTTGTTCCAGAAAAGAGACAGTGGGGCTTTTCCAGGAGTTTTGCTAGTTACAGAAGTTTGCTTGCTTTGGTAGCCCATCAGAGACAGCTTTTGAGGGAAAGTAGCTCCCAGAGAACCACTGCAGATGTGAACCAAGGTACTGGAAGGCATTGCCTGCATGCCCTCTGAGATCCAGTTTTCCAGGTGGGATGTTTCCATGCACGTAATAACTTTCTAAGATCACCACTAAATCCTCAGAAGTTTACACGGCATAGGAATAATGCTGGCATGAGAACTGAAGTCAAGTTCTAGGGAAAAAGATGGTGATACTTGGAGTGAGACCATTCGGGAACTAACAAGCATCTCAACAAACAATCAGGAAAACAAAATCTGTCTGAGTATTGTTATAGGGCCTTTGCCTTGGGTCTGCTGCTGGTCTTCACTGCAGCACTGAGCTCCCACACCTTCAACTGACTCCTACCCAGGAGCTTCAGTCTGCTGGAAAAGAAGAGCTTCCTAATGCCCAGGATAGCAGTACTAAGCTGATTGCCTGCCATCCAAATGTAAAACAGCCACTAAGTTTCAGATCTCAAGTTTTCTATTAGCCTCTGGTTGTTTTATTCCACTAATTAAAACAAATGGTTTGTGTCACTGACCTCAGTTAAACCCACAGTGGGGTCTGACCTGAGTTTATTTACACAATAAGTGAAAGTGGTGGCATCCATTTATAAGGTTTCAGCTACATCTTTCATTCCAGGAATAAACTTAGCCACAGCATCTTATAAACCAGTCTCCTTGCCAATAACGTTTCCACCCTGGACAAACCGGGCAAATTCTTGGACGGCAGTTATAGATACAAATGTTAAGGGTAGGAGGCTGCGATATAACCTCTGACATCCTAAATACATGAGCTGTGGATGCTGGGAGTGTGAAGGAAAGTGGGCATGCTTGTATGCTCTCCCTGACTGGTCCTTCCAAATACCACTGTTGGAGACAACACTGGGGTAGGGGAATGGCTGGCCTGACCCCAATGGTTTTTGAATATGCTCTTATTTCTTTCCTGCTGGGATGTTCAAGGTGTGGCTAACAGACGTGCAGAGATAGCTAAGAGAGCTACATATTTGTCATTCCTGTATCCGAGGCAATACGTGCTCTGCTGTTCTCATTGGCACAGGTGGAATACCATGCGACCATAGAATCATAGAATCACAGAATAATTTTGGTTGGAAGAGACCCTCAAGATCATCAAGTCACTGATGGCCCTGTGTCTAACATCACTCTGTCAGCAACAGTTTTCTTCCTAAGACACTGTTTCTCAAATTCCTCAGGGTCAGTTTTCAAATTTTTCTGTGCCATGACTATCTTCAGCAGCCCAAGACTTACCTCTCTAACTAATCTGCTGTCCCACATCTTGTAGGGCTTGCAAAACCCACAAAAGATCTAGTCATCCAAGGAAGACTCGGCTGCAGATAACCAAGCCCATTCTGTTTAGCAGCAAGCTGAGAAACGTGAGTGCTTTCATGGTCCTGCTCTCCAAACGGGATCTGCCCCTCCCTGGAGATTTTGACCCTTGGCTGAAGAGCTGCTTCCTCTTGCTATTCAATTGTGCAAGCAGGCAAAATAAGCCCCTGCCCACCTACCTAGATTTTTCCCTCTGTGAACCCAGATTAAAGAAAAACCTCACTTTCCAATCCTTTCCGACATAACCCAATACAGAGTGTGACCAAAGTTGGCAGACTTCCCACTCCTGCAATTCAGTGATCGTTCAAGAATTAATTAGGCAATAAAGTAGAGGAGATTCAGCTCATTTGATCTAACAGTTTGCCAGGGAATGGTGGCTATGGCTCCATTTGATATACATACCTTATAACTCAAGTTCTGATTCCATATAGTCTCCAAAAATACATTAAAACCAGCTGTGAAATACAGTGCTGCCATAAACTAAATTAAAGAGAAAACTCTTTTGAAACCTTAGCCTAGAAAAGCATTAAGAGATCATCAAGTCTGCTTTAAATAAGACTATTTATGTGAACTGTCAGAAATATAAGCTGTGTATAATCAGAAGTCAAGAAGCTAGGACATCAGAGCGATCTTCAAGCTGCCCATGTCTTGATGGAAACGGATGCATAGACGTCCACTGTACAACCAGAGAATGAGCTCATCAGTCAAGTTGTTAGGAGAGCAATTTTAAAAGTTCAGTCAACTTCCTGGAGCAATTCCCTGATCCCATTGTAACAATTCCTTGCAAGCACAATACTGTTGCAACAAAGGGTGTTCAGGGATGTCTTTTCCAGTATAATAGGGCAATCTCTTAACCATGAATATTGTTGTTGCTTAGGTAACCACAGCTGCTAGAAGGCTCTTTGTCTTTTCAACACTGTCCAGTTCCTACCACTGGAATCAGCTTTGCACTTACCAACGCAGAGACTTGCACTGATTCAGCAGCATAGAGTCAGGCCTACAAGTAGGTGTAGGCTGTTTGTCCCTGAGGAGACTACTCCCTGCACTGCATTTGGGAAGCTAAGATATATGGGCCAGGATGCCACTTCCTTTTGCTCCCCTCTAGCAGCTTCTCACAGATGCAGGCACCTCTATCTCCTGTTGCATCCCAAACGCTAGGGTAGCTGGGAGATGCTGCTTCTCACCTTTTTGCTTCTATTTGACATTTCTGCCAGGTAGCACTTTCCAAAAAAGGTTTTATCACAACCTGCCTCTGGGATGCAGGACTCTGGAGGAGACAGCCAGCCATCTTTCAATCCCCGAGCTAACAGTTTTTCAAATACTACTTCTGTTGATAATTCAATACCTTTTCCTCTGGAAAGTGACAACAGCTGGTTAAGCTGAACACCAGTAAATGGAGGTGTTGATCAATGCTACACATCCCACCACTACAGCAATTAACCTCAGTTACACAGTTCTTCATTTCTGCCTTGGTGACAGTGGCATGGCATGTTTTATTATGTTTGGAAAGACTTCATGGTCTCAAGAATGCATTGGGCATGCTCAGATGAAAAGACTCTCCTTTAAGAGGTGTGAAGATGTTCAGTATAAATGATGAATTATTTCAGTAAAGCATCTGACACAGTCTCCCACAGCATCCTTGCTGCTAAATTGAAGAAGTGTGGACTAGATGATCAGGTAGTGAGGTGGACTGTGAAGTGGCTGAAGGAAAGAAGCCAGAGAGTCATGGTCAACGGGGCAGAGTCTAGTTGGAGGCCTGTATCTAGTGGAGTGCCTCAAGGGTCAGTACTAGGGCCAGTATTATTCAATATATTCATCAATGACTTGGATGAGGGAATAGAGTGCCCTGTCAGCAAGTTTGCTGATGACACCAAGCTGGGAGGAGTGGCTGACACACCAGACTGCTGTGCTGCCATCCAGCGAGACCTGGACAGGCTGGAGAGTTGGGCGGGAAAAAATTTAATGAAATGTAACAAGAGCAAGTGTAGAGTCTTGCATGTGGGCAGGAACAACCCTAGGTTCCAGTATAAGTTTGGGAATGACCTGTTAGACAGCAGTGTAGGGGAAAGGGACCTGGGGGTCGTGGTGGACAGCAGGATGACCATGGGCCAGCACTTTGCCCTTGTGGCCAGGAAGGCCAATGGCATCCTGGTGTGGATTAGAAGGGAAGTAGTTAGTAGGTCGAGAGAGGTTCTCCTTCCCCTCTTCTCTGCCCTGGTGAGATCACATCTGGAGTATTGTGTCCAGTTCTGGGCCCCTCAGTTCCAGAAGGACAGGGAACTGCTGGAGAGAGTCCAGCACAGGGCAACAAAGGTGATTAAGGGAGTGGAGCATCTCGCTTATGAGGAAAGGCTGAGGGAGCTGGGTCTCTTTAGCTTGGAGAAGACTAACGGGCAACCTCATTAATGTTTACAAATATATAAAGGGTGAGTGTCACGAGGATGGAGCCAGGCTCTTCTCAGTGACAACCAACGATAAGACAAGGGGCAACAGGTATAAACTGGAACACAGGAGGTTCCATTTAAACTTGAGAAGAAACTTCTTCATGGTGAGGGTGACGGAGCACTGGAACAGGCTGCCCAGGGAGGTTGTGGAGTCTCCTCTGGAGACATTCAAAACCCGCTTGGACACATTCCTGTGTATCCTCATCTAAGTGTTCGTGCTCTGGCGGGGAGATTGGACTAGATGATCTTTCCAGGTCCCTTTCAATCCCTAACATTCTGTGATTCTGTGATTCTGTGATGGATAACATCTTAGCGCTAAGATGAATCAATAACATACGTTTTTTACCAGTTTTATATTTCCATGTTGTTCAGTTTCTTTGTGAGATTAGAGGGAAATGTTAACAAATTAATTGCATCCACTGCTAAAAAACGTCATAATAACTGTTCTCAATCATCTGCTTTATAGAGATATTCTGCGTAGGAGGTTGTGTTGTTTACTACCAACTATTGTCTGTATCACCATAGCATCTATAAGCCTCAGATACAGAGCAGGCTCCATTGCAGGGGTGCCATGAACACAGAAAAAAAAAGACAGTCACAGTCACAAAAAGCCCTCTGAGGTGTAAATCCTTGAAGACATCTTAAAGTAAAAATCAACGTAACTCCACTGTTCTCACCTCTTTAAAACTTTCACCTTTTCTAGGTGAAACTATGACTCAGAAGCTTTTTGCAGCTCATATACTGTCCTTTCAAGTTTTGTCTACAAGCCCCTAGATAAAGTTAAGCCTAAAACTGAATATTTGTCTTTTTTATTTCAACTCAAATTTAATTACTGGCATGATGGTGTTACCTTGATAACATTGCATCGTGGAGTACATTGGGTACATTGGCCCTACTTGCTCTTCAGCTCAGTAGTGTGAGCATCCAGGATTTGAGTACAGGACCCCTCTGTGGGTGCACAGGTCACTGCTGCTAATGGGATGGGGTCACGCTTCATGTCCAGAGTGGTTTCGAGCCTTGTAATCCACAGACCCGTGGAAGTCTGTCAATCACTTCTAAATGGAAGATAAATATCAATAGGGTCCCACCAGCTCTCTGGTAGTTCTCAAATCCATCAGAAAATGTTTCAGGAGTCCTGTTTTCCCCTCTTCCCCTAAGAAAAAAACAAAGGTAAGCCTTTCTGATGGAAGTATGATTTCAGCTTCTGAAGATGACTTGGAGCTTCACTGAGGTCAGTATAAGAAGACTCTATAATTAACTGGGCAGACCGCTAACCTCCTAAAGGCCAGGCCCATGTCTTCTCATTCCACTCTTCCTGGTAGAGCATATCACCATGCTCAGCAAACCACCTGCCTTGAGTTTTTTGCATTTGTTGGCAAAGGTCCATGATTTTTTTTTTGTTCATTATTGTTTGTAGCAGAAAATGGAACACGAGGCAGCAATATTGCCCTTTACAAGGGAAAAACCGAGAATCCAAAATGATCTCATGACTCCAAACAGAATCAAATTATAAGCCTGGGAAGCTTACCCAGCTATAATGGTGCCTTGTACCAATCAACAGCTCAGGATTAGTAGGATTAAAGTAAATCTTATTTCTGGCCATCCATGTCTGAATTTCAGTTTGGCATCTGGTCAACAAAGCAACCGCCTTTTCCAAGGTAGTGTGACAAATTTCTTTTTCCATAAACATTATGGAAAAAAAAAAAAGGTGTTCTTGAAAAGTCTGTCAAGTGGTCTGTATTATCTGTGGAGATGATGCTAAAATTGGAGCAAAATTAAATATTCAACTTTCATTTTATAACAGAGGGCAACAGAAGCACATCATGAAGTCACACGTTTACATCTGTTCAGGTGAGGTGGAAGGAACATTTTCTTTTATCTTTATCATATGCAAGTTCTCCATACACCACATCCAAGTCCTCCAGATTAAATACCTTGTGTTGCAACTAATGTTCCCTTTTGTACCAAGTATTTAACCACAGCTGAACATCAGATGACACACTACAGTTCTTAGATGCAACAGGGAAAGGAGGTTCAAGGACATGAAAGGACACGGGTATGCACAGAAGTGAAAGAACTGGTATTTTGCAGTTGCAAAGATGCTGAGATTGCAAGCATTAAACAAAGCATGAGGCTTACAGCTATATGAACATACTTAGGTTTTGAATTAACTTTGCCAGCAGTTTTCCTCTTAAATAGAGACTCCTTTTCTAAAAATGAACAGTTTTAAGTCTGATTCTTTATGGCGTTGATTTGTCAGAGTGATGACATTTCTTAAAGGTCCTTCAGTGTTTTCCTGAAATCCTGATCTCTCTTGTGCTTGTGGCTAATAAAGCGTCTCCAGATACCAGATGGAGGCATGCCCTGTGCACGGACATGTCCAAACCAGTGTGGTGCAGAAGGCAGAGCTCAGTCCCAGCTCAACAACAAATGAACAGCATTTCTCCTGCTGTTCAGGTTTCTCCTCTGTATTATGGAGTTGCTGACTTTGATAAATACTAGTGGCTAAAAAATACACAAAACATTTGTAGTATGTTGGAAATACCATGTCTGCATTTTGGATGTCTCCAGCTCTGTCCACCGTTGGTAGGTCTATTTGAAGCACTCCCTGAAACCAACAGGTCTTTTAACTTATTCCCGGTGAAGTGTTACTTGGAATGATTAAGAGTGGCAGGGGCTGCTCCTTGAACTGTAAAAAACTAAATTTCATAATCCCTTCAAGCAGATATTAACATCTTTAGTTTTGGTACTGTACTCGAATACCTCCTCTCTTTTCCCCTCCTGATGCTGGGTGGAGGGGAGAACTGCCTGCTCCCCATTTAACAGCCTGAAAGTTTCTGACCTGGATGTTAGCTATTAAAAATGGCAGAGCTCCAGTGGTGTCACCCCAGTTTCTGGGAGCAAAAGATCTAACCCAGTGCATATGATTATTTTATTTTATTAAAACCATGCCTTTAATAGTAGATGTCTGTACATAAGATCTGCCTGCAACTCTACCTGTCCCCTGTGGTCCAAAGTCTGCTGCTGTCCTCTGTAAGCAGACAGTAATAGCAGCTTGTTAATCTGAATACAACCAGGTATAAAGATCATGCTGCTGCGAAACAACATATCATGTAACAGCAGTGTTGCTCTAAAGGACTATTTTCAGTTTTATGGGAGTTTTTGGTCCAGAATGGAAGCATTAGAGCAGGTTCAGCAAGAAATCTAATACCAGCCGTTAATAGTAGTAAGTATCTTTAAAGAGATGAGATTCAGGGCTTACGTGATACTTGTGATGATACAGGCCTACACTGATATGACCAAAGTAGAGTCAATGGGCCAGTCAGCTGGTACAAAAGCAGCCTAGCTATACAGAAAGGCAAGAATGCTGATTTCATGTATTGTTCATCATTATTAAACAACTCAGAACAACATTATTAAGCAACTCAATAATCATCTGGAATGAAGGGCCTGACATCAATGGAGCCATCGGAACTGTGCCACATGACCTTGACATATAGATATAGCCCCATGCACCCTTCAGTTCACACCAAAACTAACATGGGAACTCATTTCTCTCTTCATAGCTGTGTTAGGCTCTTGCTCGGAAAACCTTAAGCCCAAAAAGGCTGGAGAACAAGGGAGCAGTTGTGTGTTGCAGTGCACAACTCAGTTCTTAAACCTTTCCCTCCTTCTCCTGCAACATTACTTGGTCAATGCACTTTGCTGTGGTTGAGTATGGAGACATGTCCAAGCTGCAACCTGGAGGTCCTTTGCTTTTCCATTTCTACTAAAAGTTGATGCAAGTTTGGGGGAAAAGGCTTTGTAACCATGAAATGTGCTAAACAGGACATGAAGGTTTCTAAATGCCATCCTGGCTGGAAGGAGGCCTGCTAGTTTGCCTTGGTAACTCCTTATTCCACACCCCTAGCATTCTGGTCAAGCCTGATCTGAGGTCAAACACACCTGTCCACCCTCTCATCTTTCCTTTCACTTTTTTGTTATGCATATAGAGTGTTAATTACCTGATAATTTACTTCCTATAGCCCATACACTTTGCCTTTACATAGGATTCACTTTGACAGTTGTTGTGAACTGCTCCAGTCAAATTCCAATACGTTGGCATGAGCTGTATGGATCATTCACAGAGTTTTAATGGTGTGTTTGAACTTCCATAGCAGAAAAATTAGAGGCTATTCTTCAACAGTGACCCCCACTGGAGAATGAGCCTTAACCTTTGTTCTCCTCATCTAAGGTATTAAATTAATTATGGAGTGCAAGATAAGTAGCTCTCAAGAACAATTTGTGTTTTAGTAACTCATTTCATGTAACCTAAGACCTTATACTTGATTAGTGATGTTGCAGTGAATTTTTAATGTGTTCTACACATGGATTTTTCTGAATTGCCACTTCAATTTGATTTTACTTTACAATGCTCAGAGTTGTATGCTTGTCAAGGCAGACTCACAGGGCTGGAATCCTGCATCTAGTTTTGAAGCAGAAAAAATATTTTTGAGACATTTTGCCTTGTGGTAAGGTTTTCAGCACTGTGAAAAATGTTAAAATAGTAAAAAGTGTAGGTAAAGTTGTAGGAAGAAAGCTGAAAAATATACTTCCTCATGCTTTTCCTTCCTCTTGATTATCAAAGCTTTTTTTGAGTGAGAGATTAGACATAATTCCAAAAGTAGTATAGCCCTAAATATCCTGGGTCCCACATCACTCATTTGGACAGTGCCCTGACACATCCTCCAGTACACAGCCTCACTGCAACATCATTGATCCTGCACAGGAGGGAGCCTAGTGTGGGTAGCATGGGCTACACTGTAAAGAACCGGAGAGAGTGCTCTTGGTTCTCATTCAGGTATTCAGAATGTTTTTATTTGCCTGTACAGCTTTGGCTGCAGTCAAGATAGGTGCAAAAGAGTAAATATTCCTAACTAAGCCAGATGTTTTTATTAAATTAGCAATAAGCACATGTCATTTGGAAACTAACATTGACAACAGATGCAATAGCAGCCACAGAGAAATCCACATAAAACTCTCAGGTAATGCTTCAAGTACAATGGTCTGTGATAAAGGTGTTGAGATCACTCTTACAGGTGGACTATCCAATTGAACTGCCATTTCAGCTGATGAACAGAGAGGTGTTTTATTGATGAGCATAATGAGTGATAAACAGATGCTACAATGCCTTCAGAAAAAGTTTCCATTCAGTAAAAAGTCATATAGGATGATTCAGTACCACCTCTTGTCAACTGGTTATCCTATTCACTGTTCCTACCCAGCTAGATTGACTTAAGTAACCAAGGTACTTAATAACCACCATGGCTTTTATAATTCATTGTGTTCACTCTCATTTTCTGATGTTTCCCCCCATATATCTCATGCTCCCTCAAAATCTTCCAGGGGTCATTGTTTCTCTGTGTTCCAGATGAGAAGAGCAAGAGACTCCATGAAAGTTTACTGGAAAGCCTCATATCTTTAATACAGAATGTGTTGAGATATACTGTGAGCATATCCAGCTCCAAAAGGGAGATATTAGGGCCCAGATTCATTCCACATGTGACTCTTGCTGCTGGTTTGCAACTGAGATGTCCAAACTAGCAAGACAGTGCCTCTATAAAGCAGAGGCAGATATAGGCATTTTAAGAGTGTGATTCTGATCTTAGCAACAACAACTCACTGACCCAAAACATTAAGAGAGAACAGAGGGTTCTAGATACCTTTCTTATGTTTATAATCACAGTTAAACCACTCACATTAGGGTCAGAACACCCCCCAGCCTGTGGTTTTTCTGCAACCTCTCTCTACACTCCTTACCCCACCTGCCCTCAAGGGCCTCTGCCCACAGTGAAGAGTCTGTATGGGAGAGAGGGGTCCTACACTATACCCAACATCGTTTTGCTGTCACACAGAGAGAAGTAAATCTATGTGAAGGAAATGAAAACTACAACAAGTTATACAGCTCTGCTCAGATGCCTTACACTCAAGATGTAGCCTTTTTATTTCCACAAATACGTATTTCACTTGCTAACTTCTGGGTTATTCTTCTTTGAGCAATAAATATTCTGTAACACCCAACTTATTTTAAACCTCTCTTCTAACAAGAAAAAAAAAATCTTCTGACTCTTCTTGTTCTTTCAACAGTATTAAACTTTTCAGCTGGCATTTTGACACATCTGTGTAAATGTCAATGAAATTAGAGTAATAAGGCCCAATAATAGAAGCCTTTGACTGTCAAGACACTTGTGCAATGGCTTAAATGTGTACCTAGGTGGGTTTTGTGCCTGCGTTTGTCTTGAGGTTTTTTTGATTCATAGTTGTATAATGTTGGTGATGCCTGTTTAATAATGCTGCATTAATCCCATTTGGTGTCATCAACTGTACTCCACCTCCTGTCCCAGCTCTCCCACATAGTTCAGAGAGCTCTAATTAAAAATACGTTTTGGAAAATACCTAGTTATTCAAGATGCTGAATTAAAACAGACAAGTCATTCTGGCGAAAATATTTATCTTTGTCTCTTCACCTCTCCTCTGTTCATTGCAAACTGACCTGAGATCTGACATAAGCAAATATTCGTTTTTGAACAAATTTAACTCTTCATTGTGATATCTTGTGGCTCTTTTGCAGTAGATACACATGTGGCTCCACTAACAATTGTAACTGTGTCAAGTTTTCTGATATTAGGTGTCAGCGCTGTATATCTGATCCATGATGGGGACAAAATGTACTTTAGAGGATGAACTCGTAAGTAACAAGAGAAGCTGCCTCTTACTAGCAAAAGCAAGTGCCTATATACCATATTCAGGATCTCAAGAACACTTCAAAATACTTCCTTCAGGTGCAAAGTACCCCGTAAATCGGTAAGCTGTACCGTGTCCCTGTAACATTTATGTCCCCTAATGTACACAGACATGGGTCTACGATTAATTGTAGCCTTCATGAACTAACAGGTTCCCATGGGTTCTTTTCTACAAGTTGTGAACTGCGGCTGTCCTGTGGTTTGAATTTCATACACTTGTATGTCTCTGCATCGAATTTATAAGCAATGTTGTTCAGAGTGTATCTGAAAATGAATAGCAACGTAACAACTCTTTGGATTACTAGAAAATAGACATAAGTTTCCTTGCAAATTTTGCTGCTGCTCTGTCATCCTTTATTGATTCAGGTGCTCCTTTTCAGGTTGCTAACGACCCAGGGCATCTTAAGCCCAGTTATTTGACTTCAAGAAATTGGTTGCCATGGGAACAGTAAGACATAGCTTTGAGCCTCTTTTGGGCCAAATTTTAGGTGAAAGTCTCAGTGGGAAAATTGTCATTATGAGACAGTCAGGTTTTAAATCAAAGCCAAAGGACCTGAGCCTAACAAAGGACTTGAGAGAGATGTGGCTGGCCTTGTCTATTTTGATAACCACGGACATAATGGAGGAGTTGGGTTTAGCCATGGATAAAGCACAAAAACACACACAAGGGACCTTATAAAGATCTTAAAAGACAAAATATGTCAAAGCATCTCCAAACTGATGGAAGCAGGAAAGTGGTGGGGACCGAGGTTTGCCTGCATGCTTGTGGTATTTTATTAGGGCAATTGTTAACCTATGTGTAGACGCTTTTCTGCTGTTCATTGCATTGACTTTTCTCTTAGTTCTGCTGCTATTGTTGTTATTAGAAATAATAAAGGTATTATTTTTCCTCTAAAAAAAAAAAAAAAAAAGAAAAGAAAGAAAACAAAAGACATTACTTTAACAGAGTTTCTTCCTCAGTAAAGGAGATATACAGCTTCATGGAGGATGGAGTCTCCTGAAATGCTGCTACGTTTCAGTACATGTATGAGGGATCAAGGAGTTCTTTCAGGCTGGCTTGAATAGATAGAACCCTAAGTCTAGTTGGGAAGTTTTTTTGTGCATTACCAAAACTCTTTTAATACTTGCTTGTTTCTGCACCTGCAGGAAATACTGTGTCATCTGCCAAAAACCAAATTTCAAGGATTAGCTAATAATATTTTCTTTGAAAAAGAGAGCTGATTCTTAACCAGTATCGTCAGTCTTTGAAGTTTCTGTAATCTATTTTCCCTGGCTGCTTTTAATGAGCCTTTTAATGTTACTCTGCAATATTTTTTTTTATTTGATGGGGGAAGGGAATATGCACTCGCTTTTCTCCAAAGAATTTTAAAAATTCATTATTGCAAATAACTTCCACAGTGCCAGAACACTAAGTTATGCAGTATCCTTTGATTGCAGCTATGGTAAATAAATCACAGCTTTGCTGGATTCTCCATCTCAGACATTAATAAGATGTAGAAGAAAATCCCCATTAACACTTATCTGAGTTTGGGTCTCTGTTCTCTTCATGTAGGCCAGCTATCAATAGAGTTCCTTACGATTCCTCTTGGTAGCTTGTTCCCTGTGGTACTCGGTATTCTTTATGGTGTGACTACATGTATGTCCATGCCACAGTTTCAACAGTGTTTAGAAAATTATCACACTTAACCCTAAAACAGTTAGCTTTGGAATCTACAGCAGGTCAGGAATGGCAGCACAGAGATCAGCTGTGAGTTTTGTGTTAAGCTTTTACAGTGGGTTTTACAGCTAGATTGTTGCATCTGTGATACTAAACCAAACTGGCAAAGTAAGTGATCTCCATGACATGCTTCAGTCCTTGCTAGGAGCGCAGACACAGCCTGGCTTGACTAGCCTGAGTTGCCACCAGCCTCACCTTATTTTACTTTGGTATGGGCGGCTCATTTGATTTCAGTGGATATAACCTGAGTTTCACCGACCAGACACGACTTCCCTGAAGCCGGGCAGCAGCTCCTCGCCCTGGCTCGCAGCCTGTTTTCAGGAACGGGCTTGTCGGCACGTGCCGCGGTTGTGCTGGCACAACCCTACATCCCACCTCTTCCAAACACACAGACCTCCATCCCCGACCCAGCACAGCTGCCCCCAAGACAAATCCCAGCCAAGGGCGTTGAGGGAAGGAGGTATCGATGGGGCTCTCAGCCTCACAAACCAAGGCTGCAGTCCTAGGTTGGGGATGTGGACCTGACTCCACGTTTGTGCTGAACTTGACCCTGCAGGCTGCTGTGCCCGCACACCCAGTCTCCCTCCCTGCTCCTGCCTGACCACAACCACAGACTCGCTGTCGACGCCTCCAGACAAGAGAGAACAGGCCCCAGCCTGAGCAACTTCTTCATTAGTGCTGCTTGAAGCCATAATTAGATAATAGGAGAGGGTTTTCCTCTTGCCAGCAGACAGACTTGATGTATAAAATCTGAAGTAATAATTTTAAGTACCTTGCAGCTCAACTGTAAACAGGATAGGGCTGGGTTGTTGTTTTGTTGTTGTTGCTTTTTTGTGTGTGTGTGTGTTTTTGTTTGTTTGTTTGTTTTTGTTTGTTTCCTTTTTTGTTGTTTTTGGTGGTTTGTTTTTGTTTTGTTTTGTTTTCTGTACATGAGGAACAGAGTTCATTAGTTAGAACACAGAAAGAGTAGATATGAAGGTGGGTAACTGTATAATAGCTCTGTTTATCCTTAAAATAAATGCAGATTCTAATGACACCCCATTATTTAATGTGTTTCTCCATCTCTCTCAAACCCCAAAGATAATTTTTCAATTTCTCTACCATATTTTTCTGGTTTAAGAGCAGATGACTAATTATGCTTCTATAAACGTTGTTTTCCTTTGAAACGGTAATCACTTACTTTGTCAGGCTTTTCCTATTATGGTGCATTTTCAGAGCACTTAAAGTATAACTTGTTAGTTAAACAAAACAGGAAGCTGATTTGACTGGCCGTGATGAGACCACAAGTGGCCTCAAACTAAAAATTATTTAGATGAAGATTTTCTTAAAAGCTGGGCTGGTGGCTCTGCTTCCAGCACTGGTACTGTCACATGTAGGAACTATTCAGCCTGCTCAAGGGCAGCTTTTGCTGCTTTACAGTAAGAGTTAAAATATTACTGTTTAGGGTGCCTTTCCCTTCTGTTGGTGGAGGGTTGGAAGCACTGCCAAGCCACTGAGTGTAAAGCTACTCTTTTTGCCTTCGTCGTGGACAAAGATGTGGAAGAAGGAATTAGCCCACCTACTAAGTAATTATTTATCTTTTGTTATTTTGATTCCTTTCAAAATCAAAGACTTACTCCTGGCAGACAAACTTTTATTCATAATGGAAATCATACAGCTGGAAAGAGTACGTGCAGAGCAGCATTAACTTTTGCATTCCCTTGCCCCAGTGGTCTTCAAACTTGATTTTCTCCTTATTTTTTTGCTATTTTGGACCCCTGGAGCACTGCCACACCAAGCTGCAATATAGCCTGCACACCGCAGGCCAGGGCTTAAAAGACCTTAATGCGCTCTACCTCACAAGACTGGAAAGGTGAAACGAGCCTGATTCACTCTTGCTTTTTCTCTGCTGGAATGCACATCAGCGAGCACAAGGACAGGAGCTTGCCTAAAACCGCCAGGGGATGGCTGACATGAGGCGCTGCAAGGAAAGCTGCAACGTGGACCTGTCTTCCTCTCTCAGAAATGCAAAACTAGCTTGGTCTCCAAGCAGCATCCAGGGCTGAGTGAGATAAGGCAATGCCACAACACAGACAGGTACAGGCAAGTTGAATACCCACCCAACCAAACTGAAGTTCCTCCCCTCTGGGGGAAGCAGTGAGAAGCATGGAGGCACTGACCTGGCCTGGCCTTTCCCAGAGTAGGTCCTTCCTCAGCTCCTCACCACGAGCATAAGGGGTGGAAGTGACATTTTACTGGCCGTGTCTTGGCGACATGAACTACAAGCTGGATTGACACCAGAATACAGAAACTTGAAATGACTTCCACATTTAGAAAGCATGATAGAGAGTTAGAATACATTCAGTGTACAATGAGCACATGCCAAATTATTTTGGGAAGTGTAAAAGTGTGTGTTATTAATATTGAACAAATTATCATCGTGGATGATGGGGTGTTCATCTTCTGTTCCCAATAAATCTGCTCTTCTTGACACTACTGTTGCTTCCACTGTCCTAATACAGGCAAAATGTCAGCTGAGGTCAGCTGAGTCCTGAATCAAGACTGCAGACTTGGCTTGATGTGCACAAACTGCCTGATGCCAGCAGGTGAAATTAAAGAGAACAGTGAAAATACCCACAATGTGCAGGTTAAACCCCCACTGCTATCAAATCAAGTGTAATTAAGAAGTCAGATCAACAAAGACGGTGGATGGATCTCACACTGCAAGTAAAATGTCTCCTTCTCCTTTCTGTTTCCCTAGAGTAGATCATATTTCTCTGTAAAGAAGGCCAATTTTTTTTGTCTGCCTGTTCTTTTATCGTGGTGTCTTAAGATATAGCCATTTTTGTTAACTTTTTGTCATCCTGGATGTTCCCACTTGGGACTGTAGAGATCAAATTAACCACTTCTCTGCACAGGCTGGAGACAGACAGGCATCATTGTTCTTCAGCTTAGGTCACTGGCAATTTTGCATCAGAAGATTCCTCCTATATAAAATAGAACTGGACTTTAGTTTGAGAGCTTTGACATCTGAAGAAGTACTCACCTGCCCTTTCCTAAAACAAGGTAGCACAGCCCATGTTGTAGAGCTTACTTTCCCTGAAGTCCAGCTTGGAGCTGGAGGCCACTCCAGCAGCACAGTAACTCTGCTGTCCTGTGTTCTGGCATGGAGTCTAGGAAAGGCATCCCAAATGTCCTTTACACAACTCCCTTCTTCTGAAACAACAAACCAAGAATCAATATTCTCTAGGATAATGGTGTGGATGCTTACACCCATAATATTAGAGCAGTTGGAACCATTTAGTGGTTTTTGAGAGACCCTGAGGTTTGCCAGCAAATCCCAACTTCATTGTGATTTGGTCTTGGATTTATTGCACATTCTTAACCATTATTATTTTTAAAGGCCTAAATGATAATGGTATTTAAACAGCTTTCATTTTTCTGCTTTGACATCTCTCAGTGCTAGCAGTCAATGGGATGCATGAATGTGAAACTAATATTGGTATCAAAGGAAATCACAGCATTTGCTGTTCAGGGGATGCTCCAATGAGGTTTTTTTCTGCTAGCAATGCCAGGTAGCAGTGATGGGAAACATTCAGCAGGTGTGCACTTAACATGAACTTGCTAGAGAGATAAAGAAGTTTTGTTATTAAAACAGGCGTTTCTTACTAATAAAATTCAATTAGCATGTCAGCCTTGACTTCAGGCACATTCTAAAGGAAGTGTCAATTTAATAATCACTCTTTAGTTTGAAATGTCATTCCTACTCTGATTACAAGTAAACGCTGTAACAACTATAATTAAGAGGGTTTGGAGAAAGTGAGTTAGCTTGCAGTTTTTAAATTCTATTTTGCCTGCACTCCATGATTTGCAGCACCACGTGGAGTCCAGTTATTCCTTTTTCTACCAATAAAACTCACTCCTGCAGGCCCTGCATTTCCTCTCCTTAAAGCAGTGACTAAAACAGTGGGGTCATAGTTTAAGAGTGAAAAGGTTTATGTTAATACAAATATTAACAGCTACCAGGAAGAGCAGTAGCAGGCTGGATCAGTGTAAGCTGGTGACAGCACATGAGTGCCTGGGGAAATCCAGTTGGACAGGAGAGAGAGATAAACACAATCACTGCTCTAATGCCTGTACGTGTCCTCACCAGGAGGTGTGAGGGAAATAGCCCTACTGAGAATCCTAAAATTCTCCTTTTCAAAGAGCAGTGAGGAAAAAGGGTGCCCAAGCCTAGAGGAAAAAAGAAAATTCAGATTGCACGGGGTTAGTGGTGATGGCAAAGGGGCAGCAATGGCCTATTTGTGAGCATTGGGAGCGATCGCAGGGGCAGGGATGAATGGGCAGTACTCATATCTGTACCTATCCATACCTGTTCACGTAACATCTCCTTGAAGAGACTTGCAGTCTCTTGCATGCTTTGTCAACGCTTCTATAGCTGATTGTGCCAATAAATTCATATGGAACTAGAAATAAGAAGATGTGTGCCTCAGTACATTAGTAGTATTCCCCTAGAAGGCCAGATCACATTGAAGGATGAAATTAACTCCATGTCCCAAACAGAAAAGTGTTTTGGGAAACATAGGATGTATTGTCAAAAGCTGAATTACCAGCCTTTTGCCTGACTAAGCCATTCAAACCCAGGCATCCTCTTCAGAAAACGTATTTCCCAGCTAAAATCTTAATGCCCCATGGTTTGGACATGGTCTTAACACGTTCCTGATGAAACAAACTGGCAGGGCTGAGAATCTGAAATGAGCAGATCCAGACTCACAGACAATGGCCCTGGCTGTGCTACCTTCCTGCCTTATGGGCTTTTACCTTTAATGTGGTCTTGGTGTGATCAATGAATGTGTCACTGTCAGGTTTAAGTGCAGAATTGTAGCTGAACCTTGAAGGGAGTTTCCGAACAAGAATACTTTTAGCTAGCCTAAGTGGGTACAGGTTTGGCAATGTTCTGTGTGTGACATCTTTGCTGAGAATAAGTAAGTGATATACTTTGGGGCGGGGGGGAGAGGGGGTGGCGCAGCTAGCATCAGTGATGACAGATGCCACATTATGGTCGAAAGGCCACAACTTCATTAATATGATGCCTAAAGGCATTCTCCTGACTGCTGTGGGAAGGGGAGGAAATGACAATAGCCTACAGCACTAATCAGCCTCTCCTCCCTTTCTGGCTCTGCAGAACAAGACATACTACAGCAGGCCAGAGTAGCCCTCCCAAATTTGGTGAGATTGCCTAATCCCAATTCCCTGTTTCCTGTGGCTTGCTGCAGCAGGAAAACAGATTCCTTCTCATCTGCCAATGGTCCTGCCCTCTGTCTTCATCAGCTTGAATATCCCCTAGCTGGTGGTGTTGTAAAATCCTACCTCAGCAAGGATATCAGCAGCAAATGCATGCCAGGGGATGAGTACAGCTGGGGTGTGGGGCTGGGAACCTGCACAGCAGCTGTTGTGGGTTATGACCAGGTGCCTGCCAGCAGCAGCACTGGTGGGAGGTCAAGTAGGACCTTCCTTCTACACTTTTTGCCCACTGTTCCACCCCCATATTTTATGTGTCTCTCAAGCAAACTGTTGTGCAGTCTTTCATTGCCATGGGTGAGAGCCAATGCCATGCATAGCAGCATCCCAACCTAAATTTATGGCAACCAAGGCTCATGCACATGTGAGAAAGAAGTACAGTCCAGTAGGAGGCTTTTCCTGCCATAAATAAGTACATAAGGAACTGTTTCACATATTCCGCTCATGACTGATATATTTTCTGACATGTCTTAATCTCTGAGATCTGTAAGTGCTTCTTGAAATCTGCTGATGCGGAAGGTTGGTCAAGGCTGACGCATTCACAAATTAATACCCTGGGGAATACTCTCGAGGTTTAACTTCATCCCAGGGAAGTTATCCTCCCTGGGCTGCCCCTACAGTCAGTGTGTAGGGACAGGCCCCTTTGAGGGGCACTTCAGAGCTGAGGCCCAACTTTAAGCATGCAAAATCCCACATGGAATTTTTTTCCTCTCCTTCAGCTACAGAGGGAGCCTCCAGACACTCATCCCTTGAGGCTGAGTTTAACCTTTGGGACTGTTCCCACTTACTATATCTGCTGTTGAACTGACACACCAAGAGCAACCCCATGGGCTGCCGAGAAGCTGCTGCATTTGGTTTTGCACCACCCAATGTTACTGATGGAAAAAATACAGTAGGTGCGTGACTGGGGCAAGGCATTACCTGACCCTCTGGCACCTGCAACGATAGGAGCTGTATTCTGACCAAGGAAACTGAGATGTCATCTCTACCTGCCTGGTAGAAGCTATGTATGGAGTCTATTCTGTTTGCAATTAAAGACTAAGAAAAATGGCAACGTCCGCACTCATGGAGGGAAGGACAAAAATGCAATGAGGCCTTTAAAATGAAGATATCCTCCGTATGGTGGAGATGCACAGACTTGGCAAGACCTGCTTCCATTAAACAAGTCCACTCATGCGTGGATTTGCACTGCGTGCATTTTGTGCTGCTACATACAGAAGTCACACAGTTCTCATGGGACTAGTAGTGTCTTCAAGGTGAGTTGCACCTCTCCAAGATTGGGATGGAGAGAGACCATGGAGCCTATGGTAATGTGTAGTAACAAAGTTGGAAAAGTAAAAGCAGAGCAAGTGTTGGCTCCTGGTAGCTTTGCTGAGGACGAATAGGGATACCCTGCAAGAACCAAAGCATTGTTTTCAAGGGAAGGAAGAGAGCTGCACAGTTCCTGTCCTGTTCTGGTCAGACATTACATGCAAACAGAAGGCTGTGGTAAGGCACAGTCTAAAATCCTGCCTCTTGCAGCTTTTACTTGTTGTGAATGGCCCAGTCCAGTGGCTCAGTGTGGTGCCCAAGAAAGAGGTAGGAGGAGTGTCTGAGATGCTTTCCTAGAGGCAGTTCCTGCCCCTGCCTGAGGAGTGCTATAATGCTGTTTCCAACAGGTTTGACACATGTGGTCCATTTCTCTTGATCCCCCACCAGTGTGGACAACTGGTACTCTCTTTCTGTAGCATCAAAACTTAACCACACTCTCCTCCTTTATGAATCTCAAGTGAAATAGTAAAATACCTTTCAGTCGCTTATAAATAATGTGCCGTGACTCCCCACAGGTGGGAAGAGCAGTACAGTCTGTGCTCCATTACCAGGGCTAAAAGACACCCTGCTGCAGAAGAAACTGAGGAGTATGGGGTACAAATGCCCCAGTGATTTTAAAAGCAGCTCCACTCTGGTCCAAGAAGTCTTGCTAGTGCTGCTGGAGCACTGCCCCTGGAACTGTGACAGTTCTCACGTCCCTGCCCCTGTCCCACTGGCCCAAACCTCAGCCTCTCCAGGAGGTGTGGAGAGGCGGCACTGAGACTGGGGCAGGCAGCGCAGGCTCTGTGCCCTCCTCTCCCTCTGAGCACAAGGCCAGGACCGCCCATTTCAAGTCAAGTTAGAAACTTGAGTTAAGACTCATGCTAGCTCTGTGGGGTGGTGTGTTCCCCTTCCCAGAGGCAGAGCATGGAGGCACATGAACTGTCCATTCCAAAAAGCCAGCAGCAGGGCCAGCAAAATTTGTCAGCTCAGACTTCCAGCTCTGCAAAAGGAACCATATCCACCCTTCACATCTAAGTTTGTCCCAGGAGGAGGTTGCTGTGCCCACAGAGCCCAGGGTGCATCCATCACCAGGTTGGAAGCAACACTCTCTCCAGCACAGATATCTGCAACTTAGATTATTTGACCAGAGGTAATTGAAAGCTGACTGTATGTGGTCATGTAATGACAGACTGTATCACAACACATGTGTGCAAGGATGACAAGTCAAGGTCAAGTGGGCAAACTTATGCTAATATTTCCTTGCTGTGGAAGGCCTGCATTTGCAGCCACTTGGCTCTCCTTTTACGGTAGCTCTTTCTGTGGTATCTGCTCTGCATATTTACCACCAATAATTTACAGTTTATGTTCAGATTTCATGCCTCCTCATTAGGCACGTTCAGTTTTCAGGACTGCATGTGAGCAAGCTCAGCTGTCCTGCATCTGAAACAGTGCTCCTTGTCTGACTAGAACCCAGATTTTGCCAACACCTTCTAAGAATCTGGGTGCCCAAGTGCATCCACTTGACTTCAGAGGGTGCTGTATCCACTGCAGTGCCCTGAGAGGTGACAGTGGTGGCCAGGCACCAGCCTCCTGCAGTGGTCGGGCCTTGCTGATTTGGGTTCCTTTTGCCCCTCTCTGCATCTTTTCCATCTTCTTCGCACCTGAGCAGTGCTCCCGCCGGAGGGGAGACAGGCTGGGGCAGAGCGGGAGGGGCAGAGGAAAAGAGTCGCCCCGGCCGGGCCGAGGTCTGCCCGGAGCAGCTGCCCCCATCTGCCAGGGTCCCCCGGCTCCCCTGCCGGTGCGGCGCGGCGGACCCTGCAGCGCCTCCCCGCGGCGGCGGCCGCTCAGCACCGCCCCGGTCCCCGGCCCCCGCCCCACCGCTCTCTCTCCCGGGCGGGAGGTTCCGCGGATCGCTCCTCCTCGCGGCCGCGGGATTCCTGTCTCCGGGTTTTCGGGCCGCCCCTTCACACCCGCCGCCGGAGCGGGACGGCGTGCGAGCGAGCGAGGCGGCGCGGATGCGCCCCGGCTGCCCGCGGCGGCAGCGGCAGCAGCAGCAGCAGCAGCGGCGGATGCTCGGCGGCGCGGCGGCCGCTCCGCAGCCCAGGAGCCCCGCGGGGTGAGAGAGCGACGCGATGAGCCGCCCGCCGGCGGCTGCCCGCGAGTGACGGCGGTGGGGCAAGGAGCGGCGGCGTGGAGGAGGAGGAGGAGGGCAGCGATCTCCGCTAGTGCCCGCGGGAGCCCGGGAGAGCCCCGACCGAGGGTTCAGCCATGCCCTTCGCCAAGCGGACCGTGGAGCCGCAGCGGCTGTGCCGGCGGCAACCCGCCGCCTCCGTGTTGGAGGAGAGCTGGGGCGCGGAGCCGCCGCTGCGGGACCCGCCGCCGGAGGAGCCGGGAACGGCGGGCGAGGGCTCGGAGGCGGCCGGCGGCGGGGAGAAGGAGGCGGCGGCGGTGCTGATGGTGCTGGACCTCTGCTCGGTCAGCAACGTGGCCCTTTCGCGGATCCTCCGGCAGCTCTCCGACGTGGCCCGGCATGCCTGCACCCTCTTCCAGGAGGTCGAGGCTGACATCCAGGGCACCCACCGCCGCGTCCGAGCGCTGCACGGTCGCATCGCCGGTCTCCAGGGCGCTGTGCGCGGCCTCGACCCCAAGCAGGAGGCAGTGCGTAAGTACCGCGGGATGGGCCGGACCGGGGCGCCCGGCGGGGGAAGCCACACCCCGGTAGCCCGCCGTGCAAAGTTTGGGGTAGGAGCCGATGGGAAAGGTGCCCCGGCGGCAGGGTGGGAAGGGACCGTGCTGTGCCGGGGGAACGCGGGTCGGGTCGGTGGGCGCCGCGGTGATGCCGGCAGGAGGGATGATGTCAGTGGTTTGTGCCTTACGTAAGGAGCTGCCTGGCGAGGCTCTCGGGGCGCATCTTCTGCAGCCGAGGGTTTGGCCGTGAAGGAGGCCGGGGTCTGTCTGCGGCGACCCGGAGGATGGTGGGGATAGACATGATCCCCCGTCCCCGGGCATCTATGGGTTTTCTCCCTTTGCCTGCCTGTCCCCCTTCCCGGATGGGTTTGTCGTCCCCTTAGAAGTGTCACTGACTTCCTGATCGAAATTTTAAGCTCTTAAGTAGAAATAATAAAGCTGCTTCGTCGTTAACCAACTTTCAGGGCCATAAAATAAGGAAGTTTGGTTAATGACTTCTTTCTGTTTAAAGAGTGGCCCTGAAGAGCCGGCGGGGGGGCGGAGAGGGGAGGGGAGGGAAGAAAAAGATCAAGGCAATATGCGATTTATGTTATGAGCAGTAAGTGCTTGAATCCTGCTTCTTCTTCACCCGAACTGTAACAGCGGTGACAGGCTCCGTAGTCCTAACAGCTGCTGATTTCTGCTGAATATGTCTCCTGTTCACAGCATTGTAATGATTTCGTACTCTCACTGGCGCATATGTTTCCTGAGCGCTTGCGAATATGTATTTTTTTGATAGGTAGGGCTGTGGATTGGAATTCTAGAATAACAGAGGTTGGTGTTGATCCTGTTCTCTTAATATCTGGTTTAGGAAAAGTGATAGCTTCCAGGGAGAGTTTGGCTTAGTTTTTGCCTTCTGCTGTTCCTCTCTAGATCTCGAGTACCTTCAGTAAGCACAGTGAAGTAAGTTTACACTGGGGTAGATGAGAACATGCCCTCTTATAGGTGTTTTTAATGAACGTGCCATTTAAAAAATTGTGCTCTGGGTTTTCTCCCCTTTGGAGGGGTGTGGAAATATAAGTCACTCTTTTAGGATCACTGAAGCTGTACTGATTAACAGAATCAAGCCTAAGTATTCAGCAGTATTTAAACTAAATCTTCGGCAGCTATAGAGTGACTTTGCTGGTGATATATTAATACACATCAACCGTAGATCAGACCGAGGGAGGCTTTCTGTGATTTCAGGACGAGCGTGCAATCAGAGCAGAGTGCTGGGCTGTGATTGGAAACTGTGGTGAGAAGCAAGCTTGGCCAATGTAGTGAGGGAACTGTCTGAGGAAATGAAACTCTTTGTATCACATTCTCATCTGTAAGTCTTTTGAGCTGAGTAACTAACTGTGGGTATACGCTAATGTAAGTGAGAGCAGAGCTTAGCCTTTCTAATCTGTATGGCTTTTTTTCTTTCTGGATTGTGCAAATGCAGCTTGTTTTCAAATCACAGTGCAAAACCTTGATACTGCAGCACAATTATGTCATGCACTTAATTAGAGAGTCTGGCTTTCCCCCTGTGATGATAAATGCAGAATCCGCTTCTTTGGTGCTCTTCTGTTTTCTTTTAAATCCTTCTTTCTTTAGGATGGGAGACACTTTTGATCATGATCTTCCCCGTGTCTGCCTGCTGTTCCTCTTCCCTCCTGTATAATGTACAGCAGAGTGGCACTGATAGAGCTGTGGATGTCCCTCGGTCTGGCCAGCCAAGGGCTCTTCCACAGTGCTGGGCTTTGCCACTATCCATCCTCCCATAGGCGTGTGTCTCTCTTCCAGCTACACAGCTACTCACAGGCACATCGCCCAGTCCTCATCACTTCTCTCCATGCAGTGCTGTGCATTATGTGCTTTAAAGTCTCCATACCGACCCAATGTGTGTGAGCAGACAACTTCTTTGCATGCTCCGGCTGCTTTTATTCCCCATCCAGTGTTGGACCAGCACAACTGCATTTACATAGCTCTATGTCTGAATGTCTCAGCTGAGACCTGGACCTGAACAGCACCATTCTGCACATCTCCTCACATCCCCCAAATCCATACATGTCCACAGCAACACCTCCCTTTGGCCTCCAGACTGCTCACTGTTCCAAGGGCCAGATAAAACTGCATAGCGGTGAACTGCCCATCCTCGTTGTAGTATATAATCATAGCATGATGTCTCCTTTATGGGCTGACACCTTCTGCTTTATTATTACTTTCAGTAAGACTATGCTAATGTTTGTTTTAAGCATGAAGTGCCTACAAAATTAACTCCTGACTGTGTTGCACTCAAAGCACTGCACCCAGTTGTTCTTTTGAAACCAAAGAACAATTGCAGGTGGTCACAGGTCTGCCCAGGAGCTTACCAGCATCACACTAAGGCATACTGACTTCTACCTGCTCTGGCAAACATCAGCATGATAAGGTGGCCTCTGGGCTGTCTTTTGGCTGTCCAGCCCAAATGACACATCTGAGAATAACCAAGAACTGGCTGGAGTTTTGGACTTGCACTACAAGGAGCGAGTTGGTGACCAGTATGCAGCCACTGCACCCATGGTATGACTGAAATGGTCACATAGAGCTTGTTACATATCAGGAGTCTGGAGGTGCTGGGCAGCTTGGCACATTGACCAAGATGCTGTGTACAGTATGTTAGGTCCACAACAGTTCAGCCCAAGAACATGCTTTTTAAGGACTCAGTTTAAAACTACTAGGGTACCTTGCCACAGTGAGATATTCTTGATGTTCTAACACCAAGTGCAGCACAGTGATTTGAGAATAATGCTACCAGACATGCCCTAGATACTGAGCTGTGACATTGGAAGGCCTTTTTCTCTGTGCCTCATAAGGCAGCTGGATTCTGAGATTCCCTTGTGAAGGCATAGGCTGGGTGAGGAAAAGGAAATAATGGGCTAATGCCATCTCAGGAACTACTGGAGCCAGTGGTTAGTAAGGCATCCCTACCTCCATTCCTTGGTCAGAATGCTATTCCTTGGCAATCGCAGAGATGATACCAAGGGGAAGGGGAGCAGGAAAGGAGCTTTCTTGAAAATAGCATACTGTACAGTTTAGCATGTTATATTTTATATTGAAAGTTATATATTGTTGCATTAGAATAAAACATCTATGTTGGGCTCCGGGAATATTAACAGAAAATTGAAATTAATTAAAAACGACATTTTTCCAGTAATGCTTATCATTACTGCTGTCATTTTCATGAGGCATTAACATTCTCAACTATGTTGCTATTGAAGTGGTGAACATTTGCAAGACTGTGTATGCTTTGCTTCACGAAAGTACTTAAGCTCCTCTGCTGAGCTACTGGTGAGGATATTTACCTATGTGTTGCTCTTTTGTTTTTGGCACTGTTCAGAAAGTGTGATTCGAAAAATCTTGTTAGGCACAATAAAGGATTGATTCTGGACAGTCACAAGCAGGTCATCTTCAAAAACTCAAGGTCTCTCGCCTCTGCCTTCCCAGATGCTGCTTGTCCTTTCATCTTTCTTATAAGCCTCTGGCCAGCTAGCATCTTGCAAATATGAATCCTTCCCCACCCTCTGACTGGAAGAGAAACAAGGGTGAGAAATGTTTTCCTACTCAGCTCCTAAACTAACTACTTTGCCCTTCTGCCACTCCAAGTACTTTACTGCTTTTCATCATGAGCAGCTCCAGGGTCTGCTTCTAAAGCAGAGCCATGTGGGAATAACATGATTGTTGTCAGTCTGGCAGTTGCTTAGGGTTTGCTTATTGCCTGCAGGAGAACTGAGCAGTGTGGTACTGCCCAGTTTTATTATTAGATGCTTGATTATCTTGGTAATACAGAAGTGTAGGAGAAGTGCTGGATTTGTGTGTAGACTCAGGTCTCGATGCCTCTCCTGTTATTTGGAAAGATGATTTCTCAGTCTAGGGGACTACAGATCTGGCAGTCTAAGTGGAATATTGTACTTTTCAGAAACTGGTGATGTAAGCCATCTTGCTTTCTGAATAATCAGCAATGACCGGGCAGCAGATTTTGAAAGCCCTATTTAACAAGATCCTCTTTGCACCCTGGCATCCCGGAGAATTCCACACATTCCAGGCTTTTTTTTTTTCTGAAAGCATCAATGTGTTACCAGTAGCCAGTCTTTCTAAACGCTGTATCGTTTCCAGAGGTTGCCTGCTATATCTTCATTGCTCCACTTTTCCATTCCTGATTTTCCTCCGTGCTTGCAGTCAGTGATCCAGCTGCTCAGAAGTGTGGGGATCTCCCAGGTTACTCGGCTCTTCAGAGGCCCCCAGATCTCTGCAGTGAGCTCCCCTGTAGGTTTCTCTTCTTTCCTAAAGTGTCAGTATTGAGATAAAAAAGACAGCTGTGAACAGGTTCGTTATCATTTTAAGCTCTGCATTAATTTATTCTGTTTGTTTGAAGTATGTTACTGAGAACAGCCTGGCTAGTTTCACTTTTGCTTTTAGTCTGTTTCATCATACTTTTTAAGTGGTTTTGTTTTGATTTTGTCTGGTTTAGAGTTTTAGGGAGTGGTGTGTGGTGGTGCCTTTTTTTTTTGCACCCTGATATAATGCTCTTCTGTTTGGGTTTTGAGCACCACAGGGAAATGTTTAATCCATTGTAAGGTTTTTATGTGCCTTCTGCCACAATCCTGTAATTTTAAAAAAAAATATGTTGGACCCAAAGCTCATCAGATAATTACTCTCCTCCTTGTCTTAGTATACTGAAGGCTCAATCCCTGCTGAAATGGAATGTAGAAACCTTAATGCTTCCATGTCAGGATACAGCTGCATTTTAAGGACATCCCAGGCTTTTGGTGAGCAGAGATCTTCAGGCAGGTACATAAGACCTTGGGAGTCTCAGTGCCATATTGAAAGAAAAAAGAAGCAAGGGGAAGTTCAGTAGATAAGTGAGCGCTTTATCCCAGCTTCACAAAATCTTCAAGAATTTAAAGTTCCATATTCATTGTATGGATTTTCTGTTGCACTGAGGCACAACTGTAGACTTCCATGGGTTGGATATATTTACATAAAAATATTTTGAATACTGCTGGAGACAAATAAGAACAGATTTCTAGCTTCCTTTAATTCTGTATTATAGTGCTTTATAGTGTATAAGCATATCCAACTGTAAGTGTAGTTAAAGTTTTAGAGGTACACACTAATGTAACCCAGGGGACATGAGGCACAAGGGTGTATTCAGAGCTATCTTTGTACATTGAAATCCTATTAATTGGCAAAGCCTTGTTGAGTGCAGAATAAAACCAGAAGAAAGGCAATTGTATGCTGGATGTAGTAATTCATCACCCTCATGGTTGTGTCCTGCACCTGCCCAAATGAAATGACACATCCTCTTCACTTGTCATTTTGGAAAAGAAAGAAAGGCTTTTGGCTTTAGTTGCTAGCTGCGTTTTTTGGGGGGTTGTGCTGGTTGCTGTGTACTTGTTCATGTTAGAGAACTCGCCTCTCTGATGCACTTGACTGTAGTTTGCTCTTGAATGCAAATAACCCAAGTTGTGGGTGTGGGAAAGTTGGAGAACTTCATCAGTGCTCAGCTTCTTCTAAATGCAGAGGGTTGATGGCAAGTTAGCAGAGTCGAAAGGAGCAAGAGGCCAAAGCATCCGCTTTCCTGCTTACCTTTACTGCTGTCAGAACAACAAAGGAACAGAGGAAGAAAAACCTGCTCATGTAAGCATCCCATACCTTACCGCAACATTAGCTAGAGCACCATTAGATAAGAGTACTGTCACTTAGGAGAAAGATTCCTTATCTTTGTTTACAGAATAGCAAAAGAAGACCTTCTACACAAGAATGGGACCATTCAGAGGCTGGGCCTGAGATATTTTTTTCTCATCCATTTAGTATGTAATAGAGGGTAACAGGAAGGAATTTGTGAGGTGGCTTTGGCAGGGGTGTGATGCTTTGGAACTTGTCATCTTCAGTCACATTGGCTTGTGGAAAGCAAACTCCAGCCTCTTTGCAGATAAAAGCAGTGTGTAAAATCCTTTGTCCTGCAGAGGTCAGTGAGACTTTTGGTGGAAAGACTCTGAGAGCCCAGTGCTCAGGTAGACTCCCTGGCCTTTATCTGGCACAGCCTGATAACAGATGAATAGCAGACAGCTGTGATTTTCCTCTGAAGCCACTCCCTGCTATATAGATGTAAATCTTCAGAAATTTTGCTGAATCTCATTTACTTGGCCTTGCATTGGTATATTAATAGTATAGAAGGCCTTTGCCATTCTATAGCGTCTTGCTTTTCATCCCACGACTGGTACTTAAAC
Organism: Nesoenas mayeri; assembly: GCF_963082525.1. Classification (NCBI taxonomy): domain Eukaryota; kingdom Metazoa; phylum Chordata; class Aves; order Columbiformes; family Columbidae; genus Nesoenas; species Nesoenas mayeri. The sequence continues at coordinate 106,176,483 of NC_137541.1, forward strand.
TGATGTAACAGGTTTGAACTGCTTGGGCATTTTGTTGCTAGATGGCAAGCCTGCCAGTCAAAAGGCCTGATATCCAAACATATTCAAAGCTGAATTCGCACCTCACTGCAGCTATATAGCTGCGTAATCTCATCATAATCATTAGTGGAATTTCTTCCTTGTTCATACTCCAGAGCCAAGCAAGGGTCTCCAGTGGGTTTATTAGAAATCCTGGTGGAGATGGGTTAACTCATTTAGGACCAATGAGATCTTCTTTATGCAGGAGTAAAATTGCAGAGAAGATAGAATCAGGCCCGTAAGAGACTTAGACTTACTATGGATCTGATGGTTTAACAAATATATCCAACAGCCCATTTGAAACTCCATGCTTCTATATAAAAACCTTTATAATTTGATGTATGTGTTCATACAGAAACATAAGGTGAGTTTTCCAGTGAAATCAATGGAGTAATTTCTACTTCTGGTTAGTTCCCTTGCTGATACAGGAGAGATGTGGAGATTAAGAAATAAGCGGACTCTGAAAACTTACTGAGGGCATGTGGAAGTCATTCACCTGTTGATTTAGATGCATAAAAGATGGTAGTTTCCCTTTGTGAAAGATTAAAGACCTGGAGTGTTTCCAAAACACTCTTGCGTAGTTTTCAAATGTTCTTGGACTGAGGGAAGGACTTTCAGGAAGCACATAGAAATACCCAGTGCAACGGTGCCACTCAGCTGCTCTTCTGGATCAGCAGAATCAGGTCTTGTTGACATTCCTGATGTAGGTTTACCTGTTTGTTCTGTGGCTTCAGTTTCAAGGATCAGATTGTGGCTGGTCTGGTAGAGATATGCAAAGATGGGGAGAAAAGAGGGGCAGCCGGCTCTTACTGCTGCCTGGCGTAAGCTGGTCCCAGCCTCTCCTTGTCCATTCTAGCAAAGGCAGGGTTCTTCGTTGTGGCTCTTTAAAGGCAGCACCTGGCTCTTCCTCTCTCCAAACTGGATAGCAAAAGAGATGGAGTGTAGGGGAGTGCTGGCTGTTTAAAAAAGCCCGTAATCTGACATATTTCCTTCACACGTGCCTGGATTTATTGTACCCAAATCAAGCGGAGACCCCCAGGGAACTCTTAAAAGCAATGTTATGATGCCCAAAGAGGAGAAAAAAAATATGACCAGCTGATGGGAATAATACACACATGCATTTTAAAAGCGTTGTTGCAGGGCTGTGTGGTCTTCTGAGTCAGAGAGCTAGTATTTTCAAAAGCTGCTCTTTCCAATCACTTGATATCTCCATGTAATCAGAGGCTGACATCAGACTCTCGATTGGAACTACTTGAGCTATTAGGCTGTGAAGAGCAGAAACTCTCTGTGTTACTCATTGTGTATGCGGGGGGAAGGTTTTTTCACTTTCTTTGATGTATTAGCATCAAGAGAGGGAGTCTTTGCTTCATTCCTAATTGCTTCTCGTCTTTGAATTTATATACCAATATGTAAGTAACTGCAAAGGGAGATAGCAGAATTTATAAAAAGTTCAAAAAGGCAGGGCTTAGAGCATGATTAAAATAAAAGATAGCATACAGCGTGTGCTGTTTTTAGCTGAAATATCTCCCTAGAATACTTTCCATTTACATTCTCATTATATGTAACTGCTTCAAATGCACTGCTTAGTTTAACAACTGGCATGTTTTTAGGGTAGATTTTATAGTAGATATACACCCACTGTGTTCTTAACTCAAGACTTTAAATTGCAGTATCTGTATTGGACAATCTTTTCTTATACCTTCTTGGCTGAAGGCAGGAAGAAAGCAATAGTGATGGGAACCTAATTAAGCCTATGGTTTAATTACACCAGGAGCTGTGTGCTTGAAATGCCGCTAGACTCAATGAGTGCTGCGTGGCACTGCCACGTTAAGTCCCAGCAGAGAATGACATATTTTTTTTTTAATAGGATCACTGTAATTCTTACAAAGCCACCGTGGTTTTCTCTTTCTTTTCAGCTGCCAAGGCAGTTGGAGTTTGAACTATAGGCACTCAGACCGAGTCCCTGAGAAAGTTCGGAGGAGCTGTCTTGCTAGCGTGTGCATGTGATTAAGGAGAATGAGCATAGGGCGGTGTGTTTGTGCTATAAATATGCATAGCTTCTTCAGGCCTCTACAGCTTTTCCCCCTGCCTTCTCAAAGTTTTTTTGAAGGCACAACTGGGTTCTCTGTGCCTGCTCAATTTTGCCTGCCTTTTTTTTTTTTTAATATTTTTCAAAAAAGGTTTCTATAAGGGTTGTTCTCTTCAGGTGGTCTGTGACAGCCCATGATTGCAGAAATCAGATCTTATTGATGATGAATCTCAGGATAGGCAGCAGTAACTCACTTTGATGCTCAAAGGCAAACTTTTTCGAAGATGGTGTACATGTTATTCTGCATTCAGTATTTAGTGAGATGTGATAAAGGGTAATTAGATTTTAAGGGAAATGAGAGATTAATTATGATTAAATACATATCACACAAATCAGAGTGGCTCCAAAGAGCAGGTACCAACCAGCTCTAATTTTTTTCCCAGCAAGGTTTGTTTATTTACTTGCAGGAAGAAGAGGGCCAGTTCTTGGCACAGGCATGTTCTTTTCTTTAGCGAAGCAGTTTCTGGTGAAGTGTTGTGTACAGGAGGATAGTCAAGAAATATATAAGGATTTATTTCTTAAAAAGAAAACCATATGTCATGGACTGACCACTGACTTTTGCGTACGCTGGAAGCTACATAGCTCTGCACAGTCCAAGTTTTGAATGCAAGCATTTTTTAAAATTTTTTTTTAACCCTTTTGGTACTTGGGAAGGTGAATTTCTTATACTTATCCAAAAACCTCTTCTGGCTGCACAGCACAGCCTCTGCTGCTTTGAGCTGTGCTAAACACAGCTCCTCTGGCCTTCCTGTACCCCAGCAGTTAACATCATCGCAGAGGCTCCTATCTCAGCATGCTGAAGAGATCTCACCTCCCATCCCATATTGACTCTGTTCTGCTACCATAAGTATTGCTGCAGGAACCTGAAGGCTTGGTCTCTGCTGCATGTTGCCTGAAGCCTTGCACACAGCATGCCAAAGTTAAGTTTTTCCCATAGGATGGATTATTCTGACAACACCATTTTTAGCCTGGTTTCTTATCGAAACAAGCATTAAGGAATAGCACACTCTGTGTGTTTATAGCAGGGGAGGTGGTGGTTACACTTGTGTATTTCATACCAGTCATTCAGAAATTTTATATCTTTTATTCAGGTATGATTTCAACTACATTGCCACAGTGTAAAAATCATAAAAGAGGCTGCCAGGTAAAGGAGAGAACAGACTATTCCAGCTGCATTTGAAAGAAGGGCTTGTTCTTTATTGGACAGTAGAAAATCCACCAGGGAAAGAATCCTATATAAATGTTTCAACCCTATTAAAAAAAAAGTGCTCCAGTTGAAGCTCACATTTTCTTCAATGTGAAAATCAGTCCTTTGCATGACATAAAATCTGGAAAAAAACAGGCTTCATTAGTTCCGCTGCTTGCAAAACTGCTTGTTCTTATTCCTCTTTCCCCTCTAGAATTAGTGATTATTTCTTTTCAATTTTAATCTTTTTTTTTGGAAATGTATGCCTCAAATGACTTTCCTTTTGAGCCATCCTATCCTTCACTCCTCTTTGTGATGGTTTCGCAGGGGATGCAGCTACACTTTTACCTCTGTCTTAATGGCAATGGCAAACCCCCCTCATTGTGAGAAAGAACAGTATTAATTTTTATGACTGTGGTTTATTCTCCATTGATTATCTTTAATGTGATGCTGTCTTGTTCAGTTAATAAACTACTGATAACCTGCTAAGATTTAATTAACCCCCCCCAAACATAACCTGCTTTTAATAGATGTTGTAAATGCATTCATTGTGCCTAGCACATTAAAATCACTGATTTAAGTTCCTTTACTTTCAAATTGCACTCTAGCTGAAATATATTTTGTGGCAATCATCTTGTCATTACTCTGCTAATGGACTAAAATAAGTATCACTACTTCCTGACTTCAGCAATATTTTTTGTCGCCAGTTACAGTTGCCACAGGCTTGATTTAGCCTTGGTGCCCAGGCAGAGGTTGGATAAGCTGTTTTCTGGACAAAATCCTCCTGATGGAGACTAGAAGGTTCACCTGAACTTTTGCTGTTAATTCTTCATAGCTATTAGCTGTTGTGAGTCACTGCCCAGAGCCCACAAGCTCTGTCCCTTTTCAAGCCTGAATGGCAAAGCAATGCTAGTCTTCACGCAGATGTCTCCAGTTTCATTCTTGCTCACTCCTGGACCAGCTGACATGCCCAGGGCAGGGCCGTGGGGCTGGGCCACCACCTGGGACATGGGGCTACCCTGGCAGCAATATATCTGTTATTGGCCAGCTGTGCAGCCTGCACAGCGAGGCAGCAGGGCTGTGGTAAGGCAGCTGTGACCATGGGTTGGCTGCAGATGAAGCTGACTGCTTGTGTCTGGCAGAGGAGGAGGAGAGAGGCTGAAGCAGGCTGGTCCTGTTCTCAGAGTTCTCCTTGATACTTGGCCACCTGTTTAAAGTACGACCCTGGGTATTTGCTCAGCTTGCACTGCCAGACTTTTTAGACACCTCTGTCAATACATGCAGAATTTACAGGGCAATTCTAGATCAGATACAATGATAAAATCATCTGCCTATAGGGACGATAGGGAAATGAGCACCCCTGTTTGAGGAGTGCTGGATCTGTAAATGAGTAAATGGGTTACAGCTCCCTTCGGCAGCTGTAATGTGGCTATTCATTTTTGAAATTGTCCAAGTGGAACTTAACACAAATTATTAATGTAGATTAGAAGTATTTTTCATTTATCTGCTTGTTCCTAAGTGGTGTACTGAAGAACCCAGCAGAATAGCAATTTGTTAAAGGAAATGAGAGGGAGCTGCAAAGTATCACAGCTTGGGGTGATTATTTTTTTGCTTTCTGGAATTTTGTTTCTCACTTGGTTGTGGATCTGACCTGATAAGCAGCACCTTGGACTGTGAGACTAGAGGGTTCTGTTACCGTAAAATAAATGACTGTGTCCAATTTTGTGCAGACCTTTATAAACAATAGTTGAAATAGAAGAGGCTTGGATAGCATCTTCTTCCTCAAAATTCTGTGTGTCACTAGAAAAACCTTTTTATATATCTATATACATAAACACTTAGCTAGATAAAGGAGGAAGACCAGTGGGAAAACTGTACAAGATAATATTGGTCACTGAGGTTATAAAAGCTTAATAAAGGGGAGAATTTTACAGCTACATTAACAGCAACCTGGTCAAACAAGGAAGAAAATATTCTATATTACTCTTCTCATTAAAAAAAGATGAAAATAGAAGTTAATTGATGTCTCTTGTTCTTTCCTTGTTTTGACTTCGTGTCTTCATCCAAACGCATCTTTTGGTTGAGTTCACTTCTTTTCCTGTACCTCTTAAAGTGGAAGATTACTTTGGACTTGGGAGGTTGTGATGGTATTGAGGGAAACTCTTCTACTGGATGGGCGATACTGCCCCAGAAGTGAGGTACATCTTGCCTGGGGATGTGGGAATTATGCAGTTTTGTAGGACTTAAAAGAATAAAGCTGTTGCTTTTGAATGAATTGTTGCTGCAATTTTAAAGGAAGTGTTGAAAAATAAAATAAAAACGTAGAAAATCTCAGCCAAATTCGTTAAATCACTTCTTCCAAGAGAACAGATGGGTAAGTGAAAGGTAAAGTGATGCAAGTCTACAATGTAGTTTGCAGATTCACTGAAGGAATGTGTTGTATTTATTATTGCAAAGAGATGTCTCCCCTGCCTTTGTTTCCTTTTGAGACAGTCCAACTTTGGGCTTGTTAAATAGGTCTCTACATAAGCTGGCACATACTGACCTTGTTTGCTGCAGTCTACTCTTCTGTAGCTTCTTGATTTTAGTGGCGTGAGCCAGATGGACAGAGCCCTGGAGCTAAATTCTGGATGGCATAATTAAGTGCTCTAGTATTGAAGGCTGGAGCTGACTGAGTCAAATTTTGGCCAATACTTCGATATTTCTTCATCCAAGATACATCTGCTGTGTCAAAGTAGTTATTGTTTTTCCTTTCAGATCATATTCCTTGGGTATGAGGATGTTAAATTATATACCAACAATATTATTCATCTGTATAAGGCAGACCTCTCTATACTACTTAGTGTCCTGATAGTACTACAGGAACAATTTACAACCTTGTAGGGCTTATGCAAGCCCACCTGAATATTTCTTTCAAATCTGTACAACCTTTTTCCTGCTGTGTTTTGGAGTTGTGGGGTCAGTTGTGAGTGCCACGTGAAACCCCACTCCCTGGTAGCCCCATGGCAGCGCAGTCTGGCCAAGCACATTGTGGGCACTGGAATGTAGCTCTGCAGTTCTGACTGTGAGTTTGGGGTCTGAGGAACCTGGTTCATACTGACCAGGACACCACATCAGAACCCTGTCTGCTATTCTGCAGCCTTTTTCCTTCCTGCTTTCATATGCCAGTTATAGCAAGTGAATTGTATCTCTCCCACCTGTAGCTGTACTACACAACGTAGCTTGTTTAAAATAACTTCTGGTCTGTATGTCCAGTGGGCCTGAATCTGAGGATCAGATTTGTCTTGAACTATCTGCATCAAAAGGAGATTATTTTTCTGCTGGTCCCTAAGTACCGTCTTCTGCTTCACTCTCCAGTTCTGCTGAAGAAACATCATAGATAAGGTAGTCATTTTTCTGTGTTGCTGTGGATGGTGTGTATGTGTAGTGGTGAGATGGCTGCCAAAAAAAAAATAGAGAGAGAGAAAGAAAGTACATGTTTTCCTTGGAGCAGCTGTGAGAAGAGCCACCTCAGGAGGATATTCAGATACCAGAGTCTCCTTTTTCAATTCTAGGGAAGTTCCTCATTGTGGAGCAGCACTGAATTCCTTTGTGTGCCTTATGGGCACAATGGTGTGTGTTAGAGCAGGGTGCTACAGGCTGACTAATGCTGAAACTTGTGTATAGGCAGCTGTGCTTGGCCAGGATGGAGCCTGTCAAATGTTTTCGATACCACTGCAGCCTTTGAAATAAGCCTTAGAGTATAAGTCTTCACTTAAAGATTGAGTTGCCATCTAACTGTCCACACAGGAGTTTATCTTTTCCATCCTGAGCAACTACTCTGTATCAGGGCGTGCGGAAGAAACTCCTGCTGGGCTGTAGCTGCGACACCTCACCCCCTTCAGAGACAACCCTGCCTGGGTCCAGCCCCGCAGGGCGTCTGGCCCCCTGACGGTTTGGAAAGTGGCACAGGAATTACAGTATTTTTTTCTGTTTGCTTTTCTGCCAATGGGCCATGTGTGCACCATTTCATTTATGAGAAAACACAGCAGGTAGCTTTTATGTGGACTCAGCTGCTATCTGTAAATGGCTGGTAGATGTGTAGAGGAGACTCAGACCCATCCAGGTGCTGAGTCCCTCTCCTGAGTGGGTTGAGGATGTTCAGATCTGCAGGTTGAAGCTGACGAGGAGGAGGGCCCAGGAGGTAAAATATTAGTGCTTATGGAGCCTGGATTAATCTGCTGGCTTCTCATGGGGGCTTGGGCAAAGCTTGTTAGTGGGATTCAGGTCATCAGGTTTTAACAGTCTAAACTTTGGGACCATCCATCCTATTCAAAGGTGAACCTGTGTCTCACTGTTCAGCAGAGAAAGTTTCTGGATCATGTGATTGTGCGAATCCCTTAACTTCTGTAAATGTCGTGGTGTGAAGTGGATACCACCACAGGCTCTGCAGGCCTCTGTTCCTCTGCCCTGTGGCAAGGTGACAGCCCATCCCTTCTTCTCAGAGGTGATATCACACAAGCAGTGAGGACCAGCTGGGTTGTGTGGTGATAAATACTGTACTGGTACCCACGTACACAGACCTGCTTTGTAAACAAAAAGCAATTTGGGAGGCTGAGACTCTTTCTGGAGATGTTTAAAAGGCATGTAGATGAGGTTCTTAAGGACACGGCTTAGAGACAGACTTGGCAGGTTGACAGTTGAGCTCAATGATCTTAAAGGTCTTTTATAGAATCACAGAATTCTTTTGGTTGTAAGAGTGCTTCTGACCTTCATGGGCAAATGCTTCCAGGTACCATGTGGGTCTTCCTGATGAAGGCAGTACCCTCAGGTGGGATTTTCCCACCCTCCTTCAGCAAGCAGGATTTCTTGTTACAGAGAACTGCAGCACTTTTCTTGTGAGGACTAACCTTAGTTTGTGATAAGTCTGCAGTTACTGATCTTTCTTTCAAGCCTTGGCTCATAGATATTGAGCTTTCTTACATTACAGACAATGTGTCCTTGTTAATTACAGTCATGTAAAGATGAGGCTGTACCTTGGGACTTGGTTTAATTAAAAAACGTTGCTGAGAAGTTTAATAAACGTCTGATATGTTCTATCTGTCTGCTGAGTGCAAACGCTACAGTTCTCTTCAGGTGCTCTCCCAGACTCAGTCAGAAAGGGCCACCTGAGCTTGACATCTGCACTAATGAAAGGGGAGGGCAGATTGTCATTCTCTGTCCAGCCAGGCTGGTGTCTGGCAGCTCATTTGTCACAGCTTGGGCTTGCATCTGGGCTTTGGGAAAAAGTTTGAGGGTAGTAGTGTCAGAGGAATATTTACAGTGCAGAATCTAAGGTTTTCCCTGTGTAGTGGAAAAATCATGACCATGCATGTGAAACATGGACTGAGAGGAACTTTGTGTGGGTGGTCTTGTTTTGATCCTTTGTGTCGCCCTCCCTTTCCCTTCCCACTCAGGTATGCTGAAGTCTGTCATCTATTTAACTTGAGCTTTTCTGGTAATCATAGATGATGTACAATAAAAACAATAATAAAGCACTTGCATATACAATCTTTCTGAACTGCAGAAGCCACAAGATCTTCTAGACATGCTTTTTGTTAGTATTGGCTTGTGAGAGACCTAGCGCTCCATGATGCCCATCTGTTAGCAGCATGTTTAAATGTGATTAATGTGAAAGTTGCAAGAATTGCAATAGCTTTTGCTAGTCTACAACAGAATCTGTCACTGTTAATCTCTTGCAGTATTAAAAGCTTAATATAGCAACCCTAATGTTATGGAAAGCTGTAGCTTTGCTTTTGCTATCATCACCTTAGTGCATTATTAAACTAGTATTTTCTTTTCCTCCATAGCTCACAAGCATGATAGGGGCACTGTAGATACTGCTCCTCACAGAAGAACATTCAAGTGATCATATAAGTATGAGGTCTCTTGAGAAAGAGATACTCCAGCATAAAAGGATTTTGGGGAACATTAAGTTGGACTGGGATTCCTGAGTGAATGTGGCCAGAACAGGGTGCACTAGGAGTCAACCCTTTCCCAGAATGCTAGTAGAGGCTGGGGAAGTCACAAGCAGTGTCTTGACATGGTAGTTCTTTGCTGTGCATGGGTAGACATTAGAAATAATTTTGGCTTACCCACCCATGACAGTAGACTTACCTCATTGGTAGTGCTGGTGTTGTTTAATCAGAATTGCTGCATCTCTTTTAAAAGAGATTGTGAGCGGGATAGGCAGTGTCATGGCAGAAGTGGGGACTGACACTGTGGGGAACAAATAGGGGAGGACCCAGGGAAGGAAAACTGCTTTCTTCATTTAGCTGCATGTGTTGGAAAGGATCAAAGAAACCATAATGAGGCAGTATCTTTCTTTTTCTTTAAAGAAAATTTCAGAAGAATTATTCAATTAAATAGTAGTTTACTCAAGATCTGCAGGTGGCTTGTAAAGTGTAATTAGATCCCTCTTACCTTTTAAACCCGGATCTACAGCTTTGTTCATTTTAGTAAGGGTGGAGATCCCCATTCTTGGATTTATAGTGGGAGATTGGTAAAGGAGAGGGCTTGTTATAAAACTTCTCAGTTTGTGGCATGATTACAAGGTGCTTTTGTTTCCAGCAGGGCCAGCAATAGTGCTTTACTCCAAGCATTTCAGAACTGCTTTTAATCTGTGCTTGTAAGATTATCAGGCACTGTAGGACAAATTGAGACCTACCTTTCGCTGAAACACCCCCTCACTCCATCATGCACAGCATCTTCACAGCAGCCAAGCAGCTTGTTCACATCCAGTCATTGCAAAGAGTCAAAATCAGATCAGGTAGGATAGTGCTGTCAAAGGGGTAGTCACACAATATATAGTCACAGAGATCAGACTGGACTCCATGGGATTTTCTAGTTCTTTTGTGTACCCCTCTATAATCCAGTCTTTGAAGCATTTAAGAGCTTGAGGTGCCATGATGAAAAGCTTCGAGGACCATGCTTTTTCATTTATCCTCTAAGAGGATAGGCACCAATTCTACTATTCTGAGCCATTAGGAAGACTTGCAGAGGAGACAGACCCCACTTATCTGCAGTAGGCTGTCAGACTGAGGGCGGTAAAAGGGCTTTCTCCTTTTTGTGATAACACGCACATTGTTGAAATGCTGAAACTGTTCAGTTTTGGTCCTTGAGGGCTGGTGTGGCACTCCCTGCACCAGCAGGTCTCAGTATTACTCCTGCCCTGTCGCCCTGTGGATTGGATAGTGGCGCCCAGTATCTTTCATCCATCCTCAACAGGAGAGTCATGTACCAAAGGCTTTGAGTAGTGAGTTGAGGCGAGGGGCACACAGCATGTTACCAAAATGAGACCCTGCTTTGCTCTGCTCTCCCCCCTCAGCTCTTTGGCAGTCAGAGACCGTTAGCTCACACTGGCAGAAATCCCAAGAGCTTCTAGGATGGTATTTCAAAGCTTTGCAAAGCCATGCATGATAGGATAAAATCTGTTTACAGGAGTCCTTATGCATCAGCTCCCTCCTGTACTTGTGTTGCAGGGGTATCCCTGGAAAAGGGCATTTTTCCATGATTTGGGAGAATCTTGGAGATGAAGAAATAAGGGGAGGGAAATTCAGCTGCACCTTGAATGCCTTGCTCTTGACTTATCTTTTAAAATCCCTTCTTAGCTGTTAAAATGTGGAGGAAAGATGATTCAGTAAACAACTATGTGTGTGTATATTTGTCTTCAATGAGTGCCTGCTCAGGCAAGGCAAGCATGATTCAGCTACTAGTTAGTGCTGATGTACCAGAATTGGCAAGCACTGAACACTCCTGCTACTGGATCTGCCCCAGTTGCTTGATGTGCAGCGATGAATGGATGAACATTCACCAATGCTGTTGCACAAACAAGTAAGTTAATAAAAAGCAGCTGATTGTGTCACTGTACACTATAGAAACTCCAAAGCAGCACTGAGATTATTTAAAAACAGATGTTCTTATCTGGAAACTCTTAGAAACACAGAGCAGTACGTGGTGGTTTTTTTTTTTGGAAAAAACCCCAACAAGATAGATACAAAACAAACTCTCTACCTTGTCCTTAGATTATTTTGTGGTGAGGACTTTTATAAGAGTTTTTCTCTTGAAGCCTTAGCCCAGGTCTGAGTTTGATAGTAAACTTAGCTTTGGATTGTGTCACTGATAATTGGAGCTGTGCTGGCGTTCTCCAGTGAGAGAATTAACTCATGGGGAAAAGTTTTTTTAAGGGGATGCACTGGAAAGAAAACACTCTGTGAAAACTGGAATTATACAAACCAGCTGTCTGGCCTCACATAAAATTATAACGGCCTTTTGTACCTCTGCGTAAGTGGTATTTAACCCTTGCTATCATTACAGCGTACTGCTGAGACAGATGAACTTCCTCAGCTGATGGGGGCCTGAGAACAAAGCACAGAGTGATGAGATTGTAAAAGGACGCGGGGCTGTCGGCAAGGCCAACCGTTAGCTCATTATTCAGGCAGACAAAGCTTCACGCCCTCATGAATCACTTCTGGTTTTTTTTGTTTTGTTTTGGTTTTGTTTTTTTTTTTCATTCCTTCTTTCTCTCTCTGAGGGAGCTGACTAAAAGGAGCGGGCATAGGGAGCAGTTACAACAAGCCGGATCATTCCCATTAACATTTTTCTGTCCTCTGAAGGCAAAAGCTGTCCCATTGCATATGGCCTGAGTTGTACCAAAGCTGCCGCTTCTGCCCCATGCTCCCAGGCAGTGATGTGCAGGAGTGACTCCTCTGCCTGTTTCCCTGGGGAGGGCTTGGTTTTCTTGTCAGCTGTGGAAACAAGCCCAGACCACCATCCCTATGTCCACTTGGACTCTTCTTAAATTGCTTCCCCGGTTTGAGGAGCACGCCACAGCTGTGGCCTAAGGCAGGAGGCTTACATTAGCTTCTGCATTTTATCAGCTGTTGAGAAAAACTGAGGAGCTGTGTCCATGCACACCCGCTCAAGTCGTTGTGGAAATGCCTGAGGATGGCAGCCAGTTTGGGATGTTGTATTTAGCATTGCTGCTGCTGAAGGGGGGATGAAGTGCTTCTGTGGAGGTGTTCCAAAGCCATGGAGGCAACCACACGGCAATGTTAGTGTTCCTGCTGTAACAGTGGTGGGGTCTCCCCACTCGCACACCTGGGCTGCTGCAGGATGAGGTAGCACAGGGAGAGGGCTCAGCAGGGATAAAGAGTATTCTTTCTACCATGAGCCTCATGGCAATCCTCAAATACTCAGGAAAATAGTTTTGATGAGAAAAGTCATGGCTGGTACCAGATGGTTCAACCAAAGCGTAGTAAAAAGTAGTAACAACTGCCAACACATGAAGCTTTATCATAGAGAAGGAAAGGAGGAAGACTTGGCTTTGACAGATCTCTTGAAGCATCCATTTCTCATGTATTGTTTTGTCACTCTGTATGTTGTCATTGCACATGCCTACTATTAATTGAGGAGGGTGTGTTTGTTGTTGTTTGGTTTTGGTTTTGGTTTAGGTGTTTTTTATTTTATTTTTTTATTTTATTTTATTTTATTTTAATTCTGCTTAAATTCTTCCTAAGTTCTTGGCCTCAGTGGCCAGCAGCTCCACAGATTACCTGTGTATTGCTTGGGAAGTCTCTGAAATTGGTTTCATTTCTCTGAATACCCACTTCTTCTTGCATTACAAAGCTGGATGATTAAAGAATCCCAGAGTTCTTTCTCTATGCTATTCATTTCTTTGTGTACTTCTTTCATGTGCCTTTATATCTAAATTAAACACATCAGACCTCTTCAGTCTCTTTCCATCTGTAGATCTTTTCATGCCACTAATTATTTTTATAAGCTATTTCTGGAACTCTTCTTTTATTTCTCTGTATCATTCACCACTCAAAGGAGGCTGCCGACAGCAAGGTCCTTAAGTGTGTGTGTTCTGGGAGCTCCTTTCTGCTCATTTTCTCCCTCTGTCCTGCCCGTGTCTCTGTGCTCTGTGCTGCAGCCTTTCCTCACTGTGTAATCTAATCCCAGTGACTTCAGCCATTGTAAATGAAGACTACAGAATCCTTCATTTATGTGTATTAATCTGATAAGTGACTAAAGCTACAGACCTGACGTCTTGGTTAGCTGCCATATTCATTTGCTTATCATGAACACAGTCGAAAGACTTTTTTCTTTATTAAAAAACAAAGTACGGTCTTTAAAGAGCAGTGTTTTGCAAGAAGAGAAAGCTGTGTTTGTTTTGAAAGGAAGATTTATTGGGATGATATAATCCAACTTACTCTATCTCCTCACCTGTTTTTCCTCAGGGAGGCCATCAATCTTTATTAACATTTCTGAATCAAAAGATAAAAATGATAGACAAATTCCAAAATAAGATGAAAATACTAAGAAGAGCTGAAAGAGAAATCCTTTCCTTTTAATACCTGCTGAAATTGAATTCAAAGAGGAGCTAGTTTACTTACAGATGCGTGGGATCTGAGAGAACTTTTGTGGCTTCAGTCCTTTGTAACAAGAGATCGGACAGAGAGAACAGTGGTGCATGGGTCCCATCTGGAAGGTTTTAATCATCTGAACTCCTAATGGTGAGCTTGCTTTTTATTTTTCCAACTAATACTTCCCAAACTTTTTGCAGTCACATGCCTCACATGAAACAGCTTTGAGTGGGTCCTGGGCCTGGCTGGGTCCAGTTCTCACCTCGCTTTACCATTTTCTTCCTTGAGCTGCCCATAGCACAGCTGATGCTTTCCTTGTCCTTCAGCTTTGGCCGTGCTGGCTCCCCCACAGCATTAGTAAGCCCAGCTAGATGTTGCTAGTTCTGTGTATGGAGATGTGTGTTTGTGCTGCAGTCCCCAAGCTGGCACAGGTTTGGCAGAGCTGCTTTTTTTCAGTCCCCTCATTTGTGCCATGCTTGCATCTGATCTCCTGTGGGGCACCCTCACTGCTGGGGGGCGGCACTGGGTTCAACAAGAGTGGGACATATCACATGGGGGAAGATGGATATGTAGTTGATGAGTAACTTTCATTTCTTTACAAAAATGGGCTGATGGAGAAGCTGCCCAGGGAGTGCACTTTGAGGGAGGAGTATGCCTTGAAATGCATTCGAGGAAAATAAGGCTTGCTAGGTGCTTGGAGGATGAAGGTTCCAGAGAGAAGTTGTTATGCAGGCTCACAGCTAGCGTCGGAGGGACGTTTGCTGAAAAAACAGCAGTTGGGTCTGTAGTGTTGGAATTTGCTCTTATTTCAGGAGAACACTTCAGCAGAAGTCATACAGAGATAGCTCTTCTGTGGCTACCTGAGATCTCTCTTCCCTATGAACATAGCCTATGATACCTGCCCTGTGCAGGGAGAAAAATACTTCCACCATAAATTAGAGAAGTCTGTTTTCAGTAGACCATGCACTAGTGCCTCTTTCAGATGGCAGAGTGGCAAATTAGGCTGAAAAAAGATATTATTTTCAAAATTCACCTTCACTCCACTTTCTCTACTCTCAAAAAAATAGCCTTGTGACCACAAAAAAGGAAAAGAGCTGGGGAGCAGGAAAGGCATGCAGCTTGCCTGACTGTCATCGTAAACAGAGTTTGAGCATGGCAACCTTAGCTGTGATTTCTAACATTCATAGATACATACATGCATGTTAAATATCTATCCATTTATTCATTCATTCACCCATCCATCTATATATTAAAAATGTAATATCTTCAGTTATTAGATTTATTAATGAATTTCAATTTCTCTTTTGAGATTCTTTGTAACCATTTGTATTTTATTGTATATGGAAAGAAAGGGCAAAACCTGGGCTTTTTCTCATTTGCAGATAAAGGGTACTACTGTGATCCAGTGACTGATTTTCTTGCTTGGCTTACTAACCGTGAATTAGTCCACAGCTCTTCAGCACTGAACTACAGTGGGTCAGGGTTGAAACTGTGGGTTGTGTTAGAGAATCAGAAGAAGAAATACATTTTCTGATTTGTTTTTCCTTTTTGATCTAATGCAGTATATTGCACATGTTGGAACTAAACAGAGTGAGCTTTGTAACCTCTAGTGTATAGCATGAATTTCTTTTGAACATAGGCTTTGATTAACAAAGTATACTTGCTGTTGACATTTGGTCACTGAAAATGGAGAATAAAAAAAAAAGTGCCTAATAAATATAAATGTCTGATAATACTTATTTTTAATTCAGAAACTAAAAAGTTAATGCTTATAATGTAAATAAGACACCGTCTGGGAGCGCTGGAAGATCCAACCTGTGTGAGGCAGTGACAGCACACCCTGAATTTGTACTGTGTAACGTAACTGTTTGTGGAGCAGAACTGCTATATGTAAATAAAGCTGATGGACCTGAGTCATATCTTTCCTATAGAAGCAGTTGTTGCCTGCTGATTTGAGACTAGCCTCCTCCAAGCTAGTCTAGGACGTAATTTCTTTCCAGGTTGACTCTTCTGAACAACTTTTTGCAGTCATGATCACACAGAAAATAGTGTTTGGGAGCAAATGAAAAGCATACAGCATCAGTGTAGCCTATGGTTTAGGCTTGATGTACTTCCTTTGCCATATCTTTCTAGCAAAAACTTTATCCCTAATTACTGGTTTCTCTGCTTGTGAAGGCGTATGAGAAATCAGCCAGTTTTAACAACAGAAATTTTGTCTCAGACGTGTTCACTAATACTGAATTCTGGTCCAACACCAGAGGATGGGTTGGTTTTCCTCTGGAGAGTTGTAAAATATTCCTGTTCTCTGTGTGTGGACGTTTAGCACAGGGTGGTGGGTGGTGGCTTAGACTTGGCTGCTGTGGCGTCTCTTGCCCGTGCAAAGCTGCGGTGGAATTGAAGGAATTTCTGCTGACAGTTTGAGGTGTCGTAAGGTGAGGAATGGGGCAAAGCACAGCAGTTTGGATTAGTCTCTTCTCTAGGCTTTTTGCTCTGCAAGGGCATGACCTCCAATGCATATGGACAATTGTGAGTGCACTGAGTGGAAATACAAAATGTCTCAGAGGAAAGAAAAGACTTTAAATGAAGTGTTCAAAGGCAAATAAGAAAGAGAGGGAGATCGGAATAGACACAGAAGTCTTGGAGAGGGCAGGTGCCTTGTTTTAAACAGGGAATGTATATTTTACAGAGGCAACCTTGGCTGATCTTTTCTTTCAGTCAAATCTTGACACAGTGTTGGTCTTTACACGACACTACTTAAGGTTTAATTAGGTTCCCATGTTAGCCTCTGGGTCTGAAGGGAAAGGGAAGGGTTATTCAAAACTCCAAAGGATGTGATTAGAAATTGGACTAGTCTGATGAGGGAATAAAATCTGCCTTTCCTTCTTTGTCTCTCTCCAGAGTACAATGGCTGGTGGGGGAAATTTACTTCTCATGATTGAGTGACCTGATTTTGTCTCCCACTTGCACAACACAGCCTCTTGTAAGGCAACGACTAGTCTCAAATTCATACATAATTGCACAGCAGGGAGACTGAGTTTAAAAATGCAGATTTTGGGGTATTGAGCAGTAGCAATCTGTTTTGAACCCTTGAACTTCCTTTGTTGTTCCAATGGCCACCTACAGAACCTGTCTGCGGAGAGCTGCGGAAACACAGTAGCTTCTTTTATATGGAAAAAAAGTATCTTTGCTTACCCTTCTCCTCCCCTCCATTCCGACATGAATGTATACTCTATCCTTCTAAGAGAGGACACTAATTATGGAACTTGACTGTCTGTGTCTAGGCTATACAGTAGCAGTAATTGAGGGTATATTCTGCTGATCAGTGCAAGTGAGCTTGGGAACAGTGTTATCTTTCTTCTATTGAGAAACTGGGCTACTTGTTTCATTTTACTTATTGTCTTATTCAGTCTTATGAGCTCAGTTAGTATGTACCAGCCTCCTCTTATCTGTGTCAAAGGGGCTAATGTTTACATCTTTACCCGCAGATGTTCAAAATCATGTGTTCTTGCTACAATTTCAATAGCTGAGGAAAACATAGAATATATACACCCTAGCATTGCCATCCTCTTTATTAATTAAATTAAGTGCTATAAATGTAGATTTGTGCTGTGAATATGGTTTTATAGGGCCTGTGTTTGCATTTTATCATACTTGCCAAACCCTTAATGTAAAGGGCAATATTTGACAAACGTGCTGTGAGGAACCCATGTGAATATCAGCAAGAAAATTAAAACACTGTGGGATACTTTATTTCATATAAATGTATTCCTAAACCTTCAGTTTTACAACTTTGCATTTCTCATGTTGAAAACAAAATAAAACAAAACAACTAAGCTCAGACAAATCACCTTAATTGTAAACGTGTGGAAAAACAAGTTTTCTGGAATGTTTGATTTGGAGATTAAAATGCTTTAGTCCTCATAGACTTGGCTCAGCATATACCTGTGCTGCAGAATTACTTTCTTTTACCCCACTTAAGCGGAGGTAAAATTAAGAAAAATAATCACATTGGGAAGATTAGCTGTTTCACAGTTGCGTTCTTGTCCTGGTGTTGATGCAGTACTGGATAAAGTGGGGTTCTAGCTCTGTTGGGTTTTCCTGAAGTGTGACCTGCCTTTTCAAACATTTGGGGAGATACTGCAGGGAGAAAGTGTCAGTCCTGACATGGCATAGAGGCAAAAGCAATGTTAGTGACATTAACGTGGCATCTTATTGCAGTACACATCTAGGAACTGCTTGTGCAGAGCCTGAATGGCCTGAACTCCTGCATGAGATTGTGTGTGCCACGGCAGAAGAGCGACCAACTGGCAGTCAGACACCAGCATGTTTGGATTTCTCATTTTGATGGCAGGAGATGTGGGGGGGCCTTTCAGAAGGAGGGGTTAGCCCTCAAAGGGTAGCTTTGCTTGCGAGATGGTTAGGCTGCAGGCAGCAGGGGTGAGGGAGTAAGGATAGTGTCAGCAACTTCATGGCTGAGGAAGGCTGATGGGCAGTTTTAGAATGCGATAACAAGTAGGGGGAGTGGGGCTGCTTCCTTGTGCAGGCCTAAAGCCAAGCTAGGGCCTGAACTGGGCTTCTTTGTAGTCTGGAAGCTCTGCAGCAGCCTTTCAACATGGGGCTATTTAGGTTTGGTGTAGGTTGCCATCATTCTCTGGAAGCTGGCCCCTTTGAATGACATTTCATCTTGAAGACTAGTGTGGTTATGTTTTTTTTTTAATTGGACTGCTGAGAAAAATGGTGCTGACTTTTCTCCTTTGTATACTGTGTGTACGGCTAAGGCCATCTAGCTTCGGAGTCCAAACACCAAACTAATTGTTTCAGCACTACCTGCCAGTACTGATACCTTGTTATCTCCTCCAGGCTTGGTGAGTAGACCATGTTTATCTTATTTTTTTTTTACCCCAAGAGCAATGCTTCTAGATGTGGAATTCCTACCTACAAAATTCTTTGCTTTGGAGAAAGCCTCAATACCCTGGCTTTGGAAATGGTGGCTTGAGAGCACTGTGTGATTTCTGGCTAGCTTGGAGCAGTCTGGTACTTATCTTACCTTGAGCCCCCAAGCTTGACTTCTGCATTTCATACATATTTCAGTAGCATCGTGTGACTGACCATGTGTACTGGAAGCAGCTGTGTCTGGTGAAAGGGGATTGCTGTAATGCAGCTGGGGTTATACCACCTCACAGGTGACTTCTATGGAGAGGCAGGTCTACTCAGTGGCAGCCCACAGCCAAGGACTGAGACACATTTCCCAACAAGAGACGTAGTCTCTGGGATGCATCCCCTTTTCCGTGATGTGACCCATGGCTTTTCTACTTACTGGGAAGGAAGATGCTTGAGAGATCTGCTGTTGTTGGACAGGCACAGTGAACTGGAATGGCCACTGCACAACTTGTGACACAGTCCAAAATGTTTCTGTGTTTATGGTGTAACCTCCCCTTGTGTGTGTGTGTGTGTTTGTTTGTTTTCTTTTGGAAGCAGAGAAACAGTTTTGTGCTCAATGCACTGAGGCATTAATAGAGATTGCTTTTCAGGAAAAAAGAAGCATGTAATCCTACTGCTTGCCTCATCTGCATTGAAATTACAGTTTGATTGTTTTCTGACCCTTTGTCACCTCATGACGTGGGGAAAAAGTGGGTAGCCTTGAAATTCAGAGAGATGAGAATGAGCGAAACGTTGACGCCGAGGTTACTTTATAAGGCCTTTTTGTGTTTAAGTGAAAGCTGTGCATGAGAAACATGCAGTTGTGCACTGCACACTGTGCTAAGTGTGCAGATGAAGCTAAGGCATTTTGTCCTCATGTTATTGGTTACAATGTTGTTGTTTCTGGACACAATTAACAGCTATTTTTTAAATCTTTTTAGTTTCGTGCTAGCATAGGCTGTACTGTTTGAGAGGTGCTGTTAGTAGCTGTTTGGAAAAACACTGATGGAAGACGACCTTGTAAAACAGTAGATGAACTGTCATCCTTGGTTCATGGCTTGCTGATAGTGTTGGCAGTGTTGCCAACTTCTGTGATTTTATTGACCGTCTTAGACTGCCAAAACTGAGAATCATATGTTCATTTGAGCATCAGCTCTCCCTGTATAAAAGGAAGCAAGTTACTACCTTGTCTCATTGTAAACATTGGTATTTTGAACTCTAGAGGTTCACAGCCCTGAAAGTAAATGAAAATCAGTAAACTACCATTTAAAAAATAACACACACAGCCCTGGTGCTTCTATCTAATTGGTATGTATGCAAACTCTGTTTTAGGAGCCAAGGGCATTTGACAACTGATCTTAAATACTCAGGCTTGGCAATGAAAGACAGAGATTAGCCTATGGTCTCCCTGTTGAGGTGATTTACTTGGAACTGATCTCAGTACCTTAAAATAAATTCAAAATAGAAATAAATGGTGGGTTGTCGTTATAGGACTTCCTGATAGGCATATTGCTGTGTTTTCTGTAAGTGCAATAAAGAGACAGTTTTCCATCCTACTCAAATGATTTTTGCTATTGCATTCAGTGTGTACTTCCAAAGTTTTTTTTCCACGTTTTTTACAGAGGACATCTTGGTAGATTTTGCTGTTTAATCTGGAAGTGGTAGTGATACCTGGCAGTGACAGTACTTCCTATTTTTCCAAAGAAGGTGAAAAATTATAAAAGAATAACAGTTAAAATTGGTTGAATTGAGATATTTTTCTTTCAAAAATGGCCAATTCATATGACAGTGGTTAGATATTTTTCTCTTTACATTCCTCCTGCTAACTCATTTCTAAATGAGAGAAATCTGGATAAATGCTAAGAGCCACAATTTTTTTTTTTTTTTTTTTCCCCAAACACTCCTCTTTAAAGTGTATAAACTCTTAAGCTACTGAACAGACTTACTTAAAACCACCCTTCATTTTATGATTTGGAGGTTTAATATTTTATGACCAGCATTTCATATCATGCTTACCTTCTATTTGGAAATAATGTGATAAAGGAAGTGAGGAATACTGTCTGGTTTTGACAGATATAAATTTACTTCTAGGAAACACAGTCTTAATGCTTAGGTCTCCATCTGAATAAATTTTAATAAGGGAGTTCCAGCAACACCACCAGCATAGCCGTTGTCCATGTGCAGAGTAATGCAATCAATGTCTGAAGGATTAGACCTGTAAACAGATATATTTAGGTATGTCCTTAAATCTGTCTGTTTTTCTAGAAACTATTTCCTTTGATCTAATGAATCTTAAGGCTTGTGAGCTTGGCTTCAGACTTTAAAAGTCTTTTAGCACAGTGATTGATAGTAATCAAACAATAACTGCTTTGGATTCAGTGGAGCCCTCAGCTTCTTAGCATTAATAACATCAACTTTATTTTACTTTTGTGACGTGCTCCTTTTTTTTTGTCCCTCTGCAGTTATTTAAACAAAGTCTTCCATCTTAAGATTAGTCTTACCTTGCTAAATTTGAATTTCTGTGGTTTTAGTCATTCTGTTCCACCTCCTGGTTCAGCTCATCTATGGCAGGCCTTGTCTCTGGGCATTGTCGGCCATGTCTGCCATGTTCCTCACATCTCATGATGAAAATCCCTTACTTGGTGGGGTTAGCTCGTAATGGTAGGGCCTTAAGCATTGTCAGGTTTGGCTGAAGGCCATTAAAAGCAGCAGCAGAAAGCCCGCTGATTTCAAGAAGCACTGGATCGGGATGGCAATGGAAGGAAGAAATGCAAGGAGATGCAAGGATGGCAAAGGGAACAGGTGCAGAGCCAGGAAAATAGTGGTACTCCTAACTGGTCAGCATGTCTGTTTTGCTTTTCATTCATTTAGGATGATGGATGCCTGCACAGGATGTGTGGATTTATTGGCTGTTAGGTAAGCTCTGCTGCTCTTTCTGATGCCCACTTTTTTCACTTTCATTGCAACATCCACTTGAAGAGCAGTGAGTGAGCTTAAAAATTATCTGCTCTTATATGTCAGGGATTCACTGGAATGTGAGCAGTATTTTCTCAGCACTTTTTTTTTTTTCATGATTGTCACTGTCTTTGGCAACTTAAAGTTTTTATAGACCCTGTGGCAGCAGGAAGGCCCTTTAGCTGCCAGCCAGGGGGACACTTGAGGTAACACTGGCTGAGGTATGACTGCCTTCATCTTGGGTTTGGACCATGCAGTCTTGGTGCCTGGGCCCTGAGAGCAGCCCCAGCCTTTCCTGTTCCTGCTCAGCCTCCCTGGGTTGCCCCCACCCTGCCCAGGAGCCAGGACCCCATGTCAGCCGCCTGGGGCTGTCAGCTCTCTGCCCCAGCAGGGCAGCAGCAGGGCTGGTCTCCAGCTCTGCACAGCCTTGCCTGGCCATGGGCACCATTTGGCTGGGCCCACTTATGGGACTGTGCCCTGGCCTGGCCTTGCCCTATCTCTGTCCCCAGGGAGGTGCCCAGGGCTGAGGCTGCCCCATGCCTATGGTCACTTGGCTCAGGGGCGTCTCTGTATTGGCAACAATCTTCCCTTCCGTTGTGTTCAGGAGCACAGACTTGGCACTATCAAAATTTGGGGTTGGTTTTACCAGACTCTGCAAGCAGAGGAGGCAGTATTTTGGTTCTTATTGCAAAAACAGGGGCTCACAGGGGCTCTGTCTTTTTTTTTTTTTTTTTTTTTTTCTCCCAAACTGCTAACTCTGATTGTTTATATTTTACAGTATTATTACTCCTGTTATGAGCTGCCTAAGGCAGCCACATCAAAGTACTGCAGAGCGCATGTGGTGCCAGCTCAAATAATAGCAACAAATGCTGGTCTCCCAAACCTTGGTTTGATTTCATTGTTTAAGTAGGAAATGAGTTGATGTGATCCCTCCGTCTGTGAGAGTCTTTGACTAGAGATCATTGTTCTGGCACTCAAATCCCTGTTTTAATTAGAAAAGAAGGAAATACTTTGAGCTGATGCTTAGATAAAAGCTGCAAAAGATATTTATCACTCTCTTAAGGAGTTTTCTTTTAATTTAAGATCTCACAGCAAAAATCCCCCTTTTGGTTTCATTTTTAATTGTTTTTTTTTTGGCTTCTCCTGCTCTCTCCAAGGCAGCTGAAGTGATGACACTGTTGTCTCAGCTCCCACCAGGTGCCCCATGTGATGTCCTAGCCTCATGGGACAGGAATTTGGTCATTGATTTTTGGCGGAGATGACATTTTGTCCATTGTCCACACAGAAGGATTTAAGGAATGGTCCCACAAGGGCCGTTGTTACCATCGGGTGGCATGGGCCTCTGGTATCCAGCTTGGGATGTGGTGGGGGTAGAGCTACCTATTGAGGTCGTCTTCTCTGTCCCAGGGCTCCTACAGCCACCACAAGCCTGTGGTGGTAGGGCTGGGAGAAAAGGCTTCAGTACACACTGTCTCAGCTTATGCATCTGAACTGAAGCCATGTGCTTAGTGCTCACAATGACAGGAAGTACCATATTTAGATTCTGACAATCAGCAAGCATGCTGATTTTTGAGGTATAGTTTTTAAAGGGAAAAACTGACTTAATTTTGAATGAAGACTGTTCATGTTTTGGCCTGGTTGCCACCGCTGTCTAAAGTTTGATTAACATGGCGGCTGCAATTTTTTGGCTTTTCCTTCTTATGTTTTTGTTTTTTTTTTTTTTCCTCCAGATTTCCCTTTTGAGAAGGTGGTATGTGTTGTCTTATATCTTAGTGATTGGCAGCAACCTTTAAAACATATGTAATGAAAAGGATTAACTTCCATCACAGTATTTAATATCTTCCTTCCAGAAACCCAGCCAGTTCCCAGCAGGAATCTGACTCAACACAAGTAGTCCCAAGACAGGACAAATTGAATGTGTGTTAAAATCATTCGATTGTTCATTTCTAGCAACCTGAGTTTCCGTGGGGCAAAATGGATAATATTCTGTGAATTAGCCATTTTCGTTACACTGCTAACATGCAAGTCCATCACAACTGACTTTCTTTTTTTCCAAGGTCCTTGTATTTAAGTTTCAGGTATCAGAATTTCAATCATGGGCCATCTGCAGTCTCCATTACTAATGAACTGTGCTTGCATGAACCTCCTTGACTGGTTTCATTGTACTTTGCCAACTGTGCCATCTTGCTTTGGAAGCTGTGAAATCTAGATGTTCAATAAGGGTAATCTTGAAAAAATATCATTTTCACAAAGGTAAGAAAGCCCTCAAACCTTAATGACTATGGATTTTTAGAGCAATCTTTCTGGTCAGATTATTAGAAGTAATCAAGCAGCTGTGCATGAATGTTTTATAAAACTAATTGAAGACAATCTAACTTCTTGCTAGGAGCTTTAGCTGTGTAGGTAAGAACTGGTGTTTTCCACTTGGATTCATACTGTCCTTTAAAACAGAATGCTTGGCAAACTTCTTTGTATTATAAAATTTTGTGTAACTTTCTTCTTCTTTGTCACATGCATGTGATTAAGCAAGGGAGAGGAGTTTGTTTCAGGGCAGAGGACAGAATGAAAAGACAGTAGATAAGGTTGGGGTTTTTTTGCTTCATTTACAGTGGCGTAGGCTAGAAGTGGTAATTTCACAAAGAACTGGAACACATGTAGCAAATGGGGAAAAAGAATTGGACATTTAGAGTGGAAATTTGATTACTGAAAACTCCAAAATTTTTGTGAAATTCTTATAACAACCTAGGACACGAAGGACAGAGAACAGCAAGGTTCGAAGTGTTTGTATCACAGTGTAAATATTCACGATGTTAAAAGTCACAAGTATATGAAAAAATGGATTTTGTAAACAAATTCTTAATTCTTATTGTATTTTCTTGTAAAAGAAAAAAAAAAAAATTAAGGAGGAAATGTTGACATTAATGTAAAATTTACACTAGTAAGCAGCTGACCAGAACTCTGCTTTACTGTACTTTGTTGTCAAGGAAACCAGAAGAGTTCGGTGCAGTAGAGAGATTTTGGGGACATAAATACAAACTAGCAAGTGATAAATTCAAAGCTATGTGAGGTGGGTCCTTGAGCAGCTGGGGAGCTCTTCACCTCAGCTTTCGAGATACTAAAAAGATAGCTGGAATCTAAAGCAACTAGATCCACTAATGGCAGGGAGATCTCCTGAGTGCTGATAAATACAGGGACATCTGCTCTGCCGCAGTAAATCCCAGAGGGGTGCATTGGTGGAAACAGGGTGCTCCAGAGAAAAGTCATGGCATGTTCTTGTACGTCACCTTGGTCAACTGCTGTTGCTGTTGCTTTAGGAAGTGCTGCCACATCAGAGGTGTGTGGAATAGATGGAGCAAGCTTCTGTTCTGTCTCGCAGTCCATGTAATATCATGTCTTGTAATCTAGAAGCCTAGTAAAGGACTGGAGACAGGGTGCTGAGCTGGGCAGACTGTTGGTCTGACCCAGTAAGGATTTTCTTGTATTCTTTGGTTCAGTCAAGCAGTTAATAGGAGGGCAGAAGATGGTGTGGCTTGTGCAATGAATCACACTTAATCACTCTGACCTCCAGTTGTTTCTCCATTTCTTTTGAAGTTAAGAACATCTTGTAGAATATAATTTACCCAAGTATAATTTAGATCAGTTTTACAAGGCTTGCTTCTGAATTTGGCCAAGAACCTATAAACCTCTGTGTTCTAGGAGTTAATGAAACCACAAAAAAATGAGCAAGTGAATAAAGAATAAATCAGAGCGTTGGCTTAGTTCTAATGACTATTAAAATTGCTTGAATAAGGTAAGTACAGTGCTCAGACAGCTAAACCTTCTGCCACTGAAGTCTGTTTCAGAGCCTTCACTGACTTGTCCCTTAATCTTCAGTAAAGCATATGACAGTATTCCTCAAAACTTGCATGGAACTAATTTTAATTTATCTGGGCTTATGTGCTGCCTAGCTGACTCAAAAAGCTGGCAGTGTTTCCTGACATTGAAGCCTTATTACAGTAAGGAACAGGCAGTTCACTTTAAAGCATTCTGGAGCCTACAGCTCTGTGTGTGTGTGTGTGTCCCCATGTGTGCAGGGTGGGGACACCCACCCAGAGGCCCAAGCCAAGTTTGCAGCTAAGACGTGCCCATGATCGAGGGAGGAAGGTGACATGGTGTTCTTTCATATCTCTTCTCATCTCTTCTTTCTGAGACTTCTTCACATTTGTTTCTCTCCAAAGCTAAATAACAAATGGCTGTGTCCTTCCTGGTGATATGTCTTTTCCATTCTTCTGTTTATTCTTTCTTTACATCTTATTGAGCATTTCCAGAGTCCGCTTACAGTGATGGCCTGGGAGTGTGATTAAATCATGATTTACTAAACCCTGCCAAACCTAAAGTAAAATATGTTTAACATTCTCCAGCTGTTCATCATACATAATCCTTGATTTATGTTTATTTTTTTTTTAAATATTGAGCTGGTGTCCTGTAAAAACACTCCTGGGAAAGCTGCTCATTTGTTTCTGTGCCAGCAAGAGCCTCTTTACTTGCTCAAGAAGCAACATCATGTGCTTGACACCTTGGTCCTGACGCGTAACAAACACCAGCCGGTAGCTTCCCAAAACATGTAGCACTCCCAGGGTGGAACAGCAAACTCAGTCTTACATAACAATGCTCACAACACGCACAAAATGAGACCCGTAATGTTGTCGTGATGGTTTGCAGGCTTTCTGGCTCCAGGAACAGAGGAAAGGAAAGGTGTTCCTTAACTGCACTGAATATAGGTAATTTTGTCATTCTTTAAAAGTTAGGAAATGCTTTCATCGAGGCAAAACATTGGTTTTCTCCCCTGTTATTTTCCATGATCTTTTTCTGTATTTTGAGCCTGTGCTATTAGAATTTGAGTTGTTGGGAGCTCCAGGTACATGCTAAAACCCAGACCTCTGGTTTTCATATTGAATTGTTTACCACATTCCTTAGCTGTGTGTGTGTGTCTGTCTGGATGGTTCCCCACACACTGAGTGCCAGGTGACTGCTTCTTTGCTTCCATCCTAAAAGTAGCTGTGTTCCCATCGTGAAGACTGCAGGACAAGCAGGCAAATGTCCACACTTGCAGCATCAACCTGTCAGAGCTGGCTTTGGGGGAGAAACAAGTTGTGACTACATATGAGGTGGTCTTGCAAGGTCTTTGCAGGGTTTGGAGCCAGACCCTTTGGGCACTCAGTGGGAGCAAGTTCTCACTGTGTGATGGAAGATTTCATGAGTTTTCCTCAAGGGAGCCTTTAATGAAGTTTTCTTCTGATATTCTTCCTGAAGCTGTTGTTAATAATATTTGAAATCAAACTTGTTTTGGGCTCCTCCAGCCTCTTGACTAAGGTAGCATGGAATGATGAGGGGGCTAAACAGGAGGTAGTATCCAAAGGGGGTGTGTGTTGCTGAAAGGTGTTTCATGGCCTGTGTTCTACCTTACTTGTGGTGAAATTCTGATTTTGTTTCTTAATGTGAGTTCCACAGACATAGAATCACAGAATTGTAGAACCACAGAATCAGAATAGTTTGGGTTGGAAGTGACTTTCAAAGGTCA
This sequence comes from Nesoenas mayeri, assembly GCF_963082525.1. Taxonomy (NCBI): domain Eukaryota; kingdom Metazoa; phylum Chordata; class Aves; order Columbiformes; family Columbidae; genus Nesoenas; species Nesoenas mayeri. The sequence goes on from NC_137541.1 coordinate 106,203,635, forward strand.
TCTAGTCCAGCCCCCATATTTATAAACCTTCTTTAAGCCAGCTACACCTAAGAACAACCTCTCAAGAGGCTCTGTCTAGTTATTTGGGGCCTACTTTGAAGAAATGAAGCTCCTTTTAAAGTGTATGTTTTAAATTTGGGAAGGGCCCCTATATCATCCAAGTAAGATTTCCAATAGATCATAAGGTAACTGAACTCCCATTCAAGCAGCAGACCATGTAGCTATGGAGCCTATTTACATATACTCAAGTGCATTGTCTGTCCAAGTGCTGTATATAGATTTCAGTTTCTTTAATTGCTCATGGCGTGAATGATTAATTTGAAGGAAAAGCTCTGCTGGGTGAAATAAAGACCTACTTCTTCTCATCGTGTACTGTTTTAATGGGAAGTGAAATCTGGGATTTGAATGACTTGACAGCAAGACAGTCTTGCTTTCAACAGCTGAAGAATTTCAAACAGAGCAAGGAGAAGAGAATACGAACCTGAAGCCTCTTGCCAGTTGATTTTTAGGAGCACCAATCACCTCATAAATGCAACAGCTTTTCTTAGTGTGCGAGTCAGGGGGTTGGTAGTGCATGTGTTCAATGCAGATCATCAATGCCCATTTATGTTCAATGGTGAGCTTTTGGCGAGGAGGAACATTTTCATTAGATTCACCTGTACTTAAGCTGTCTCCTAACTGGGTGGCAGAAGATTGGAGCATGCCAGTGGAGCTTTGGAGCATGCTGGTGTCTCGGAGCTTGGGCAAGCTGACTTCCCTGGCTGGTGGAGTTGCTGTAGCACCATCAGCTTCAATGGGACAGGGCTGGAGATTAAGTGGCCCCTCATTTGGCTGCTTACTGCAGCCATTGTTACTGCTTTTGCTATTAGAGAATAAAAGCGATTTTTTTTTTTTTCCCATGGTTACAGTACAGCTAGGCTTTAATGTTCCTGCTGATTACCACTGACCCAAAAAGTCTGCCTAGCATGCCTTTTATATGGAGTATATGTCAGTGAAGCTTAAAGTCTCTTCTCCTCCCCTAGGCTTCACTCTGCAGTCATGTCTTTCAGACAGCTGAAATGCCATACCTCATTCATTGGGCTTTGTAGGGAAATGCTTGATCTAATCATGTCTGAATATTTTAAAAGGTTTTCGATAATGAAAGGCTACAAATGTGCTTTAAAAAGGTCTGCATCCCTGAAAAGTGTCTGCATATAATTTAAAACTCTACCTCTGCTCTCTCCCAGATTTATCCCTACCAAAGTATTTCTCGTTTCTCATTGTAGTCCTGAAATCCTGACATAGTGGTCCTTGTGTGTCTAGTGCCCTTTATGGCTTTATTTGTATTTTTAAATGCGAGTTGCAGCATTTGAAATCCATGGTGACGAAGACTGTACCAGTCAATGGAACAAACAGTTCCACCATCATTCCTGCAAATAATTTCCATTAGCTCATGTAATACTGTAATGAAGAGCATGCTTTCTGTATCTGCCACAGTTGGGCTGTTGCTAAATAACAAGTTTGGGGAGTTTTCTCTAGAGGGCAATTTAGATGGGGCTTCTGAGTTTTCTGTCCCTCTGTACTGAGTATCTGAACTACTGACAGCGAAATGTGGCCTTTGCTGTACTAACCAGATGCTTTCATATGATCCATTATGAAGTTAGTTTTCCCAATATAAAATTCCTTACAGCTGGGTAATTCCTGAAAATAAACAGGGTAAGAAATCTTACACTCAAACTTATGCTACAACTACAGTCAAAACAGATCCTGTCCAAGATAAAGGTGGGCCTGAGTTTTTCTTGGTGCTTTTCCACTATTTACATATGGAGTACTTTGGTCTATGGAAGTCACCTATGTGATGTTATAGCAAAGGGGAAAAAAATCTTGGCAGCAATTAGTGACCATCTACTCCTGCTCAACTGCATGTGTTGTAACATGCAATGAAGCATTACTGCTACAAATGAAAGCAGCCAGGTATTAATTGAGCCTAGTGCGGCAGGTTAAGATGCTGACCATGGAGAGGAGGAGGAATGCGGTAAGGAAAGAGTACGAAACCCGGGGTGATCTCTCAGGGGAAAAAAAGAGGTAAGTCATGATGCAGGCATATCGGTGGCACATAAACTAATAGCTGGAGCTGAGCTTTGGCGGAAATTTCATGTGTGCAAGGAAGCTGCTGCCCTTCAGTAGGGTAGGACATCTAGAGGCCTTCTGAAATGTGCTTAGTGAAAATTCGTGTCCTTGTCTTTGCTGAAAACAATGATTACACGGCTGAAAAGAGGGGACTAGCCACAGTACACACATCAGTGTCTTTGGGAATGGAGATACTTGCTTTTTTATTGTGTTTTCTTGAGAGAGGGTGGTGTCAGATTTTTATTATCCTCTTGTTACTCTTTGAATCAGCAGTTTACCAGAGGAGTATTCAGGCTTTTCTCAGAATTGATTTTAAGGAGTGGGAAGCCAAACATTTTCTGTCGATAAAAACCTTCATTCAGAAAGAGAACACCTCAAAACCAAAGCTAAATAACTAGATTGATAAGATATAGGCTTAAATAAGCTCTCCTCAAATCTCTCTATATATACACTTTTTCTATACTTTTGTATCTCGATTTAAGCAAATAGAGCATAGCCATTTTTTGTATTTTTTTGTTAATTGCAGACCCTCTCTTGGGGAATAATGCCAACCAGTGAGAGGGAGAAAGAAATAGTGAGACAGTATTTAATAAATCTCCAGCTTCTCATACGCAGTGGTGAAGAGCCAACCTCACTGGGTCAAGCTGAATCACAAGCAGTGTTGGTGAAAGCTATTGCAGAGCTCACAGCAATGTGGGCAGATGCCACCATCCCTATTGAGGGGTGGGAGCCACGGATTATGTTCCTTGCCTGGCTAGTATCCTGCTCTGTGGTGGCAAGCAGGCTGGTTTACCTCTTTGTATCTCTGATTTTCATGGATGTTTAGTTTATGAAACTTAGGGGAGGGATAGTCTCTTCACAAATACTAGCTAATACCAAGGTAAAAGAGGCCCTGATATTAGTGGGGAGTTTGGGCACTTAATGCAAATCAAAATAACGAGACAGTGGAGGCCATTTAAGCTGCTTATTGATAAAGGAAGCACTTGTTTGAATCAATGATGCACCAGCTCGTCTTGACTTGGCACATTCATGTTTATAGTCAGAAATCAGAGCAGAAGCTGACAAGGATTTTAAGAAATAATTGATAGTGAATACTGGCTGTGGCTGTGCTCTCCAAGGAAGGTGAAGATGAAGGGACAACACTTGCAGACTATTTAAAAGAGAATAGATGAACTTAAGATATAAAATGTGATCTTGTCTTTACATTAGCATAGCTAGTACAACACATTTGATGCTCGTTTTCCTCAGCAATGGCTCTCCACAATACCTTCTGCTCAAAATAATAATAATTATAGGGGAAAAAATGGAATCTGATCTGCCAGTTTCTGAGCAATGTCATATATGAGCTTTCTGGCTTGCTGCCTGTGCAGTTCTGTATGTTTACCCCTTGAAATAAAAAGAAACACCAAGCTGTGATGTTTGGTTTTCCTCCCCCCTCTTCTTTCCAATGTGGTTATGTGTGAAAATAGCTTATTTTAGGCCTGATCCCAGTGATGGTGGGGATCTATGTATGAATACTCTGCCTGCTCCTCATGAACATGGCTGAATGTTATTTGGCTGAGGTGTTCAGCTGGTGGTGACCCCAGGTATATATACATGTTGCATCTCTCCTTTGCATTGGTGGGGGGACCATAATGGAGATTTAGAGTGATCTCTCTGATTATGCAAAACCATCCTTCTGAAGTAAAGTTAGCTGTGAAATTAATCTCTGCAGTTAGAAAAAAGGGGCAAGGAATGGGCTCACCAGTGCTGAAGGAGGCTTCGACCTTTTTGTCCAGCACAATAATCGATCAAAAGTATCTTTACAGAACCTGCTAAATATTTCTGTGGAGAAAAAAGATGGAATCTGAATCATGTTCACCTGCTCAGCCCTAGCTGGGCAGTAGCCATGGATGTGACATGCTGAGAGAGGGAAACAGAAATGTGTGCGAGGGGAGGCAGAATCATCAAAATGCCCAAAGGGAATCAGAGGATCTCCAGATGACCCAGCCCTCATGAACCTTAATACAGTTGAGCTTTAAACTGCCTTGCAGCTTCCCTCTTGGAAAAAAACAAAACAAAAGAAAACAAAAACCAAAACAACCAGCCACAAAAGTTATATGAAATCGTTTTGAATGATGGTTTAATTATTCAGCTCCAGTGGATAAACTTCCTCTGGGCTTAATTTGAAGTGCAGATTTCTACTATATGGAAGTCAAGGCCCTGGCTGGTCTACCCCTTTAGTTGGCCTTAATAATTAATTATCTTTGCTGACTCTCTAGTATGCTCCTCTGAATTACTTCTTTCATTTCTTTCCTTAAGCTCCAGTTTTTGTTTTTGTTGTGTTTGGTTTTCTGGATCTCTTAATGCAGATGCCAAACTCTTCTTCCTTGCATCTGAGTGTTGACTTGGTTTCTGCGGACCCTTTTGTACCCATGCAAGTGTTCTCTCTCCTTTGCGTTCACAGGTCCTTGGCTTCTTTCTCGTTTGCAATCTTGCACAGTTAGCCAGGGGAAAGCAAGTAGGGAGTGCGTAGGGTCAAGAGGGAGAGGAAGGAGCACAGCAGAAAGCTGACTGCAGAACATGGCTGCTTGTCTCTGGTCTAGTTTTCCAGTCCCTCTGAGAGTCAGATGAAAGAATGGGAGTCAGTGCAAGGTGCTCCATGGTCTCACCTGTGAATAGGACATCTCTTTGATACTTTTTATGCCCTGTGACAGAAGAAGACTGGTTCAGGCAGTGGGTGTTTATGCACCCCTTGGCTTTCCATTAAAGGAAGAGGGATTCCTCTTCTGAGGAGTGCTTGGAATCCCTCAGTTAATGTGCTGACATTTAATGAGGGAGCACTGAAAAGCATAGTCTGTGAGGATACATCAGAATGCAGCATGGCCCACAGCTTGCATGTATGTAACTGTGTCATGCAATATGCAGAAAATTCAAAGTGCCAGACCAGTATAACTCAAGAGTTATAATGGAGGTTTTCTCTGCTTTGCACTGAAAGATACATGAATGAACTAGTAAATAAGTAAATATATCTGAGGAAGGAGGAGTAGGTGGAGGGTGTAAGTCCAGTCCACTGCTTCATAAACTTCAGTGCCATGTTAACCAGTTTCGCCCCTACCGTATAGACCTGCTATGCTATCACAGTGCTTTAATGTTTAATTCACTTTGATTTGCACTACAGAAATATCAAGTGTTTCTGCAGGCAAACCGAGGCATCTAAGGAGCACTGTTGGGAATAAAAGTCTAGAAAGACCTTCAGAGAAATTAGAGAAGGGGCACTTTATTGGTTTTTATTCCAGTCCTGCAGTTCTGTTCTGTGGCTCTGTTTTTTCCCCTTCGTTTAAATGAGTATGCAGGGCAGATTGATTTTAATATCGTGTCCTCATTTCTGTGCGTGACCTGTGGAGGCTGTCTATAGCAAGATTAGAAAAACAAGCAAATGTTTAATTTTGTGAGGGGGAGGGGAGAGGACTCAAAGGCCCTTCTGCTGTCAGACAACATAAGACTGCTGCAAAACAGACATATTTAAATCTGCTCATCAGGAAAGAGAGTCTTGATCAGCTCCTGTGTTCCTGCTATAGACATCCAGGTCACGTGCATTTCATAAGGAATCATCAGGAAAAATTAACAACCATTAACTCTTATATTAATGTCTTGTCAAACAGGTGGTCAAATATGAATGAATTGTGCCACAGAGACACTGCAGACTCTCTCCAGCTTTGCTTCAGGGAGGCTACTGGTGGGTCTAGTTCTTTCTGCATTGCTGTGATGGTGTGAAGGGTTTGAGTGTTGCCAGACAGAGACAACAGGGAGCTCAGCACGATGAGATGTGCCACCTGGCCCTTTGCACGGCACAAATGCACCATCCTCTTCTGAGGGCACGGTGTGATTGGAGGGGTGAGGGCCAAAGCTGCCCGAGTGCTCTATGTAGGATTGAAAAGCACGAACAGCTATGCCAAAAAGACTGATTTGCGACAGTCATTTAGCCCAAGATCTGAAATTTTGCTGAGTATGTGTCCAAGAGCTTTGTTTTGTTCTTTACCAAACCTGTTCAGCCTACACCTAGTTTTTGGGCTACCACAACGCTGGGAAACAGCAGAACATTGAAAGCAGAGGGTGAGGACCACCAGCCAGCCCTCTGTGAGTGTGGGCGCACCAGGGTTGGGGCAAGCCAACTGGTTTTCACATCTGGAAGAGAGAAGGCAGTGCCCCTTAGAGCCGACTGTGGGGAGAGAAGGCCTGTGCCCACTGCCTCAGCTGGGACCTCTCCCTGCTCGTGTCACCTGAGGGATGCAGCAATGGCACCTCTCAGGACCCTCAACCCCAGGAACAGCTCTAGATCTCACATGCATCATGGGGTGTGATCACCTGAAAATCCTTGTGCCACGGGAACAGAACCAGAAAATCCTGGTGTGTAGGAAAGGAGATAAAGACCCAATAACGGTCCACAGAATTACTATAATTCACCCTAGGTTTTTTTTTTTTTCCAAGCTCTCTCCACAGTTATCATGGTGGTGCCGGCAGACTGCAGAAGTACATGTGCAAATAGCTAAGTTGTAATTTGCAAGTGCAATTAGCTGGTTTTGTGAGTGCAATCACAGTAATTGCAGGAGCCTAACTTATGTGCTTCACTGTTTTTCATCTTCAGAGCAAAGACTAATTAAACATTAATAATAACATTAACAGCAAAATTAACATATATATATTTGAGACCATGAATTATTTGCTTTACTGCAAGTAACATGAGTGTGAGGGAGGCAAAATTCACGTTGAACAAAAAGAAGCTTACTGCATTTTTTTTGGACTCCCATCCACACAGCTGTTTCATCACCATGCTGGTGTCATAGCTGTAGCAGCAGACAGATTTAGGCATGACTGTGTGAGGATTATGGCTCTTTGTAATGAAATCTAGAGAGCGCGTGCTATACGATGGCATGTAATACAGAAAGTTGTTCTCAGATTCCTATTGCGTACAACGATGTGTAAATGCATGTAGCACTTTACAAACACCAGAGAAAATACAGCCCTATTCTCCAGGTAGTTTACCAGCACCAGGACAATGATTTGGCCGTGAAATGGTGCAAAGACACTAGGCCCAATCTGGCAGATGTAGGAAGGCTTCAAGGGGAAAATAGGTTTTGCAGAGATTTAGGGCATTAGGTAAAAAGGAAATTGGAAGCTGTTCCAAGTGCTGTGGGTGGTATGGAAAAAAAGGCACAGAGCTGGGAGTGGGAGAACACTGCAGCTGTAATAACCCAACTCAAATGTCTATTTTTGCTCACAAGCACAGGAAGTTGCTTTTACATTTCTTATTTTGCCATACGATGGGTGCATACAATACAGTATGAGGATGCTGGTGGTTTGTGGATGGTTTTCTGCTCTTTGTTTACCTGCACCGCAGCTCTGTCAGTCTGCCATTGCTTTGAACAACACAAGGGAGGGACCTGTTGGCCACGAATGAGGTCTTGTCTTCAGCTGAGTGAAGGTGAAACTTGACTCACTAATAGCATTGGTGGTCTGTGAGCCACTTATCTAAGTTGGGCATAAACCGGCTGTTTATTACAGGCTTCCATCCATGTTTTTAAACCTGGAGATTTATTGCAGTTTTCATCTGACCAGTTGTCACCTTTGCAGCCTTCAGGTTCTCTGTCCTTTTTAATTATCCCTTTCTGTTCATGGTCTGTCATTTACTTAGTTTCTGCAAAACAGCCTAAAGTCAACATCGATTAGGACAAACTGTACCTGTCACTGTATAGTTTTTATAATGGCTAAAGAAAGAAAAAGTAATAGAACTCTGAGCTTGAAATGTAAAATGAAACTGCAGAGGAAAGAGACAGAGTCATAGAAGTAGAATTTCTTAATACCATGCTATCATGGTTGAAGAAGCCGTCATGACTCAATCACAGGCTGAGATGGCTGCTTTATCAGGCGTGAACCTCCATTTATCCTCCTTTCTGTGAAAGTATATGAAAAATGACTCTTTGTTACTCCTAGGTGGGCTGGCATGCTACTGAGATCAAGCACCTCTGACATATGAAGGCACAGAGGCTGTTCCTTGACTTTGGCTTTTATGAGTTGCTGAAAATACTTGTCCAGATCTTATAGCTGAACAGTCTAGGTCACTGTTGGGTGTGAGGAAAGCAAGGTAGAGTATGGAGAGAGAGGGATAGTGCAATGAGGCATTATTGGAGAAAAAACAATTAAGAAGTCTGCTCTTGCATTTGCGTAACCCCGGCAGAAGACCTGCTTCTAATGAAAGGCTCCTTGTGAGCGCATGTGTCTGGTAGGCCTTAGATAAGCCAAACTGGAGAGCAAAGGGAGAGAGATGAAGCACTTTGCAGTATCTGCAGGAGTTGGTAGGGGGGCAAGGCTGTATTGGAGGAATCACCTTTGAAAGCCTTTTACAGTCTGGGATTTTGTACTTCTCTGTATGTAGCTGATTGGCAGGTGCTTGCTCTTTTACTTGAGACATAGGCTACTGGAGGAAATGGCCCCCAATAATTGAGCTAAAGGTGTTGTGGCTGTTGTTGTTGGTTGTTTGTTTGTTTTGCTTTGTTTTTCTTTTCTTTAAACAACTGGGTGGAGAGGTGAAAAGCAAGAGCCCTGTGGCTGTGAGCAAAACTCAGCTGAGACCTCCACATTTTGGAGAGCTGGTTTCTCCTGCAATTATAGGCATTTTGATGATGGGTTATACAGTTCCTATGTAAGTAATCCTTATCTCTTGTTTAGCAAATGTTCCAGCTGAGCCGGCAATCTGATATTTGTTGGCAGTTTATGGGAGGCCTAGGGCAAAACAAGAGCAAGGGGGGGAACAACCCTCCCACCTTCCCCCCACCCCCAGTTCTGCAGACAGCAAAGCTGCTGGAAAGGGTACGGAAGAGAGGAGGCTTGTTTTGGCTTTCCCATATTGCACAACTTGTGGCATCTTGCCGTTGTGCATGGAGGTGACATGAAAGAGTGCTTGAAGCTTTTAATAAAGGGAGAGCCCAGAGGGATTGTTAATGAGCTAGACCTGGGGACATAGGAGAACAGCAAAACAGACCATGAAGCTGCATTTCTCCTTCTTATGTGACTGCACTGACTGTCTCGGAAGTTACTTACGACCTTGGCAGCAGCTTCCTGCATCTTCTTTCTCCACTGCATCTTCTGTCTCACTGCAAGAGATAGGGCCTGCAAAAGAAAGGCTGAAACAGTTCAGGAGGTAGAGCAGTGACCTTTGTCAGTGCTGCAATTGGCCAGTGGAGGAAGGATGCTGAGGTGAAATGCTTCAGGGAAGATCACTTGAAGTTAAAGCCAAGCTCCTGTTATTTCACTGAAGCAATCTTTTCACCCACACATACTTCCATTCTATAGGGTTAAGGCCAACTCTGCATTTCTGAAAGGTTGGTTTTAATATTTGATAACCTGTAGTGCCTGCTGATCTAGCAGGTGACATTAATTGGGAAAGCTTTTTTTAGTCACTTCCTTAGGTCGGGCATGTATTTTAATCAGAAAGCCACAAAAACATAAATTAAAGACATGAGACTTACCTTGGGGCTCTCTAAAAGTTGTTAGAGCTAAAAAGGGCACACCTTATTCAGAAAACTTTTGTGCATGCTTCAGCAACCTAAGAACACAATTAATTCTTTGAAAATATGGAGGTTTATCTGGTTGGTGTGGTGCCTTTGACACAATAAAGCTGCTTGAGGTCTGTTGTTTTAATATTCCCTCAAGAAGCTATTTGTCTAAAATGTACTGTGCTCCAGAGCAGCAACTGCCTCACAGGTATCAAACATGCCCATTTCAGTAAGACGAAGAAGTCTTTAATAACAATTTAAAAACACAATAATAGTTTTTGCTCACTTAATTCATTTGAATCACTTTACTCTTTTTCCTGCAAGCCTAGCTATTCAGGAGCCCTGAACAATAAAGCTAACTGTATTCAAAACCATTTTTCGTTTCAAGTGAGATGCATTGCTGATGAATGTTGCGAAATAATCCTGACTGCTTGGGAGGTAGTGTGGATGCCCTGGGACATCTCCTACTTTTATAATCCTGCATGTATCATACCATATTTTTGTAACCTCTAAGCACTCTCTTTCAAACTATGTGTTCCCAGATCAAGATTTATTGTGAACTTGGGAAGGAGCTGGCATTTAGCATTTCGGATCTCTGGTGGGGAATACAGCAGCTTCACCTTTTTGCTCCTCATCTTCTTACTTACATTAAACAATTATTTTTCTCCAAGCATCCATTCTTTTTTTTCCCTTGGCCCTTTATGCCACCTGCATTTTGATGGCAGTTGTCCTGACCACTGTCATTACCTGATCCCATAAGAACTTCACCTGTGATGGTAGAGCTGGACCTGACACATTGTCCTGCAGCATCCTCTCACTGCTCATCACAAGTGTTTTTAAAAGGAAGGTGGCACTTTTGGGAAGAAAACTTGCCTATACCAGTGTGTCTTGTGATGGAGAAAATTCACTGGGCCCTCCATTTCTTTCTCAATGGAAGAGAAAGACTGTGGTACAGTCCCTGGGATGTTGCAGAGCTGGACTGAACTTATGAATGAGAGTACTTTTCAGATTCATTTGTTTGTCAGGTTTTGGGGAGGAGGAGGATAGTCCTGTAAAGGGAGACTTGGCCAGCTTTGAGGGGTTTTACTGCATCAGGCCATCAGTTCATGCAGCTCTTGGCAAATGCTCCCGGGTATTGATGGAGTTACAATTGCTGATCCCGGGGCTTGAGTATTGTGGCATTTCCTGAGGGTCTCCTTGACAGTGGGATGAGCTTGTGGCATATTCCCTTTCTGAAATATCATTTACCAGTGCCTGTGTGATTCACTCATCTTTTGCTCCTTTATGTCCATGTAAGCAAAATCTAGAGAGAGATTTTAGGAAGAGGCTTCCTCTTAATCCTCCATCCTCCTCAGATGTGAAGCTGGGAGAAGGTCGGCTGTGTAGGCAAATAAGATATATTTTTTTCTGTCAATCGTAGCATAGCATAGAGGTGGAGATGAAACTAAAGAGAAGCTTTCTCTTGTACTATAACTGCTGTGAGGATGAAGAGCATCTGAGCAAAGCAAGTAAGATGTCCATAAGTGATCTGAAAAACAGATTAGGGGAGCAGTCACGTTAAGCTTTTTGTTTGTTGTTGTTGTTGCTGTTAAAATGAATGCTTTGTAGGCCTTTCACCTTGCTACAAGGATGAGACCAGTGAGTAAATGTTGTTGCTACATTTTAAAGAAGAAAACTAGAGGATTCCTCTTTTTTTTAAAAAAAATATTTATTTATTTAGTAAGAGGAATTATTTGCAAAGGAAATTTCTCCCACAAACTAATTTGTTTTTAGAAGGTTTTTCATATTATACGACAGAGTAAAACACCGAGTTTCTAAAATGTAAGTAGTTTTAGTTCAATAAACAATTCATGCAATCATGCATAGCTCAGGCTGGAAGGGACCTCAAAGGATCATGCCATCCACCTCCTTGCCCTGAAGTGGATCAGCTGTACCAATGTCGTTCTCAGAAGTTGTTTGTTTAACCTATGTTGAAAAGTCTCATATTGAAGACTTCATGGCCAGCCTGTTCCAAGGCTTTGCTATTTTTATCATTAGAAAGTGTCTCCAGCTATCCAACTGGAATTCTCTTCTCCGTAGTGTGAGCCCATTACTTACTGCCCCGTTCATCACGAACATAGCAAATTGACTTTTCTTATCTCCACAGAAGACTTCCTATATTGAAGGCTGTTGTGCCACATACCGTCTTCAGACTAAGCAATGCCAGTTCTTTCACTTTGTACTCTCAGGTAATTTTTTTAGACATCCCATCTTTCTCATTTCTCTTTTTTGTACCACTTACAGAAAAATATTTGTTTCAGAGTGGTCCCTTATCTCAGAGTCTGTAAAGAGGGGTTTGCTCTTGCTATTTCCTTTTAATTCAGAGAGTCCAAATACTGAAACTGATGATTGGTGCAGATTGCTCTGTAATGTCAAGCTGGTGAGAAGTCTAGAGAAACAGATTCATTGTGTTTGACCTTATTTGTCTATTTGAAATGAGTTGCAACAGGCAGATAGTAAAAATCTAGTCTCAAACACTGATGTTACTTAAAATACATATATTTTTTAAACATAGAAATGCATTTGGTTTATTTTAAAATATGCTCTACTTTGAAACTTTTGCTTAGCTTTAAGTGGCTCTCCACAATTATGAGGTTGAATTTTTAATTCCCTTTTTTCCTTTTGTCTGAGTAAAATGATGATCTTAGCTTGATAATCTAATCTTTCTCTCCATCACATAACTGCAGGGGCTTGGGCTGTAAGAAAAACACCATATGCAATGAGTGAAGTTACTGGATGTGGTTACTGGATTTTTTTGAAGAGTGACCAGCTTGATTAATAATATGATCTCTACCACTGTAAATTTTTTAATTTTTTTTTTTTTTAATATTACAGATGTATTGAAAAAATAATTTCTGATAAAAATCTGCTGGATTCTGCTGGGTGCTCATTTCCATGCCAACAGCTAAAAAGCAGGGTGGAGTTACTACTCACTGCCAATATTTGGACACAGTTCACTTCAGCTTCTCTTTCTGTCCTTTGTAGAAAAGCTTAGGGGATAACTATAGCTATAGCTTGAGCAAAGATGTTATTCTCCACCCATGTTTGTAGGGTTGGGTTGCTCTCTGTGTGAAGGAGTATTTTATGGTAATGCCTTGAATTGATTTGCTGTTTTAAATATTATCTTCTGCTGAAAACCCCTACATCCCACTGCTGTTTTTTCTGCCCTGCCGGGCCCTTCAGCCTCTACTTTTACTGCTAACATTTTATATTCTTGTTGTTGTTGTTGCCTGCTCTGGTCGACCTGATCACTTCTGTAGTTTTGTTGTTTTTTTCCCCTTTCTGCCCTCCCCCTCACTTCTGTTTTCTGGCCATGATATATTACAGTTTCCGGCACAGCAGGACTGGAAAGGAAGATGGAAGGATTAATCAAGAGAATCTAAATTAAAAACTATAAAATCTAAAAGCCAGACTGGACGGCTTAGGATATATAACCTTACTTTCCAAGTCCCTAGTGTCGGCTGCGAAGCCTCCGATGAAATGGATGGGTGGTCTTGTCTGGATAATCAGCAGAAAAATTTGTAATTTGTACGCATTCCCCACAGTCCCATCTGGCAGCTCCTTTCTGGCAGCCGTGGTGGGGATGCCAGGATTGAAACGGCACATTAGTATCTTCTCACCCTGTTAAAATGCGTCATCCTGAGCCACTCTCGTGCCTGCTGGTCGGCAGACGTGTCCAGCACTGCTCTTGATAGAGGGGTTTGCTCTCATTTGATTGAATGTGTACACACCCTGCTTACAACAACCAGCTTCTCTTTGGTCCAAACAGCATGTGGTCGTGTGTGTGTCCCCAGACAAATTGTCTATTCAAGTGATTCTGGGAACCCAGGAGAAAAGTTTCCCCACTCTCTGCTCCTTCCTTATTACACTGCTCATGTTTGCACTGGAGGGTGGAAAGTGCACCTGCTTGGCACATGGGAAAGGGGCAAAGGTTGTGCTGAATAGAACCCACCAGGGTTGTGGTCCTGCTGCTTGGGAGAAGGGGGTGGAGGCCATCAAAGTGAGGGCTCCTGCTGGCTGTGTGCGTCTCCACCTTTGCCTTGCCAGCTGTGTGACAGCTGCAGCTGCGCATGGAAGAACATATTAAGAAGCTGCTGAGTTACGCAGGGACTGCAATACAGTCTGTGCAAAGGCCCAAGGCAGATCACATTTGGGCAAGACTGCTTGCAGGGTGTGTTGTTGCTTGGTGTTCTTTCTCCCCCCGCCCCCCGCCGTGTTTCATTATGTTGGTTTGAAAGTGATAGTCTTAAAATGGCATCATCTCCTTGGTGTGGATGTTCTTGTACTAGTGCAAAGGTGTTTCCACTGCTACGGGAACTCACAGCACAAAGGAGAAAAAAAATACTGAGTTGTGAAATATTTTATATCAGTGTAACTACATCTATGCTACCACTTTAATTTTACAGATATAACATCCCCAGCTGAAGTAGTCAAACCATGATGGAAACTTCGGGTAGAACAAATCCTAGAGCTAAAACCCAGAGGGACTGGCTTAGCTTGAACCACCCAGTTATTTAAACTAACCGAGCTGATTTCTGCCTGAAGCAACTGAGGGAACTGTGTACGTTTCATGATGGAGTAGGAAAGAGGAAGAAGAATGTCTGCTAACGGCAGTAGGGTGACAAGTGGCCAAAGGCAATGGGAGGGGGCCTCTCCCATAAGCATATGTATCCATGGGAAGATGGCTGTTCAAGGACTGAGTCATGTTGAAGAGCATTTAAATGTCTACCAAGCAGGTATAGCTTTCCTTTTCTCGAGGAAACTATTATATGGTTTGTTGGTGGTATATTGCAGTCTCTTGAGTGGAGCACAGGATGTCCCCCTACATCATTTGTGGCCCACTGTACAAAAATGAAGACCTCTCTTCTGAGTATTATGCTAGAACTGAAAAATATAAATTGATAAATAAAACTATTCATGAATTTTTGTAACACTCAGGAACTCAACACAGTGACCAGTGATTGTAAATTCAAGTTTTAAGCTCAGTACACTATATTTGGATTTTTCTAATAAGTAAGTTTAGAAGGGATGAGATGCAGCTGAGCAGCATGCTTGAAATTTACATTTGCTTTTAGCTCACCCAAAGTAAATATGAATAAATCCAGCAGCTCTTCACCCTTTTGTACTCCTTTGTGCCTAGTGGCTAATATTGCTGCTCTGTTTTTATTGTTGTGGTGTTGTTACAGGGTTAACATCAGTATTGGTTGACTTGATGTGCCTTTTCAGAAGCTTTAGTAACTCTACGCTCAGAAACAGAGGGATTGTCCTTGCGTTGTTGCAATTCACCAGATTATCAGTCTGCTTCTAGGCTGAGCTAGCTAGAATAGGTCCTACTTCTTTTAAGAGCTTTGGCAAACATTTGACTGGATTTTTTTTCTCTGTAGTTATTAGTATGTTGGCTCAGCTCTGTGAAGCTGAGTTAGAGCAACATGCTGAATCTCAGCAGCTGGTGCAGCACCTTCCAGCTGCAGAACCTCTTTTCTCTCTCCCCCTCGTACAAGGTTGGACCTACAGAGGAAGAGATGTGTCCCAGCCCCGTCCTTTCCTCCACATGAGCTGTGTGGATTCCTCAGCTTTTGCTTGGTAGTCTCTGAGTGTGGAGGAAACATTTGACTTTTAGGGCAAAAACTCACTTCTTGAAACATCAGTTCTCCTGCCTCTTCTTTTCTGGGGAGAGGGGGCTGGGTTTAGACTGTGCTGATGTCTGTGAACATCCTTTCTCTGGTGAAAGCTTTGTTATCGTAACTGGCAAGATGTCCTTCTTCTCAGGACAGCTTGCCATCTTGGCATGGCCAATGAGGGGCATATGAATAAAGAACGATATAACTAAAGAAACAGATGAAAATGACAAAGAAATTGTTCATTGCTCCTAAATAGTACAGAGGTGAGTGACTTGGGACTTCTTTTGCACAAAAGGCTTACGACCTTTCTGAGGGAATGCTGGTATCACCTTATTTGTCTTTTTATAAAAGCTGACTCTCCTGAATCTGCACATTCACCTTTCATGTTGTTATGGTCTCCTAGAGTAAGGCATTACTGTTAATGTTTGACTTAGATATGTGGGAACGAATATTTATTTCAGAAAGCAAATCAAAGAAGCCCACTCATGTCTATCCATCCTCTCTCAGCTGTGAAACTAGTAGGCAGTATTCTGAAAGGAAAATAGTTCTTTGAATCTTAAAATTCACTCTGTGTGACCTTTGAAAGGAAATAGCTAAGAAACTCAAAGCTTTTTAACAGTGGCAGTTTGTTATTTTTCTAACAAAACTCTTTCAGATCCTGACATGGCTTGGGAAAGTTAATGTTTGGTAGGCTGAGTAGCTGAGTGCTAACTGCTTCACCTTCTGACTTGGGTGGAGGAGGAGGAGGAGGACCACATTACCTGTGGTCTGCAGAGCCTACTGGGATTATACTAAAATGCAGCCAAGTCTTCAGCCATATTGGTGTCGATAGCCATCTGCCTGCCACAACCCCAGTTTTGCAGCCTGCAAAACAGCCTGAAAAGTTTGGCCAAATACCTCAGCAGTCAGCTTCACATGAGCACCCTGACACCACGACCAGTCGTATGAGGATGCAAGCCTAGTGAGCATAAATCTTGCTGATGCGTACTTGTGACATGGCAGTGACGGTGATGCAGCTGCACCCCCCTGGACAACTTCCCTCAAAGGCTGCGGGTGTCAGAATTGGCACCCCTGGGGCAACTCCAGGTGGAACAGCAGCGATGCCAGAAGCTGCAAAACAGTACTAAACTGTTGGAGGAAATGTGGCAGCAGTTTCTGGAGGCTGTTACATGCCCAGCTCTAAAACTGAAGTGGCCCTGTTTCCCATGGACTGCCAAAGCCTTTATGATTTTTAAGCACTTTGCACAAGTGAGAGCTAATAGCCGTATTTCATAGAATCATCGAATCGTAGAATAGTTTGGGTTGGAAAGGACCTTTAAAGGTCATCCAGTTCAACCCCCTGTAAGGAGCAGGGACACCTTCAACTAGATCAGGTTGCTCAGAGCCCCATTCAGCCTGGCCTGGAATGTCTCCAGGGATGGGGCATCTACCACCTCTCTGGGCAACCAGTTCTCAGTCCTCTGCAAGCGCAGCCAGAGCATAGGCATGCAGACTTACAAATATGGGGATGGGCATACACACCATGTACTGCTCAGTATGCGTGGTCTTTTTGGTCCTGTTTTTCTTCTTTGAGTTTTCCATGCACAGGAGATGCACTACTCTTGGTCAGTCTTTGAAGGCTCTGTTAGCTTTGCATGTGGTCAAACCTGATTGGCTTCACTGGAGCTTGGGTGTACTTATGAATATGAGCTAGCCCAGGAGCTAATCTGTAAATTTTGCACAAAGATAATTCAGTTTAATGAAACACCATCTTAAAACTGCAGGTGGGACGCTGTGTAGAGGCTGTGTCTTGCCTGAGCCAAGACAATTACAGTGCTTGGTGGGTTGAGGGCTTGGATTGAGAACATCGCCAGGAGGAAACTTCATTCAGCTACCATTTGGACATACAGAAAATCACATCAGCTGTGGTCAGTGTGGTTTCTTCATGAAAATATTACATTGCAGTGGCCCTTGTGTGGGGGATATTTTAGCCTGGGGGTTTTATTTTCATATTTCTTTTTTTTATTTTTTTTTCCTCCACTAAGGCTAAATTGTCAGTAGCTCTCAATTTGGTCTGTGTCTCTGAATATCCTTTTAGTGTTCCCAGTTAGCTCGTGTCACTGAACCGGGACTGTAACAGTCTTGCTCCATTAGCTATTACTGTTTGCTGAGGAGTTTATGTAAATGAGGGCAATCAGGAGGAGACGAGTAAGGGGAATTTGACTGTTCCTCCTGTTACAGCTCTGCCCAGCACTACATATTTTATTTTAAGTCCAGCACTAAGGGAGATTGGTAATATAAGATGAAAGGCCTGTGTGATCTCATGGCTGGTAATAATGACTGAGGGACAACTTATTGCCTCCCTCTGTGCTCCCAGTCTCAATCCCATTGTGAATGTTCTTCACGTCAGTGCATTGTTTAAAGCCCACAGGTCTGGGCTTCTTTACAAGGCTTTTTTGTGGCGCAATTTGGTCTGATTGAAACCACATTTTTATATGTGTCAAAACCAGTTCAGGAGTTAAAAAGAAATCATAGTATCGATTGGATCATATTTCCTAAATGGATGTCACCAGCTAATTCTTTTGTTATACCATTTAGCAACACAGGATTAAGTGAGTGTTTACTATTAAGCAGTTACATGTGGGTCCTATTAATTCACACATTCTGGCACTGCTTTTTGACTAATATCTTGTCGAATAGGTTAGGATTTCAAAATGTCTCTAAGTCACTGAACTGCAGGGACCCTTCATTTCCAAAGCAAAAGCTAGTCCACTTAGGGGTCCACAGGTTAGAGTAGCGTTGACATCTGAGGGACTTTTGTTTCTTAAAAAAATGGTTTGTAGAACAAAGCACCTTTTTTTTCCCCCCTCATTAGGTTTCCTGCAGTGCAAGAAAATGAATAGATATGGTTTGTAAAAAGCACTAAAGATTAAAAAAATGACTTTTGCATCTCCTGTTGTCTTTTGGCACACATGTCCTGGAGTGAAATGCTCACTTTCTTCCCAGACTTTCTTTCACTCCTTCTGGATCAGGCTCCTTGTCTTTTTATCATTCTAAATTAATACAATTTCACCTTTGATTGGTATTGAGTTGTTCTCTGCTGTCATGGACTATAATGACCCTTTGTGCTCATTGCTCTCCTCCATCCCAAAAAGCTCTATGGCCTATGTGAAGGTGTTCCTGTCCTTTTTGGAGCCAGGGTTATAGGGTGGGCAGAAAAAGAGGAGATGCTATGAGGCTTCAGAGCAGTTTGAGGGACACATGCCCAGTTCTCTCAGCCCTTACTTTCTGCTGGGCTCTTTTCACATGGATCCTCCAGAGGCCTCTGTTCTTGCAGCTCTTTCTGGAGGGAGGACAACACTTCAGTGGAGAGGCAAGAGTTTGGTCAGGGTGAGGAGCAGCTCAGGCATGACTGTCTCACAGTCCTGGGACCTGGCACCTCTGAGAGGTCAGAGAGGGGCATGAGCTTTGCCTCTGGGGTGATGCTGCTGCTAAAACCCTGGTGGCAGCAAAAAGAGGATCTTGCAGCGTCTTGGCAGGGGATGGAAGGAGATATATCCTGAGTGGATTAGGGGAATGAAATGCCAAAACGCAGCAATCGAAGGACTAAACAGAAAGGCACAGGTCACTGCCCATTTTCTCAAAGGAGCCTCAGGTGTGGCAAAAAAATATAAAATAGGAGCCACTGCCCTAAAACATGACATGATTTTCTTGAGCCCTTCCACAGGACCATCCATAAAGTTCTGCTTTGTCTGTTGGTTGTTGTGAATGTGTTTGATCTGTAAAAACAAACAAAAAAACCCCACCACAAACTCGAACACATTCTCCCTCCATCTCCCAGACACTGCTAACATCTCCAGGGAGGAGTGCTGTCTTCTTTAGTGTCTGTAAAACGAAGTAGTATGTGGCATGTATGACCCTAAAACTGCACTGAGAGTATATTCCTCTTGCTCTGGTCTCTTCTGATTTACTCAGGGTATTTTTTCTTTTTTTGAGACCTTTGTGGAGCTTACGTACAAGTGTGCCTTGCAGAACCAGGATGGCATTCATTTTCTCCTCTTAGCTCGTTCTTTAAAGCAGAGTTCACATTGGCAGAGCTACACTCCTTTTGCCTCCTACCCAGCTCTTCTTCAGAAGGGAGCTTTTCTTTTCCCCCTCTTTATGGATTTTTGGTAAACACACTCTGTTGCAGCAATGAAAGTCAAAACTTCCTCTTTTCCAGTCTGTAAACATTTCCTGGAACAACATGCTCAACTTTGAAATCCTTTCCAAAGAGTATCTTAAGACCTCCCTCCTTCTTTCTATGAATCACTTGATCAGTGCATCATTTCCTTTTTGCTGTTCAAGCCACTTCCAGGCAACCTGGTTAAAGCAATAAGGATTTAATGTAAGGGAAACCACTGCCAGGTTAGCCATTCCCTTGGGACATGCAGCTGGTTACTGGCTGCTGGGGCTTCTTGGGAGTCTTTGGGCTCCAGTCCCAGGTCACAGACTCTCAGAGCAGGAAATTTTTCTTGGACACTGTGTGTTAGTCAGGATAAAGTTCATGGGCACAATATACTTGGCTGCACTTTTTTTTTTTTTTATTGCGTACTCCTTCTAAAACAAATAAGTTAGCTATTTGCTCCTTCTGCCCTGCTGGTAATCTATTACATATTAGACCTTACTTAATTGAGTAACAGAAGTGAAAACTGATGGGGAATTTAAATAATAAGAAGGAAATAAGCTATTTTCTAAGCTGTCTACTCTCACTTGCTAGGACTGCACAGGGGTTAACCTTGTGATGGTGTCACACCAATGACGAGGACCACAGGTGAAGGAAGTGAGCTGGGAGGCTTCTCTAGAGTCACTAAGTGGGAAAACCAGAGCTTGCAGATCTTTGTCCCACGTCTGCATTATGGGGACCTGCCAGTGGCTGTGGCTGGGGCCACATGGGAGGTGCAGCAAGGTTGGCCTGACTGACCACATGTTCCACAGTCCTTGGAGATGTGATGCCGCTGCTTCCAGATGGCTGTCATTTCTCTTATCAGGGCCAGAAAAGAGGTCCAAGTTCTCCAACCTTTTCCTGAGTCCCAAGCTACCACAGGACATGGGGATAGAGCTAACCTGGAGCTCTGCCAAGGCAGGAGAAAAACCTCAGCCTGTGGCCCTGGTGCTCATTTAGGCTACAGTATGATTAATATTGTTGTGTAGACCAGAAGCAACCTTATGCTGCTGTTAGGGATACATACTGACTCTCTGGCTGTAATCAAGGCTGAGCTTTACTGTAAAGGAAATTAGATTTAGTTTGACTTTGCAGGTTTAAGGAGGTGTTGGGCGGAAAAAAAGGAGTTAAGGCACTTCTGAAGCCTTACTCTTCCATTTCCACCCTCAGGAGAAGTACGCATCGGCTAACAGCAACTTTGTGAAGTTGCCTGTATCCATGTGTAGTGTTTTATCCCTGAAGTATCACTTTCCATATTTATTCTTACTTGACTTAAGGAGAAAGGATGCTTCATTTTTTTCTCTCCCTTTTCCTCGTCGTGGTCACTTCAACCTGACAGACTGTGCTACCGAGAGAAACGGGTGTTGGCAGGACGTGCCTCCGTGGGGGCTCTTCATCTCTGGAATTTATTTCCTTGGTTTGGTCTGAGCCCAGATCTGTGGGTTCGGTGCAGAAGACATCCGTTTGAGAGAGCTGTGGCTGAGCTTCCCAGACCAATTAAGGGAGAGAAAGGATCATTTTTATTTTTTTTTTCCCCCAAGGTGGATGCCTGGAAGACTTTCTTTCTAACGATGATTTGAAGGCTCATGGGGTTTGGTTGTGTGATTAATTATGTGTTAAGATGCCTAGAGCCTCCAAGAAGCATACGAATATTATTTATTAAAGTCAAAATACCAGTAAATATAATGAAGTGGAGCTCTAAATAAGCACGGAAGGAAAAGTGGAAGATATTTTCTGCTTAACAAACATGGTTTTGCATTGGGCTGAGACTGTGTGGAACAGTGAAACTTGAAAGGAAGCTTTCCCACTGGTAACCCAAGGGACCCAAGTCACTGCAGATAAAGACACAAGGTGATGGAAAGAGAGACAGAGAGAGAAGAGGTCTTCCTCTGGCTGGCACAGAGCAGGAGCCTGACTTCAGGAGCCCCCTTTCCCCATAGGCAAATGCTAGTCCTCGTGAAGATCCCTCCTGCATACTTTCCTTGTTTCTGGTCAAGCAGAGTGGAACACCTCTGAGAGCCAACAACCTGTGCAGCACTGGGGTGCTCCCAGGCACCTTCCAAAGGTGGAAGAGCACAATGGAAAGGAGGGTGCTTTGTTGTTATTCTGGGGAGCTTTACTATGAACTTCAGCCTTGGCGGTTAAAAAAAACCCTCTAACAATTCATCTCCTATTTTCAGTCTCTTTTACTTTCCGTACATAATAATTGAAATCACTCCCTCATTTTCACAGAAATAACGTAAGGGGTGTGACTGAATAGCAGCTTTGAGAAAGTAATAACACTTTGTTCTGCTTGGCGATCCATCTGATATGGACTTTGCCCTCTACAAGTGTGGCTGGAGTCTGTTCTAAGAGCAATAGAGTCTGAGAAGGTTTGAATGTAAAAACAAATACTTGAGTGCGGGAGAGGCAGGCTGGTTGGTGGAAATGGCTTTGCCTGCCAAAAGCTGGTAATAGCATGTTGGCCAGGCATCTTTGCTTTCCTAATTGGAACCACAGGCTTTTGATTATAAACCTTAAGAACAACACTACCTCCTCTAATTTAAACCTTTCTTCTGACTTCCATGGTGTGATTTCTTGCAGACTGCTTGCCAGTGCAGGCTGCCTGCGTCTGCCTCCCCTTTCATCCCCAGGCCCTCTTCTTTTATACTTCAGACCATTGTATCCTCTCGTCAGCTCAGTTATTCCCTGCACCCAAGTTCTGCATAGACATTTAGTGAGAGTCTGAGATTGATGTGAGAGGTTTGTGCAATTTTGTGGAAAGACGTAATTCACTGAAAAGAGAAATGGGTAAGTAACTAGGCCAGGATCACTGCTGTTTGGCATCTGATAGCATATTGAGTTCATATGGTGCTTTGTTTTTTCTTTTTTTTTAGTTTTCAAATGCTGACAGTGTCGTTGTAATCAAGGATGCACCAATATTGTGCAATATTTCAGCATTTTTGACCAGATAAAGGGGCTGTGTCATACGTACAAAAGATTGGTGCTAGATCTCTGGACATAAATGGCTTTAAAAGGCTGGTATTTTGAAGTTGGCATTGGATCACTGAGAAATATGTGCAGTAGCCCAGGCTTTGCAGTTATCCTGCCCCAGGACACAGCGGACTCAGGGAAGGTCCTTCATCATTTTATATTCAGACGTGTTGGTTGGGCATATTCTGATACGGCATTTTTTCCATCAGCCAATGCCAACTTGAAATCAGAGTCTGTGTAACTGAGTTGGTTATTACGCAATTTTAACAGACACCAGGCAGCTTCCCAAGAAAACTTTCTCTGCAGTGCAGGATCTGAAACCTGCCTTGTTTGCTGCCAGCTCCCCACCTAGCCAGCGGGCACATGGGAACCAGGACCAGGGGAGTCTCAGGTCTGCAGCCTTGGTGGCCCATTCTTGCAGGCACCCCAGACGTGGCTGTGATAAGACATAGGTGGTAGGATGCTCTGAAACCAGCCTCACCACTTGGAAGCTCTGCAGATCCCACCTCCTTGAGCACTCCTGCCCCTGTCTGCCAGTGCTCCAAGGACCTGCAGGAAAATTTTCAAGAAAAAACGACATGAAATATGGCTATTTCATGCCTATGCTAAGCACTGACTATGCTGACCCACTCTTGTGGCTGATTATGGCAAGTTATTTGCCTTGAACCTGGAAGTCTCCATCAATGTTTTTGCAGTAGATTCAAAGATAGCTCTTCAAATAGATTAAAAATCAATGGTCCCTTCTTCACCTGTGGGCAGTGTGGTACGAGCGTGTGCCACACTCGCTCTTTCTCTGCAAGTGCTGTGAAAAAAAATCAGCAGTATTTCCACTTATTGGTACCAGCCTGTATTTTCTAAATATCTTCAGAGTCAGCACATATGAGATTAATTCCATCTATGATAGTAATGGTTAACTCATGCCCTTCCCCCCAGCCCCACTCCCAACATACCCACCCCACAAAAAAGAGCTGGCACGGTAGCTGATACAGTACCCTTTCATAAAACATAGATATTTCTGCCTTCTGCTGGCTTGGCTTTTAGCTTTCCCAGTCATTTTCCCAGGCTGTTTCATATCGGAGGCTCTGCTTCTTCAAGGCAGTAAATTTTTAAATGGGCAAAATGAGACGAGCAGTAAAAAAATCACATTGCCAGGGCCTTTATCTTTACACGGTGCTCTCTGGAAAGCTGCGATATCCTGAGTTTAGGATGTGGAAGCCATATTGCATTGCTTCGTTGAGCCAACACATAGTTAACTAGTTGTAAATTCAGTTTCTCAATGAATAGGAGTCCATCAGCTAGATTTATGTCCAAGTCATCCATCTGTGCTAACTTAAGTCGATCTCTGTTCCTCTGCCTTCATTTCTTTTATCATGTGTGTTTGTCAGCAGAGCCAAAAGTGGAATGTCTCTGCCTCAACTAAACCAAGGGGAAGGAATAAAACTTCTTTTTGTTTCTCCTGAGGCTTCCTTTCCCCAGGGGCGTCCCTAAATGGTACCAATCAACAGCTTTGAAATGCTGACAGAGCAGCTGGGAGAGATGGCATGCTGATGTGGGACTTGACACACTACCACCTTTTCTGCTGTCAGAGCTAAAAATCTTATTTTTAACACTTAGGAACAAATAATATGTTTAAATAGCCATTAATTTGTAGCTGACACCTTCTCTCAGTGCTTCTGACAGCCTGCGTATTTCCTTTGCAGAGTGTCATGCTGCTTCTGTTTCAAAGCTAATAATACAATTTTCATAGTTATTACACAGGCTGTTTGGCTCTGAGGTTTCCTAACAGTCTAAGCAGTGCCAGAATTTCTTACTTGAAGCTTTGGCAAGTTTTAAGCGAATGACATTCGTTCGTTACTGTGCTGATGAGTGTTAAGATAAGGAAGTGGGCAAGATACTTACAGAAGGGCTTGATCTTCAATTAGATATTGAAATCTGAATGACTCAAGGTTTAGTTACAACGAAGCCCTCTCGCTGCAAATATCTGCAGGACCCATTAATGGTGCACAGCGTGTCATTTCGTTCAGTTTGAATCCAAAACGATTTTTCATATAATGACAAGTTATGACCTTTTTTCTACTGATGACACCTTGCCAAAGGAATGGGAAGGAGGGTTACTTGGAGAGTCATCAGCCATGGTTAATGTTTATGATGTCTCTTGTCTGGCTAATGTAGCAGTTCTACTTAAATTTGAGACTGCCCTGAGTCTCAAGTGCAATAAAAACCCAGTGCAGATGCAAGGAAAGAAAATCTGTTCTGATAAAGTTTACATCCCTGTCTGATGTAGGCTGTTGCCTGTCAAGTTTGGGACAACTTGAATGCCACCCTCGCTCAAGTTCAGGCTTAAATACTTAAGCCTTAACTGCTCTTTCAGATGCTACTAGAAAAAAAAATTACTACGGTTGCAGAGGCACATGCTCAAAAGTTAGGAAATTACCTTGTGTCTCTGCATTATAGCAAGCTTTACTCACCAGAATAGTAGCAGTTATGGCATGGACGATTTCAGCCTGCACACCTAAAAGTTTGAACAGAAAGCCTTAATAAGCAACTGAAAAGCTACACTGGGAATGGTAGCTTTCTACCTCTAATGACATGCTATTGGATCTCATGTGCCATATCAAATCTGAACATATCTTTGGCGCCCTCTCCATGTGCTAATTAACATAAATGTTCCCGTTCCCACTTGCTTTGTAGCCTGTTAAATTCTGGGGGCCATTGTGCAGCTTGGGCTGTGGCAGTGCGCTCCCCTGAGAGGGAAAGAATGATTTTTTTTATATGACTTTTGTAATATGACTTTTTTACATCTGAGACTGGACTTTTGCAAAGGGAAAGTCCTTTCTTGATAAAGTGGTAACTGGTCCCTTGGATTGCCTGGCAGGTGATGGCCATTTTACGACAGAATACATATGCAAGTTTAAGTCCTGTTCTTGCTGAATTTATGATCAAGACTAACCCACCTAACAAAGACCAAAAAAATAAGCCTAACAGTCCAAACCTGGCTCCAAATCCAAACTACATCTGAGAAGGAAGTGAGACAGCAGCTTATCCATGGATTTTTACAAATAGATACATCTAATGTTTGCAGTATAAAGAACGCTGCGGAGGATGGATGTGCTATAGGGTACAAAGAATCTACTTGTCCTTGAGGCTGCCTAAGAAGCTGTCTGCAATAATTGTCCACCGCTTTTGCAGGTTTTGAAGCTCACAGGCTAAAACGTTTCCTACTGCCCTTGTGGGACCTGCAGAAAACGAGGAGAACATGAGCCGGTCCCACGCTGCGGCAGAGCGGCTGCTGATGAGCGCGCCTTGGCAGTTTTGGCTGCTACTATTTCAGATTCTGTGGGTGGCAGGGAAACAGGCAGGAATTAGGTCAATTTAGCTCTGCTGCTGCTTGGGAAAGCGAAGAGCAGCTGCTGAGACAACCGCAGGAGCTGTTCCCTCCAGAAGAGCAGACAAAGATTGAAGCTGGGGGATGGGTTATGCCAGTGAGCAGCGATGTGAGGAGAAGAGGGATCAGCTACCGGAGTTGCCAAGGCTGGGAGTGGGGTGTGCCTCAGGTGGATGGGGCATGCGTTGGCTGCACACTCGTGTAAATAGATCTAGGGATGTAGTAACAGCATCGTCTTGCGTCCTGGGAAAGGAAAAGGAGGGAGACGTGTATAGTTTCTTCCCTGCAACTGCCCTGAAAATGTGTCCTCTTCCCTTATTCTCTTCTGTTTGTATCTGCAGTGTTGAGGCTGGCCTAAAATTTGTATTTAAAGAGAAACATGGATACTGTAGTTTAGTACTAGCTGGGTCTGTGGTAAAAGAGAAGATAAAGAGGAGTTGGATTTCTAGCTAGAGTATATGCAAAGGTACCAGAAGGAGGTGTTCTCTGCAGGACATTACAGGGATGCTGTAGTGCTTATGTGAGACGTGGCTCTTTGGAAAGGAGCAAGTACCCTGAAAAAAACACAGCCGTGTGGAGGCAAACAGGCCACAATTGGTTTCTGCTTAGGATGACTTACTATTTTATTTTTTCCCCTTCATCCGTCCAGATGAGTTCCTTGGTCTGGGCTCAGCGTGCCTGCACAACCAGCTGTATCAGCAGTATGGGAAAGGTGCTGCAGCAGGTGGAAGCAGGCAGTGGGCAAGGAGGAGAGAATGTGGCAGCATGGGGAGCCTATGGGGCTGCCCAGCTCTGCTCTGAAACTACAACCTGAGAGGAAGAGATTGGCTATAATTAATGTAAGATTTCTCTCAGTTTGTCTGTTTAGATATAGCATCTGAAAAAAGCTCTTGTCTAGAGCTGTGCAAAAGAGTAAATCCTTACTTTGATTTGCTGTGTCCCAGGTAGCTGGCAAGGCTACAGTCAAGCATCTGACATATGCACATCCCCAAAGGTAGGCTCCAGTGGTTTTGCTAACAGCAGTAACACAAGAGGAAGAAAGAGAATTTGCCCTCTTGTTTTATAATCCATTGACTTTCAGACATAGTAAATTGGCAAAACAAAACACTCACAGAAGGTCTGGGTTTACAGAAGGTGAAAGTCTGCCACCAAGAACGGTAATGTTGTTTTAATTATGCCAAGGCTTGAATGAGGGCTGCAGGCAGGCTTTATGGTCTGCGCTCCAGGGCTTGGTGGGTGCTGGCGTTATTCTCTTTGTATGTCTCGCCTGGTCCCACCAGCTGCCAGGCTGCAATAAAGTTATGTTTGAGTCAGTGGTTCCCAAAAGGATGACAAGTAGGTTGTGTGTAGCTGAATAGGACGATGCTGGTCCTCCACTGATCCTGCCAGCTTGGGTCTGGACTAGGGCCATAACTGCACGACAAATCCAAGTGAATGCAGTTGGCTGTTTAAGTGAGCTGGGCGGCTGGGGAGGGTGGTGGGGGGAGGAGGGGAGAACAAGGCACACAGCTGAAAAGTGGGCTGGGACACCAACAGGAAAGCTACTGACCCTGTTTCAGCTTTCAGCAAACAGAATGGGTCATTGGAAGGAGACAATGGACCTTGTCTGCAGCCGTGCTGTGCAGGAATGGGGGGATGCCTGTGTTGGAGGCCATGCCAGGCAGGCTAGTAGCTGCTGGTGTGCGTCTCTGGTCCATGTGTGCTTTGGTCCTGTTGACACCCTCTTGTTTAGTCCCTGCTGTCCCAGAGAGCTCAGTGCCACTATGAATCCTCAAGTTTGTTGTGCAAACAGGGAGAAGAAGGATATTCTTAAGTTTTGGGTTGGTTTGTGGTGGTTTTTTTTGGTTTTGTTCTTTTTGCTTAGATCAGTAAAACAAACTTCTACCGTTATGGGAAAAAATCTAGCATATATGTAGCCAATGGGACAGATACAGGCATCCGCAGAGGTGAACCTGGCCCCAGGTCTGCTCCCCCCTAGGGCAGCACTCTCCAGGCTGGATTAATTCTGGTGGGGAAAGGCATGTGTGGCTGCTCTCCAAAGCCCGCTGGTGTTGAGCCCAAGAAGCCTCTGCTCAGGTGCACAGCTGCTCTTGGTGACTCTATATCCCATATACAGCAAGGGGATACCTGTGGTCTGATTGCATATCGTGGCATCTCACATCACTGTTGCGATGGCTTTTTACTGTCTCCTTAGCAGATGATGCACCTCACCCTGGGAAAAGGTCTATTCTCCACTCTTCCAAATGAAGCAAATAATGCCCAATTTGCACATTGCTGAATTTTCTGCCTTCTTGACCTTTTTTCCACGCAGGAGTTGGGCTCAGGGCTCAAGCACAGAAATCTTCCTTTCTCGTAATACTGCTGTGTTTGTTTGCTGATACCACCTAGGCTGTGTGAGCACCAAAGTAAAATAGGAGAAAGTCTCCTGACCTGGTGCTGTATCTTTTTCCTATGGGCTGGGTTTGATTGCACAGTCCAAAGAAAAATCATAACTCCAGCTGTGACATGGCTACTTTCTTCCAGCTTGCTTTTGTATTAGAATGCATTCAAGTTAAATGCAATGATTTGTGGCAAATATTTGCAGAATATTTTTTGATACTCAAGTTAGTTGAAGTCTGGAGTAACTGATGAATATCTGATGGAATATTTAATTAAAAAACAATGCCTGAATTTGCATAAAATACTTGCTACAAATATATTACAAGCTGATTCCTAGCTTGTAGCTCTGCTTTGAATTTGGCAAAGCAAAGGTATTTTTGGTTTTGCAGACGAAAGCTAGAGAGTTCAGTCCTGGCTGATTATTTGTAGTGGTTGGCCTAGGTTATAGGAACTAGTTCATTTGTGGAGTGTGATAAAGGAGATGAAAGATAAAGGTCACGCTATCACTAGGATTAGTTGGGTGAATTGAAGGATGTGGAAACACAGCTACTTAGGGCAAGGGCCACACAAATGCTAGCTTCTACTAATATCCCTCAGTACTCTGATGCCTTGAAATACAACTCCTGCACAAAGCAAGCAGGAGAGGTAAAGATGCCATGTCTGACAAGCCACAGGGCTGAGAACCAAAGATCAAAGGGATACACAGGTGTTTGGGGGTATTCGACTGTCAGCTAATTTCACAATTCTGCACTGCAAGGAACATCTTCATGTCCTCTGAAAGCTTTTCCTCACAATTTTTCCTGAAAGCAGCGTCCTTCTCTCGCTGCCTGGAGTTATTAACTCCTGTCAAGTGCAGCTGGCTGTGCAGGAAAAGTAAAGGTACTGCTGCAGTAGGTGCCAAGGTTAATTTATATCCTGCAAAACTGGAACGTCTTTTAAATGGTGACTGACAGGCTTACTAGCTTGAATGAACTGGTTTGCTCCAGCAATGCTGCCAGGCAGAGGCAGCTCATTTGGAGAGCACCAGAGTATTTGCCATGCCAAAAAGAGTAGGGGTGATAGAGGTGAGAGGACAACTGAGTAACTGGAGAAGTGGGGGCAAGGCAGCTGGTACTAATGGAGAAGGTGAAGCCTGTCCTAACCCCTTGCTTCTGCCATCCTCACCCAATAAATCTGTGGTCACTCTATCACTTCAGCATTTGCAGTGGTGGTGAAGAGCCATGTACTCACTGACAGAAGCACTTTTGGCACGCCATGTGAAAAATCTCTGGAAGTGCCAAGAGCAACATGAATGATGTAGCATGTTCACATTTGTAATTTGTCTGCATTTGACTGGCGTATCCAGGGGAGGCACAGGGTGTGTCGGTTTGGGGCTCAGACCAGCTTTTCCTGGGAAAGCATGCTGCTTATACAGGCTCTACATATACATGGTGTGTATAGCCATATGCACTGTATGGAGCAGAGGGAGACATTGGCACATATCTGGCCATGACAATGTGTAAGTGTATTTATTTTGAATTGAAAACAAAACAAAACAAAATGACATTTGCTTCAGTATTTTGGCTGCTATCAGGCTCTCCTCATTTACCAGGAGATAACAGCAACAGCAAGGTGCTAAAGCCACATGGAAGCACTGGGAGAATGGATGAAGGCAGTCTGGAAAATCCCAGTTGCTTCTCCGGTGCTAAGAAATGTGCAAGTAAAGAGCAATTACAAGGGACTCCCATGCACAAGGAAATGCAAGCAGTAAAAGCAGGTTTCAAAATAGATTTGGTATAGATGAGTGGGTCTGGTAATAATCTTACAGTAACTTGCTACTACTCTAATTAGTAGTCTGTTAGTAACTAGAAAGTCAGTGCTTTGTGGTAAGAGAGTTACAACTGGAGAGCTTGATTGGAGCCTGGTTTGAAATAGACCCTTGACAGAATAAGCAGCAGCCAAAGTCAGTAATCTTAGAATCTTAAAGTCAGAGTAAACTATAGGTTGGAAGGTTCCTCTGGAGGTCATCTGGTCAAGCCTCCCAGCTACTCACAGCAAAGCTGATTTCAAAGTACTTAGTTTAATAATTCAAAATATTAACATGAAAAGCAGCACTGGAAATTATTTCCAGAACATGCCATTTGAAGAGGCTGCAACACAACCCAAATGTAGTAGCTACAGAGCAATGTTGCGACCTAAAGTAAATCAGTGCCCTGCCAGTCATGTTTTTTTTCTGCATGGCATATCCACATGATGTGCTCGTACTGAGCTTATACTTCCCACAGAACAGAATCTTTCCCTTTCAAAAGTCCCACGTGCAGACTCTTATAAACCCTAGCATTGCTCCGGTGGTGGGAACACAAGCCCTGCAGGAGCTTCTCTTCCCAAGAAGGACAGAGCCTGGTACTTCCCCGGTGCTGAGCCAGACCCATTCCGGGTACACACTGGTGCGGCTCTACCAACTTCTGTGGAACTGCTGTGGCATAAAATGAGGATGAATCAGGCCTGCAGGCTTTCTTCTGAACTATGAATGTCAGTACTAGCCTAGA
The DNA here is from genome assembly GCF_963082525.1 of Nesoenas mayeri. Lineage (NCBI taxonomy): Eukaryota > Metazoa > Chordata > Aves > Columbiformes > Columbidae > Nesoenas > Nesoenas mayeri. The sequence goes on from NC_137541.1 coordinate 106,234,387, forward strand.
GGAATACAGTTTTCAGGCTGATGTGGTTTGACACCAAATTCTACAGCAGAGACGCTGGGCAGCCCGATGACTGAGTTAGCTCCCAAGGGACAGCGATGAGTGATGGGCGGGCGCTCTTTTCATGCACAGAGGCGTTCTCCGTTCAGGCTCAGTAACATCCAAACCCCATTGATCTTCATAAAGAGTTGCAGTTTGGGCCCTGTGCCACAGAAATCCCTCCCTTTACTCTCTGCATTACTCATCTTCCTGAGGGCCTTTTGCTCTTGGATTTGCTGCTGCTTTTTCTGGAAAGCATTCTATTGTCAAACCTATGGAGAGCGCGTACCTTCCATCATGCAATGAAAAAGGCCTGTCACAAATTCTTGTTGTCAAGTCCACAAGCAAAACAGTCTGAAAACAGAGAAGAATGACACCTCTCCTAGATTCTTATAGCACATTAAAGATTTTATTTTTTATGAAATAAATGTGCGCACTACTCTCAGAAGGAAGTGATATTCTAGTGCAACAAAACCTCTGCTCTCCCCATGGAAAGGTCTGCGGTGGTAGCTCTTCAGGCACCTCACAGTAGGGCTGTTCATATCCATCTTGGGCTCAAGGAGGAGGTTGGGCCCACCTGCAGTGTTACTTATTGTTACCTTGTGCACTGCTAACAAGCGTTGATGGCTATAAAGAGGGTAGTGGAGACCCTTTGGTCACTGTTTCAAGCTCCATTTTTCTAAAGTGGTGCCAGGAGAGGGCACTTTCATTTCTCTTGTTTTCCACTCTCAAAACCCAGAAGTGCTGAAGGGCATTTTGCCTTGTGGAAGCAGATAAAACAGGTTTCTTTTGATCTGACCTCCCTGCTGGCTGTACCTTGTGTAACCTGTTTGTGGCATGGAAATGTGACACAAAGTCTTGGAAGGTCAAGCAAGACTGTCATCTTGTTTTAGGCAAGATCCTGCTTAGCCTTCAAGTAATAACTTTCAGTGACTAATGGCTATGATTTCTAATGTATAAGCTGTAATAACATACTGCTCATATTAATGAAGTCCTACTTCCAGTACTCTAAGCTTACTGTAAGTTAACTCTTAAGAGCTTTACTTTGGGCTTAACTATTTGGTAGGTTTGTTATGCTTCAGATGATGAAAAAAAACCAAACCTCATAATAATAAAATTAAAACCACTGTTACAGAATAAGATTTAATTATGGCTTCCGTAATTCTTGGTAAACATTTGTTGGAAAAGCTCATAATTCAACCCTTTTTTAACACAAGTAACAAAAAAATTACAGTAATTTTCAAAAGCATCTAGAAACAACAATTGTGAGACTGTCTGAAGCTAAACAACTCCTAATGAGATGCAGTGGTAGCAATAGCAAGACAGACAGAAAATCTATACAGATAATTAAGAAATTATCCATTTGGGAGAAGTTTAACTATCTTTTACCTTCTTGTCTGTGGAAACCAATACACATAACTTGTTCTTCCTTATCAAATCTTCTCCACCTCCAATTATTTAACAATAACATAGGAATTGCTACAGTGTAAAGAGGCATCTGGGAATAAAGCATGGGAGCCTGAGGACTGGTTAACACACTGTCTAGCTGACTCTTCTCTTGGCAGAGTTAGAATCCCAGTACAAAATACTAGCCCCAGGGGTAAACAAGCTCAGAAAAAGACTTTAAGAACATTTTTCAGAAATAACGCTATGATGCTGTCATGGTTTAACCCCAGCCGGCAACTGAGCCCCATGCAGCTGCTCACTCATTCCCCCCCAGCAGGCTGGGGGAGAAATCCAGAAGAGTAACAGTGACAAAACTTGTGGGTTGCGATGAAGCCAGTTTAATAGGTAAAGCAAAAGCCGCACACACAAGCGAAGCAAACCAAGAGATTCATTCACCACTCCCCATGGGTGGGCAGGTGTTCAGGAAACCCGGGCTCCATCATGTGTCACGGTGACTTGGGAAGACAAATGCCATCACTCTGAATGTCTCCGCCTTCCTTCTTTTTATTGCTGAGCATGACATCATATGGTATGGAATATCCCTTGGGTCAGTTGGGGTCAGTTGTCCTGGCTGTGTCCTCTTCCAGCTTCTTGTGCACCCACAGCCTACTTGCTGCTGGGGTGGTGTGAGAAGCAGAAAAAGCCTTGACTCTGTGTAAGTGCTGCTCAGCAATAACAAAACATCCCTGTATTATCAACACTGTTTCCAGCACAAATCCAAAACACAGACACATACTAGCTACTATGAAGAAAATTATCTCAGCCAAAACCAGAACATTCTCCACCTCTTACTCCATATCATTTACATCATGCTCAGGTCCCACACTATCCAACACATCCTCATTAACCACCACAGCCCTTCCCATTCTTTGATACAATATGTAGATGTCATTCCCTTAGTTTATGGACCACTCCTGTAAAATGTCCACAGAATGTCCGTAAAACGTGCATTGAGTGAATTTAGTCCATGACTTTGGGCTCCATCTGTTATGGTGATGGCTCAGGACAGTAGAGGTGGTGTGTTGTGTGGACTTATTTGGCACCAAGGTCAGCTCAGGCCAGACCACTGCAGTCTTGTCCTGATTTGGTTTGCACAGTGCCTAGGATTAGTTTTACTCACTCGTCCTTTTGTTCTTTCCTGATAGTATGAAACCCGGTGATTCTGTTTTACAAGTTTCACGCAGATAAAAAGTAACCAATAACATCTCAGCTACAGCCATCCGTGAAATAGAGGTATCTTTCAGTATACGAAAAAAAGTAAGAAAGAATTATTAGATGCCCTCCAGCTAATGCCATTCTTGGTAAGATGTGTGGTGACCCTAGGAATATTAGGCAGTATGTACAATGCACACATATGAGAGAGCTTCTGCTATTATACAGGTAATGCTGTTTCAGTGGAGGCCCATCATCCTTACCAGAAGTATCTTTGGAACAAAAATAAGCCAAGATAATGAGGCAGTTGAAGCCCAGGAGTTGTCTGGGCTGCCAAGACTAGAGCAGTTTGGGAACTGAAGAGAAAACAAAGGGATTTGTGAGTCTGGGCTGGAAAAGAAAAAGATGCGATAGTGCTGTGGGAGTGCTTGCTATGGTCCTTCTGTCTCCCATGGTGGGACTCCAGCACGTTCACCTCTGAAGTACATTGTTCTGTATCTTCCCTTCAGAGGAAGAAAAATGTGGTTGATTGAAACATGTCATTTAAAGATCAATTTCAACTAGTAAGCACTGCTGCTTCACATGTCTGGATAAAAAGCAGATACATTTTCTTCTGAAGGAGTGAATCTCATTGTGATCTCTCTTCTTCATTCTTGTCCTTTTCTTTCCCACCATCTCCCTTCCTCCAGCCTTCCCAAAATAAGGTATCAGGAGCTGAAAGCAGTCAATTATGTAAAGATAAGCTATTGCATCACTGTGTTGGTGTTAGATTCTTTACTCCCAGAACAGCATGGAGATCAGAGCTGTGCAGTGCAATACATATTGCTGGGATTGCACAATGATCCTAAATTGTCATTCTAATGCAAATAAAAGTATGTCAATGATGTCACCCCTGACAAATGTAAAACATAGCCAAACAAATATCAGAGTGCCAATAAAATGCTAGATGCCTTTTTCTAGCATAATAAAGACTTGCTAATTCGTCTCCATTTTTAGGAAGTAAGAAAAAATCAGTGGTGATACAAACACATTTTATCTAAAGTAGATCTTTATCACATGTAATTATGCCAAGATATATTCTTACACAGCCTAACTTCAGTAGGTTGAAGGCTTTTCATTTATTGTTGAGAAACCAAAATAAAGAAGACATATGGTAATATGAAGCAATGAATGACTAGGGATCCTCCCTGAGATTTCAGAGTTCAGGTCTTTCTTCTGCTCTCAGATTCACGGCCAAGTTCCTTGTGAGCAGGTCCACAAGGTTATTTAGATGCACTAGATAACTTAGATTTGGTATCTCATAATAATATATTCCTCAAAGCAGTGAGCTTGCCCACCTACCAATGTCCTAGAGATAGTGACGGAACTTCCTGAACAATCTCTTCAAAGTCTTCTTTAAACTATACTAAAACAGAAGAGTGAGATTTTGCTTACGCTGGCTGCACACAGCTTTGCTTTATAGCCCTTTCCCTTGTTGTTTTGCCGTGTGGATCATTTCATCTGGGTGACAAAGGGGAGCAGCAGGATTATATTATGCAGGTTGCATTATCAAGTAACTAACTTTTTCTCAAGAGTGATGGAAAGTGTTGGGCTCAAGCTGCTGGGAGGGTTATGCTTTTTCCTTAATAAGTACACTGTTCAATCTAATGCATCTTTTTCCAGTCTTTTGCTGTAAATTATATGTTTTTAAGAATCAAGGAAAATTCAATCACATTTATGTCGTACATAAAAGCTGGATCCACAATGTAGTGTGGATGAGAGTGATTTTCGGACTTCTACAGGGCCAGACCTTGCATACCACGTTTGTCACTGTGGTTTTATTTTGAGCAGGTTCTGAGGTTCCTTGCTGCTGCCTTGCTCATCTGTAATTACCCTTCCCTTAGCCCAGGCTGATTTTCTGCTGTAGGGCTGGAAGTTGTTCAGACCACCTCAGTGCCTCCAGGCCTTGTCTGCATTTGTCTTGACAGCTGTTTGTCTATCTGCTTCTTAAAATCCCCTGGTGACAGATCCCCCAGTCTCCTTAGGAAATTTATTCCAGTCCTTCCCTGCTCTTACTGCTTTTTTTCTTTTACATCTAACCTAGATGCTGTCTGCTACAACTTAATTATTCCTTAACTGTTCCCATTGCTTCTTGTCCTATCCTCTCTATTCATGGAGCACCGTCTCTTTCTCTTGTAGTAACATTTTACGTACTTGTGGTTTAACACTGCAAAAGTTGCATGGAATATCCTAGTCCAGTCCCACTAATCCTTCAGCACTTTGGGGAGTCAGAGAAGAGAGAAACTAGTGGCTTAAGACTTTGGGAAGGATTCTTCCAAAGATGTGGACACCATCTTTAACCACTAACAGACTCTTCACCTCTTCTCTTGACATCAAGAAGAGAAACATTTTGGACCAGATTCTCATCTTGCTTATGCTGTTTTTTGATGAAAAACTGTTCAGTGGAGTGACTTCTAATTATGAGTGAAAGGGTGTAAGGTGGCAATGCCACTTGTTCTCCACCACCTCAAAGAATGAGATCAGGACTGGGAATTGTTTGCGTGCCCGGTTTTAAGTAGTAACAGCAACAATGGTATCTCTAATTTCTGCACTGGTGGTAAAATACTTTACCCACTGTCTTGTGGTTTTAAGTATGTCTGGAGTTCTGCTTTCCAAAGTTTTGGCTTACATTGTGGCTTTCAAAGAGACAAAGTCCTGAAGTAGGGGAAGTGCAGGATCTCAAAATTTGTTTGTCTGGCTCATTGCTGTGCAAACAGGACCCAGTGCTAGGCCAGTCTAAAAATGATACATGCACAGGGGCTGGGGAGGGGGTGGGAGGGTAAGGGAGGAAGGTGGGAGTCTGAGTCTGTGAGAAAATGGGACAATTAAGCATGAACTCACATCTGACACCCTGCCCTGATTAATTTAACAATAATTAAAGACTTTCAGTGGAGATCAGCATTCTGCTGGTTCCCAGCTGCGCAAAGAAGGATGAGTCGTGCAACGGTAACCAGTCCCTATTCTTCACAGGCAACACACAGAGCAATTACCAGTGCTGCCTATAAACTGAAGCAGACTTTTGCATTAATTGATTTACTGGGACCTTTTATTCCCTTTCTCTTTTGTTTCCTCCTTTCGTGTCTTATGTTTTCATTTGAAGGGCTGGTTCATTTAGCCACAACAGTGCCTGTCCACAGGGGTTGTGTCCTTGGGATACAGAGTGGAGCTGCCTGGATTTGAGACACTGTACTCTGTGACACTCCCATTCCCGCAAGTCTGTGTTTCCCAGGGTTCTGCCCATGAGACAGTTTTCCTGAAATCCACTGTAGCAAGCAAAATGGATCAGACATCTGGTCTTTCTGCCTCCCTTCCCTGCACCTCTTCTTGCACTCCTCTGTTTTCAGCAGTGATATCATTTGCCTCTCATTTCACGCTGAATATGAGAGAGAAATCTCATTATTTCTGACTTAGGTATTCACATGTGTCTCTCTACAACATGTCATGCCAGTTGCCAGCTTGTTACAACATCAGAAGAAGAATTCAAAGTGCTGATTTATCTGCTATTGAAAATGTCTCTAGGGATGAAAGAAGATATGGGAAGGAGGGGGAGAGGGAGAGAAGAACACAGAGGAGCCAGCACAGGGCTGCAGCTTTCCAGGGCAAAAATCTAGCCTTACCTTAGTTTGCTTGCTTATCTGCTGCTCTTCTTCTGGCTGGACAGGCAGTATGATCAATGGGAAGTGAAATAACCAGTGGTGTAATGGGCAGGAAGCTTTTATATCTATGGAGGAAAAGTATGGGAGAAAGATGCTACGAAGTCTGGCTGGTAGCTGTTGAACAAAAAGAAGAGGAAAAAAAAAAGTTTGATACTTAATCCTCGTCTTTTGTTGGACAACGAACAGTAGTTATATTTTAGGGCTGAGCAGCTTCCAAACACAGAGAACATCCGTCTGCTCCTTGAATATATATTGGAATCAGATGTCTTGGTTTGATCCTCTGTGTATGTTTTTTGTTTCATGTGTCTGACTCCCCATAGCATTTGTTGCAGGAGTGGGTAGTTAATGACATCTCTTGCCATGGGCATGACATTTGTAGCTGTACCCACAGAAAAGTAAAAGGCAGTGAAATGCCTTTGTATCCTCAAACATTGGTATTTGTTTTGCATGAGCATGTAGCAGTCCAAATGAGGGATCCCAACTCCATTATGCAAAAGACACAGAATAGTTGAGGCCAGAAGGCACCTCTGGGGAGCATCCAGTCCAACCCCTGCTCTGGGCAGGGACAGCTGCTGCAGGTTTCTCAGAGCCATGTCCATTCAGGTTTTGATTATCTCCAAGGATGGAGACTGTAACATCTCCAGGCAACCTGTGCCAGTGTTTGACCACCCTCCCCATAAAATAAATCAATTTCTTTTTCTCTGTATATCACTTGGATCCCAGGGCACATACCTGCCTGCAGCAAACGTGTGCTCTCCCTACGTGAGAGAGTGGCATGGCACAGGTAACATTTGCCTATAGGAAACGTGAAGATGAGTAGCTGCTACTCCAGCCCCCATCCTGCAGGAAAGAGAACACTAGGAGAAGGCAGACAGCGGTGCCTTCCATCTCCTTTGTGTTTGTGGGGAAGCAGAAGCTTTCAGTATCCAAAGAGAAGGGCCTGGAAATGCCTCATGGTGTTTCTGCTATGGAAGTGTTTCCTGGCTTTCTTCTAAAATGGGAGTTTGCTTCAGTTTCATTTTTTTAGCAGGGAGGAGGAGTGGGAACATTCTTTTCCTAGTCTTTTATACATAGGTTATGTATCAGAATGCACATCTTTTGTGGATAATAAACAAAATGATTCACACGGGTCTTAAGCCATTCTTGAATCTGAGCTAGTACCTAGTGAAATGGTTAAACTATTAATACCTCAATGCTTAAAGGGATGCTCTGAAAACAAACTGATATTTATGCAGTGCTTTGATGGTATAAAGTGTGCATTATTTATTTACCGTTATCATCAGAGAAGTGATTGATAGCTTCTTCTTATGCTGGTATTGGCATGAACCTGTGAATAATATATATCAGGAAAATGTCAGCTTGTTTGCAAATGGAAAAACCAAATGGAGGGGATCCTTTGAAATGATAAAGAAATAAAACAACAAAGCTATACAGTGACCTTAAAAACATATTGTAGTGTTAACTTTTCTACTGAATTTGCATTTTGTATTATCAACAGCCTTGCACACTGGCTAGTGAGGTCCAAAATGTTCACATTTCCATACAGGGAGCATTTTTCATTCAGAAAGAGAATAAATTATGCTCCAAAAGTCCCATTAGTATTTTTAAATTAATGGAAGACTGGTAGTAACTCTCTGTGACATCTGCTTAATAAGCTGTTGAAATGATTTAGTGATCAATGAGCGCTGACATTTTGAAAAGGGAAAGGCAAACTTTGGCACTTCTTTTGGCATTGCCCCCACATCTCTTTGCTATGAGGGGCATCCTTGGGAACCTGAGTCTGCCCGAGATGGGACACCTTCACTGCTGCTTGCAGGAGACTGTGGGAAGAAAGATGCAACAGATGTTCTTCTTTCCTGTTGGAAAATAAAAAGAATAAATATATATTCTCTTAAATGTTGACAGACCAGAGCATAATCATAGGCATGAAGGATAAGGCTACTCCAATGTGGGCATATGTTTAGATGCCCTGTGTATGACTACCTTATGTATATTCCTTTTTTGGATTCTGAGCACTGTTGCATTGGGATGCTGCAGCACGAGGATGCCTAAAGTTCTGTGTAACTCAGGGGGAGGGAGGCATGTAGGAACTGGCTTTCTCTTGCTCCAGGGAATGGACCTCTGCACATGTGCTGGAAGCCGCTGTTATGTGGATGTGAAAGGCACACATCATGGGAAGCCGCCATTGTACCCAGACTGCGCTGCTTCTCCTAGAACAGATTTAATGATCGGAAAGAAATTCCTCAGGTTGTGCTCATTACTTCCCTTTCAAAATAGCTGGCAATGCACAAATAAGTGTAGTTTGCCATGTTAGCACAAAGAGTAAGAAGGTGTGAACAGAACCATACCTGGGGGTATTTAAAAGGTGCATAGATGGGGAATTCTTAGAGACGTGGTGCTAGTGCTAGTTAGGTTATGGCTGGACTCGATGATCTTAAGGGTCTCTTCCAACCAAAATGATTCTATGATTTGTTGAGGGTACATCCTTCTTAAGAGCCGTGCTACACCTGGGGTTCTGTGCCAGGTCCTGTGCTTGTGGCTAACCCCCGTATCTTTCATTTGCTCTCACCGGTCCTTGCTGAGCCCTGCTCTGGACGGATGTGCAGGCCCATGGTGGCACGAGGAAAAAGGGGGACCTGGACTCCAGTGGTCCTGGGGCAGGAGGGCCCATGGCTGTCCCCTGGTGTACCCGCTCAGGTGTAGCTGCTGCTGATGCCGAAGTGAGACATATGTCACGGCTCTCCTGTGCTTGTTGCCTGTGGAAAAAGTCCTGTGAAAGATGATGGGGTGAGACCTGTCAGGCCTCCCTGAAGGAACTCTGAAAATCCAAAGGATTTAGTAGAGAACCGCTCTGTCTGGAATCCTTACTGCAGGATGTGGAAGAGCTGGAAGTGCCTGCTTGACCACTCTGCAACAGTTGACCCTAAAGAAAGGAACACTTTCTGCCAAGTTTGCAGGTTACCCACCACAGGCTGGGCTGTCTGCAAGGTCACTGAGAGACGTTTATCCTGGTGCCCGGGGAGGCCATGCCTGGAAGTCTGCGCTGTTTGAAAACTTCTCTTAGCCCTCTCTCCAGGCATCTGTGCCACAAGTGTCTACATACAAAGATTCAGGCCCATGTATATACCATATATGTGTGTAGTGTGCATACAAATATATATGTGTATGGTATATGCCGTATATATGTCGTATGTCACATATTTTTTTTTAATCTCTCTATACATACATATATATACACACATACATTTTTGTTTTGCACATGCTGTGATAAAAGCATATTTGAAAAATGTATTTTTTCTGCTGCTCCTTTTTCACTGAATTCAACCACAGATGCTTGACAGTGAGGAGGAATATTTTATTAAAATAACTGCACCTGTTTCCCTGAACTCATTGAAAGTAAAACCCAAGAACAGCGTTAGCATGTAATGGACCAGACCTTCAGTAGGAGTAAGTCATTTGACCAGTATCAGTGAAGCTACACTGATTTCCACTACTTGAGAACTTGAGCCCAGGTTTTTTGGTTGATTGGCCTGTTTTAGTGTCCTCAAATGAGTCTTACTTTATACTTAGCAGAAGATACCATGCTAAGGACCAGATCTGTATACAAAGCATTGTGCTCTATATGTTGGCACACAAATGTGGGGCTCAGCAGTGGTGGAGAAGGGATGTGCCATGCAGCTCTGAGAGCACAATTTTGACAGTTAACTGTTTCCTATCCCTTCTATTATGTTTGCAGGCACAGAGTTAATGAATAAGGACAGTTCTACTCTGGAAGAACCTTTGTAGATTATTATAAGGATTAATAGTCACCATCACAATGTATTTGTTGACATATGCTTCAAATGATGATAATTACCTCTACCATAGCTTAGTAGCTAGTCCCACCTCTTCCTTTGTCCACTGCCTTAATTCACTTGCTTTGGGGTCCCCCCTCAACATCAAACACAGCACTTGGGTTCCAAAACTGAGACAAACAGGAAAAAAGGATGTGCTGTAAATTCATATTTGTAGGTCACCTTAGCCAGGCAAGTATTTCAAGAAGCCCATCAAAATGCTTCAAGCATTAGAGCTACTCTTGGGAGATCGGGTGAGGCTTGAAATGCATTCCATAGTTGGCTTTCCTTGTCAGGTTTGATAGCAGGAAGTTACAATGGGACTGGATGAGATTTGACTGGGATTTTCAGTCTGTAGACAATGTTATTGGGCAGGTCACTGTGAGCCTCCCCTGTCCTGCTGGCCTCCCGTTTGGATGGCTGGAGTGATGTGCTGCGAACTGACAGCTCGGGGACGTGCAAGCGAGATGCTCTCTGGAGTGCAGCTGCTCCGCTGGGCATTGCTAAGGTGAAGCTGGAATCTGCTGAGACGCCACTGGCTCTCTGCGATACGGCGAAGAGGAATTAATGCTTGGATACCAGTGCTGCAGCTCTTGAGAGGCACCCTGGCATAACACTGGCACTGCTAACTGCTAAAGAAGCTCCATTTCTTCGTTGGCTCTTTCTTCCCTTTCTTCAAATTCTGTGAAGCAAAGGAGAGCCTTTGGTCTGCATCGCAGAAATTGCTGCATGTGCTGCCTTTTTAGGGGATGAAAAGAGAGCATATAGCTTCTTTCCCTTCTGCTGGAATCTTTTATATGCTTTCCTCTGTCTTACAGTCCTTTCCCCATCTCCTACGCAGTAACCTTTGTCTTTTGGGGTAAATATATTCTCTGCTTTGCTGTCACCTTCGGGTTAAAATGTTAGTCAATGCAAATGTCACTCTGTTGTCTTCTTTAAAACCAGCCTGTATATCAGTGGGTTTTGATTTGTGTCCATGACTTGAGAGAAAATAAAACCTTAATCTAAGAAATGTTGCTGTTGAACCTTTGGCAGCCCAGTAGCTGTATCTCATTTTGCACTGGGCTATGCCTGAAATCGCACGCTGACCTGATGGATGCTCCAGCCAGCGATGATTCTTGCTTCTCTATCAGAGAATGATAAGCAAGGACATGTGAAACACTGAAATTTAACTCTTAAAGCTAGACCTTACCCTATTTGAAGCAATGGTCTGGGGACACTTCTGTGGGCTAGTTGCAGCAGCGTTTATGTCATGCGAGCATGGTGGAGATGGACCAGTGTGCAAGTAAGTGTTCAGGGCACTCGGGCCAGAGAGAATTGCCATACAGGGCACCAGTGGTACCTGGGATACCCTGTAAGCCTCTCCTCTGGTGTCTGAGGATGAGGGGATCGAATCTGCCTTTGCTATGTTTCCTTCGTGCTGTTGCTAAATTGTCTTCCTAATATTAGGATTTCTGTCAAGAATAAATGCTGTTGATGTTTTCTTCTACTGGCACATATGTATGGTGGCTTAAGATCCTGACTTACTGCTTACTTTCACACAAAACAGATTAAGTTGGGTGGCTACCAAAACACAGGGTCAAGAGGGAAGTCAGTGAAACCGTTTGTCTTAATAGACAGTCTGTTCTAGTCAGGTCTTTATATTGATCTCTTTTAGACTTGGGCATTCACTGCACTCTTCTTTATTTGTTTTACTTTTTGAAAACATAATGGCTATGGAATGAAGCAGAATACCAATATCTGACAAAGAAAGAAGATGGATTTGGGATTTCTTGTCTTCTTTTTTTCTTCCTCCAGCACAAGTAATTACTTGCCTTAAAACTTTATCTCTTTAGAGGCAAAAGTCTCACCAGGAGTTCAACCGGTGACAGAATTTGAAGTGGCTCAACCATAGCAATATGCAAATTATTCACGGGCCTGTTGCACTGCATAAAGCTGCTAAATGCCTGTAGTGCGCCGAGTGTCATGAATGTCACCAGATTTACTCAGAGAGAGGAAGCATGATGTTTAGAAACAAATAAACTGTACAGAATAAAAACAAAACTTGGGAACTGTACAAGCAACTGTTTTGTAAAGGAAAATATGTATTGAGATACAGTACAAGATATTCATCTCACACGCCATGTGCCCCTTTGGCTGTTTGAACAGCACAACAACCCCTGTTACACCAGCCTGCTAATATTCGGTGCTGGCCTGCGGGAAAGTCTCACTCTTCTCCTCCACCTGGAAATTTCTCTTTGTTTCATCACTTCTGCCCCATGTCACCCCTCCTTCACAGCCAAGTCAGCTCGTCTCCAGCTAAGCTTTTAGCTTTTACATGAGATCTGCTTTTTGCAGTGATCCAAAGTGAAGCCTGTCAGGAAGTTTCTGTTCTCTCATTGTGGAAGGATCTGCTGAAAGCCAAGCAGTTCTCTGGCCTTCTCTGCCTCTTCAGGTTGCTCAGCTCTGGGAGTGGAGTTACCTGTGTATGGGGCGGAAAAAAAATCCATCATTTTATTAGATTCAGGCCCCTGTTTGCAATTTATTATTAAATATCTTATGCATCAAAAAACAAACCAAAACAAAACAAACTCAGGAAAGCACAAAACTACAAATGTCCTTATTGAAAAAATACATTTAAGGTTGTAAAAAAATATGTGTGCAAAGTGCCAGAGCTGAAGTTTTTCATGCAACCTTATTTTAGCCAACACAGACATGTACCTTCACCCTTCATTCAAATGATGAGATGTTGTGCTCCTCATTGCAGAAGGCTTAATATGACTAGAGGGCTTTTACAGTGGATAGCTGGGAGGAGTACATGGGAGTAACATTGACTTACCCAGCTCTATTTTAGGCAGATAGTGAAGCAGTCCTCCTGGCCTCCTTGCGTATTCATTGGGAAAAGGTGGGTGTTTCTGGGGGAGGTTGTCCCTGTCCCCCAAGGAGTTAAGATGCATGTTAGGAAGGCTGGATCCTCCCCTCTGCCATTCTCATTGCTTTTCTCAGTGTAAATAAAAGATCACTTACTGGTTTTCTGTCCTGCTTTCTGACCCCACCTTCTGCTTCTTTTATGCTGCTGTGAAGTAAAGTCTGTAAAGAGCACTGATGTCATGGTCCACTAAGAAGGCAACACCCACTGGCCTTTAAAGCCTCCTGCATCTCTCTCCTTAGAGTGGCAGAGATGGGTTTTGACCCGCTTCTCACAACCCCCAGCGCAGGCAGCGCGTCTCTCCATCCATTCGTTTCCAGCTGCCCTGTTCCCACCTGGCTCATTTCTCCTCAGAGATCCGTGGTGGCTGCTGGGTGCTACAGGCATTGGAGTGAAAGAAGGGGAAGGGCTGTAACTTCTCCCTGTGTTGAAAGGGCCGAGGGAGGAGACCTGCACATTGCAGGCAAAGCCAGCTTTGCAGAAGTCCTTAGAAAGCTCTTTTACAAGGAAAGTGAAGGGCTGCGAAAATCCCATCTCTCTTGCTTTTAGAGGTTTGAAATGAAATGCTAAAGCCCTGAGTGCTGATCCAGGACATGAGCAAAACCTCCACCCAGAATCCTAATGTCTTCCAAATGAGCCCAGATTTCAAGCAAGTGTCAGAAGACCTGGACAAGGAAACAAAACATGAACACAGCTCTCTGTTAGCCCTGGAGTGGCTGCCTACCTGAGAGAGTTTCAGGAACCTGCCCCAGCTCTCTGAGGGCACTGCAGTGCCAGTGCTGCCACTGCCCAGCAGCATGAAGCATCATCCTGCGGTGCCAGCCTGGAGTTAGGGGCACAGCTGGGCTGGGAGCTGGGCTGGGAGCTGGCCATAACAAAGAGAGGATGTGCTTTGGGAGGGGAGTACACTGTCCCATCAAACACTTGCCCTCCCCATGCTCTCTTGCTGCTGGAAGGACAGTCCTGTTGTGGTCAGGGCATTAGGAGGTAGAGACTGGTATCCTAGGTCTGGCCAAGCTGTGGATTTACCTGTGATTTTGGGCAAACTGGTTCACCTCTCTGCACTTTGCTCTGTTGGGGTCTGCCGTAACCATTTATACAATCCCAAACCATTGCCCCTTAAAGGGCTTGGAGAGCTGCTCCCATGGTGTTTGCATAGTGCCTGCCTCAATGAGCATGTGCATCACACCTGGTGAAACTGATTGCCACCACTAAACTTAATCATCAGGCCTGATACAAGTAGGGGAAGAGGAGGAGGGGGACACTGAGCTTTCCTTTTTCTCTAGACATTGTCATTTTGGCTTGTCAGGCCCCCCTGTGAATTAATCTAATGGCAGCTGAACCTTTGCATGAGCTGTGTGAGCTCTAACTTGATTGGGACACTTGGGTCTCTTTGGGCTGGAGAAGTGGGCTCTTGTTTTCTGGAGTAACCTCCTTCTCAGTCTTTTGACAGCTTCTGCTCTCCTTTGGAGCAGGGAGAGGTGAAATAACACAACAGCAATGTACAAGCACCAAAGAAACCTAGAAGCAGCTTTGTTGTGAAGGCCTGAATTGTGTCTTACAGCTTCCTAACTGGGTCCTTGATTTTCATGCAATTAGTGTAGTCTAAGGTAACGTGAATTCATTGAGCTTCTTTGCCTTCAGGACTAAATTGGTTTCTCAGGGAGATCCAGAAATCCCTTCCCTATCCCATTACAGTGCAACACAATATGATGTGTATGAAGGGGAGCACAGCAACTGAGCTTAAGAGTATAGGCTCAGCTGCATGAAAATATCTGCATGTCCAGCCCCTACTAATTGGATGTCTAAGTACATTTGTTTTCTGGACTGAGGTGATAGCATTTGGAGAGAGGTAATAAGGCAAAGAAAGCTTCTCTTTTTTTCCCCCAAAGGAAGAAAAGCAATTTCCATTGGGGAAATCAGAGCAATTACTTGAGTTTATTAAATCGTGCTAGCTTTTCTGGTAATGGCTTATCTCCTCTCCCATATCTTTAGCCTCCTGACCAGGTTCCCTGGCTGGCCTGCATCTCCCCTGGTGCATCATGGTCTGCATGGGCATAAGGGGAATAGCATGGTGGTGCCGCATGGTTGGATATATGTAGGCTAGGTAAAGAGCATGGACCATGGAAAAAGACTCAAGTATTTAGACAAATAATAATGGGCTGCTCTGGTGATAAAGAAGGGAGGAAACTGGTTTAAAGTAAGAGTCAAGACCAATGCCTCATTGAAGGAAAACTGATAGTTTATTTTGGATCAAAACATCAAAACAATATCTGTCAGTCTTTCCAAATGGAAAGCTTCAGTTTTTAGCTGAGAACTGAACTGTTTCAATTTCTGGGTGCCAGAATGTCTTTGGTGGGTTTCTATCAAAAGTGAAAAATGTCAGCGAAAAGCACACAGATCAGGATAAAACTCTTTTTTCCATTTTGAAAAACAGCCTGAATAGGAGAACCGTGGTGGTCATTTCTTGACATCACAACATTTGTACGGGAGCATTGGAGTGTGCATTCTGTTTATGAATGAAGAACTGTTCATTTTAAAAGGTTTCTTAAACTACTTCTTCACACATGTAAGAGAAGGGGACATGCTGGCATTGATCATTCTGTAGAACACTAATTATGAAGATGGGAAAAGAATACTTATGCTTGGTTTACTGCTCTAGTAAAATTAAATATATATTTTTTGTTATTCCTGTTAAGAAACATGGGAGGTTTTTTTCATGCACTCTTTTTACAAGGACACAGATGCCATTTTGCTGTAACAAAACATTTCCTTTGCAGTTCTTCTATTGACATTGATTATTTATACCTCTTATGTCTTAGTTGCCATACAAGGTTTCTGCCTTGACAACCCCAATGGTTCCCTGGGGGCACCGGGGTTGTTTCCTACTCCAGGAGACACAGCCCCAGCAGGGCACTGGCAGCTGGAGGCATCCCCAGTCCTTCCGGTCCTGCTCCCCATGCGCTGTGGTGGGTGGGATGGAGAGGGAGGACGTGGTGCCACCAAGCATTGTGTCTCCTCCCTGTCTGATGGCCAGACAGCTCATGGGGTGGTGGGCTGGAGAGGGCAGGAGGTAATGGCTCTGCCTTGCCTGCTGTCAAGGTTTGATTGCAGAGCGACAATAAACCATGGCAGATGCTTTGTTAACCCCCTCTCCCTGCAAACCCCCCGCTTCCTTCCCACTAGGGAGAGGCAATAGGAGGAAGAGAGAGACAGACTTGCAAGTTGGAAAAAAAGTTGAAAATGTTTTACTAATGCTACTAATAAAATAGAGAAAATAATACAAAATATGCAAAACCAATCTTGAATTCCCCGGCAAAGGTCAGAACTGCTCCAGTAACTGCAGGGCAGGCATCTGGAAGTCCTGGGCTGGACTCTGCAGCAAACCGGAACTGGATTCAAGGATGCAGAGTCTGTCACTAGGCCTCAGATTGCAGGGTCAGCAGGCAGGGTCCTCCCCAGATGTTGGCCATAGTTGAAGAAAAATGAGACCCTCGTGATTGCCCACTTTTATATGGTGTTATGACGTGGATGGGTTGGAATACTTGGTTGGTCAGTTTTAGTGACCTGTTCAGTTCACTCCTCCTTGCTTACACAATGTGCATCCTTATCAGCGACCTTGCATACCATTGCTATGTCTACCAAAACATGTATTCAACTTCAGAAAAGTGCAGTTACTAAGGAGAACTTAGCTAAAAGGAAAATTCACTAAAGAGAAACTGGTCTTTTAAACAAAATCTGGACACTGGCCCCTGCCCTCTCTGCCTGCTGACTTGCAAAAGAATTGGGTGGCTTCTGCTTTCCTTTTCCTGCACCTTTCCTCCCAGCCCTCCTCAAAGGAGTAGGGCAAATACATCTCTTGGGATTCCTCTGGGCAGACCGGCAAGACCGTGGCACAGTCATCCCCAAATAAGCAGTGAAGGAAGTGGGAAAGAACAGGAACTCGGATACTGTGTCACAGCAGGTTCAGTTAAGCATCTGTCTTGGGATATGTTTGTTTGTTTGGGTTTTTTGCCTTCTTTTTTTTTAAATTTTGATAAGGCTTTTGCTTTCACTGCTGTTCTTGGCCATCAGCCTGCACATACATCTAAGCAAGAGTAGACACTTTTCTGTGCTTCATTTTTATTTCCCGTCAAAGCAAGTCAGACCTTTTTATACACAGTTACTGTAGGGAAGCAAAAAAACTTAGTGCAGATAGTTCATTATAACTGTAACTCTCCCCACCTTCTCAGAGCTGTGCTGAACACCAGGGTGATACTAATTCACCCAAGCTCTGTTTCCTTTATAATAAACCTGTAGATGCTGCTTTGAAGCAGAAAAAAATCCTCATGTAACCTGCTTCACTGTACTGGGACCAAACAACGTGGAGACTGGTGGGAAGGGCGAGCCCCCAGCCCCGTGCCGCCCTGCAGCAGGCTCCACGCCTGCGCCTTTTTCTGTCACAACTGGTTGGCTCCATCTGCTCCTGCCGTGTGGAGCAGATGATGGGGTTCTCTGCCCGTTGCTGTGCCAATATGGAACAGTAAACTTTGTTCCCCTCCTTTTTTTCAAAATAGTTTCATAGTTCCAGACTATATATATATGTGTACATCTGTACTTCTACGTATTTGGAAACGGGCAGTTGCTACTGACAAAAATTGCAGTGAGGACGTTATCTGATTGTTTTAGATTCCAGCCTGGGCACCTGTCTCATAGCAGTATTTGTCAAACTGTTTCTGGTTTTCAGGTCATCAGGAGTTTGTCAAGAGTAGCCTGGGGTGTAATTGATGGTGACCTGCCTATGTGGTTTTAGACTTAATCTTCCTCATCTTGTTTTACAATGTTTCTGTCAGTCCATCTGTCAGCTCTATGTCTTTCATTTTGCTCAGTGGCTTAAACTGGGGATCTGCTTCCTGTTTTACTTCCAGAATAACTTCTGGAAAGGCAGAAGGATCACTTCACAGGCTATACTCTGTTGTGCAAAGCTCAGCATAGTCATCCTGGTTATCAAGATAATTTATTGGTGGATAATTGAAACAAGAAAGTTGTAATTAATCTTGCAATCAAGAAACATATCCCAAATAAACCTTGGACATTAAGAAAATTTGTCACAAACAAGGAATGAATTCAAAATACAGATTTTTACTAGAAATTGCTTATTCCAGAGCAACACATTCAAACACAAGAGTATGTGACATAGCCCACCATTTGGTTTCCTTAGGAATTATTTCTTGGCCTGGGTAATGCCAGTTGTCTTTTATAGGCAACCAGAGTCATGCGTATTTAGTCTGGTCCTTTCAGTAATGTCACCCAGATGGGAACTCTCTAATGTAACAATGGATGGGTTTTGAAGGGACTTGCCTACAGTTCTAAATAAAGATGGTCTTTGTTGAAGTTTCCATAGTGAGTGCTGGAGTATACATGGAAGAGGCTGGCAGGGTTGACAGCATGCTCCAAAAACCAAATTCCCACTACCCATAAAGGGTCAAAACTCCATTTATGCCTTCAGGGAATGTGGTCTGTCATTGCCCCAAAATAGTGTTAACTGTTTTCACACCCTGCGTAATAACATTAACTTTCCCCAGAGATCTGTTATCCCTGTTAGTGATAGTGTGATAACTGGAGCCAGTAAAAGACCTTTTCTGAGGAGTTGTGCGTGATCAGGAGGGTGAAGGAATCCTTCGCTCCACATTTCCAAACTGGAAAAGCTTGGTGGACTTTCACACTTGATGTGAATTATACAGCAGGTCTGCTGGAGAGAAAACTGTGGACATCCCAAGGAAAGCAAGTTGGGAGATACGGCTCTGGTTTGCAGGGAGAAGGAGAACACTGACAGGGCTTTTGAACGAGTGGTTGTTCGGATTCAGCGTTTGCTGAAGGAGGTAGACACACCCATCTGAGGGAAATTTGGAGATAGTATCATTGGCTAAGTTGTGTCCAAAGGAACAATAACACATTTTTTAAAAAGCGCATATTTGTTACCTTGTGCCTTCTTCTAAATCCTGTTTCTGTTCTTATCATTGTAGCTAGGACAGGATGCTCAGGTTTGACAGGACGGTTTCTTCATCTACTTTATTCTTCCTTTTGTATGCAGTTGCAATAATCATGTTGCTATTTATGCTTTTCTAAACAGCTCTGACATATGCTTTTTTATAGCATATTAAAATAAAATAAACGCTAGGAACCAATGATTATTGCTTTAGTAAGAAATCAGGGTGTCAAGTAATGGAAGAAATATCAGATGAGAAAACCCATTTCAGTCTCAGGTTTACATATTTCTGTAACTAACAGCAAACATAAAAATAAAGTGGTGAAAAATATTTCCAACCACGGTGGTGAATTCCCTATTAGAAGCATGCTAACATTTTCAAAACAGTCACCTAATTTCTGCACACTATATCTCATCCACAAGAAATAGCTTGAAGCTAAACTGGGTGGGTGTAAATTTATAAAGCAGGGAGCACTATTTTTTTTTTTTTTTTTCTTAACAAAATTGAAGCTAATTTTGAGGTGGCTGTTCTAAAATAAGGATGGAATTTAAACAGGGAGAGTCAAGATTGTTATTTACTCACTTTCAATTAACCTGCTTACCTTGACATGGCTCTGGTTGAAATTGCATCACATAGCTGGTGGTATTGCAGGGAGGAGATGCTGAGCTGCTGCCCAACACAGAGCTGATCAGGTCCTGGCCTTGGAGTCATAGAATGTCCTGAGTTGGAAGGGACCCACAAGGATCATTGAGTCCAACTCCTGTCCCTGCATATGGCAACCCCATGGGAGTGGTGAGTGTGTATCTTTCTAGACCACCTGTGCCCAGCCCTCCAGATTTTTAAGTGAAATTCAGTAAAGAAGATGGGTAAATTGGCAGCTATTAGGGATCCCTGCCATGGACCTAAATGCTCCTTCCTGTGAGAAGACTTTGGATGCATCTGTGGCAGCCTGCGGCTGTGGCAACTTTGTGGTTGCAGGAAACCTGTCTCTTAAACCTTCTGACCATTTCAGGGCTTGAAAGGCTGAGGACCAGGGAAGTTCTTCCTCAAAAGTGAGCACAGGGTTGTTCCTGGTCGCTCCTGGTCCTCCAGCACCTCAGCTGGTGTTTCAGGGGACCCATGCAGCAAATGCAGCAGCAGTGGCAGGCTTAGCCTCTGTGTTGGGGGTCAGTGCTGGTGGGACATGGTGACGCTCCTGCAACTACTTGCTGCCTTTGTTAGAGCCTTGACCTGCTTGTGGCCCTGAGGTATTTGGGAGAAGAGTTCTTCTCGATTTGAATTATTTGGCCAGAAGAAGCCGCAAGAGGGAAGGTTTGTATGTGGAGATATTTCTCTTACCCGTGACTCCAGAGTGAAAGTGTGGCAGCAACACAGGGAATATTGCTTTACAGTGCATGACAGTAAGCACAATTTTAGGCACCCCGACTTGGCTCAGTATACCTACTGAGTGCATCTTCATCTCAACATTCTGGTTTCCACAAAAATCCCCAAATCTCTCTCTTCTCTTGAAACAAGTACTGGTGTCTTTTGAGCTCCTTTGTTTCAGCTGCCTCTGCTGGTAACTTGTACCCCATGTTTATTACCCTTCAGCTGAAGCAGTTCTGCATGAGAACTTCCCTGTTTAGTCCCACTTGTTTTATTTGAAATGTTTGCAGCCTATTTTGGCATTGCTTCGCTTCCTTCCATCCCCTGCTCTTCCAGCCTAGCTTGATAGAGCTTACCTTGATCACCCCCTTTAATGATTTGAAAATCCACTACTAGGTTACATCAAAGCTTTGTCTTTGCCAATGAGAATAAGCATAACATGCCCTCACTTCACCCATCTAATAATTTAGAGCCCCATAAGAGCCAAGATCTGGTTTCACTTTTTGTTGCCCTGCTCTTGTACCCTCTGAGGCAATAATATTCTTGCTGTGACATAGTGACTAACACAGAGCATCTGTTAAGCCTCCATCTCCAGAACAAGCTGTTGATTTCTAGTTGTTATTGCTGTATCACTACCTACCAACACAAGTTTGTATCACATTTCTCTTTTTTTTTTTTTTCCTCTTCTGTGATGTTCTGCCATATATTGGTGACTTTAGTTACTGTTTTTTCCACTACAACCCTTAGAACCCTTTGCCTCTACAGAGTGTCATGTTGTTATGGCACTTAGCATATACAGCATTGCCTGATTTCTTTCTCAGGGATTAATTTATTTTGTGCTTTTTGTGCTGAGCTACATTTGCTGAGTGAACCAAATTCTTCTGCATTGGCTGTGCTCAGCCTAGCTATATTTCCTCACTGTGTGAAGATATGCTTTTCAGTGTTTCTGTATTGACATCCGTGTACAAGTACAAACACAGTACTGTCAACCAAAAGCGACTCTGAAGGCCATTGTTCATTGCTGATGTAATTTAAGAGCCCTAATTAAAGGCATTGTCGGTCATGAGGACCTTTTTGTCTGGAAGATGCCAACATGGGAACAGTGTTTGGGGCAAGTGAGATGGGATAACCCTTGTAGATCTGACACCTCCACTCAGTAACCCTCTTCCCAGTACAAAGCTCCTACCCAATATCTGATTTTCTCACTCCACAGCCACTGTTCCGTGCTTTTACTTTGCAATCCATAACTTTCTGTTTGTCTCCATTAGCCGTCTCTGACAGTGGACCTTGCCAAAACTTCGTTTGAAAAATCTAACCTCAGTATGCTACACAGCATCTGTCACGTTTTTCTTATCTGCCATGGCAGCATTATCTTCAAAGATATCCAGCAGGTTAGTTAAGCATGACCTCCTGTGTCTAAATGTATGCTGGCTGTCCTTAATCAAACTGTCTTTCCAGGTGTTCTCATTTCACATCCCTTAAAGGTTTCCTGTGCCAGATGTTAATCCTACTGCTCTATAATTTCCTGGTTTGGCTCTTGACCTCTTTTAGGGGTGGGGGAGAGAAGCCAGAGTGCCACTTTTAGCTTCAAAAATTTCTGCAGGACTCAGGGTACTTTCATATAGTGTCTCCTTTATCATCCCCTCTTTTATCACTGTTTTTGCTCAGCCCCATTAATGGCTACTGACTGCTAATGGGCACTGAGACCATAGTCACCTTTCTAGACCAGTTGGTATCTCAGAGGCACGACAAGCTTTTATAACTGAGAGGATATGTTGGTGCTTTGCCAAAAAAACAAAGGCCAGAATTGAGCACTCAAAATGAAGCAATGTTGTAGCTGCCCTTATTTATTAAAGGGGAAAAAGAGTGAAGAAATGCCTCAGACCTCTTGCACCAAAGTGCAGTGCCTTGGGTTTACTTCAAAGAGATGTGTTGGTAGCAGGCTCATTTCTTTGAATTGCAGCAGTCGTGAGAGTAGGAAGAGAGCTGGTACCCCTTTTTTGGCCTTGGAGAAACATTCTCCAGTGCAGAGGCGGTATTTCTTCTGATGAAGAAAGTAAGATGAATCTTCCCTCTTCTGTGTGCCAGATCAGAGATTTTTCTTCCTGCTCCAGAAAGCCATGCCATTTCTTACTCTTCTTATGTGCTAATGATATATAGTCCATAGCAGGTTTGTTTTGTTTTGTTTTGTTTTGTTTTGTTTTCACACCACCAGTTTAGGCTGGTAGCTTGTATGGAGGAACTCAACCAAAGACCAGCTTCATGGGTCTCCATTCCTCTTTTCCAGTGAGTGAAAGATTCACATTTCTCAGCTTATTGCTGTGGGTGAGACCTCAGCACCAAGAAAGATAATTAGTGTGAGTAGGTGTGGAGGGGCCTTGTTCTTCTTTGTGCCTCCACAGAAACAGAGAAGATAAATGAAAGAATAAAGTGGCAAATAGATTATCTCATACTGCAATAGAAAATGTTGAAAATATTGATTATAAAACATGGAAGTAAAGACAATTGTCATTCTTCACTCTACTGACTCCCAAATTCATGGCTTGTTTTAAAATATTAGATGAAAATTATCTCATTTTAGCTGCATTAGAAATAAGAGCATACACCTATGTTTCTGTGCTAAACACTATGTTCTTCAAGAGGCCATGATAAATCTAACTAAACTGCTTTCTGGGTTTTTTAAATACCCAGAGCAAAAGCGTAGCATGCCTTTGCAAATCCAAGTAACTGGAATTACCTTTATGGAGTGTCCTCCTTTGCTTTTTTAATTAACCTCCATACCCTTAATGTTGTGATAATTAAGGGGTATTCTTTATGATCTGAGATCAGCAGAGCACATACTACCGTCAAGTCCAGGAGATCTTCTCTGGATAAGGGAATGTGCTGAATCAAGGCCAAACCGCAGATTCTTTCTTTTTGGTCCATGGGTCAGTATGATAAATGGGATTTAACCCTTGCTCACACAGGAGCAAAAGGACATTAATAACTTAATGTATACAGGCGACAGAGGTTTTGCTGTTGATTTCACTGCACAAACTGATCGTAGTGTTTAAAGAAAAGAGGGTATGTAAGGGTTTGAGTGACTGGTGCTGTAGAATGAACTTGGCCTTGAATAAACCAGATCTGGCCCTCCTCCCCTCAGTTCCCATTCACAGCTGCTTCAGTTAGAAAGATGCTGATATTTTTAATAGTTTGAGGGACTCAGCCTCCAAGTCAGACTCTTCAAAGCCTGAAGTGGGGCTGAAATGCCTAGGAGGTTCCCAAATAACCACTAACATTTTGGTCCCTAATCTCTGGAAAGTAACTGCAGAGTTTTATGTATTTCTCCAGGCACCAGTACTGGTTAGGGGCAGACCTGCTGGAAATCAGCACTGCAGAGAAGGTCTTGGGAGTTCTGGTTAACAACAGGTTGACCACGAGTCAGCAATGTGCCCTTGTGGCCAAGAAGGCCAGCAGTATCCTGGGGTGCATTTAGAAAAGTGCAGGTCAAGAGAGGTTCTCCTCCCATTCTACTCTGCCCTGGTGAGGCCCCATCTGGAGTCCTGTGTCTAGTTCTGGGCTCCTCAGTTTAAGAAGGACAAGGAATTACTGGAGAGAGTCCAGCAGTGGGCTACAAAGATGGTGAGGGTCCTAGAGCATCTTTCTTATGGGGAGAGACTGAGAGAGCTGGGTCTGTCCAGCCTGGAGCAGAGAAGGCTGAGAGGGGATCTCACCAATGCTTATAAATATCTCAAGGGTGGGTGTCAAGAAGATGGGACCAGACTCCTTTCAGTTGTGCACAACCATAGGATGAGGAGCAACAGGCACAGACTGAAGCACAGGAGTTTCCATCTGAATATGAGGAGAAACTTCTTTACTTTGAGAGTGCCAGAGCACTGGAACAGAGAGGTTGTGGAATCACCTTTTCTGGAGATATTCAAACCCACCTGGACACGTTCCTGTGCAATCTGCTCTGGTTGAACCTGCTTTAGCAGGTGGGTTGGACTAGGTGATCTCCAGAGGTCCCATCCACCCCCAACCATTCTGTGATTCTCTTATAAAGCCTCTACAGACCTTTTTCCCCTCTGATTTTGCATTTCTTACTTTCATATACTGATTTCATTTAGAGATATGTGGGGTGGGGGGGGAGGGGAAAGAAAACAAACAAGTGAAAAAAAAAGAAGCAGGAGCATGAATATGCAACTGAGAAAACTCTTTCAACAAATATTACTACTACAAACCTGCATACCAGTCTGGTTTCGTTACTATAGCAGCAGCACTAGTGAGGTATGTTCTCAGGCTGCAAGACCATAAATCAAATACAAATGCTTTAGCTATGCCCAGTATGATCTTGTCCCATTCTGCAGTATTCCTCTACCTGTACTCACTATGCAGTTCTGGTTTGGATCAAGGAACATCTGAAGCATAATTTGTAGAGGAAATCACTTTCCTCTCCAGCCACAAGCCAGAAATGCCAAATTTTATGTTTTCATCAGCTGAGAAGATATTTTCTCTTGTGAGTCAACTTCATTCTGGTTGTTTAATAGGTATCAGTACATGTGGAGGCCTGAAAGCATCCAACTAATTCTTTTAAAAAATTAGCAGAACAGAAAAGTATTTGCAAATTTTGTTTGACAACAATCCAGAAGAATCTGGATTGCCTCATCATTGTTAGGCTGATAACTGGGTGGAGCAGGCTGCTTGGTTTTGTTAGCAAAACGAATGTGGAGGGAAATGACTGGCAAGACACACATAATTGGTTTGGACAGTGGCCTGATTTGACTGGTTGGTCAGTTTATCTGTCTTTGTTTCTTTCTCCAACCAAAATAAATGAGCTTCCCAGTTCATCTTTCGTTTTCAGTAGAACAAGTCTAGCCATTCAGTTTTCTTCCTTGACTGATCAAAAGATCCAGAAACAGAAGTGCAACCAAACCATCTGCAGCATTTGAAGGAAGGCTGTCAAATTATTTTTATTAAATTGATTAATTGCAGGAAATTCCAGTTTCTGACTGACATGCTATAATACAGATGCTCCTTAGAGAAAGTTATTGTTCTTTCAAGAAACCTGCCATGTGTTGGGTTTCTTTGGGCCTTTTTTTTTTCAACAGTTTTGAACTTTACATCTGCAGTCTTTTTGTTTTGTCTTTCTTTTTAAAGCTGACGAAAATATAGGTGAGTAGACATTTTCGCTAGCATAACTCTTGGATTTCTTTGTCTCACAGTTATTTTAATGTGTTAAAATGCCAGTGGAGCCAAGATAGTCTGTGCAGTCTTTTGCTGATTGGCATGCCATCTATGCTGGCAAGACTTGCACATCTAACTTCCACTGGAAAAATGGAAGGCTAAGCATGACTAGAGATGACAAACCATGAACTTAGTATGGACAAGAGCATGCCACTGAGAAAATGTATAATATGAGCTTCAGAGTAATGGAGAAAAAACTCCTCTCCCAGAATAAAGGAGAAAAACCTCGTTTCCCAGACCCCTAACTTTGTTTGCTTTGATTTTGGGTAACTATCAAAGAGTCAATATATACAAAGGTGTTTTTTTTCTGGCTGGCTGCATGTTATTAAAGCCGTTGATAAAAACAGTTGCTGATGGACAGGGTTTTTTTGCATACAGAGCAGTGTAGTCTTCCCACTAAATACAAGACTGCTCTAGGAGCTTTGGTGACTTATCTGCATAGTGCTCTTGCAATCTCTTTCTTGTTCTCCCCATCCACATCCCCTCTGTTTTCAAAGCATTGCAAATGAACTCTGCTCTTAATGAGACTCCCTCATTGCATGTTCCCTGGCCCACATTTGTAGCAGACAGCATTAATCCAAGATGAGCTTGGAGCAGGTAGTACCTGAACAGTGAGAGCTCGGTCTTTAGTGAATGTGAGACCATCCTTTCTGCAGAAATGGTTCACCTGGCTTCCATGAGTCCAAACAGCTAAAATTTCAGTGTGATCTCAGACATTGTTTCCTCTGGGCAACTTACAGATGCCTTATGTTTGCATAGGCTTTAATCCTTATACTGATTTACTTCCACTGCATTGTGGTGGTGTTTTACCTCTGTATGCTTAATGTGGCACCTGGGTTTTATTTTCAAGCTGATCTCCTTTGTGTCTTGGGCTTTACTATGGATTCAAATGGACACACCCAAACACATCCTTTTTTCTGCACCCTTCCTTTTTTTCAGTAATTTTTTATTTTAACTTATGATGAGGTTAGTCTTCTTAGCCACGTAGTTATTATCATCACTTGTGCCGAAAGTTATCTATTACACATGATTTTGTGAGAAGACTGACAGTTTGTGCTTTTTACTATATTTGTTGTTGTTATTGCCTTTGAGTACAGTTCAGAAATGGTGAAGTGGGATGTACATCTATACATGTGAGATACTTATGTCACACATGTTTATGATTACCTTGGAGTACATTCCTAGGTTTCTGCACTAGTGGAATAAATTGCATTTAGTTTGCAGTTCTGACCTTCTCACCTGCACTCTGCTCACTATAATCTTACTCTGCAGGAATTGCTTTGAACACCTCAATTCAATAAGACTGTTTTTATACAACACACTATTTTCTAATGAAAATAACCTGCTATAAAAATACTTTTCTGTTTTTCCCCTCTGCCATCTCTTGCAGCCTCCACTGAGTCACAGCAAGGAATGACTATTATACTGATCTAAAACTTAAGCACTACAGGCTTAGGACTGTATATATTAAGAACAGATTATCTCATGAATCAGCTAGGCTAGAACAGAAGATGTTTCACCAAGGTCCTTGAAAGCTTTTTTTTACAACTGGGAGGAATAATGAAATGTTATCATACCTTAGAAATCAAAGAATTTTGTGGTTGAAGACGGAGGAGAGAAATGATTTATCCTACTAGGGAAAAGGAAACTATGGCAAAGGACAAGGAAAAGTGAGCCAGAAGGTGAGCAAGGAGGTGAGCCAGATTGTCTCTCTGATTTTCTTTTCCATTTGTTCCCTTCAGTGCCATAAGGAGGACGGCAGAATGGCTGTTCAGGGCCCTGCTCAAACCATCTCACTTCTGTGAGCATCACCATGTGAGGCACCTACAGCTTTTATTTTCTAAAACTTTATGCTTTTCCTCCTAATTATCTGTTAGGGATCCAATCCAAGAAGTTTGAGTACAATTTAACTGCATCTAGTAAAAGAAAACATGAAATGGTTGCTCCAGAAAACTTCTATTTTTAATCTGCATAGGAAAACATTTGGTTGCAAGCCCATGTTGGAATGGTGTGTGTAGATATTGTCACCCAGGCATGAGCAGGAAAACAGTGCATTGCATCGGCTGCCTATATACACACTCTACTTTGAACACTTGCCAGTTTTCTATACTTGAGCTAACTACTATGGTGAGCTCAATTAAAGTAATACAATATATGATATTTTAAAATGGTTATCACTGGCATGCACAGCAGTTGTTCTGGGAGCACGTTTTCAAGCAGAGATAGCAACTGACAGTGACTGGTTTTGTGCAATAAAATAGTGAACACTGGACAAGAGATCTCTCATCATGCCTCTTCCTCCTCCCATATTTAGTTTGGTGGTGCAGAAATTCAACAGTAAAGTCACAGGTTAGGTCACCTGAGTGTCAAGAGATGGTCTTCTAATTTCTTCATTTTCTTTTATGCACCCCAAAGGGTAAGACAATTTGTTTCCAAAATGCAGAGGGAGGCGTTAGAGCGTGACTTTGTTTGCTGCAGAGATGGAGAACTGTGGGATGTGCCTTGAGCAGACCTAGTGAGGAAGGAGACAAAGCTAAGAAGGCACCATGTGTTTGTTTACACCCAGTCTAGATAAATTTAGATCTTCCTAACTTGTGGGCCAGCTCTGCTTTAGAATCTGAAGTGTGATTTGACTAAGAGTTAAGTCTGATTACCATGACTTTGTAATTAAGTCAGACATAGTCAGTCTGTCTCTGACTAAGAGTAACTGCATCAAAACTGTGGCAACCAGTCTGTGCGCAGGGCTGGTTCCAGGGGACCGATGTGGCTCTGCCGGTTCACGTTTATTTCAAAAACAGCACTGGGATAACTTTGTACTGGCAGGTTTTATGCGGGATCGAGTGTCGTCCATCCTCCCACAGCTGGCGTAAGGCCAGCATAAACTCCGTATCATGTGTTCTAGCTAATTCATCTTAAATGTGATTATGTGCCCTGGGCTGATCCAGATCAAATGTGTACTGAGAGCAAAGAGCGAAGATTAATGATCATGGAGGCGTGACCTGAATTCAGCCATGGAAGAGAAAGCTGTGATACAGTCTGGTTGCTCTGACAGAGCTGCTTGGCACTTTTTCCTTGGGGAGGAGGGCCAGGAGCAGGAAAGGACCAAGTCACTCCTGGGAAAGGTTTTTCGTGGTGGTGGTGTAATTTTGTTCCTCTCCAAAGGTGCCTGTGTTTACTCTCCTCCTTTGAACTATGTAACTCCACATGTGGATTGACATAGGAGTTAGGAGATACCTCTGTAAAATACCAGCTTCTGTTCTGCTGTAGTCTTTCCAGATTTGATGACAAAGTTGGACCTTTCCATCACTAGGATAGACCCGAGGCTCTCTTAAATTCTTAATTATAAGAGCCTCTTAGTGAACCAAGATGCTACAAGTTCTTCTCTTTCCTTGATGTGAGGTGAGGGCTCCTGGATGTGCTCCCAGCACATCTCAGCACCGGAATGCAGAGGATTCTTCCTGAACCTCCCACCCACCGACCTGTGGGGCTGTCCCAGAGTCCCAGCAGCACTGCTCTCCCATGCCTGGCCATGTGGTTCATGTCTGTCATGGGTGCTACTGGTGGAAAAGTCTTTGGGTGGGAGACCTGACAGGACATGGCTTTTCCAGGTTGCTGCCAGGAGGACAGGAATATGAGGATTTGTAGGTCTGATCCCTGTAACCCAGGAGACTTTCTGACTGTAGAGCCATTGCAAGGCATGGGAGTTACCATTAAGCGTTCCTTGAGGGAAAGGAAAAACTCTGGTGGTTTTGCCAGCATTGCAAGGACTACAGCAACAGAAAGCATACAGCAATGATCTCCTGTCACCTTACAATCCAAATGCAACTCCCAAATGTCAAAACTGAAGCTCAGATGGTGGCTGAGGAGAGGCCAAACTTGCTTGAGCTCGGTGTGGAAACCTGGAGGTAGTTTTGCAGTGAGGCCTGCACAAAGGTATGTGGTTTGGAACCATGGGGCTGTACTTCACCATCCTGCTTCTCCACCAACCAGACCCTCATGCCAAAAGTCCTTGATCACCTTTGGCTCCTCCTGCTCTCATGTTCCAAACCATTTGTAGTAGAAACTTTGGCCAGGCTCCTATCTTCCACCCAGAAGTTAACCCATCTCCTTAGAACCTATAGCCCTATTCTTCCACAGCAGTGCTTCTTTCATCTCCCTCTCTATAGCCATGCTGCCACCCACTTTGAATGGTTCTCTCTGTTTCACCCCTTCATGCCCAAGCCCCTTTATCCCCTGACTGATGCACTCCTGTGTGCATGCTGCTCTTCCAAGCTGTCCTCTGACTCATTTTTCCACCAGTGCTCCTTACCTTGCCTGCAGATTTTTCTTTTTTTTACCAAGCATACTTTAAATGTGAAATCTGCAGTTGATCTGTAAGTCTTTTCCTGGCCCTGAAGACACTCCTTAACCTTGTTTTCTACATAGAATTATGCAGCTGAGAGGCACTGGATGAGAGGAGTCAGCGCTTTGTAATAATACTTCAGATATACAAATTGGAAGCATTTGCTTACATCTTTCTCGCCATACCTTTGCATATTACTTTGGCAGACAGTGGTGAAATACTTAGATCACAATTTCCCTCAGGCAAAGAGCAGGCCCTCCTATCTGCTTTTTACCTGGCACTGATACTGTTATCACATGAGGGTCTCATGATGGTAATTGGACCTAAAAATGGAGGGATTTGTCTCCCTGTTTAAAGATCTTGAGGTTTTGATGAAGTATTTTCCCTAACACCTAAATATATTGCTTCTGAAACACTGCCAGGGCACTTTGTGAGTTTTATAGCTAATAGATGCTTCAGGCTTCCACTCTGGTATTTAGCCTGGTCAAACCAATGGCTCCCCTGTGGTAAGGGGAGACAGCCCATCCTGGACAGGCACCTAATGTAAGGTTGTGAGGGATGCAGGACATGACCCTGAAGTGAGAGCATGAGCAACACATGGAAATAGTTCCCCAAGTTCACTGCAGCAGCATCCCACCTGTACTCTGTGGGATTTAGTGCACTGAAGTTTTTCAATAGAAAACAGAAGTTTAGTAGAAAGTGTTCCTTAAGCAGAAACTCAGTCTTTTGCAGAGTTGTTTTCCAGAGGAAAAATGTCTATCAGTTCTCACAATAATAATAGCTGAACCCCGAGCTGCTGCTGTATTTTAAACCTCCAGGACCTTTGGAGCCATGTTGAAGGCTGTATGTCTCTTACTGTACATAGTGGGGATGCAAAGCTATCCTTGGAGACAATGGAATCGTAGAATCATTTTGGTTGGAAGAGGCCCTCAAGATCATCAAGTCCAACCGTTAACCTAACACTGGCACCAAACCATGTCCCTAAGAACCTCATCTACACATCTTTTAGACACCTCCAGGGATAGTGACTCTGCCACTTCCCTGGGCAGCCTGTTCCAATGCCTGACAATCCTTTCTGTGAATAATTCTTTCCTAATATCCAATCTAAACCTCCCCTGGTGCAACTTGAGGCCATTTTGAAATAAAAAGGGTCAGAGTATCTAGTCTGCTTCTATGTAATTAACAGTAAAATCATTCCATCGTACTATTTCAAACCTGCTTTTAAAGTGACCTAGGAAACCCTATCTGACAATGTTGGAAGCTGCTGGCACAAACCACGTCTCATTCCTATCTCAGATGCTGAAGGCCGAGAGTTTTATTTTGGCAAAATTATATTAAAAAAATACTGAAAGTATCTGTGTGTGCATGTGCCAGTGGGCAAATTTAAAGCAATAGATTGCTCTTCAGTATTAATTATGTTAATTTATGGCTAGATGTGACTCATTTGATTACTTATGAAAATCAAAGCCAAGTGATTTTCTCTACAGTATTGTAGGAAGAGTATGTGTGCATATGTGCATGTGTGTGCGTGCGTTATCAAAAGGGAGTTACCTCACCAATCAGATGCCTCTGCTGCCTTTTATCCTTGCAGCCCATGAAACAAGAATTAATGGAAAATCAATTTTCAGTGGTTTTAATTTTTTTATTTTTTTTTTTTTTTTATTAAGGCCTGCCTGTCCCAGCAGTTTGCTTCATTTTTTCTCCTGGGGTTTTCTAAACTGACAGAACTACAGAAGGTTTCACATTCAGCATTTTAATGTTTTCCGTGTTCTGTTCTTTATTTTTTGAATTTATCACAAGAATAGGTTGAACCAGTTTCACCTGTTTGTACATCTCATAGCACAATGGGGCTCTAATTGAGACACCTCACATTACTGAGCTGATGCCATTATTATTTAAAAGCAAGTAGGTACATATTAGGAATATTTATTCCTTGTCTTCTATCAAGAAAGCAATTTTCTAAAGAGAGTCATGTTTTTGTCTTATTTAGGGTATTGATTACCTACTGCTTTGAAATAAAAGGAGATTTATATGCTCTGCTGCTAGATAATCTGTGAAAGACTGTTGTGCTAAGATTGAGCCCCTAGGCTGGGAGCCAAGAAGAGAGAGAGGATGTTTCGCAGCTTGGCTCTGCCTTCCTCACATGATTCACTGGATGCTATTTAAATCTCTTTGTACCTCTATTCAGTTCTTGATTTCACAAGAAAGTTGTAATTGTTCTAATTGCCGTGATGCTGAGCTCCCTGGCTCATGGGGCCTGCAGGAACACTTGCCATGATACAGAGTCAATGTGCAGACAGCTCTTCCGCTCTGCTCTCAGCCCCAGATATTCAGAATCCATGCCCAAATCACCTGAGATTTGTTTAACTTTTCTTCATTATCATTTGGGTTTTTTTTAATCTTGAAACATTTTGAAGTGTTTCAAGTATTTTTTATTAATCTACAGTGAGATTAGCTAGAAAAAAAATCTCAGTTTTAAATCAAAACAGGGGCTCTTGCAATCAGGTGATGCCAAGAGCTGAGGCTTTCAGCAGAGTGGCAGATATAGTCGCTAAAATGGTGAAGGGTTGATGAATACTGTATGTGGTTCTGCAGATGTGGCTCTTCTGAGGAAAAGACGTGGAGCTTCAGGAGGAGTGATGAAGGAACCTGCATGTTCTATAGTGTTCTATAGCAGCAGTAGTAGTTTCCTAGAGCTCACTTCAAGAGGAAATGGGGCCTTTAGTAAATGGAGATATAGGGGAATGTGTAGCCAGCAGGAGGAAATAGGAAAAAAAAAAAAGATAAAAGAAGAGGAAAAAGAAGAAAAAGAAGAGAAAGAAGGGAAGGGAAGGGAAGGGAAGGGAAGGGAAGGGAAGGGAAGGGAAGGGAAGGGAAGGGAAGGGAAGGGAAGGGAAGGGAAGGGAAGGGAAAGGAAGAAGAAAAGAAAAGAAAAGAAAAGAAAAGAAAAGAAAAGAAAAGAAAAGAAAAGAAAAGAAAAGAAAAGGAGAAAGGAAAATAGAAAAAGAAAAAAGAGCAGTTTAAAAAAAGGTGGGGGAGTGAATCTTCATGCTTTCAGACAGATCCAGAGATAAGGGCTTGCAGGGTTGCTGAAGAATTTAAATTTTCTCTGTTTCAGTAGGTGTGTTTTGCACTGCTTCCATTGAGCGAGTCTGGAGGAAGCACCGAGTAACATGTTCCTGGTAATAGTATTTACAGGGATGGAGGTGAAGGAGTACTGTCTCCCAAGCTGTTCTGGAAGTAGTAACACCATAATTTGTGTTGGCGTGAGCAACTCCGAGTGCAGGCTGCACATTCTCCACACCCCCAGAAATACCGACTCAGTGCTGCTCACAGATCACCAACACTGAGAAGACTGGTTCCCCAACTAGTGGCATGTACAGTCGAGATCTGACCCTACATATTTTTGGTTGGTTGCTTATTGTATATGTTGACTTTGACTCAGTGGAAGATGGGAGCAGAGCTTGTAAGAACTGGGTAATTAACAGATCAGTCTCAAAGCAGAGGATGATGTTCGGATTGGACACAAGAGGGAATTTTTTTACTATGAGGACAATCAGCCATTGTCCTAATCTAGCCAGGGAAGTGGTTGATTCCCCAACATTGGACACTTTTAACATCCAGCTGGGCAGGGTGCTGGGCCATCTTGTCTAGACCACACTTTTGCCAAGAATGGTGGGACCATATGATCCTTGTGGTCTCTTGCAACCTGATTGTCTTGTGATTCTATGAATATAATGGGCAGCATAAGAAACACAGAGCAGGGGGATTTTCTGCTGCTGTGTGTTTTCATAGCCCCACTGACCTTAGCCGGTTGTTGGCACTCAGTATGAGCCTTTTGGGCACCACAGCACCAGGGCTGGGCCCCATCTGATGGGCTTCCCGTTGCCTTGCACACAGCCCGGCTAGCAGCGCGCTCCTGCTCCTTGGGCCAAAAAGCTGAAAACTTCAAAAGATGAAAGCTTCCACGGGTGACCTTTCCTTCAGGCTGCTCCAAATTTCACATTTCCCCTGCACCCAGCGAGATGCCCTGCCCAAACTGCCAGTGCTGGCACATGAGGAGAGGGCTGCCACCGCCGAAGCAACATGCTGAGCATCCGCCCTGCAGCCAGTGCCTGCAAACTTGAACCCATCGGGCACTAAAAAACTGTTTGGATTACAAAGCCCATGGGGAGGCAGAGCCCCAGCAGGAGAGCATCCTGGCTTGTGGCAGCAACCACAGGTACCTTTTCCTCTTTCCCTTCAGAAAAACAGTTTTAGGAAATCTGAGTGGTTGCCTTTTTTGCCTTTTTTTTTCCTTCTCTCTTTGCCTGAACAAGTGTTGCTGTGAGGGGTGGGGTGGGAGGTGGTGTGGTAACCCCAACCTTGGTGCTTGCCCAGTACATCACTGCTGCAAACTGGCGTCCAATGCGTGTTGCATTTTCGCTAGGGAAATCATCTAGGGGAGATTACTGGGTCAGCACAAACCCAGTCGGAGGTCTGGGAGTGATGTATATTTAAAATGAGATAAATGAAGATGTTGCTTGAGTTCAGCCTTTTCCAGAGTTGTCAGAGATTAATGATTTATTTCAAATTCCTGACATAGTTCTCAGTCTCAGATTCTGGCAGCATCTGTTAATCCTCTTGGCTGTACAAAAATCCAGAAAATAGGAATCCTGAAGTTTCAAAAGGCAGAACATAAATTAAAATCTCCTCAAGACAGTTTTCCAAACTTATTTTTTTTTAATTGAGATTTTAAAATTACCCCTATTCCTGCTTGAACTGTAACTCATAGTTTTTGGATTGCTTGGGGCAGACAACGCTGCATAGTCTGTGTGTTTTGAAATCGCCAATCATTTGCTATGTGTATGCATGATTGTATTAATTGGATTATATTCTGAGTGTATAGATACTGTACTATATTTGTGGAAAATGAATCTAACAAACACTAATCCTCAGAATACGCCAACAGAGAAAAAAGTGGTACATTATATGCAACTGATAAGACAGATTTAAATTATTTACCCCCAAAGTGGTAGCAGAGATGAGACTTGAACTGTTACTATTATCGTTCTTCAAAATCTCTTTCCAGTTGGGATTTATCTTTTTTCTTCCATGCCTCTTATTATGATCTGAAACTCCCATTTATTTTAATTTCCTTCTTTCTCCTGTCTTTAAACATCTCCTTTTGCAAAAGCTGTCATAATTTGTTGAGTGAAAACTCAATTTTGCATAATAGTGCTTAGAAGTGATTGTTCTCACAAGTTTTGTAATGGGTTTCTCCAAACTCCAGGGTCATTCTTGGCTGGGCTGATCAGGTTTCACATTTGCTTTTCTTACTCAGTGCAGATATACAACAGGTTTTAAAATGTATTTCACAACCTAGAAGCGGCCCCCGCCCTGCAACAACATGTCACTCTGTCTGCACCCAATGGAGCTACAATATCCACAATTTGTGTCACACCAACATTTTCTGATTCGCAACAAGCAGTTGCTGCTTAGTTGGGAATGTCTTTGGAGGGGATGGGATGGGGTGGGCTAAGAAAGGAAACTCTGTTGCAAACAGCTTAGGCCTTGCAAGCCTGGGCTTTTGCCAGCAGAGCTTTGTTGGTTTTATGGTCTGGGTTTGAACCATACCTCATCAGATAAGGTCTTTGTTTTCCATGCCTGGCGATGCAAAGAAGAGCTGCTGGCAGAGGGCTGCGGGGTGTCGATTGCTTATGGCAGGAACAGTGTGTTGTGTCCCCTTCTGTGAGCGGCCTGTGGAGCTCATCCGGCAGAAAATATGAGATGGCCATATCATTCTTTAGGTTGGCTTATATATTGTCTGTACCAGCGGGGCAACAGGCACTGGGGATTCAGGAGCACTGGAAAACTCTTATTTGCCACTGGCTTCACTTTTGCTCTATTTAATTTCTTTTCTGTAAGTGTCAGAGCCTTCAAACAGGGATAAGCCCTACAGGACTAAGCCTTATAGAGTTGCTGGAGGTGCTTAATTACTTTAGGTTTGAGCAGCACATGAACAGGTGCATTTTTAACTCCAAATTTTACAGCTCTGTTGTTTCCTAAAAGCAGGTCTCGTGTGGTGAAAGTATCTCCTCTGCTGCAATTGCAGCAGCTTGTCTGAGCTCAGTAATTCCTCAAGCCTTGGCCTGCACCAGTCACAAAAAGAAACTGTCTGAGGACAAAAAAAGCTTTTCGCCCTTTTTTCCTTTTTTTTTTTTCAATATAATTCGAACTGTGTTTTTGCTTAAAGGACATTTGCCCTTTTTACATCCAGCACATTCATTATATGTTTCCATAGAGCATTTCTATCCTTTCAGTCAGGATGACCTTTATTTTATATTTAAATGCAACAGCAAAACAAGAAGAAAAAAGAAGTAATGTGAATTCTTCCAGCTCCTTCGCTGGCTTGCTCTTTGCACATGAATGCAAAATGGCAGCTGCCACTGCAGCACAGTCAAGAGTTCCCATTTAAAAATGCAGTGCTTACAAAAGAAGCCCAAACAGCCATAAGCTACAAAACCCAACATCTGATAAATGGAAAAGGACAAAATCAGGTCATGGAGGCAGCACATATCTTTTGCCCTTATATCGCATCTTTCATCCGTGGATCTAGAGTCACCATACAGGCATCATCCTACTTTCCAAGTGAAATCGTAACATCATAGAGTAGTTTGGGTTGGAAGGGAGCTTTAAAGGTCATCTAGTCCAACCTCTTTGCAATGAGCAGTGACATAGAAATGGAAACGAGCAGAGAGGATTGTGGATCCCAGAGAGATAGGTCTGCCAAGTGTTTGTATAGAGCACCATTTTTAAGAGGGGAGGTAAAGAATTTCAGGCTGGGCTGAAGCTGCAAGTGGCATTTCACTAGGCACAGGTAATTAACAGAACCGCAATTAATGCTCGTGTGTGCAACAGAAAGAGCCCTAGGATTTTAATCAAGGCTATTAGTCAGCATATTGGTGAAGTGACGCTGAATTCTGCAGCGCCCCTCATGCGGCAGGCTCAGAGTTGATTACAAATTCACTGACAGCCTTCATTTTTCTTCAATAGCACCTCCAAAAGCACTGTTTTTCCAGTTCCCGGGGCCCTCAAGGAGTGTCCCAGCAAATGAGGGTCTCGGCCTGGGGGATCTGATGTGCAAGGTCTCCTTTCAGTGTGGGGTGCGGGAGCTGCTGAGGGGCTCAGCCTTGCCTGCCCTGGCCCCCAGGACGAGGAGCCCCAGGCAAGGAGCAGGGGCAGACGGGGAGCTGGGCTTTTCATCTTCCTGCTGATTTATGTAGTGCAGAGAGGTAAAGTGTGTTTGCATTTATGCAGTGCCACTTTACAAAGAGCTCTCAAGAGCGAGCTCCGGGTTGCATGAGAACAGACGAGAAGGAGGGCATCCTGGGTACCAGCAAAAGCCAACGGCTGCCTTCCCCGCTGGCTACACTATGCATTTCAGAGGATTTCTGGACCATTCCTGCATGACTTCTGATAGCCAGTGAAGTCCCAGCACTGTAACCTGGGTGTTATGGTATTAGGCATATTTTGCATTTCTAAGTTAGTATCAGCGATTGGCAGATTCTGATTTTGACTATTTTTTCTGTTCAGCCTAAAGTGTTAAAGTATTGTCCAAAATTAAATTTGAACACATGCACATGTGTGCATGGAAATGTGTGTAAGTGTGCATATGCAAGGTGAATTTTGCACCAAATTTCTGTCATGTATCTGAGTCATCAGTGCACGCAGGCTCTTTGATTTTTATTGATAGGCAGAACAGATCTGTGCTAGTTGGGGTCTGGAAAGTACATACCTGCCAGGGGAGACTGCTCTGTTCAAAATGAAAGTACAGATCAACCTCTAGGTTTATTTTTCAGACTTTGCATATTTTTTGAGGAACAAGCTCTGGCGATGCCAATTCCCTTTGCATAGTATCTTTTGTGTGCTCTTTTAGTCTAAGAAGAACCTCATCTGTGTGACAGGATAGAACAGTACCCACAGGCTTTCCTGCCATCCAAAGAATGGTATCAGCCCTGGGAAGTCAGGAAACTGGCCTGGACTGAATATCATTAAAAGCTTTTGGAGGAAAGTCAGTTAATTCCTTTTGTCTCTGAAACTCCCATTAATCTCTGCTCAGATTCTCTCCATTCCTGCTGCTACACCTGGCTTTTAAAAGCAAAACACCCTTGGTCTCCACTAAGCATAAAGAAAGCAACATGAAAGAGAAGCTATAATTGCTTGCCTAAGAGTGTCTCTTCTCCCCCACCCCCTTTTCCTGCTGTTTGGTCACCTTTATTTTTCCCTTTTTCCCTGAGGTTTGATGTCTTTGCTCATTATTTTAACTGTCAACAGTACACAGCAAGCTCTGTGGAGCCAGGGACCTTGGGCCTGGTTTTGATCTAATTTTCACAGATGTAAAGGGAGTTACTTGAAGTTTCTGGTGGTGTAATTGATAGCAGAATTGAACCCTCCTTTGAGATCTCAGGAACATGCCATCCACCCCTGGCATGGCATAAATGTTTGTTACTTCCACAGCAACTCTGCAGAGAGAGCCAGGTACACTTGTGAGTTAACTGCAAACCTTCGCATATGTGTTTGTCCATCTTTCTCACTGTTCTGATTCCTGTCTACTCTGTGGCATTTAATTTAGGATTAGCTATCATTTACTTTCACTGTGTTGCAAACTAATTACCAGAAAGTTCATTTTTCTGATTGCCTTTCTTCCTTCAAGGATGAAGTTTACTGCAGTGATCTTCCTTGCAGAGGTCACCTTGAATGGCTAGAGGAGCACACAGGAGTCTCAAATGCACCTTATTAGGGCAACTGAATAGTAGCTCCGGGGCATTTTCGGCTGGTATGGAGCCAGCCCAGCTTGGTGCCAGTTCCCCTTGAATTTCCTGGGTGCAGGAAGCATGTCAAGACGAGGGATGATGCGTTCCAGTGGCTGAAGAGCATTGTGCTTGGATCTGCCTTGACAACATGATGGTTCCTGAGAAACCATTGCTAGTCAGCACTCATTAACAGCCCCCAGTTTGCCCTGGTTTCTGGCAGCAAGGAGTTCAGCCCCGGTTTGGTGAAAGCAATACTGTGGTTTAGAGCTGAGCTGGACACAAGCACAGCAGGACTGCAGACCAGAGAATGAAGTATTGCCTCCTGCAAAGTTTAATTATGGGTGGGTCTAACTCATCTCTGCTGTAACTCCTTGGTAGCCAACACGGTTATACCACAAATGAATGCTGTTTTCAATCGGAGGCGCCTGGAGAGGGAGATCAAGGGCTGATACAAAGAGATAATTTCTTGTGACTGATTTTGGGGAGGCAGTGCTCATTTCAATGTTCTTAAAGGCTATTTACAAATGGCAGAAAGGGAGAAAAACAATGTTAAAATTCCTGCTGCTTTTTGCATTTGGAGCATCAATTTGAATGTGAAGAAACGGGGCCAGCTCTAGTTCTTGACCTATACTTGCAGTGTTTAATTCTCTGTGGCGACTATGATGGATGCAAATGCACCATAGCTGGCATTAAATCACGGCTAACTGTGTAGCTGCATCAGCACAGAGCTAACTGCTTGAATATTTAACCACCTCGTCAGGCAGGCTGTGCTGCATGTGCTGAGCTCTGTGCTTTCTTGTCTCTACTGCTAGCAAGCATTTGAGCCACTGAGCTTAAAGTCTCCGTGTGCCTATAGCCACACAAAGTGTTTTTGCTGCTATGATAGCAGCTGCTCTCACAGGTACAGGCTCTGGTGCTGTCGATCACGGCCAGTTCAAGATGACCCCTGGGGGTACTTCTGTGGAGGGAGCTGATTCTGCCCTTCCCACTATTGTGGCCATGCATTCCTGCCCCTGTGCTGTAATTCATTTTTGCTAGATTAGTTTCAGCCTGGATTAGTTCCTCTGGTCTGGCTCACTGCAGAGCTGAGCAAATGCTTGTGCCAGCACCAGGCAGAGCAGAGGGGGATGAAGAGGGACAAAACGGCATATTTGAGAAGTAGAGCCAGGAAAAAACAACTGTGAAATTGTGGCCTCTTGCTCTCACTTGCTTCTCCTTTTGTGATGAAGAGATATTGCTATTGTGTCTCCTTGTTTGCTTTTAATTTCCTTCCTCAGACTGATTATAGAAGTGAAGGAATGGTGGTAGGTATTATACCTATAGGCCAAGTCATCTCTGGATGATCCCAGCACCTTTTAGTCACTGCATTTTGCTTCCAGAGCTTCATAGATTAATAATTCACTATTGAATGATTTTACCAATGTGCCTGGTGAATTTGGCCGAGCATGTTTCCAATACCTCCCTTACGTACCTGATGCCCATCAGCACCACGTGCCCTCTTGTCACCCCAGCCAAACCCCAGTGCTCAGCCTCCAGCTGGGAGCTGGTGCTGAGCCACATGGGAGCCAAATAATTCATCGGTGGCAATCTGAGAGTCTCTGAGCTGCCCTGCTTTGCATTTATTTCTCAGCAGCACTCTTGCATTTAAACACACCCGCTGCTGGGTGCTCTTGCCTCTGGAGGGCAGGCAGGTGGCTCGGCATGCTGCTGCACAGGTTTGGGTGGCGGAGCGCTTTGTTTGGGGACTCCCAAGAGAGGTACTGGTCCCTGTCCTGCACTGCAGCACAAACCGAGGATGGGTTTTATTTTTCTGAGCACATCAGATCTTCTAGCACAGCATGATGTTCTGCATACTGTCAACGACTTCAGGCTGCTCGTCAAGGAGGGGTGCGAAGTAAGCTGAAATGTTGCTCTAATTTTTTGCATTATCATTCCTGTCGCAAATGTCATTATTTAATTAGGCTCTGCAGTACTTCCAGAGGAAATATTTTGAAGGGAAGGCACGGGTGTTCCCTGCGTCTCAATGCCTTTATTACATCTGGGCTAACTGGATGCAATGTGCAATAAAAAAGCAGAATCAGTGGCTTGGGTCCAACAAAAGAAATGGCTTCAGTAGCTTCAGCGTGGTTCCATATTTGGCTGTGGTGTGTTGTTCCTCTCACTGCAGCCATAGCCATAAAAGGGTAGCTGACCAGTTGGTTTCCAAAAAAAAGTGTGACCACCTTTCCTACAACATATGGACTAATCCCTTCAGGATCCTTACAAAAACAAGTTTAGAGTTTTTAAATTCACTGAGTAAGTGAGAAAGTCTTTGCAGCACTGTGCAGATAGTTGCTGCTCTTCTGCTATTTTTTTTGTTGTTGTTCTTTTATAATGGAGCTTTTGGCAGTACTGAGGAAAAGAGATTTAGTTCCACGTTATCCTCAAAAAATAAGTCATACTTGACTCCTTCTTTTTTCCAGAGGAAAGTCCCAACCACTTATCAGATTGCTAGGGTGTTGTAGAAAGGATTGTCAAATAAATCCCCATATTTTTCCTCTGTTGCTAGTTCATGCACTAACTACTTTCATTTTTTGTCTAGTGGCCTTTTGTATCTATCAGCAACTTCCTTTTCCACAGCCCCAAAACTACTCAAGTCTTGCTCTGGTGTTGCAGATAGGAAAGCTGAGAATGCTTTGCTGTGTTGGCTTTGCAGTAAGGATTTATTTATTTTAACTTTTAAAAGGTGACTCTAAAGTCACTATTATTTAAATAATAGTGTCTGAAGTTGCTGCCTGTTGCTTTTTTTATTGCCAAAGTATTTTTCTTGCACTAAAAGGGCCTGTGCTTGTTGGTAACAAGTATATGAAGTGCTCTGACATGTGAAGCACCTCCTGGAGGAAGGACTAGGCTGTTCATACTGTACTGTGTATTTTTTTTTTTCTAAGTTTATTGAAGGGAATAGACTGCACAGAGAGAGGTTATAATAAGCAGAGACCTGTTGTTGTGAAGCTTTATGCAAATAATGTGTAATATTTGCGTAAATAAGATTTTAAAATGATGCTCATATTTGGCTAAATCCCAGCAGGCCTGCTCAGGTTATGTGGGATATTCACCTGGAGGACAGCTGGTTGCTTTCAGTGGAGCTGTTGCATTCTCTGCCTTTGCCAAGAGTGATCACTCAAATGAGTCTTTGCAGACTTGGACCTGGTGTTGATCTGACCTGACTTGTAAGGCTTCCTTGCAGAGCCAGGATAAGAAGGAGGTCACCCTGGACACCATCACTGGAATCCCTCTCACATCACCACTGGGACAGAAGCAGAGATTCAGGTCTCTGATGGACTCCTATGAGATACCTCCAGTAGGCTGTTAAAAATGGATGGGTTGAATCTGTCCCTCATTTCTGAGTTTCTAAAAAATAAGTGTATGCAGCTGCTCTTTACTTGTGTAGACAGAGAAATAGTTTTCTAAGACTTGCGAGATGTTACTTGTTCACAGCCACCTATATAAAAACACCACAAATTTTTAGTTCTGTAACTCTGCATTCTTCCTAAATAGTAAAGTTATAGCCAGCTATAATTTCTGGAAGGATTATCTGTATCTGATTGTTTTTTACTGAATCTCATCCTACCTTCACAGATGAGGAGTTTTTCTTTCAAAGGTGCCTCTGCTTGAAGATAAAGTCCTCATATGAAGAGATTCCCCATCATTAATAACAATTATTTTTATAGAAATAAAAAATATGAACTCTCACTAAACAGACTTCTATTTTTTCCATATGTAGCCAAACAATAAGCATAAGGAGACATTAAATGGGATCTAGAATGCTGGTGTGAGACCTCACACTCTCTCATATGTTTGTACCTTTGCAGATTTTCCAAAATCTCTTTGTCCATTCTAGAGCATCATGCCTGAGCAGAGTTAAGGTTATTTTTTTGTTTGCCCTTGGCTTTCTTTTCTCCTGTGTTGTAACCAAATTAATTTAACAGTCCATTTAATTTGATCCCTTATCTCTTCCCAAGTTAGTTGTCAACCTTTCAGAGAGTCCTGGAGGAGCCCCCACTCCTCGGTCTTTGGAGCATATAGAGAGTGCGATGCTTGCCACTCGGCAGGGCGATGCATTGCCGGGACCCACAGCACTTAGCACTTCGGCAGCTTGCATGGGGGACATCCAACTTGCAAATGCTCCACAAAAGGGAAAGCAAAAGGCGCAGCTTGGTGAGAAAGTGAGAGGAGGCAGCAGCTGTTCTTCCAAGGCATGATCCAGCCAAAGCCTGGTGGGTGCTGTAAAATGACAGGGTACTGGTGAACTGTGTTCCTCTGGCTGGGTAAAGGAGAAGAGAGTAATTCAAAAGCGGAGCAAGCAAGAGCGTTTGAAGTCACAGCAAGAGAGGGGAATGGAAACTGGGGCCAGGGAAGAGCTACCCACTCGAGCTGCTGGAGCATACCCCCAGATAGACTGCATTTTTTCAGGCTGACAAACTGAAGAGATACATTGCAAGAGCCCCTGTTTTTTCTCCCCTCACTGCTCATCCCCTTATCAGCAGAGATGTGTGCATTTGAGAATAACATTAGTCTGGAAAGCCTTGACTCTGGCATCTCCAGCGCACGCGTGCTTATGTGCCAGTGAAAACCTTCTACTCGAGTGTGTAGTAATTGGAGTGATTTCCGCAATGCTTTTGGTAAACACAGGCTGGAGAAGGTCATGGAAAGGACAGCATCCCAAGCACTGGTTGAAACTTTACTTTTATTTGTGAATGTAATGAAAGACTTCTCCCCTCCCTCCTGTTTGTATCTCCAGCCCCTCCTCCCCTTCTCCAGCATCACCCTTTGCCAATGCCTAACACTCTCGGCAGATATAGATGTTAATGTAATGACTTGGTTTTGTTTGTCCTGGCAGCCAGTGAAATATGCCACGCTTGGTGGCACGTATTTCAGAGGCATTTAATAACTTCAGTGTCTCATGTTTTCAAGCAGAGTAGTTACGAAATGCAAAGGCAGCCTCTGTCCAATGCAATGCCCCCACGCTGCTGAGCCCAGGAGAGTTTCCCAGCATCTGTGCCTGGGTACGTGCCTCAGCTATGTCCAAAATCCACGTTGGGGCATGACCAGGGCATGCACCGTCCTTTCCCATTCTCTGCTGTGCCAAGGAGCCAGAGCACACAGGCTGGATGGGAGCCACAGATCGCTCCAGCAGATCTCATGCACGTCCCCCGAGACTTGCTGGAACATGCGCGTATAGGCAGCCCTGGTACAACCACTATGGCACAGAGAGAAGGTGACAGAGAGTGGATTTGTAACACTGTACACATGGGAATAGTGCTCAAGTATCAGCTTCATGCTGGGGTGTGGGGATAAAGGTGAGAGGAGAAATGAGGGATGCTCCCATCAATGGCAGTTTATATCCGAAATACAGTGCAGGATCTGGGAGCAGCATGCCACAGCTCGAGTAAGTGAAGAGTTTGGCTGTCAGATGAAGAGCTGGGTGAGATGCCAACATGCTGGTTCTAACTGATGAAGGTAGGAACAGAACGTTTGGAATGAGTTAGATAAAAATGCTGTGCAACAGAGCAACGTAAATCATAATTGCTCGGAAAATCCCTGTAGGTGAAGGATGTGGGCAGAGGAAAAAATCCTGTAGCAGCTGAAAAACACCGTAAGGAACAATGACTTTGAAGCTGTGGTTTCCACAAAGACTCAGTAAGCCATGCAGAATGAATGCTGGGCATGACCAACCAGCTGAATCTCAAGTATGATTAGTTAGGAAGATGACTGAAGA
Source organism: Nesoenas mayeri (assembly GCF_963082525.1). Taxonomy (NCBI): domain Eukaryota; kingdom Metazoa; phylum Chordata; class Aves; order Columbiformes; family Columbidae; genus Nesoenas; species Nesoenas mayeri. Next base: position 106,278,909 of record NC_137541.1, read on the forward strand.
TTTGAAGAGGGACATATGTACTGTGCTAACTTTATCTGCTGAGAGCATCTCACAAATGAAATAGGTGGAAAAGACTTGCGAAATTATCTTTTTCAAGGGAAAGGTTGGAGGAAAATAAAGTATATATCATCCTGCCCGTAACATGTTTTTTTTCTTGTGGGGTCTGAACTCTTCTTATGGCCTATGGCACCAGTAATATAATACTACTGTCACATGAAGGGCTTTGAGTGTTAAGATGTTTATTCCTTCTAAGAAGACAATACTGAACACGTAACCTGTGTTTCTGACACCATTAGCCTGGCAATCTCTCAGAAGTATGTGCATGCTTTCAGTGCGTGTCCATATTGTTATCTTCTGGTACAAATCGTTCTGCATGCATAACCATATACAAATGTAGTTTGATTAATTATTCAGACACCACCAGCAAGTGCTGAGAGCTTAAAAAACCATCATGGGCACAAGGTATTTGCTCTACTGATTTTCTGCACAGAAAAGGGGAGGAGGGGAGGAAATTTGAAGGCCAGCTCTGATAATGTAGTCTATAAATTCAGTGTGGGAAGGCTGCATCCTCCCTTCTAATATATTCTGAACTTTGCATTTTTCAGCTTGTCAAAAGAAAAATGGGATAAATGTTTATCTTCCCAAAATGATCTCTGATTAGGCTTATCTTGACTAGAGATTGAAAAATCAAAATATAAATCATGAGCCTTTCTTATGCAAATACCTATTGTTAACATTTGTCAGACACAGAGAGAAAACACTCAAAGTCCTCTCTCATCTTTATGGAGGAACAAAACAAATCACACAAGTAAGTAATACTGAAAGTGCTAATATTCTTTGAAGCCTTTGAGCAGCATTAGAATCCCAAGGAACCTGAAGGTGAACTGTCTATAAAAATATATTAAAAAAAATGTTTGCCATACTAGTGACCCAAAGCCACCATTTAGGAAGCTTCATATTAGGATGGCAAAAATACCTTGGCAAAAAAAAATGACAAACTCAATGGCGACTGGAATCCTGAGATTTCATGTTTCTTTTGTAACGCATGATGATCTCCAAGATAAAAAATAGCAGAAAATGGGAAAGTTTACATTGGCCACATCAGGATGAAGTCAGAGAACAGCTAAATTTTTTAATTGAGGAAATATTTCGGACTATTTTCTACCCCTGGAGGATTCTAAGTTTCTTTCTTCAAAGCTGTCATTTTGTCAATATGAGGTACTTGGAATTCTTGAGTTATTATTGTCACCAGCTTGGAGAGGCTTTTTTGACTGGCGTAGTTGGCTGAGAAGGGTTAGTGAGCCCATGAGGGCTTTTGTAATTTATTTTTTTCTTCTAATTTGGAGAATATTACCTAGCTCTCAATCACAGCTTCATAAATGTAACTGAATAGTATCATCATGATCTCAGTGACTATGGTGGGAGATGACAGGATCTAAGTAAACCAGACCGAACTGTGCATTTATGAATTTGGTAGTCTTGACCCTTGCTAGTTTTCAATGTGTCGGATTTAATGAACCAACTTCCCTTCCCTTCCCTTCCCTTCCCTTCCCTTCCCTTCCCTTCCCTTCCCTTCCCTTCCCTTCCCTTCCCTTCCTTCCTTTTTCTTTCTTCTTTAAAATCCAGGGCAGTGACTACTTTTTCACTTAAAGATGCTAAAACTTTCTTATGTTTTTGATGTATTATATGCAAAGTGGATCCCTGGGCTCTTCAAAACTTCATGTATCTCAAGCCTCTGCCATCAGTCTTATACTGGAAAAACATATAGAGAAGCCACTCAGCCACAGCAAGCATTTTGAAATGAAAAGTGAGGCTATATCTGCAGGAGAAAGAGGACCTCAGGTCTTTTACAGTTCCCCCTTCCAGCAGTAGCAGGGCTAGTGGCCTTTGGTGGCAGAGACATCATAGACTTGTTCTTGGGTGATTGTGTCAGTGGTCAGAGGAAATCTGTAGACCTGTTGTAGAAATGCAGTTTGAGAGGATTTCAGAGTCCTGAGGCTCTGGGTGGAAGTGGTTTTAGTAAATCTGATAGTTGGCTTAAATGCTAGGTCAACATCTCTAGCTGTAGGTGATCCTCATGAACTTTTTCTTTCTGAAACCTGTGAGTGATTCTTGCCTCCTGTGAGCTTAAATGGTGCAGCATGAAGTAGCTAAGAGGAAGGCGGCTCAGGTCCTCAGGCTTCTGGCCAAACTTCACCAGCACAGCGAGAAGAGAGGCTGGCATGTGTGCTGGGATCCTTGCCCACTCTGTACATGGCCCAGTTGCTTCCCATGGCCCTTGATGCTGTAGCCTTCAAGTATGTTGCTGCACACAACCAGATGATCAGGTCCTGTCAGCATGGGTTTATGAAAGGCAGGTTCTGCTTGATCAACCTTCTATGACAAGGGGACCTGCTTAGTGGATGAGGGAAAGGCTGTGGATGGTCTACCTAGACTTTAGTAAAGCCTTTGCTACTGTTTCTCACAGCATTTTCCTGGAGAAACTGACAGCTCATGGCTTGGACAGGTGTACTGTTCACTGGGTAAACAACTGGCTGGACAGCCGGGCCCAAAGAGTAGTGGTGAGTGGAGCCAAATCCAGTTGGTGGCTGGTCATGAGTGGTGTTCCCCAGGGCTCAGTATTGGGGCCAGTTCTGTTTAATCTCTTTATCAATGATCTGGACAATCTGAACTAATGCTTATCTCGTTTTGTCTGGAAATTCTTGTTTCTCACTGTAAAATCCATTCTTTTCCTCAATTTTCAATCCTGTATCAGCAGCAAGATGATTATTATATATTTGTATATGACTGGCACAGTAGGTCCGGTATAAGTAGGTACCTTACATCACATCACAGAGCAAGTTAACAAATATTCCCAGTCAAGAAAATAAAAAGTCTAAGTGGGCATCTGTAATACAGAGTAAGTCTGTCCTGCATATTTTTTTCAGTGCTTTTCTCTGCTTAAGTGAAAACCAGATCCCTTTGGACAGTCAAAACTTTTAATCTTTCCTTTCTCTACATTTTTTCTCTATTTATCCTTAAAAAAAAAAGAAAAGAACTGCAGTCTGCAAATGAGGCCCTCATCTTCCCTCCCATGCTTCCATATTGATGAGATGAGAAGAGATGAGAGATGAGGATACTGAGGCTGTGTGGCTGTGTTCCGATCCATCATTGCAGAGAATGCAGAGATGCTGTTGCAGAGAAATGTCGCAGATCCATTATGGATTCTTGTGGCTTAAGGGTGTGCACCTCTATGTGTGGGGCGCAGTGCCTCCTGTCTCTGGTGCATGTGGCTGTAAAGATACTGTGGAAATTTTCCTACCTGGAGATCATCCAGTGCACTGGGAATGTAACCCCTAGCGTGGTATTAGGGCCTTTCTTTGGTTTTTGAGACAGCCCAGAAGGGCTGGGCAGCTTTTGAGCTCTGCCAGCCTCTTCATGGGTCCCAGCATGGATCAGGAGGGATGTTCAAGCATACATTGGGGTGAAGATGCTCTTTGTTTCAGTGCTTATTTGACATGAGGTCAGCAATGCTGAATGAGTCCCAAAGAGCGTGGCTGGGGGGAAAGTCCAAGTTCAGCTGCCTTTGCTGCAGGGCTGATGTCAGAAGGATTTACCCAGCTCTGGGGACTTTTGTTTGGGAAGGCTTACCGCTTTTCAAGAGACAATGGCCACGCCAGGGCCAGGGCTGGAAGCAGCGGGAGACGGACGCATGGTTGCTGAATGGGCGCAGCCGCTGCACAGATGGAGGGATCAGACAGAGGAACAAAAGTAAAGCTGCTGCCAGCACTTTGCTGAAAGGAGAGGGGCAGGACAACGCGCCTGGGCCGGCATGGGAGCTGCCTGTGCGGGTGCCGTGGAGCCAGCAGGGCTTAGCGGTTACTTTGGTCCCCTGAGAGAAAGGCACAGCCCTCATTTTAAATGCGGAGAATGAAAGGAGGCTCGCCTGCTGTCTCTCGGCATCCAAAGGGTCAAATCCCAACAGGGGCTGGCATTGCCCTCGTACCTGCCCAGCGGCTTCTGTGGATTTAGTGATGAGCTGAGCAGGTTTTTGCTGGATAACGTGGTCCCAGGGAAATTGCTAGGATCTCTCCTTCACCATTACACTGAAGCAAACTTGTGCATCCATGGGCATGCTTTGGCTTGCAAGGAATTTAAGATTTCTGGGCCTGAGGTCTTCTTGCTCATGAGACATGACTTCACAGAAGAGATTTTGAGATTTTATTCCAGGAGTAAAATCATATTTGTGAATGACCAGCTTTGGTTGGAGAAGGCATCTTTGCAAGTTGAGTGGTTTGTTTCTTGCTGTTCCAAGTGGAGCTGTGGCCACCGCAAGTCAAGTGTGAGGTGCATGCAGGGAGCAAACCTGTGCTTCTTGTGGAAAAACCACACAGGTCAGGGGCAGAGGTGTGTAGGCAAGATGCAATGGCAAGGACCCCACATGGTTGGTACCAAACACAGCTGAGGGGTGCCATACTCTCTGGCCAGCCCAGACATTCATAGACACACTTTTTCCTCTTGGAGTAAAATCTTCCTTTCTGAAAACACCAACATATTTGCTTCTGCTCTGGTGATGGAGTAAGTCATGTGTGTCACTAAGGTTTTAACTCTGCCAGTGGAAGGGTTGGCCATACCTAGCCAGGAGGTGACTTTAGGGGAAACAGCAACAACGTAAGAAGTCTTCTGAGTTGCTTTGAATACTTTTTATGACCTCACTACTCTGAACCTTAGGGGGCTTCTAATTTCCAGCCTAAATTAATTTTGACCAGTTTATAACCTTTGTTCTTGAGACGGCTTCAATAGCCTGCCTTTGATTTTGTCTTTTTTTCTCCATGATTAATTTAGAGAAGGCACCAATACAATCCCTCAGCCTTCATTTTGCAAGACTAAAGCTGAAGTCTTCAGCGTCTTGTAAGACAGATTCACAAATCCCCAGTTCCTAGTATTTTTTTCTGTTTCAGAGCTTAGCTAAGGGGCATTCTTGGAAATCTTACCCAAAAAGGGATGTGGGAAGTTATAGTGCTTTGTCCCTCTAGGTTTTTTCACTTCTACTAGGCTAACTGGGAGAGTGGTGTGTGTTTGTGCAAGTACGTATGAATACGTAGAGTCCATGCACATGTGCATATTTCAGATGTGATATCTGAGAATTGTTATACATATCATATTTTTGTATATATTCTATATTCTATTCTATATTCTCTTGAACTACTTGATTTATTTTTTTACTCCTTACTGTATCAAAGAACACAAATAACTTTGTAATTTCAGAAAGACCCAAATCAAAATTACATATCAGTTCAGTATAGAAAAGGTACCAAATACAGCCTTGGAAATCCCACCGATCTCTGGTTTTCATCTCTTATAGAGAAATACTTGTTGAAGTAATTTCATCCCTGTCAGAGAAGCGAGTGAAAGAAAATGTTTCCAGGGAAGTTGGTATTTCAGAGATACAAGGTTTCTGAGGAATTAAAAAAGGTTACTCTTTTAAAGCAGCTGGTGCTGCCAAGCTGAAAAACAGGCTGTTTTGCTGTCTAGTCTTTTTAATTTTGATTACAAAGAGTATTGCCGGCTTGGATGATGGGGCATTTGGGAGTAAGCTTTTTTAAAGAAGTGTTGGAAAATGAAAGCAGATGGAAGAGAAATATGTTCATGAGCAAAGGGTAGCAGCCACTGAAAACACCCCTTCTTTCCAGCCTCGTCTTGCAAGGCGAGCACTGCCAAACCCATCTGCGATGCCTTGGAGCTACTGCCTGGCGGGAAACCCTTTCATTTTGGTTTCCATGGGCATTAGGCATACTTCTTCTTAATAGTGACTTCATTTGGAAGCCAAATATCATCTCGCTGAGCTCCAAAGGCCATTTTCTTCCAAAGCTAGTCTCCAGGGTGACCTAATGTTATTTAGTGTATAAAAATGCTGCATTTTCTATCTCTGTTTTTACAATGGTGTGGTTTAACTGGTGGCAAGTATGCTCTACCCAGCCTGTGGCACACTTTAGTTTCCCAAAGAGATACTGGAAATGCTTGTGCCAGAAGAACCAGATGCTGCTGTCTGCTTGCATTCAGGAGCTGGGCTGGTGATGCTCCCATGGAGCAGAGGCTGACAGTCACTCCTGAGGGCAAAAACAGCTTATAAAGGATCTCAAAACCTGCATCTGGATGCCAGAATTCAACCATCTTGTCTTTGAAGAGGTAATACAGGGTATTAGAGTCTTGCAAAATCAACCATACTAGAGGGTGAGATCCTGCATTGTGGCTGTGCAAGGGTCAGTGGAAAAATATTTGGGCCAAAAGTGGCCTTTGAGCTCCTGTTACACACCGAAGCTTAGAGCTGACCAAGATCTAGTTCGTCTCTTGCCTCAGGTCTGCTCTGCCATTTGCTGGCTACCTGCAAGTTTAAATGATTGCCATATCAAGGAGAGGGGACTTGGCCAAGGGGAAGGATGCTTTGGCTGTGTGCTGTTTCCTCAAATACGTTTATGACAGCTTTGAACTGCTATACTCTTATATCAATGACTCTAGTCCCAAATCTTATTTTTATAAACAGAATGATAGTTATTTTGAGATAACTCATCTCAGCAGTAAGGCAAGGGCTACTTTCTAAAGTTGTGTGTGATGTATAAGGTCTCTCTGCTTCTATAAAACAGACGTAAAGGCCTGTAATATGCCCAAGTCATTCCCCGATTATTATAACAAGCAAGGAGCTCTCTTTAGAGCCCTTCCTGCTTTCCTGTAATATGATCCCAAGAGCTCTTCAGTGAGCTTCCAACCCTCTCGTGCTGCCAACAATTTAAAAGCTATCAGATCTGGAAGAAGAAGGGCATCCCAGCTGATTGATATCCTGTGCTCATTTCAACAAAATACATGGGGTCTCCAGAGTCAAAGGTGTTGAAGTGACCTTCACGTGGTAGGATGTTTAATGGTCAAGCAAGGTTGCAGAGTTTGAGCACAGGAACCTCTGCCTGCTTGGACATATAGCCAACAAATTCCTTTAAGGTCTCTGACTTATAAAGACTTCACATTATCACATGGTACTTACTTTAGAGTACTACATTGTTACAGATACAGGTGAAAAGGCAAAGGAGCAACTGAAAGCATCTGAAAGGTGTTGTATGCTCATTTCGCTTCTGAAGTGCGTTCTGTTTTGCTTCGGCTATGGAGGTTTGTAAGGAAAATCCAGTTTGAGAACTCAGAATTGGCATTAAATATAGCATTAAAGACCATCTTGTTGGAAGGCAAAGTCACTCAAGATAAGCTGGAGTAGTTGCTGCTGCTTTTTTTGGAGAACAGTATATTCTTGCTTGAAGGATACAGAGGAGGGGAAAAGGCAAATAGAAATGATAAAAAATGCTGCTTCTGTTTCTGTTGCTGAGTATCCTGGCAGCCTCAGCACGCCAAGAGGCTGAGTGCAGCCTTATCGCTCAGTCCAAGACTTGGCAAATTAGGACCAGCATTAAGCTGTTTATGACTGCTTTTAGCTGTCTTTTTGGTTATGAGCTCACTACAAAATTGCCAAAGAAATACTGTTGACAGCTGACTGGGCTTCCTTAGACAGATGGAGAAAAGAGGGAACTAGGAAGAGGTTGAAAGAGTCTTTCCTCTGGATTTTACTCAGAGCTGGGACCAGTATTCACTGTGCACGTTTTGGTGAATTGATTTCTGGTCCTGAGGTCTTCTTGCTCGTGAGATACGACTTCACAGAAACTCTAGCATTAGTTCAGCTCCTGCATGGACTTACTCCAGCCTTTATTTTTTACTTTGATTTTTATTTTCATAAATAATTGCAAATAACAGACTAAGATCACACAGAATCACAGAATCACAGGATGTTAAGGATTGGAAGGGACCTCAAAAGCTCATCTAGTCCAATCTCCCCACCGGAGCAGGAACATGTAGATGAGGTTACACAGGAATGTGTCCAGGCAGGTTTTGAATGTCTCCAGAGTAGGAGACTCCACAACCCCTCTGGGCAGCCTGTTCCAGTGCTCTGGCACCCTCACCGTGAAGAAGTTTCTTCTCACATTTAAGTGGAACCTCTTGTGTTCCAGTTTGTATCCATTGCCCCTTGTCCTATCATTGGTTGTCACCAAGAAGAGCCTGGCTTCATCCTAGTGACACTCAGCCTTTACATATTTATAAACATGAATGAGGTCACCCTTCAGTCTCCTCCAAGCTAAAGAGACCCAGCTCCCTCAGCCTTTCCTCATAAGGGAGGTGCTCCACTCCCTTAATCATCTTTGTTGCCCTGCGCTGGACCCTCTCCAGCAGTTCCCTGTCCTTCTGGAACTGAGGGGCCCAGAACTGGACACAATATGCCAGATGTGGTCTCACCAGGGCAGAGTAGAGGGGAAGGAGAACCTCTCTCGACCTACTAACCACCCCCCATCTAATACACCCAGGATGCCATTGGCCTTCCTGGCCACAAGGGCACAGTGCTGGCTCATGGTCATCCTGCTGTCCACCAGGACCCCCAGGTCCCTTTCGCCTACACTGCTCTCTAATAGGTCATTCCCCAACTTATACTGGAACCTGGGGTTGTTCCTGCCCACATGCAAGACTCTACACTTGCTCTTGTTACATTTCATTAAATTTTTCCCCGCCCAACTCTCCACCCTGTCCAGGTCTCGCTGGATGGCAGCACAGCAGTCTGGTGTGTCAGCCACTCCTCCCAGCTTAGTGTCATCAGCAAACTTGCTGACAGGGCACTCTATTCCCTCATCCAAGTAGTTGATGAATATATTGAATAATACTGGTCCCAGTACTGACCCTTGAGGCACTCCACTAGATACAGGCCTCCAACTAGACTCTGCGCCATTGACCACGACTCCCTGGCTTCTTTCCTTCAGCCAGTTCACAGTTCACCTCACTACCCAGTCGTCCAGACCACACTTCCTCAGTTTAGCTGCAAGGATGCTGTGGGAGACTGTGTCAAATCTGTCGGTTTCCATGAAAATCTGTGTGTGTCAGGAGCAGGGAGGGAACAGGACAGAGTACATTTTGTTCTGGCCTAGACATGGAGTGAAAACAGACGGCAGAGAACATCCTCATATGTGCAGCCTCTTTGCTGCAGGTGCAAGCTCATTTACTAACACTCCATCATTGAAACAGGGGTCTGGCCTCAGCCCAGCATCAAGCCGTAGGGAAAACACTTAGGGGAGCCTGTCTTGTGTCATAGTTGCATGGTCAATAATCCATCCATTTGTTTATCATAGTTATGGTGCTGGCAAGAGGCCCAGTCTCAGGTACCGAGGCTGAATGAGGTCTGCGCTGTTATTAGAAAGGGTTTTATCTTGATGAGTTCAGTCCCTTCACAGAAACTGTAGCCTGTAGGGGGACATGTTGCAACTTTTAACCCATTAAAAAGATGTTCATATTAGAGGATCATTAATTTTGTCCATATACTCTTGTATTGAACCAACTTGCAGTGTATAGCTGGTGAACGAGACTTGCCTGCCTGGCCCTGGTTGAAATTGAGTGGATTTTGTGAAGGTGGATGAGAAGGAAGTTTATTCCATTGAGGGCTTTGTGGCAGGTGGCTGCCACATTGCAAAGGAAACCTTTTTATAATCATTAGAATATTTTTTGCCTGAGTCCCTCTTCCCCACCTTTTCTTAATTCTTTACTACTGGGAGGCAAGCACCCAACATCCATGGTACTTATAGCCATGAGAGTTTGACCTCATATGCATTTTAAATTCCTGTTCATTGCAAGCTATTTTCAGGCACTCTTTGGATTTCTTTCTTTTCAGAAACAGGCTTTTAGATTGTAATGTGAGAGATGAACAGGGATGAAGATGCACACACAATTTAATGTGATGAAATATTAATTTACCAAAAGAAGAACAGATACAGGCATAAACTTTGATTACAGTCTCAAGAAAAGTTAAATAAAATAAAAATTCAAAATCTGTGCCCAGTGGTGCACCACAGTTTCACACCTGCGTCATCTCGTGTATCTCTGCATACACTTTTTTGACCATAATATGAATCTCACAGCTTGTGTCTACAAAGACGGTTTGAACTTGAGGTTTCATTTACACAGGATTAAGCATAAAAATTACTGTCTATCTGTCATATTTCTGTCTTCCTCTGTGCACACACGTCAATGATGAAATGGATTGCAGAAATTTATGAGCAAAAATCTCATGAAAATTGGAATGGCTTATGCAATAAACTTAACTACATAAATAGAAGTTTATTGGTGCTTCATTGCATCTTTCAACACTGAATTTGAGGTTATGAAACATGAATAAACATTGTAATTGTGAAGTTTCTAAACACAAGCAGTTGGAAGTTGATAATTGAGGCTTGAGAAAATGGCTATTTGACTTTCTTATGGGACTGAACAGACTAGTCAGAAAAATCTGATGGGATGTATTAATTTAGGAAATATTGATCACCAGAACAAACCAGTATATTCCTCTTTAAAGAGAAATTGCTCAGTTTAGTCTGACCACTGGTGTACTGACTATCAGAAGAAGATGGGTCCAGTCTCTTCTCATTGGTATCTGGTGACAGGACATACTGAAATCACAGGAAATTCCATCTGGAAATACGAAAAAGCTTTTCTGTGGTGTGATCAAACACTGGAGGATGTTGCCCACAGCAGCTGTGTAGTCTCCATCCATGGAGATAATAAAAACCTGACTGGACATGACCCTGAGCAACCTGCTGCTGTGGCTTCTGCTCTGAGCAGGGGTTGGGCTGGACACTCTCCAGAGGTGCCCTCCAGCCTCAGCTGGTCTGTGAGTCTGATCTAGAGAGTTTCTTTCCACTGTGGCTGATCAGCACGGTGCTGGGAAACCTTTTTTCTGAGGGACCTTGTGGCTTCTGGTCTTTTAAAAGTTAGACACCTAAATCTCAACTGTTTTTCTCTGCTTCTGTTGTGGTCAGTGGCTGCTTATGGAAGAGCCATCTCTCCTGTGTGCTAGGTGTTTAAGATGGACAAGATATACATTGCATTACAAAGGTCTGTTATTTCCCTTTCTTTACCAACTCAGACTTAGAGGTCTAGCTTTTAGACCCGCCCCAAGTTGGGTGATTCCTACCATGAGTTTCTCTCAGTGCCTGCCCACCCATGATACATACAAAATTATCAAGCACCTGTGAAAATACCAACGATAAATGCATGGTGCCAGCCACACTTTCTCCATGTGCAAAGTGAGCAATGGTGACAGTGAGCCAGGTTTGTAAAGCATGTTGAGAGCTGAGAACAGACACTCTCTAGGGAACTCTGGGCTCTGTCTGAAGGACAGCAGTGCAGGGCAGCAGGAACCAAACAATGGCAAACAATGGTGGCAAACAATGATAGGACAAGGGGTAGTGGGATCAAGCTGGAACACAAGAGGTTCCACTTAAATTTGAGAAGAAACTTCTTCTCAGTGAGGGTGACAGAGCACTGGAACAGGCTGCCCAGGGAGGTTGTGGAGTCTCCTTCTCTGGAGACATTCAAAACCCGCCTGGACATGTTCCTGTGCGACCTCACCTAGGCGTTCCTGCTCCAGCAGGGGGATTGGATTAGATGATATTTTGAGGTCCCTTCCAATCCCAAACATACTGTAATACTGTGATACTGTGAACAGGGCATTCAAAGAAAACAAAAGTCAGTGCTGAGAACTTAGCCCCACGTTGTGCATCTTGCAGGGGCTCGCCAGATCTATCCCCACAGATTGAACATGCTTTAGCAGCTGGAACGTGGTAGATGTGTTCCTGAAGCACATCTTGCAGTTTGGTTTTATCTGAAAGAAATCCAGTTTGCACACTCGCAAAGCATTCTGTGATGTGAACCAATGCATGGTGTGTGGGTACCAGAGGGAAATTCACTTCCAAGGCACACAAGTGAACAGGACACAAAAATGTGAGTGTACCTCAGAAAAGTTAGAGAAGATCAAAGTAATTAAAAACAAACAAACCAAGACCCCACAACAACCACAAAAACAAACAAAAAATGACAAACCAAACACTGCCTCCCCCCCTCCCCCCCCCAGCAAAATGGACAAAGTGCATTGCAGTAATACTACTAACAGTGCTCTCTTAAGAAAGGAGACAATACAGCAAGAGGTGGTTTTGTCAATACAGGGTTCATTCTGCCTAAAATGTAATTTCAGAGGTGCTGAAATTGTTCTAGAAAATGGGTTAAATTTGATTAGTATTTTTGACAGAGAAGAGGAGGAAGTGAAGGTTTAACAAAGTCAAAACATTTCATTGCAGCAATTTTCTGAACATGAAAATATGTCATTTTCAGATTTGCTGTATTAAACTTTTCAACCCTTAATTCTGAAGCAGTATGTTAATTTAAAAATATGATCTGAATTTTGAAAAATCATAGAAGGCAGCTTTAAACTATGCTATGTATATAAAAACAGAAGCAAGGATTTTGTTTTTATCTAACACAATAGAGTCTACAACCTTTTGTGATATATGAAGTCTTGTTTTGGGTGGGGGAAGGTAAAAAGAAAGAAAATTGGAGGAATGACAAGTTCATGCAAATGTTTAGGTTGGGCATGGAGTGTATTTCTTGTCCATTCCACTTGACAATTGTGTGTGGCATTTATTATATTCTGCAAAACGCGACTGTGAGTTTCATAGGCAAGAACACGCTTTAAATAAATTTTATTGATCATTTTCTATCTTCATTTCTGCAAAAGAAAAAAAAAAGTAAAAATCAGAGGATATGATACAGGAAATTCTACTTAGCACAGATTTTGACGACAGGCTTATATAGATAATTGTGACTTCTCTGCTCTTGTACAGCAGAGGTTTCCAGGAATGTCACTGCATTGAGTTGTGCCCTGTGTGTATTCTCATACTATGGTTTTCACAGTTGCTACTGGATGCTGGTTTTGGGTGGAGTTTTGGTTTTTTTGTTGTTGTTGTTTTTTTTGTGGTGTTTTTCTTTATTTATTCTCAAAGTATGAGCTACAATGGCCACAGACCTCTCAACCATAAGTTTAGTTCCACTTTCATTTTAAATATGATAAAGCTTTTATTCCAAGTGGATGCCTATAACAAAATAGGATTAATTTCCATCCATCCTTTTCATAGTTGTTGCTATTAAGTTTTTCCTGGCTAAAAACTTCATCTGTGAACAAATCTGCGTCCTGCATCAGTCTGCAGGTTATCATCTGCCAGAGGGATTTCCATGTGCAGGAGCTTTCTTCCAGTTTAGGTGTTGCTTTTGACTGTTTTTCACATTCCTTGTCCTTCCAGCTGTCCAAAAATGGGGCAGAAGAACTCAGTTATCAAAGATGCCATGCCAGGAACTCATCTCAGTGCAAGGGGTCCTGCCTGTAGCGACCCAGTGCCATTGCCTTTGCCTGTGATGGGACCCCAAGCAGGGCAGTCTCTGGCACTGGGAAAGTGAATGTAGAAGCTGGAGAGGAGCTGCTGACAGTGTCATTTTTCCCTTATAGTGAAACGAGTCAATTCACATATTGGTGCAACGTCTCTTGGTCACACTTAATACTTTCACAAGTACAAAGAACAGGAGATTTCCCTAACAAAGCCAACAAAATGTCAGAGAAATTCACATGTGCATTTTTCATGTCCACTGCTCATCTCCTGGATCACCCAGCTTATCCAGAGGTGGAGGGCCTGGATATCTAAGCATGGAGTGTTCCATCCTGCCATGGAGGAGAAAACACCGACATTCACCTGGCGCTATAATGTAAGTCATGCATGTTGCAGCACAGCAACTGAGCAAACATGAACACTGCTGAATGGGTCTGTGGATGGTTCTGAGAGAAATAACAAGCAGTTTGCTTGTTTCTACCTTCCTGTCTTTCCCTTTTTTATTCCTCCACCTCTCCCTGCAAATCCAATACCACTGCTGTCAAAAATACGTGGGTGCTGGCTCTGTTTTCTATCAGTTCCTACTCACTTTTAGAGCCGACCATGTTTACATAAGTGCAGCATACATGGAGTTCAGGGCTTTTCAAGTATCAGATTTTCTCTGAAATGATGCGCTTTGATTTCTGTCCTTACTTATGTATGTACTTACTGTATGCACAGCTGTTGGTGAGATGGAGGGAGGAGGTGCACTGGCCCATTTTAGCTTGGGTATAAGTGAGACTGAATTTTCAGACATTTAATACATGGAGAAGAGCGACAGAACCAGAAGAGTGGCTACATATAGGTCTGAAAGCCTGGGGAAATGAAGCCACAAGGGGTGATCTTATTTACTCATAGAAATCAAGGAGGAGATCGCCATGTTAGTCAGTCAGGGGGCATTGTAGCCATGAAGGAGCATGATAGAGGGGTCTTTACTATTAATATGTTTCAGCACCTTAATAGCATGTTAATGTGGGACTCTCAGGGCAGATCACCTGGGAGCAAGACATTGGGATGACTTGGAGGAAAACAGATAGATGGAAACCAAATCCCTCACCGGTTCTCCATAGGTGCTAGTAAAAATGTTCCTAGTGAGTGAAACCGAGTCAGTAAGTCTGTCCCCGAGTTGCTTTTCCTCCGCTGCTCAGAAAAAGCTGGAGGAAAGGCAGAGAGATGTTGCTGTGCTCCTCAGCACTCACATGGCATTGTGAGGACCCAGGAAGACGTGCCGTAGGTTGGTCTGTCACAGACACTTACCTTCACAGCACACAGTGACTTCTCCCAGGGTGCAGCAGAAGTACAAGCCAACCTTGGTAAGGGGGAAAAAAACCCAGAAGTTAGCATCAAATGTCCATTTTCATCTCCGCTGCTTTCCAGGTTGCTGTGCACTGAATTGTCTGTTTATTTGCCCCTGGAGCTCTTCATTCCAGTCTGTGTGATTACATACTACTTTTTTGGCCCTGTTTGGAGACAATGAGGGGGTGTGTTTGTTCTGGTAGCTTTAGGGTAAGAAATAGTAAAAGAGGTACCATCTCCTCTGTAGCTGGGAGGAAGAGGAATGATGATTCTGTTATTACAACAGACTCCATCCTGGGGTTTGCTAAGTCCGTGCATGGACATGCACAAATAAGAGGAAGAGCAGAGAAAGGAATAAATGGAAACAGAACAGTGGTACTGAGCATGCTTAAATATTTAATGTTATTTTTCAAGGCAGTCTTTCAACAGAAGACATTGCTCCGTGATCAAGGAAAATTCACCCATAAAACGTAGCCCATGTCTGGGGTGGGATCTGGGGGTAATTTCCCAGCACATCGCATGTTTTTTCAAATCATTGAGTATTTTTAGGAAAGGAGGGGAAGTGGTTGTGAGTTTGGGTGGTCTTTCTCTAAGTCCCCAGAAGCCAGAGGAGAAGACAAGAAAATGGCAAAAATAGGCTTTCTCCCTAGATTGGCCCTCAAGCCTGAAACAGACCTATAAAACACAAAGTCCATATCCTCGGAGATGAGGGAGCCTCTGGGGCAGAAGCTGTTGTCAGCAGCAGGGATGGAGAGGTGCAGGAGGGAAGGGAGCCCGGGCTGGGGGAGCTCTGGGCGTGGAGGACACGGGGTGCCTGGGACCCACAGCTGCCCCTGGCACTGCTCTGGGTGCAAGGGCAAAGAGCAGCCAGAGCACCCCCCTGTGCTACTGGCCTCCTGGGAAGCTTGCACCCCATGTTGCTGCCCTGCTCCTCCCAGCTGACTGCAGCTTGTGCCCGGAGGAGCAGAATAGCTTCCTCCATGTTTTGTGATCTTATCTGGGGAATGATGAATGTTTTATTTCGCTGGGTTGGGTTGTTTTGGTTTGGTTTGTTTTCTAGGACAGGACTCTTCCTGAGAGGATCAAATTAAGCAGCATCACTAACTGCATTTTTAAAATTTCTTCTTTGTTTTCTTCTATTCCACATTTTCTCCTTGTTTACAGATAGATTTTATGCAAGATATTCAGGGAGATGAAAAGCAATTTCTGAGTTCTGGGAGAACCAGTAAACCACAGGAACCTTCCTGCAATTGAGAAAAAGGCTGGGGAAGCAGGAAGGAGAGGAGCAGCTGTTATCGTAGCTGCAATAGGCTGCAGGACACAGCTGACGATTTCTGTGTAAGAAGCAGAACCATGCATAGATAAGCTTCCATAATCATCAAGACACTGAAAAAATCTAGAGTCCATTCAGGAGGACTGCATCATTGCCTGTTGGCTCACCCATATTTGTTTTAAGTAAGACTAGGATGAGAGGGAAAAATGTGGCATGGGGACATGCTTCAGTTCTTTATCACCATGACCAGTTTGCAAGGTCTTGCAGATTTTTCCTATTAAGAGAGGAAAAAAGTCTTCAAGAGTGAGCTGAGTAACAGATGGAGGATCGTGAAAATGGCTGACAGTTGTTTCATGTCTCTGGCTGTAGAGAGTTCATTCACATTTGCACTTGTCTGCATGTACTTGGTACCCATCAAAATGAACCTCTTAGCCCTGGTTCATTGAAGTGTATGTGATCAACCATGGATACAAAATTAATTCCAATGAAATCAGTCAAACTACAGATGTATTTAAAGTTAGGAATGTTCTTAAATACCTTGTTGAATCAGGGCTATTGCTTTCATCTTTTAGCATAGAAAATATGTTGGGGGGAAAAAAAATCAAAGGATTTTCCTCAGGTTTTGGAGAGCAGATAGGAAAAGCTTCTTTTCTGCCAAATAAACAAAATATCACATCTTTAAAAGAAATCCATACCCATATGCAAAATACAAGATAAAGATGAATAACTTGAGGGCAGTAACATGCCTGCCAGCATGGTCATATCTGTCAGAGAAATTCTGTGGTAGGGAGGTGCTTATCCAGGTGAAATGTCAATCATAGAAAAAGATAACAATTTCACTATCAGATTTCATGTTGTGTTAAAAAAGTTACGGAGGAGAGCATTCCTGCATTTTCAATAGTAGTGAGAGGTCTTATGTCCCATATGGAGGAGGGAGAGAGACACTCGTAGGGGTTTGAGTCGGTCTGGTTTTATTTTAAGGTGTAACTTGGCAATCCCAACCTAAGGACACTTGTATGGCTTTCCTTGTCCTGTGATGCACAGGAGGTGAGGCACTATAACCTAAGGATCTCCACCATGATTAGTGAAACCACCTGAGCTGAGTTTTTGCCAAGGGGAGTTTCAGACTGTGGGCTGAGTACACCTTTAACCCTATCTGGGTAGTATCCTGTTTTTCTGTGTTACATATAATAATTTTTGTGATAAATCTAGAAAGCTTTCACAATTTACAGTCTTTATGCTCTCTCTGTGTCACATTAAACCTTTCAGGACTTCCATCTCTTCCATTATTTTTCATTTTCCTACCAAAATCGTGGGGTTTTTTCCATCTGGTTTCTCAGCTTCTGTGATGCTGCTTGCTCAGCTCTTTATTCCCATAATGTTCACATCCAGTCTGCAGAGTTCATATAGAGCTTTTCTACAAATCCAGACCCCTTTCTGCTAATGGTTTTATCTCAAGATATGGTGATCTACCTAGAGAATGACTGTATTATGTATTTCAGCCTTTAGCTCTCTGTAAAGGAAGCACTCGCTTTCCATTTTTATAATGTCTGAGATAAAAAAGAAGAAGTGGTAGTTTGTTTTTTTTCTTTAACTAAACATCACTTCTTCTCACTCACATTGGCTCAGTATTACCTCTCTTCCCCTCTTAACTAAGATGAGCAACAAGGGGCTTAGCAATCAGAGAAGGAATGGGATCAGTTTGGTGGCTCCTGTAGAACCCCAGCTTTTTATAGTGATGTAATTCAAAGTGCCAGTGATATACTGGGGAGAGTCTTTGGGATACAGTGGTCTCCGTTTATGAAGTGGCTGCTTCTGTTCATGTTAACACGTTAGACACATCATCATGAATGATAAAATGGTGCAGAACCCCTTCCTGAAGTGCAGGCTGCCCGTTTCTCCGCCAGCGCTGCAGAGATGTCTGCAGCAGCTAGGCTGCCATGACATGGCACAGCTGCTCCTCTGAGATTCCTCTTTTAGCTGCTAATTCTTCAGTCCTTCATCTCAGACAAAACCCTCCCATGGAAGCCTTTGAGGCACCGCATTTTCCTCCTTTGTGGTCTGCTGTTGTTTTTCTCTTTCGCTTTTCCAAACAAATAAATCCCAAATCCCTGAATATATTGATTTGATGATGTGTCTGGACAATGATGTCACTACTGATGTCACTGATAAAATACAGATACATAAATGCATCAAACACACTTTTCTGGCCAATTCAAAGACTTGCCCTGAGGGGGTATGCTGTGCAGATTGACACAACTAAAGGATGGAGCACTTAAATAAGCATTGAACCTAAACAACGCAGTGATGGAGTGATTAAGTTAATATGCATCTTGTTTAGCTTGCACTGGGCTTAGTGAATTTCCAGTCTCTTTTTTTTAATCCATCCTGGAGAGAGAGATGAAATTGGGATCCTTTGGGATACATGGTCATGACAAAACTGAGCAGAGGAAATACACGGTGTGACACACCAGGCTGGAGAGTTCATCTCCAGTAAGAGTGCTGTGGAAGAGCACATCCAGAGTGGAAAGCAAGAATGGGAAAGAGGCAGAAATGCAGGCAGAGAAAGGGGGGAATGGGGGCTATGTTAGAGCAGTGGATGGAGGGTCATCATCCTCAGTTTATTGTCTCATTTATTCCCCGGGCTTTTTGTCCTTCTTTGGGTGCCATTTGGGCTCAGGGTGAGTTTAGCCACCTTCCTTCATTGGTGTTCTTCTCCCATACTTGGTTCACTGTGTGAGTGGCAGAGTATCTCTGCTTCATTTGAAGTTTCCTTTCCTGTATCAGCTCTCAGAGTGGGGTTAAGTCCAGCATCACAAGAGCCCTTTTGCTCTGCTATAACCCTCAGGTTCCTCTCCTGCACAACTGCTGCTGGCCCAGTGGTTCCCTGTCATTTATTAGTGTGACTGATTCTTCCAGTCTTCATGTAGAAGCCCTTCCTTATTCATATTGAATTATAGTGTGGTTATTCAGGGACAAGAGTTGTACTCGGTGATCCTTGTGGGTCTCTTCCAACTCAGGACATTCTATGGTTCTCAGAATGTTTTTCCAACGTGAATTGTAATCCTGTCCTCCAGGGCATGGGCAGTCTCTTCCAGCATGGTGTTACCGGGAGTCTTCTTTTTGCTCCTTCCTTCCCCCTTTTAAAGCAAGGATTCATGCTTACTGTTTTCTGGCCTCTGGGCCTTCACTCATCTACAAATTCTCAGAGATGACCACTAATGAGTCTGTTAATCATTGTTTCTGTTACTTCTCTGTTACTTGTCTAAGTACTTTTAGACGAGTTTCCTCAGACTCATGTGATTTAAGAGCATCTGCCCATTTAAGTACTTTCTTACCTGGTCTTTCCATGGCCCAAACTGAGGTCATTCCCCTTCATAGGTACTAGTTGTTACAGAAGCTTTTTTTATTTTTTTTTGGTGAATGCTGATGCGGGGAGGACAGTAAACACTATTAACAGGCTCATTCCTCTTTAGACACGTGCTTGTCTCCAAAAGGAGAGGCTGCCCCGGGACCCCTAGCTGGCAGAGGCTGAGGTTTTGGACAAGCCCTCGAGCAGCCTTTTCTCTACAAAGACGCCTTTTGGTTATATGTTGGGCTCACCCCATGCCTGTGTGCCCTGGCCCAGCTGACTGGATGGGCTTTTCACAGGGCTGGCTTTCTCGGGGCGGTTGGAGGGAGCAGACAGAGGACCGCTCGCTTCCCACTCGCTGTGGTACGGGCCGCCCCGCAGACTGTTTGTTCAGGTGGTGCCGGATTATCATTATCAGACCTCACACTGTAAAAACCCCAAGTTTCTACGCTTTGAATTAAAAGAGTGATGACACGACAGATTAACTTTTTCCTACTTCACCCCACTGCATGCACCTATGCTCTTTTCCACAACCTCCATCTAATAGCAATAATAATAACAACAGAAAACAAAGCAAATCCACAGCCCATGCAGGAAACTGCTCATGAGTCGCAGACTCAGTGTTATTTTTTTATGTCTTGCTTGCCAAAAACAACATGAGTCTGCCTCGGGGATGTGAAACCGTCTCAGATTTATTAGAAATTAGTATTTTTCATGGCTCCTCCCTCTTCTTCCCGTACCATTTTGACAACCAGCCAGTCCATGATGGCTTTTCTGCAAACTCTGCTTTGCAGGAAGAATATGCAGCAGTTCAGTTTTCCACAGAAAGGCAAAGGGTTGGCTTAAAAACCACTGGTACCATTGATAGGTTTCTGCAGAAGGACATTCCTTAGTGCACACCATAAAAACAGACCGGGTCCTTTCTGGAGTGGTTGTTTCTTTGCTGACTAAAATGAATGTGTATATATTTATACATATATGCCCATCACCGCCTTCTCAATTCCTGGGAATCCAAGTGGCAGCCCCAAAGTAAGCAGCACATAGAGAACCACAAAGTCCTGGTCCTGCATGGTCCTTGCTGAGCTGAAGGCATGGGTGTTTGAAGGACTGTGTCTGGTCGATATGACATCAAACATGTCCATGGCTTGATAAAAAACAGGAAAGGCACCAAGCATTGTAGCTGGGGAGCAGAGCTCTGCTTTTGACCTCCCCGCTTGGGCTTGGGCCCGAGGGCATGGCTGCCATGTGGGTCACTGTCTGCCCGCCTCATGGACACATTGGGGTGCTGTGGGGCAGGAGTCTTGGGACTGATCCTGCATGGCTTCTTGTGTCCCCATTGTTGGGCACATCAGGTGCCCCAACTGCATGTCCTCTCCTCCCACATCTGTAACCCCGTGTAGACAGGTTCAAGGCTTAATGCAGGATTTTTCTGCATTTTTGTCAGCACTGTGCCTACTGTCACTGGGTTTTAAACATGGAAGGTGGATTTTCTTTGCCAGTGGAGAGCTGCAGAGCAAAATCTCATAGAAAGTGCATGGTGGTTATTAACAGGCAAATTTATTTATCACTTCAACCTTTGCTGGCCATAGATGTTTCATGAAGCTCATCACAGGAGTCAGAATTCTTGCCAGTTAGTTTTGCCAGCACCAGTCATTCCAGGACCAGAAATTTACCCTTTTTACAAGACAATTTGCTTTCATATTTCTTAGCTTTATTTGGTGTAAGCTTTTCCCTGCAACCAAGAAAGCTAGAAACATTTCATTTTCCTTCACATAATCCACTGTCTCTCACTTATTGTTCAAACTGATTTTGTGAATGCTTAGGGTCTGATTTGTGAAATACAAGATGTCATTTTAAAAGTTATTAACAGAATCCCCCATCCATGGCATTGGGATGATTAGTGAAGCTCACTTGACTTTGGAAGTTGATGAGTTTCAGTGACTGAATTTATCCTAAGAGAAAGAAACAGTAGACCAAACATGATATATTAACATGGTGGTCATCCTTTATCTAGGAAGAAGAGCAGCCAGCAAACCGCAAAAATGTAGGGTTTGCCCTTTGTCATTTATCTTTAAAATCACATTATTCTGAATAGTTTCATTCTTCCCTGTTCTCCTTGTCATGGCACTATGAATGTGATTGCCACCCCCTAGAAATGCACTGTGAAGATCTGAAAATAGCTTGTGGACCCAAACTGCAAAAGCTTTTGTGGGGGTCTCTGTCAACCCCAACATAGGGGAAGGGAGGTGGGGGTACAGCCAAAAGAGGAGGCGTGCTTTTCTGAGGAGGAGTTGTCTCATGGACCAACAGGACCTGACAGGCTGGGGCACCAGTGCAGTCCTCCCAGAGCAGCCAGTTTGCCAAGCTCTCATCATGTGCTGGTGGTCAGAGGAAAAATGGGAGTGTTCCCCCTCTGTGACAGACAGCATGAACTTCAACTTCAAGTTTGGGAGGGCACAAAGGTTAGGTGTTTATACAATTGGTTACAAATATATGAAATGCAATGTTTTAAAGAAATGCATGTGTGTGCATCAATTTGAACATGGAGATGACCTGTCTCATTTTGCCACTTTTACAATGGACATGTATGTTTTGGAGCCAAAATCAGGCCAAGCTGATATTTTTGCAGGCTGTTCTTGTTGGAAAAGAAACATTTTTGTGAGCATAGGATTGAGGTGGGCTTTATTTCCAAAACCCTTCTCAAAGCAGTATAGCTATGTCAGTGTTTTGTGTCAGCTTAGAAGTAATTGGTGCAGGTACATGAAACTCAGCCTCTGAAAGGACAGGGAAAGGTTGCTGAACCTGGCAGAACTGGAAGCTGGAGGCTGTTAGCCTGTTCAGGCAAATGCCAGAGTGTGAACCCAAAATACAGTATGTGGATTTCTATTACAATGATGATGCAAGCTGAAGACACCTATAGATGTATATGTGAGAGAAGAAAAGGTCTGAGAAACACGTGTTACAGACCAGATTTGGGACTTCGGAATGCAGATCTAAACCTTTTTGGCTTGGGCTCGCCCCACTTAAGTCATTCTGCCTTTCGTCTCTCCTTGTTATGAAACATGCTCTCTGCTAATCCTGTCTCAGAGGTCTGGCCTCCTGGGCAAAGGAGAGCCTGCCTTTTGGCAATGCAGACAATTCCTCGACTGGGTGAGCAGACTGTGGTGGCTGCTCGGCTGGCTCTTTGGGGGAGCTGTGGGGCCATGGGGAGCAGCCAAGCTCACCCTCCCTACAAGCTTCTGTCTTCAGTTACCCACTCACAAGATGAAGAAGCAGGCTGGTAATGGCTACCAGGTGGACATTCATGTGTTTAAAAAAAGACACTTTCTGGACAATCAGAAGCAACTGAGTGGCAATTTGTACATTAAACCCTAATTTAACAACAGCATTTGCTTGCTGACCTAGAAGAAATAGAGGAGGGGGCCCTTTATGTTGCCCTGACTGAATGATTCCCCATCACCCCTGCATCTGCCAGGGGGGCATGTGTACATAAGGAAAGGGTGTGTGTAGGAGCATCACTTTCACAGCTTGTGGAGAACCTTCATTTTAATGGGAGATGGCTAAGGCAATTAATTTTAGAGTCAAGCCACTTTGTTGGCCACCCTTGTCATTTCTTTATATGTGTTTCTCCCTAGAGAGGGAGTGTTCTTAAGTTCATTCCCACTGATGGAGTTCTGCTGCAAAGTGTAGGTAAGTGTTTTAAACCAAACCTTGGCAGTACATGAGTGGTTGCTATGGCTCCTGCCATAGAAGATAGCATGAGTTTGGTTACAGCTAAGCATCCTTCATCTGTATTTCTGTAAACTAAGTTGATTGAATGAATGGAAGATCTGTTCTATGCTACCAGGTGGATGTCTGTTGAATACAAAAATACAAACTGTCATCATCTCTGCAAGCTATAACATTAGCCTCTTGTGTATACTGAGTATCTTGTTTGACTGCATGTACTGATATGCTTTACAGTTTGACAAGTGTATAAATTTAAAACATCAGGAGAATAGTAAATTCGTAAACTTAATCTCTCAAAAGCCAAACAATAGCATTTAGCCTTAACTCTGTCTGTTTGGATTATGGTTAAATAAACTTCCTCACATGTTATTCTCAAAGAATATAACCTGTCAGCACATGTATCTGTCAGCAAAGATACTGTATTTTTTAAAAAGCTGGTTCTGTCAGTAGGACTTAACATGCTCATGACTTTGCAGGAGTATCTCTTCTCCTTTCACGTGTAGAATCCAGTCTTTGTTTCCCCAAATTTCAAAAAATGCCATCTAAGCATTTCTAAAGGGGAAAGTAGGGAAGAGTGGCCCTCACTGGCATACTGAAGCTTCCTTCACTAGAAAGGGAGTCACCAGAAGGGTGCAGAAAGCTCCCAGCTCCTCTGTGCTTCCTCATCAGTGCAGCAATTTCCTTCAGACCAAGGAGGGGTGCTTTTCCATGCAGTGCTTTGTGGTTTATTTGGTTTTGTAGGTTTTATTACACAGGACTTTGTACAGATGGCTACACAATACAAGTATTTTCTTCACTGTAACTGTACCAGCAGCCCAGAGTGATCTGTCTCTTCTGCTCAACCTGACCCTCTTCAGTATTTTGTTGTGTTTGTATCCGAGGTTTGTGCCCTTCATGGTGCACATGATGAATGTTAGTCTCTGTCTTGACAGTATTCAGCAAAGAGGTTTCTCTCTTTCCTCAAGGATTGCCAAGAAACTGAGGGAAAGGATGCTCATCCCTGAGGTGCATGTGAGTTCATGTCAGAGATGAAGTCCCCAGGCAACTGGTATCTGTATTCACATGGCCTTGTGCTCAGGCAAGAGGAATAAGGAGAAAACATTCCTGTGCAATAAGTCCTCTACAAGGGAAGGAGAAAGGAAAACTCACTCAGTCTGTATCCATTAACTGTATGGGGTGAGCTATATATAGAGTGTGGTTATAATTGACAATGTGCTATTGTGTACTAGGGACGGGCAAACCAGGGAAAACACCATTACAGTATTAGTAGGATAATCTTCCTGGAACTGCATTACTGAGCAGGCATGCTGGAGTAAATAAAGCACTGGCTGAGCATCTTGCCTAGAAGTCAGTGTCTCCAGACAAGGCCACTCTGACCATTAAAAACATTTGGGTAGCTCTTTCCTCTGCCCATTCTCTGTGCTTGTTTTTGTCAATGCAGTGTCCCACACAAGACCAAACGCAAAAGTTACGCCATGTTTTAAGACAGACAGAAGTCGTAATATTCCTGGTTCAGCAAGAAGCAGTCAGTGTTAGTTTCCTGTTTCCTCAGCATTGGAAACCTTTGCTTTCTCCGGTGGCCTCTCAACGTATATTTTTTTCTCATGCCAATTATTCTTCCACTTCATTAGCTCTTCCTATAACTACCTACTAATAAACTAAAAATCCCTTTTCTTGCACGGACTGAGAGCCTTGTGAGCCTAGCACTTCCACTTGGGATACTGTTGCAAATTCTGGGGTATTTGAAAAATATCGGTATGCTCCAGCTTGTGCATTTATTTGATAAGGTGAGACTTTCAGCTTTCAACATGGAAATGTGGCCCACATATGTTGCACCTCTTCAGCATGCAGATGAAACACAGAACCTATGGTGTTTCCTAGTTCCAGGTTTTTTGGCAGCTTAGCTGAGACATCAGCAGTGCTGCCACCCCTGTCTGCTGGGCCATTTGCCCTCTCCCTGTTGAAGACTGTCACTCTAATGAGTGTAGACTCTGGGTAGATTTTCAGGTGTGATTACACTCTTTATTTGACTCAGAGCCATAAGAGCCAGTTGGCCCTGAGCAAACTGTCCCTCCCCAGTGCCAGTCCAACTGTGGGTCTGGAAACCTACAGGTATTGCCCTGGTTGTCACTGTCCACTGACTTTTTGAGACCCATAGATGTCAGGTGGCTTCTGCAGCAATGGTGTTGCTGCAATATCAGGAGACAGTTTTGTAGAGAGCCTGGAACTGAGCCGAGCCTCTCATTTGTATTGTTTTTACAGTCAGTGATGGCATCGTTAAAAACCCCAAACCTCCCTCAACCTTTTCCTTTCCTTCTCTGAGGATTGGATAAAGAGCAGAATTTGACCCAAAATCCCAATAGGATTTTGCACAGGGCAGATGACAGGTTCGAGGCATTGTGTTTCCTATCTCATCCACTTCACTTCCAGGAAGCCAGAGCCATTCTGAGGCTGAAACGTGGGCCATGAGCAAGCACTGCACTTTGTTGAGCTCCATCTCACGGTTAGATGCAGACCACAGTGAGCTTTTTCCCACCAAGTGAGGTCTGTTTAAAACCAAACAAAACAATTTTTCAGATTGCTTATGAGTTAGGATCGTGTGGAAGGGGGCAACATAAAAGCAGGGTAGAGCAACTTATCAGTTAATATCAATACGTGTTATTTAGCTCTCTTTATAGACACAGAAACACACTTCAAACAGCCATCTTGTTAGAAAAATCATGACTCCTATACATGCAGCATAAAGATTTCAGGCTGTTGAATACCACTTACCATTATTTTTAGTTTACTAAAACAAAAGTCTTAATTATGTTTCCAATGACAACAGCATTGTTAGCAGCCAGATGTTTTTCCCTTAAATTAAAACACACACCAAAAAGATTGTTTGGTGGCTTATCTGAAACAGAGGTACACTTAATGAAGTTAAAAACACTAGGCTTTCTACAGGTCAGGATGACATTGTGAAGCTTTTGAAGAGCTCTGCAAACCCATAATCCCAGCCACATGCCCTCCATAGCTGTTTCTCAGCATTGCTTGGAGAAACAGAGGCATCTGAAAAATAGGAATCTTATGTTCTCTCCCAAGGTACATCTAGGGCAGTACAATAACCCAAGGCCAGAGCACAGGGCTGATGACTTTCACATCATCACCACGGTGTTACACCATCGTATACGTTCATTGGTCCTATAGCAGCAAGCACCATGGTCTCCTGGTCTGTTACTGGGGTTGCTATGGGGTTGCTACAAGATGTCCTGGGTCTCAGGGCAAAATGTTCACCATGAGCAGCTGTCCCTAGCATTTCTGGGCATCAGGGAATCCTGGAAAATGTCCACTGCACACACAGAGAGTGATGCTGAGGTGATGGTGAGTGACTGTGCCTCCACATGCGGGACATTTTCCACCTGCCTCTTCCAAATCTGCTAATACCAACAGGTGGATATTTGGGGGAGAGAGGGCTTACTTTTTCTCTACCCAAAGCCTAGTAGTGGATCCTCAAAGCCTAGGAAAGGGATCCTCATTGTGCTCATTGACTGAGCTGCCAGAGAGTGGGAGCAAGCTCTGTCCTTTCTGCCTCCTCTCCATTCCTTGAGGCTGCTTCTCATTGCAAAGTGTATTTCTTGCCCAAAAGTGCTGTGTAGTAGCCCCAGTGACCAGCTGACTCTGTGTTCTTCTGCCTCCCCCTGCCCACAGGTCTCCCACCTCCCTCCAAAGCCACCCCCTCTGCATTGCTGTCAAGGCACAAAGCAAGGAAGGGGACCCAAAATGTGGCTAGTGTGGCCCTGGCCATGCCCTGCACTGTTGTGGGTGCAGAGGGGCTGGCCTGGGGATGGCAGCATGGCCAGCTGGGTGGTACGTGCTCCCCTCCCCCTGATTTGTTGCACCTGGGAGAATGGTCATGGTCGCCACACTGCAGGAGCGGATATCTTGTTTTACAGAGCAACCAAGAAACAAGTGACATCTTCCCTCACACTCCCTCTCCCCACATCTTGACAGCTTTTTGTCTCCCAGAAGATCAGGGACAACCCTGTCCTCTGGCTGTGCCATCCCTGCCCCTTGGGGCAGACATGCAGTGTGCAGCCAGAGCCATCACATCGTTCCCCCTCACCCATGACACTGTCATTTGTACTGACGCTGTTTCTCCTGATTTTTTTGTTTCTCTCCATTGGGTCTTGCTTGGCCCAAACTGCAAATTAAGGCTGCAAAGATCGTTTCTTGTGCCCTCTCCCTGTGGTGCAGCCTATTTTTTTCTCGCACTTTGCAGCACTTGCAATTTGAAGATTTATCTTTTCACCATTTTTGCAGCAGAAGTGGTAGTTCTCCTGGTCTTTTCGCTTAAGCCTGTTTCTAGCCCTGACTCATTTTGCTATTTACCAAATCTTTTGTTTTGACAATCTCTTTCTGATGCTGCACAATCCACGTGAAAACTGCAAGTACAGTAGCATCATCCCTTCCTCCGTCTTGCTATGATGTCTTTTAACACTCAGCCTCCTTTTTCATGCTGCCATATCAAAATATTTACAACCCATCTTTTGCCATCGTCAGATTTTATGGTTTTAAATTCAGTTTCAAAATTAAGGGCAGGGAAAATTATGATCATTTCCACATTAGTCACTCCATCCAGTTTCTTTGGAGTGATGAGTGAATCAATTCCCATTTTGACTTACTGTAGGGGTAAATATGTGTAATTTGAGCAATTTTTGGTTGCTTAATATAATTGTTTGCTGCTGTACTGCAATGCAAAATGCGAGGATGTGTGAGGAAGTACTTGCAGCAGGCTCATGCTTCTTGCCTTTGGTCCCTGCCAGTTTCTATTTTGCAATGCCAAGTTTGCTGAGAGCCTGCCTTAGGATGCAAATGGGCTTAGTAAAAGGACCTGGTAGTTTCCCATGCAGCATGTCTGATCACATCGGGGAGGCATGTTACAGATGAGGTTTACTTTGCACGCCCTGTGCTGTTCACTGAAGTACAGCTCGGTGAGAGGATGAGATGCATCAGCAGCAAAGGCCACATTTCACCGCCATGGAGGGAAGGGTCCCCTTCTGTTTGGCAGCCCTGAGTGTGGCAGCAGCGTGGGTGCCAGCTGTCCTCGGTGCAGTTGGGGCTGGCATGTCACAGCCGTGGGGTATCCAGGGTGCACATGGTGGCACCACGGGGACAGTCATTGCTGCCATCAGGATGCCTGACTCTGTTCAGAGCAGGCCTAGTAGTGCAAAAATTTTGAGTTTTGGCATGAGTTACAGCTTGTATGGCAACACAAGATAAGCTCACTGGAGATGATGGGCAAAAATGAAAATAAATTTTCACTGGGTGTTTCTATGCTGTCAGATTGGTTCACTCTCTGCTTTGCCCTGGGGCACGGCTCCGCTTTTCACCCACGCTGTAGGTGTAGGTTTGTGTTCAGGGCTCCAGTCAGAAATAAGCCAAATATTTCTCTTGGCAGGGAAATCACTGGACCCCACATTGAGAGCAGTCATGAATCAGTACACACCGTTTGGCCCCGCGGTGAGGGCTGACTCACGACACAGAGAATTGACTGGGACTGAACTTGCCACTGATCACCAAGGCTTTTGCGCAAGGCTGGTGCACAGCAGCATCCCTGAAAACATTAAAAAATTTGGCACGACTTTGTCACAGCAGGTCTACTGGAGCAACTGCTTCATTATTCAGTCACCAGCAGAAAAGCTGTGTCTGCTGCTCTACTGATACTTGCTCGTCTGCTTTCATGGAGAAAGCCCATTCCAGCGGCTGAGGATGCCGTCAGACATGCAGATGAGTCAGGCTGATTTTGTATTTGTGTTTCAGGTAGACTAAGGGGCTGAAATTGTGCCAAGATGGCAGCCCTGTCTTTTGAGAGAGGCAACAAAAGAGATGGACTTTAAGGCATGGCTTTCATATCTGAGGGCTTTTCTAATGACTTCTTAACTAATTGACTTGACTTTGACGGGGAGACAGTGAGCAACTGAAAAGGATTAAAACTGTTAGAAATGAACAGCTTTGAAGTGGCTGAAACCCTATTAACATTTGGATGGCATATTTCTTTCCAGTGGTATTTCTTAACCACTACAGACTGGTAGGGTGAGCTCTTCATGCAAAAGTTAATGGAGAAAAAGGAAAATCCAGGTAGTGGAGTCGAGTCCCAGAGCTGTTGCCATTCAGTTATTTGATAGCTGTAGGATACCTTGTGTAACCCATGTAACCCACAGATATTGTTTTCAAGAGAGAGTATTTTGTGTTACGGGAATATTTTCTTTTTATCATATTTCTGATCTGACATAGCATGCACCATGGTGGAACTAAATAGTATATAATTTTCCATGGTCAAATGAAGCTCGCTCGTTGAAACAATCTGCTGTAGAAATTACTCTAATTAGGACTTTCTGTAGCAAGCAGTGATCCAATTCTGTAAGGCTGAAAGGGAGATTGTGGCAAATGATAGCCATTTAAGTAGAGGTGATGGAAATTTTCCAAAAGAATGTTTTTATCTTAGGATATGCCAATTTTTTCAGATGTAGAACATCATATGGAAACACACTCCTTTCAGCTGATTTTCTGTCGATCACTCTCTTTCCCCCCTTCCCCGTCGGGCAGGTTTTCTCAGAAACCTTGCAGACTTACTGCCTGCTTACCTGCCAAGCAACTTAGAAATCTGCCTGGAAGATGGCATCAGAGTGCGGTCCACAGTTCCAGGACATGCCCGCGGGATACTCTGCCCCAAGGAAATGGACCTCCTGGTTTCCAGACTCCCAAGGCAGCTGGTTCCTCTGGCATCTTCATCATCGTTGTGGAGGGAGCCTTGCTGTCAGACCCAGCTCTTCAAACAGCTCTTCAAACAGGTCTCCAAGGGTGCTGAAGCTTCCTACTTGGTTTGGGTGCCCCACCCAATTAATGGTCTGGGGATCCTCTGACCATGCTCTTAGCATGGTTTCCATCATCGTATTGCCAGAAAGCTGTGATTTCCCCAGGTCCTTAGCACTCAGTTAGCCTGGCTGTTTATGGAAATCTGGAAGACGTGTTCTGTATCAAGAACGAAGTAATTCTGGATTTTAGTCCCCTGAAAATGTCTGTCATTTGTCTTTTTGCCCAATGTTAAAATGTAACTAAAAAGCTGTTGGATGTCCAAAAGTGATCACAGAGCACGTATTTGGTTTCTCAGGCTGACCCGCTTTTAGCTCTGAGTTCAGCAAGTATGTGCAGGAGCACGGCTTTAAGTTCATGAGTAGTTTTGCTGAGGCAGGTCAGTGTATCCACTAACTTAAAACCAGGTTTGTACTGAACAGTGCCCTGAACTGGGCCTATGGGAGTGAAGTGTGTTTTCTACAGATCATAGAATAGGTCATAGTTTCCTCAGGGGCATTTCAAACGAAAACCTGATGGCTAATGAAAAGCAAACTGTAGTACTCTAATTTACATGGCACTCAGCTGCAGACCTCTGACACATGTTCAAGGAGATCATGGCTGGAACTACTTTTAATCAATCATAACTCCTGCTGGCATGAATCTGGAACAGGAACAACTTAATTAATTCAGTGCAAATGAGCTTTACAGCTACCATGTAATGAGAAGAGACATTATATAGCTATTCTGCGTATAGCTATGTAGGCATTCACATAAAAGCATTATCATGCCTACACAATGCACTTGTGTACAGTCGTAATTTCAGTCTACCAGAAAATGACAGTGCCCTGGTCTGTGCTGAGTGTGTGTGTGTACGTCGGTATAACATATGCATATTTTACGTAGTTCTACACAATTAAAATATCTTCTTAGCATAAAGCAAAGTAGAAGTGATTCCCATGGATGAAGTAGAAGTTGTTCCCATAAATGACATCGTTCTTGCGGTTACTTATCTTCTTTCACAACACTGTGTGCTCCCATTGTGAAAGGAGCTTGTGCAGAGTTCTGGAAAGCCTCCATAGGTAAGGATCAGTGAGTGGTTCTACTGTAGCTGCCTATGTATCTGTCTTTTATGCAATAGTTTTAGCTAATTTTGGAAAGAGAAAGAAAAACAAATGGAGGAAGAGAGCAAGAAAGGAGAAAAAAGAGAAAGAAAGAAAGAAAGAAAGGAAAAGGAACAGGAAAAAAGGGAAAAAAAAGATGAAAAAGCAAAATAGAAAACAGTAAAAAAGGAAAGAAATGAGGGAGGCAGGGAGGAAGAGAGAGAGGGAAGAAAGAGTGATGAGCTAAAAAGCTGAAACTCAAAACCATGAAAATGTATCACAGTAGATGGGAAGCTCTCCCATTTCCCCATCACTTCCATGGGCAGATGGGACCGACACGGAGCCAGTTGCTACCCACAGTCCCCGTGCCATTGACTAACCCAGCTGCCAAACAAAAAGGGCCCGTGCAGCTTTTTTGGCAGTATTTTTCCAAAGGTGGTTTCCAATCTTATTCTGAATAACCTAGGTGACATGGTTTGTTCTTCCCTTCTTCCCCTGTGTGTGTTAACATCCTCTTGGCTTTGGTCACGGTGCTGAGAAGATACTCCTCAGAAACGCTGGCCGAGCCATCCCAGAGTGTCCCAGGCCTCCTGGGCACAACAGCAGAGCTGCAGTCTCCCTCTACGCAGGTGAGGCCAAATTCTGCTATGACAGTCAAGGGAAAACTAGGCCTGTCACAGTCCCCTTCTTGTCAGCCATTCTTCATGGAGAGACTCCTGCTGAAGTATGGAGGGTGTTTGTACCAAGAAGGGCCCTCGACAGGTTTTCCAGTGCTCTGCAGGCTTGTGGTAATTACTGAGGCATCGCTCAGTTTTCAGACCATTATACAAGACCTCAGCACTATGAGTCCACTTGATTTTTAGGGAGTAAAACCCTCTGAAAATGACTTTCACGGTTTGTGTGTTCCAAGTGTAAGGAGGGGGTCCATGTTTTTTCTGTGATTAATTGTATGTTTACAGTTTTGCTCAGCAAAACCTGGCTTAACTTTGTGGTATGAAATATGTCTACTGAAGAAAAGCATTCAATTAACATGGCCCAATTAAAACTTTAAAAGAAATAATCTTCAGTTAACAAACACCAGATGTACTTGTCAGGGTTATCTTACTGCTGTTATATTAATCATTTATAAGCTTTGTTCATTTGAGCACTTACTTAGTAGAGAATACTATTGCAAGATTGTCTTTCTAAATATTATGCCAAAAATAACCACTTCCCTGATCCTGAATCTGTTAAAACATTAGATTAAAAAAGAGGGAGAGAGAGACTGGGAAGGAAAGCATACTTGATTATTTTTTAAAAACAAAACAACAACTTAACCTATTAAACAGGTTGAATAAAAGACTTTTTACTTCTTAAAAAGTAAGAAATGTTCATTCTATAGCATGTTACTGCTTTGTGGGGAAATTGAATTATTTGTCTGCTAAAGCAGCAGACATGTGACAAGTGTAGAACTGAACTGCCAACAGAGGTATGGAGGAGTTTTCCAAGAAATGTTGACCATAGCCAGGAAGAATAAACCAAAGAACAAAACCATCAGAGATTTACTCTAGTCTTTTTGCATCCTGGGCATTCACATTAGCTCGGTGCAGAGTTGCAATTTCCTCATCTAGGATTTCCCAGTTCTTGAGCTTCCAAAGAAACTGCTGGACAAAGATATTTGTTCATTAAGACCTGGATTCATCTGACGCAATGTCCCAAATGAGGAATGTGGTCACCTTTGCCTTAAGACCTGAAAGTGCCTCACCTCCAGCTGCAGGAGGGACCAGCCTGACTGTGTTTCTCACCTCAGTTCACGAGGTAGGTGTCTAATTTTAGGTCAGATTAATTTGGATGTAAAGCCCCGGTTATACAAAACTAGGCCTTCAGTCAGTTGCTGAACCTGTCTTCAGATGTGCAGGGTGGCAGTAGATATCAGGGGCATAATTTCTTTTAGAGACTGAAGGTGTCCTCTTCAGTGGGCCAGTGTATCTTGATGGGGTCTGTTGTGTGGCAATGAGGCTCTGAACACCCCCTGCCTCAGTCACCCCCATCACTTTGATCAGGACTCCTCAGATCTCCCCACTGCTCTACTGGGCAACCTTTGAGGACATTGCATGTAGAAAAGGAAAAAAAGCTTCTTTTTTTTTTT
Organism: Nesoenas mayeri; assembly: GCF_963082525.1. NCBI lineage: Eukaryota > Metazoa > Chordata > Aves > Columbiformes > Columbidae > Nesoenas > Nesoenas mayeri. The sequence continues at coordinate 106,311,928 of NC_137541.1, forward strand.
TGCCCAGCTGCAGTGTATTCAACGTGGCCACATATAAGAAAGAAGTATGTTCATATTTGATTTATGTTTGGAAGCACATTATACTGTTAGTTATTTTGCACTGTAGTAAATCTATATAATAGATATAGATCTACAGATAGGTATGTCTATGTTTTGTTTTGTGATCAGTTTTCCCACTTTTGAAAAATACTATTGGTATTGCACTGGGAAGCACTTTGGAGAGTAATGGGTCAAGAAAGATCAGTCAAACAGGGAAGTAACCTTTCAAACTACTGTGCTATGTATCTGGATTTGAATACCCTCAAAACCACAACAAGGGAGAAATAATCCTTATGAAAAGGGGAGGAATTTGAAAAGACAAGGGTCTTGGGGCAGCTAGAAATCATGTGGAAAAAAAAGAAGATTCAAACCTGAGTGAGGATGAAGAATTGTTTCTGGAGCACCACTGAGGAATGAAGCCTACAGGGTTTCTGTGGTCAGAGAAGATGCATTCTTGGTTTTCCTTATCTTGTGCCGTGACAGCTAGGCTGCACAAATCCAGAGCAAACCTCTTCAAGTGACATCTCCTCGTGCTCTTAGTTTGGGCTCCGTGCCATTTCTAACAGTTTCACTTAACCAACCAGCAGCCTGAAATTTTCTTCAAAGATCATAAATACTGGATTATCTCACCTCTTCAGGAAACTGCTGTCAGAACAAAACCCAGTGTTTTCTGAGTTCTTGCCTGCTGCTGCTGCCCTATTGCTTGGGCCCTTTACCCTGCTTTGTCTCACTCCCTGCTTCCCTTACCTTGTGTGCCCAGCCGCATCCTCACGAGTGGGGGAATAAGACCCAAGTTTTCACAAGAGACAGTCAGGTAGCAGATGTCATTTTCTTCATCTCTCTCTCTTCTGACATGCTGCAATATTTCACCCATATGGACATTTGTCCTTTAAGGGAAAGATGCCAAAGTTTTAAAAATTATTTTATGTTTTTGCATCATGACGGGGCCTCATGTGGCAGTGTCTGCCATAATCACTTAATTCTTTTCCCAAAGTCTAAAATAACATTTTCTTTTAAGACTGGGAGAAAGAAGGTGTATTCGTCTCATTGTTTAATAGTGATCTGTGTAGGATGGGGGACTAAGGGACTGAGCATGGTTCACAGGTATTTTCATGCAGCATCTCATCAGCAAGACCCGCCTTCCTCCAGCCTAATGCAGTGAAAGGTATTTTACATCCTTCTGGGAGGCTAAAATTACCTCGGATGACTTGCAGTCTTGCATTAAAAAATAACCACAGTACCACAATATTGTGCTGAATCAAAGACTCAGCATATCAAACAGTATTCTGAATTTGGTGTTGGGTTTCCCTCAGGTATGAAATGGAGGCGTTGGAAATTTTTCTGATTTTGTACAGTGAGTTGAAAGTGAAACCTGGTAGAGAATCCAGGAGAGAAATCAGGGCCTTGAAGTTGGTTGGAGGCTGCTGAATGCAGAGGGCATTTCATCTGAGGAGCCCAGCTTGCCTGTGCACCAGCCCTTCCACCCTTCTCTATGTTGTGGTTGTGTTTAAGTAATTTTCTAGTGTAAGCTTATGATAATTTAATTCATTATGTTATTAATTAATTATAGTCTGTTATTTTAGATGACTGATGGACTCATTTGAGTTCAGAATGTAGAGTGTTGCTGTTCTTTATTCTAAATGTTACTTTTCCGAAAGGTTATGGACAAATGTATTTGTTCCTGATATTCTCTCCCCTCTCATTTTTCAGTATTCCTAGTTGTTTTGCATAGACTGCATTTTTCATAAACAACAAATGGCAATGGTAGAAAGCACTGCCGCGTGCATTATGGCACAGAGACAAATACATTCTTTTTCTCACTGAGCTCATGCCAGTTTTAGTGCAAGTTATACATATGCAGGCAAGGGATTGGCAGAGGTGTATGCGGGAGCTCTGTTGAATCTGTGGGAGTATTTGTGTACATGCTTGTGTGCAAAAGAGAATGTTGAAACCTGGGAACCATATCATCTGACAGCTCTGTAGTGACATGTATAGTCCTGATTTAAGAATTTGCTTTAAAAGACACTGTGGGATCCTGTTTTGGGATCCTGTGTGGCCTCCAACTGTGCACAGTGCAGTTTTGTTTTCTCTGGTTTTGCTAATAAGCTGTAACATACAAAAGTTAGCATTACCTGGGCTGTTTGTTTTCCAATTAATTTTAAAGTGAATGCCGTGTTAATACAGGTTACCAAATTGACAGCCTGGATACTTCAGTCTTCTAGTTCATGGGTGTTGCGGCACTGGCTATCGTGTAGTACACACTGCCCCCTCATATTCCTGCTGAAACATTGTAAGCTGAGCTGGAGAAGGCACATCTAAACTGCTGTCACGAGTCACAGATTGATGAAGGCACTGTGAACTCTCCATGTATCTCACATGACACCCTGGTGGCCCTGCTCCTTTTCTATCCCCACACGTCAGCTGTGATTGAGGTTAAGATGAACAGGGCCTGCTTACACTGTGTGAAACAATTTCTTGGAAGCTTCCTACAGGTGGAGGCAGACACTTATTCTTTGTCTCATTTGTAAAGATTTCGTTTACAGCTCTGGAGAATAGGAATATGTTTTCTGCAAAATGAAGGTTATGCTCTCCCCAAGTGAAGAAACTGAGACCTTTGGCGTGCCCCTATGATAACCAGGGCTAACTCTGGTGTTAGTTGCCACACACTGTTTGCTGTTCTCCTCAGAGTCCTTCCAGGCCAGAATTGCTCAAGCTTATGAATTATTAAGATGCATTGGAAAGTCTTATTTTCATTTTGAGAACCTATTTGGTATAAAAAGAGAAAGTGCTTCTTCAGCTCATGCTCTGTGGAAGCCAAGGCCAAGCCAACCCCAGGGCAGGTGGTCCCACCTCACTACCTTCTCATTTCTTCTGCTACATCCTTGCTACTCGAGGAGCAATTGAGACTATTGTGTGACACAGAAGTCAGAATAAACCTGTGTGATTGGTTCTCTGACAAGCTCATTGTGAGAAGTTACTTCCCTTTAGATGCCAGGGAAGACCTGGTATCTCTGTACTGCCCCTCTCTTTCTTCTGCTGTACTCATTCATCGGTTCTTCTCTACGTGCTGTAACACCGCTGAGCATGGACATGTGCTTCAACAGTACCCTTGAAACCTACAGTTTTACTAATCAAAGAGAAACGGAAAAAATATCTGTGAATGCAATAAACTGAAGCCTGACCAAGAATGTGAAGACTGTGGATAAGAATTCACTCTGCTAAGTCATCCTGAACCTAAATCTTGATTTGTTTTTACTTTTCCAAGAGATAATATTTCCATAGTTTAGGTGCTTTCAGTTATTACAAAGGGAACTGTGCAGCTTTAGGCAATAAGGCAATGTTAAGAAAGCAAGCAAACTACTGAGACACCCAACTTCCAGCCAGACTTCTGAGGGATAATTAAAATGCAGTCCTCGTGGATAGGCACTGTGTAAGCAGTTTCCAATATCGTACCAGTGGAATGAAATCTTCTAGGGATATAAGATCTGTGACAGTGAGTAGTATGTGTGATCTGCTTCCCTGTTTCAGACAATAACCAATACTGGTGGGTTTTCAACATAGCACATGAGATGAACATATAGCACAAATCAGTGTACACAACAGCAGTTCCCATTGGTAGCAACAGCAAAGGCAATGTTTAACCCAAGTCTCTATATTACTTTTTCTGATTATTTGTTTGGGGTTTTTTTTTTGTTTTAGTTTTTTAGCTGTGAATTGTAGCCTCTGTTTTACTGTTTGTAGTCCCCTTTTTTTTTCCCCTCAAAACAGAAAGCTTTCCTGCTTATAAAAGTAAGTATTAACTTCATAGGGCAATGTAAAGCCTCTAGTAAAAAAAGTATATACATTTTGTGGAGAAATAAAATTCACAGATGAAACCAATTTAAGTAGCAGAATGCCGCATAGCGACTGTACCTATAGCATCACTGGTTTGTGCATCTATAGGTAACCAATTGCTTTTATTCTGCATTATAAGCATAATTGTTCTGATCAACAAAGCAACTTTTATCTGAAACCAGAAAGGCTAAAATACATATTCTAGCTGTGTACATTGTAAGTCATTTAAAAGACCTTTATAAACCACTTTTTATCCAGCAGTATTGTATGAATAATACAAAAATTATTTATAATTATTTTTTTTAATCGTTGCCTTTTCCCCTTTTTAGTACCTCAAAAGCACAGGCTTCTTTCCTGCTCACATTTTGTTTTACATTTACTAAGATTAAGTGTTTCTTTTTTATTATTATTTTCTTGGTAACGTAGCTTCTAAAGATCCATGCTATTTCCATGTGCTCCTAAATTTGTCATTAATTTTTCAGATAAATAGATCCAATGGCACATAGAAATGTTACTTTTAAAAACCAAGGCCAAGTGTGCACAGCATCAAAGAGTATCCATTGAAAGAGTAACCAGGGCTGGCTCTGGCCAACTGTGACCAGGTCTCTTCATTTCTTCTTCTCTTTCCACCGGTACCTCCTTGGTAGTACATTGCGATTCTCCCTTGATGTGAGACAAGTTGCAAACTGCTGCCTTGGGAAAAGTATGAGGCAAGCAGGGCCTTTTCCTAACATGTTTGATGGTGGCACAAGTAACCATCAGATTAGGTTTCTGACTTACTGGGTCCATTGTAGTAAAACTGTACCTGGCAAGGCCAATATTGCTGACACAGCAGAACACAAGTAGATCAATTTGCTGCTTTTAAATTCTCAGTTTCCTATATTGTTTCAAGGGGTAGAAACATCTTTCTTGTTTGGTTTTTAACTGGTTCTGTGAGAAGGCATGGATTTTCCAGGGAGCTCTGTTTTCATGGCATGGCAGCATCCTGGCATGACAGGGTCAGGGGGCCCAGGTCACTGCCTGTCTACCTTGGGTGAAAGGGATTTAAAACCGGTTTTTGAAAGGAGAATTGCTTTATCACAATCACAGGAGGCTCTCCTGGATTGCAGTGGGTTTCCCTGGAGCCAGGCGTGCATCTGATCTGTTTTTCAATCCCTCTGTCAGTCAACAGCAGCTCTTTGTTGCAAGGCACCATTAAACTTCTCCTGGCAGTGGAGACGCAGATAGCTGCAGATTTCCCTTGAAGTCTGTCCAAACCCTCTTTGGCCTGGCCCATGAGTTATGCACACGGGGATCTCTGGGTCCCTTGGAAACAAAGTAAGCCTGAAACATTCCTCCAAAATTTATTAACTTTTTTTTACAACTTCACATTTCTGTAGTGGCTTGGCCGTCCTGGATCTCACACTGCTGTCTTTACTGGCTGCGCAGAACCTTTCTAGTTTTGCAGTTAACATTAATAACAGAACATGAAAATATCTGGTTTATGTTTGCAGCCTGAGAGTAAATCAAGATGGCCTCTGTGGGTACCCCCCTGCACCCATGCATGCTGCTTGGGCAGCTGCTCCACCTCGCTCAGCCCGGCCCCAGCACCTCAGCACAGACAGATGCTGAAGTGTGTGCCTGGCCCAGGCCCTCAGACCTTACACATCACCACAGCTCTTGGCTTCTTCTCGTATCAGATAGGGTGACACTGTAGGGCTGTACCCTCTCATATGGGTGAGGATGCAACGGCTCATGTCCACACGGTGTTTGCAGAACAGAGATTCCTGCCAGCTCAGCACTGAGATGAGTTCATCTCCTTTCCCAGAGAAACCTAGGCCACCTCAGTCTGATGGTGCAGGCAGCGGGGTGAGCTCTTGCCACGGGGCCACTGCTGTGATAGGGATTGTGAACAATATGTTCTCTCACAGGAACTTCACTGCTGTTTTTTTGCTTATTGCTCTTTCCTACTGCATGACCAAGCGGGACACGTTTGCTCCTTGTCAGTAGGAGCGGTGGACACTGACCACAGAAGGAGTGAGTTTATCAGGGAATGTATCTGACCACATCCTTGGACTTCAGATGATGAGAAAATGCATAGAAATATCTCTTCTACACACTTTTCTTTCTGTTTCACGTGGCAATTGTTTATCAGTTGATCTTCCCCTGGATAATACAGGAATTTTCAAGGATGCTTTTTAGTTAACAAAATAGCACTCTTTCAATTTTTCAGCATAAGCCAGATTTATGAAAATTATTATTATAGCATTAAATTCTGCCATTCTAGGCCTATATTAACTCTGCAGGAAAAATTGTACCTGAGGAACTCATAGGAAACTGATGCTAAACTGTTAATCTCCATTCATTTCAAGTAGTAGCACATCTGTGCAAGTATCCCGTCCTGAAGACCTGTTGGTTTCTGTACGACTTTCTCTCCTGGAGCACTGAGGAACCTTAGGAGTTTTTTTCCAGAAAGGGAAATAAAATTAAGTCGAATCTTTGTAACAGATTCATGGCAAATTGGGATCAAATAATGTGTATTCTCCAGCCATGTTTTGAACCTTGTAGTGGAGTGGTCTGTCTTCCACTCTGGCTTTGTGAACCAACCTTCTCCCCAAAAGGCAACACTTTGATTTAATGGCCAAACAGCGAGCTGAAGAGGGCAAAGGGTTCCTTGATGCCTGTGAGATAAATGGGAGGCAATATGCTTCAAGGGAGGTCCTGCAGTGATTTACAGAGGACAGCAATTGTTCACAGGCCAACATTAGCTTTCTACTTCTCCAATAAATGTGTCGGGCTGGAATGCAAGTGTGCGGTCTCAGTGTCAGCTTTATGGCCCAAGAAATGTATGCTGCTGGAAGCACAACTGCTCTCTCAGTCCCGTTGTGTTGGCTGCCTAACTTTTGTCTTAATGATCTCTTGATGACCCTGCTGAGGCTTGTTATTTTCTGTGCTATCTCCATTCTGATGTCCATTTATTGGTTGTGCTCTGGCCAGGGGGTCTGTGGCAGAGACAAATATTCATAGGGGGTTTGTGCAACAGCTTTTGTGTCTGCAGGCAATGGTCAGGGATAGACACAGATTGGAGCTTTCTTCAGGTGGGCTGTGTGCATGCATGTGTTTGTGTGTGAATACTATTTGCTTAATTCAAGTAAGAAATTACAACTGTTTAATGGAAATGTTTGCCTACCAAGTAGCATAGATTGTGCTGACAGACGGACTCCTTGTTTGCCCATACTTTTGAGAAGGAGGTAAAGATCTTTAAAATCTTTCATCGGTATTATTTTCTTCATGGTCTAGTGGTCTGTGATGCTATTTATTATAGTGTGATACTGCTTGTAGGTAGGGGATGTGGATTTGTTTTATGTCCCCAGTGTCCTCCTTTACTCTGGCAGTGGCTGGAGAAGCTGAAGAGTCAATACCCTTACAATGATGACTCCTCCCATGTTTGGTCTTTTGCAATTGGATTCTCAGCTGATTAAGGCTGGTATCAGCAGAAATGGGGCTTGTTGAACTGGATCTGGTACGACAGCAGGATGTGTGAAGTAGTATAAACGGAAAAAGAACAAGATGAACACATGTCAGAGAAGGACATTTTTTTCTATAAGCTTTCCAGTGAGGTGAATGCAAGGAATATTATGAGGAGCCCAAGAACAACAGCAGTAAAAATCAGCTAATGCAAAACAAATGTTTAAGAAAGTTCAACCATCAAACAAAGGTGCTGTATAAACATCACAGATGTGATTGATAGAAGGTTGTTGACTGTTCCCAGTCAACAGTTTCACCTCTGGTCTGGGCTGGTCCCTACATACCAGTGACTCCTCCACCTGCCCATCCAAGCTCTGTCCAGGTGTGGTCTATGTAAGGGCTTCCCCAGAAGGCCTGTCTTCGTGCAGAGACTGGAAATCTGAAAATGTAAATAATCCCCCCAAACAAAACCCTACTAAAATGCTCAACCTCATACACGGCTTTCCCATTTGAGAGAAGATAGCAGGAAGGATGAAGCACATGTAGGAGATAGCAGGAGCATTTCTGGGTTCGTTCTTGGAGGGAGTTAAGGTTTTCTGCCATGGAGTAGGGCCAGAAGTCGTGGGGAAGTGGGGTAATGCAAAAAAGATGTGAAAGGCAGCCAGTACTTTTGATGATGGATGTTTGTCCTTCGGCACCAGTCAAAGCTCTGTACTTGATGGTCTTTAGAATTTTGATATTTTGAGGAAGAGGTGTTTTCCTGCAAGGAGGAGGGGCAGATGAATTTGACAGCTGCTTAAAGTGGAGCATGCATTAATTTTTAAAATGTTTCATAATTTATTATTTTTAGTCTATTTTTTAAAAAAGTATTATGCCCACACATACACTGAAGTAGCTGTGTTGATCATAGATGGCGATTTACCATAAGAAAACAAAATCTAGTGTCTCTCATTTCCTGAAACTCATTGATAGCTGCGTCACTGGAATTGAGGCTGAGAGTAGGGAAGGGAAAAAATATATATATTAAAATAACATTCAGCTTGTCAATGAGATGGCATTTTCTGATGGGGAAAATTCACGAGGTATGGAGGAAGCAAAGCAAGCTCTCCTTTCATATAATGAACCTATTCACTACATTAAAGGGCTTGTGAGAGGTTGTTACTGGTGACAGCAGAGACCCTTTCTTGTTCTTTACATCTCCATGTCTCCCCCGCTTTGTCACACCCAAAGCACTACATTCCCAAGAGCTCTCTGTTTGTTAAAGCCTTTGAGCAGACCAGGTTATTCTGCCAGAAGAGAAAAGGGGATTCCCTACTGCACGTGCACTTGCACTCAGGAATAACCATGTCGAGCAGACATACGCACAATTCATTCAGAAATGGTGTTCTGAAATGGATTTTTTAAGCGTTTACTCCCATCCTCAGCGCAGCTCAGCAGTGGCTCGAGCAGATACTGCTCGCAGCAGAGAAACTGCGGTTCCAGGAGATCTCTTAGAAGGCGACTGATAATTGAGCAAAGCCCAGAGAGACAGGGAACTTCTCCTTTCCTCATGAGGAAGTTTCTAGGTTTCAGTGTATGCTTGCTAGTACTGCAATGCCCTGAGGACACGTGGTATCTAGGAGTTAATGTGGAGCTCTATGGATTAATAACTGTTCAGTTTTCTAATGTGGCGATGTAAAAAAAAAAAAAAAATCCTTAATGGGGATTATTGTCTTGGTTGTGTAAATATGTAGTTAGCTATACTGAAAATGCATATTATCAGCCTCTTTGGAATCATTGCATTCTCTCATGTAAATATGTATTTAGGGCATTTTTAAAATGCAGGGTTTTGCCCTGATTATGTAAATATGCTTGTACACAAAAAATGACAATTTCTTCTTCACCCTCCCCCCCCCCCCACCGCCTTTTTTTCTTTTTTAGAATATGTAAGTGAATTTCATGCTTAAGAAAGTGAGAAACTACTAGTACAGAATGGCTAAGAATATTTAGGGCAGATCCCGCACAGCCTTTCTCAGAGAGCCTGTCAGTCCACCTAATCCAGCTATCTCCGTATTCCAGTCCTTGTTTTTCGCTGAGCTCGTTCATTGAAGCTGTCAAAACTACCAGACTGGAAATTACTAGGCTGGCATTTTGGGCACAATCGACACATTTTCTGTACCTCATGAACTGGAATACAAAGCTCTCTTTATAGAAATATAATGTTCTTCTAATGACAGTACAGATAGTAACCATAAATTTCACTCCTTTACATCAGCAGAGAACTTGGATTCCTTTATCTTTTCTTCACTCCTTTTAATCCCTTTTCTTCAATATTATCCTGAGTCAGTTCATTTCGCTGATTAGTTGTATCAGTCCAATCGTGAGAATGAAAGGAGACAGTTTTGACACCTGGGTGGAAGTAATTTCTTTTTTCTTAGCTGTCTAAAAGTATCTCAAATGTCCTCTAGAGACAGTGGAGAAAGACCAGTACCTCTGAAGAGTGAGCCAGCCCATCCTGAGATAGGTGGAATGAACTCTGCTAGGGAGATGCACATATTTCTTGACTGTGGAAAGAACCTAAGCTAAACTTTTAGGCAGGTGAAACAAATCCCATTGCTTCTGCTTACTCAGTTTTATGATACCTAAAATCTGCAGAAGGAAGAGTTCTCCCCATGGCTGCTAGATGGGGAACGTTCATTTGGTGGTGCACCCAAAGGTCCTGGTCTTTTGATGACCCAGAGTAGGAATGGCATTAGAGTGCAGAGTGTCTCCTCCCCTGGTAGAGGGGCACCTACGTACACCCGAGTTTGTTTCCTCTCCTTTATAAACCAGAACCTTGGAAGAGAGAGAAGAGGGTGGTGAGTCAGGTGAAGCATGCCATTATCTTACCCCAGCACCCAGCCAGGACATTGCCAGGGTTTTGGGAAAGACTCTGACTCCCACTGATCACTGGGCAGCGGCTGATTTAGGTCCCACTTCACAGAACAGGATGGTTGGGATTGGAAGGGACCTCTGGAGATCATCCAGTCCAACCCACCTGCTAAAGCAGGTTCACCCAGAGCAGATCACACAGGATCCAGGCGGGTTGGGCACTTGGGGCTGTTCCGACCCTGCAAGCTCAGAGCCGTGTTTGCACAGGGCTGTCTCTGCCCCCTAATTCCCACGGGACCCACGCTGGAGGAGCACAGGCAGCTCAGCTGCTCTGCCCACTGAGTGTGCTGGAGTTTGCCATACTGGTGAGTGACTTTATAACACACCCTTATGTGAGGAAGACTTTCAGTACAGCACATCAGCTCCCTTTCAATGCTAACCAGAAGATCCACAAGGAGAAAAATGAGGCATTCCTCCTATTCATCCCGTAGCCTGCTCTGTGAGCCTGCATGCTTCTTCAATTGTACTTGGCCCAGTTGCTAATGTGCTGTCTCCCTTTTGAACATATGCGACTGTAGAGGGAGGGGAGAAATTTATGGCAAGAAGAGAAAAAACAAAATACAGGAAACTAAGAAAATGTTTATTAAAAAAAATGCTAAAACCTTTTTTTTTTAAAAAAAAAAAAAAGAAGACCTACAATAATATGTTCTTTAGAGACAGCCTTTGCTGGCATGTTTATTCACTGGGGTTTTCCATCATCATTTCCATGTGGTGCATTCTGATTGCTCATAGTTTTGTGGGTTTCTATCCAAGCCTTGAATGGCAAACGTTTAATCTGGGGAACTCCCTTTCTGTTCTCTCCTCTTCCCAATTGTATGGATGGAGTGAATTACCACACAAGATATATAAGATTTTGTTTGCATGGTGAAGGGGAAGGAAAGACAACAGTTGACAGCATTTTGAGCCCTGCAGGCAGATCTCTAACTGGTGTAAATTGTCACAGCTTCAGTGACTTCAGCAGAGCGCTTAACAACATCCAATGGCTGAGTATCTACCCCCTGGTTTTGGCTTTCTCTGTTGACGGCCTGCTGGGAAGCCCAAATTAGCAGCTGGATGAGAGACAGCAAGAGAAAGAATAAGAGCAATGCCACAAAATCTTTCTTGCCATTTTAAACAGAAGAGCATTGATGGAAATGCCTTCATCCTGGAACATTTAATTTTTTGTCACAGCTGTTGTCACTGAAACAAGCTGTTCTGCAAAGTGGGGCATACCTCGTCCATAGATGTATAGTATTTTAACCACATACATGCACAGGCAAGTTTTTGTTTAAAATAAGAAAATGGTGGTGCTGAAGATGCTTCTGTTGAATTTGTTGTTTTGTGATAGATTGTGGGCTGGAAATTATCCCCACAAAGCTGCGAGCATTGCTTTTCATAAACAGATTAATGCATATTTGAAAAACTCTAGAAATAACAAACCCAGTTGACTGATAGAAGAATCTTTCTGTTGGCTTTGGTGCCCCTTAGATGAGGTTAGAAGAATCTTTTTCTAGTGAGAACATTCAGGGTGGTAACTTCCTTGCTTCAAAGAGAAGAATTGTGGTTGCCCTGGGAGTAAGGACCATTCCATCTGAGTATCAGCCCTGCTAAGCTCCTTGAAAATGTGCCCTTCAGCCAGCACGTCCTTCCTTGCTTTACTGCACTGATGGTCTTATTTCTGGTACCTTGAGTTGAGATACCAGCTGAGAATTCAAGTTTCTTTTGGTACTCGGGTACATTTCTTCAGAAAATGTAAATCTAACTACCACACAGTTTTTCATGCTGGGAGAATAACTCCTCTTAAAACCCTCACCACACAAAAGAGGGAATGCAGTGTCTAAACTGGTTGGTACCTAGACTGGTTACTGGTTGGTAAACCCCGCAATTTGCAGGATATGTATTAAGTGATACTAATCTGTGCATAGATTTAAAATGCTTCATTTAGATGCCTTTTTAAGATTAGGTGATATTTAAAGGAGCCTTCCAACCCAAACTGTTCCATGATTCTGTGACATTCACTTACCACCTGGATCTGGACAGGGTTTTCTGCCATTTGAGCATCCCTGCTGTAAACAGCTCTGGTGCAGGAAATGTTATCTGAGTGTCAGATTAACTAAATTGATATGTCAGCTAGAATATCATGTCAGATAAACACAGTGAATCCTCATTGTAGCTGTTATCGCACACAGTATTCACACTGATCTGGTTGGTAGGTGCTGATTGCCCATCTGTGTTACCTGCTGGAGAAATATTTTTGGAATAATGCCATTGTGTTAGAAGTAAAATCCAAAGATGTGGCTAATGGCTGCTAACAGGTGTCTGCAAAATCCAGGAATCAAGCCAGCCTTTATAAAATCAGGAGCCAACCTAATTTGCACCAAACTGTTACAGAAGTCTTGAGCTAGATTATTTAACTTTTGGATTCAAGTATTGTTTTTATGTTCAATCATTGCTCAATGATTTCAGCTGGAACTGAGGGACAAATTCATCACACAGTATTTCTCATTTGGGTAAAAGATAGAAGTCCTGGGCGTGTACTAGAAAGAAGCGGTTCCCATGAAACACCCAAGGATACTGTGTGTGTGTGTGGCTGAAGGGGAGAGTGCCAGAAGGCACTAAGCAGCTGCCAGAAATCTCAGGAGCTGATAGAGACTTCAGCAAGAGGAGAACTTAAAAAATGTTTGATCTCATTTGGACAGACTCCAAATTGTAGTGCTTACCTGAGCTGATCCTCGCCATTGTCCCTTATCATTGATGGAAAATTACTTTAAAACCCCAGTTTGTTATGGGAAATCTAGTTTTTTGCAAGGTTCAATTCCAGAGAGACCAAGTGTAGGTGGAGTCCCTGAGCTTGCAGTCTCCTGTCAGCTGGGTCCATCCCAGCCATAGGAGATGCCAGGTGCAGGAGGAAAGTGGGCTGTGAACTCGCTGAGTCTGCCCTTTAATGAGATGGGAAATGAGCACATCACTGGAAATGTCTGAAGGCCACTTCTCACCAGCTCAAATCAGAGCAGGAAGGGCATTTTGCATATTGTAAAAACACAGTGGAAAAAAGGTTTCTTCTGGAGAAACTTCAGACGCTTGGCTCTCAGTAGGTCTTTGAACGATTGACGAAGCAAATGTTATGTGTGCAGTGGGTATCTGACTGGGAATGACAAGTTTTCTCTTTCAAATTATAGCCATGAGGGTGATGTCATGCTATAATAAGGCATGCAGACATGCTGGGTCAGATTTTGTGGCTTCCAAAATGTAGAAGGAAGGATGCAAACATGAAGGGCAATGTACTCCACTGGAATTTTTATTCCAGAAACAAAGACATGGTACTTTGCCAGTATCCTAAAACCGATCGTGCAGACACGAGACCTCTCAGTTTTAGGCAGCATTATCTTAAATCCCATTTGAAATGTTTTTCTGGTTGTTTCTTTTGCTGTTTTCCCCCAGAAGATTAACTTGTGATTGAGTCCTCAAAAGACACTTTCGTAAAGCTGCTAATTGCAGAGCTGAGGAAAATGGGTCGTGTGGTACATTCAGCATTTCCCTAATTAATACACAGCAGCACATGCTCATGTCGAACTGGCTGCAAATTCAGCTCTGGCTGACTGCATGCTAATGACAGCACCTACTGTAATAAGCTGATACTAGTACAGAAACCGAAACGGCCTGTTAAAATCCCAAATGGGTGATGAAAGTTCTACATCATCCAGACTTTTAAATGTAATTGTGTAATGGCACAGACTGGCACTCAGCCTACCAGCATCCACTTAATTGGTAAATAAAACACTCTGAAGGCCTTGGCTATATCATGACACACTTACAAATCCAGCTGAAGGTTCTTGAATACATGCAGTAAAACCCAACCAAAATGTTATGGCTGATGGTAAAAGTCATCATGTGAAAGCACATGGTAAGATGTGCTTTATTTCTGTATTTCTTTTATTTATAACACATGGTTTAGATACCATGTCTGCTGCTTCTCCATGAATTTAAATAACCTCTATTTTCACTGTATGGCTTTTGAGCTATTTGGAGCTTTCTGTCTTGTGATGACCATGTATCAGTGTGTGACTGGTAAGGAAGGCTCCTTGGGCAGCTGTGCTGTCCTACAGGTTATGCAGTTCACAAGAGGGAGCTGCTGTCAAAGGCTCTATGAAGTTGCAGGGGGGGCACCTGAAAGGGTTTTTATGATGAATTCTGACAAAAAGAGTTGGCTGGAGGATACTGCCAGCCCAGCACTTGTTACTGTAACTAGTCAAAGTGATGGGTTTTTTGGAATGTTTAAGCATGCATTTTCTTTTTGTCTTTAAAAAATTTATTTGACCTCTATAAAAATGCTATGGTGAATTTAGAAGATATCTAGCCTAAAACCTCGAGTAAGTTTCACATTGTGTTCTTCTGAACCATAGGCGAAATTGTTTTGTTTTTCCTTCCTCAAAAATGCTGACCCTGAATAAGTGGCTCACCATTCTTTGTTGTCTGCAATCTCATTAATCTGCATTTTCCCCTCAGTACCCTGCTGTGCATATACTTTTACAGTGCCATTTCCCGACACACTCTCTGTACCGTTAGCAATTGGGAGGGTCAGAGCAGTCGTCCCTCTGGGCATCCCTCCAGGGCAGTGCAGTAGCTGAAGCAGGAGCTGGTGGAAGCTTCTGCCCAGCTGTGGGCAGGGACTCACCCGGCTTGCCAGTGGCTGCAGTACTTGATTTTCTACTGGGCACCGTATCTCTAGGGCAATGGCATTTCTATGACTTGGGAGATGTTCTAGTCAAGGACAAACGTTTTCAGCTGTTCTGCAAGCTTAGTGCTACTTCTAGGATTAGTAGCATCCTTTCGTGACAGTTATGGTGAGTTGCTCTGCCAGCTCTGGGAACCCTCCAACCCTTTCCATGGAGAACTTCATGACAACATGTTCCTCTGATTCCATGTGAGCTATACATCTCAGATTTGCTGGTCTACTTGGAAAGAATTATTGTCACAGGACCACAGAATTGTTGAAGTTGGAAGGGACAGTGGCTTCCAAACCATATAGTTGTTGTGAGCTGAAACAATAATGCAGATGCGCCTGGAGAGCACAGCAACTCCTTTAGATGTGTTAGGAGAAAAGAGCAGAGAGCAGAGGTAGTAGCCACAGGCATCGCCTAAGTTTTCCCTTCCGCAAATGATCATCCTTTTGGGTTATTTTGTTCTGGGCTTTGTGTGGGTTTTTGTTGTGTTTGTTCCTTTGTTTTTCATGGTTTGGTTTGGTTTTCTTCAAGTTTGGAAGAGGTTGTGAGCATCCAAAAGTGCAGAGGTCAAAATGCTGATTGCTTGGGAGCAATGTTCCTAGGAGTCTGACTGCTGTAAACTAAAACTATGTCACCATTGTAGAGGAAGGTATTCTCAAATAGGCTGTAAAAATAGACTCAAGACATTAGTAAAACAAGTCTGAATTGAGTCCATGCTGTTTGTAGCATACTCCTTCCAACTCACCATTGTGGTACACAGGACTCAAAGAATCTCACTGTCAGATAACAGCCACATGCTGTGCATTGTATGTAACTGGAGCGGAAGAAAAAAAGAGACAGACACACCCCTGTGACTTTCGTTTCTTAAAAAAATACTTCTCCTCACTCTTGGTAATAAAAACTTAGAAGTTTGAGGCATGGATCTGCTTATTATTGTAGGGTTGTTACTGTCTTAATTTTTTTAAGAATATGTAAATAGTTTCATACAAATATACTGTGTATATATATATATTTTCTATAACATATATACTATATATAGTTATAGCTAGCTAGCTAGCTAGCTAATTACTATAGAATGGATTGAGTCATTCTGAGTGGTTAATAGAAGCCCAACTGCCTCAGCTTCTCCTTGCTGTCTGGGCTCAACAAAGCACTTCTCAGACATCTCCTCTCCTCCCCTCTCCCTCTCCCTCTCCCTCTCCCTCTCCTCTCCTCCTCTCCTCTCCCTTCCCCACCTTTTTTCTCTCTAGCTTAGGTCCTTCTGTGTCTTCTGTTATATGGCATGTGGTCAAGTAACACTCTTCAATTGCTTCTTGTGCCTTGCCATAGGGAATTAGGGAAGGATCTGTCCAAACATAAAACCAAACCTAGATCTCAAGTCCTCCAAATGATGATGAATGGATGCTTGTGTTCTTCTGGTAGGAAAAGAAGAGCTTTATCTTTGGGCAGTAAGAGAGACCCCTTAATTGCCATTTTCTCCAGAAGATGGCCTTTACTGCAGGGCTGAGAAGGAGACAACTTGTAGTATTTCTTCCTTTGAAACTGAACTTCTGCCCACAGACCAGGGGAAGCTCAGCTGCACTTCAATTTGGCACTTGCTTACAGGTTATCTAGTTCTTCACCTCATCCCAGCAGGGCCGGTGTACCATTCCTAATAATAATCTGGCACCTTTGGCATAAATGATCTCCCACATGGGAGAAGTTGAAACCACAAAAGCAAGAACCCAGAGGAATAGAAGCAAGGCAGAAGAATGAACAACGAGGCTTGGGCACAGATTGTTAGCTTTGAGGTTTGTATTGATTTAGTGTCTTTAATTTTTAATTTGGAAGTGATTGTGCTAATGTGTGAGCTAAGAGGGGAGGACAGAGGCAGACCGAGAAATCAAGAAAAGTAGGAAGGATGGGGTAGTGAAGTGGAGGTATTGCCAAGTGCGAGTGGAGTCTGGCCTCTAGGATTCCACAAAGACCCATCCTCTTGCTGCTATGGGGGTAAGGGTTTCAGCCTCAGCATTTGAGGAGGATTGAGGATCAATGTCAAAGGTTGACACAAGTTAAAGAGTCTGCCTTGATTTGCTTTTCTTGAGCTGTTAAACAGTGTTAAAAGACACAGTGGGGATATGCTTACCTAGGGTTTGCCACTGCAGCATTTTAACTCACATGAAAAGAGCAGTCTCTTGGTTGTTGAATCCCACTAGACAGTAAATTAAATAAAAATTAAGTTAGTTAAAATCCGCACTTCACCATTCACATGGCAAGCTGCTATTTAAAAATACTCACTGGAGATGTCTATCATTGCTGGGTCTAACCTTTCTGAATTCTGAATGTGCTGTTTTGCCTGGGCTGCTGAATGGCCTTTTTCCTGGTGCTCTGGATCCCCTGCAGAATGTGAGCATCTCTAACTCACTCCATGGGTGCTAATATCTGGGCAAGCCTCTGCTGTGTGCTGATTTGACTATTGCCTTGGGCCACAGAACTGAAGGACTAGTCCATTGAGTTGTGAGGATATATAAGTCTACGTAGCACTTGTATCATAGAGTAAAATAAAATTGAATCTGTTTCTGCCTACCTGTAGATACCATGCAGCACTAATAGACACTGACAACTAGTTGTGGCTTTTTAGCCACATGTCACACACGGACTTGTTCTGTAGAAACCAGTGTGAGTTTCACCATGTCTTTTAAGGAGTAAGAGGCAGATCAATAACAAATGAAAGTGCAACACTGGCTCTGCACAACTGGGGTTGTTTTTGTGTCACTGCTCTGGTCCAGCAATGTAATGCCAGAGTTGGTACATTATTTCAAGACTCACCAGAATGGCTGGGGTGCTTTAGGAGGAACTGCCTTCTCAGGGCCTGGAGTCTTATCTAGATCAAAATCTTAACTAAAACAGATTCATAATTCAGTAATTCAGGGGTTTACACCACTGTACCTCATAATAGCATCACTAGAGTGACGTAAGTGGAAGTAGACCAGGATTCAGCCCTATGCTGCTTCTAAGTAGTTTTACAGTTTGCTTGTTAGTCTGTTGGTACAGCACCTTCCATATAGAGCAGTCTATTTTCTCCAGTACTTTAACAAAACCACACTAATTATGGTGGGATCCTCTTGGGTGTCTATTAGCATTAATTAAGGGATTGCAACTTTCAGATGAACAATCGTCTGTCTTCAGCAGACCCTGAGCAGAGTTATCAGGTACATGAGAGGTAAAAAACAAAGGAGAGGTCAGGAAATGTTAATTTTTCAGTATGGACACAGTTGCTGACCCTGTTGTTTTCCTATCTACTGTCATGCTAAGACATGACAAAAGGTGAATTATTTTAATTTCAGTTTTAGCATTAGATTCACATCTTCCTTTTAAGAAGCACTCAATCCTAAAACCAGTCAATTAGCCTTGCTGAAAAGGTACACTTCCACACAGGTGTTCTTGCCAATAATGCTAATCTGCTAAACATTATTTCATCCCTGCTGGTGGCTGGCGGTGGGGAGAAGAAGGATGTTTAAGGGTGAAGGAGATTTTGGCATAAGGAGGACGAGAAGATGTGCCAAGATGATTTCTTTAGTATTTCTCCTGAGTCTGTCCCTTTTCACTGTGCTTCTTCCCTTGCCCTACTAGGGTTATACCAAAGGGTAAAGAGCTGGGCTCATTCATCATACCTGGCACCTGGTGGTTTCACAGGGCTGTGGCATCCTGCCAGTAACTTTAGCAGAATAACGCTGCTGCCTTCAACTGCGTTGCTTGCAAGTATCTAGGTCATCACATCCATGCAATAAACTTGAGTGAGGTTGTTCCTAGATGTGGTGTAAAGCGTGATTAGTGTACTCATGGAGATCTCAGGATGTGCTCGGTACATCTGTTTATCTTGCCCAGTGGAGTCTGTAGGCTCAGACTCTGCCTTGGGGAAATTCTCTGAAAGGCTTGCCAGCTGGATGCACTACAATTATCTTACCCTCAACCTCAGGAAAATAAAACCTTCTTGCTGAGCCTGTGGTGCTGTGGTTAAGAGCAGGGCCTCTTTTCCTTTGTGTCATCCTTGAAGAATATCAATCATGGCATGACTTTTGACCTTTCCATTTGGGTAGCAAGCCATGTTCTACGTGCAGTAAAAAACTGATGTGTTTTTTGTTTCAGTGAGGGTGCCCGTGCGTGCTGCACCCCAGCTTACCCTCTACTGACCTTGCAAAAACAGCATTTGAAGCACTGTTTATACAGCTTCCTTTTAGCAGGCCCTCAGCAATGCTGCCCATATCTTGCAGCAGGGATGTGATAGTGCATGCTAGAAGACTAGCCTGACTTTGAGCTCCTGCTTCAGCTTCTTCATCCTTGATGATGTAGACACCTCAAAATTTTAATACCAACTGGTTGGAAACCCATTGGTACCTCTCAAATAGCTATCGGGTAGTGCTTTTAGTGAGCAGGTTGTAACACATTGAGCAACCAGTCCTGTTGGCTGTGTCACTTCTTTCACACTGAGAAACACCCAAAATCCATCTCATTTTATGTGGGGCTTTTTTCAGCTTTTACAATTTATTACTTTACCATATCTCCCCTTCCTCGCCCTATCCTTTCAGATTCTGTCAGTTAATTTGATTTGTTGCCCATTTTAAAGGGTATTCTGTTATTTGAATGTGTTCTACTTGCAGAAAATAGCTTAATCAAATAAGAAGCACTTGAGTGCCTGAAAGCTTGTCCATTTTTTCTAACTCTGGTCTGTGAGACTAATTAACATTGCTGTTGCAAGCTGCTCAGCAGCACAGGCACAAAATGATTTTTGCTGTTTCAAAAGCAAAGGCTTGTGGCAAAAAGGGGGCCAAAGCTGGGTGAAGAGTTGAGATGGGGAGATCTACAGATCTGCTACTCCTGTGCAGCCTGCAGGGCTGGAAGTGGCAACTCCACCAGAGGAAGCAGATGCTTCCCTCTCCCTTCTTTGGAAATACCTTACCGGTTTGCCCATTGTTTTTCGGAAGCAGCAGCTACCCAGCCTTGCCAGGGCTCTGGCGTGGGACCATTTCACTTCTACAAGCCATGTGTTGCCCAGGAAGACCATCCACTTCACCTCGGTGGCCTCCAACCATGAAAAGAAATTACTTCTCCTCATGAGCCTTACCTCTGTTGTATCTCATCTACAAGAGCAAACTTAATCAACACTGAAGAGGCTAGCTGAGAGCAGTTTTCAACCCAGAATTGATCTAACAGAAGAGTGAGAAAATTATAATCAGTACTTTAGGATCCTTTGAGGCCAATTCTCTGGGTAGGTGGACGTGACAAAGAATAGCCTCTAAATAAAGCAGTTTTTACTGATGCTCCATGTCTTGAGTATATTCTGAGGATGGAGGGTTAGTATTCCGGCCATAATATAGATTAGAAAACAATACAGTTCATTATTTGTTGAGCTTCAGAGAGATTTTTGTCTCTAGTAAAAAGAAAAGGCAGAGGGGTAAGGGGGCACATTACATGTGTTGCATGGCATGCATTCAGTGCTCTAATGATGGTTAAAAATTCTTTGGCCTTGGAAAACAGCCTAAGGGATGCCATGTTGAACTTCTAGCTGAACTACAGCTTCCATATGAATAGTATGGCTGTATCTTGACTAGATTATTGGTTTCCTCAGGATTACTCCAGTGAGGCAAGTGAACGAACTTGGCTTTCTTATTAGATACTCAGCAGCAGGCAGTATGCAAAATACCAGTTTTCAAAGTAGTTTTTTTATCCTAACATTTTCTGATATGTGTTGAGCCACAGAAGAGCTGATGGTAGTATATGCTAAACCACTCAAATCCTGAGTCCCAGACAGTGGTCAAATGGCTCAGACCTTTGGGATGGCACCTGGGGAGAGTTAGAATTACTCAGTACTTTCCAGAACCGGCACAACAAACTTATTCAAGAGACGAAACCCTAAAAATACTTTCAACTTTTAAGAGTGAAGGGCTCATCTTCAATATAGGCTTCTAGTTTGATATCCTAGCATTTATATAGCACATTGGAGCAGTTGATCTGATTTTTAATGTCCGGGCTCTTAGAGGTAGTTGAAAGATGCTCTGTGCTTGGAAAGCTGTTACTGCCCTGGTGCAGGCGCCTTGCCATGAACATAGGTATATGTTTTATGGTGTGTCCTGTTTGCAAAATTTAACTCAAAGTGGACCAGCAATTCACGTATTCTTGTCTCTGTTCCCAGTGCTATAGTGTTGACACTGACATATTAGATGCATCTAACTCACATAACTTTGGAGAAAGCCAAAAGATGCTCTGGGCTAGCAGGTGAAATCCAAATGAATCTTCATTTTCATACACATCATATGCCTTCAATAGTACAGTAGGGTTAATGTCTTCCCAGGGTATTTGAGAAACCTGACTAGAATGGTGCTTCATGTTTTGTTTGTGGGGTTTTGAGGTTTTTTTAAAGGTTGAATACAGTAATGTTTTACAGCTTTTTTTTTCCCTTTTCTCTTCTTGAGGCAGTGTGAATAAAGTGAGAGACACAAAACCTGTATGTGCTGTAAACTGTGATCTAAAAATTGAGGGGGCTGATGAGGATGGCTGTTGGCAGCATGTTATAAATGCCGTTTCTGTGCTGGAGTTATTCCAGGAGTGAGGGTGCTACTAGTGCAGTCTCGCCATTAGTCAATACCCATGATTGTAATATGCTAAAAAAATACAGGAGCACATAAGTGGGTGACCAGACATGAGAATTACTGAGGAATTTAACCCGAAGGCTACTTGTCCCATTGCCTGGTCTTCAGTTGGTATTTAGGTTGAATTACCCTGTGTTTTGGGTACCTCACTACCAAAGGGGAGTTTCTTCAAACAAGAGTCCCTCTTCAAGCCCCTTCCAGAGGCACTGGAGAAGGGAGGACTGGCCCAGGGGGGCACACAGGCCCCCAGCGGATGGAACCCCAGCACAGGTTTCCTTCTGCCCTCCTCCCTGCCAGAGGTGCCATCAGAGGGCTCTCAGCTGTCGCTGTAGAGCTCGGCCTGGCTTAGAACCTTGCTTTCCTTTCACTAGGACTAGTTGTAGCTGAATATTCCTCTAGATGCTCAGGCAGTAGAAGCTGGCATCTTCCCATGGAGATCACATGAACTACACTGGTAAAAGCCCAGCCAAGAGCGTTCAGTTTGTGTAGGCCCAAAAGTTTATTCACAAGTTGGTAAAATGGGGCTCTGTCAAGTCTGAGTTTGGATTTCCAAGTCCTTTGGCCACAGATGGGCTTCACAACTCCCTTTGTTAAGACTGTAAACTCATGCGGTGTCAGCACATGGACAGTGGTGTAAGGTGGGATGTCCAGTACAAGTGAAGCCATAGATGTTTTGAAAGGTTAAATAACACAGAAGATAATTTCTTCTTGTTTCAAACCCATTATCTACAGTCATTGCATATGTGGATCATGCCTTCATCATGGCTGTCAAAACTGTTCATTGAAGAGAAAAGAGAGCATTCATGTTGAATGTCTTTCTTTTTCCCATCTGAGGTTATACTTGAGCTAGGCCTAGATTGGATTCATTCAGATTATAAATAGATGCAATATGAGATGATCAAGACATTGGGATCTGTAACTGTGGGGTGAAAGTGGCTCAGCACTCAGAAATTTCCCAGTATATTTTATCCAGTGGAAAGTGCTGATTTCCTAAAAATGGAAAAGTCTCCCCCAAAACTGTTAATTGTAATTTAATTTCATTTTGTAGAATATTTGGAAGTGTTGCACTAAATTTAAAAAAAAAAATAAATTCTAAATTTCATCTTATTAAATGGTTTTATTTTCTTGTTGGAAATAGCAGAAACATTTTTTCTAAATTAATGTGATATAAGATTGTGCATACTGAACAATCACTTCCACTGTTGTTGAAGTGAGAACAAAATTTGGATCAAGCTGAAAGTAATTCCTTTTTTGTCTGATGGGAAATTAGTAATGATTTGAGGGTTTGCCCAGATTTTAAAAATACCACAAATGGCCCCCGCTTGGAATTTTGACTTTGAAGACTATTTATTCCCTTAGAACAAAAATCAATTTCAAACAAGCGATATTCCTGAGCCTGGAAGCAGACATGTCATTGACAAAATCTAAATGGTTTGCAGGAAGAACAGCAAGGAAATTTATGCATTGGGCATCCTGGACAAGGAGCAGGGAGCACATTGTTTTGCTTAGTCAGAGCAGACAGAAGTTTGAGGTCCTGTTGTGAACAAGGGAAGGAGAACCTGCAGAAGTAGAATTCAGTTGCTTTGAGCCCTGCGAGTGCCAGGCTAGAGGAGGAGGACACAGCCACATCGGCTGTGTTCCCTCCAAGCTGGGTCAGGGGAATCTCCATCACACCAACCGAACACTGCCCATTCAATTGCCGCTGGAACCAAAGCCTCCCTTTTTATTCCATTCTCCAGTCTGCTGTTCACTGGCGCTGGAAATTTTTTTGGGTTTATTTTTAATAAATAAATAAATAAAGCAGCCCAACTTTTTAAGGCTGTTCCCTCCCTGTCTGTGCGCAGAGGACTGCAGATCTGTGTGCGATATAATGAAGGCCTGGGGGAGAATATTAGCACTTCTGAAAAGAGCTCAGGGAATTCTAGTTTTTGCTCTGACAACTGAAGGCAGAGGAGAGTTTTTCCTTTCATGTTTGTTTTCAGTACATAAAGTGATTGAAAGCAGTTTCCCAAAGAGGAAGATGGGGAGGGAGTGCTGAAAAATCTTAGCATTACTAATCTGCTGCCTTAATTTTGCTGCTGCTGCACTCTCACATGAAGTCAGAGAGACATCCATGTTATTTGCTTCCACATGCACAATATCTGTCTTTGGTATATGCTGCACTGGAAATGTGTAATTGTGGTTGTGTTTGATGAAAGAGATGACCAAAAAGCTACATGGAGCTTGATAGGATAGTCACCGTTGCTCTCACCTTTCACATCAGGTTACTTGTTGAATAACAATTCAGAAGCAAGAGCTTAGTGTACTGGAATGCCTTTCTGCTTGTAGTTAGTTCTTAATGAAAAAGGAAGAATGACTGTGTGTGTTAACATATATATGGCACAGAGAGGGCTAACAACAGCCAGTTAATAATCTTTGACTCCCTTGCTGCTGGCATAAGTTTAAAACAAACACACACAAAACCCATCCCAGGCACGTGTGCTCACAGATGCCTATGCATGCAGGTATGGTTTAACATAAAGAATCATATAAATTAGCAGGGTTATAATTATGCTTTTTAATCCTTTTGCTTTGAACAAGCAAGCTTTAATCAGCAGACGGGAAGCCAATTTAAAACCTGAAACGTAATCCAAGGTCAAAAGCTAAGGGTCACCACCCTTGACTGTAGGCTGAACAACCAGGTGTGACGAAAAGCTGAAATGAAAGTCACCCTCTCCCCTTTCCCCCGGGTACCCTGGCTGAGCAGGGATGGGGGGTGCAGCATCTCACAGCAGAGCCCTGGGGACTGTGAGGGCCGCCGTGGATGGGGGCAGGCAGCCACGGAGATGAGGGGTGGAAAAAAGAGCAGGAACCTAATAAAAGCAGTTCCCTCTCCAGGGATAATTGGGGAGGGGGTAGAGTTAATTAGTTTGTGTGGGTAACAGAGGTTAATAGGGTTCTTGTTTTGGTTTTTTCTCTTCTTTTGATGGAGTGTGTCAGTTATTTAAAGCTAACAAGCTGATGAGATAAAATAACAAATTAAATATGTGATCCAGGTGTTGCCAAAAGTTGAGGCAGAAATGTTAAAAGGAAAAGCTTACAGAGCTGGCTAGGAAAAAAAATAAGGTGTGCATGTAAAACAAACAAACAAACAAACAACAACAAGCACAAGCCTTGCATTATTTGTGACTCAGGTGTTTAACTAATGGATAAAAAAATCGCGAGAGCGAACAATGTAAGTATTAAAAACGGCCCTCCTGCTGCCCTCATGCATATCTTTTTATTAGCATACTCCAAAGCACTGCTGTACAGCTTGCTGTCATTGAGTTCCTCATCAACAAACAGAAGGAGACTGGAAGTTCAGTGGCTTGTTCCATGAAGCATACAACATCTTTTTCTGCCCAGGCAGAGCTACCCTCTCTCTGATGTCCCTTGACTCCTTAAGATACCTTGCAGCTACATGAAAAAGTTTCTGACTTACACAATATCTTGAATAGGAGCCTTCCAGAAACACTGGGCAAGTGCTCACAATCAAAGCTCTGGTTTTCCACATGGCACCATGGGGATGTGAAAACTGGCCAAAATTTCCTAATGATGCTGTATTCAAATAAAATTCAGTAACAAAAGTCAAAATTTCCGTAACAAACTATTCCACCTCCTCTTTCTTGCTGAATCTTACATACGCCTCCAATTCCCAGTGCCATTAAATTTTTAGTGAATATTTCTAAGCCCTGTTCCTCCTTTTTACCCTGCTATCTCTATTTTTCTATGTACTAAGCACTGTTTTCCACTTCTTCATTCATCACCTTTTAAACTGGAATTATAGGTGTGAAGATGACCAGCTTTCAAAACTTTGTCTTCACAGAGATAACCATAAGGTCTCTGCTTGAGAGCAGTGCTTCACCTTTCACTCCTAATAGTAGCAGGTCAGTTTAGAAAGGAAATTTCCACACTGGAAAATGTTTCATGGGAAGGGAGTTTCCACACTGCATGGCTTGTCTTTATAGATGTTAACCAACATCCTTCCTAAGAGTTTGGGTCAGTCGCAAAAGCAACTTGCACTTAGGAAATGTGTGATTCAGTGGCCAGCAACCAGCAAGAGAATTGCACCACAGGTGTTGGAAGGAATCACACTCAGCTGACCAGGCAAAAAGCTTGTGTATTTAAGGAAATTACCAGCAAATGGCATGAAGGTGTATTATCCTGCGTATCATCAAGTTTTCTGAGGTATTCAAGCGTGCTCTCTTGGAGCCTGCAATATCAGGGGAGAATGGCAGCATGAGGGAGTCGAAGTTACTGAAGAAGATCTACGGGCATGCGAAGGCAATGAGAACTGACAACACAACAGTCATGGTGGGAAAGCTTCTTAGGAAAACAGTCCTTTCCTAAGCTGCACAAAATGCTGGGTGCTTCTGTTTCCAAAATGTTTTAGTAGACAAACCACTTGGCTGTTTTACAGGATTTGTTAAGTTGGAGGCTAGCGTAATCTGCTACTGCTTTTGCTGCTGCCTGGAGGATGATTTTAAAATATCCCTCCAAGAAAAAGCAAATACAAGAACTCTGTATGCAACCTCACTCAAAAGTGAGATTTGAAGCATCAGCGCATGAGTAGCAGAGATGTTTGTGGCCAGCTCCAGCTCTTTCCTGGGACATTTATTTAGTGCAGCAGTATAGTTCAGATGTAGGGAAGGAGGAGGAGATGGAATTCCTCTCACAGTCACTGATAACTTGAGAAGAAAGTCCCACCAACCTGTCAAATCCATCTGCCTGGTTTCCTGTTTTATGCAGCTCCCTTTGCTCACCAGGTTGTTAGTAGAGTAGTACGGTAACTTCTGCTGCAGCCAGTCTGCGACTGTCTTTCGCCTCATGTTCCCAGTGGGGAGCAGACTGTCAGAAATACTTCAGAAAAAGTATCCCTAAGTTCATAATGTCCAGACCTGGAATATCCTTTGAAAATGCAAGAGGAGTTTATTTGCCGTGAAAGGTTAGAGGAAGAAAGGTGGAGCCCTGATGGAGAACTTGTTGCCACCACCATCTCTTCCATTTTGTGAAGAAAGCTCCAACAGCAAATTACACCAACCCAGAAAAAAAAGAAGGGACCAAATATGCTAAAAAGCACTGCTTTCCACTTGCAAAAAAAATCTGTTTAGTACATGTTTATGGAACTTTTCTTGCATTCTCTAAAAATAGCCTTGCAGGAGAGAGTCTTCCACTCCCTCCAGGAAACTACACATTCCTAGCATAGAAGAGCAGCTTAATCCTGATTTTCACAACAAAAAGAACAGTTATTTTTAGCACTTTTAAAAATAGACTTCAGTTGCCCAGTACCAAGTTGTGGAAGCAAGACATGGAAGATGTCCCACTTCACAGAAGAGTGGCACAACTTGCCAGATTCTAGATGACCAGAATGTTTGAACACAACATGGTGGTTCAGATGTGCCAAGAGATGTTATGATAAAGTTTTCAGACAAGGCTTGCAGGGCAAGGAAAGGACAGGAAAAAAAAAAGAGCCTGAGGAATGTTCTGACATTGATGGTGAGACAGAGGAATGGGACATACTAGAGAGCAGTGGTTCAGTCTGGGCAAATGAGGGCAGAACCAGAGCATCATGTCTTCTCGTGGCTCAGGCAATGGGGTATCTTCAGCAGGACAAATGTTTCACAGCTATTTGAAAAGTTATAAGGATTATAATAAGGCCTGGTTATGTCGTGACAGAAGCCCGGTTAAAACCTGCTGCTAGTGAAATCTCACAGACTTAGTTCACCCACAGTTCTGTCATCTGGACTCAGTGCATTGCCTCTTGTGGTTTATAGATGCATCTTGGAGCAAAAATACTTGTGGGTATTCCTGTTGCTGCCCATTGAAACTCAGTAAATTTCCCAGATTTCCCATCTACTCACCAGGCCATGAGCAGAGCAGTGCACGCTAAAGCTTTTGCGAGGCAGTCAGGAGTGCTGGCAGCTGGCTTCTGGTAGTGGTACTGAAGCTCAGGTCAGAGTCTGGGCTTAGTGCTAAATGCCTGACAGATACAGCACTACCTTACCTGGAAGGCCCCACCAGAAGTTCATAGCCCAACAGCACTTGCTTCCTCTTCTGCGGGTTTATCTCCTCTAATCACTTTGTTTTAACTGTCTTGCACTTTGACTCCTAGTGCAGGCCAGTCATCTGGGCTCCCTCTCTGGTCAGTGGAAAGGACAGCATTTCCAGAGGGTGACTAAGATCTCCAGAAGCCTAATACATGTTTCTGAGAACGGGGGGGAAGACAAAGGAAAGCAAGAGTTCCCTAAACTGGCTTTGCTGATAAAAAAAATAGTGTGTATAACTACAGTCCAACTCTAGGATAATCTGTATCATCTATTTGTAGCTAGCTTTTCCCAAATATAAGTATCTACAATGATGCTTTAGACAACTACCTTACTAATGTATACTTCCCACACAACATTTTACTGATCTGCTCCAAAGGATGCAGCTGGAAGATCTCAATTTGGCTGATATGCCTTGAAAGTGATGGGATGGTGCTCATCTGTCAAATAAAGCTGGAAGAGAGAGGAGATGCTTATCTCTTACAGACAAAACACCTGGCTGTCTGGCTTTGTGAATGCTAATTTTGCAAGCTAAAAAAAAAAAAAAGAAGAAGAAACCACCAAAAACCAAAATCCCACCATTTTCCCCCCAAACTAAAATAAAAATATTTATATCACATTTCCTTAGCCTGTGTTTCAGTTATATAGAATGGAACTTAAAATCCATGGAAAAGGGATGATGAATTACCTTCTTTTTCAATGATTCTAAATATTTTTACTTAGTATTCACTTAAATATGTTTACTTAGTATTCCCTTGTGGGCTTTATCCTTTCTTTTTTTTTTTTTTACTGTTTTGTTTTCAAGCATTTGTATTGCCATCATTCAAACTAGGCTGGGTGCATAAAATCCTCTTTAATAATCTAATTTGTCAAAACTAAGAGCGTTTAGTAAAATATCAGAAGAGCCTCAAATTGAATAATGATGAAAATATAGAGGCATATTTGATCCGCTGTTTTAAACATGCCTTGCACTTGACTCAGCAAATGTAGTCTTTGCTATTCTTGCCTTATGTTTTTCATGCAGTCCTTTGCTTCTACTCCCCCAAGAAGACAGACCTTGAGATAAAGTGTCTGAAAAGTACAGTGCTTTATAAAAAGCAGACTTCCTTGTAAAAATAGGACTGACTTAACAAAACACAACTCTATTCTAACTAATATTGGCAAACAGAGATTCCTTTCTGGAGAGGAGCAGATCATATGGTGAAGAAACCCCCCTGCTTTCAAAAATGGGACGTTTCCTTTGCAAATTAACATGCTATCACTTAACATGCTAATTCAAATTCACAAGTAGTTTTGCAGACTTTGAGAATGCTCAGTTTCATACTTAATGTTACTTTCAGCTGTAATGTCTGTAACTTCATCATCAGCTGTCAGTAAGAAAGTTCAGTTTAGTGTACACAGTTAATAACAAAAAAAAGGACTTTGTGACAGTTACTGTTTGTGTTTCTCTTTCTCCTTCACATTTAATGAACAAAGACCCAGAAACCTCTGGTACAGAAGTAGAAAGCTGCAGTAGCCAATTAAACAAGAGTGAATAATATGGTCTCCATTGGGCCACAAAGTCAGGGATGCTGATACTGCAGGTGGTAACAGAGATCTGCAGCGAGAGCTGACTTGTGCCTCAGGTTTAAACTAGCATCACACCTAAGGTTCAACATTAAAAAATAATGGAATCATAGAGTAGTTTGGGTTGGAAGGGACCTTCAACGGTCATCTAGTCCAACCCCCTGCAATGAGCAGGGACATCTTCAAATAGATTAGGTTGCTCAGGGCCCTGTTCAGCCTGGCCTGGAATGTTTCCAGGGATGGGGCATCTACCACCTCTCTGGGCAACCTGGGCCAGTGTTTCACCACCCTCATTGTAAAGGATTTCTTCCTCATGTTTAGCCTGAATCTCCCCTCCTTTAGTTTAAAACCATCGCCCCTTGTCCTATTGCAACAGGCCCTGCTAAACAGTCCGTCCCCATCTTTCTTATGGGCCCCTTTAAGTACTGAAAGGCCACAATAAGGTCTTCCTGGAGCCTTCTCTTCTCCAGACTGAACAACCCCAACTCTCTCAGCCTGTTCTCACAGCAGAGCTGTTCTAGCCCTCTGATCATTTTTGTGGTTTCCTCTGGCCCCTCTCCAACAGGTCCATGTCTTTCCTGTGCTGAGGGCTCCAGAGCTGGACATGGGACTTCAGATAGGACCTCAGACTTTCCAAAAGCAAAAGGATAATTCTTTGCTCTGAAAATAAACTGGACCCCTGAATTCTTGCTGATTTTGCCTGCCTGCTGAGTGCACAGCCACAGGGCTCGGTCCTTGAGGCGCTGGGTGTATACATCTTGTTGGTGGCATGGTTGATGAGCACTTGCTATACCATGGAACTGGATCAATGCTCTTCAAACATAGCTCTTCCCTTGCAGCTTCCCAAAGTCACTTATAAACAATTACTGCCAAAGTTTTAGAGGCTAGCTAAATATTAGATGTTTGTAAGCTTAATTGCAAGCTGGAGGACAGCGGACAGGAGGAACGTATGGCAGTAGGCTAACAAGCATCATTGTCAAACCACTCCAGCTCTGAAAGAGAACATTAAGGTATCATTTACTCAGTGCCCTGGCTTCCTATAGAGCACTGCTAATGAAAGACCTCTTTGTGTGTGCGGTCACTAACTACAGAGAGCAGTTAAAGACTTTACGGACATAACCATAAAAAAGAGAGCCTGTAGTCCAGAACTGATCCTACAATTAGCTCCTGTCTGTGTGAGTGGAAGCACCTGCTCTTGCTGCAGTCCCTTGCAGAACCGGAGAGTTTTTAACCTCTGTCTGCTCCAAGGGTTGCTTTTTCCCTTGGATGATTCGCCTTTGTTCTCACGTGCGCAGGTATTATATACCACACTTGGTGGTAAACACTAAGAGAAAATTGCAACAGGAGGCAAAGACAAGCCTTGTGTCTTCATGCAAATACCTATCCAGCTGCAGAGGGCAGTATCTAGTGGCCAGGCAGACTTTGCAGATGTGACTGATAATCCTACAAATCCACGGCTATACAACATCAGTTTTTAAACATCTCTGTCCTATCCTTTTCCATTCTGTACAAATGCTCTGGTTTGCAACTTCCTTCTTCTCAGTTGCACATGTATCTCAGTACACATGAGAAAACATTTTTATATGTGCATGTAATGCACACAAAGGTGACTAAAGAGAAATGAGTGTAAATTTGCAGATGTTTTTGACTTTTCAGCTGTAGACACTCACTTTGATACAGATCTGTTTTCATGCTGAATAAATCAGTACCATCACACTTTGCTCATGTATCTGAATGTTTCAGTTGTTTCAACAGCATTCAGTAGATTTTCAAACCTCTGATATTACTTAATAAATAGTGAGCTGCATGTTTAAAAAAAGTCGGATTGGTAGGAAAATCAACCTTGCCAAAAGATACCTCTTCTAACATCACAATTAAATTTGAATGTGTTGTCAGCTTAGTAAGTTATTTTGCCTTTGACTGCCAGGAGAATTTAATTTTCCAGTTTCAAGTGAAAATCCTGTAATTAAATCAGGTCTTGGCCTTATTGTCAGATAGTTCTGTTTGTGTAAGAGATCTGTCTATGCATATAAGGCAAATCTCTGTCTAAAGGCACAACATATAGCTGAGCATAGTTAAATAGCACATCTGCCATCACAGGTTCCCATCCTTGCATTCGCTGCTGGGCCAGCTGGACTGACCTCAGCAGCAAACTTGTATGTGCCTAAATACACTGGGCAAGCTCAATTTCAAAGTTTAAATGTTTGAGGATAAAAACAAGATTAAAAACCCCACATTCTTCAGCTTCATTGGAGAGGATCATTTGTTTGCGATAGAGGATGCCTGAGCTTGGCAAAAGCTCAGCAAAATTAAAAGCAAAGACTTTCAAATTTGCATTACATTACGGCCCATCTGACTTCATGTTCATTTAAATGCATTTTAAACACATACCACAACCCACCTGTCAGTGAGGTGGTTATTTCACAATTACAAAAAATTAAGCCACTCCAACAAGGTCATCTTTTGCATCCAACAACAAATTGGCAGTGAAAATGATGGAAGACAGAAAGCATTTATAACAGTAATTGCCTAATGCAGTTGTTTATTTTGTTCCTGCCATGCAGCATGAATTAGAGGGCTGGTTGCTGAGGGCTGTCAGTCAGGAAAGAGGATGGAAAGACAGCTCTCCCAGTTGGTGGCCTCTCACCTCTGGGAACAGGAGCTTGATCTGTCACAGGGCACTTCTCTGCCTCTTAGTATCTAGATTGGCATCTAGGCTTTGACAGGCAATCTTCGCGCAGGAGAAGCGTTGAATTAGGCAGACGAGAAGATGTAGGTCAGAGCTACAGTTGCCAGAGGGAACTTGTGTAGCTCAGAAATGGGCCAAGTCGGCGCATATGAGCACTAAAATTAATACTCCAGAAAACTCAAGGTGTTGGAAATAACCAAGTTATGCAGTAGATGGGATTTTAAACAGCCTCTTGGAGCTTGGGAACGTATGTAATTGGCATCATGAAAGAGAAACAAATCTGTACACCTTTTAAAAATGTACAAGCACTGTAGATCCCACCATAAGCTAGATTATTTTGTATTTTCATAGTCTTCCAGTTATTCTCCCTTTGCTAGTTCATGTTCAAAATTTTACCAGTGTATTTTCCTGAGGGCAGGATTTGTTCTCTCCCTGCTAGAAGTAAGAGAAAGAGGGGGGGGGAGGAAATACCCTTGGCAGGTTGCAAAGGCTGAATTTAAGAAGTCCTGAGCATTTTCTTTGTGAGAGAGTTTCTATGTCAAGCTCAGAGGATCTTTAAGCCCCCCATGCTTCTTGCCTTTCTGAGCTCCTGCCTTTCTGGCAGAACAGTCGTTCTTGAAAGAGAGTTAAAAAGCCTGTGTATTTTCATTTTAAAGGTGTAACTAGGGTTTGAATTTGGCTGCTTATCTCCCTTAGTCAGGCAGCTGACAGGCTGCTTGACCCTACTGCAGGCAGGACTGGAAAACCTCTGACTTCAAGAAAAAGCATCATGCGCATTCCAAGTACAGGCAAACTTGCGAAGACACTGCAGCCATCCTGCCACCATGGTGGCTACACTAACGTCTTCTCTACAGAAAGGTTAGATCACCTGTAAAGCCCACCTAGTGACAAATGGCATATTTCTTCAGAAACAGCACAATGCTGTCAGTGCTAATGCGGTCTCCATTTCCAAAAGCCAAGTGTCTTTGGAGCACTCTTTGGGCACCATAATCGAATTTGTTGGCATTACAAAGTGGCAAGTCCACCGTGCCAAGCAGAGACTCGCAGATTTTGAGATGGTCGTCGTATTTCCCCATCCCTTCTGCAAAGTTTTGTCTGACCATGTCTGACTGCTTCAGCTCCTTCTCAACTACAATCCATTGATCTGTTGGATAGAAGTGGAAAACGTTTCCAGAAATGAGCATGTCATCTGCTACTGTTTGCTGAAAGGCATCCCTCCGCTCTGAAGGGAATTACAGCTTCCATCTGCTCCCTAATACGAAAAACATGTATGGGCCCCTATGCAGCAGAGTCACTATGTTACCAAGCTGTGGAAACTCCTGGAGATTCGTGACTGTTGACATTTGATTCGAGGAAATCAGGCCGCCACTCTGCAATTACTTCACTAGGCCCACAAATAATCAGACGAAGGGTGGTCTGAGATTTGAAAAGCCAGGCTGTTGGGACTTTGAAAGACATCCAATTCTTCACATTCTCTTTCAGCTTTTTTTTAGATTAAGTGAAGCATGTGTTTGAAGTTAAAAAGTGTCGAGTTCCAGTGGGGAAATGTTTTTAATGTGTATTCAAACAGTACGCATGTTAGCCACGTGGACAAAATGCTCCACGTCCTTCATCTTGTACATACGATGCCTGTTGAATACTGAAGTGTGTGTCTGTACAGATGCAGGAAGGATGTTTAGTGAGCAGATCCCAACTGGTTCATCTGTGTGGGGTCAGACTTTCCTTGGTGAAGTGGAAATGTTCAGCATGTTGCTGTACAGCAGATGGAGGACTTTGTTGCACCTTCTGGGGAGAGCTTGCGCTGGGCCCGCAAGCTCTAAGGACCAATGGGTCTTAATTCAGTGCCACAGCAAAGCACTATTGAAGATACCCAGCATGGTGGAGTGTAGGCTGTTTCATGACAGCAGCTCTTTTGGGACAGTGATTCCCCGCAGACACATGGTGTCCATGACCCCATCTGCATGAAGAAACAACCCCTGAAGCAGGAGAGAGACCGAGACAAGAATTTTTGGCCAAGCATTGGCTTGGTGGCTGTGAGCAAGAGAACTGAAGGGAAGAATGCCAAGAGGCTCCTTCTTGCCATATGTTTCCTTCGTCTATGTGTCTCTGTCCCCATCCCTCACAATGGTCCCTCTCTGCCTTTGCCGAGTTATTCATGGTGTAAAGGGTTTTCTAGTGTCTGGGGCTTTAAGACAGGAGCTTCACAGCAAATAAAGGAATTAGTATAATGAGGAAAAGCCACTGTTTGGCCTAGTAACTGTACAATTAGTAATACTAAGAAGCGGATGAGGGCAGGCTTCTTGTTTGGCTGTAATCTTTTGGCATATCGTGTTTTAATTACAGGCCATGCTACCATCTGGAATATTAATCATCTCTTACTGTCACTCTTGATTATTTTGTCCAGAGAGAATGAAGTCCGCCTTCTTTTGTAGCTGTTTTATTTTTTTTTAAACTGGCTACATTATTTTGAAATACATTGTACTCATTAGGAGAAATTGTGCTTAAGTCAAGCGCCGGTAACCAGACTTAAGTGATCTGCTCTTAGTTTCATACATGAAAAGAAATGTTGACGTTCTTTTTAATTAAATTCAAAACTCATTCCTTTTCTTTAGCTTTACTTCATATTCTTTGCAGTTACTCACTTCATTACTCACAGACAGAACCAACCAGAAATAGATAATTTTTAGAAAATATGTCAATGAAGTGATTTCACTAGCAATCTGAGAAGGAAGAAAGATCGTAATTTTTGATTTTGTTAATTAAGCACTTGCTAAGAACTTGGTACCATGAGGGGGGATTGTGTAACTACAGAACAGTTATAAAGAGAAATTAAATCGGTTGAAATAAGACAAGACATTGAAAGTGAAACCTTGTCTCTGAAACCAAATTGAGTTTGCTTGTGGGTTCTCTGTTGCTGATGTTACAGTTATATTAATTTTTCCTGAACATTTAGCTGAAATTAATAATACTGCAGTATACTCTTGAGAACACTGGTACTAGAGTCTAGAATCAAACTGCTTATATCTATATATTAAATGTGTTTTCACTTTTACAGAACAAAAATCAGGACATCTCTGTGTGAATTTTTTTCCCCATGCTGACTTGGACAAATCCCTTTAAATCTCCGTGCCTTAATTTCCTGAAAGATCAGTGAATAATGCCTGCTGTTGGGAAGAGAAGAGACATTACCATTTGTTTTTAGATCTTTAACTGATTTTTTTCTCTAGGCAAAAAAATAATCCTTTTGTGTTCACATTATTCTGGATCTCGTTGGCGCTCACACAGATGGCAAAGTCTGCCACCTTGGACTGGCTCTGCAACTTGTTTTGCTGGCTTATGGCATTTGGTATTTTCTATTCTTCTCTTCTGCTCTCCATTCCATTCCATTCCATTCCATTCCATTCCATTCCATTCCATTCCATTCCATTCCATTCCACTCTATTTTTACTCATTATTATTAAGAAGGCTCCTTTCTCAAACACCAGTTGAGGAATTTGGCAGTGACACTGTCTTGGGAAGAACTGGAATAGCCAGTGAGAACCATGAGCAGTACTGAATAGAGAGGCACACAGGCCTTGCCAAGTTGGAAAAATGAGCAGAAAATAACAAAGTGAGATTTGACTTGTTAAAACACAAGTTTAAGCTCTAGGGAAAAACATGAAACATGTTTTTGATGTTTTGAAGTGCAACACAGTTGCACTAAAGGACCATGTGGGAAGGCGGGCAGTACTTCACTGGCTGGCTTCAAAGTAGTTTTAAAACATAAGGCATTATGGAGAGACTTCAGGTTTCTGGAAAGGAGACAGTAATACCTGTATCCATGAGACTTGTTCTGTAACTGGAGTTTTGGGTTTGGTTCTGATCTGTCAGTTGCCAGAAATATAGAGGTAATTTGGCTACAGTTCAGTAAAGGGCAGCAAAGACGGAGCTGGAAGATTATTAGACTGTTGGTTGTGCTTTGCAAGAATTAAACCTGGCTTGCTTGGCAGTGCCACAGCCAAGAAGGAGATGCAATAGTCTGTGCCTGTAGAACATGTATAGGCCAAGACAGAAGAATTACAGTAGTAACCAGCAACTCTTCAAAGGGAAAAACATCCTGATTTTTCCTGTGCTTTGCAATAATTTCCAAAAGGAATGGTGAAGATAGGATTGTTGGAGCAGTTCACATCAAACTGAAGGAAATCAGGGTGTGCAGAGCCTCTTAGGCCAGTACGGTCTCTGGTTTACTGAAAATACTAGAGCAGCTCCAGGCTCAATAGACAAAACCCTGCGTGAGCACACACACGTGAGTCACAGCTTGACCCATTTTCTCTGCTATTTATGGCAAAACAGCCTGCCACACCTGCCATAGCCCGCGTGCTATTTATGGCCGTATTTTGGATAGCAGTGGCATCTGTGTATACGTGACTACGTTTCCGTGTGAAATCTGGGCGATGGGCAGGAGCCAGCTGCCGTCACTCCAGCAGATGAGCAGAGCCATGGTCGCAGCAGCAGCGATGAGACCTGCCGGCTCGCCTGCCACAGGTGCGGACCACCCTGGGCAAGCGTTTGGCTGCAGCGAGGCCATGTGCCCTGGCAGTGTCCCCATGTCTGGGGGGAAGGAGGCAGTGGGGTGGGCTGCACAGGGGGCAGCGAGGTGCCTCTCTCCTCCCCGACCCATGTTGCAGATGCTGGAGGTTGGGCCAGGAGGGCGCACCCCACAGTCCCCTTTTGGGTTTTGCTTTGGGGCATGGAGCCATGCTGGGCACAGCAGTTCACCCTCCAGGTGAAACCAAGCCAGAAGATGTGTCCCAAGAGGGTGCCCCGTGCGTTGCTGCTAGCAGGCGTGGGGGCAGGTTAGAGACGGGTGGGGTGGGGGTTGGGGAAAACACCCCCAAACTGCAGGTCCTGTGGACATGAGGTCCTCAGCGATGTTTTGCTCTGCAGACCAGCTCACATTGCCCTGCACCACTTGCTAACACAGACCCCAAGAGGAAACTCTTCGTAGGCCCATGCACCCTACATGGGTGATGACAGTTGCCTTATCTAGAAATGATGTGGTAACAAGCACCTGTTCATTCCCTGGCCTCTGGGCCAGGGCTGCAAGTCATACTGCAACAGGATTTTTGCTGAAGTAGCAATGTGTTTTGGTGAGAGCTAATGGCATTTCAGGAGCTCCACAAGGCAGCTGAAGCAGGTCATGAGGATGGCCAGTCACTGCTGACTTTGCATTTTAAATGGTGATATAGAATAAAAGCTTGATAGCACGTTGTGATTAGCCAAGGCATCCAGCCTTCCTTGCCTCCTTTTACTCCAGGCAGGCAACCCAGATAATGTCACACCAGAACAACAGGAAGACTATAAATACTCAAAACTTTTTTTCTACTTATTTGTGTATCTGTCAAGTTATCACAATGCAAACACAGACAGCACTGATGGGCAAAGAACTAACAGAGAGAAGACAGAAAACCGGGTGTCCATATTATTTCAGATAATATGGGAGCAACTTTTGCACTGGTAAGAACGTTGTCTGGAGCCTTAGGCTTTCATTTCAGCATGCTTGATGTATATAACTCATAATAACAGGTGGGATCACACCAGTGATTTCTGGGGCCAGGAGTAAATTTGGGATTAAAATGAGATAAGTATACTTGGTCGAGGCAGTTGAGAATTCTGCCCATCTCTCTTTGCAGCACAGACATCATTCCCTATCTTGTGACCTTTGCAGCAAGCCATCCATAAATCCTTGGAAAGGGGTGCTGTGTCCAGCAGGAGAGAGGAACCCGCCTTTCCCTCTATTAGTAGCAGACCCTGTGATTGCTCCATGTCTCCCTTTGGAGCAGGGCTTGGTTTTGGTGGGGTGGTTCTCTTTTTTTTTTCTTTCTGGAAGCTGAGCTGGCAGCTTCTTTTGGATTATGTTTATAGTACCCTAGCGTGCTATAGCTGATGAAATATAAATGACGGAGTTGATTCTGAGCACTGTAAAATAAGTCTGGTGCTGGAAGTGCAAAGGCGAGTGTGCTTTTGCTCAGTGAAGTATTTGTTGCTTTTCCAAAGGGGTCATTATTTCAATTTTCATGTGAGTTTTCATCACTTAATGGAACATATTATTTTGCACATTTGCACGGCTTTTGAGGTAAGTGGTGGAACATAATACTGAAATAGTGCTGCTGCTTAATCCTTCCCGTGAACAGCACTGCCAACTTTGTTCAGTCAGACTACGGACACACACAAGACAAAGGTCAAACGCCACCAACAAAATGGGGAAATCCAAACGCAAATACAGGTCCTCACAGCTTCAGAAATTGTTAGCTTCCTTCCTGGGCCTCATGCTGCTCCGTGTCTAGGTCTCTTGGAGGCTCACGTTTGTTCGGACTTAGATTGTCCAGGGCTGGCTTCCTTGGCACATCTGGATGCGGGTCTCCCCCTTGCAGCTGTCCCACGGCTGAAGAAGGGGAGAGTCATCCTTCCATACCATAGAGATCCTACCATGCTCAGAGGTTAGCAAGCTTAAGGGAAAATCATATTTTTTTCCAAGACAAACTATAATCAAAACATTTCTCCTCGCATCCAGTTCCAGCAGCTCAGCTTGGACTTCAGTATAGGGATGGACCATATTTTAAGGATTTACCAGTTTCTGCCAAGCCCAGCATGGGTTAATTCCCTTTGCTGCTGACTGGAAAGCCCAAGTCAATCTCTTCCCGAGACACAAGCTATATTTAGTCGGGAAATGATAAATAATGCTATTTGAAGTACATTCTGCTTCTTCCTCTTTCCTCCCCCAACCCTTCTTCCTCCAAAATAACTACGAGGTATAAATAATTTGTACATTTAACCTGAATATTCCTTGCCTACTTAGGTGTGCTCACTTTCTGTCCCTACACAAAAAGTCACTAAGTGGGTTGAAAGTTGTTATTTTATTGATGTATGGTATAAATAAGTCACACTACATAAGATGATTTGCAGTTAACATGTGCACGCGTGATTCTCTGTCCTCTGCTTTCTTATCTGACGTGCCTTTATCGCTTGAACTATTCACCTTAAGAAGTGAATTCACTGTTTGATATTTGAAGGGAAATGTTTCCACCACTTGCAGAAAAAAAACATTAGCTGCTATTGAGTGCCTGCAGTTTCTTACTTTGGCTTTGTACTTGTCGAAATGTCTGCATTTTTTTTGGTCCAAAAAAATAGATTGCTGCCTTTCTGGTAAAGCAGGATTTTTTGTTTGGTTAAACATTAGGTAATAATGACATAAGAGGTTTTAAATTTATTTCTCATCCACAGAGATCTTTGAACAAAGCAAAACGTCTTCGATAGCAAGGAATTTTTTCTATGGAAAAGAAATATCTTCCCTTTAGTGTGCCTCCAAAGTGATGGTATCGATTTGGAAACCATAAGAAAATCTTTATACCTTTCAAAAAACAGCTTTTGCTGAAGGAAGTTTTCAACAAGCTCCCATAGGTGCAAACATCTAGCTCACCATCACTTGAGAAATCCAGATAAAACCTTGGATTTATGATCTATGAAAATCTTTTAGGCCAGGTGTTTTTGATGGAAATCACAGGAGGCAGATCGTATGAGTTATTCAATAACCTTGGGCTGCAGGATGTTTGCATCAGAGCGGCATAAGGAGGTTGTAAATCAAAGGAGAGCTGGGCTCTGTGTCAGCAGCACATTAGCTGCTGAGGCCGTGTTTGCTGGGAGCCCTCACGCAAGGGCCAGAGCTCCTGCGTGTAGCAGGGAATCTCTTTGGTAAGCGGTGTTTGGCATGTAGAATCAAGGTTTGTCATGTAGAATCAAGGTTAGTCGCATAAGAGGGGAAAAAACGGACAAGTCATCAGTTTTCAGTTTCAATTTTTCTGCAAGAGTTGCCTTGCAATTTTATTTATTTATTTATTCATTGTGAGGAGAAGACCAAAAATAGTTAAAAGATTCTGTACATCTAGACAGGCAGTGCCTGGCCACTCGTTCTGAGTATTGAATGTATCTGCTTGAATCCATCTTTCGGACAGTGAAATGTATTTGGGAGGAGGAATGGTGCTAGTGGTGTGGGAATAAACACTTCCCTACCTGGAGCCTAAACTGAGGACTTGGGGATTTGAGAGCATTCCTAACAGAGATCTCTGCCAGGAAACAAGGAGAAAGAGGAAAATACTCCAGCTAATTTCCAAGGCAGGGGTACATAGCAGCTCCCTAAAAGTGAGTTATCTGGTCTGGAATTCTCCAGGCTCACTCCAGAGGCAAGGCAGAGCAGCAGACACTTGCAGGTGGGCATTCATCCCACCATGATGGAGACATCCAAGGTCTTGGGAGTTGCTCTCTGAAAGTTCTTGTCTCTCTCCATTGACTCAGAGGAGTCTGGACAACTGGATTAGGGTAGGTGCTTCACATTCAGACAACGGGTGTTAGATGAGCTGAACTTCACCCTATTGGGCAGGTTTTCAATGGGGTTCAGTCCCACACAGATATAGCTACTTTTTGGGAGTTTTCAGAAGTGCTGTAATGTGTCACCTAAGCACCAATGAAACTGTGGTAGCTGAAAATCTGTCCTTCCTTTGAGATTAATTTATCTATATGGATATGTATATATTCATGTTCTGTGAAGCATCTGTGAGGACCTCCAGTCCCTTTGAAAATCTGCTTCTGTTAAAATTTTGCTAGTATCGAGTTATGTATGACATGTTACCTTCTACAGCACCTTTTACCCACCATGGTCCACTGCCTAAACATCCACATCTGAAAGACCATCAAGGCAGGAGTAGCAGTGTAGTTGTTTAATGAGGGTACCGGGGCTCATTGGAAACACCACGTTCAGGAACTTCAGCATAGTTTTTCCAATGAAAATTAGAAGGGCATCTTCATCTAAGGCAGTTTGGTTTGAAGAAAAAGGCCAGCAGTCATTTTGTGGGGTGTATCTTCAAGGTCTTTAATGACCACTACTGGTTGGGACACCAGCATTTACAGAACAGCAGTTCATCCCTCCACTGAAGAAAGACCGGATCCAGGATCATTGATTTAAAATTCAATGTCCCTGTCACAACCAGTAACTTAAATCACAGAATCACAGAATGTTAGGGATTGGAAGGGACCAATCCCCCTGCCCGAGCAGGAACACTTAGATGAGGCTACACAGGAAGGTGTCCAGGCAGGTTTTGAATGTCTCCAGAGTAGGAGACTCTAGGTATCTGAGCATGTAGTGGCAAGCACAGAAATATATTCTCCTCCGTAGCCAAGTCCGAGAAGGACCTGAACACCCATAACTCCCATTGTAGAAAATGGAAGCTAAGAGGATTAACAACACATAACATATGCTCAATATTTAGGGCAATTTCCAAAGTCAGTAGGGCTATTGTGGACTGATGGCCATGTATGTATGTGTATGTATGTATGTATGTATTAATATGTAGGTAATCAGTGATCCTAGATGTAAACACATGTGCATTTGAGTATAGTAAATATTTGTAAATTCCTAATTCAGTAAAAAATTACTTCTGTAGGGCTAGCTGTGATCAGCGTGTCTAGCAACATCTGATCACAGTACCCTCCCCTTGCAAGTAAAAAAATCACCATTTTCACTCTTTTCAAACTAATTTGCCCTCTTTATTGGCACTTTCTCTTGGATTTTCACATGCTATTAAAGAAAAAAAAACAACAACCAAACATGTCCTCTGCCTCTGCAGTTTCCTCCCCTTATCCTCTCTTACTTCTAGTAGCCAGAACAGCACCTTTTTACTGCATACAGGTACTGACGGTTAGCAGGAGGGTTTCAGCTTTGCATTGCAGATTACACAGCTGCATAATCTCCCAGCTAAGCAGTGATATGCAATCAGCTGGAGGAAAGCTGGGAGTTTGGTATTTCTTACCTGTTTTTCAAATCTCTTTCATGACTCTGAAGGGACATGAAAAAGGGTGTTAAAATAAAAAGAAAGCATTTTATTCTTTTTTTTTTTTTTTCCTGATGCTGCTGAGATTGCCAGTAAGTATTACCTGAGCAGCAACTAGCAAGTTTCTTCAGGAGTGTGTTGATGGAGCAAGTAAGTAGCGGTAGCTCTGAATAAATCATTTATGTGTGCACTGCAGTCTGTGCTTCGGGGATTGGCATTAACGGTGGCGCACTTTCAGACAAACAGAGGAAAAGGCTTTCACCCAACTTTTTACTCAAACCTCAGAGGAATAAAACAGGTCAGCGGTGAATATTAAATTAACTTCTGGCCATCTTCCAAAGTGATCTGGCCTAGTTAGGAAACATCAAGAAGGAAGAAAGCTTTGCTTCTTCACATCTTGATTTCTCCAGGGAGGGGAGAGAAGGAGATCTGTGCGTGGTATTACAAAGGCAACCTGATTTTATAAGTCAACAGTTCTTCATACGTACACAAAGACAGCCCCATGCAAATCTGCACAACACCTGCAAGCACTGTTCTTGCAATGCTGCAGCAATATTTAATCCACCTGCGTTTTTTAATGCTAACTTGTGTATTCTGATAAATATGGCTAGATCAACAGGGTATATACTCATCTTTGCAAAACCATCAGTACAGCCTTATCAGGTGGGCCATAATGTGACTTTGCTGCCCTTGCCTCCCCGGTGCATGTGATAGGATTGGTACCTCCCTGGAGAGCACACATCTCCTTATCTCAACCACGTGAAAGCCTAGCCAGGCTGACTCCAGTCGAAACTACTTAGCAGCCACAGAGATACTGCATGGAAACACTGCCCTCCATTTTCTGCATTTTGCATGTTTCTCCAAAACACATAATTTTTTTCTAGAAATTATACCTTTTTAGGATAAGCCTAGGTATTGAAGGATAAAGAAACAGTGTGGTTAAACCATCAGTACCCATTGGCCATCCCTTGGAGAAAATGAAGATCTATATCATCTGTTCATAGGGAAAAAGCTACAAGAGAGAGAGTGGGAGATGGGTGAGCCCTTTGCTTAACTTGCCCTTTGCTAAATTTGTAGACAGTCATCCCATTCAGAGGTGTAGGTAGTGAGAGATATAAACAAAACATTGGGACCACTGGAGAGCCTGGTACCTCCCCATCATCTCCCGGGTGTGCCAGGACAGTTTCACACTGGTCCTCCCATGGGACCTGGCTCAGTAGCCTGAAGAGAACTAATGTTCATTACCCCAATTAGATCTTCTTCAGGGAGCAGGGCTACCGGGATGAAGTGCTAATGGATCCACACAGCCGTCTTTCGCCACCACGTGTGTTCCCTTCACAGGTCTTGGGCTTATTTTAAGGGGAAGCGAGTCCCCAGCAAGGCAAGGCGAGGCAGGTGGCAGTGGAGTGGAAAAAACAGGGTATCATGGACCTCCCCTTGGCACATGCTGCCCATAGTCACCTCTTCAGCCTCTTGCCCTGCATGCTTCTTGTGCTTCGAATGCCTTGTCAGATGGCTGTGGTCAATGCCACGGGCATGGGCTGAAAAGCTCGCATGCAAAATAGAGAAAACACTTCAAGGATGCAGCTTCCTCATGCTTCTCAGGTCAAAAATGGGATTAAAAGGTTTTAATAGAGTTGGTCAGAAAATGTTGTGAGTGGGTTTGTTTTTTAAGGTTTTTTTGTCTTCTTGTGGAAGTTTTCAACACAAATGTAGAAGCCACAAAGCAAATATTTTCTGACGCACACCTCCAGCTGAAATTCCAAAATGCTGCTGCGGGGCCATGTTGGAACTGTATTGCTGCACATCTGCAGAGCAGACCTTCTGGCCAAGGTGCTTGCTGAGGGTATTTCCCTTACTCCCCTTCATTAGCCAGATCCCCAGGGCAGTGTTCCCGGGGGTCAGCATGGGAGGTGCATCTCGGCCTAGGAGCCAGCCCCAGGGGATAGAGGTGGCATGGGGTGGCCACCCTGACCTCCTACTGCAGGCCACCGCCACGTTTCCACCTTGGTACTCTCCAGGTGTTGGAGCTTTCCAGTCTGAGGGAACTTTCTGATGGGAGAAAAAAGTTTTACCCAACCTGTCTTACTGAGTCAAACACATTATTTTCTCTTGGATGGCAATTATGACAGATTTCTTAAATTTTAATTAACCCTCAATAATGTCACAAGCGCAAAGCTTGGCAGCACCCTGCGAAAGTTTCCCCAAGCAGGGAATGGAGTTGCCAAAGCACCTGGCTCTCCCTCTGGAGCCCACCAGGGGCTCCTTCTTCTCACCCCTTCGCCCCCACTGGGAACTGGCTGGGCACTGATGGCCATGGCAAACCCAGCCATCTCCAAGGCTTTAGGGCTGTTTGCAACCTCAACCAGGTTTAAGCGATGGGTTTCCTCCCTGAGGTTGAGGGGTGAGCTGCTGAGCCACCAAACCCTCAGTTATTTTCCACATCTGGTTTGATTCTCTGCAGATAAACAGCAGCCTTGCCATTAACAACAAAAACTTAATTCACTGAAGTTTGTTCAAGCACTGAGAGCAAATATTTTTCCTGTGCAGCTTGGGGTCA
This sequence comes from Nesoenas mayeri, assembly GCF_963082525.1. NCBI lineage: Eukaryota > Metazoa > Chordata > Aves > Columbiformes > Columbidae > Nesoenas > Nesoenas mayeri. The sequence continues at coordinate 106,356,230 of NC_137541.1, forward strand.
TTTTAAGGGAAAAACAGGGCTGGAGGTATATCGCCCCTTTAAAAATTATTATGACTTCCTAGAGAAAATAAAATGTAAAGCACCTCTTCCTTCCATTTCTGAGGTTATTGTTACGGAAAAATTGCTGGCTTGGAAAGGAAACATTGCTTTGTGCTTGACTTGGGATCAGAGCAGAGGATTTGAATAAATGTATGGATTAATTTACTTTTTTTTTTTAATAAAAACATTCATTTGTAAGTCATACCTCAATAAAACCTTGTAGAAATGTTTGGTCTGCTTTGCTGTCATCCACTCCCTCTCGGTGTCGGAGCTTACACACAAAGGGAGGGGATGGAGCAGCAGGCGAGTACCGCAATTATAAGTATTTTAGGAAATGTCCGTGTCTGTATAAGCTGCTGATTTCCCTCACTGCTGCTTGGGAGGCTGAAGCCCCTATGTAGGTCACGTTCTCCAAGGCTGCTGCCTCCCTTACAGCCAGACCTGCTGTTGACTTGGGCTGTCTTAATGCATCAAAGAGCCTCTGCTATGCTTCAGCTCCCCTCCTGAACTCGAGCTGCACTGCTCAGCTCTTCTTGTAATCGCTGGGGTGGGTAGCTTGACCAGGGGAACTCAAGCATTAATCACAGCCTTCCTGGTTCTGCAGATGGAGAAAAAAAATTCTTGTTTTATCATTGCCGTTGTTATTTTTAAATCTTTGAAATCTTTCCCTAAATCTCTTTTCCCGCCTTTTCTCTTTTTTTCGGTTTCTGTGTGTCACAACTCAGTTACTACCATCAACGATCAGATGCGGTGATACAGAAGAGGCAGTTAGGACTTTTTTTTAATTAAAAAAGACTTTTAAGAGAACAAATGGAGAGCCACAGAAAATGAAAATAGGAATACTACTGGAGAATATTTCTCTCTGCTACACGCTGATAATAACAGTGGAGGTGCCATGACATGATGTAGCAGCCTATTGAACAGCCAGTGGGCTTGGGGTAGGGACTGCTCCTTAGCTGAAAATCACTTTTTCCTCCTTGCTGTTCTGCACAGCGTCACTACCAGATGTGGAGATCAGAAACTAAGAGGATGGAAGCACTCAGCTGACAATTTTCAGGAAACCTAAGGAAGTATTGCACAAAGGTGCTGGTCATTTGTCCCTCTTTGCTGCAGTTTCTGTGTCCAGCACCGCAATGCCAAGCCTTGTGAGCAGTGTGTGGTGGGGTCAGCTTCTGCTGGCCTTCACCCAGCCAGGAGAGTGGCACGTGTCTCTGTAACTGGGAACTGCCTGATGTGCAGAGTTGTAGCCGGCTGGGCTCAGGCAGAAGGAGATGCTGAGTGCATGCTGGTGAGAAATGGCTGGCTTTAATCACACCTGTGGGTTTCTTTCTTTCCTTTTTCTTTCTACCAGTCATGATTTTTCTCCTTTGCCAGCCCAGTTATTTCTTAAACACTCCCACCTCTCCCAACCATGACAGGAACATTTCCCAATGTCTTTGCTGTTAAGCCAGAGCAGGAGCCAAGTAAGAAATACAGGGCAAGAAAGAATTAACCCCCTACGGATGGCCAGCAGGAGCAGGGGGATTACTGCTCACCACTGTCATTTCCCACCTTGTTGCGCCTTGGGGAGATTAGGACGACAGAGTCCCAGGGCTGGACCATCTGTGTGCCTGGATGGGGAGTGGGGAGACTGCACAGAGTGGGTTCCCCACGCCCCTTTCTCCCCCAGTGTGAGCACCACAGTGTCCCATTGTGGCTGGGACCTAGTGGGTGCCATGGAGGACAGAGAAGCCCCTTGGGCATCAGACTGCAGAACGTGCAGCCACAGCCCTGAGCTCCTGTGGGCTGAAGAGTGCAGGTCAAGTCCTTTTTCTGCCTGGGTTTCCTCACAGGCACGGCTGGCGGAGGCAGGATGTTTTCCCCAAACTCCTGCTGAGCAGAGCTTGCTTTCCTGCACAGTCACACCTCATTTTAAGGATGCCTCCTCCTTTTTTTCCTTTTTTCCATTTCCAGAGCCAAAGAATGCAGTAAAACTTTCAGTAACAGGTACTTCTTATCAAACCCGATTTACAGAGTGCTCAGACTTTTCAGTGTTTGTCCTTGCTTTCTCCAAGTTGGCAAGCCTCCCTGAGTATTTAATTTTTATGATTTTATTTTTTGTTTGCACATGGTCGAGAGGCTTATCTGAGTGGGGGATTCATGCAATACCCAGAGACCCTCCCCTGCCAGCGGGTGGGTGGGGGGGCGAGAGCAGGGAGCTGGGTAGCGGTCAGCTTTTGGCTGACTTGGAGCCTCCTCCCAGGGCTGGTGTTAAAGGGGTGGATGTTAGTTGTTTGTCAAACACCACTAACCTCCTACAGATAGCTTCATGGGACAGTGGAGAAAGATGGGACTGGTTTTTGTGAAACAACCTTATCTGAAATGCAGCCAGCCTTCAAAGCCAGCTGATACACTTTTATTTATTTTTTCTCCTCTCCTTGCAAAGCATCTGTGGGAGCAGGGTGGGGGTCTCTGTTATTTTTTTTAAATGACGGCACTGATATCACCTAATTGGTTTGGTGATAAAATCTGTAGAAGATTGTTGTAAACCCTGATTTGTTCGGTTCTGCTACCATGGATAAATAGCTCTATTTGTCTGCTCCTTGCAGAAAAAAAATGCAGACTGGGCAAGATTTTTTTTGTTGTCAAATGAAACACCAAGTTAAATAAATAAATGAATAAGACCCTGGGCAAAATTCAGTCAAACAGGGTTTTTTTTGCATCAGAGGCATGATCAGTTTAATGAGAGAAATCCAGCTAAATGCTCAGAGGGAGGGAAATGGTAGGAGGGAGGGCTAGAGAGGGAGTAGCAGGATGAGGCTTGATGTGTTTAGCTGGGCAGTTAGCTCTTTCAGCACTTTCCTCCACAACTTGAAAGGTCAGTTGGATAAGGTTTGGTTTTGTTGTTAAACCTCGTTAGTGTCAAACCTATCGATGCCTGGTAAAGATTAGGCTAATGTGTAAGCCTTTGGGGGCTCTGTGTGTGCATGCACGCACGTGCGACTATATTACTAGCAAATGCTGACGGGCTAAAGGGGAGGTCAATAGCATATCACTTAACTCTGGGGCCAGGGTTGATCATCTTAAAACACTGTCAAGGGATGAACGGCACCCGGTGACAAAAATGTCAGGCATCCAAGTGTTAATGACTTAAACACACACACCCCTTTTGATAGTCCCCCTGGAAATAATGCACGAGCCTTCTGCTGTATCCAGCACAGCTCTTTTCTTCGGCCTGGTGCTATTGCTATATAGTGACACCTCCCAGTGGCACTCTGCAACATTTCACTGAAGTCCAGACAGAACTGCTCCTCAACAGGTTTGTGAAACCAAGTCTTTTATTTGTGCAAATTAAGCTTTATGAAATGCAATCTAGCTTTGTGGGTACATTATTTACAGAAATCATTCAATTCCTCCCTCTCCTGAACATGTGGGCCCCCTATTAATTAGCAATTAAAGGCAAATAAGTGCTTTCTAATTATGTCTTCAACAATTTGACACTATGGTACAAGTTCCCCAAACATAATCACTTCTTATGTCTCAAGAAAGCAATGACCTGTTCCAGATGTTGCTGCTCTTGTTAATGAGTTTGTGTTGTGAGAGCTGTAACTGTGTGCAACACCTGCTAGCAATGTCCAGGGCCTCCACAGACCTGGAACATACAACTTAAACATGTCTCACTCTCTTAAATCAGGAAAAAACAAGATGGGGGGATTCAGATGCATTTTCATTACTCTGCCATCAGCAGAGCTACCTTCCCCCATTTCTGTGTTCAGTGGTCTCCATTTACCTCAGCTAAAAAATTTCCACTTTCGATGGTTTTCCCTGAGTTATAGGTAACACCACTCACCATGTGGATGAGTATTTGTATAGTAGTGGACACACTGGAGCATCTCTGTAGATTTTATTTGCTAAGTCCTTGCAAGCCAGTTGTGGCTGCACCTTTAACCAGAAACAGTCTGTGAAGCCACTTTTGTTTTGTATAATAGGGACTTTCATAGTTCAACTGAGCTCAATTCTAAGTCTTTGTGTATGTCAAAAATATGTTCTCAGCTAAATAAACATGTAATCATAAAACAATTCCGTGAAAGGGTTGCAGACTCTAGGACAGACAGACTGGGCTATTTTTCTTTAGCAGCTCATTTTGGGTTCAGCAGGAATCAGGTAGGTTCTGTCCTCCTGGGGAAGTGGAGCTGATGTATAGTGAACACAGCCACACTCTGATGAGAGGTACTCTGGAGGAGCTGCCTGTGTGGACTCTCTTCCAGAACACATAGGGATTTTAGAAATGATTAACATTGTGCTTCTTGGATAAATCTACTTCTGTTATAGAATAGAGTCCTCATGAGGAAACTACACAAAATGGCCAGAGAGAAATACCATGTGCACATCAAATTCCCTATGTTAAAAAAGACCTTTGAAATCAGTTCTCTCCAGACCAAGCAAGAACTGCATCTCAGTTTAACATGAAGGGTTTGTACCATGACTATCTACCATTTAATAATGCATCTTTATGTTAATAGGTGCTATTTGATCTGTGGACTAGCCCTTAATCATAACAAGAGATGCCAGTAGTTGAGCTGAAGTCGTCCCCTGGAAAAAATGGTGGGATCAGTTTGGAGTAAGATAAGATTATAAAAGAGCTATCAGAATTTGATCAATGAAATTAGGAAAAATGATAGGCAAAATATGAAACATGAGGCTGTGAGGTCCTCTGTCTGGCTCAAGCCAGCGAGTGCAAAGAAATTCAGACTTGCTGTCAGCTAAAGCTCCAGCACAGCCCTTTGACATGACTATGTAATGCAGCAAATCTGTTTCTCGTCATCTGACGCTCCGCTGAGACCTCTTACTATGCTTAGCTGAGAGCTTTGAATGTCCTTGCTTTTGTTGGCCTCTTATGAAGTCCCTCAAAAACACAGTTGATGTGATATTTTACTTTGCTGTTGCCAGCTATCCTGGTTGGTTTTGGATAGTACAGACCTAGTAGCAGCTGGTGTAATGCTGGATTTTGTATTAATTCAGTCACGGTAGCAGAGCAGCGGTTGTGCTACCTGTGCAACCCCTGGCCTGGTATGGGCAGGGTGAAGGGAGGACCAATTTGCTCTGCTGGTGTCTGAGGGAAAGGGCAGCGTGGACGAAGGTGTCCACTTTGTAGCCACCCTTGTGGAACAGGAGGCCCAGCTGTGATCCTCCTACTCACTGGGGCTTTGAGGCAGTTTCTTCACCCCCTAGACAGTGGCCTCTGGAGCTTTTCTGATGCTGGGTGCACAGCAGGATGCCAGGTGCCTGTCCTGGTCTGGTGGCTCAGGGCACCTCAGCCAGCGAGTGCTAGAGATCCTCACAGCTTTGTTCCCAGCAGATCTGTGCTCACTTTCATAAATGACCAGTAAATGAGGGACAGAGTCATCCTATCCCCTATTGAAATCCTTGTGTCTGGCCTTTGGATGTCTTTTACAGCCTGTAGTTTGAGAGAGCTTCCACTCTGCAGAGATGCAGGGGTTGGCATGAACCTGAAGGTGACATGTGGGCAGTAGCAGTGTCAGACCTGGGAGGAGGTGGCGGTGGATAGAAATCCTGAGTCCTTGTGTCTATGTTCTTTACTCCTGCAAAGCTATCAGAAAATGATATGCTGCCCATATTCACCTCATGATAAGGCAGAAGCACAGAAACAGAAGGCTGTGCAGGAGTCTCCCAGGTTTTGGGCTGGACTTTGAAACCCAGTTGCAATTTCTCAGCAGCACAAGTGAAGTCTGAATGTCAGACCTTGATAGGATGGAGGAAACAAATGTTTTTGCAAACTGGGAGAAAGGAGGATTCCATGGAAATGCTTCATTCCCTTTCTTATGTCATTGCACCCACAAGTACTCAGGAGGAAACTGTGATTTAGGTTTTGAGCGCACAGTAAATCATGGTGAGAGCCAACGCCCTGTCTGCACTATATGCATCAGGAATGGCCTCTGGCCATCAACAACTGCAACTGCCAAAGTTTTCTGCCTCTGAAAGACTCACTGACAGTTCTGAATTTTGAAATGCGATTGTGCTGTAAGCCTGCTCAGAGCTTATGCTCTCATAGCTGTAGGAGGTGACAGCAGGCCACCCTGGCCACCGGCAGCAGCAAGGGCCCTGCCGTTCAGCCTGTGATGGCTGGCGGGGCAGCGGCACCCGTTCATGCCTTGCTGGGCTTGGTGTTTTGGGAGGGGGGATATGTGCTCAACACTCCAAAGACATCAAGGGACGGACACGTCAGCTTCTCTGAGTGTGCTGGGGAGTTTGTAGCTTTCTCCATCACGAGGGATTAACTGCAATGGACTAGATAAATTGGCCCATGAACCTCTCCAAAGGTGCTGGGAGACCAAATGGACTCAAGCCCCAGCATGATCTGTGGGCAAACCCTGTGAGCAGCACTGTCTTTGGGGGAGAGGGGTCCTGCTGCCTGCAGTCCCTGGCTTTGGGCTGTGGGGTGTAGGGTGTTCCCAACCCTGCCAGCTCCTGCCTGGTGGGATGGGTACCCTGGGCCAGGGAGAGCAGAGCCTGACTGGAGCCTGCTTCAGGCACTGCTCTTGTCAAGTGACACAATTGCAGCGGTGAGGAGTATGAAACTGTGCTTCACACAGCACAGGTCCTGGGGCATGAGGGTAATAGAGTAAATGAGGCAGTTGGGAACTGGTAACCAAAAGGGAAGGTAACAGGGTGGGTTATCTCCTGTTAAGAGGATTGGGAATGGGGTTTCTCTGGCTGCTCTGCAGTCTGTAATCAAGATGCAATCACTTACTGGAATAATAGCTGTTGTGATGGTTGTTGGCATTAGCATGTTAAATATGGCACCAGCTGTTCCAAAAACATACCATTGGAAGAAAAGCAACTTTAAAGGTGTCCTGTCAAGGTATGAAGGCTGTGGCGGGGCAGACTTAAAGCAGGCTTCACATCTAAGGCTTATCTCAGCAAATACACAACCAGCAGGAGCTGTTCAAATTATATGGCCAAGGCTGCTGCTAGTCTTTCAAAATCAGCAGTGAGGGCATAAACCTACTTCTGGGCAGCTGGCTCTCAGTGTGCTGTGATAACTGGATCATATTAAAGGGTTTGTGGTTATCAGTTCCCAGTTGTTCTCACAGCATCACAGGATGACCAGATCCTGGCACAGGGCTTGTAGGGAACAGCTGTGTGAGCACCCGCCTCCTTGTCCCCATAGCAGCAAAAAGGCCAATATTAAAATGGGGCCTCGCACTGAGCTTGGCCAGTATCTCCATGTAGTGACTGGTCAACCTACGACATAATATGTATCGGGAGACTGTGATGTCACAGTTGATTAGCAAATGCTGCAGAATATCACACATCACGATGCAGTCTCCATACAGGGTTTTATAGCTCATGCCTCTCACTCCTAATAAAGCCTAATGCATGACTGCAGTGACAAATACAACAAATGAACTGCTACATTGCTTGAGGTGATAGCAGCTTTCCTGGCCAATAAAGGGACCTGTGGCATAGAGCCCAAAAGCCAAGTGTGAGTGGACTAGATGGCATGAAGTGCCTGGCCCCATCTTAGTAGTAGTAGACCATAAGCAGCTTTAAACTCTTCACTTTGAGCAAAAAACAGTCTGCTGTGGGCAGGAAGGAATGAAAATATGCTTTTTCAGTGAAAAAGTTGGCCAAAAGATTAATATTCTAATGCAACATATAGGTCATTATTATAGCTTGTCATTGATGATACGGGACACCAGGGTTCAGGAGAGGTGGGTAATGGGTGTGTTAGCTTAGAAGCTGCGAGGCTTGGAAAACTGCATGAGCTATCTCTAGCAGACACTCAGAAAGTGGATGGATGTATTGGATGCAGTACAGGTGTCTAAAGCCTGCCTGGCCTCCGGCTGCTGCCCCAGGGTCCTATTTTGTATCAACCAGCCCCACACAGATGTGTTGGATACCCTAGGGCATCTCAAATGGTACTGGACACCTTTGTTTAAGCAACTGAATCCCACGCTGAGTGGTTTGCTGAAGATCATATGTAAAGCCTTTGTGATAGCTGGGACCGAAGCCCAGACCTCTTCACATGCTATCCAGCATTTTGATGACTGGAATGTGCCCTCTCTCAGGAATGAACATATCCATATGGTGGCTTTGGTTGGATTTCTTTTTGCTTTTCACATTTTGGAACAATTTAACTAGCCAAGGGTCATTAAAGGAAGTTTTGCAGTGGATGGCAAATGTTTCTCCTCAGTGTATGTCATGTACAGGAAGGGGATGAAAGTCCTTTCACCTAACCTTATTATACTTTTTGTATTTTTATTTCAGCCTTCAATGTTATCATGTCTTCTGTGCTGGGTTTTGGAGGGAAATGCACATGCTCTTTTAGTATCCCTGTGCCAAGTCTCACCCTAACTGTGCGGTTGCCTTAGGTTATTTGTTCTGCTATTCGAGAAAACGTCTGTGTGAGCCTGTGGTACAAAAATCATGAGACAGAACAAGAGGGAAAGAAACCCTGGACTGAAAGAAAATACAGCCTAATGCATGGCAGAAGAACAGTTGTAATTGTCAGTAAGACAGTCCGAAAGTTTATCTGGCATGCAGTGGGCACAGTAAGGTTGTCAAACTAGCTATTTAATGCAAGGCTTTCCAGGGTCAAAAAGATTTCCATGCTGCATATGTGGAGCAGTAGCTGATGGTGGGGAGGGTCTGGAATCTCAGCTGCCAGTTTAAGGACTTAGTGGGCTGCTAAGAGAAGCAAGAAAATTAGAGGCCTGGGATGGAAAGAGAGGAATAAACTGAATTGGGAAGCATTAGATCAATAGTTTGTAATACCACTTTGACTGAGGCTTGTAACGAATAAGAAACCTGCTGAAAACAATTATCTGAAAAAATGAAGCTGCTCAGATTTCTGCCTTTTAAATTTCTCCATTGATTTAATCCCCCTCCCCATCCGTTCTGTGAGTGCCATGTCCAGCCTAATGAGGCCCCCTTCATTCTTCTCGTTTGGGCAGCCGTCCGAAACTGCTCTTGTCGAGAAGGGCTTTTTCAGCCTCAGCAGCTCTCGAGGGATTTGGAGGCAGAGAAATACAGAGTTCAGAGGAGTAGTGACTACTTTTGAGAGTTAATGAGGGGAAATGAACTCATTTGTGATACTTATAAACTTGAAAACCAGCTACAGGACGGGGAGAGGGCTGGGGCATCCAGCTGGCTGTAATGCAGACATACTGATCCGCGGAGAGGCAAGCTGGTTTAAATGGGATTCCTTTGAAAGAAAGTCCAAGTCATGATAAAAAAAAAACCCTACATGCCCTTTCCAAACATCCTGTCCCGGGGGTGGGACTCTGACAGCGTGCTTTGTACCCCAGTGATACTTTGTATACTCAGTTTGCGAAGCACTCTGAGCCTTTAGCCTGGCTTTCCACTGCGCTGCCCTTAGTGGGACGGCGCTGATTGATGCCGGTCTAACCCCATACCTTTGCAACAGGTACTGCAGAGAGCTAAAGTACTAACAAACTGAAAATGCTTCATAGGCCACCACTCGGTGTCTTGTGCTTTACATAATTTCACTGCCACATTACATTTCAGCCATTTAAAAAGCAAACATGAAGCAGCCAAAGACACAAATGCCTGAACTGTACTGTTTTGTTCCCAGTCTTGCTCTGAACAGTATCCCCATCCTATACCCCCTCCTCTTTGATCCCTAAAAAGCCAGCTATGGCTTTAGATAAACTATAAGTGGGGACATGACTCTGCTTGATGTCTGGCCTGCAATGGAAGTGAAGTGTCACTTCTAATTTTGTGTGGGTGCAGAACAAAGATGCCTGTGACCAATCCAGAGTACAGTGCACTGGTTTTATTTCAACAGGGAGCTTTGTTGAGAAGCGTATTTCAAAGGGCCAGGGAAGCAGATTTTAAATGCTGTCAAAGAGAAATGATTTTACCTTTTCTAATTCCCATTCATGGCATTTTGTATTCCTACCTCATGGACGCTGTGCAATAACCTTGCACAGTAGATAGCTGTGCAGCATGGAGCAGCGTGCCAAAGACTGGCTCAGCTCGGTGGGTCTCCGTCCCAGGACAGGTATTGACCCATGTTAAGTCAGTCAAAGCAGCTGAACACAGGGGCATTTGCGAACAGAGGAAGGGCAGAAACAGAAAAGCAGCTAGGCAGTCTGCAGCACTGCTCATTTGCAAACAGCAAAGCCCAGCCACATTTGTCTAACCAACTTCAGTTACTGTTGCCAATAACAAAGCAAAAGGCATGACGTCTGCATGAGCTAATACCATCTATATAGCTGTTGGCACAATATTTTTCAAGAAGAGTGTAACAACCAAGGATTTTAATAACATTAGTCCCAGATTTACTATGAATAGAAGTTTAGCCAGGCCTCATAGATGCTAGCAGGGAGAAGCTGTTTTCCTATCAAATAGCAATGTAGTTGAGTAAGGAATTGAGATAAATTGTTTGAATGACTTCTAATTGTAGACTGTGGTGAATAAATGAGGTAGGTCATGCCTCCCCAGCAGCCTGGGTTTCGATTTCAAATCAGGCAGTTCTGTATCATCGTGCCTGTCTCTTCTGCACCATTTGCTTCATATACTTTATGTACATCCTCCCCCTGCTTCCACTCTCCCTTGTAAATATTTAATCATAAAATCTCTCTGCTTTTCTGCTTCCTTGTATTTGACTTGTGCTTTATCCTGGCTAGAGCCGCTGGGAGCTGGTCCTTGATGAAAAGGGACAAAGCGGACCATCAAGCTATCATGCTTTGCACAAGGCATATTTTTTTCTATCTGTCAAAATTAAGTAGCACTAAGGCTTTTCCTTTGGCCTATCAATATTCCTTCAAAATTCAGGGTTGTCTAGTGAAACTTAGAGGAAATAGTTGCATGATGACATTCCCTTGCATGTTGTCGTGGTGCTACATGGCTCTGTGCAAACTTTTTTTTTCTGCTTTTTAAAGATTGATCCACAAAGAGGATTACCACCGCTGCTTACTGCAGCCCTGCCACTGCTGTTGCACACATCAGCCTCAGCCACCGGCCTGCCCAAATAGGCTAATGTCTTCCAGACTGAGCATTTTTAGCATCAGTGGAAACTTTTGGTATATAGAAGACACTTGGATGTTCGCAGCCTTGGCCTCACCTGGATGCAACCAGGCATCTTGGCTGTGGCAGGGACAGGATTTTACCACTGCACCATTCCAGATGGAGAGGGCCACTGTGGCCTGTCACAGAGAAAGCTTTGACATGGACTGTCTCCCTTTCTTATGAAGGAGTTCAGCTTAAGGCAGCTCATCTCTGAAAAAAAAAAAAAAAAGCAACCATTCATTCCAGAACATAAAGGCTCAATGTCTTCTCCTTTTTTCACTTCTCTGAACAGTTTGTGGCTGTTATAGGCAGCAGGTGGATATACTTCAACTCATCTCTCTCCCTCATTTGATTATGTATGTCCCTCTCTTCATTTTCCCACAGTGGTGACGATGACAGGGAGGAAATACAAGCGTTCTCCCCTCACACTGTCACCAAGGCAAGCACAGACACCTGGCTTTTAAGCTATTCTTTAGCTAAAAGCAGCAGGTGGTCAAAGCTTGTCAGAAGAGACACCTGGTCCCTCAATCAAGGACACGTGCTCAGGTGCTTTCTTTCTCCATTTCAGTCTGGAAGAGAAATTTCAGTAGCAGATGTAGCTTTTTAGACACACAGAGCCAGCCACAATAAGATTGAGAAATATGCAGTTGCATGTATCTTTTCCAGGCTCTTTTCTTTCCTGCTTTTGCCGTGACCATGTCCATCCTTGCTTCTGCTGCTGCCTCCTGGACTGGCCTCTCCAGAGGGATGGATCAGCCCCACCACTACGGGCTGGTGGTTTTCTGGTTGTAACATAAATAGAGCACTCCTAGCTCACAGGGCAGATGATGATCGACTCCTTCAGATCTGACAGATGAAGCGAACGGATACGGAGGAATAAATACAGAATTCCCCTGATCATCTTAAATTCTGTGTGTGTTGAAAGGAATCAGGGTGGTTCTCCTAGGGTAGCAGATGGCAAACTCACTTGGGGATAATTCCCGTTGGATTCCTGGTTTTGTGGTCACTGCTTATAGAGGTCACTAATCCCCTAGCTTGACTTCTCCCTGGGGGTCACTTATGTTGGAAATCAAGCATGGTATGTAAGAGTGGTATGTGCTAAGTGCTCTAACAGGACAATCATGTGTACTATTTTAATATGTATTACATCTCAGACTCTTAACAAGACAGGCAAGTAGATGATAAATGTAATTTGTCAGTAAAATTCAGCAGATATATCTTCAAGGTTTAACTCGATATCAAAGCAAGAAGGCAGGACTGAAAGTGTAGCACTGAAAATCAGGCTCCTCAATCCTTTTCCATCAAGTGACATTAATTATTAGGTAAGTAATAGTGATTTGTACCAATGTAGTCAGTACAGAGTGACAGTTCCCGAGGTTGTTGTTTGAGTTTGTGGGTAGAGCTTGCCGCAAAGCACACAATAAATGCTATGAGATTATTGCAGTTCTGCCTTGTTGTAACAGGTCAGAATAGGGCAGTTCTCACTGGGTGGCTTGCAGGATTTTCAGATACAAGTTGTGCTAGGACAATGGCATGGTTACTATTTTAGGCAGTGGGTTACTTAAATGTGACTTTTATTTCTATTGACATTGAAAAACCTTACAGTCTTTTCAAGCAGTTATTAATCTGTATTATAACAATTGTGTCTTTAGCTGTTTGAAAAGCAAAGCCCTGGCAAGCAGAAATATAGAGTTGCCAGGCTAAAAGCAAAATATATTAAGTCAAACATCAATATTTATGACACAGTCAATAGTTCTTCTGAAATAAACAGGAAGAAAATCTTGTGGAAAAGGATGGGGAAGGCTGGAAACACTAGTGTAAGACAATAAACATAATATAGTTACAATATAAAACTCACATAACTCAGGACTGGGTTGTTCTAAGGAGCATGGCACAATCACCTGTAGCTAAGCAGAGGTTTCAAACAGACAAAGTGAGTGATATGCTGTTGGGCAAAAAAAGTGTCAATGAGAGGATGTTTTTCTACTATCCTTATTTTGCACCTGATACCCAAATAGCGTGGCAGTTGAGGCACTACTGGTTTACGTAGAAATGAATGGAGCCACATATTCACATCTTTTAATTAGTGAGTTGTGAGTGAAAGGTACATTATGAACCCAAGATATTTATACTAGTACAATCCGTGTTTAAAAACATTTCCATTCTGCTCCTGGTGACAAAATACCAGGCAAATATATTGATCCTGCTACAACACCCTTTATCACCTTAAGACTCATAAACCACATCATAATTCTCCCATAGCACAGGACAGCATGCGAACAAAATAGGATAGCAGGAAGAGTAGACAGGTAAAAAGTATCCCTGTTACCTGGGGAAGGATTCAAGATTCAGTTCAAGTTTGTTTTTTTTTTCATTCCAGGACAATCCAGGTTCTATTTCACAGCCTGATGATGCATTAGTTAAACTAAGAGAAATAAACTTTATGTCCTGATGAGTAGAAAGTTTTGCTGCTTCTTACTAATTTTTGAGACTCTAACATAAAACAGGATCAGTACTGAAAACTAGTGCCATGGTAGTGTATTGCACAGTGGATACAGTGGGTGGCGTGAAAAATCTCATCATTTCTTCAATCTGTGAGAAAAATGAATTTTTTTAATTCTTATTTTGCACCCCAATGTCACCTACCCACCTGCTTGTCCCCATGTGGATTTGACCTGTGTTGGCTATTGGGGCTATGGTGACCAGGGACAGGGGAAGGCACAACCATGCAGGCTGCAGGCAGCATGATCCCATCCCACTTGTTTCTGCAAGAAACAAGGCTAAAAGCTGGTTGTACAGTGTATGTGCGCAACTGAGCGGCACCCTGTAGTCATGGCAGGAAGAAAAGCAGAAAACTGTAATAATCTTCACCACCAAGTGCCTTGATAATTCGCAGCTGCCACTAGATACAGCATATTGAGGACCTGGCCTTTTACAAACAAGGTGAGAGCAGGCATAGCTCCAGTGCCCTTTGCTCGGTGACTGTCCCCTGGTGCCAGCACAGCCAGATAGCCTGGGGTAGAGCAGGGAACCCCCAAGGAGGGTCACTCCTGGTCAGCCACCCAGGGGCTGCACACCCAGGTAGCCAGAGAAATGTGCCTTCTCCTTTCTGCAGTGAAAAAATGGTGCTCCTTGAAGCTCCATGCAGGAAGCCCAGGTAGCGAGTAGTCTCCTGGAGAGGTGAGGCACTGGCTTTCATGTTACTGCTGCCACCAAACTCCCTCATGCTTGGATGGCCATGTATGGAGGAAGAAGCCACTTTCTCCCGTGGAGCGACCATGTAATGTGGAGCTGGAGCATCTTCATGGGAGCCCAGTGCCACGGAGCTGCAGGAGCAAAGTGGTGGGTGCTGGTGTTAGAGCTATGCACTGCCAAGTCAAATGTAGTACGCTTACATGCATATGCATATATAGTGACTATATATATATGTGTCTGTGTATATTTTTATATGTGTGTGTGTACATATATGTGATACTTGAAATGCTGCACCTTTAAGTGTTGCACAAGTTCCCAAAATACACATAGCACATACACACATACACAACTTAAATTCAGAAAATAGGTGGGCAAAAAGAATAACTTCTGATGTTTCCAAACATGCTTCCAATTTCAAAAATTGTCTGCATTAGATACAAACCAAACTGGCCTGAGGACCAGCAGGGAAGTTTTAAAATCTGCCCACACAGCTGTAGAAGCTTTTCCATTGTTAGTTCCAACATGTGCAGTTGCTACAGCTGCAGCAAAACCAATACTAAAAGCAGAGGAAAATGAGAACATTCACCCAAACCAGCTTCATGATCTGGTTTCTGTGACCGAGCCCTGTTTCTGGGAAGGAGGGTGTAGGGGGAGAAGAGGAGCAGGCACCAAGAAGGACAGACAGCTGTGAAGATGTCAAGGATCACAGAGCACCTTGCAGGTGCTTCAGCCAAAAGTTATCTCCTGGTGGTGGTGCTCTTCCATGATGACAGACACATGTCAAACTGGTGGAGGAGCAGCACTTGGCTTTTACCAGATACTCATTGATTCTGGTTTAAGAAGTGACAGTGTATAGGACATATAACTGACTATAAGAAAGGCCTGCCTTGTAGTAAGCAGAAGAGTTGTGCTTCGTGCATTGATGTTATGAACGGACCCTGAGGCAGTGACGTTGTAGCCTTGAAAAATGTTTTTTTATGATGTGTGAGAAAAGTGCCTGCTATTTAATGCAGTCTTTTAAAGGACAGAACCACTATAAGGACATGAACAGCCTAATGCTTTCTGGTTTTAACATAATATTCAGTGAGGGTGAGAACATGGGTCTGTGGCAACATGAAGGTGCCTGCATATGCAGATGGGTAAGGGTAATGGTCCAAAACCTGGTAGTGGAATCTAGTCCCCCCTCCAAGTGCTATCCTTAAAAACCTCAAGATGCATCTTTATTGTATTGCATTGTTTTCTGGTTCTTCATTATTTTAATAATACATGAGCTATTTGTCTCCTAGAAATACCATTTGCTTACCTCCCAAACGCTAAGAGACCAGTCTCTGCCCTAATGTAGTAAGATGGAAGTTGAGCTTCTCAAAGCCAAGTGGTTTTCTTGATGAACAGTGCATATCTGAACCCTTCAGAATGGCTTTGACAATCTCACTTCCAGGCATGAGTATTCTATTAGTTATTACCATTTGCATTTTCTGAAACTTTACTTTTGGCATTTTCCATTGCTACAAGCATCTGCAATATGTCTTACGTTGCTTGTGGCAAAGCAACACCCATTTCACATGGATGGCAGGTAGAAGACTAGCCCAGAGTACAGTTACTGCAAAAGAGGAAAGGCTTGCAAAATGAAATTATGGCTCTGAACTTGTCTGCTGCCTCCCATTGTCCCTCCCTACTGCTCCACCTCTGACATTTCCCCTCCTGCCTCCTCAGAAATCTTCAGCCCAGCATGTCCAAAATATACTACATTTTCTGTATTACAGCACCATTCTTTTTTACTGTATAATTATTTTTTACTGCACTTTCTCCCCAGTTTGCATCTCCTCTCCCCATGTCAACAGTTACCTGAATTTACAACATTCAGTTCATAGCTCCAGCATGTAAAAAATATGACCCGAGGGAATGTCAGGAAGATGTGCCAGGGGAGGTTTAGGTTGGACATGAGGAAAAGGTTCTTCCCCCAGAGGGTGGTGGAGCACTGGAACAGGCTCCCCAGGGAGGTGTCACGGCCCCAAGCCTGGCAGTGTTCAAGAAGAGACTGGACAACACCCTTAGACACACGGTGTGAACTGTGGGGTTGTCACATGCAGGGACAGGAGTTGAACTCCGTGATCCTTGTGGGTCCCTTCCAGCTCAGGACATTCTATGATTGCATGAATGTTAAAATCAAGACCAGCCTTTGCAAAGGGCCTGGCATGAAGCCTTGGAGGCTGGAATTAGGTGTCTGGCTGTCACTGAGGCCGTTACCTGCTGGGGACATGAAACCCAGCTGTGGTGAATTAAGTACAGCAAAGGTAACGTGATGAACGCGTGAACTGTACCGTGTGCCCAGGGCATGCCTGCCATTCAAACTGTGTGGCAGGTACACGGAAAGTGGAAAATGACAATAGCCCCTCTCCTTCCTTTCTTGTTTCTTTCCCTCCCAGATTTCTCTTTCCTTCTTCCTTTTTGTCCCTCATTTCTCACTTTCCAGCTGCACCTTGCCGGGCTGTGTCTGTTTATGAAGGCCTGACTCAATAAGAAGCACAACCCCAGTGAGGATCTTCAGGGCCAGTCGAGTTGTTGTCGCTTGCCTAATGGCAAGATGCTCGGAGCTGCCCCTGCCGAGGATGGGTGACTCCTCTGAAATGGGAACAGCAGGCTGGAGCAGCCTGTTTTCAGGGTACCACGTAGTCAAGTGAAGCAGGAGGGAAAATAGGCGATGAAAAAATGGCATTGAGATTTTGTCTCAGAGGAATGCTGCACTGTTCTGTCTCCTTCTCTTGTGTCAGGTCAGCAGAACTGGTACTGGGTCTTATTTTCTTCTTTCTTTCCTTGATAATGTAAAATAGAGGGGAGGGAGGAATATTCATGCTGCTTATGCTTAAAAGCTAACTTTTATGTAGTCCAAGTCAGCTTTGAAACTGAAACCTCCCTGGAATAATGTAACAGGAGAGGCTGAGTTCCTATTTAGACTGATACTATTTGGCTGAGGGCAGTCTTTACTTCAGAGTAATTTGGGGAAGTGACAGATAGCCATGACCTTGATTTACTTTGTAACATTTTGGGTTGAAATGGAAGAGTATTGAAATTTAGAATTTTTTTTGAAAATTGCAGGGACATCATTAAAGAAGAGGACTTTCAGTTCTTCCTTTCAGTATACTCAACAATGTTAAAAATAGCAGAGGATGTATAATGGATGTGTGACGTTCATCTGCTGACTTCTTCATGTCTGTTACCAGAGTTGATTGCGTTTAAAGACTAGTCAAAGCAGAAAAGTAGTCCGGAACTCTCAGCTCACCTCTGAATGATGCTCAAAATGGAAAACACCCCTTTATACACTATAATACGTTTGTTAAACTGTGCTCATGGGAGACATAGTGCTAGATTAAAGAGGATATTGGAAATCCTGAACAAGGTGCATTTGTTAAGGCAAGTGGAGAATTCATACAGTATGGAGGATATTCTACCCCATTTACTTTGGAGATACCCCAAGGTACACTGAAATGCATACATTAAGGCAGAGCTGCTACTTGACACTCATTTATTTGAGTACTGATCTTCTACTCGGTCACCCAAATGCTTGAAACAATCTGCCTTCGCCAAATGAAACTGTTAGTTAATATCTGTATAACAGGAGGGGAAATTATGGGAGAGGTGGGCAAGTTCCTCTTTCTTCTGGCTGGAAGGATTTGTCCCTCTTTAATTGGGACTTTAGGAAGCTCTGGATGTTGTTTCAGCCCTCATTTATTTATGTTGGGTTCTTTCCACCCCCAATCCCACACTTTGTTTGCCTGTTCTTTCTTACAGGAATGGGTATGTTTGCCTTCCTAGAAAAACATCTAATGAGCATGGAACTCATAGAGTTGGGAGCCATTATAGCCAGCCAGCAGTCTGCAAACAGTCCCAGATGTGGATTAAAACAATGCCATCGATTAGGAGAATCAAAGATTTTAAAAAAAAAAAAAAAAAAAAAAAAAGTGGATGTCCAAATGTTTCTTCAGGGGGTAAATTACCTGGGTGCTTGAGATCCAAAGTGCTGATAGACCTCTGAGAAGCAGATTTAAGAAAACAGAAACAGTAAAAAAATTGTCCCATTAACTGAAGAAAACCAAAAATTTAGACTTAATGTGGATTTTTCATCTTGTCCTTTACTCTCTGAAATGCTCTTTGCCTTCTCAGAAAAGCCACAGGGCACCTATCTATCTCCCAGGACATGCAGACCACCATTAGCACAGGCCCAGCCAGCCAGCAGGTTCCCATTGGAAAGTGTAGTAGTTGAATTTTACCTGGCTGTCCTCAATGAGAGTGGCACTGATTTGTGGGGTCTTTGATTTTTTTTTCCAGCTAGAATGTTCAGGAACTTATTTATGTAGAACATAATCAAATTATTAAGGCAAATATGGGCAGGGAACTCAAAAATTACAGGGATGGGATGCAGGGGACAGACAGTGGGTTTGCCTTTTTCTCTTAAGAAACTGGGTTAAATGCCTCTTTCACTTAGAAGGGAAATACGGAGATTTAACTGGTGAACTGGCACACTTTCTGCTTTTTTCTCTTTTGATCTAGTATATGATGTATAATCGATGTTACTCCAGAGATGTTATTGATGCTGCTGCGTGTACATAGGATCCCCCTTTGCTAATGACTGTGATATCCTTATCAGAGCAGTGAGAAAACTGAGGTTTGATTAATGAGTGGTGGCAGAGGACATGCTATTCTGTATTTATCTGAAGGTTCACGTCAGAGGAGCTTCGAAGATGGTCCCACATCCCCATCCACCACAGTCATAACTCCTCAGTCTCAGGCTCTTTCCAGCCTGTGCTGGAGACCAGTGTCTGCTGCACGCCTTGCTAAAAGATGGAGAAGGAAACTCCCTGTAGCAGAAATCCTACCTCGGAGTAACACCACCTGCTCTTTGCAGATTGCGTAACATTCCTGTGTCCCAGCTGAGAGGAGATGTCAGGTTTTCAACCCTGGCTCATTCAGAAGGGCTCTGGTGTTTGATATGAAAGTGTTACCAGCCCACACGCAAAACACAGCTCTGCAGAAGGAGAGAAGGCAGGAGGGAGTCATGAATAAACCCTGAGGCAGGATTTTTACTGACTTCCTTCAGCTTCCCGCTGGCTCCCTGTCTTCAGCAGGGATTTTCTCTGGGACCTGGCACACCGTCATGTTCCTAATTCAGAGAGCTGCTGGGGTTTCACTGCTGAAAGACTTCTGCAGTGTCCTGCTGTGTAAGACATTTCTAGAGTGCCAAGAAGTACCATCACGTGACAAGTCTGTGACATTCCACTATACCTTTTAGAGGAGTTTGCATGAGTTTTGGGAAGGTTTTACAGCCATATCTCAAATACTCACCTCCAATCAACCTAGCAAAGAGGGTTATATTTGTGCGCAGGCTGTATAGGCAGGTAATTCACAAACAACTCTGAGCAGGTTTGCAAACGCAGCCTTACCCTGTAGGTCATGTTGCTTGTGCAATATTTGATACATCTGCGGCATTGCTGGTAGAGGTAAGAGATCCAGAATGCACGTCTGTGTTTATATCTGCATGCAGCTCTGTGTATATATAGTAGGTATAGGAAGGCATATGTTATACATATGCATGTACACACAGACTCTTTTCTTCTGCCAGCACTGTGGCTGCCACCACTGCTGCTGGCTGCTGCCACGAGCACGGGAGCATGAGGGGGCTGCAGAGCCTGAGAGCCACCGTCCATCCATCCAGCCCTCCCTCACCTCGGCAGCAGCAGGGCCCACCCCAGCCACCCCAGTGCCTGCCGGACACCTCGGGGATGGGCAGCCCCAGCACCAGCCCCCACGCTACCCTGGGAGAGAAAAGGCAGGTAGGGAAAATGAGGCAGCAGATGACCTTGGCAACAAACAGGCCATTCAGCTCAGCCCCTCAGGTGGCTCCTGCAGCTGTCAGTCAGTTGTGACAGTGTTTTGGGAAGGCCCCCTTCAGTGATGCTTTAGGCAGAGAGCGCCGGGGCTCTGGCAGCCTGTGCGCTGGGTGCTCGCAGCCAGCTGCTGTGTAGCAGCTGGGAGTGCCGGCCAAGGGATTTTGCTGCAGCATCCTTCCCAGGGGTTAGAGGAGGGAAATAAATGGAGTTGTGAGGTGAATCCTGGGTACCAGGGGAGCGCTCCGGAGGTACCTGCTCCCTGTCGATGCCGATGGAGCCAGCAGGGATAGAAATGAGACTGATCTCAGCCCAGCGGCTGGGTGTCCTGGTCTGCAGCAAGTGCAGGGTTATTAAATCCAGATAACAGTGTGTAAGAGAAGAGGATTTTGTAAGAAACGACAATTGCTTGGGAGCCACCATCGCCTGGGTCCTCCAGATGACCTCGTCCCAGGTAGCTCCGCTTGGGATTCTTTTTTATTACAGAAGTAGAGTTGGTGTCTGATGATGTCACGCTCAGGGGGAGGGAAATTAAAAAAAAAAAAAGAAAGATAGATTGCAGTCCTAACGCAAGGAGGATGCAGCAAACCACAGAGAGGGTCCTCTGCTTTAAGGAAGACAAGGCAGAAGGCAGAACCCCTAGGAGGGTCTTTCTCCCCTTCCTGCTTCAAAGAAGAAGACTGCCTTCTGTAAACGGAGCTGGCTGTGTAATGCACTATACATCTCGAGGTTAGACCTCTTCTGATTTCTTAAGGGAAAGGCTGTTTTATTTCTCAAGTGGGTGCCAGCGGGGACGCTGTAGGAGCACGTAGAGACGGTGCATCCTCTGTCCTACACTGACACCAACCTGCGTGGTCAGCTGCAGACTGGGAATTTGGTGAGGATCGAGGACCAAATCTGGAGCCAATGCAGGGGGAGAGGAGCAGCCTCAGCTTTTTTAGCAAATGAATGGGGAGGGGGAGGAGGGTAGTATGAGCAGTGATGTCATCTTTAACTAGTTCCTCTCAGAGCCGGGGAGTGAAGTTAGAGGAAAAACCTGCAGTCTCAGAATGGCTCTCAGCCTTGACTGGAGACTCTAAATGACTGAGGGTCTCCACGATGGTAATTTATTTTCTTTCCTATGCAGAACTGTTCCAGTAGATTTTTATTTTGGGTCAAGCAGAGGGCATTTCTTTTTTCTTTTTTTTTTTTTTTCCTCTATCTCTCTCTGTATGCTTTGAGGGTTTGACTTCAGCTTTTGCCTCTGGTTTGTTAAATACCTTGCAGGTTATTTGAAGTTTTGCCTGGGTAGTTCGAGAATTTGTCTCTGGTGCGGGAATCCATGTCATTACAGGAGAGAGTTTAGCATGCAGTGCTTCTGCTACTCGTCAGAAAGGGAGCTGCAGAGGTTGCCAAGCACACAGCTTTCTGCATGGGAAATGTACTTTTAAAATCACAGGTGAAAAGAAAGGGACTCAGCTGGCATTTGTTGCTGTAATGGATGGCATTTAATGTTGCTTGTAAGAGGCAGAAAGACTTCTGGTCAACTATATAGGTAGAAATGAATCTTGCTTTGGTGACAATTTCTTTGCTTTTGATTGCCAGGCTTTTATTATGAGCATTTTAACTCTAGTGGAACTGAATGGAAAATGTCACCGTGAGTGGTTCTGGCTGTTTGAGGCGGTATATGCATGGATATTTCTTCATGGCATGCATCAACCTCTTGCATGCTGCTCCCTCCACTGCACTTGCCCTGTTGCTGCCTTTCACAGAAATTAAGGAGCTGCCAGGCTCCGCCATGGACAGCCGGCAGCACAGAGGGTTCTACTGCTCACCGGTTCCTGGAATCAGCAGCAGCAGCAGCACTCAAGCCATTTTTAGATAAATAAGTTTGTCAAGACAGGTTCATCAAGGGTAAAGTGGCTTAGTCAAAACGGCGGGCAGGGAAGAGCATCTCCTGTTTATATTTCCAAGCTACTGGTGTCACTGGCACAGTTTGGGTTTGCGCTTGTTATGATGCTCAGTCCGAGGGCAGAGGCTCTAACACTGAGAGTCCAGTTGGCTGTGGGGGTCTTACAACATTCCTCTCTGGATTCCTGTTTGCCAATGATGAGACCTTCTTTGCTTCTCACCCAGGAGAACATCCGAGATAGCTGAGGAAGCCAGACCTCAGTTTTGCTTACCAGGAACTTGGGATGTGTATGTGATAGCCACATAGCCTTTGCTGTAGCCTATCATGGCAACTGTGAGCTCAAAGAACAGAGATCTGGGCTCAAGAATGAGGAGGCAGAATAGAAATGGGAACATCGTGATACTTTCTAAATATGAAATGTTCCTTCAGGAAGTTCCTGCTGATGATAAAAGCTTGGGGAATCTTGTTACCCTTGAGAAAGCTCTCAGAGAAGAGTATCTGTGAGGAATAAGCCTTTATTTTGTCAACTATCATGAAGATGTTGGCAGCCATCATAGGGGCCGTTTTGAACTCCTCCCCCTGCAACACACCATGGTGCAGAGGAAGAGTAAATCTGGTAACCTCTGTCTTCTGCCAGTCCTCTCAACATTAGCCTTAGTGTTGTAATATGTAACTCAGAACTAAAAGCCAGGCTTTAAAAATGCCATGTTCCTCTCAGTGTGGTTTTCCTCCAGATGTATGCTTGCTTCCACTGATAGTGCTTCTGTGGGGGCGGTGTGCCTGGCAGGGGGAAGGAATGGATAATAGGCTGTACTGAACTAGTCACCATGGCATATGGAAGCTTCCCATCTCTCTAGTGCCAGGCTGAATCTGCTGCTGTGGATAGGCAACTTCATTTTCCTCTGATTTTGGCATGGTACCCTTCACCAGCAGGAAATTAATGCATTTTAAAAAGGAGACCAAAGAACTGTGCATCTGGAGTAAGCACTCCATCCTCCTCCTTTGGGGACTCAGATATTCCCCCTGCCCCCTGCTGGGGTACTCCAAGGCACTAGTTCTGGCTTGTTTGTCTCAGTTCATCTGAGGTGAGAAATTGAAAATTCATGGCACCAGAGATGGAGACCGCTACCCAAAGAAGAGGGGAGCTGCATGTGACTGCAGTCAGTGTGCCCACTTCTGCAACCTTCCCCCTTAGGAATCAGCTGACCTTGCAGCAGGAAAGGTTAAGAAGACCTTTCCAAGTGCAAAGAGAAATAAAGCACTGGGACAGGCATCCCATAGAGCTTACGGGATGTCCTCCTTTTAGGTTTTTAAAGAACAAGTAAGAATAAAGTTGGGGTGGACTAGGAATGCACTTTAGAGCAGTAGGATGACACTTGGCTTTGCATTTTGATGTCTTTAGGACAGGTTCAGTCACACATCAGTCAAAATTCACCACAGGAAGCATCTTGTGTGTCTTGGGATGGGTGCCTCATTTGCTGTTTTTAGCATTTTAGCTGTGTTTCAGGGTTGGAAAAGTCATGGACAAGACAGTTCTCTCACGCTTCCTTCCTGCTCTCCATTTCTACTGCAGTATGACTTAGCGCCATTGAGGTCCTACCACCAAGGGGGACAAGAATGTTTGTCTCTGAGTCCATTCAGCTGTAAAATTTTCTACTGCTATTGTCAGCAAAAGCATTACAGATACGTCAATGATGGACATCATTTTTAGGAAATGGGAACCAGTGCGCTGAAATGACTGCAAAGGTTGCAGTATCTCGCTGGACTTCAGTGAGCTTTGGGTCTTATTATTAGTTGGCAACTCAGTTTGCTTACACTGGACTCTGGTCAAAACTGCATGTGGTTTGGAGTGGTCTCTTGGAGAAGGTTGGGGCAGTGGAGCCTGAAGGAAACAGCCTTCACTTGAGTGATGTAGTTGACCGCTGCCCAAGAGGAAACACATTTTTCATACTGTAACCCTGACACAGTATGACTTTCAATCTAGTGTAATCCTTTAGTATGTTTATTTGGTAGAATGTACTTACTGTTCCAGTTGTTCTCACCTTGCTTGATCTTCTCAGAGGAGGACAACATAAGCTGTATGGGAGTGAATTCAAGCTAATAGGGGTGTCAGAGAGGTAGTTTATGGTACATGCAATGGCGATGAAAGTTACAGAAGTAGTTAACAGAGGACTGAGGCTGGGTACCCAAAGCCCCGACAGGAGGTGAGAAAATCAATTTCAAGGGATGGCATCACATCTGTCCTAGGAAAGGATCCTTATCAGTGTTGCAGAGAAAATGCAAATAACTCAGTGTGAA
Organism: Nesoenas mayeri; assembly: GCF_963082525.1. Taxonomy (NCBI): domain Eukaryota; kingdom Metazoa; phylum Chordata; class Aves; order Columbiformes; family Columbidae; genus Nesoenas; species Nesoenas mayeri. Next base: position 106,380,572 of record NC_137541.1, read on the forward strand.
TGTGTGTGGGGGAGGAGGAAAAGAAGAACTTCCCAGTCCCAGATTTAGCAATGAGTTCAACTCTGTGCACGTGACCAAGAAACACTAAGGTCAAGTGTCTAATTGCATTTATGCCATTGTCATCCAAGTAATTATCTTTTCCCCTTGGCATTTCAGCAGGGTAAAACTGAAGTGGGTTTGGACTGCTGTAGTCTGATAAGTTAGAAAATAGGTAACCTCCCTGGCTTGCCTGCTGGGCTGTCACCTCTCTTTTGCGCTCTGCTGGTTATATTCCTCTCGGATAGTTTATTTAGGTTACATATTTAAGTTTGGAAAAATCTTTGTAAACATATCAGTTCTTGGAAGGTAGAAGAGTACCTCCCCACTCAGCAGTATGTCTTCGGTAATAGTGCTCAATAGAATTGATGGGATTTCCAAAGGCATCCTCATATGACTGCATGTAGATGTTGATTCTGCATCTACTGCAGATGGGAGTGTGTCCTGGTTTTGTTGAAAACAAGACCAGTTCTCTTTTAGTGAATTTTCCTTTCAGCTAAGTTCTTCTAAGTGCCTTCTAAGTAACTGCACTTTTCTGAATTTTTGCCTGCATGTTTTTTGGACACTGTGCTCAAAACTGATAAAAGTGACCAATAGAATGGTGAAGAAGCTCATGTTTAGATTTATTGCTATGACAGCTAAGAATTATGACAACATTCCATAATTGAGGGGGTCATGTTTGCAAGGGGGGACGGACAGAAGAGGTGACTAAAACTGACTGAGTATTCCATTCCATAATCATCATACCCCTATATAAGATGGAGATCATGATGGTCTCGTCCCTCTTTGACCATGGCTGGCATCTAGAGAGGACCCTGTCTGCCTGGGCCCTGCATCCCTGCAACCAGTTTCTGGTTTGCTGTGAAGTCCTGCCCATGACTTCTGGGTGCCTGCCCTGCAGCTGCTGCAACCACACCAGCTCACAGCTCTGTTGCCGCTGGAGTGACGCCAACTCCATATTGGGCATTTCAAGATTGTTTTTGTATATTTTGTATATATTCGCTATTTATTATTAGCATTAGTAAAGCCTTTTGAAACTTTTCCAACTTGCAAGACTCTTTCTAACTTAAAAACTCTCTTCCTTATCTTTCTATCACCTTTTATGGTGGGAGGGATTAACAGCGAGCATCTGCCTTGCTTTAAACCTTGACAGAGTGGGATCAAATGTAATATATCCCTATAACAGCACATAGTAAAGATGGATGATTCTGGTCTGTTGTGATACATGCATGAATCCTAGTATCTTCAGTCATTTCAAGGAATGAAAGATGTTGGCTCACATAGGCACGTAAATGAAGGAACAGCTGTTTTGTGCCCTATGAGGTGTGCAGACACAAGGTGTTTGGGTGGTAGCAACCTATATACATAGGACTCTACTGTCATTGTTGGAAAATGGTGCCCCTTTCATTCAGCCTCCTAACAGCTAAGCTCTTAATGCCAGAAGTTCTTACTGGAATGAATCAACCACAAAGGCTGTTCTTAAGGGTGCTTGAAAAAGCTGTCACTTAGGTTTAAGATGAACACTAGAACAATTTGCTGAAATCTGAAGCCATTTTGTGACCCTTGCATTTTGAGTGCCCTCTGGATATAACTATAAAACAGAGTTCTGTTTTCTGCCAGTGTTTGAAGGGGGAGGAAAGCAGTGGGAGAAAAGGCGAGCCCTGCACAATCTTCTCTAGTTTCAGGAAGGACTGGTGTTTTCTTCCAGGTTTGCACAGCAGTGCTGCACATCATTCATCTCCTAATTATAATAGTATATAATCTTCATAATAGTGATAATCTTTATGTGCAGCTGCAGATTTCAAATTCCTCCCTGTTTTTAGCACAGATTTCATTTTATGGCATCAGGAAACTGTTTTTTTCATGTCCCTGCCTATTTACCCCTATGTAACCTCACTGCTAGCTATCAGAGACCAACTTTTGATAAGTGATGCATCAATGGTAGAATATGTAGATTCACGTTTCACAGTGGTACCTCAGTTCTCATGTACCTGACCTTTTTTTTTTTTTTTTTTTTTTGGCACAGCATAGGCAATCAAAATTTATCTTCCAAATTAAGACTGTAATTATATTTTGATAAAGATCTGGCAATTCAGTGAGAATGAAATTTTAAGGGTTGCCGGGATACAGATGATTCTGGGTTATGGGGAAGCGTTTGCATGTGGAATACTAATAAGCCAAGGTTGTTCAGCATCCTTATCTAGACTTTTCCAATAGCGTCTGATAACACAGGCAATCAAGTGGTTGTTTCTTTGCTATTATTCTGGCAGAGTGATTAAAGATACAGACTGCCTTTTATGAATGAAAAGGCGACATGCTCAACATGGAGCGACACAGATATGTCCCCCTATTTGATACACAAGAAAAGTGGGGGAATAGCATGCTGACCATGCCCACATTATTGAGCCCACCAAAATAAACCTTCTGTGAGGTTTCCCTAGGTCTAGGGGATGCCAAGGAGCCTTTGCAGGAGGATTGAGCCTGTTCCTGGGTGGCGTGAGCTCTGCCCAAGGTGGGTGCTGCTGGGAGACTCCTTTTGCAAAGCTGGGTCTCCACTGGGGAGTGGGAACTGGAGAAGGTCTCAGGGATCACAGAATCATAGAATAGTTTGGGTTGGAAAGGACCTTCAAAGGTCTTCTAGTCCAACCCCCGCAATGAGCAGGGACATCTTCAATTAGATCAGGTTGCTCAGAGCCCCATCCACTCTGGCCTGGAATGTCTCCAGGGATGGGGCATCCACCACCTCTCTGGGCAACCTGGGCCAGTGTTTTGTCACCCTCAACCAAACAGAACAGAGCTTGCTGTCCAGGCAGGATGGCTGCAGAAGTAACAGCACTGTAGATCTTTGGGAGATGACAAACCGCACAATTCAACAGGTGCTTGCCAAAGGAGAGGTCCTGGCTCACGTGTGGGTACTTTGCTGTGCCAGCTCAGCAGATGAGGCATGTTTGACCTCACTGCTGCAATCCAATGAAAAAAGAGAGCTATAGCACTTTCTCTCTTATAAGTGTCTGGTCTGCATGTGACACTAATTAGTTATTATGGAAAGTTATTGCTATCCAATAATGTGGCCTGCCGACAAGGTATTATTTACTGCCTGTGCTGTGGTGGCACTTGCAGACCTCGGAGGGGTTTGTCTCCAGTGCTGCTGGCACACTGCCAGAGCCCTCAGCCCGGTCCCAATCCAGCCAAAAACCCACCCATCTCTCCCAGTCTCTGCTGTGTGACTGGCCCACAGTGAGTCCAGTGCGTGGTTTGGTTGTCAGCTTGCTAGAGCTCTGCACCATTCTGCTTCAAACACAGGAATGGTAAGAAAGCCTGGAAAGGGAAAGATCTGTTTTCCCTTGCAATTAGTTTGTCCCAGACATCCTCCACCCTACCAAAGCCTTTCTTCAGTTCAATGTCTTAAACCCAAATGTTGAGCCAGCCTGTCAGTAATAACTATTATACTCTATTCAGCAGTGGTTTAGGGACTTAATTGTAGCATGTGGTTTTATTTTTACTGCAGATTAGAACAATTCTGTGCCTTTTTTTTTTTTTTTTTCCAATTAACTGTGCAACAGTGAGTGTGTCATATAATGATTTTTTAAAAGAAAAAGTTCTGGTGGGATGTCAACTTCATCAAAAAGAATGGGTTTACTTCCTTACTGGTCTGAATTCTTTTCAGGTTTTTGGTGATTAAATTTTATTCTCAAGATGTTCTTTCCTGATATGTAAGAAAGAAACTTGACTTATGGCCGTGCAGTTTGCATGGCAGGTGGAACAGATACAGTTCAGGAGCCTGGGGTTAATAAGCATTCTGGGAAGGCAGATTCCATTGGAGACACTGCAGCTGTAATAGGAGACAAACAAGTTAGCACCTTCCATAAGAGACCGAAAGGTCTTTTCAACAGGAGGTGTGCACTGCTTAAATGGTAGTCTCCTAGTCTCCTCAAATTCAACCTGCAAAAGCAGTAATGTGCTTTCTTTCTTCTTCTGTAATGTGTATGCACATGTGGTACTGATCTTGGACAACTTTAAAACTGCAGGGTTGTGCCCCAGTCCAAATCTTGTGAGTTACTGTTAACTTTGAGACTGATCAGGGAAGAGGCTCAGTCACTGGCTCAGTGTCTGCAGCCTGGCTCTTGCAGGGCCTGGGGAAAAGGGTGTTCATCCTGGAAATGTGCCTTGCTTGGCATCCCCAGTTCTGGCATATACTGAAGGCTCAGTCTTGGTTCTTTGGGGCAGTTCAGGAGTGTCCATGGCTTACAGCGTAAACCTCCCTCTGGTATTTTTTCACTCTTTCAACTTTGGAGTTGTCCAGCGAATACCTGAGAGGAAACTGATTCAGGTTTGATAAAATCTTTCACGTTGAGTTGTTTCTGTCTCAATTTATGACTGACTGCTGGCCTTTCCTCGCTTGGCAGTGCCAGGTTTCTATTCATATGAGGTAAAATTAACAAATAAACAAACCTGTAAATTGTACATCACTGCATAAATGTACCAACAAGTGATTAGCCGATGTGGAGGTATTACCCTATTCAGTATCTGACTGATGTGTTGGTCTGTTTTACTCCAGCCTCATTCTCTCTTGCATTGGGTTTCTGCTTACTGCATGAACAAATTTTGCATTTCATGCAGATTTTCTTCTGTGTGCTCTATGGTGCCTCTTCGTAACACCTTACACCTAGTGGTAACTTTTCACAAAGTCATCTTCTCTGCCCTGATTCTTTCAGTCAGCCTTGCTTATTGTCCAAACCAGTCATCCTCACCGGGCTGGCCTCATTGTGGGCTCTGAGCCTCCCTGGAGGACAGAGATGCTGGAGGTGGGTGTCCAGGCTGCTCCCCCCTGCGGTGCGGGGGGTGGCTCTCCAACCACCCCAGCACCCAGGGCCCAGCTGCAGCCCCTCTCCAAGGAGTGAGCAGTGTGTTCCCTGGTGGCTCCTTGAAGCACTTTCCATAGGAAAGCAAATTGGGAAAGGAAGGTGAGTGGGAGCAAAGGAATGAAGACCTTTACTGCAGGCTCAGCAGATGCAGTAATAGATGCAGAAGCACTGTAGCAGTGCTGCAGGTGGGAGCATGGCAACTACTTTGTTCTTTGTGGTCTTGTTTTCTGCAGTGGGTGGCTGTGTGATGTCCTCTTAGCTGAAAAAAGGAGAAAGGAAATGGTTGTTTCCTTGGAAGATCCCAGTTTTTTTCTGGTGCTGTCATTACGGTGAAGGCTCCTTGGGATTATCAGAAACTTTTCGGAGGCAGGCAGAGCCCTGCCTTCGTCTTCTGGCAGCCACTGTTCAAACAGAGGCACTGTGCACTCGGTGATGCCTCCAAGAGATGCAACAAGCATTATTTAAATTATGAATTGCTGTCCATGGGTTATCAGAAGAGGATTTAGTACACAAAACAACCCTAAAGAGCTTATGACATCAGGAAAAGGGTTTCAGCTTCACTGAGTGGAAATTCTTACTTCCTGGGCAGAAGTGTTTTCTCAGTAGTTCAAGTGGGGAAAACTCGAGGTGGGAAATTGTAGCCAGTGAGGCTGGGGGTAAAAACTGTAGTGCGGCAATGTCTCACACTTTTAAATCTTTTTAATGACATCAGGTTGTGTTCCCCATGACAAGTCTGAATGAACACAATGAAGCCCATTTTCTTCACTATTCATTTCTGCTTGTACAAAGGAACAGAACAAAGCTCTGAAAAGTGTGTGATCTTTGACCAGCAAAACTGTGCCAGTCAAAGCCATTACTACCATATATCAGCATAACATGTCTTTTTGATGAATGTGGAGGTGTGAGGAGTAGGCCAACTGCTAAAATGCAGTTCTGTCAGCATGGTTGCAGCTGCTTTACCCGTACAATTTATTGTTGAAATACAAAAGTCATTTTATTGTGTTAAAACCTGAAGAACATTCATTGTTTGAGAGCAGAAAATGACCCCAGATAACACAGTTGGAGTTAGCTAGACTCTAAATTATTTCCACAAGTTAATTAGCTTGTGTGTGCAATACACTACCTTGTACCTCTGCCTTGTACCACCTCCCAACACTTATAGATGGAGTTCCTGCATGCAGTGTGTTGTCAGGCTGGGAGATATTATGAAGTTGTAGTTTAGATATAAAAAATAGCAGCATGAAACGTGACCACTCAGCATCATGTTGGTAGAAAGAATAGGACAAAGCAGGATAGGGTAGGCTAGAATAGAATAAGAATAGACTAGGATAATAGACTAGATTAGTCTAGACTAGACTAGACTAGAATATTTTCAGTTCATAGGGACCTAACATGATCATCTAGTCCCAATGGAAGATTGCTAGTACAAAATTCAGAATGAAACTCTGGTCATCTTCAACTGTAATCATAAAACCAGTGTTACGTTATGTAGGCACCTGGCTGGAAATGTGAGGTACCACTGAGATATGTACTCAAGGGACAGCTAGACCCAAGTCTCCCTGGTTTCATCATGCTAAATGGAGATAATTACCTAATGATCTGTGCCCCCATTGATGTGGCTGGGGATGACAGCAGCCAAAAGGCAAGTGTGGGAAAGTCGCAGCTGTGGTTTGGTGTGGCTTTGCCTTGTTGGGCTGAGTGTGGAGTTGTTTGAGGAAAGAGATGTTTTTCTCTCTGCTGGGATGAATTAGTCGTCACAGACTGGGCAGTGATGGTGCTTTTGCAAAGCTGTGCTTTCTGTGGTAGGCAAAAAATTCATTTCAGTTTAACCCCCAAAGAAAGAATTTCTGAATAAAAAATTACCTTGGGAATTACTTGAATAAGCTCAGCTTTCGGCACATATCTGTCTCAGTGGTTCATGAATGGGAGGAGGAAGTGTTTTCTGCCCACGACACTACTCGGAGGCTTATTTCTGTGAGTGATGTGTGTCACTTTGGTTATAATTGCTTTGTTCTAGCTACAGTGCTTCTGGAGCAACATCCTACTCTCACTGAGCATCCATAGATAGAAGGGCATTGAAGGGGAAGAAAGATGACTGTCTTCTAGCCATCCTTTTAGCAAATATTTCCCTTATTCTTAAATTATCAGGGATGTGGCTGTAACTTCAGTAGCAACAGAACGGGAATTCCTCAAAGGCTTAAAAATTATTCCACTGTTCTGAAATATCTGCAAAAATACATTGTCTTCTGGATCAAAATGAGAGTCTTCCAAGTTTAGATATTTTCTTCTGACAAGCTGAAGTTTTGCTGAAGCTTTTCCAACCTAGAAGTACATGTAAATTTTGTGGAAAATAGGGAGGGTTATACTAATTGTGGGGAGGCTGCTGTGGCCCTTGTAAAGTGAAGAAGCATTGCAGTATTTGTAAAATGTTACTATTGCACAAATATTACAAAGATATAAGGAATCAGGATGCTAATAGAAGGGAAAAATGATAGAATGAAAAGCATCCAAATTAATGTTTGCCTAACTGCCATTTTCATAGGTAAGTAGCGGCTGCACATTTAGACCTTTTTTTATTCTGTGTTGTTGCATAGAATCCCTTTTCTGGGATAAAATCAAAGTGCGTTAAGTATGCCAATAGCCAAACTTCAGCAATAATTCTGCATGACAGAAACATTGCCAAGCAGTGACCTCACCCTCATTCACTACGTGAAGACGTACTGTATCCTGCAGGAAATCAATGCTTCCTAATGTGAACAAACATGAAAATGAAATTATCAAACTGGCAAGTCAGGGAAACAATCTTGATTTATCAGAATTATCTGTGATTTAAATGCAGTAGTTAAAAAACCTTGAGTGATAATGAATCTGGCAGATGATCAGTGAATTCGTGCATTTCCCCACGTCATGTGGGTCTGGGCTCTGGTGGGAATCACCTAGGGTGCCAGGCTGGCTCTTTTTTCTTTACTGACCATGGCAGGTTAATTCTGAATAACAAAGCACCCATTACTCACCCAATCTGATGTTTTGGAGCTGCTTACAAATGGTGGAGTTTGGTTGTGCTTGCAGGGGCCTGTGGGTCCAAAACTGAAGCCCAGGCAATACCAACCGCAGCTCATCTGCAAAGCTCATCATGCACCAAAGAGCATGCCCTACCATGGAGTAAGCAAGCCTACTTTTATCTGGAAGAATATGACACTAAGAAAGCCACTCAGTAAAGTATTATTGGACTAGTGCATTAAATGCATGGCCTATTATTTTAAGTGTAAATGCTTGGTGTAAATGACGATTTCTGCCCTTAGAACACAAAAGCAGAAAGAACATAGAAAAGGTTAGAAGGTCCCTTAAGGACAAGAGATGGCTGTAAAGGCCAGGAGGTGACTTGCCCTGGGCGTGAGTGGGGATGTGCCAGTATATCCACCTACCAAACAGAATTGCACATCCAAACAACATCAGCCCAGGCAGCCACCATTTGAAAATGCTGTCTCAGTTTTTTGCTTTTCACCGCATACCAATTTCTGCATTTTCTTCTTCTTTTCTCTTTTTTCTCTTTATTTTATTTTATTTTAAGCTCAGCAGCGGAGTTAAGAGCTTGTTTTCATATTCTGTGTAACACCCTTACAATACTTCAGACGGTACAAAAAAAAATAAGCAGATGGCTGTGAACTGATCTGTATTTGTATATAGAATGTCTCCAACTTAACGAACAATATCCATATTATAAAAAGAGTTGGCTGAGTTGGCTTCCCCTCCCCCTGTGCTGGCAGATGCTATGGAAGTTGGTAAGATGTGAAGATTGATTGGCAGCTCCCCCCATATCAGGGCTGGGGTATATCCGTGGGTGTCGTCTGCCTTTCCCTGCTGAGCACATAAAGTATCTCAGCCTCCGGAGCAGTCTGGCACATCTTCCAGCACTTTTTTTTTCACTTGACACTGCTTGGAAAACCCACACAGAAAGAAGAGAGGCAAGGAGGAGAAGGCGGTGAAATGGGAGGGAGGTAATTAGGCCCAGACCTGATGTCCCGGTGTATCCGCAGGGGCCAGAGAAGTCTGACAGAGCCATGACTGAGAAAGGACAGAGCAAAGACAACAAAATTTGACATCAGCTTATTGTGTCACATTTCTGAGCATTTTTGTCCCTTTCTTCATAAAAAAAAGGAACGTATTTGTTCAGTTTCTTGGGCAATGCTTCACCTTTCAAGTAAAAAGTCACCGTGCTTGGCTGTGACCCAAATTTGTTTTTTTAGTTTGCCATTAAATATATTAAACAAGTAAATGTGGGAACCCATCCGTAGCTTCGCAGACACACATTGGTTTCCTCACAGGCAATCCTGCTCCCATGTAAAGGCAGCATCTCCCCACTGGGTCCCTGATGGTGCTGGGACATGCCAGCTCAGCGCAGTCCATCTTCTCATGGTCCTTCCATGGTGAACAGATGGGGACAGGCTCTGCTAGAGGAGTATTCTGAGCTCTCAGAGGCTCATTTGTACTCAAAATCAGCAAGTAGCCTATCTGTTAGCTACAGAAATTCTCCAGGGCAAACAGATCTCCCCTGGGGAAAGTTACTTTTGTGATTACTTCCCATTGTCTGCTTCTTTATGCTTGGAAATGTTGTCAACTTTGCTCCTCGTGAACAAATCCAGGCATCCCCAGAGTGCTCTCTCCCCTGATGCACCATTCCACTTGATACACAATACATTAAGGTCAAACACTGTTTGCTGCTCAACAGCCCCATTTTTTACTTACACTTCCTGCATGATAATTTTAATGACAATGCCCTTCTTCCCCCTCTCCTAGTTTCCTTTCCTTTTTCCTTTCCTGAAAGTATTTCTTCTGGTTTGATGTCATTTCCTGTAGTTTGTTGTTTGTTTTTTTGTGGGTTTTTTTTTCTGTAACTTATTTCCTGCAGTTTATTTTGTTTTCATCACTGCTTACAATTGAGAGTTTGAAGAATTCCTGTCCAGTGTTGCAGCCAGTGTTATTCCACGTTGGTATTTCTGATAGTTACCAGCAGATGTTGATGCCTGACATTTCTGCTCTGGTTTTGACTGGATGCACCTAAACGTAGCCATTTCACCACGCCTTCTGGTTTTCTTTGCAAGGGCAGTACTCAGTACATGGTCATATCAAAATGTCTGCCCACACTTCAAAGGTAGTAATTTTGTATGTACATTAAGCGAGCAATCGTTTGCCACTCTATGTATTTGCTGTGCTAAAGCCAATGTGTTGACAACTACCTTGTACTCTGTCCAATGCGCACACAAAGACAGATGAATTACAAATGTGTGCAAGAATTTGCTTTCTGCTGTTATGTTCTGGTCAACAACTCTTGCCAGAGTAGTCCACATCCATACAGCATCTGACACACCCTGTAGTTCTTCAGCAGTTGTGGCTTTTCAGAAATCCCATCAGAAGTCAATTAGGTTTTCTGCATAAATATGTGGCTTAATAATATAAATATGAGTACAAACAATAGGATATGGTTTTGGCTCACAGAGCCATACTAGCCATAACAATAAGGACAGTCTATGTTATGATCTTTATTAACACCTTATGACACTTCACAAGAAGTAAATGTTTTGAAATTTGTTTAAGCTTAATCATTTTCATGCTGTGTTTTATGTGCTAGTTGCCATTGGCCATGATGTCTCTGTTTGAAGTGGGGGTTAGCAGGTTGGCAGGAGCTGTAGGGGCTCCCTAGCCGGCATGGTAACAGGTTTGCATCCTCTGCAGGGATGTGCAAAGAGATACAGCTAACAATGCTCACCTCTCAGTCAAATTTGCATGCTAGCATTTACCATATGAGGCTTGTGGACCATTTTAGGTAAGCAAGGACCTGAAATACAGTAGAAAAAAACAGTGCAACTCTGCAGAAAAAATATTACTGCCTAAAGTGAGCAAGCTGAGAACATGTTATTCAAATAATAATAACAGTTGAAAAATAACTTATCTTGACATAAGTTATTGATCCTGCAGTCTAGGTATACCATATCACTAAGACAGTTTTCAAATGCTATCTGGATGGGTTCCTTCTAAAAAGTAATCCAGTATATCTCAGTGGCATAGAAAGTCCAGTAAGTAATACAATCCAATCCATATATCATAACATGTCTGTGCTTTGCAGATTAAGGGCTAATTTCAAGCCTAAAAAGCCTGGAGTGGAGAGGCTGCAATACCTGGGTAGGAGCTGGAGCCCCAGTGGGGACTGTGCTGGGACATGTCCTTGGCAGTGCAAGGTGGGGTGGAGGGGACTTGCAAGGCTGACAAGAATCCATCCCTAAGCAGGTTTCTTCATAAAATTCAGTTCCTTTGAGAAAGTATAGAAGGACAGGGGGCAAGCATCTACATTTTCAGGCAGCTCTCCTTCCCCCTTACAAAACAAAATAGACCATTTTCATTATTGTTTCAACAAGTGAAACTCAGCAAGTCAGCCAGCCATCTTACTTCTTCCTAGCTGACTTCTTCATGTGATTCTCTGAACCCTTACAGCCCTGTTTGCTCTGATGTTTTACACAAGTGTCTTGTCAGAAGTGGGTCCCGAGAAGGATATTGCTGGACAGTGTTGAAATAGGACCCTCCTCCTGGCCCAGGGCCCCTTCCTGGGCTGTGTGTCCCACTAGCCCAGTTCACACCCAGTTGTCTGAAACAGCGCTTCAAGTAAACTTTTGGGAGGCTGGGACTAAAACAAACTTCTGAGAGGGCTGGTGATGGAGAACTTATGTATTCACTGAGTTTGAGAAAGAATTGTATTAAAAGGACCAGAGGAGCTACACAGTAAACTGATTGTATCATTACTTGCACCCCTGTGCCCAGCTGATCCTGGGCCACCAGCAGGGTGGCACAGGAGTAACTTTTTGAATCATGTGTCTGATTTTAATTGCCTGCTCCAAAAAATACACTGCCTTACCATAATGGGGAGGAAGCTTCCCACAGCAGGCATGGCCTCAAGAGCCATTAGAGACCTTAGAGAGGGCCAGGTCACTCAGTCCTTCTGCAGGAAAGGACTGGTGGAGCTGCAGGAGCAGCAAGAATATTTCCCCAGGGGAAAGGAAAAGAAGTTGCCTTTTGTCCCTCTGAGGTGATTGACTTTCTGTTTTCCCTCAAATGCCAGTGAGTAATTTGGAGGAACATGTGTAGCAATAGTAGCATAGTATTTACTAACTATAATTGGAAAAAACTGTTGCTCCTAACCTCAACTTGCAGTTAAGCAGTGCTCAGGGCATCTAGCCAAGCACACTGAGAAAGACTGATAGGTAGGAAAAGGTGTGAAGTATGAGCCACCACCTCTACTCTTCACACATGGCTTGTTGTTCATGGCTTTTGGGGGTTTGATTTCTCAGCCTACGTGTGTTTCCAGAGGAAAAGAAGAGGGGACCTACATGTTCATTTTCTGCGTAAACTCTTCAGTCTTGTTTATCACTTGGGAGCAGCTTCCAACCTCAGATATCGGCTTCCCCATGCAGTTTGCTGAAGGTGAGAAGGTCAAAAGGGTTGTCAGGCATTGGAACAGGCTGCCCAGGGAAGTGGTTGAGGTCCCTGAGGTCCCTGGAGGTATTTAAAAGATGAATAGATGAGGTTCTTAGGGACATAATTTAGTGCCAGTGTTAGGTTAACAGTTAGACTCGATAATCTTGAGGGTCTCTTCCAACCAAAATGATTCTATGATTCCATGAAAATCACCCCCAGCACTTCTATACTAAATACAAAATGTAACCTGTGTCTTTGGATTGGGCTTGCTCTTCAAATTTCTTAGGTTTTTTCTGCTATAGCATATGCATTGTCCTACCAATACAGTGACTTTGTCATTACCCATGGGGAACCACACCAAGGACTAACAATATGAAGCAGTGGGGCTATAGGGCTTTTTTTTCTTACAGGTTATCATCTTGAATGAAGAGTAGGTCAGCAGTAAACAAAACGCTGTCACCCGCTGATGGCCTTCTGATGCCCTGCACAAAATAAGTTGGTGCCCTCAATCTGCAGTCCAAGAGACAAGTTTGTGTATCGCAGCACCTCAGCGTAACTGATGCTAAGTGCCACTTCTGAGAGCCAAATGGAGAAAGCACAGAGGTTGATGGGGACTAACTCTTAGAGTTTTGAATTTAAGATTGTAATTTATGAAGATTTTGTATTTATTCCAAGTCACCTGAATCTTATCTTCCAACATGCCAAACACAGCATATTCCATGTTGAGTTCATCTTCCAGTGTGCTTTTTCAAGGCGCCCGGTCTTTTACAGCCGAGCTGCATGTTCACAAACATGGAGACGTTGTTTGTATCACAGATGCTGATGTGGAAATGGGTGCTCCAATGTGCAAGCCTCTGCTCTTCTTCAAAAGAGGATCCTCAGCATAGAGCAGGTATACTTGTTCAGATAGAAATATGCAGGAGAACTGAATGTTTTGAGTAGGAGAATAGGCAAGATACGTTGATTGACAGCCAGCTGAACATGAGCCAGCAGTGTGCCCAGGTGGCCAAAAAGGTCAACACCATCCTGGCTTGTGTCAGGAATAGTGTGGCCAGCAGGAGTAGGGAAGTGATTGTGCCACTGTACTCAGCACTGGTGAGGCCGCACCTCAAATCCTGTGTTCAGTTTTGGGTCCCTCATCATAAGAAGGACACTGAGATGCTGGAGAGAACTCAGAGAAGGGCAACAAAGCTGGTGAGGGGTCTGGAGCACAAGTCTGATGAGGAGCGGCTGAGGGAACTGGGGCTGTTCAGCCTGGAGAAAAGGAGGCTGAGGGGAGACCTGATCGCTCTCTGCAACTACCTGAAAGGAGGTTGTAGCATGGAGGGTGTTGGTCTCTTCTCCCAAGTAGTGAGTGACAGGACAAGAGGAAATGGCCTCAAGTTGCACGTGGGGAGGTTTAGATTGGATAGTAGGAAAAATTTCTTCACAGAAAGGGTTGTCAGGCACTGGAACAGGCTGCCCAGGGAAGTGGTGGAGTCACCACCCCTGGAGGTGTTTAAAAGCCATTTAGATGAGATTCTTAGGGACATGGTTTAGTGCTGGAGTTAAGTTATATTATGGTTGGACTCGATGATCCTGAGGGTCTCTTCCAACTGAAATGATTCTATGATTCTATGAAAACTCCTGCCAAAACACTATTTTACATATCACAAAAAAGTCTGTAAGCTGGGGAATGTGAGGGTGGTTTTTTTGCAAGATCCTGAAGGTAAGGATTAACCAAGGTAGGTAGAACAGTAAATTAATTTTGTAAAGCTTTGTTCCTGAGTGCTGGCATGTGAAATCAGGGTGACTGATCTGAGAGTAACATCACAGTGAACCACACACTTCTCTATGACAAAAAGGAGAGCATTATGGTGACCTGTTGGAGCAACTCCAGCAAGCTTAGTAGTAATTTGGGCTGAGTCAGTACAGGGGAAAAATAGCAGAGCAGTGAGAGAGAATTGCAAAGGATGTCTAAAAGCGTACTAACAAAGTGTTTTTATAGAGGCCACACACTACAATGCCAGAGATAAGAGACTTTTTCTTGCTGTGTATTGAGAGTGGGAGTAATGTGAAGGGTCAACATGGGAAGAAATCTGCATGGACTCATCCTCCAGAATAGCTGACCTAACAACAACCTCAGGTTTGCCCAGCAGGACTTTCATGTTGCCTGCCTTCTTTCCCATTGCCCTGCAGGCAACACCAATGCTGCCTTTTGTATCACTTCTACTCACTTAGGTGGGGCATGAATGACTTCCCAGCTGGGTTGTGGTCTCTGAAGATGTAGAATTGGATTAAATGTTTGATTTCATGCATACATATACACAACTGAGGAAACTTTTGCCTAGTCCTGTATCTTCAGCTGCCCTGGGAATAAAGTCTGACCCTATTGGTGGTTTCTTTTTTTGCTTACTAACCTGCTTTCCCTGATGGGCTTCCTGCCATCTCTGACTGAACAAGAACCATGGAAACACCGTGGCTACACATACATTATTGAACATTTCAGATGTTTGTTAAGATATAAGTATGTTGCACTCTATCCAGAGCTTCCTGTCACCATGCATTAGAAGAGATGTGCACTGAGGGAGATTTCTTTGCTACAGAGCTGGGTGTGATGGGGTGGGGGGGTATGCACAATTACACATTTTCAGGGATATGTATTATATAATATGTAGACACGTGCACCTAAAATAAAAATGCCATTCACCTCTCATAGATGATAAGGGCAACTCCACTAATGAAACCCTCCAACAGAAAACTGCTGTCTGTGGCTACATTTGCCACTATTTTGTAGCTGAAAGCATAAAGCTATTTCTCTCCCAGCCACTCTTGGAGGCCATGTAAAACATAGACCGGAGAACAGGAATAAAAGGAGAGGAAGAAATTGCTGGCTAGAGAAACTTCATATGAATAAAAGGCTTGAATGTACCAAATACTGTGTATTTCTGGGAGGTTATTGTCTCTCCTGCAGTTACAGCTTTGAAATATCAAGTCCCATTCTGGCTGCTGTAACTTATTTGACCGAGTTAGGGAAAGCAATTAATATGTTCAAACGCCACCAGCAGTGACTGAAAGCAGCAAAGCCAAGAATGGGATTAGTGTGTGGTACTCTTCACATAAGTGCATATTGCTTAACATCCTGATCTCCTTACATGTATAAGAACCACACACTTCCCAGCCCTCTTGAATCATATTTGTTCTTGTGCCAGTTAACTGCACACCAGGTAAATGCAAAATTCAAGGATCTGCACATTGAAATGGCATCCAAATCATATGCTTTCCAGTCTTTTAATCTCTCTAGATAACTGAATGCTGAGTAGACATAGAGTTTTGTCCACTTGTCCATTTTTCTCCTGAATAGCTGTTATTTCCATATGTGTGGCATAAAGGGAGGCAGAAAAATGTCACAGAAACCATGGCTGAAATGTGAGAAGTTTCATCATATTGGCAAGAAATAAAACAATACAAAGAGCATAAAAGATCATGGTCTTTCTCAACAGTTTCTGCTGCCGGTGAGGCTTCTGCCTTTTTGCTTGAGTTTGAAAAATTTGCTAAATTGTCCATCCATGAGCGCAGAACAGAATAATAATTGTGCTCATGTTATTGCCCACGTGCAGCTAAAGCCTTAACTTGTTTTGTCATGTCTCCCCTCCTGTTTGTCTGGAGGGCAGCTGCAGCCCGTGCAGACGCAGTTGCGCTGGCTTTGATTTGAATGTGTGATTGCCGGTGGCAGGGGAGATGTGGTGATCCAGGCTTCAGCTCCAGATCGGTCACCCAAACCATGTCTTGAGGCCTAAGGCACTGGAGTTTGCTCCTCGTATCCATCCTGGACTCAAGTTGTTCAGTGCAAAAAATGCTCAGAGATAATTTTGGTTTCTGGCTTGATAACAGCAAGAATAAGATATAATGATGTGCAAAGGCATTGTAAACCAGGTTTTCTAGTGTGAGCCCCCAGAGAGAAGTAACCAAGGAGCAGACCACCTGAAATGGGGCATCAATCACCCATAGCCCTGTGACAGTGTGCACTGCAAGGACTGAAAGGGAAATGTCTGCACTGAACAGTGCCCTCATGGCCATCAGAGTCTGCCAGGAAAGCAAAACCAAAAGATGTGACCAAGGATGGGGGCATCACATTAAGATGCTGAAAAAATCCCAAAGATGCACAAGAGTGGCAAGGAAAAGGAGACAGGGGTTTGGGTATGCGTTTTTCTATTTCACTGAGGATTGAGGGTCTTGTGTGAGAGGCATCCTGCTGGATAAGTCCCAGCACCCTCCATGGCATCCCTGTGAAGCAGCAGACACAGAGGGAGCTGCTTTGAAAGTATTGAGCTTGCTGATGCATTGCACAAAATGTGGGACATGTACGGTGGAGGAGCGACTGTAGATTTTTATCAGCCTTGTAGGCTTAAACCCCCTGGGTGTTACAGCAAAGACACGAGTACTTGGGGGAAGAATACATTTGAGACATTCAGGGCTATAAATAAAATTCACATCAGACTCAGCACTTGCCTCAATGAAAAATTTATGCACTAAAATGCATGATGAAGTTGGATGTGTTGCCAGACTGCCTAGTCTTTGGGATAACCTGGTTTTCCTCAGAATTAATTTTCTTGCAATGTTTTGCATACAAACTTAGCAGTAACTCACTGCTGACCTGGGCAATAGGTGTAGAAGTTGGATCGGGTTGAACGCTGCTGTTGCTGCTCGCATAGGCCTGTTTATTCAAAGCTGTGTGAACATACGGCTTTCCTATTACACTGACTTTCACAAGAAACCTGAAATGGCTAGAAAAAATGGCATTTGCTAAAATGACAGCTCAGGCGTGTTAATGCTGGAGGAGAAGGGCTCCCCAAGCAGGTCCTGGCATGGTGCTGGTGGCCGCAGCAGCCTTGGAGAGCATCCTGCATCCCGGCAGCACAGCGGGGAGAAGAGGTGGGTGCACAGCCCCCAGCTCCTCTGCCTCCTGCACAGTACCTGGGTCATTAGAGCCTCTCATAAGAGCAACTGGGCTCTGAAAAAGGCTTATTTGCTAGTCTGATCCTTTTAAATTGTGGTTTTTGTCTCTTGGAATCCAGATACTTTAATCAGGATTCAGCAGCTGCTGGTTCAGCTGTGCTTGTGCAGGAGTTCAGGTTGTGGTGGCTCTGGGCTCTGTCCCTTAGCAAGTAGGCACCTTCCTTGCTTGCCACTCAGATCCCCTCCAGGCTCCACACTTCTTCACACTTTACACTAATTCATGTTTTCTCTTTGAATCGGGAAATTATCTTTCCCTCCCCATACCCGTACCTCCCCCACCCTCTGCCCTCCCCCCCCCTCCCCCCCACGCCTTATGGCAACTATAATACAGAAAGAAATAATAGAAAGTTGAGAAACAGAAGGAGCTTGAGTGGGGGAGGTAAGCATCTAGAGAAGCAGACGGAGTTGGGGAGGGAAAACCCCTGGATCTATCCAGTAAATAGAGCAGAAATCTTGCTTGGCCTTTGTGGTGTTATTATTAGAACAACCACGCCTGAGTGCACGAAAGCTGCACAACCTTCAAGCATCCACATCCAGCTCTGCCACAGCAGGATCTTTTTTCTGCTTTGCTAAATGAGGGAGGGAGCATGAATGAGAGGATATGAAGACAAGAACAGTCTATAAATGATAAATATGATCAACTTCAATGAAACAGCTGTTTGGAAACCTTCAAAAATCTTCTCATGAGAACAGCTATTAGTGTATGTCTGTTTGACATTGGCTGTCAGGAAAACAGCCAACGTTAATGGATCCACAGAATGTAATGGGGAATCCATTTAAATGGTCTCTTGTCATTTTGTCATCCCACAAACCAAAAAAACAATTACTTTAACTCAGGAATGAAATGAACATGATAGTTTATATGATTCACTTGTATATTCTAAATTGATCAAAGTGCACACTAAAAATATATTAACAATCCATGTCTGATGCCTGAAATGCAGCATTTCCTGTATCTGTACAGGCTGCTTTTTCTCATTCAGTTTGGTGTCCAGCTGTTAATAATTTAAAGACTGTGGCTTTACAGTTTCTGTATTGCTTTATTTATTATGCATGTTATCATGATTCTGAGGCGCTACAGCCACACGCAGGTTCAGCATTGTGAAAACAGCCTGCGGAGTAAAACACCGAGTGAAGGGAACTGCTGGCTGGAAGAGATACCTGATCCCCATTTCACAGGACTGAGGCATAGGGAGTGTTGATATTTAACCCAGGCTCTTAGCAGAGGTAGATGGTGAAGCTTTGGCTGAACAGGTCTTCTGGATCTCAGCCCAGTGGTCTTTGAATAACCTTGCCACAAGGATGGCTTTTTTTATTTTTAATGGAGGTGAGAGATGCAGCCCTGTGCAGAAAATCAGACCTTCAGTGGTCCTGAAAGCCCACAGTCCACTCCTGTGATTGCATCCTCTGGCTTCAGGTCCCAGCAATGGTGCAAAGGACAATGTGCAAGGAATGAAGTAGAAGCGGGTCCCACTTTTGACAGACAATCACATCTGGAAATCCCCTTCAGAAAGGGTGCAGGCTCACTCATTTACCAGTGAGCTTCTTTCTCTCTGTTTTCCGGGAAGTTTTTCTAGAGCTTCTCTGCCCTGAGGTTGGGATGTTGTTCTTCAAACATCCAGCCTAATTGCATTCGTGGTGGGTTTATACTTATTTGTCCTTGGGCCACCATTGTCCTCTACCCTACCCAGTGCTTCTGCCTCCCTCTGAGCTTCACCCCCACCACAGGCTGACAATATCCATCTCCTCGCAGCTTTTTCACCAGCTCTTTTAGTTTCTATTCTGGACTGCCTAGAAAATCCACTCCTGTCTTTAAGTATTCTACAGGACTGTTCTGTTCTGTGTATTGTGCAATATTTCTGCTTTCTTGGTATTAGTAGGGCGTATTCTCCGACACAGCGATTCAGAGTTGCTGCAGGAGAAGGTGAGAAGGTTCGGATGTGCACTGGCTGGGGCCATGGCACAGAGTACTGGAAGCTTCTTAGTGCCCTGTCATTTGAAGATAAGCAATGTAATTGTGCTTTATTTTTCCTTTGGTACAGCACTATGCACAGCTCTGCCAGGTTTGCCAGCTAAGGGAGACTTGGATGGCTAAGAGGTCATGCTATTTTAGTAATATCTCTGAAGAGCAATGTGTGTCTACAACCGTAACTGTGTAGTAGAATTGTTTTAGCTAGGTTTCATTTTTAAGACTCACGCAAAGTATAGTAACCCAACTCCCACTCTTCTTATTTGTGAAACACTGCTGCCAAAGTGAGAAGAGCTTTCTACAAGTTAAATTTTGCAGCAGAATCTATTCTAGTCTAATGAAACATGTGAACATTTGACAAGTAGGTAAAACTTTCCACTCACTTACTGAGCTTCATCACAGAGAACTACTAAAGCTGCAGTCTAGACAGATTTTTTTCTGGGAGTAGGAAGGAACTGCTTGTGCCTGCCATTTCATTAGCCTCCAGGGTACAATTTGTAATCATGAATATCACATATCCTCAGCAATATAAAGAATGGGTGGGGTATCATTACTATCACTTGTAAATTTTTGTCCTGAGATGAGCTTCCCAAGGAGACAGTGCAGCTCAGAACAGGATCGAGGCACTTTATTTTGTGTTTCAGTATGTTGTCTGTAAAATAGACATAGTGCTTCCTTGCCCTCAAGGGGTAAAGGAAATATGAAAATCAGCTAATGATGGTGAGATATTCACCTACTGCAGTGGTGACAGACAGACAAGATATCAAAAGCTCTGCTTGAGATTTGGCAACATTACGTTATTACAGTGTCTATCATTTAGTAAGTAAATCCTCATTATGAACACCTAGAGGTTGCTGTCATTCATACTACAGACATCCCCACTATCAATCATTTTTTTTTCTCACCCTGATGCTGTTCCTTGCACTGACACTGTGGCCGGTTGCATAGAGCAGCACTACAAACATAGAGTGAAACCCACCTGCAAAATAACACTGAGAAGCAAAGTAAGGCTCCCTACTGGACAGAGTGTTCGAGGTCCCTTCAGTGGTGCTGAAGCTCTCAGAACCTGAACTTCAGCAGGTCTATCACCATATTATACCACCACTTTCATCCTGACATCCACAAAGTTTTGTGAACTGGATTTTTTTCTTATTAAAGAATAGCATCCCACACATGGCAGCATGGTTCCTGGGTTTCTCCCTTTGTGTCTGCTTCCTCCTTCTTCTCCTACAATACTTGTCCCGTCCGTTTCTCTATACAAAGCACACTGGTATGCCTTTGGCCCAGGTGAATGTTGTTTTGCATCAAAGAAAGCAACAAAACCAGAAAAAGCAAAACCTCCAAGCAGCTCTCTGACATGTTGCACTGACTCCCCTTCAAAAAATGGCAACTACTGCTGAAGATTGGAGAGCACAAATGCATTGGAAGTAGATGGGAGAAAGCCCCGAAATGTGCAAGCTCCTTGATTGGAGACAACATACTCCTGCAGATGTTTCATCACCAACCCCTTTCTCTGGCTTAGCTTCCCTCTTGGTGGTGTCCCTTAACAGCAGCATGTCCCTTCTTCTCTCGTGGAAGTGGTGATGGCCCTGCTGGACAAGGGCTGGGGGCTGTGCTTGCTTGGAGCAATAAAAACAATGTAAGGAACGAGCCCAGACACAAAATACCCATCATCTCAGTGAGCAAGGCAGGTGCTGGAGGAGGGGGCTGGCACACAGGCTGGGTCTCTAACACAGAGTTACCAATCCCTGGTAATGCTCTCTGTGTAGGAGGGCTCTGGCCATCAGCATTGCACAGGACTGTGTTGAGATTGAAGCCACCTCTGCTCTAGCTCTCTTGCCAGAGAGGGAATATGCTGGGGAGAGCAGGGCCAGGGTGTACTGCCCTGCTTGAGAGAGATGAGGGCAAAGGAGAGGAGCACATGGCTGGTGGAGTCACCAACCCAAGGCATGCTGGCTGTTTAGCTCTTTGCTGGAAAGGGGACACAGGAGGCACCTCCACTACCCTTCCTCCTGTGTGTGAGGGACTCTGCCAGCATCACGCTGCCATGTCCTGTAAGCAAAACAGGTGCAGCAGCATCTTGGCATCAGAAGAGGAGATGACTGGAGAGACTGTATCAATGCCTTTGTTCAGCCTGGAGAAGGGGAGACTGAGGAGACACCTCATCTCGGTCTACAGCTGCCTCACAAGGGGAGGAGGAGGGACAGGCGCTGATCTCTTCTCTTTAGTGACCAGTGACAGAACCTGAGGGAATGTCAGGAAGATGTGCCAGCGGAGGTTTAGGTTGGACATGAGGAAAAGGTTCTTCCCCCAGAGGGTGGTGCAGCACTGGAACAGGCTCCCCAGGGAGGTGTCACGGCCCCAAGCCTGACAGTGTTCAAGAAGAGACTGGACAACGCCCTCAGACACATGGTGTGAACTGTGGGGTTGTCATATGCAGGGACAGGAGTTGGACTTGATGATTCTTGTGGGTCCCTTCCAACTCAGGACACTCTACGATTCTGTAGAAGAAGGAGCAAGCCCAGTGCTGTAGCTGAGGACATACCCTGTGCTCTTGCTGCTTTACGTAGGTTGATGAGCAGAGGTGTAACAAGCCTGCTCCACTCTGCCAGCCACAGTAGAGCCCTGGCACCCCCCCATAGCCCTCTTTTCCTGCTTTGGCCCTTGGATATCTGGCTCCTGCATACGCTGAGGTTGGGAACATCTCCCCTGAGAAATTGTCTCAGACCTTTAGTGGACTTGGTTCATTTAATTTTCAGAGGCAGACTTCCAGGATTTCTCTGTGGAGGAATGGAAGTGTTCCTGAACCTCAGAAGTCCCTGTCTATTAAGGGAACCTCTTTTGATAGATGACAGTTAAAGTCACTCAGCAGGGTGGGCAGTTAATATCAGTCATTACACCCTGGAAGGCAACAGGCTAGCAACCTGTGTCAGAAATTAGTCGTGCATAACATGATGTAGTGAAAGAGCATATTGGCAGGAGAAGAGGTAAATGGGAGACCTATTCCGCCCTCTGCTCTTGCTTGAAACATCACTGTGGGAAGGTTGCGCAGCTTCTTTGCATTTTCATTTTGCTGCCTATAAAATTATTATCCATTTAGTCCACGTATTTCACATCGATATAGTAGCATTTCCTCCAGAGAGCTATTTTCAAACTGACAAAAGGGCATTGTCTAAAGGCTAAATGGTATAATGTGGTATGGAAATACGAAGAAGATAATGGTTGCTCTGATTTGGTGGGAGGAGAGGTGCTGTATCATCACCAGTGCCAGTTCTTGGCACTGGTCTTCCAAGCGAGAGCCTTTTCTTTTCAGCTAGGTTGATATAAGAGAGGCTAGGAGTCTTACCCTGTATTCTGTTTTTATCCTACAGCTGTCTCCAACCTGGATGCAGAGAGCAAACTGAGTGTCTATTACCGAGCACCTTGGCATCAGCAAAGAAACATCTTCCTCCCCTCCACCAGACCTCCTTGCGTGGAGGAGCTGCACCACCACGCCAAGCAGCACCTGCGAGCCTTGCGCAGAGGTAGGTGCTTCTTCTCGCTCCAGCTCCAGCTCCATCCATATGACACCCCTCCATGGTCCCCTCTGGGCAGCAGTGGTGTACTCAGGCACAGGCACAGGGCTGTGGGCACTGGTCTCCGCTGGGACTTAGGTACTCAGGCTAAGAAATAAATCTGAAGACATTCTAGCATTAGAAGAGGTTTGTGCCCTCTTTTGGCTTTTCTCTGCTTACTTGAGTAGAGCTGAAAAGGACTTTTTATTTTCCATTTTAAATTCTTTGTTTAAATGTTTTTCTATTAAAGTGGATATGTCTGAATTTTAAGTGTGTGCAAATTCATGCTCCAGCCCTAAAAGGCTGGAGGTACTGAGTGTATGAACAAGGCCATCTTGTCTCCCTCCGCTAAACAGATGTTAAACAGTGCCTCAGCTCCAGGACAGACAAGATTTAGCTTCCCAAGGGCTGAAATTGGAGCCCAGGGGTATTACAGAGTCTCCACAGAAACTGAGCTGTCTGCGTGGGGTTTCTAAGCATGATACTGGAGGAAATATGCATCCTTCAAGGGTGACAGCTGAAAGCCAGGTGATACCCCAAACAGCTTGGAAGGGTAGGGAAGGTGTCCCCTCCCAAGACCAGGGAACACCTCCTGGCATTGCCTGGCAAACAGGAGAGACCTGTAGCCTCAAAACCAGAGCAAAGCGGGAGCAATCAAGGTCACAACCAGGCTCCTGGATCCCTGCCACTAAGGGAATTTGCTAGGCACAAACATCTGAATGGCCCTACAACAGCACACTACCGGGAAGGCAAAAGATGGGGAAAGGTCAGTTTTCCCTGGGAACCTAACAAAGAGAAAATTCTTACCAGAAGCAAGTAGAAGTAGGCAAACAAGCCTGTCTTTCTTCTGAGCCATAAGGAAGGAGAAAATCCATGCAGGTCACCCTTAAAATGTCCAGCAGCAGCCTCCTGTGTTGGAATTGTTTTGCACCATTAGCTGTCATTGCCTTGCTCATTTATTATTGTTGTCAGGTTATAATAATAATCGATTACTCAGATCTGCAGAGCATCTGTTAGCTGGATAAAGCATTCCAATTAATTACTGCATTTGAACCTTTGTACAGATCTTAGCTCAAGAACACACTGAGAGTGCAGTATGTCTTCACAGCACTGCAAAGAGTGGTACAGCCGAATTGCAATCACAGTAGTGTGGGAGTAGAGCAGAGGTTGGCTTTTCTGTTCTCAGCAGCTCTGGTTTGCAGTTGTCCCAGGAGCAGGCTGATCTCTGCCTGCCATCTTGTGGGCAGGAGAAATCCTGACAGCAGCACAGGGAGGCAGCTGTCAGAAAATGCCTCATCATTTTCAAGCTACAAATCTCAGTTTTGGCAGCTTCC
This sequence comes from Nesoenas mayeri, assembly GCF_963082525.1. Taxonomy (NCBI): domain Eukaryota; kingdom Metazoa; phylum Chordata; class Aves; order Columbiformes; family Columbidae; genus Nesoenas; species Nesoenas mayeri. Next base: position 106,404,795 of record NC_137541.1, read on the forward strand.
CATCCCCCGTGTTTAATAGCCGCTGTGCAGGTTCAGCGGGCAGCTTGTTGTGTGCTGCTTTATTTTATTTTCCAAATAACCGAATGTATTGGAGTGAAATTATAGTCTGAAATTTACCTTAAACATGTTTTTTTGTGTCTCAACTATTTCTTCTATCAGAATGTCATTATCTCTTTATCTGTTTGACCAGGAGTAATTACAACTAAATGTTAGGTCAGAAAACAGCTATGCTAGTAACAAACTTTTTTGGCTGGACCATGGCTATGTACATCAGGTGAATCCATCATCCCCTTCCAGCAGCACTCCATGCAAAGAGTAATTATCTGACCATCATCTAAAATTAGGGATGGGAAATCCATGAGCATTCCCTCATTCACATGGAAGGTTTCAGAGACTTGGGAGTGATGGTGGAAAAGGACTGAATATTGTGAGCTGTTGGTGAAGGAAAGCTCCTCTGGGCCTGAGGTGGAGAGATTTTGACTTTTCCAGGATGATCTCCATACCAGGACACAGAACTGCTGCTGCAACAACCTTCATGACGTCAAGCCAAAGCTCAGGACCTGGTGCTGCTGTGCAGCCAGGGAAGGAAATCCTACATGGGGCTGTGTTTCCTTTTTTCTCCTCAGAGAGGTATATTTTATATGGGTATTGCTCAGGAGTTACTGCATCTCAGTGTTTCAGGTCAACAGGAGCTGCAGGTTCGCATTGGGAATCAGGCCTCAGGTCCCAAGTGCTTAGAAAATAGCTCCTTTATCACCAAGATAAAGGGTATAAATCTTATTTGGGGACAATTCAAGTTTAGCGCACACACCGAGGTGTGTTGTGTGAGTGTTGTTCTTCCAGGGGCTTGGATGTCGGGTAAGTGCTTGTCCTCTTCAGTTGCAACAGGGATCATGGTCAGTGGAGAAGGACCTTCATCTTTGGAGTCCATGTCCTGTTCATGTCTCTGTTGTGCTGTTAATGGAGACATTTATATGTTTTTACAACTCTGAAAGACTCATGTCTTCTTTCTCCTCCAAAATAGAACATCGAAGCCGAGGTGATAACAGAGAGCAAAAAGTCCAAGGCCCCATCGCTGTGGTGGCTCCCCCATTTCCTCCATTCCCTGCAATCTGCAGTCAAAAGAGGCAAGCGATAAAGGACCGGCACTTCCTACCAGTAAGTCTTTCACTACAGCTATCACACACCAACACGTTATTAGCATGATGGGACCTAAGCATGACAGTGCTTCACAAGTGACCCCCTCACCCCTAGCCTGTGCAAGGTACAACACAGCTGACCTTAAAGACTGTCGGCAGCGTAACTCAGGTTGCAGCTTCCAGCAGCCAGCCCCAGGGTGGATGTTTCCATTGAGAAACCTCTTATTTTCACACATGGCCAGCGCACATATGTTCTCATTCATACACTCCTTCATGTTCTCCACTCCTGCTTTAGGTAGCACTTCCAGGACCCTCCTGTAATTTCAGTAAATGCTGTAATTTCAGCCCTGGCATTAGCATTGCCAGGAGACAAAAACTCAAGGGCTTTGAGTGCTGGCTTGAAGTTCACATGTGCAGACAGACCCAGCAGCACTTCTCCAGCTACAAGGAATGACAGTTCCCGCATATAAATGGGCAATGGCCCTGTTCTGCGTTGTCCACCTCCGTGCATTTTTTTCAGATGGTTCATGTCTCACACACGTCCCTGCAGCCAGCCAAGTGGGAAAACTAGCTGAAGATCTGGTCCTGGGTGTCTGTGCTGACTTGCCACTGCTGCACTAATTTGAAATCAAGTTAGTGTTGACAATATGGTATTTATCGTTGTTCAAGGAAATGTACCAGATCCAAAAGTTTAACTCTGATTGGTTTCCCAGTGGTTTCAGCAAGACTTGGGTGCCTCTGTGGCTCTGGGTGTTTGACCCATGAAAGGGTCATAGTAGTTACATTCTACCCTGTGTTAAAATTCATTGCATTCCTCAAACGATTTTAAACTCCGCAAGTCACACCTGGATTTGACTTTTAAGCAATGTGTATGTCTAGTGCCAGCCCTTAGTGTAAGGATAGATTTGTCCTGCATCTGCAGGTACAGGGACAGTGGCAACTACAGGGATGCTACACAAATGAGCACATTGTAAGTGTGTAACTACTAAATAGTCACTTACTTAGCTTAAAAATCCAAGTACATTCATCCTATTATACAGGATATATCACATAGGATTATATTAATCATATGGAAGCACTATAATGGTAAAAGAGTCACAGTGTAAAGCACTTGTCCAGGGACCAAAACATCATCTCGCCAGACCACAGGAAGAGAGGAAGAGTTTTGTTTCTCATTTGAGAGCATGAAATGCATGTTAAGGTTTTGATTAGTTTGACTATTCTGGCTTTTTCCTGCTTACCTGGATAATTTCAAGAAAAGCATCACCATCACTGCAGGCTTTGAACTGGTTAAGTTTTCAGGCCTTATGTTTCAACTGAAAGAAGATACCTTGATGTTAAGGGACAGCATACAACAGAGTTCCAAGACAGAAAGGAGAAACAGAATTACCTGTTTCTTCTTGATAGGTCATCACCAAAGCTAGTGCTAGTATACTCGTTGAAAGGTAAAGGAGATGTGACCCCATGTTGTGGATCAGAACTAGTTACAGACGATAGTTTGGACAGTATATTGAACATAAAGCTCTCTTAGAACCAGGTGGGGAACAAGGCATGTCTTTTGAAATTGTATGCTCAGTGGGGAAAGGCCTGAATCTTTGCTGTGTTTGGAAAACAACCAGTGTGTTTTAGACATTACTTCCATCTGTGGAACACAAAATAATAATAAACAGTGAGCAACCCTCTGAGTCCTGTATTAGCTGGCAAAATTAAGTCATGCTGAAGGCAGATGTCTTGGCTTCATCAGCAAGTCCACCTTTTTCTTTTCAAGAGAGAGAATATTAAGCTTTTTTGCCCACCCATATTGGGCCTTTTATTGGAAGTTGACCAGGTTCAGTGTTCCCCTAAGGATGAACAAACCAGAGCTCCTTGAGGGTTGTCCTCCTATCGATTTCAAGGCACTTGGCAATGTTCTGCTTTGGTAATTGCGAATACTCCGAGGCCAGAGTACTTCAAAGTGCCTTGACCCGTTTTTTAGAGAACTCCTTGTTCGTGGACCAACTGTAAAAAGAGAGAACAAGGCAAAATGAAGCTGCACATGAATGCTCTGTGTGGCAGAAGGTTAATCAGAGATTTTTACAAGACACTGCAACAATGAATAGCTAATTGATATTTTGCCAACCATCATGACTTAATGATATAATTACAAAAGAAAGTTGAGAATGCTGTTATTGGCTAGCTTGCCCTTTTTGGCATAAGTTCTTTGTCATCTGCAAATGTGTATCTGCTTCAGAGGCTGTTGGTAATGTTTGATGTCTGATTCCAGTCAATTGTATCATCTATTCATCAATGAACTAAAGGTGTTAATTCCCACAAGAATTTTTATTTGTGGTATAGCAGTGTGTTCTGTATACCACTTTTCTGATGCATTGGAAAGGTGCTGGTGAACACAATATTAAACAATAAATGCCCCCTTCTTCATTTCTTATGAATTCAGAAAGTGATCAGTTAAAACCTGGGAATTTTTTAAAAATTATAGGATCTGACTTTTCCAAACTGCATATCTAAGTTAAAGGCATGAAATAAGTGGCTTGATTTTGAAAAAAATGTTCCCATTACCACTGTGAGGACTAGGAGAACTATCACTACTGAGAGATACTGCCAAACAGGTCACCTATGTCTAGACCAGCCAAGACTTCCATCTTAGTACATTTCGACTACTGTTTATATTGCTACCAATTAGGTGGTTATGAGCTTTTCCAAATATCTTGCATATTGTATAGTAAAGCTAGAGAAAATCAGCCACAACAGATGAAGATTCACTTCAAAGCATGACTATGTTTACAAGGAGAAAGATGGTAAAGTCACACAAATTCCAAGAAAGGCCAAATCAATTCAAGCCCAAAGCAACTAATGCCAGTGTAAATGGGCTTGGAGGGATGTTTTATACTATTCCATCACAATGTCAATTTGTCATGGAGAAGAAGTAAAGAACTAGAAATGACACAGGACCTTTTCTGTCTCAGGCAAGACAAGTTTGGAGTTAGCTTTACAGTCTGCTCTTGTTGCAGGAACTGTCCCGATTTGTCTGATGAAAGGCCCGATTAACCCACAGCCCAGAAGGGGATCCTTCAGGAAAGAGTATAAGAACAGGGCATGGTTTATGCCATTTATTTTTGCATGATTTGTCCTTCCAGTTTCATACAGAAATTAGTTACAGAACTCTTGAGCCAGAAATCAAACATAGAATAGCCAACAAAGAACCTTTCTGCATTGATTCTGAGACTTGTTTCATCTACTTTTTTAGCAAATTTACACCTTTGGCCTCAACCGTCTCCTGTGACAGTGACTTCAATAATCTGTATGAAAATGCATCTTTTAATTGTTTCCTGATACCTCATAATTTCATTGCATGTCTTCTAGTTCTTAGACTGCGAGAAATAGTGAGCTCTGATTCCCCATTTCCTTTCTCCATGCCCCTCCTGGTTTTGCAGACATGATTTTACTTTCCTATCCATTCCAGTCATTCATTTTTAAAGCTGAAAAACTCTAGCATACTTAGTCTCTCTCTACACAGAAGAACTATACAACCAAACACATTTATAAGTATCGTTCATTCAGGCATTTTTGCCAATGGAAAAAAAAATCTGAGGTGAGTACGAGGAAGGTATGAACTTGGGAAAATGAGGGAAATATTCCTTACACTTGTTCCCATGACAACCCTGCCTGTAGCACTGCTGAGGCCAGTCACTGAGTGTGAAGATGCTGTGTCATTCCAACTGCATTTCAGCCTTCTCTCACATATTCTCTGCATTTTTTTCTTTCTCTGGTTTTCCCAAGTCCATCCAGCCAGGCTGCAAAATCTCAGTGCTCAAGTTCAGGATGTCATGGGACCACGCTTTCTCAACCCCCTCCTGGCACAGCTGTTATAATAAAACAAGGAAGAGAAAGCAAGGAACGCATAATATTTGGAAAATCACACTCACAATCACACAAAGTTCAGTGTCAGGTTGTTTAGAATTACAATCTGAGCAGAAATCTAAGGGACAAGACGCAGGAGGTTGTTTTCCAGTCAGGCTTTGCCTCTCCCCGAGACCTCAGCTAGAGCAAATGTGAAGAGAAAATAATGCATCAGGTAATTCTATTCCACTTCCCTGCCATTTAAAAAATATTCCCTGTGTTCTGCCTTAGCATGCTTTGTACAGCAAAGGGAAACACAACTGAATGTACTAACTTTCACATAGTTTTGTGCTGAAACCATACAAAGCCTCAGAAAAAAATAACTGAGTTAAGGGCTGGGCACAGGTCGGGCTATACAGTTTCTGTGTGAAAATACTGCCTGTAGCTGTTGGAAATAAAACCTACCTGGCATTACTCATTAGAATGAACTTGTATAGCACTATTTGTGCACTAAACGTAATACCTACTACCCCGTATCATGGGATGATTATTTTGTACCTTTGTCTGCTGGAATGCCATGTGTGGTGTGACTTCTGTCAGAAAACATGTCTTTTCTTTGGCTTTACCTTGTCAAAACATTAGATCAGTACATTAATCGTTAAAGGATTATCAGTACTTTAACTGATCACATTTGTGATGCTCAAAAAAAAAAAAAAAGAAGAAGAAGAAGTAGAAAACACCTACAAGCAGATAAAACAGAAACTGGAGGAAAATGAAACGTACTGAAATATAAATGTTGTGAACAGGGCTGTGTTTTGCAGCAGAAATAGCAGAGTCAGAAATATTCCCGTTGTTTTCTCTTCAGCATCAGTTGACTGCATAAGAAAGCTGCTGTATAGGTGCGAATGTTAATTCCTAATTAAGTAGTCAACTGTACTCTGAAAACACTGGAAAGCTGCTAACCTTTTATTAGTATTTCTTCTCATTTTACCAGACCTTTAATTTTTCCACCATACAAATCAATACCATTTTCTTGTGAGTTAATGAAGCAGCGGGCTCTCTGTTTTACAGGCAGACGGGGAGGTTTCACCCAGTGCCACAGAAGGAGTCAGTACTCAGCTCACATGAATGTGGGATTAAACGCTAGTTCGCACTTATTCTACATGTTACCTTTCCAGTATTTGAACGTTTGCTTTCAAACACCAGATCAGGATGTACAGTTAATAAGTACGTATTATTTCGGTGCTCACGTAGGGTGAAAGCATCCTGCAAATGTTCTGTCTGCTGTTGGAAATAGACTACGCATGATGCCTGCAGACACTGAAGCTTCATGCTAATGCTCTGCTCGGGTGAATATCACCTGCTTTATTCATAAGGTTGTCCTGGGAAGGAAATTTCTGCCACCTAGTGCCACAGAAGCCTGAAGTCAGAAATAATGTTGATCCCTTATGCTTTTTATTAGCTGCAACTTTTGGTGGCAGGCATAGAAAACAATCCTCTGGAGATCACTGTTGTGCTGCTAGCCACCTCCTGCCCTCACCAAGGCTGTGTTGGTGCTGCTAGCACCAGCCCTGTGCTGCTGGGGCTGTCACTCAGCCACCGAGATGTCCTGCGAGGTAATTCCTTGCCTACATGGTCAAACATGGTTGAGGAGAAAGGAATCAACTCAGCCATGCCTAAATTTGATAAACATGTTGAGGATAAATGCTCTTAATGAGGCTTTAGCATTCTGAAGACATCTTTAATTGCCTGAAGAAAAATTAGTTTATTCTTAGGTTTATGTTTTTCCCCTTGCCATTGCACTATACCCAATATGTCCTGTGCACTAACTTTGAAATCCTAGTATCTCCTGTAATGCTGTTGCTATGAGTAAGGTACATGATTTAATGCAAATGATGCTTCTTGCACTAGTCTTCCCTTATATCTTGAAGATCCCAAACAACAGTAGCATCTCAGAGCTTTGGGGGCTAGAAAACAGAAGAGGAGCTTAAATGGTATTTTTACCATCTTATTGGCTCATTCATTTCCTTCTCCAGATCCCAGCTCTGGGACAGTAAGTGAGGCAGGCCCATAAATTGCCAGGCTGGCAAGGCTGTCGACTGCTAAATTGCTTCTTTGTCACTGCACTGATGGAGTGCAAGATTTTCATTTGCTAAAAGGGTGAATAGTGTGTCCTGACATAGGTACCTGCAAGTGACACAAGGCTTTTCCTAAAATCAGTGGGGAGAGTGTTCAGGGGTGCTTCATCTCACCTCAAATTAGGTGCTGAAGGAAGGTGAGCTGAACTGCTCTGTGGCAAAGCCCCTTTCTCTTTCTGTGTAGGGCAAGCCTTGTTCACTCGTTCAGACTTGGACATCTGATTGTAGTGCACAGAAACTGAAGACTTTCACATTGAAGAGATGAAGTGCACTGAGAAATAAGATCACATGCACATGCAACCAAGATTTTTGCTGCAAAGCATTTTCATGAGCACAATAGCACCTCTGCAACTGAAGTTGATGGGATAGCTCAGAAAATAAAGCTGCTCACATTTGTCAGTGATTGCAGAATACATCCCTATTCAAGCATTTATGCACTAGCTTGGTTTCAAAGCAATCTTAGCCCATTAAAGAAAAATGCCTATTTAAAATATTCTGGCTTTGTATTTAACAGATTATCACTGTTGCTGTTTGCCAAGCACACCCACACAAAATAAATTCACTTTGAAAACTGCCTGTGTTTTGCCCATCAGACCAGAACAGCCTTGGGTATATAATAATTTCTTGCTTAAGTATGTGTTTACCCTGGACATTTAGATTCTGGTCTTCTGAGTGAATGAGGACATTTGAAGAATGGCAGCTCTCTCTCCTCCAGGATGGAGGTGTCAAAATGTTGAGGCTGCTGCTATATCTCAGTGTGCCTTGGCTGCCTGGCAGCAGGCACCACATGGGAACAGACAGCAGGTGACCTCAGGACCCTTTGGCCAGGTAGCAGTGGCACCAGCTTTCCCAGGAGCACCGCTGTGACAGCAGGAGCTGAAATTTTGCTGGTTACCTCCATTTTTGTCCTATCTCTTCATGGTAGGAACTTAACCAAGGAAGTTTGTCCTGCTGTGTTTTAACAGGGACCTGAGACTTTAGCACATCAAATGATAGCTGTAGATACATGTGACTTGGGTGGGTATTTTTTTGGAGGCGTCAGGCAGAGCAGCACATGGGGGAGGTAGGAAAGCCCTGCACCAACAGGACAGAAGGGTAGCCAGACCTTGCTTGTGTCAGCTGTAGCCCACACGACTTTCTCCAAAGCCAAAGTCAAGGTCCCGCTGTTTCTCCTGGGAGGTTTGCCCTGAGCAGCTCGTGCATATACCTGTGACTGGAGCTTGGGGCAGGAGGTCCCTCCTGTCTTCTTCTCCTTGTGCACTGACTAGGACCATCATAAAATCTGTGGGGCATTGCAAGGATTTTCATATCCTGAACTCTTGCCACCTCAGCAGCATTTGCATCCCCCTGTCTCAAGCCCCACCAGAGATCGTCTGACACCTTCCATGGGAAAGCTGAATTTCAGTTCAAACCCTGATCCCATTAGCTGCAGTCAGTCTGCTCAGAGCAGGTGACTGGAAGCTCATCTGGAGGACCAAGGGTGAGATCATGCTTGGGTATCTAAAAAGTAGACTGAACTGGTTGATGTATTCAGTACCTCCACAGCCTTTGTTGCATGAACAGAAGAATTTGTCCTGTGATAAGGACTTCTCCCCGCTTGGGAGAACTGGTTTTGCATTGACCTGGGTAGAAACAGCCTGCTGGAAATGTTAACTGGGAACAGTCCTTTTTTGATGTCCCCACTCTGCTCTCCTGTAAGGCTTATGGGCACCTCATTTGGAGGCTGCCTTTGGTTTTAGTCCTGCACATGGGACTAGAGCAAAGAAGGAGGTGTTGCACCATCTAGGAACAGAGTAGGACAAGATGGAGAATTAGGCCTTTTGAGACTCATTTCAACTTTTCTTTTGAGGGGAGACCATATAATGCAAAGTCTTTCAAACTGATGCTTGTTGTTCATCTATCACAATGGTGCTGATAATGACTGGGAAGAAAAATGTTCATAAGATTATTTGTCAGGTCTGCTAACTACTGCAGGGGGAGATAATAACCTACACTGAGAAATACATGCTAGAGCTTTCCAGTGTGACCAACAGACCTGTTTTCTTTATCTCCTTTTTTGTTTTATTCCCTATTTCAAAAGAAGTCACCCTACAGTTCTTGTTTTTGTAAAAAAGGACATTGCAACAAACAAACCAGAGTTTCTGCCAGATGAGGATTTCAGAGGTGCAGGGATGCTGTGAGACCCAGGACATCATGGGCGTCACTGTTTGTCCTTTCAAGCATTACAAAAAGTGACAAAAAGCCAATTGGCTGTTGTCATCCTGACACAATGATTGCAACCTTAGAGATGTAATGTTAACATCAGAAAACCTTAGCAGTCAATTTATTTGAAAAATCACCCTCAGGACTACCATTATTTATATCCATTGCTTAACTACCTCATGCAAAAAATGTCCTTTATATTGTGAAATAGATAATATATAATGTAATTGGATAAGTACCTTGCGCTGCTTCAGCTCCAGGCAGTACACAGTTTGCGTTACCGAATCAATACAAGGCATTCTTGGGACAATTTAAGCATGTCTGTACAAGGAGGTTGAACCAATTTCACTGCAGTTTTTGTCTAATCTAAGTAAGCAAAATCAGCACAGACTTCACAGGGGTCCAAACCACTCTGTGGGCATCGTTGCTTGAGCTGCATTTTGTAGACAAGTAGTTTGTTCTGGGGAGCAAACCCATCCGTAGGAAACAGGGTGGAAACCTCAGCTTGTTTTGCCTCTGATCCTAGTTTATCCAGACAAAAATGATATGTTATTACCAGAAACGTTTTGTGTGTGTTTTTAATTTTAATTTTCTTTTTTTTTTTACATTTCACATTTATAGTTTAACAGCACCCGTTCGCCCTCCCCAATTGAGTGTTGCCACATGACCCCTTGGAGTAGAAAGGTACTGGAAAAACAAGCAATCCTCAACTAACAGCTCTGTCTCACTCCTCTCCCTTCCAGATCCCAACCCTTCTTGCTTGCTTTTCACTTGCTAACTTTACCATGCTAAAAAAAATGCCTTTTCTGTTTTTTCTCTTGTCAGTAAGACAAAATAATTACTTTTTTCTCCCCTCACTTTCATTCTTCACCTCAGATGGGTTTCAGGAGCTCGTGGCCACAAGGCCACCTCCTCCTATCACCTCCTTTAAAGGGCGTGAACCGGGACAGAGTCTATATAATTATCGATTGTATTTAATTCTCTTGCAATGTTTTTGAAACAGCCGTTTTTCTTCTTTTTTTTTCTTAAATTTCCTAAATGGTAAGAAACTGCTTAGGCAATGCCAACACAACAGTGGGTGTTTATTCTCTGGCCATTTGGTGATGCCGCTGTCTGGAGAGGAGGAGCTCTGGCAGCCAGGGTCACTTCTCCTGCTTTGTCCAGAGCTTCATTGTCATCCAGGGGAGGAATCGGCAACAAATGCAGCCTCTGTGTGTGTGCGTGTGTGTAAGGGTTTGGTTTTTTTGCATGCATGCACCAAACTTTTTTTTTTTTTTGGGGGGGGGGAGTTACCTAGGAAACAAAGTCTTTTGTGCTCGAAGTTTATATGAGCTATTCACGTTTGCTGGGGCTCAGCACAAAAGCTGCAGGCAGAAAGAAAGCTGCGATGTTTGACTGAAATCCTACGTGGGAAAAGGGGGCTTTCTGCGGGCGGGAGGAGGAGGAAGCGTGCCTTGTCTGGGGCCTGGGGGTGCAGCGGGAGGTGATGCTGGCGAGGTAAGTAAGTGCCCTCCGACAGTTTAAACAGTAGCTGCCGAGTTAAGATCTTAAATGCTTTTGGGGCTGAGGCGTAAATGCTGTTTGGCAAGCCTGAGGTGCTTAATTCCCCTGGGATTTGTGAGGAGCCTGGGCGGCGGAATGGCAGAAGTACAATGGCAGCCCGGGCGAGATCCTGCCGTGTTCAACACCCACCCGCTCAACGCCCTGCCAAGGAGATGGAGAGCAATATTTTATCTTCGCCGTGTTCGCTATCGAAACTAAAACTGGCAAATGAAGTGTAAATGGCAGGCGTGAGGGGGAAGGCTGGTAGTTAAGCAGCTGGGAATTCGGGACTGAAGAAGCCAGAATGAAAGGGATTGTGCTTCATTTTTAAAAAACTGAGAGGCAGACAGACGTCCTGAGCTGGTTGAAGAGTTCTCACAGCTCACAGAAGAATGTATTAATGGAAAAAGGGAGGGAAAATAGGCAGAAAAAGGTAAGTGTTTCTCCCCTCCATCCCTTCCAAACAAAACAGAAACTTTTTTTTATTTTTTTGCAAACAAAGAGAGCCCCAAACCTGAGTTGGTAGCCAGCACCACATGAAAAGATGCTTAGTTTATTTCTCTTTTACTAGATGAAATTATAGCGGCTTTGCAAGACAAGGTGTTGTTGGGGGATCTGTTATTTCTTCAAAAACAAACCAAACCACCTGTGTTTCTTCCACACAGTTTACTTTTCTCTGAATTTCTTTATCTTCCATATCTAGCGCTTCTTGTAGCATGCTGTAAAAATGTGCATGGTTTTGAAATTCCCCTTCTAATTTCTTCTGGTGGTGGCTACTCTTCTCTTTGGCCACTGTCCCCTCACACTGGCACTGTTAATGTCTGCTACTCCCCAGTGCCGACCTGCTGGCTAGTTGTGACTTCGCTCTGCTGATGGTCTGAGTTTGTAAAAATGAAATGCAAATGGGTTGCTGAAGTACGCAGGGGTCTTCTTTAAAACCCTGGGCCTTCTGATGCTTCTCCTCAAATGAACGGGTTACACGGAGCCAGTCCTCACTGGTAATCAGCAGACTGGGGTGTTCAAAAGATTGCGGGTGCAAATGAGGGCCCACATGTCTAATGCTGATGGTAATTGAGGGCACGCCTGCAACGGCTACCCAGGAGTGCAGGACGTGCCCCTTCTGATGGAGGAGATATCCTGTAAATGTCACTCTAATTACGCAGGATGTTGAGGTATTTTTCTCCTATTAGCAGGATGTTGTTTTTCCATTGGAGAATAGCTTGTGCTGTGTGACTGAGCTAGAACGGTTCCTCCTTGTATCCCTGTAATTGATTTCTGCTCTATGTGTCTGCTTTGTTTCAAAATTAGCTTTGTGTGCCTGAGTGGGAGACACTGATTTTGAATGTATTCATTTGCAGTCCCATCCACCAGAGGACGAAGATACAGATGTCATGTTAGGGCAGAGGCCGAAAAATCCAATACATAATATCCCTTCTACACTGGATAAACAAACCAATTGGAGTAAAGCACTACCTCTCCCAACTCCAGAGGAGAAAATGAAACAAGATGCCCAAGTGATATCTTCTTGCATTATCCCCATCAATGTCACTGGTACAAATCTCTTCTATTTCTTTTCGTATTTATTGCATGGTTCAAGGGAGGTCAAGTACTTATTTTGTTTAATTTATTTGAAGTCACAAGATTGTGCAGTCTGGGGGCTAAGACTCTAGATTGAGGATTTAGTTTCTGGAAGACAGTGGGCTAAATTCATCCCTCATGCGTGGCCGCTGGAGTCACTGGAGCTGCATCTAGGATTAATTTGGCCCATATTTTCAGAGTCATGCTATACAGTGTAGCGTACCACTGCTTCACTGTGTAAACAATGTACTTGTGTTGTGTATATAACCTACAGTCTGTATTTACAAAGACCTCAAATAACTTTTTGAATGTAGCTGCCTGAAATAATGAAGAAAGTCACTGAAATTAATCATATGATTATCATGTGTAGCAGGAGAAGAGAAAATAGAGAATGTAGGCTACTATTTGCAGTGCTTTAAACATGTGAGGCTTGAATGTGTAGCATGCAAACCATCGCTCTGAGATCTCTTTATATGCAGCTATGCTGAAGGTATAGTAATGGCATTTTCTTTTACTTATACAACATTTGGATACATTTGGCTAGATGTATTTGAAGGAGAATTTGTTTATAGAGGATGGAGTTATATCACTTGTTAAATGTGACAGATGACTTACTTCCAGAATCAAAAATCAGGCTGTTTTTCTCTTTTTCTCTTTCTCTCCTTCCAGAGGGCTATGGTAAACATAAAGTTGATTTGAGTTTTCCTCAATAATATTTCGCACCAAGTTTTGATTAATGTAAGAGCATAAAGTGGGCTGACTTCCACAGTTATAGACTTGAATATCAACAGTCAGAAAAAAAAATAAATAAAAAAGCAGGGAGCTTTCAGTTAGCCTTCATTTCCCAGAGAAAATATTTGTATTTAATTCTGGTTTTCCAGTAACTGGGGGTTGGGGGGAGGTCACGGACCCTCACATCCCATTGCTCTTTCCCATGTCCACCAGCAGGGCCTGACCTTCCTGCAAGACAGGCAGCGGTGTTCACTGTGATGTGGAGAAGGGCTGTATGCCCACAGTCCAGCTTCAGGCCCCAACCTAGGGGCTCTGGTGTTAAAATGATGCTCTAAGTGCAGTATAGGAGCCTAACAGGTGTAGGCTTTCTCACATGGCTAACATCACCTAGTGAAGGTCAGAGGAGAGTTAGGTCTGGGACCAATGTTAACTTTTCCAGTAATAGCCCTTTTTGCCTAGACTCTACCCGCCATACATTGGAACCAAATTTCCACTGATCAGTTTTACAGACCAAGAATGGTATGTAATCTTCTGGATGTTTATGTGTATCATTCTCATTAGCACTAATGGGAATAATTTGTATGCGTCACGGGGAGGATATACCCTCTTCCACTTTCCTCTCGGAGACGACCCCCGTGCGTCTGGCACACAGAGCATGTTCGGCTACTCACAGTTGCTGGAAAACCAGCAATGATGCTGATTGAATTTTCGTTTCAAAGAGTTTGCTTTCAGTTCTCTGTTTTTGTTTTCTAAGCTTCTCCCAACCCTGAGAAATGTTCACTTTTTTGAAAATGACTGTTGTTGGAGTTTATGGCACTTTCTTTCTATATTAAAGAAAGTTCTTCCTCTGCTTATTCCAGGGGCATTGGTGGTTACAGGACATCTGTCTGAAGCTTCTATTTCACTGTAGTAGATTTCAAGAAGAACTTTTACAAGAAAGTTACTTTTTAATGTTTTACATTGTTATGTAGTGTAATATGTATGTGTATGTCTGTGTATAATTATGTTTTCTATAATTATACGCTATTAAAATAGAGCTTCTTATCAGGATTTTTTTTTTCCTTTTGTTCGGTTTAGTTTGTTCGTTTTTCTTAAGATTACAAACCACTGTACCAGCGATCCTTATGTTAATGTTTTTATGGACCTGGCATATTTTTTCCAACCTGTCCCGTGTCAACTTTAGAGAGCGTGAGTGTACAGTTGTGCAAAAAGCCAGCACAGATGGGCACTCGTCTTCTTGTGGGCCTCCTTTTAACTTTGACAATACTCTGTGAAAAACAAAGTGAAAGACATTTCCCTGTGCTAATGCTATGGAAACATAAAGAAAATGAGGAATTTTCACCTCTGCTGTATGACTGTGATCATAAATAAATGTGCCTGTGAACTTGGGCTCCTAAATCCAAACTGAGGGTTTTGATTGACTGCGTGACCTGATTCCTAGAGCGGACTCCCACCTTGTGCTGAGCTCTTGTAAAAATCAGACCACTTACCGGTGCGTGCAAATAAGTAACAGCTGCCTGTTTATGTCATCCTTGGACACGTGTCATCATCCCAAAGAACGCTCTCTAAACTTGCATGGGGACTTGGCCCCATTTTAGCTGTCTCCTTCCTTTTTGAAATGTCAGCCCCTTTGCCATATTGGTCTCCTAAAAAGCACCCAACTACTGCAATATGGCATTATAACCTTAAATCGTTTTCTTACACTTAGTTGCTTAAAATAAGTCAGGCTATAGCTGAACAGATTACTCTCTGCAGACAAGTTACTGTCATTGTCCCTATGACAGATGGATAAATAGCTGTAAGAAAGATGGCCTGTTACCAAGAGCTCTCAACTCTTATTTTCCTTTCTGATTTTCTTTTCTTTTCTTTCCTTTTTTTTTTTTTACTCCTTCTGTTATTTTTGGCAGACCGGGCTGCTGAGAGGGAGCTGGAATTAGATGTAAAACTGTGATATACTGTGATATAATTTACATAAGAGCTACATAAGGGCTCCCTTATGTTTATTCACAGGCTTAATCCAAGCTCACATACCTCCACTGTGTTCCAGCCATGAAAATTTGTTTACTATTTCTAAAGGCTAATGAGACCTATTTATGGGTTGCAGGAGTTGGTTTTGACAGAGAGGCTAGTATACGCTGCTCTCTTGTTCATTCACAATCTGTACTACAGCGGAGACGAAAGTTGAGGAGGAGGAAAACCATCTCTGGCATCCCCAGAAGAGTGCAACAAGAAATAGGTGTAGTATAAATACAAATCTTCCGTAGATAGCTTTCTAACCAACTTAAATTGCAGGGATATGAGCTGGTAGCCAGCCTTCCAAAGAAATGAAACCTTGAAAGTGTAAATGCTTGTGGAGTTTGGGAATGATGTGGTTTGTTTTTTTGATTTACTACAGTAAGCAAAGCTATATTACTCCATATGGCCTTGATAGACCGAGGCCTTACCGAGTAATATAGATGTACGTGTTCAGCTCTTATTGTGTAAATGTTAATCAGTTCTTTTTTTTGCCATTTTATTTCTGTTACAAACCCATAGTTACGTGCATAAAAAGTAACTAGATTAAGTGAAAGTTTTTTCTTGTGTGAGGGGAGATTAAGGTAAAGAACTGACAGATGTTGCTCAGCAAAGTGATGATGAGCTGTCACAACAGCCAGATAACTCTCAGATGAGCAGCTGAATATCCAAGCTAGAGACAGCTGCTGGTACCCTATGGGAAACTTTGCTAAACATTCCTTTTATTTATCACACTCATCCTCTAGTCCTCCCTTTCATTCTTTATTACCAAGGATATTTGCCTAAAATCGAGTAGCTTATCTCACTTTTTGTCCCAGGTAAATTAGGAGCAACTCTATTGAGGGTAAATCCAGTGTAAAATTGGTATTGACCCAAAACAAAACTGACAGGATTGTTGTTTATTAATGTTCATCTGCACCTGAAGATGGCTCTGGTATCTCGGTCCGTTGCCAAGAAACTTGATGGGAAGCAGAAGGAATGTGTTTATCATAGGGAACAAGCAACCAGAGAACCTATGAAAGAAAGATGCTGTTGCCTTGCAAATATTCTTGGTAGTAAAGAAGCAGATAATGGAAATTCTGAACAGATGGGTAGTCAGAATAGAATTCGTTTTAGAAGCCTATGGAGTGTTTTGTCCAGCAGCCACTCCTGAAAACTGCCTTTTAACTAGTTGAAATAGAGTGATAAAACCTGAAATCTTAATATTTATCTTAATATTTACCACAGCAAGATCAGCTCCATGTGCGATCACATTGCAGAAATAGGAGAACTGAGATCACATTGCAGGACTAGGCAAATTTCCCCACCTCACTGGGCTGAGATCTTCCTTATACACTCTTTATAGCAAAGTTAAATTGGGTCCAGTGCTCAGCAAGATTAAAAAAGAGAGAATACAGCAGATAATGCTTCTTGGGTTGCTCCGCGGGTCATCTCGTGCCAGGGAACGTGGAGCTGTTTCCCACTCACCCGGCTCTCCGTGTGTCCTAGATTCAGACGAGTCGCCGGTGGCGAGAGAGCGCAATGTGATTGTGCACGCAAACCCGGACTTCTCCGGCTCCGGCAGCAGGAGGTCGGGGACCCGGGACTCCGAGTGCCAGACAGAAGAAATCCTGATAGCTGCTCCTTCCCGGCGCCGGATCCGCGCCCAGAGGGGTCAGAGTGTTGTCGCTTCCCTCTCCCATTCTGCTGGCAACATCTTGGTGCTGGCGGACAACGGGGATGCTGTCTTCACCACCGCTGTCAGCAACCGCATCCGCTCGCGCAGCCTTCCTCGCGAGGGTGGCCGGGCCAGCGAGGGCCATCAGGATGCCACCGGCAAGAGTACAGGGTACGAAGCAGAGCACTTCCTAGGTGGCCAGGAGAGGATCCCGAAAAAGGGGAAGGAAATCTTGAGCAAGCAGGGTTCACAAGAGCGTCAGCCCATTGGCTTAACTTGTCCTCAGCACCTGCACAGCCCTGAACACAGCATTGGTGAGAGGGGGAGATCGCGGCTGTCAAGGATGGCCGATTCGGGCAGCTGCGAGATTTCATCCAACTCAGACACTTTTGGGAGCCCCATTCACTCTATCTCCACGGCAGGAGTCCTGCTCAGCAGCCACATGGACCAGAAAGATGACCACCAGTCCTCCAGTGGCAACTGGAGTGGGAGCAGCTCCACGTGTCCCTCCCAGACATCCGAAACCATTCCTCCTGCTGCCTCTCCTCCGCTGACGGGCTCTTCACACTGTGACTCCGAGCTGTCGCTCAACACTGCTCCCAATGCCAATGAGGACTCTAGCATCTTCATCACGGAGCAGTTTGGTGACCACGCAGACAAGGTCAGGGGCCACAGGGCGAGCTCCTTTACCTCTACTGTGGCGGATTTACTGGATGACCCCAACAACAGCAACACAAGTGACAGTGAGTGGAACTACCTGCACCATCACCATGACGCCTCCTGTCGCCAGGACTTCAGCCCCGAGCGCCCAAAGGCGGACAGCCTGGGATGCCCCAGTTTCACCAGCATGGCCACCTATGACAGCTTCCTTGAAAAGAGCCCCTCTGACAAGGCAGACACTAGCTCACACTTTTCAGTGGATACCGAAGGATACTATACCTCCATGCACTTTGACTGCGGTCTCAAGGGTAATAAAAGCTATATTTGCAACTATGCAGCCCCAGGCCCCGAGAGCGGCCAGCCTGGGAGCGTGACCTCCAGCCTGGCTGACTGTGCCTGGCAGGAGTGCGTGAGCCACAGGAGACAGGGACGGCAGAGCATCTCGCTGAAGAAACCAAAGGCAAAGCCAGCCCCACCAAAACGAAGCTCGTCTTTGAGGAAATCGGAGGGCAGCACTGACCTTCCTGACAAGAAAGAACCAAAGATCAGTGGCGGGCAGCATGTGTCTCACACTGCCAGGGAGATGAAGCTGCCCCTTGAGTTTTCAAACACACCTTCCCGAGTGGAAGGCCCTAACCTGCCAACCAAGCAGGAGCTTCCCTGGGCAAACCAAGGCGATGGTGGGTTAAAGGACACTCCGTTCGACACCACTGATATCCCCTCCTTTAAAGACGAAGGTGCTGAACAACCTCACTATGCAGACCTCTGGCTTCTGAACGACTTGAAATCCAGCGATCCTTACAGGTCCTTGTCCAATTCGAGCACCGCTACGGGTACTACAGTCATAGAGTGCATCAAGTCACCAGAGAGCTCTGAATCCCAGACGTCCCAGTCTGGATCACGAGCCACCACCCCATCCCTCCCTTCGGTCGATAATGAGTTTAAGCTGGCCTCCCCAGAGAAGCTGGCGGGGTTAGCTTCACCCTCCAGCGGGTACTCCAGCCAGTCGGAGACACCCACCTCTTCTTTTCCGACGGCATTCTTTTCGGGACCCTTGTCTCCAGGGGGAAGCAAGAGGAAGCCAAAAGTGCCGGAGAGGAAGTCATCGCTGCAGCAGCCGGTCTCGAAAGACAGCACCGCCTCCGTGAGCAAAGACCTCGAACTTCCAATTATACCTCCTACTCACCTCGACCTAAGTGCTCTTCACAATGTCTTGAGCAAGCCCTTTGCCCACAGGCACCAGCTGCATGCTTTCAGCCACGGCAAGCAGAGCGCGGTCGGGGAAGCCCTGCATCCCAGCCCTCCCTCCGCCCTCGCCATCACGCCCTCTGTTCTCAAGTCTGTCCACCTCCGGGCAGTCAACAAGCCTGAAGGAGGGAAACAGAAAGGCAATGTGCCAGACCTGCTTTGCATACAGGAGACCACCTTGATGGCGACTGATGTTTCTCCAGGCAAAATGAAGCCACTCTTAGCTAAGAAACCAATATCGCGCCAGTACTCTACGGAGGAGGCCATAATGTCATACATTGATGCCTCCCCAGCGGAAGCCAGCCCTGGAAAGCCGCCTTTAGAGAAAAGCTCCTCTTTCAGTGGGCAGAATAGCTGTGAGCGAGAAGCTGTAACTTCAGCAAGCGTGGGTCTGGTTGAAATCAAACCCGGGAGGGACCAAATGCACCCAACCGCTGAACAGTTGCCAGAAAGTGCTCTGAATCAGAGGTGTGCCACCTCCACAGATGGGTTTGAGAAGGGTTCAGCTGTCCTCACAGGTGATGATGAAGCAAAGAAACCCGGCCAGGGAGCAGAAACAGAGCGTGACCTTCAGCAAGAGCAGGCTCAGAGAGAGCTCTCTGCAAGCAGTGATGGGAGGCTGGAAGCTGGGCCTGCAGGCGAAAGCCCAGCTGAGGCTGAGGGAGTGGCCATCAGTGATCAGCTTAAGCACCAGCCTGATCTAATCCACCACGTGCCTGGGAATATCAGTTATGACACAGAGACGGCGGCAGCGAGTTCACTCAGCGAAGCGAGTTGCAAGCAGGAAAATGATATTGCATCAGGTATCCCAACCAAAAGTGCCTCTGATGACAGCAGAGCAGACGAGACAGCAGGCAGCGTGGACGAACCTTCGCTGAAAGGTCAGTTGTGAAGTCTTTCTGCATGACACCCCATCATGTGGTTTTGGACATGGCTGGTAGCACAGTCAAAAAGCAGGCTGGAATTGCCTCTGTAGGTTTAAGGACAGAGCTCCCCATATCTGTTAGCTGACCAGCCAGTCCAAAGATATTTTACACTTTTTCAGTATATTCAAAGTGTATTTTTCTGATATTTATTTCCTCCCTTGTGCTGCATTTCAGCTGAAAAATGGGAGGAGCGCTAGCCGTGGGTACAGAGCAGTAAACGGGAGATCCCAGTTTCGATCCCTAGCGGTGCCCCCTTTATGGGCTCCAACACGGAACATACACAATGTTTAGCTTAGTGGATAAAGTCTCTATAGTGGTATCAGCCATTTGGTTGTGCTGTTGCGAAGCATGGTGGGGTCTGACTCATAGCGTGGCTTCTTTCCGTGTTTCTAGAGTCTTCTCCAAGCGATGAGTCCATCATCTCTCCACTAAGTGAGGAGTCGCAGGGTGACGCTGACGACGTCTTTGTGTCTCCAAACAAACCCCGCACTACAGAGGATCTGTTTGCAGTCATTCACAGGTGAACTAACCTTGTGGCAACGGAAAACAGTAACACAAAGCCCTGCACAGTTGCCCACTAACAATAGCTGTAGGATGGTTATTGAATGGTTAAGTCTTGTCATGAAAGAAACTTTTTTAGTTTATTCATTTTCTAAAAGGCAGCTTTTAAGATATGCTTTATTATGGTCTGATATGCACTCTGAGTATCTTCATGGAATGTGTAGGATGCTTTACAGGTAACAACATCAGGCCATTTTCTCTAACAAACATATGTCTCCAAAGAAAACTACCCACAGTGGTTCCTGCCTTCTGCCCACTAGCTCTGTTCCAAGGGAGTGAGTCATTGCAGCAAGAATGATGAGAAGGCATCTCTTCAATTTTAGAGTATTATGTATTCATCTGAAATTTGTGATCACAACTGAAGTTACAGATGTCTGATATTGAATTGGTTACACTGAGTATTATTAGAACCTAAAAGATGGGTGATGAGAGAGACTCTGGCTCAGTGCCTCATTCAATGCATAAGAGCTATCACAGCTCAAAGTGCCATCAGTCACTGCTAGCCTCTGATATTTGACAGAGGAATTATGAGAGCTCTAGCTAATATGAAAGCACAGTCAATCTGTGAAACTCCAGAACAGCTTTAAGTGTTATTCTACAACGATAATGTATGAAAGAGTGTTCCTTTGTGCTTTTACAGATCAAAAAGGAAAGTTCTTGGGAGAAAGGATTCTGGAGACCTTTCTGTAAGAAACAGGTTGAGAGCTTCGTCTGGAACTAGCAGCCAGCCCCCTGCCAGCAGCATGCTGCCCACCAGCAATGTGCAACCAGCCAGCAGCGTGGGCACTCCCATTAGCAGCCAGAGGTCCCCCGGGCTCATATACAGGAATGCCAAGAAGTCAAACACATCCAATGAGGAGTTCAAACTACTGCTCCTTAAAAAGGGCAGCCGATCCGATTCCAGCTACAGGATGTCTGCTACGGAAATTCTGAAAAGTCCTATTTTGCCCAAGTCTCCCGGAGAGCTGACAGCAGAAGCCCCCCAAAGCCTGGAGGAGTCTTCCCCTGCAGCGAGCCCCGATGCATTGTCCCCACTTTCCCCCTGCTCCCCTAGGGTCAATGCAGAAGGATTCTCCTCCAAGAGCTTTCCTATGTCAGCATCTTCGAGAGTGGGGCGCTCAAGGGCGCCGCCAGCAGCCAGCAGCAGCCGGTACAGCGTGCGCTGTCGGCTGTACAACACACCAATGCAGGCCATCTCCGAAGGAGAGACGGAGAATTCAGATGGCAGCCCCCATGACGATCGGTCTTCTCAGAGCTCAGCATAAGCTGCACAGGCGCCAGGGATGGGCTGCTGACACCACTTGGGTTCTGGAAGGATGTGAATATAAGAGGCCAATGCTGTAGCAGTCAAAAAAAAACAAAAAAAGAAAAAAAGAAAAAAAAAAGAAAAAGAAAAAGAAAAAATTGAAGGGCAATATCGATGCTTAAATGTGTTTGTGTTTATAAGATGTTGGGGAAACAGAGGACTACAGCTGTAGCTATTTATTACACTACATTTTCTAAAGGAGGAAGATATGCTATGTCTGTTCTATTTTCTTTTAGCTCCATTTGGTTTATCCCACTCTCATTTCCTTTGTCACTGTAGATTTCAAGGCTATATACTTTCCACAGACTTAAAAGTGACTTTGGTTTGGGTTTTTTTTGTTTGTTTTTTTTGGAGGGGGGGGCTGTTTTTTGTTTGTTTGTTCCAGAAGTTCCCCATTCCCTCACTGTAGTGCTTCCCTAGGAAGAAAGAAAAAAAAAAATAAGCTCTTGAGGATTGGTATTTTTCTACACTAAAATGAGCTGAAATAAAATTTAGAAGAACTTAACATATGTAAATACCATATTTTTGATAAAAATTTGTAAATAGAATTATCAAAAAGTGGACATGGCAAATTATTTACTGCATAACAGCTTTGTTTATAGAAGACGAAAGAAGTCAAATGTAATAACTGTATTCTGTGAATACCATTTTCATATCAAACATAAAAAATTCACATGGCCACCGATAACCACTTTCAGTGCGACAAGCCTGAAGGACGGACATTGAGCAGTGGAAAGGAGGAATTCTCTGCCTTAGCGGAGGAAATAGAAAGGCTGACTGCGATGAGATTAAAGTAACCATTTGTCTTTCTAAGGCAGCTCCAAAGAAGCTAACTGAAAAGCACAGCTGGGAGGGTTACCATGAGGATCGGTGGGGAAGGTGAGCATGCTTCCAACAGAGCAAAGTCATGACCGATGCAAAGCCCCAGAGGGTCCCGTCCCACAGCCTCCCCTGGGCCTTTATTCTTGCAGGGATCGCTTCAGAGAGGATAGGTGTGAGAAGAAATAGTACTTAACTTTCATATTCCTATTAGGCTATTGGGATACATAACACAGTCATAACCACGTAATTATAATCTTTAAACATGATTAGTTTCTGGTTCGTAAAGGAAACAAATGAATTATAAGCATGCAAGAAGCGCTTTCGATTTATCAGTAAATATCTGCGATGAGTTTTCAGTGAAGCTTTCTCTTTGTGCTGATGAGATTCATGCTACCTAAATATTTACAAAAACGACACTGTGAAAACCTAGCTGAGAAATAGGTATCTGTATGCATTATTTATATTCATTGCTGAGCTGGGAAGGGGAAGGCTCTGGTTCATTGTGCCAGCCACATACAGTTGGGATCTTGTCTGGTTTTACCAGAAACACGGAACAGGGTGAGGGAGTGGGGTGGGGAGGGAAAGGAGACAAATCAAAGCAGCTGCTTTGATACAAGTGAAGGCAGGGAAATAAAATCTGAATTACTTGAAGTTACTTGAATTTTCTCATCTTAAAACTGCAAGAACATGTACTTTTAAAACTAAACCCGTGAGTCGCTTTATACTCTTGATTTTTAATCAAGATAAAAACAACAGGCCTGATTCTCCTTTGGACCACCATGGTTTCCATTGTTGCTACTCAGAGAACAAGGCCCTCTGTCCAGAATTGATGCAGTCGGTGTTGGTTGCTGTAGGATGTGGTTTGGAACAAAGGAAAGGGTAGTGCAGAGAAAACAGTGCGAGGATGAATGTGGTGTGCAGTAGGACAGGTCGAGTAGGATGGCAGAAAGAGCATACTTTGGTACTAAAGAAATCAACTAAAAGCTGGCTTTAAGCATAAGTAAATGATAGGGAAGTGGGAGGTGTAAAATTGGTATTTACTAGGGTTTTTTTGCTTTTAATCGTATAACGCATATAGCTGAGGGCTTTAAAAGAAGGTAGAGTGTGTTTTAATGAGAAAGTTTCTACCTAAAACTGTTATTATTTTAGGGGGTCTGAGCAAGTCAGAATGGTTTAACAAATCCCAAGAGTTATTCTCCATAAGGTTCATGTCTGATTTCATCTAGCACAACGTCTACCACAAGAAATATATTATTCAGGGTTTCCTACCATCCTCCTGTATAGCCTGGTTGCGTTTGGTGTGTGAGGTAGAGTCGCTGTGCATGTGCTACGTGTGTTGGGAAGAAGGGTGGTCTATCAGCTGAAGGGCTGCAAAATTGGGAAATCTAAATAATCTAGAAGTCTAATATAGTTTTCAAGGAGGTAGTGGGAGCAAGGTTTTGGAAACAAAAGGCTAATCACATTAGTAGCTTGGTTAAGAAAATAAGTCTGAACACAAGTGAAGTGAATGAATGAGAATGTTTTAAGAGGGAATATTTAGCATATAACAAGCCACTGTCTGGAGGACATGAGGAACGGAAGTTTAGATATTGGGCAGAAAATCCTTAGTTTATCATCTTCAGTCATTTTCCTTAAAATTTTACCAGGAGCACTTTTACAACATGTTTAATAGTCCTGAGTTAAACAGTCATTCAAAACTGTGAAGAGAATACAACTGAATTGACTTAGATGATACCACTTTTTATTGCAAGTCAATAATTTCATAGAGATAAGAATATACACTAAAAAAATGTTTCTGACTGGAACGAGGCAATACTTCACATACAAAACAGCCACAGAACAATCCCATTATAAGATAGTATTCCTTCTTTTGTTTCATTTCCTAGTTTACGTTTAGCAGATTGAAACCCAGATAAAGAGAGATTCTAAATCCACTATGAAGAACAATGTGGGAGTCAGAGGAAGACGACTGGTGGGGACCTCTGTAGTGTTGCCATTAAGGGACCGGAGGACAAGCTGTAGAGCAAAGGGAACGTCACTCACCTCTTGAGACAGGGTACAGAACATGCATCGGGGAACCACTGAACTGTCATTTCAACCTACTGTTCCGTTGTTTGCACTGATGTTACGGAAATGATTTCTGAAGTTATACAGCTGTGTGTTCTGAAAAATAACATTCCCCATCTTTTTCTTTTCTTTTCTTTTTTTTTTTTTTAGTTGTTGTTTTTGTTGTGGCAGCATAGAGGACATGGAATAGTTGTAGCAAATAAAGCATGTTTGCTTTTGCCAAAGGTCAGTGATTGAGTGCATTTGCTACAATGGTGGCAGATAGAGAAATACTGTAGGTTATGACTTAAAGAATTAAAATTAAAAAAAAAAAATTAAGAAGGTTACAGTGTAACTATTTTGGTACTAGCACCAGTTCATGCTGGCAGAAAAGACAATGGTTTATGGACTTGCATCCATTTTGTATTTTTGTAATATTTGTAAATACGAACTTTTTAAATTGTTGCAAAGATGGTTTCTTTTGTAAAATGTTTTCAAAGTTTACATTAAATCCAAGCCTTTGTATATTTTAGAGCTGTGCAACACTTTAAGTCTTGTATTTATTTTTAGTAAAAACGGTGACAGTTTCATTGTGAATCCCTCTCGAAAAATGTGTCAGAAAAGTTTGATTACCTAGAAAGTGTGTATAGAAACAGCAAATAAACGTGACTGCAATTAAATCACACCTTCTCCTTACTTTCTTGTGATTAGATATGAAGCCTGTTCTACGGGCTACAAGTATGCGATTTCTAAAGGTTTTCTCTTACACTTTTTTTTTTTTTTTTAAATAAACTAAGGGGAAATCTGTATCCAAGTTGTCATTGACTTTAAGTGGAATTTTGCCCACAAGTACAATTTTGCCAGAATATAAAGACTGCTGAATTTGCCCCATGTCTTTTATTGATAAGAAAAAGGTAAGAGAAAGGAAGCTGGGATGAAAAATAGTGGAAAGACTGCTACTTTACCTGCAGCTGGAAAACAAAACAAATTGCAACATTTCAGACCCAAGGCATAGAGAATCCAGTGACTGAACCTTATCAGATAAAGCAAGACATGGGGAAAAGGCAGGCCATAAATTCTGAAGAGAAACTTAGAAGTGCAAACACTACTTTAGCTTAAAACGGTTTGGTTATCAGTAGGTTGAGAAGTCAGGACATGGAAGCTAAGTGCTTAAATGATAGCCCCTGCATGCGTCTTCAAAAATTGCATACTTGCAGGAAAAGTAGAAGTGAAGATTCGTGTCATGAAACTTTGGGTTTAGCTATCATTTTGTCAGCAGCTTTTTCACACTGTATTTGGTATTTTAAAATGTTTCTAGAAAAAAAAAAAAAAGTGCTGCAATGTGCACGTCTGGTGCCTTAGAGCACAGTGAAAAAAAAACAGCATTGGGGGATGCTGCTGGGCTATCTGCAATCATGCTTTGCAAGGATACAGGCATTGTCCCAATAGCTGTGTTCTTAGAGTAGGCTCCAAGTGGGAATCAGTTTGTCTAACAGTTGTTTTAACCAGATGGCCAAGCAGTTAATGATTATGTAGATCATTTCCTGATGTACTGTGTGCCTTCCCTATCCAGAAATACAGATAAGCAAGACCTGTAGAAAGAGCTTAACCCCTAGAGCCAGGCACAAGCTGCTTTTCCTCTGCCTGCTGTATGCCTGTATATTTTTTTCATGCTCAATGGAAGAGAAGATTAAACATTAGGCTACATAAAATATAACCAGTGCTTTTTAATATATACAAGGTGAAATAATTGCAATTATCTATAATATATGTGAAATCAGTGACTTTTTACAGTCCTTCTAAAATTCAGGCTTCAGTGTGTACCTTTGGGTACGTGTACATGGCATACAACTGTCAGGCCCATCCAGTGATAATATAAACTCTATACTATAAATAGTATCACTGCATTCATTATACAAGGGTTTCTCAGGTTGTACTATCCTGCTTCTGGGAAAGCATCCCACCATGCTGTGTGGGTGTTTAAAAGGAATGTATATAATCATGCATGGGAAGAATTAGGGGTTTGGGGGCTTTTTTTTTAGAGGATAATAAAGCACATGGGTGCTAAAACTTAGATGCCACATCGAAAATTTCGACACCTTCTCCCCAAGGTGAAACTCAACCTACACCCAACAAAACTTCCTATACACTCTTCCTATAGTGTTCTCAGAGACCTGGCAACTCGGCCCACACATCCAAGCCAGTAGGTTCTTCCTTGAGCCAACAAGCAGGAGGCATGTCTTAATCTCCATCTCTTGCTGAAGCATTTTTCAGAAACAGGGGTATCGATCCACATGAAAAAATCCTGTTTAAGAGAGGGGACTAGTGCAGGCATTCATTGCAAGTACTGAGTGTTAGTGCCTGCTCTTGAAAGCACTGCTGGTCACATCTGCTGCTCTGCATAACACGGATACAGTCCAGGAAGCAATGGATATTCCCCAGATATGGGCCTGATCACCGGACCACAGCCACTGTCGTGGTTTAACTCCAGGTAGCAATCAAAACCACAATAGCTGCTCGCTCACTCCCCACCCCCCTGCTACCCCCAAACAGGGGAGAAAATCAAAAAGGAAGGAAGAAGCTTGTAGACTGAGATAAAAACAGTTGAATAAAATAACAAAACAATACTAATATATTGATACTGCTACTAATACATATAAAATAAAAGAAGATATAAAATTAGTGATACTCAACGCTCTTCTTCACAAACTCCATCTGTTCCAAGCAGGCAGTTCTGCAAAGGGAGCACCCTGGTCCCGAACAGCCAATCCTGGGGAGAGAGCACAAAGGGCAGAAAGGCCCAGAGGCCAACTGCAAAACAGCAAACTAAAAGAACTCCCAAAGGGAACTCAGCTTGAACAGAGCAGAACTGGAACAGGTCTCCTCAGCCAGGAAACCAAACACTCATTAAATGAGAAGGTTAACACTAATGGCATAGAATATTCTTATTTATCAGCCTGAATGTCAGTCAAGGTCTGTCCCATCTATGGCCCCCTTCCTTACTGCCTCACACCTGCAGAGAGAAATCCCAGAAAGACCTTGGTCTCCCAGATAACAGTTAGGATAACATTAGGTTCTTACATTGTCTTCATACCAACTTTAAAACACTGGACAGTTACTTAAAGAAAAACATTAGTTCTGTCCCACAGGGCTATCTTATTATTCTCAAGCTAAATCCAAACAATGACCGTGCTGCCTATGAAAAAGAAGGGTTTCTAACTGCATGAAGAAATTAACTCAGTTTCAGTTAAACCAGCACAGAAGGCCAGTCTTCTCAGTGAGGGACACTCCTGTTATCACACCTGTAAGGTGAGGCTTTTGGAAGAGCCCATTGTGCAGAGGCAGAGGCAGGCTGACAGTCCCTTTTGCCCCAGCAGCCCCAGGGGTATGTGCCATGTGTATGGGCTTTCAGGGCAAATTTAAGCCAAGGGTGGGGACACTTGAGAAGGCAACAGCACCTCCCGGACTGGGCAGGCAAGAGAAGGAAAGGTGTTTCGGTGCCTTTGTTTGGATCCTCCAACATAAGCTCAAGGACAGGTCAACAGATAAGCAACTAAATACAGGCTTTCCCACTAGATTCACGTGCACTGCCATTTAAACTTCCCTAGTTGGAAAGTCAGAAAACCACTCTGAACGTTAAGAGAAATTTCTTTTAAAACAGATGTCAGCATTCTCAGTGAAGTTTACTGTCTTCTTAGAAGATAAATTAAAAAGCTGTGCAAAACAGTGATGGCAGTGACAGCATCATGAATAGGAGTTGTAGCTTTTGTGCACTTTCCCTCTAAATAGGAAGCTGTCAAATTTATTTTTTTAATGGAAGATCATCAGGCTCTGACACTAATACTTCTGACTATTGCCATTTCATAAAAAGGCTGCAAACCGTAAGCTATTCTTGTGAGGAGACAACTGCCTCTACATCTCCCTTTTTAGTTCATCTGGGGTGAGAGGATAGGCAGAACACCTCCCCCCGTCCCCAAAAAAGAATTACAAAGGCCAAGGAAATGACATTTCCTGATCAACTTATAGGTTAATTCAGACTGTTTATGTATATTACAGCAACATTCTCCATACCTAGCAGTGAGGTACTAATGAGGCAGAATAATAAGCCTTTTTGCTAATGGCACCTGAACAAATAAGAGAAACCTTGCCCTCTAAGAGTGGTTTTGTGATAGTTTTGATTTAATGTTAGGCTGCTTTCTTTTCATACCACTCAAAAATCACGCATCTACAAAATAAGCAATCAACCAATGAGTTTCCTGTGGAAATCCACACTATGGCTTTCATTGAGACTGAGAAAAGTAACATGACTGAACCTGCAGCTTGGCCAGCCTGTTAAGGAGTCACACTGAATCTAGGTTGGGTGGTCTAGTTCTGTTACAAGCCTCCAAAGCTTAAAAAAAAGAAAATTAAAAAATCACCAGATAAAACCATTTTGATGAATTAAGGACATTAAAAATCTGTAAGAACATGGCATTCAGTATACCTAAGCAGTCAAGTTAATTTATATATTTAAAAGTCTGGCACAGGACTATTATGTTATTACCAGTATTTATTCTTCATCCTTTAATGTTCTCCTTTTAAAAAGTACCTTCTTTTGGTATTTACTAAAAGCTTACTCAGCAGCAGTCGGCAAAGGGCAGGGTTATGTAAATAATTTATGTTTAATGCATTAACTAACCGGTAGAAACAAATGAATATGCAATAGATGGATGTAATAAATACCGAGAAGTGCAAATCAGGTGCACGCTCGATTAGAGGAGCAATGCTCCAAGCGTCCAGTGCGCTGTAATAAAAGTGCCTGCTTTTTAACACTTTCAAAACAGTGTTAAAGAGTCTTTTTGCTGACTTTTCGGTATCAGTAGGGCAAAAAGCACAGAATTGTTAGTATAGATAGGTGAGGCTGAAATGTCTACATATTGTCCATCCTAAAAGGCCCATAGTGTCCCTGTATGAACGGGAGTCCTAATGTTATAGTTAGCTGTATTTTGCTTTTGTAAACTGTATCCAAGATTCTCACCTTATCTTGAAATTTCACAGGTAGGATACAAGTTTTTATCTCTTAGTTTGAGAGTAGAGAGCTGAAAATTAGTTCTGTTAGTTCTCAGTAAGTCCTTATCTTATCTTGAACGGATAGAGTGTGCTGAGGATGCGCATCTAAGAAACCTGAGTATTTTACATGATTTTATAATGAGTATAGGAATAGTGCGCATGTGCAGTGACAAAAGGTGAAAAGTACACTAGTGATGAAGACTACTTACTTCATCCTGAATACCCCCTGAACGACCACCAGAGGACACTGCGCATGCTTAGGGTAGTTCCAAGGGGTTGCAATTGATATTGTGAAATAATGATGTAATCTGATGAATATGCAATACATACGTTGTAACCCTAATGAATATGTATGTAACCAAATTGTATAAATGTAGCGGAGTTCGAATCAGTGGTCGAAGCCAGCTTTGGGTGCGAACCCCTGTTTTCCCAGCGCTGAAATAAAAGCACCGCATATAACCACGTCAGTGGTTATGTGTCCTGTTTGCTAACACCAACACATGACTCCATACAGTTCTGGGAGAGCAACCTTTTGCAGCTTTTAATTTCCCTCTGTTACTGGATTTCTCCACTACAAGTGGTTTGCAAAGAACCAACACCGAACCTGCTGGTGTGATAACGAGACATTATGGCATGCTGACACACAAGAGGCTCTGCAGTTTCACAACAGCAGAGCCCCAACCTGAAGTAGATGAAGATCTAGTAAACAGACTAGAGTTGGACCAAGGGTTGGACTCGATGATCTCTGCGGTCTTTTCCAACCCAGTCGATTCTGTGTGTGTGAAGCTACCCACAGCTTCGCCTTCCCGGAGGGACTCGGGTCGCAGCTCAGCAGCCCCACATCCTCCTGAGGACCATGAAACCGACCCCCCCTTGCCCTCTGCCAGACCTCAGCTAGCAGAGAGTGGCAGCGCCAGGGAACCAAGCGGGGCGCAGAACAAACCGAAGCACCACCCGCGGCACGGCGCGACACGCGGTGCTCAGCACCACCCCCCCAGCACCAGGGACGAGACGGGGGCCGTGCGCGCGGCCGCGCGGCTGAACGAGAGGGCGGCACCGCCCCCGCTCCCCTGCTCCCGTTCGCCAGGCGCGCCCCCGTGCCCAGCGCGCAGCCGCACTGCTTCAAAACGGTTTGTTGCGCACGTCGGAGAATCCGCTTCCGTTTCCAACGCCGCGTTCTGGCCACACCTGCCTGTGCCGGAGTCCCGGCTCGCTCCGCCGCCCTGCCCGCTCGAGGAAGGACTCGCGCTCCGCCGCCTCAGCAAGCCATGGCCGCCGAGGGTAAGCTTCCCGGCCGCCTCCGCCCCGCCGCTCCCCCGGGGGAGGGCAGACGGAACGGGTAGGGCCGCCAGACCGCTGGGAACGCTCCCTCATCGTTCGCAACGGCCACAACGCTCTCCGCCGAGCCGGCCAAGCTACGCCACGCCCACCACGCCCGCCGAGCGGCCGCCATTGGCCTGCGCTGCCGCCTGTCACCGTGACGTCAGTGGCGGGGGTGGGGGGGGACGAGGCAACGAGAGCGCGCGGTTGGAGCTGCCGCGCGGGGTGAGGGCGGCGGCGCGGCCGGCAGCTGTAGCGGTTTCCGCGCGGAGTCGAGCGCGTGGGGGTGCGCGGGGCGGGAGGGGGGTGCTGCGCGCTGTGCTCCCCCGCAGCGCTCGCGGCTGGGCACCAGCGGGTTCCCGCGCTTTCCCCGGAGGCGCGTACTCCCCAGGCGCCGCTGCAGCGTCACTCTGCCACAGCTGCACCAAGGGCAGAGGGGCGGCCGTGCGTGGCTGTGACGCGGTTGAGCTGGAAGCAGGACTTTCCCAGTGACGTTACGTCTCAGAAGAAGTAATGTGGCCGTGCCACAGCTTGGTTGCCTCATGGCGTAGGGCCAGAAGGTGACAGTGGCAGTTGCGTGGTGTGTGGTGGGGAAAGCCTTTGTTTTTCCTGGTGTTCAAGTGGTGGGTGAGCGTAACAGGAAAATGTTGGGAAATTGGCTGTGGAGCAGTGGTGTCTCAGCCTTGGCGGGTGTTTGAGTGCTGCAGTTACATGGAAACAGAACCTCAGTAGCAACAGAGAAGAGTAGTGCTCCTGAAGTGAGATGCCTGAACCTTTTCCTTCCAAAGACATAATGCAACTTCTGTATCTTAGAGGTACCTGGGCTTCATTTACATGGTATCAAAACAGTTATATTTCTGTCAGTTACATACTAAGAATCGCAATATGTCCTGAGTTGCAAAGGACCCACGAGGATCGTCGAGTCCAACTCCTGTCCCTGCATAGGATAACCCCACAGTTCACACCGTGTGTCTGAGGGCGTTGTCCAGTCTCTCCTTGAACACTGCCAGGCTTGGGGCCGTGACACCTCCCTGGGGAGCCTGTTCCAGTGCTCCACCACCCTCTGGGGGAAGAACTTTTTCCTCATGTCCAACCTAAACCTCCCCTGGCACATCTTCCTGACATTCCCTTGAGTTCTGTCATTGGTCACCAGAGAGAAGAGATCAGCACCTGCCCCCCCTCCTCCCCTTGTGAGGAAGATGTAGCCACCATGAGGTCTCCCCTCAAGTCTCCTCCAGACTGAACAAACCAAGTGACTTTAGCCTCTCCTCATGCAGCTTCCCCTTCAAACTCTTCACCAATTCAGTAGCCCTCTTATGGATACTCTCTAGTAGCTTAATATCTTTTTTTATCCTGTGTTGCCCAGAACTGCACAGGGTGCTCCAGGTGAGGCCGCACCAGTGCAGAGCATGGCGAGACAAATCACCTCCCTCGCCCGACTGGCAATGCTGTGCTGGATGCACCCAGGACACGGGTGGCCCTCTTGGCTGCCAGGGCACAACTGTTGGCTCATTCAGCTTGCTGTCAACCAAAACCCCAGATCCCTCTCTACAGAGTTGCTTTCCAGCGTCTCATCCCCCAATCTGTATGTACAGGGTTACTATGTCCCAGGGTCAGAACCTGGCACTTGCTCTTGTTGAACTTCCTGTGGTTGGTAATTGCCCAGTTCTCCAATTTGTCCAGATCCCTCTGCAGGTCCTCTCTGCCCTCGTGAGCGTTGACAGCTCCTCCCAGTTTTGTGTCATCAGCAAACTTACTAAGTAATCCCTCAAGTCCTGAGTCTAAGTCATTTATGAAGACATTGGAGAGTGCTGGCCCTAAAATGGATCCCTATGGAACCCTGCTAGTGACTAAAAGCTAGTGCTTCACCTTGTCTTTCCAAGGAATAATATTTATACAGTCTCATATCAGTTAAAACCCATTTAACTTGTCATTGCTGTCACAGAAGAGGTGTCATTGCCCACTGAAGAGGTTCCAGTGGTCTCTTGCTCAGATGCCAAATTTCCTTCTGTGACTTCATGGTTCGGGGGGATTTTCTGGCTAAAAAATAATTTCGTTTTTGAAGTGGTTAGGCTTTGGCCAGTTCACTGTGCAACTATACAAGTGTCAGCGTGAAGTAAAGGACTAGGACTGAGGTGTAGGAGGGTGAGAGCTTAGCAGCCCTGATAAACCCCCAATTAAGCAAATGTACGGATTAATGCCTTGGGTGTCTGTTACTTTTCCTTTGTCCTCATTTTTTTTGTCTCCCGATTTGCGTTGTTGATAACTTGGTAATCTTAACCAATATTAAGACTGTTATTCCTCAGCAATACAAAAGAGGTGCCATTAATAATATTCCTCAGTCAAAAGGTGCAGTATGAGCTCAAATCTTATTAAACATCAGAGGCCTCTTTGTGAAGCTTGTTTTACTTGGAATTTTGATCTTACTAGCATCTTGCTAATCCAAATATGAGACCTAAAGCCACAGGAAATCTTTTTTCATTATTCTGCTTCTCACCATAGTATTTGGTTTGCATTTGCTCAATTTATGAACGTATTGTCTTAATCTGTTGCAAATTTCAGTCATGCAGAATCTGACTACAGCATTCTAAATTAGCTATTGTTTTAATGTTCAGAGACATTTGATAAGCATTTTATCTCTCATAGAGTATTCTGATGTCTCTGATCTATGATAGCTTATTTAGATTAAGGACAAAATTATAAGTAGTATGCTAAATTCAAGGGTGCAACTTGAGGTGAGTAATACTTAATTTTTCTGAGTGTAGTATTTAAACATCTTTATAACATCTAGTTTGTCTTACACATAGCTTCCATGGCTGTCTGTTGCACCTAGGAGTATTGAGATCCTGTTTGCACAGATACAGAGATGTGTCTAGCTGAATTCTTAGCAAATGAAGAAAGAACACTGGATTTCTGGGAAAAGTTTGATTTAATTTTAGTGATTTGGTAGGAGCCCCCAGGAACTCTGTAGTAGAGGTTGGGATAGGATTTGGTACTACTCAGTGCTTTCAGCTCTTTCCTCCACCTCCCTTTACCATTCCATACCTCCGTGGTTACCTACATTTCAGTTTCTCCACTAAGTGAGAGCATTCATCAGGTAATGTCGACTCAGTACAAGCCCTTCCTTATCCCACTGGCTTATGTGGTGTATTGAATTAGTAATGTACTTGGAGCAAGAAAAGTAGTCTGTCAGCTTGTCTTCAGACTTCAGCCAGATGCAGTTGTATTTCTGTGCTTGTAGCTTTGATTATCATAGTATGCACAGGTGTGGTTAAAACTCATTTTTGTCTGCAATGAGCTAGAGTTAATATGCAAATAATTACTCGAAGTCGTGATGAGATGATGCTGTCCCTGAAAGGCACTTGTGTCACTGCACTTTCCTTTGTGTTAGTTCCTTTTTGTGTGTGTGTGTATGTTAGCATAAGTGTCAGACCATAAATTGAGCAGGATCTAGTTGTGGCTGGAGTTAATGCTAGCTGGCTCTGCTTTTGTGATATAGTTTAAGCTCAGGTGAGTTCCTTGATATATCCTTTATTTGTTTGGACTGGGTTACTTTGCTTCATTTGCTTTGGTATGTAATTCATAGTTGCTACAGAGTTTTTTGAGCTTTTATGTTTGTTGTTTCTTTTGAACTCTGGCTTTGAAAGAGTTCGTGTGTGGGGTTTTGTGGGGTTTGTTTGTTAGTTCGCTTGATCTTTATTATCAACATGTTTCCATCATTAAATTATTTTAATGTTAGCTCCTCACTCCCTCTGAGTTGTCTTTATCTTGCAATTTGGTTTTATTTGTTTATCATTCTTATTTTCACATTTTTCTTCTGTTCTCAGCTATTTCCACCAAAGGCTATGCTACTATACTACTTGTGGATAGGTGACTGAGCACTAGTAAAAGATAAGCAGTCATTTGGTTTCTGGAGTACGTTGATCAAATGACAAGAGTTTCCAAAGAACAGAGAAAATGTTCAAGTCATAGTAGCTTTAAATTATTTTTCTCTGTTTGTTATTGGAAATAAATTCTTTATGATGCTTGGTTTTACTTTTCTGCATAACAAGCTGTAACTTGATATAGTAACGTAACTTCTGATGCAGGGTTAGGCAAGCGTTACATTTCGCATGTAAATCATTGTGAAAGCTCGGCTCAAATTTAAGTGCCTTTAACTTTATACAAAGTCGTACTTCCTGATGATTTTGTGCAGAAGCAAAGAAGAGCTCCTGGGGAAAGAATTCTAAACAGTGAACATAAACAGCTTTTAAGTTAGTAAGAGCACCACCAGTCTTGGTGTTCTAATTTGGTCATTTCATAGCACTGCTTTGTCTATAACTATGCTTCTGTACAATGCATCTGCTATGAACATCTACCTTATTATAGCATATCCTGCTGCCTTACTGAAAATAGTAAGTCATAGTCTATACCGTATAAACCAGAGCATGCATTAAGTCTGAGAAGGAAATTAGTTGGGTGACATTTTCTAATTTTAGATGGTTGTCAGTTCAGTTTTCAAGCAGAACTTCAGAGTTTTCTTAAACCGATAACTTATGATTGGATAAACCAGCCTATTTAGTGAGTCTTACTGTAATACAGAATTCACTTCACAGTAAAAGTATTTTTTGAAATATCTGAATGTAAAATATTTACCTAATCACACTTTTTAAATTTATAATTTCTTTCAAGACTTACTGGAAACATCTGAATATCTATGTCATGATATTTTATGTCGGTGGATTTAATTAATGCAATGAAATTATTAAATTGGCACAAGAAATGCTGTTGCATCTTCATTCAAGTCACAAATAAAAAAATCTTGATGGCTTCATTTTTATTGTTTTCAGGAACACAAATTAATCACAGTTTGTGGTTTCTACTTGAGAAAGACAGATATGTATTTCATATTGTTTGGTGCTATATGTATGGCATTACATATCCCAGCTCATGTCCGCTCCACCAAACTCATTTTTGCTGGGCAGCTGTGCCCGAGCTAGCTTTTTGGCCTCATTCACTAGTATAGACAAAGCTATTGAGTGCATGGGAATTGGTGGGTGTTTCCGAACAGACCCTCAATTTGGTGAAATAGTCTTTCCAGATCTGATGACAGCCAAATCCAAACCCTGCTGTATTATTTCTTCCGGATGAGATGGGAGTATTACCCAGAGGGAGAATTTTATGATCTGTGTAATTCAGCTTCTGTCCCACCTTTTGGTCTCTTAAGAAACTGGAACAAGAGGGAAGAGAGCAGGATTTGGAGTGAATTGTGTGTAAGAGTGAAGAACCAAACCACTGTTCCGTTCATACAGGCCTGATTCATCCCTGGAGCTCAGTCTATCCTGTGCACTGAACAGCATAGAGATCCTGTGGAAAATACGGCATGTGTTCATATAGTGTGTCATTATGCATGTGTTCTGGCTGAATTTATTTCCTAACCTTAGTGGTTCACAGTGTGGTTCCTTCCATTAATTTGTTTCATCAAGAATAAATTCCACTCCCTCCTCTACCCTCTCCAAAACACCAGATATAGCTGTAATAGCTATAATACAGTTA
Source organism: Nesoenas mayeri (assembly GCF_963082525.1). Taxonomy (NCBI): domain Eukaryota; kingdom Metazoa; phylum Chordata; class Aves; order Columbiformes; family Columbidae; genus Nesoenas; species Nesoenas mayeri. Next base: position 106,441,106 of record NC_137541.1, read on the forward strand.
CTCTGAAACTAGGCCATTTTTTTGTGATGTAGTATGTTTAATTGGAAAAAATTTGGTACTGGAGATTTGCCATTCAGTGCACAGTATGTCATTGGGAGCCAGTGTTTGGTTTGATCTGAATACTAAATATGCAGTTAGCATTTATATGCTGATTTGTTTCAAGTGTAAATGTCTAAGCATTTCTTATTCGTGAAAGTAAAATTTCGAAACCAGATTAATATGTCTTGCCCTATTGGATGCTTGAAGGTAAATAGTGGAGTTCTCAGAAGTGCGTGTTACTGACTTATAACTGTTCCTGTTGAAGCTGGACACTGTAGGAAGACAGGGTACTGAGCAGTTTCAGGAATCCTGCCAACTAAGCAATAGTAAGCTGTTTCCCTTCTAGTGCATGTTCAAACCTCAATGGCTGTGCTTAAAAGTGACTTCACACTTAAATGCTAAAGTGAAACTTGTTTTAAATTAGCCTATGATACAATTCAGATAATGCTAGATGTGATACAAGCACTACAGTTTTCATCTGATATGCAGAACGGTGTCCTGATTCTCTTTCTGTATATGCTAATAGATTATGTGTCTGTGAATGTTGAGGATGATGTTGAAGCCGTTATTATGGACCATGGAGAAAATGGACTGTCCCCAGAAAGCTGCATGTCAATGGGACAAAACTCTGAAGTAAACAGTGGTGTTCACCGTGTGGCTCAAGTTGTTTATGGTAATTACCATTCATTTTTGTTGTGATCTAATAGTTAATGGCTAGTTCTAATGCTGTATGTTCAGTGCTGCTGTCATTAATGCTTTCTGTCTCACCCATATCTTTAAAACATATTTTATTAGAAAGCTACTTTATAGAAAGTGCTTGGCAATGCATTTAAAAAGACGGATCTATTTAGTTATTACTAACCTGCTCAAATACTATGTTTTAAAAAGACAGTTTTTTACTTACTTATAAAGTAAGTATACCTAGGAACAAGTTAGCAGGCAATTTGGAAAATAAATGTCATGAAAGAGCCTAACACAAAAGATGAGGTTTTTTTAGATAAGCTGTCCAGTGTAATTTAGTGGAGCACCAGGAATTGTGATGTGTAATGATAGTAAGATGGTTGTTTAAGGTGGTAAATTATTAGCTGTAAGTAGCCTTTGGTGATTGTCTGTAATACATTGTATTTGTTGTAGCATGCAAGATCAAAGTCTCTCAGAAACCTTACCCAATTCTCCATTGGCCCAGAAAAAAAATTAGTCATAGCTGTTATGAGCATTTAGGAAGTCCAGTAGCAGTATTACCAAGTTAGCAAGGAAAATGAGTGTAATTAAATTATGGTACTGTCACAGAGGCACCCCAGACATCAATTTAGACGGATGATAAACTGCAAGCCTCAAAACAGATCTGGGAAAGGAATCATAGAATCATTTGGGTTAGAAGAGACCTTAATAATCACCTAAAGCCAAGCCCCCTGCCGTGGGTACACCTTCCATTAGACTAGCTTGCTCAAAGCCCCATCCAAGCTGGCTTTGAACACTTCCAGGGATGGGGCATCTGCAAGGTTACCTGAGCAACTTGTTCCAGTGCCTTATGACCCTCATGGTGAAGAATTCTTTATATCTCATCTTAATCTACCCTCTTTCAGTTTAAAGCCACTAGCCCTTGTCCTATCACCACATGCCCTTGTAAAAAACATCTCTCCAGCTTTCTTGTAGGCCCCTTTCAGATACTGGAAGGCTGCTGTAAGGTCTCCATGGAGCCTTCTCGTCTCCAGGCTGAACAACCCCAACTCTCTCAGCCTGTCTTCATAGCAGAGGTGTTTCAGCCCTGTGATCATCTTCATGGCCCTCCTCTGGCCTCACTCAAACAGTCCCACGTCCTTCTTATGTTGCTGGCCCCAGAGCTGAATGCAAGAAAGGAAATTCTGGAGCTGAGTGGGAGGGTAGGTAGGTTTTAATCTTCCACTAAGAGAACAAATACTAAGCAATGACATATGTATTTTTATTATTCAGTTATGCTGAAGAATGCTGAATCAGTGTCTTGAGTCGTTGGTGCAAAAAGTGCAAAGTGCAGTGGTAATAAATTCTGAAAAAGCTGGACCAGATCCTTCACCAATTGATGATGGGCAGCTGGATATATCTAGACCCTTTGGACCGCAACCTTGGCACAGCTGTCACAAACTTATTTATGTCAGACCAAACCCTAAAACTGGGGTTCCTACAGGTCATTGGCCTGTTCCTGAATCCTTTTGTCCAGATCAAAATTCTCCAACACTGCCACCTCACACATCTCATCCTGTGGTGAAATTCTCCTGCACTGACTGTGCACCGATGGTCATTGACAAACTGCCTTTTGATAAATACGAGTTAGAACCTTCACCACTGACCCAGTTTATCCTGGAAAGATACCACAGATCTTGCATATGTAGCATCTGTCAACTCTCCTACATTTGTCTGGGCTTTTAATGCAAAGAACATTTTCTTTCTTTCTAGGTTATGGTACTGAATGTATTATTACTTTTCTGTCCTGCCTCTGGCCCTTCCTCTTCAAGTGCATAAAACAAAAGTGGTTGTCTTTGCTTTTCAGTATTTCTCTTAGCTTGTCCCTGTCCTGTTGGATTTGTTTTCTCTTCCTTCACTTCGGAGATATTGGTTCTTCCTTCTAGCTAGGCCACGAAATTAGTTCCATTATTTTGCAAAAGTACTAAGAGGTACCCTGGTAACTTTTCTCATGTGACCACTTTTACTTGGGAGGAACTTACTGTAGATATCCACAAAACTTTCCCACCACACCTTTTCAGCCTGACCTAAGCTCTGAAAAGCTCTTTCACAGCAGATAGTATGGTGGAGACTTGGTCTTGCCTTTTTATGCTAGCTAAGTTTTTCTCCTCATTTCTTGGAAGCTGTTCAAGGTCTTGTTTAGCTTCTTAAGCTTTACTTGTCTTTTAAGTCTTCTCTTATCTGTATCTTGTTATCTGTATATTGCTTGGCCTGTCTATAGGTAAAATATACAGACCTCAAGAGGAAAGAGTTAGTTTTTTGTTTCTTCCCCTCTTAAGAGTGTTTTTGTTTCCTTTTAAAGAAACTGAGGACAGTGTGAGGTAGAAACCTGTAAATGATGGACAGGCAGATTTGGCAGTAGAGTTATGCTTTTTCTCTTCACTGTGAAAACTCTTTAACATTCTTCAAAAGGTACGCTTGGCACTGGTGTGGTCTTCAAAAGAATTGGGATGGAGGAGTGATCAACTGTAGTAATGGCTTTTTAACTGTGTGCCAGACCTGCAGGTGAAGATGTGGAGACATTTTCTGTTTCACTTGTGGATAGCTGGTGTTTGGTAGCTCCTCACCTACACTGGCTCAATGGAGGAGATAACTGGAGCAGATCTGTTTTATTGCACTGTGCTTCAGTGACAAAATAGGAGGGGATGCCGTAACTGTAGGGAAGGGACAGCTGAAGACTAAACAAATGGGAACTGTGTTTTACATCGTGGGTGTGTTGCCTGAATTTCAGTTAATTGGTTTTGTTAAGGTTTGGAATTCTGTGTCTTTGTACAACTGGAACTGGAAATGAGAACAGAGAATCAACAGTGAAAAGCAAAACAAATGGAGCCTGGTGAGGGTTAAGAATAAAGAATATTAAATTTAATTTACCAATTTCATATCTAAATAAATTGGATTTATAAGTGTTTAGTAATATGCTAGTAAAGAAATTTCAGATAACCAAGGAGTTTTAAAGTTTAAAAAAAGTGACTGTGCATGTTTTTTGTAGTGAAATGTTTAATTCAATAGGAAACCTGCTGATATGCTTTGATTTCTCTCCACTTTTCCAGGAAGTGAAGGCTTATCAGTGCTATCTGAGCGAGTGGCATCACAAATGAGCCATTCTGCAAATATGCAGAGAGGAAATGGTCACAGCCCTGAAAAAATGGATTTTGTGTTTTCACATAATAAAAGAAAACGACTTGCCCCTTCTGTAGTGGGAAGAAATGTGGTATGTTTCACCAAACAGTAGCCCTTTGTTCTGAAGCCAATTTCAGTCTTATTCAGAATGTCATTTTTCTTTCACTTTTGTGTGCTTGTTTGATGACATCCCAGTGCAGAAGTGTGGGTAGGATATCCATGTAGTGCATGGAAGCTTCTAGCAAGCATAAAACCTTGTTGTGCTGGATACTGTATGTGCGTATAACAACAACTAGTGTACGACAGAGAGCAATTTATACTAATTTCCCATGCAGATGCTATTATTTTGTTCAGTAAAAATCTCTTTGTGCGATTTAGGATAGTAAGAGTTGGAACTTAATGTTGAGTAATGATTTGCCTCCATGAACAATTAGCTCCAAAGACAGATTGCATATGATTTTTACTTGAGGCAGTCACAAGCTTAGTTCATGTCAGCATGCAGAGGTTAATTCTTACATTCCAACAGTCAGGATGTCTTTGATGCTATAAAAGCAGCTTTACCCTGTTTAATTCTGCTTGTTGTAAAACAAACAAAACCAACACCCACCCACCCACCCACACACCCCCAACCTTCCTTTTTTTTTAAAAATGAGACTTGATTAGATATTATTTACTTTAAACAAAAAAGTACCACCAACAAACCACCACTAACAAAAGACTTATGAAGTCTGTGAGGTGTGGTGAACAGGAACTGCTCCTCCAGTAAAAGAAAAATGTCACCATTGTCCAGGTGGTGGCACTGTTGATTCCTGTCTAAAACCAGTTTTCAAGCTGTAAGAAAAATACATCTCTTAGCTTGTAAATAGACATTTTTACAGCTTCTCTGTGCACACTTATACCCATTGAAATAAATACACATTTTTTTTAATTGATTTATTTAAACTACTGTAAAATCTACATGTAGTCTCATAATTACATAAGCTTGGTTATATAGTACATAATATAGTTAGATGGGAAAGTTCTGGCCTTAGAATAACCCCATAAAAATACATATTACTATATAAATTTGTATGAAGTTCATATTAATTGAGAATAAGATACTCTGAAACCAAAAGGGAGGTGATTATTCATATGACCTAACCACAGGCACATAAATGAGATTACTTTGTTAAGTTTTGTAGCCAGGGGAGGGAGTATAGCTGTAACTGAAAGTGTTGAAGTTGGATTCCTAACAGTTTCTCTCTGTAGTTTATATTTTGAATTATTTCATTATTCAAAGCATTAAAAGTTCTTTGTTATTTCCCAGATGAGAACCAGGGAAGGAGAATATGAAGATAGTGACAGTATCATTTATGAGTATGAACCAGACTATGAATGTGTAAGTTAATTTTCTTTTGTTTGGTTGACTTTGAAAATCTGCTTTGGGGATGCATTATTTGGGGTAGACTAAAATAACACTGAGGTTTGAAGTTGGGATTTCTAGGTTTAACATGTTATCCTAAGACACTGTATATATTACTAGCTTACACTTTTTTCTTTTTTTTTTTTTTTATAAATTACTGTTTTAATGAAAAAGAGGAGTACTGTATCTGAAGCTTCCTACACTGGAGATCAGCAGAAAACTCTTACGGAGGTCCTCAGTTATTGCCAGGTATTTTTTTTCCTTTGTTTCAAGAAATGGCATTTAAACAATTTTAGTTAAATTTTGGGAAGATTTGCAATCTGTATTTTATAATCTGTGACTTCAGCCTTTCTGGTTATTTACTTGTTAGTTGCCTGCTTAACTTCAATATTTTTAATGAAAAAAACAGTCTACTTATTCTCTTGAGTTTTTCACACCATAGCTGGCAAGACTACTTTTCAAATATTAAGCTTTAGTGCAAAATGTAATGTCTAGAGATTTATTGGGAGGTGCTTCGTAGTAATGGGAAAGATCTGACTGTCATACACACAGCTTATGAAGGTACATGAGGCTTGCCAAAATCCTGGTAGTATTATTTTGTTGGGTTCTTTGCTTTTGACTTTTGAAGCGGTGGCTGGCAAGATTGAAAATCATTGCACTGAAAATTAAAAGCATCTCCTATTTATTCAGGTGAACATTTATGTGACTCTGGAGTCACAGTACTTTATATAGAGTGAGAGAGATTCAGGCTATGCTTTAGGGAGGACAATTTGTGAGTGGCTTGTAGCCAAGTATTAATGTCTTGGAAGTCTCTTTAAGCATATACTCCCCAATGCTGTGGAAGAAAATTGACTAAGATTGTGTGACTAACATTCTTGTCGCTAGTCAGGGAATCTGAGCTGTAGCAAGTGGCAGTGATGAGAAGCTATAGCCTCTTTTGCTGCCTACTAGCCCCTTTCTGTCTCCTTCTCCCCACTGTCACCCCCTCCCGGAGGAAATCTGCCCTAGGGCTACATGAAGCCTTTTAAAAATGCCTGTACTGTCCACAATGATTTAATGTCTTCTAGTGCTTCCTCAAGATATTTCTGAATTTTGGGAATATTTATAGATTCTTTTGTCCAAGGATTTTTATTTTTTTTTTTAAAGATAGCTATCTTACTGAAACCTAACTGTTGGTTTTGATGAAATTGAAATGAATTTGAAATTCTGTCTACTACAAATCCATCTAGTGACTTTTTTTCATAGCTGTATGTATTCTTAAACATTTTCTCTGTCTAGTTATGCTATAGGCTAACAAAACGCACATTTCCTCTTTGTAATTCATATAGCTATAATATCCTTGTGCGTCTTTTGCAGTAATAACTGATGACAAATGCCTCAGATGTGTTTTCAAGTTGGCAGCGTCCTTTCAATACTACATTAATATTCTGTTATCTAATTCCTTTATACCATTATGGCATAAAGTGTATGTCTAAATTGCTGTGTAAGCATCATGTTTGAGTTGCTAAATCCTGGAAACACAGAAGAAGGCATTTTTTGTTTCACATAGTAACATATATTAATAACTGATGGACTTTGAATGCTTTATTTTTTTTTTTTTTTGTCTGAAAGTTTTGGTCTTTACAGCAGTACTTTTAAAAAGTTCATTCCTGATTGCTTTAGTTAGGCAAAACAAATTTTTAACATCTGAAAGAAAATTTAACCTTGGGGATTGACTGGGGATCAGAAACTTATAATAAAACAAGTAGTTTTTTCAAATTCTTCATCTTTCATCCTCTAATTAAAAATATGGGTGCAGTTGATTTCAGTGCCATGTTTTTTATGAAAAACACAGCTGTGTTTATTTCTCCATACATCATTTACCCTTTCCTCATTTTCACAGAATCACAGGTTGGTTGAGGTTGGAAGGTACCTCTGGAAGTCATTTTGTCCAACCTCCATACTTATGCAGAGCTACCTAGAGTGAATTGCTAAGGACCGTGTTCTGATGGCTTTTGAGTATCTCCAAGAAGGAAAACTGCACAACCTCCCTGGGCAACCTGTGCCAGGGCTTGGTCACCCTCCCAGTGAAAAGGTGTTTCCTGATTTTCAGAGGGGACCTCCTGCTTTTCCGTTATTGCCCCTTGCCTCTGATCCTGTTGCTGTGCACCACTGGAAAGAGCAAGGCTCTGTCCTCTTTGCACTCTCCCTTCAGGTATTTGTATCCATTGAAGAGATCTAGCCCTGAGCTTTCTATTGTGTAGGCTGAACAGTCCCAGCTCTCTCAGCCTTTCCTTGTAGGAGAGAAGCTCCTGTCCCTTAGTCATCTTCATGGCCCTTTGCTGGACTCTCTAGTATATCCATGTCTTTACTAAACTGGGGAGCCCAGAGCTGGATCCAGCACTCCAGATGTAGCCTCACCAGTGCTGAGAAGAGGGGAACCATCACCTCCCTAGGCCTGCTGGCAATCATTTGTCTAACAGCCCGGGGTACCATTAGCCACCTTTGTGGCAAGCGCACATTGCTGGCTCACATTCAGCTTAGTGATCACCAGGACACCCAGCTTCTTTTCTGCCAAGCTGCTTTCTAGCTGGGTGGTCCCAGCCTGTACTGGTGCCTGGGGTTGTTCCTCCTCAGGAGCAGGACTTTATGCTTCCCCTTTCTGTACTTCATGAGGTTCCTGTCAGCCTGTTTCTCATGCCTGTTGAGATCTCTCTGGATGGAGCATGACCCTCTAGTTTATCAGCCACTCCTGCCAGCCTTTTGTCATCTGAAAACTTGCTGAAGGTATGTTCTGCCATCATACAGATCGTTAATGAATATATTAAATAGGATGAGACCCAGTGTTGACCCCTGAAGTACTCCACTAGTGTCTTCCTCTAGACTTTGTGCTGTTAATCACCACTCCCTGGGCCCAGCCATTTGTCCAGTTTCCAGTCCACTTCACTGTCTGCTCATCCAACCTGTACATCAGCAGCTTCTCTGTAAGGATCTTATGGAAGACAGTGTTGAAGGCCTTCCTCAAATCCAGCTAGACAATATCCACTGCTCTCCTTTCATCTATCAGGCCAGTCATTTTATCATAGAAGTTTATCAAGTTGGTCAAACGTGACTTCCCCTTAGTGAAGCATGCTGTGACTACTCCTAGTGATTTTTTTTTTTTTTTTTTTTCCTTTCATCTGCCTGGAAATGATTTCCAGGATTAGCTGCTCTATCACCTTCCCAGGACTAGAATTCAGGCTGCCTGGCCTGTAGTTTTCTGGGTCTTCCTCCTTGCTCTTCTTCAGCATAGGAATGATATCTGCTTGTGTGTAGTCTTCGGGCACTTCTCCCATTCACCGTGTTTGATCAAACGTTATCAAGAGTGGCCTCGCAATGACATCAGCCAGCAACCTCAGCACCTGTGGGTGCATCCCATCAGGCCCCTTAGACTTAATCTGTGTCTGGTTTGCTGGATTCCCTGACCAGATTTTTCTTCCATCCAGTGTCTGTCTTCCTTGTTCCAGCGTTTCCCTTTGGTCTCTGGAAGCACAGAATCACAGAATGTTAGGGATTGGAAGGGACCTCGAAGATCATCTAGTCCAATCCCCCTGCTGGAGCAGGAACACCTAGATGAGGTTACACAGGAATGTGTCCAGGCGGGTTTTGAATGTCTCGACAGAAGACTACACAACCCTCCTGGGCAGGCTGTTCCAGTGTTCTGTTACCCTTACTGAGAAGTTTCTTTTCAAATTTAAGTGGAACCTCTTGTGTTCCAGTTTGAACCCATTACCCCTTGTCCTATCATTGGCTGTCACCGAGAAGAGCCTGGCTCCATCCTCTTGATGGCCGTTCATGCTAGTAATGGGTGAGGAAAAGGTGGTATTGATTGCCTCAGCCATTACTATGTTCTGTGTCACCAGGTCCCCCATCTCATTCAGCAATGGGCTTATATTTTCCCTAACCTTCCTTTTGTCACTTGTGTACTTACAGAAGCCCTTCTTGTTGTCTTTGGTATCCCTGGCCACATTCAATTCCAGTTGTGACTTTTTCTTTACAGAGTATTTTTTCTAAATATATTTGCCATTGGTGCTATAGAAATCAGTATTTCAGTGGTTACTTATAAGCCTTTTACCTGTGTACTTGGAAACTTGAAAACCATGACTTAAAATAGCATATCATAATACCTAACTTACTTTAGAGCTTGTTGGTAGCTTTTTAATGTAAAAGAAAACATACCAAATAAGTAAAAATAAAACATCTGCTGGAAGCAGGTAGAACAGCCTTTAAGTGCCAGCCACATTAAAGTCACATTAGTAAGCTTCTCTGAGAAGTCTTTGTACTTGTGATATTTACCATTGTTATATGCATTTTCTATCTAAGTTGGTCTTTAATATGTTTATGGAATTTATATATTATGTACAGATCTTAGTTGGTTTTAGGGAGGGAAATTTGCCCTTTATTTTAGTTTTTATGATTCCTTCAGATTTAAATTGGGATTTTGTGAAGCAATACTGTTTTCATCTTTGCTTTTGTCATCAGGCCATGTATGATGCCATTCAGAAACTGGATAAAAAATTTGACTTGCTTCATTGGAAGGTCTCAGAAATGCAGCATACTCGTGTAAAGCCACTGTTGCTCAAACCTGTGAGTAGTAAAGGCCTATGACATTTTTCCTTTAATTCTTTCACTTCCTCTGATGTTTATTTTTTAAAAAATCCTTTTCTTTCACTAACATTAAAATTAGTGTTCCATATTTCTTACTATATACCAGTGTCAGTCTCCTATGTTGTTATTAACCAGTTGTCACAGATTGGCCAGTGGCCCCCGTCAAATTTGGGATGCTGTGATAGATGCTGTAAAAATCTGTATCAGCAAGAACAGAAATGAATTGTGTAGGTTAAGTTTTAAACTTGGGTATGTTGGTGTTGCTGCTTTGAGATGTGTACTGTCCATGGGTTTCTACGGTTAGAAGAGAGTTTATGCATCACTCACACAGGCTGGTTTGATTGATGAACTGATTCTTAGAACTCAACAGTGTGTTGTCATATCCATTGTGGTATAGAATTTTGTTTACCCAATAAAATATTTTTTTCAAAATTCTTAAGAAGGTTTGATATTGAGTACACACTGTCTATTTTTGTTCCTGTAGTCAATCCACTGTTAACTAAGGAGGCAGAATGTTAGTACGTGTGACTCTGCTCTTTAAAAGAAAAACATAACATATGATTTTTGGAGAAGGTTGTAAAATCCATGATGACCTTTCTTTGTCAGCAATACTGCAAAGCTTTTAATGTGGCAGAGGTGATCCTACTGTCAGGGGAAGTCAAGACATCAGCAAGGCTATTTGCTTTAAGAGTGAGTAAGAATGATGACATTCTCATGCATGTCAGTTATCGATAGGATACTAGGTTTTATTTGGGAATGCCCTTTTGTTGACGACTCCAAGTTTGTACTGTCAGCACATCTAAAAATATGAAATTCAGAGAACAGACTGGTCTACTGGTCTTATCAGCTACACTTGGACCCTGTGGCCTCTGCGCTCTTACCCTCCCCTCTGATCATGTGGGATGGCAGCTGCTGTAATGTTCAGATTAAAAGTGACCTGCAGTGCTTTTTTGGAAGAAGGCTTTTATCACTATAAGGTGTAGAGGGAAAGCCAGCAAATGCAACCTGCTGACCATTTTCTTAAGTTCTGCTAGCACTTCATCTCTAAAATAATCAGGAATACTCTAGATTTTTTTTTTTTTGTTTATAGCTGTACCATTGTTGAATCTGTAGTGAGATAAGGATATGAATAAGGCAAAGTTTGTGGTAAAGGTGCTATTTTTTATTATATAACTCAAATAGCTGGAGAAATGGACCAACTTTAAGGCATGTAAGCTTTTTTCAGGTCACAGATTTTTTAAGAGTTATAAAGGTGGAATATAATCAGATATCTATAAGAAAAAAAAAAAAGAACCAAACAAAAACAAAACAAAAAAACCCAACCAAACAAACCCCACCACAACACGAAAACACCCATGTGTCAGCTACATTTGATAGCTCCTCCTCAGTGACTTGTATTTTGAACTAGAACACATGCTTGAGGGTGCCTCTGTTTCTTAATAAAAGTACTGGAAGTGGTGGAAAGCATAGCCTGTCTCTCAGTTTGTCTGTCTTGTTCTCTTTGGAATCTTCCACTGTAGATGAAATCTGAATGTTTAATGTTTTCAGCTAGCAAGTAAGGAGTGAAGAGGCAGCCAAGAGAGAAAGTCACTTGCTTTTTCTTGTTTAAAAGGAAGCTAGCATGGCAGTGGAGACAGCTGTTGAAAATTCAGCAGACTGGCTCAATGGCTGACAAATTTTAAATTATATTTTGACCCTTCTTTTTTTTTATAGAGCTTTTTAAAGAGCTTTTACAAAGCTGCCTTTCTCATCATGTATTTCTCTGACTTTTTAAAAAGCAATTGTGCCAGTATCCCAGGTGGAAACTTGAGAAACTTTGAAGTTGACAAGTGTTGGAACTACAAGTGAGAATAAAAGAAAGTAGAGGGAAGGCTAAAAAGTAATAGCATGGGCTTCATGACAATGGTTACTTCAATGAAGAGTCTGTTGCCATTAGCATCATTACTAAAATCTAGTCTTCCTTGTTTGCAAAATAAAAAAATGACCAGATATGTCTAATTTAACGTTCTATTTGTTTTCTGAATCACATTTGCAGAAACCAGGTGGATTTACATACAGAAGTTCCAGTCATTTGCCTCAAGGAAAAATAAGAGTACAAAAATCTATGGAGAGGGAATCAAGTCTTCATGTCTCTTCACCAGGCCAGGGAAGGCATAGTCCAGTCATAAGGGTTGCTTTACAAAATGGCCATGTTCAGGTCAATTCCACCACGAAACATGCTCAACAGAGTCTTGAGCTTGAATTGCAGCACCCTGTTCGTAGGCAGAGCCCACCGCTCCCCACTATAGTTTCTACGCATTCATTACATTCATCATACACAGCATCTAACAGGATGCCCGACCTTTCTCCACAATCAAATTTTGTAGGCGGAGTTGTGGAAAATACTGTCAACATTATATCATCACCACTGGCATCAGCATCTGTGCCAGCACCCTCTGAGGCCAGTCTGGGAAATAATGCTGTGGTGATGAACTACAGAAATGAATCTGGGAGTGTGAACATCAGTAAAGAGCTGCCATCTTCTCCAATATCCATCAATCCCAGCTTTGGTGAGTTCCTTTGTAATAAATACTCAGAAAAAGGAAAAAACAAAACCTCCGGCTAGTGTAAAAAAATAAATGCCTAAAGAAATCTTTATTTAGCAAAAGTGAAAGGAGCAGAATTGGCTGCCTTACAAGCATTTCTAGGACAGAATACTGTTTAAAACTCTTAAACAAAGGTCATAGGAATATTTAATATGCCAAGGATCACTTAAAAACCTCTGCAGTGTATATACGGTTGTGTAGACTGCTACAAGTTCTTGATTTACGGTACATGCTTTGAATTCTTTTAAGACTGGGCCCTCTTTTTCTTTCTTGGAACTCTTGGTGTCAACTATTTTTAACCTGTGTATATGTCATAGATAATGAATGCGTGCTATGCATATATTTAAAAAGACAAAAGAGATTGGCAGTAAAGTGAAGTGAGGCATATGCTTACCTGATTCGTGTGCAGGTAATACCTGTTTTCTTCTTATGGAGGATTTTATCAGTGAAGAAACCTTTTTATCATCAGCTCCTCCAGTGTTTGGTTTCTTTCAAAATACTTAATTCCACAGAAAATGAAGAATTCCGTAGATCATTGTGTTTATGATAAGCAAGCACATATAAAGTAGCACCATGTTTTAATAACGGATGCCTTTATTTCTGAAGTATAAATCCCTTGAGTCACGTGGAAGGCTGGGCTATGAGTTTTTGGTTGCTTTTGGTCTAAAAAATAAGTTCATACAGCTTGAGCTGCACAAATAGTAGGTCAAATATTTTGATACCTATCTGCAAATTTGTAAACAGTGTATAATTTATCAGTACTATGTATGGATATGCCATTCTTCATGGGTCATTGTCTTGAAACCACACCTAGTATCTGCATGTGTGCAAAACAGGCCAGTCTGAACATTTTGGACTCCTTAGTGTTTAATATATTTTCTTATGTGTTATTATTTCAGTTAGTTATGTTGGTGAGTAACATGAATTAGAAAGATACTTCTGTTATTGCAATTTAAAGTTGCTTTTATAAGAGCAAAGATGGCTAATACGTAGTAAAATTAGCTGTAGTAGAAAACATAACCAGAGAGTACCATAGAAGAGGTCAAGAGAAAGTTTGAAAAAGTGTTCCTTTTTTTAACAACTTGCTTGGGTTTTTAAATTTTTTTTCTTCAAATGTTTTTGTTTTACAAAAGAGTTCGTTGGTGACCCAGTGAGAAATGTAAAAGTTCTTGGAAACTATTTGATGAAAGCTCGGCAAAAGACTAAACCAAAGTATGCAGCGCGCTACTTAGTTCGTGTCTTGTTCCCCAAGGAAACATTATTGTGCAGCATTATGGGAGTGAGTGCACGAGGGCGCAGAACATTGGATCCAAACAAAATTGCTGCAATAAGAGGTATGCTACCTTTCGAAATGCACAGATTTACTTCTTTAATACTTAATGAGTTTTTAACTGGCAGGGAGTCCTTATCTGTGTGTGTCTGCGAATTGTTGTCTAGCAACTAGTGAACTGATAGATGTGGTACTGGGTGTGCTCTGCTCTGCTGTGTTTTGGGTTTGAAATTCCTACTTTGTAATTCTCAATGTTGATTTTTCTTCGATGTGGATAAAAAAAAAATTCTGATTACTCCTAGTGTGCTTCATGTTCATCAGTCACTCTGAATTTTTCATTATAACTTTGTGGGTTTTGTGGGGTTTTTTTGGTGGGTTGGTTTGTTTCTTATTTTGTTTGGGTTTTAGCCATGGTATACCCAGGACAAATATTAACCAGTGATTCTTAAATACTGCTTTTGTTTGTTTGAGAAATGGTAAATATGGGGAGGGCATTTACACAGATCACATGGCATGTATGATATAATTCTCCTTCTTGTTTTAAAAGATGGGAGACTATTTAAACCATGTGAAGTAGTTACAGCATCAGCATTACGTTGTCAGTAGTTCTTGTGGGGTTTTTGTTGTTGTTGTTGTTGTATGGTTTGTTTTTTGGTTTGTGGTTTTCTGGCTTTTTTCTTTTTCTTTCTTTTTTTAAGTTAGTATGCTAAATCACACCTTTCCCCTAATTCTACCTGGAAAAGCTTAATAATAAAAGCATTATTCACAATACCTTAAAAAAGTATCACTGCACATCTTAAATTCATAGTGATGCTTAACTTCAAAACGTGAGTTTACTATCTCTGTTTGATTTAAAGGTGGAAATCTAAAGCTTCTAAGTGGAGAACAGGAAATGTGAAGCATTTCTTAGCTTTCTCTCTTTCTAAAATAGAGTAATTTTTAATAATGCTTTCTGTCATGAAGCTTAAAAAAAAACTTTTTGTGTTTCATATGCAGAATTTCTTGCAACTAACTTTCCAACCTATGATTTGAGTGAGCATGGAAAAGACTGGAAAACCTGTATCACAAATGTCAATGCTATGATCCGCTGTTTACGCTCTGAAACAAAAATAAACCCAGTAAGTTGTCTCAGGGTGATAATTTATTAAATACTAAGTTTGTGCTTCTTTATCAAATTAATTGTTTGAACTTCTCATTATATGAGTCTTCTAATTCGAAATTCCTTGGGTACTGTCTTTGCGTTGCTCAGCATACGCCTGCTGACTGCAGCACTATTTCCATGTGGGGAATACTGGAAGCATATTCCTAACTCTTGCTTTTCCTGATCCTGTGTCCAGCATTCATGTATAAGCATAGGATTCTAGAAGGAAAGCACTGTAAATGTTACCCAGAAGTAGTGTCAAATTTGATTGCCAGCTTAAGCATGTAGCTGCTAGCACTGTTTTCACAGGCTTTGCTTCACATATATGCAGCCATCCATTTCAACTTTATATTGACTGAAACATCACTTCTAACTCCATTTACCTCTGCTTCTAAAATGCTTTGTGCAAATGTGTGAACATTTAGTATCTGTATCACCTGTAGTTTTCCTGATTGAAATGGAGGAGTAACTATATTGTAAATATTTGGAGTATAATTTATACTAAATGGGAAATGAAGTGGAACACTAATTAGAAAACTGGTAGTCTTTTTCCAGTGCATGGGCTAACCTCATTTAATGTTTCAGGGGACAGCTGAAGGGAAAGAAAAAGTGGCCAACACTCCAGACACATCTCATTGTGTAGATTTAAATTATAATGAAGATAGTGAAGGCAAATCTCAAAACTCTCAGAAAATGATCAGCTCCACAGCTGACACATTGCAGAATTCAGGATCGGATAAGCTTCCAGAAACTTTTCGCACACCTTCGGTCAAGAAACTTCAGTCTTCAGAACCTATGGGTAAACTGTGATACTTTCATCCTCTGAATTTGTGTGTTACATTTTAAAGGGATTCAGTGAACTATGCAACTCTCCTTTTCCTCTTGAGGCAGTCATTTAGTGTATATACAGTAAGTTTTTATGGGAACAAAGAAGAACATCATCTGGCTAACAGAACATATGTTTACATCTACTAATGTCCCAAAATGCATATCCACTGTAAGACTGGAAAGTTCAGCTGTGAGATATTCTGTCCAGTTTCTCTGAATAATTATTTTTCAATAATTATTTCACAATTGCCCTGGTTTTTTTTGTATTTGGTAGATATTCTACCTTAGTGCAGTACGCTAGCTCAGAATATCTATTGAATGGTATTACAATTACAGAAAAAAAAGCACAGCTTTCTGCAAAACTGACAGTTTAGGACAATAAAATCTTAAAGTGGCCTTTTTACTTTTTTTTTTTTTTTTTTTTTAAATAATGAAAATGCACAAGATACAAATTCATTGGAAAAAATTCTGTGTACAGAATGTGATGCCTCTAGAGAGCTTCAAGGGAAATGAGCTGAGATTAATTGCCCTTGGAAATAATTTATTTGATTAGAATCACTTTGGGGCTCTGTGAGATCTGCTCCTGCACCCAAGATTAGTTAGTCTGATCCCACAGACCTCCTCAGTTACTATATGTTTTGCATTTTTTAAATGTTTGCAGTGGAGTCAGGTTGAAGTAATTAAAAAAAAAATATTCTTTTTCAGCTTCCACTTAGAGGATCTAAGCACCATTGAAATAGCAGTTCTGTTTACTTATTTAATTGGAATAGCATCATCTTTCCACGTGAGATGAAAACAATTTAGAAAGCAATCATTATTAATGCAGGTTACATTGTTAGCGTTGCTGAAAGCATACCAGAAGTGCTGTTAACATTGTTGTAAAACAGGCAGGGTTTTCTCACCACTTGGACATTTGTCTGCAATATGTTTTGTTTTAGTCTTAGCTGGAGCATTATGGTTTAGCTCTGACCTGTCAAGCAGTGCATTGGTTTTGGGGAGAACTTTTTGTGTCCTAGTTTTAGTATAATACAACCACTTTGAAGCATGGTCAGTGTTGGAAAAGTAAAATCTCTGTCTCTCTCTGACATCCTTTCTAGAACTTCTTGGAAGCCCATGGCGCAATGTTCAATTACCGTTTTCAGTCATTTATGTAGCTAAGGGGAAGTCTCGGCCGGAGTTGTCAGCTCGCTACCTAATTCGTCACATGTTCCCTGAAGATGTGCTGGTAAAAAGCAATGTATATGGTAATCTTGAACGTGGCATGAGCCCACTGGACTGCAACAGAATTAATGCTCTCAGAGGTAAGAAAAAAATCTCTGTTCAAATGATAATGTGGGGAAGTTAACAGGAGTGATTAACTTTGTATCCTATGAACAAACCATGGAGCTTCAAAAATAATTCTGTGAAATCTTCTGACAGGTATTAGTGCAAGCAGTGGAACAGGTTGAGAGAAGGTAGATGAGGTTATGTTTAAGCAACACACGGAAGTCTCCAGATCACAAACCTGGCTAATATGAGGAAACTTGGCATCTACTTGGAAGGACAACACAGCGGGAGATGTCCCAGAGGATTCTGGAGGGTATTGGGGATGATTTCTTGATACAGGGGCTAGGTAGGCCAACCAGAGGGAATGCACAGCGGATTGTGTTGCTCTTCACAGAAAGGGTTGGGGCTTGTGGAGACTATGAAATAATGGATCTCCAGATCCTAAGCAGAGTTTAAAAAGTCTGAGAGTACAAACACTGTAGCTTGGGAGAGCCAGCTTTGGCTTATTCTGGAAACTCATAGGTGGGAGATTGTGAGAGACAGCTCTGAGGAGGAGGGAAGCTCAGGAAAGTTGGCAGGTCTTAAAGGAGAGCCTTCTGCAAGCACAAGAGAATCCATTGTGATACTTAGGAGAACTGGTAGAGTTATGAGGAGACAAGTTTGGCTAAGCAGGGAGTCCACTACTGAGCTCCCATGCAAAAAAGCAGTATATAGAGAATGGAAGCAGGGACACCTTATTTACTGGACTGGATCCCAGGCTGCAGGCAACATAATTGTGGAGTGCCTTCAACATTTCCCAACACCACTAGCTTGATGTAGGGTTTTACTTCCTCCTGTGTCGTAAAGAAATCACTATGGGACAGTGCTCACTGGGTTAGTAAGGTTGCATATTTGACTAGTTACTCTCATCTGAATGAAACTCTTAGTCATAGGATTTAGTTTTAAATAGTCCTGTGAGGAGCAGGGAGTTGGACTCAATGATCCTTATAAGTCACTTCAGACTTGAGATATTCTATGATTCATCACACTTTTCTTTCAACATGCATCTCCTAACAAATCTTGAAACTGATTCTCTTCCATGTCTAGGGTACAGGGAGGTTGAAAGGGTTGTTAAGATTTGGACAGTGCGGCCTACAGCTCCACAAGTGTGGCAAGATTGTCTCGGAGGATACAGCAATAGTGCCAAATAAAATGGAGGTGGGACTTGCCCTCTCTGGAGTGATGTCTGGGCATGGCTTGAGGGACAGTGCATGCCAGAAACCATTCCGAGTATTACAAAACTATACATAAGAGTGGGCTTCCCCAAACTGTACGTATTCCTTCACCTGGGAAGCCTGGGAAACTTTGTCACTTTAAGCACCTCAGCTTACTCCCATAGTACACATATTATTGTGTCTTGGGGCTGCTGAAACATAATGTAGGCTCCAGAGCAGATGAAAGACAAAGTCCTCTGTGTTGTGGTTGCAGCCAGGCTGTGTCACTTGGCTCTGGGGCTAGAGGGCAGTCCCTGGCCCTGTTTTCTTTAACATTATAACATAGCCTGGTTGGATAGCAGAATCTGCTCCCTGAGTGTAACCCTGCAGAGCAGGAAGGGACCCTGGGTAGCCTTGCTACATATAGTCCCAACAATTGGTCAAATTATGTGAAAGAAAAGGCTTAATTAAAAAGCTGTTTCATGGGCCATACACAAAGACTCTGTAGGCCTGGTAGTGGGAGTTCTTGTTCTGTATTGTAGCTCTGAGGCCAAGCACTTCAGTAAATTTGCTGTCAGGGATGAAGGGGACGAGAGTCTGGCTGCTGCTTGTGTATCCTTTGTCAGCATAGTTTATTACAGGAGCATCCTGGGAATGAAATAATGTACGGTGCTCTCACTCGCCCCTGACTCTCCCTGGAGCAGGGTAAGCTACAAGAGCACAAGTTTTTCCGTCTGTTACTTTCTTCCTTCAGACCCATGCTTTTCTGGCAAAATAAGTTTCCAGGTTTGGAACTACAAGTTAAAATAGCAACTGTAAACAATGATGCTATATTAGATTTTTACTTGCTAGTGTATCTGAGAGCATTGGAAGAACAAAACTGACATAATATCAACTAGCTATACCTTTCATTCTACTAAGGTAAATCTAGATGTTAATCAGAGAAGTAGAAATAGTATTGCCTTTGATTTGAAATTACAGCTTAGAATTCCTTTTTGATGCTTATTTAAATCTTCTAGGGGCTTGCTTAGAGAAAAAACCATTTAATTCAGCAAAGCTCAGAAAGACAATCTCTCCTCAGTAATTAAAAAAAAAAAAAATTAAAACCTGGTTTTAAAACTATTCATTTTACTTGTTGAAGAGGAAAAAGATGCTGTAGTCTTACCGCACTTATCCCATTGGTACCGAACTCAAGTATTTGTTTACTGATCTTGTTGCAGTATGGTAAAGATCAAGCTCTTGCCATTCTTCTGTCACTATTGTTCCTCTACAGCTGTGTTACGTTGAATTGCTGTGTTTCATTGTAGTGAATATTGTTGTCAGAGATGGTGTGAAGGAGGGACTGGTCTTGCCAAACACTGGTCATTCTGAAACGGAGCCTGAGATTTCTTTGCTCTGGTTGACCCATTAGAAGCTGAAGTTATTCAGCACATCAAGGGATCCAGCCCACCTACGTGGTTATGTGCTTTCATGCTTTCTTTGCATGTTTTGGTTTTGTGCTTAAACCTTTTGTTACTCCTTTTCAAATTAAAGAGAAAGAGGAGGAAAAAATATCTACCCTCTGGCTTTGCTGTTCAAGCCTCGTAATATGCGTAGCTGTCCTGTTTTGGTAGCACGTATTTGTTTTTGGTTAATTACATCCAAAAAGAGTATATCGCTTGCATGAATAACTGATAACTTGCTATTATGTCCTTGTTTATTTTTAGACTTTCTTCAAGAAAATTATCCATCCTTTGATCTAAAGGAAACTGGATATGATTGGAAGGCATGTGTAGCTGCTATGAATGGCACAATCCGCAGTCTCAGACATGACCATAAAAAGTCTACAATTGGAATCCGCCCGAAAGTCTTGGCAGTGCCACCACTGAGTGTAAAGAGTCCTCCACAGAGTCCGACTTCAGTAAAACCATTTGAAAGTGACACTATCAATCTCACAGACTGAAGCTCTCTAACATCTGTCTCAAATCTTAACTGAGAAGGTTTTTATAAATCTCATGTAGAAGCCTGTTACATTGAGTTGTCCTGGTACACTGAGTTGTTGACAGCACTAAATAGGATTATTTCATGAGACCAAAGTTAGCAGACTTGGGAACCCTAACTCCTTGTATAAGTAGCATTTGTGCTCCTCAGAAATTACTTCCACTGTTCCCTGTAGCATTTGCAACATGCTGTCTCCTAAAAGCACCTTCTCATATTTCATTGATTCTGACAGATTAATCTGGTTAGAAAAGGTGCACTGCACATGAGTTCAGCACAAGCAGATAGAAGTGTGGCGAAGAAACGTTGTCTTCCTTGGAGGAAGACTTGTAGCCAACGAAATTGTCTCGTTATGTGTGAAGAATGAAATTTTCTTTGACAATTGCATAGTTTAAGCAGAAATATCTAATGTGGAAAAGAAAAAAAAAATTGCATCTATCTGACTTATGTCTATCTCTCACTTCTTTTGCCTCCTACAGCAGTCTGTTGTAGGATCAGGAAAGAGGCAAACAACAACATGAGTACAGTTGGTAATATTTTCTTTGTTCTGATTTAGCTCTACAAAAGCACAAAAAAAGCATCCAGAAGAAGCAGTCCGATAGTTGGTCTTTTTTTTCCTTGGTGAAGATTAAAGAAAATACTTCTTCAGGGGCTTAGGCTGCTGTTCAGTGACATACGTCTCATCTACTTATGTGGATATCCACAACATGCAAATCAGGATTTGGATCCTGATTCAGATTTGAGAAATAATTTCCATCAGCTTCAAGTCACTGGTCCTTCAGTTAAAACTTGAGTACACATGCTGGACTTGCCCATTGGTTTCATTTTTAAGTTGAAATACAACAACAGTCACTGTACAGAAGTTAATGGCTTTTTTGTTAGGTGGATTCTTTTGTTGTTTGGGGGCTTTTTTGGTTGTGGTGGGGTTTTTTTGTTTGGGTTGGTGGGGTTTTTTTGTTTATATTTAATTTTTGTTACTCGTGTGTCCACACGGTTCTCTCACTGTCTGCATATTGGCTAACTGGTGCCTGAGCTTGCCTTGCCACTTGCATTATGTCTGAGTGTAGCCTCACATGTCCAGCTTTGTTAACAGAAAGAAGCTTCTCAGAAGCCTGACGCAGGGAACCAGTTTCACATCTGAGGGTTGATGCAAGTGTAGCTTCCAAAATTATGCCTGTGTACATAGCAGAACAAGATTTAACTAAATCTGTCCTCTCCATGGCAAAGTTTTCATGGTTTGTTTTTTTGTTTTTGTTTTCTTAGCAATAGGATAACATAGTGAGGTTACTTGTTCTCACTTCTATTTGTAACAAACAGGAAGTATTTATTATATGCAGTATAGGATTGGCTTTTTTATTGCAAGTTAGGATATGCAATGGCCTTATCAAATCTGAAATTAGTAATTTAAGTTTCCTCCACAACCTCCTTGCAGAAGTCTTCTGTAAGATTTAAGAAATAGGCTGAATTTCTGGTTGGTTCTTTTTTTAAGTATAAATGTTGTACTGCAAATTTGGTTGTTCTGGTTTACTACTAACATTCTGCTGTTACTGTTCTATACTATCATTCTTGTAAATGCCAAGAACTTTGTTGTGAGTAGATATTACTGTTTCTAAACCTCAGAAAAAGCTGAAATTACTTATTTTTTCAGTAGTTTTATGAAATTTTTTAACTGTCCTTCACAGATTTTAATGGTAGAATGATATATTTATTGAATGACCTGTCTGGCACTGAAAGCTCTTAGTGTGGTGCATACCTATAGTTTCCATACTGAAAAGATAATTGAATAAAAGTAGAAATAGGTTTTTTGTTTCTGTTTCAAATGTATGAATTTTTGCTAACTTTTATAAAATTAAATTACAGTATTTTGCTGTTAGGAATAAAGTATTTTACAAAGAAAACTGGCATATAGTTCCTTGATTACCTATGCGTATCTTCAAGTTTTCTTGCACCATAGATCTACAGTTCAGGTACAGCTTTATCTGAAAAGATTCTTTTGATCTCCTTTCAAGAACCAGTGCTTTGAGGAGGTCTTCTGATTGAGGTGAGGTGATTTCCAAATTTAAGAGTGGCTTATCTGTCTCAGTAAACCAAAGCAAACTCTTTTGGACTTGTCAGTTCCAGTTTTGTGTCAGCTATCTGAAACAGAGATTTCCACAGAAGGGTAAGAGTTGAGTAAAATTTAAGAAACTCCTTTAAACTGGTGCATTTTTAGTAGACTAGGCCTTATTCATGCAGTGGAATCAATTTCTTTATTAGTCCCTCTTCAAGGAATATAATGGGGCTGGAAGGTAATCTGTTTGTTTGAAACACCGAGACTTGACCACCTCTCCTCAGTCTTTGTAGACCTAATACCTGTCCCTAATGCAATGCAAGTCTTTTCTCTGTATAGCAGAGCTGGGCTGCTTTATTCATGCATGATTGATGTTTCTGGATTTGAGATGATACTTCATAGTTCATCTGGTACTTCCGACATCAGATTTGACAGCCTTCTAATCTAGTAGTGTTCATGATCTGGTGCACATCTCCTAGTAACAGAAAATGTTCTTTCTTGATGCATTGATTGTAGCCTTGTGAATGGTGGTGCATAGAGTATTTTCATACAATAAATTAGTAATTACATGTATAACTATGATATGAAAAAAGTAGTATGTATTACACAGGTATCTAAATGCCCTAGTATTAGGATCTTAGGATTGACTCTAGACATTGGCAGTGATACAGAAATAAACACCATGGTAATATTCTGTCGTGCTCTTCAGCTCTCGCTTGCAACTGTTGTGGATTTCAGCAGAGGTTTTGTGAACATCAGACCTGCAGTACTGGCTCTTGCCATATTTGTGGCCAGATCCTTGTTCCTATAAATACATCTTCCTGCAAGAACAAGAACTTGATGATTCTGTTTTAAACACAGCACTTCCATAGTAGTTAGAAGAATTTGCAAGAAAGTGCCTTTCCCTTCCTTCTCCAATATGAAGAGGGTGAAGGTTTGTTTGGAGAGGGTTGTTGTTTTTTTTGTTTGGGTTTGGCTTTGATTTTTTTTTTTAAGTTTAGATCTGTGGAGTAGGTGTTGGGTGACTGATGGCTCTCTGTATCAGATCCTGCTCTGCTGTTGGGCAGAGATGCTTCAGATTAGATACGCTGCTAGACATTTTTCCAGCAGATTTCTTAGCACCTGCTCCCACATTGCTGGAGCAGATAGGTTGATGCATGAGTGAGTGAAATGAACAGAGCGAACACAGATAGCTCTCCCTGAGCCTGGCAGCCCCATTAAGGGTTTTCTGTAGAAGCCAAGAGATAAATCTCCATTAAATACTTCCATTCTTCCTTACCTGTGTGTTGTAGCGTGGATGACTTTTGTGCATTTGTGAGATGGATCACTGCATGCTTTTGTCTAACATTGCGCTTTATGTCAGGGAGCAGCTTACACGGTGCTCCCCCTGTGAGGGAGAGCAAGCTGCAGCTGAGGGCACACACAGCAGGGGCAGCAGCATGCCCTTTCTGATGGGCTGCTTTGATTAGGGCTGAGGTGGTGGCTGGCAGGGACCACCCACAGTCCCAGAGGAGACAGGATAACATGTCAGGTCCAGAGTCCAGTCAGCAGCAGCAGAGACATTGCTACAACATGGCTTTGAGGTTCATGCAGGAGATGGGACCAGGCAAGACTGGGGACATGACTGTGGCCAGGATGCTCTGGTCCCTCTGCCTGGTGAGGAAAGCTGCAGAGGTCAGGGCTGGGCACAGCCAGCCTGCGGCGTAGCCCTGCAGGTGTGGGGCCAGGGCTGTGCTGGCAGGGAGGCCCTGTGCCCATGCACAGGGCGGCCGAGAGGGATGGGGACAAGCTGCTCAGGGCAACTAAGACCTCTTGGTGCCCCTCGGAGTTCTGACTGAAAATTTTGCAGGTTTCACGTCCCATCTCACAGACATGTTCAGCTTTAATAGCCGGAACTCATCCTCTAGAACATTATTGATATCGTTATTTTCTGTTTTCTTGAAATGATCATTTGCTGGAAGTGCTCACAGGATTTTAGAATATGATGTAGAATGGCTAAATATTTGTGCAATTCTTTATTTCTATTTTTTAATAGGGCAATGTTATAACCGTGTAGTTCTCTTGTACAGTCATCGGTTTGTTTTGTTCAGTATATGGTGTGATGATATCTGTGCGTGAAGTGAGAAGGGAACTGCTGACTTTAAATGCCATCAGACCTATACGTATTTATGTAAGTATTTAACTTACAAGTTCTGTGTATATTTCCTGCTTCCCCCTTGCTTAAGTGGTGGGGGGTGACATGGATTATAGTACTCCATGAAATTCACTTTTGCACTGGAAACAGGGCTTTTGCTCCTGAGTGGATTGAAGTGCTATAGCACCACCTACTGAGGGCCAAAAGTTTTTCAGTCAGGAAGGCTTTCTGTTTCTCAGGAAAATAAATAAATAAATAGATTCAATATTCTGACAGAATGATGCAGTTCTGAGAATTCAATTTTAGTGCTCTCACTGAACAATTGAAGTTTCACTTTTGGCTGAACTTTATTCTTTTAAGTTAAGTCTTTCCATTTAAAAACAATCTAATTTGACTTCAGATTTCTTTGCTCAGTGAGGCACTATTTTTGCTTGTAATTAAAGATTTACAAATACTGGAAGAAGTAATACATGGGGCAACTGTTCACATACAGTTTTGTATGAACAATAAAATGCAGGGGTGATGGAACATCAGGATCAGCATCCTCTTTTCCTCACAGCTTCAGAAGATTCTTTGGCATTTAATCTGCTAGTGTGTACTTTCCAAAGGTGGCATCTGCTTCATATGACCCGTTAAGAAAGAAATCTTCAGGGGCATCAGCAAGCAGGCAAGTACATGGGGCTTGGGAAAATCCCAAACTGTGCAAAGGGACCACAAACTGTCCCGAAGGACATATTTCTGCTTGTAGTGCCAGGGTTCAGAAGGCAATACAACAATGTCGTAGGCCAGAAGACATTTAAAAGTATCATTGGGTGCCAATTTGAGATAGGAAAGAGTAATAAACCAGCCCAATTTGAGGGGATTTTCAGATGTGGGAGGTGGCTATTTCCAAAAGTACTTTGACAGGTGAAATTAGGGAAACGGGAGTTTCTAGCTTCAGGAAGACTTCAGGATGATGTGGCAGTGGTGCTGAGTAAGTGCCAAACAGACAGAAAAAAAAGAAAAGGAACCAACCAGAAGTGAAATGCTGCAAGGTCTTCTGTTTGGGAGCAAAGGTTGCTAACCAAAGATGAAAAAACAAACTATGAATAGGGTGGCCATGCTTGTCTTTCCTATTGAATGCCCTAAATTGCTTAGTTTAGGTATTTTGTGGACTAATACAGAATAAGATGTCCAGTATTTGCGGATTAGTGCCTTTCAGTATGCAAAAGGCAGTCCACACTTCAGTTGGTTCAAGCCAAAGGAGTTAAAATTCAGGTTGCCGCAAACATGGCCTATTTGATGTACACTCTTCTTACAGTTAATTCTTGCTAATGTCAGACCTTCTAAACTGCATATAGACAAAGCCTGAGTGTCTGTAGGAATCCAGAGTGTTGTCTCATCTAAGTTGCTCTCTAAGGTTTTGACTCCGAAGAAGGCTGGCTGAGAGTTTGGTGAAAGGACCCGGAGTAGTGTCATCTGGAGCAGGCCCCTTGTAGCCAGCCAAGCTTCCTCTCTTCTTGGCTTTGTGGAAAACCTGCTTCTGTGCAACATTATTTACCTTACTCACTTCTTTTACCCAGTCCATGTTTTGCCTCACATGTGTAAGCCATGATGAGAAAGACAAGCCGTTTCATTAAGTTTGTTTGCTTTCTGAGGTCTGCATTACCACTAGAGAATGTTTAGTGGCCTGCAAGTTGAAAAAGGTGGGGGGAAAAAAGGGAAAATATCTGTAAATATTGTTCAGTTCTGAGAGACTGGTCTAAGCAAAAAGAAAAAGTAAATATCTGTAAAAGTTGTTACTTTCCTCCATGTAGCCAGTGAGACAGTTTTATCACAGTATGTTTGGAATTGGAAGGGACCTCAAAAGATCATCTAGCCCAATCCCCCTGCTGGAGCAGGAACGCCTAGGTGAGGTCGCACAGGAACATGTCCAGGCGGGTTTTGAATGTCTCCAGAGGAGGAGACTCCACAACCCCCCTGGGCAGCCTGTTCCAGTGCTCTGGCACCCTCACTGAGAAGAAGTTTTTTCTCAAATTTAAGTGGAACCTCCTGTGTTCCAGCTTGATCCCATTACCCCTTGTCCTATCATTGTTTGCCACCGAGAAGAGCCTGGCTCCATCCTCATGGCACTCACCTTTTATATATTTATAAGCATTAATAAGGTCACCCCTCAGTCTCCTCTTCTCCAAGCTAAAGAGACCCAGCTCCCTCAGCCTTTCCTCATAAGGGAGGTGCTCCACTCCCTTAATCATCTTTGTTGCCCTACGCTGGACCCTCTCCAGCAGTTCCCTGTCCTTCTTGAACTGAGGGGCCCAGAACTGGACACAATATTCCAGATGTGGTCTCACCAGGGCAGAGTAGAGGGGAAGGAGAACCTCTCTCAATCTACTAACCACCCCCCTTCTAATACACCCCAGGATGCCATTGGCCTTCCTGGCCACAAGGGCACAGTGCTGACTCGTGGTCATCCTGTTGTCCACCAGGACCCCCAGGTCCCTTTCCCCTACACTGCTCTCTAATATGTAATTTCCCAACCTATACTGGAACCTGGGGTTGTTCCTGCCCAGATGCAGGACTCTACACTTTCCCTTGTTAAATTTCATCAGGTTATTCCCCACCCAACTCTCCAGCCTGTCCAGGTCTCGCTGGATGGCAGCACAGCCTTCTGGCGTGTCAGCCACTCCTCCCAGCTTAGTGTCATCAGCAAACTTGCTGATAGTACACTCTATTCCCTCGTCTAAATCGTTAATGAATATATTGAATAATACTGGCCCCAGTACTGACCCCTGAGGCACTCCACTAGATACTGGCCTCCAACTAGACTCCGCACCATTGACTACCACTCTCTGGCTTCTCTGCTTAAGCCAGTTTGCAACCCACCTCACTACTCTATTGTCTAGACCACACCTCCTCAACTTAGCTGTGAGGATGCTGTGGGAGACTGTGTCAAAGGCTTTGCTGAAGTCAAGGTAGACCACATCCACCGCTCTGCCATCATCCATCCACCTTGTTACATTCTCATAAAAGGCTATGAGGTTGGTCAACCATGACTTACCCTTGGTGAAGCCATGCTGACTGCCCCTAATAACCCTCTCATCCTTGATATGCCTTGAGATGGCACCAAGGATAAGGTGTTCCATTACTTTCCCAGGGACAGAGGTGAGGCTGACCGGTCTATAATTACCCGGGTCCTCCTTCTTGCCCTTTTTGAAGACTGGAGTGACATTTGCTTTCCTCCAATCCTCGGGCACCTCTCTCGTTTCCCAAGACTTGGCAAAGATGATGGAGAGCGGTCCAGCAATGACCTCAGCCAGCTCCCTCAGCACCCGTGGATGCATCCCATCTGGACCCATGGATTTATGGATGTCCAGACTATTTAATTGCTCCCTAACCCAGTCCTCATGGACTAAAGCAAACTCCTCCATTGACCTGGCTTCATTCGGGGTCTCAGGGGTACATGGCTCCCCAGGACAGCCTCTGGCAGAGTAGACAGAGACAAAGAAGCCATTCAGTAATTCTGCCTTCTCTGTATCTTCTGCCACCAGGGCACCCACCCCATTCATCAGTGGGCCTACATTGCCTCTGGTATTAGATTTATCTGCTATGTATTCGAAAAACTTCTTCTTGCTGTCCTTGACCCCTCTCGCCAGCTGTAATTCTAAGGAGGCCTTGGCTATCCTAGCTGCCTTCCTACATCCTCTAACAGCAGCCTTATATTCTTCCCAAGTGGCCAGCCCCTGCTTCCATGACCTGTAAACTCTCCTCTTCTGCTTGAGCATACCCAACAGATCCCTATTCAACCACGCAGGCCTCCTGGCTCCCTTCCTTGACTTCCTACGTGTGGGGATGCTCTGATCCTGAGTGTGGAAGAAGCAATCTCTGAATGCAATCCAGCTATCTTGGGCCCCTTTTCCTTCAAGCAGTCTTGCCCATGGGATTTCCCCCAGCAATTGCTTGAAAAGGCCAAAGTTAGCCCTGCTAAAGTCCAGGGTTGCAATTCTACTTGCTATTCTGTTCCTGCCACACAAGATGCTGAACTCCACCATCTCGTGGTCACTGCAACCCAGGCAGCCCTCAACCTTTACTGCTTCGACCACACCCTCCTTGTTAGTGAGGATGAGATCCAGCAGTGCACCTCTCCTAGTCAGCTCCTCCACCATCTGCATGAGGAATTTATCATCAATGCACTGGAGGAACCTCCTGGACTGTGGCTGGCTGGCTGAATGGTCCTTCCATTTTGAAATGAAATTTCTTTTTCTCTCTTACAACTCTAGCAACAGTAAAGATATCTTTCCTATGTTAAAACATCAAAGGCAGCATATTCTTTATAAACGGGAAAAAACTCACCCCCAAACTTTGAATTGGAACATTGACAGGTGGGTGCTGATCTCTTCTCCCTGGGATCTGGTGACTGGATGCATGGAGATGGTTCAGAGCTGAGCCAGGGAGGGTTTAGACTGGACATCAGGAAGCATTTCTTTACCGAGAGGGTGGTCAAACACAGGGACAGGCTTCCTAGAGAGGTGGTCAATGCCCCAAGCCTGTCAGTGTTTCAGAGGCATTTGTACAAGGCCCTTAGCAATGTGCTTTAACTTTTGGTCATCCCTGAAGTGGTCAGGCAGTTGGGCTAGTTGGTCATTGTAGGTCCCTTCCAAATGAAATATTCTAGTCTGTTCTGTTGTATTCTATTTTTGTAGCTTTTTTCAGTTTCATTTTAAATATACACTTGTCCTAAGAAAGCCTTTTCTTGGAAACTGTGTGCAAAACCTTGTCTTGTTTAGTCTGGAAGCAAATCCAGTCAAGCTTTTGTTTGCCTTTGAATTTAATAAGTATAACTCATTAAATGATCGATCACAAGGAACAAATATAAGAAATGTGGTGCTCAGACAAGCTTTGCAAATTTAGTTATTCCATATTCCTTCTGGGGGTTACTGACCCCATGGCAACTGTGTGTGTGTTATAAGTTACACACTCCGGTTCATAATTCGGCATCAGAGCTTGCACTGCACAGGAACAAGATCTTGCATGAGTACCCTGGACTCTGAACAGTGGTTACCCAAATGCTCTTCTGCTCACTTCTGTGAAGGCAGAAAGAAGAACTAAGACGAGTGACTGTGCTTCAGGCTACTACAAATCCCTGCTAAGGGAACGTGAGCCAAAGCCCAACCTTCCCGTCTGTCACCGGGTTCTAAGAATATGGTCACAGTAGCAACCAGTGAACCCTAACTGCTCTGTAAAATGCAGAAACAATCTCCAGTGCTTTGGATTATGGAGATGTTTCCCCTATCTGTCCTAATTTCTCCTAAAAATGACCATTCAGTTGAATGTCAGGAAAATGATAGTGACAGTGAACGAAAACTGCTCATTCAGAGTAGAGGGATGTTGAAACAATGACAAGTAAGCTTTCTGGGCAAAGGGTCACTTTATTTTTGTTTCTATACACAATACTTTGCGCAAAAGGGCTTCTGAGCAGGGTGCCTATCAGCACTACGATAACGAAGTAAATTCTGGCCTTTATTTGAAGGCCTGACTCAAACCCAAATGAAACTGAAAGTAACCTCTCTGCAGATCTTACTGGAGGTAGGCAAGATTGTTTGAAGTGCAGCTATATGATTTTTTTAATTTTATATGGGTTATGTATAAATAATTTCTTTTAAGCTTTAACTTTTTTGAAACAGCTTTTGTAATGAATATTAGGTCTTCAGCCAGGGGAACAAATGCAAATACATCTCATCTCCAGCTGCACATGAGTTGAAATGTGGAGTTCCTAACCCTACATGCACACTTTGAACACTTTTTTTCCTTTCTGCTGACAGCCTTTTAGTAGCGTCCCCTCAGGAGGCTTATATTATAAAGTGTAATCTATCTTCAGTTTGGTGAATTCTAGGATATTTAAAGAAAAAGTGCTGAAAGAAGCAGACTGCTGCTGAATGCTTTGTCCT
Source organism: Nesoenas mayeri (assembly GCF_963082525.1). Classification (NCBI taxonomy): domain Eukaryota; kingdom Metazoa; phylum Chordata; class Aves; order Columbiformes; family Columbidae; genus Nesoenas; species Nesoenas mayeri. The sequence goes on from NC_137541.1 coordinate 106,471,381, forward strand.
GAATCAATTTCTGAGTCTTACGTGCCTGTTTACTTCTGAAGCCCTGCTTATTCTTATTTTAGGATTAAGTATCCTATGTGCTAGAATGTAGCTATTTCTTTTATTTATCTAGTCCCCCTTTTCTGCCTGTACCTGGTAGCTGTGAGCCACCCTTCTCTGTCCCTACTTTCTTGCAGAACAAACCCATCCAAAGCAGCTCCGACTCAAGTGGTTCCCCACTGCGATGTCCTCCTAAGTTCCCTCTTTCCCAGTTTCACAGTGTGCCTGGCTGCATAAAAGCATTTTGATTTTTGAACGGTGAGCACTTTTTTGTCTTTACATGCTTTCTGCTAACTTGGGAAGGTCAGCTGGAAGAGCTGTTGTTCAAGCAAATAGAGCTTAGCAAGTGGTGACTCAATAATTTGTATTGTCTGGTATCTCCTGACTTGCATCAGAAATGGAAAAACAATAGCAGAGTCTGACTCCCTGGGGACTCTGTGGGTTTGGTTTTTGTTTTGTTTTTATGAAAGCCAAGAACATTTGCTGGTGATCAGAATGTCTTAGGATATTACAGTGAGATCATGTATTTCGGCTGAGCTTTAGTAGGCCTTCTAGCTGGAAGAACTCCACAAAGAAGAATTGTTCTGTGCAAAAAGAACGCTTTTTATGTTTGCAACAGGCATTGCATTTTTTATGGGATCTCATGTTCTGAAGTGCGTTGCGAATGTAACTGAAAATATACTGTAAAAGACTGTGTAGAAAGATATAAACTTAAATAAGCTATGTGAGAGAATTTTCTTTGAGAGAAAATTTTGTGAAAGGGAAAATAAAATACCTCCAAGCCTCTGTCTTCAAAGCAATGCAAATGTTAGACTACATTTCATTTTTGTATGTCCTAGCCATTGCTTTCACTAAAATGAAAAATTGTTCCAAACATTTTCTGCAGTGAAATACATAGTGTTTCAGCCGTCTGTAATAGGTACCCTCCTCACTACAGCCTTCTTGTAGCCATTCACCAGAGTCTGTATTCCGATGTGCTGTAGAAGGGAATTAATCTTCTTACAGGTTTTTTTTCTTTTTCCTTCCTACACTCATATGACATTTCCTGTGAGATTCTGAATCCTCCTATCTGTGCACACCATAAAACAAATATTGGAATTGTAGGTCATTTTAAAGAAAGCCTTTAGAAGAACAGTGCTTTAATTAACATTTACTTTTATTTGCAAAGGAACCTTGAATATCCTTTATATCAGAATATAGGTCACAGCTCCTGAAGAATTCCAATGATGTACTGTAAACTATGCTATTGATATATTAGTGTCAGACTCCCAGGCATATTAAATCTGCATGACTGTGAAGCGCTAATTATTTCTATTAATTTCTATTACGGTAATGTGTAGTGACTACAGAGGAGGTCTGAGCCTACTATAGAAGGTGAGGGATGCACAGAAGAGATAGTCCTTATTGCGGCCTTTCGGTACTTAAGAGGGTCCTATGAGAAAGACAGGAACAGACTTTTTAGCAGGGCCTGTTGTGATGGTTTTAAACTAAAGGAGGGGAGATTCAGGCCAGACATGAAGAAGACATTCACTACAATGAGGGTGGTAAGACACTGGCCCAGGTTGCCCAGAGAGGTGGTAGATGCCCCATCCCTGGAGACATTCCAGGCCAGGCTGGACGGGGCTCTGAGCAACCTGATCTAGTTCATTGCAGGGGGTTGGACTGGGTGAGCTTTGAAGGTCTCTTCCAACCCAAACTACTCTATGATTTTGCAGTATGAAATGAAGAGGAAGGGCTAAACAAAAATATGAATGTCCCCAAGGTGCAGCTTTCCCTGCTGCTGTGTAGCTGGGGAGGCCACCACCTCGGCCAGGCTGTGCTGGGACATTGCTCACACACACACACTTGCTCCTGCACATGGAGTGTGGAGCATGGGGGAGTCAACGGTGGGAGCCCCAGATTCCTCCCCCATTGCCTGCATGGAGCAGAGACCCTATGGGGCTTTTTTCCAATGTTTGTATTGAAGACTTGAAGCACTGGGGGTTTCTTTCTTCAGGTGTTTGAGATAGAAAAAGTAATGAAAATCTGCTATAGCCTGAAAATAATAGAATTCCTCATGTTCTGCCCATCCTCTCTAACCCCCTGGAGCATGTGAATTCATTGGCACGATAAAGTCAGATAGTTTATCTACTTGGCCACGCAATCCTGGTTTGTATCCAGGGGACTTTACAGGTGTAAAATTAACCACAGGAGAGCTCTTCTATTGTTCACTGACTGCAGTGCAAACATATGGAGGACTACAAGTGAAAAATAATTAAAACAGTATTTGAGTACATGCCTGTTCTCTCATTTTATATGTACAACACATGTAAATCCATCTTACGTTTTTGTTTCATTATCTTAATACAGAAAAGTGAAACTTTCTTGTTTGAAATATAGTTTTCTCTGTGAAATAGTACCTTTTGGAGATAAATTGCCTGTGCTGAGAGCACAGCAGTGTCCAGAAATACGCACAAAAAGAAAGATTTTATTGCTTGGCATGAGCAACCGAATACCTTGGAACGATCCTGTGAAAATACTATGGCAGACTTTTCTAATTTGGCTGCCAGTGCCTTTCAATCACATACCTCTTAAAAAAACTAATTCTGGATTTAACTGATACTAAAAGGTCATGGTCCATCAGCTACACTAATACGTTTTTAAACCTGTACCAATACACACCCATCTGATAAAAAAATCTTAGAAGGAGCCTCCCTGGTTTTCTACCTCATACAGAAAGTGTATTTTAAAGTTTGCCTAGACACACACTTTCGCAGCAGACTAGAGTGTTTCCAAATTCAGTGGGTTTTTAATTAAAAAGAAAAAAAAAACCAACAAAAAACTAATTATATCTTTTTCCTCAGACAGGAAGAGCTGCAAAGGTGCCATTCTGATTTCTCCAATAAATAGCCTGCGTTTTATTTACTTATTAAGACATTGAGCACTCCTGAAAGGTGCCAGTTTGAGAGCTGTAGAGCTTCCTATTTTTTTTTCCTCTCTCCCCCCTTTTTTATTTTGAAGTGGCCAGAACAACTGTGGCACAGGCAGCTGTGTTATTGGCTTCCCCACTGTGCCTGGCAGTCTCACAAAAAAAGAGAGAGGGATTCACTCAACTTTCTCCCTCAGGTGGGAGGGGTGGCAAAGTCACTGAGAATTGGGTGCGACCAAAGGTAGAAGGAAACAAGAAATAACGGGCAGAAATGTGTATGTGGGAGAGACAAACAGAGATGAAGCGAAGCGTTGCTGAGGAAGACAAGGATGCTCCTCCAAAAGAGAGAGGGGACCTCTGAGCAGCTAGATGCGGACAGTGAGGTGGCAGATCTACTCCCACCTCAGACACTAATCTGCTGTCTCAGTTTTCCCCAAAACCTTTTTCCTCTCACCTGAGTAAAAGCAAGTCATGCTTTCCCTTCCGACAGCATTGTGCATTTGATCGAGGATCTAGAATATCGTGTTGCTGTTAAAATAGATTAATATGCATATGTGTCATTGTATCTGTGTGCACAGTGACGGAGGATTTCTGCCCCAGCGCTTGCCATCATAAATTGCAACTGCTCCAAACTGTTAGTAATCCACTATTGGCAATTGCTGGGGTGGGGATGGGGGGGGCATTTCATGGCAATTACATCTGCAAATATGGTATGTGTTATGTTCTAGTAGTTCTTATTTTTTCTAAAGCAGCAAACAAAAAGGAACTTACAATACAAACCACTGCCTGGTTACAAATATTAAATCCATTAGTAGCAGAATAAGAAACTTTTGGGTGCAGACTTGGGGTCGTTATCAAATTTGCTTCTTAGGTTTATTGCAGTCAGCTTAATCTGATGCCCCTCCCTCAGTGTCTGTCTGGCTGTATGTGTGTATGTGCACCAGCACAGAAAATATGTATATCAATTTTTTGCACGTAGAAATACAACTGGTAAGCATTATTTCAATAGCATGCAGGCACACACACACAAACAGGGATGTGTAAAATTTCACGTAGGAAAATTCTTTTTTAAACACTAGATTTGGAGATTGACCTCTCGAAACTATCCCCTTGGCCCAACTCCCTGCCATGAACATCAGCAGGAGCAGGTTTACAGCTCAGCTGCATTAATGCAGGTTTGCAGCAGCTTACAGCTCTCCTTTAACCTGGATTTAATTTGTACTGCCAGCCCTGGTGGTACGGGATGGTGCTGGGTTACACGAGCTGAAGCCCTGGAGAACGTCAGGCACAGAGCCGGACGTGCCAACACACCACCCTGCCAAAGACCAGGTCAGGTAAAGAAAGTGTAGGTCCACAGCAGCCCACAGCTGTGTCCCTGAGTATGGTACAGACAGCACGGACCAGAGGCTAAACCCCCTGTCAGCTACGTCAAGTCTGGTCATCTCGCTTTTGCTCAGGGCAGGAAACCCTGACTCTTTTCGGAGCCCTTGGTTTGGCTGGGGACAGCACTTGCCACGTTTCTTATTGCGGGCCCCTGTGCCTGTGCCCCCTTCCTCCGCTTCAGGCAACTTCTGGAGGGAATCACTGTAAATTGCTTCATTTTCCTCTTCCATTGTCTGCGGTGGGGGGAGATGGCAAAATATCTTAAGAGGCAGCAATGCTAGAGATGATCTCAGAGTGCAAGTGGAAAAAAGGCAGTGGAAGCAGGCAGTCAAAAGAGGAGGAGGAGGATGAGGAGGGCTAGGCAGCCCTGTCCCAGCCCCAGGGCAGGAGCAGGGCATCAGGCTGTAAGGGCAGGCAAAAAAAACACAACCAAAACAAAAAATAAAACAAGCTTGCACCATCTCTCCCTAGCTTTAAGGGGTCCGAGCAGAGTTCAAGGCTCCTTCACAATGAAGCAGCTGAGCAGCACCTGCAGGCAGTTTACTGAAGTTGTTACTGATTATTTTGGGAATCTGACTGGGTGCCAGGCTGGCTGCTTCTGAGGAAGTAAATACTTAAAGACAAAATGTTCAAGTGTTTTGCACAAGCTATGTGTGCTGGCAAGAGGCAAAAAAAAATACAACAAAGCAAAGTGTGCGGTCAGCAACAGCCCAGCTAGACTGGAATGTGGAGCTCATAAAAAGGAGAGTGTGGATGCGGCATAGTGGAGCAGAGCAGGCTCTACCTGGGCATCCCTGCCTACCACCTGCATCCCTGCAGCCCCCTTATTCTCAGCTCAGGCATCTCCCCAACCAACTCCTTTGGAAAGAAATATTGGGTGACACACACACACACACACAAACATCAGGCACTTATTCTTCATGAAACACAGCTAGTGATTTTAGTGGAAGGAGAAACTGGGGGTGACTGGTACCGCCACCTTGAGTTGTGAATTACCCCTTTTAAAGCCTGAGTACAACGTTTGGAAGCAGCCACCCTGGTCACTGTCAAGCACCAGGATGGTGCTGGGACAAATGATGGGGCCACAAGTGGCTGGTAAGCTCAGCCAAAATTAACGCTGCTTGCATTATTAGGATAAGACAGTAGGGAGCAGGGCTGGTTGGACTTTAGCAGACCGTTTGTCAGTCCTTAAAAGACGTCTTGGATGTGGAGTGCCCACTTTTGACATTGTCACAAGAGAAGAGGAACATTTGCCATCCTCAAGGGAAGCAGGTTTGGAGCCCATTCACTGGCAAAGTCCAGCCCTTCTGGCCATGATCTGAGATGGAATGATACAGATGATGAAGAGAAACTATGTGGAGCAGAGCAGGTCGTGTATCAGCCACTGAAGAGCTCTCTTAGCATCGAAGTATTCAGAAACACGGGAGGAAAGAAGATTGGAGGAACCACTGCCTGCCTCCCACCTCCACAGCCTTCGGGACTAAATAAGGCAAGGTGTACCTGGGCATATTTACACATGGCTTTGCTTTTTATGCTTTTCTTAGACCTTATGAAACCCAAACAAGCAAAAGCTCCCCAAGGTGATGTCGTTACATAGGGAATGTCCCCTTCTGCACCTCTGTAACAGCAGTCCTGCAGAAAGCAGCTATGTTCTCATCCAGAATTTAAACCCCTTGCCTTTGGGACCCAAAGCCTGCTGGCAGCAGACAGGGCTTTCTGCCCAAAGACCTTCATCGTGATAACTGACTAAGCCACAACATCTGCTGGTCGCAACGGGCATGCTCAGCTCAGCTGTGAAGCTCTTGGGGGCCCAGGGAGGCTGTGGGGCTTACTCATGGCCATACAGCAAGCCAGCAGTGGAAGGATGTGACACCACAGGGGGAGAGCTGAGGTCCCAGCACAGCCCTGACACCTCCACTACTGACACCACTATGCAGCACAGCAGCAATGTCAGTGACCTTCCCCTTTGCCTGCTGTGCTTGCAAGTGTTGCCATCCAGGGCTGTGACAGAGGTGGGTTTGCGTAGTTGAGCAGAAAGCACTGTTAAATTCACAGTCTGGCTGCTTCAAAATCCTGCCTGCAGCAAGCTTCGCTCTTCGTTTGCTCCTCCTGGGAGCTGCGCTGCTTGTGCCTGGCTCAGGAAGACAGATTCTCCATCCCCTGAAACCAGAGTTAGAGCCGGGAGCTGCTGTGTCTGCCCTCTCCATTCCCACTTGCGGGCTCATGGCAAGTTCTCCCTGTGATCATGCTGGCCCCTCCTGTGCCTTTCTGCTCGATGATATACATGCCATGTATCCATGGAGGGGTACCAATAAGCTCCGACCTATTTCTGTATTGCCCTCAGATCAGTGGGTAGGAAGGGTTTCCTCTTTCTCTCCTGCTGACTCTCAAATTGCTGCTTTTTCTTGGCACTGCTGGTGTCTGCTTATTTGAAATGGAGGAGGGAGGTTTCTTTTTCCCAATTGTTTGGTGGTTTCTAAGCCTTTTGCACGTTATTTTAGCCCAGGAGAACAATACCACTACAGCATTGTCTCATCTGTTATGCCTCTCTTCAGCAATGCCATTTGGACAGAAAATATCTCTCGTTAAAATGAAAGACGAAGCTGAGAAAGATTACAGGCTGTTAAATATGATGTCGTGAGTTGAAGAGCCTTACCATGCGTTCCTCAAACTGGGATGGCTGCCCTAACACTGCCCAAAACACAGCTTTCCCGCCAGGCCCACCAGCAAAGTTAAGCCTCTTCTTCCCTATTGCAAGTGGTGTCACCTGGGAAAGTCACAGCACAAGGAGCGCAAACCTTGCAGCACAGGAAGGCTTTGTTGTTGCCCTTGCAGATGGGGCAGAGAAATTAATCGGAATTTCAGAATATACTTCATTGTCTTTCTTTTGCTGCTACCAAGCTCTGTAAACATAATTGCCAAGGAGAAACTGCTCGTTTTTCAGTGAGCTCCTGTGTTATTCATTCGATCTTCAGGAGATTTAAATGGCTTTTTCCCATGGCAGCACAGGGAGGACTACACGTGTGTTGGCCTTAGGGAAAAGATGGTGACACCTGCAGTGGGAGTAGGAAGCATGGCAGTAAGAGGGCCAGCGATGGATGTGCTGGAGATGCCTCTTTCACTCTGTGCTGCCAGCAAACACGGTTTAGACAAGGACAGAAGTCTCTGATCAGCACAGCATGCACAGATGTGGCCAGAGATTCAAGATGCTTGGTCCTTTTCAGGCACATCCATCAGACCTGATCCCAGGCATTTGAACAAATGGGAGAACTTCCTCTGCCTCTAGTTTGGGCTTTCAGGGGGCAAAACACCAGGGGAGCCAACTCCCCTCCTCCTCAGAGTTCCCGTGAAAGCCTGTGCTGCTGAAAGCATGACCATTACTTGTTTGGGTGCCTCTGTGGCAGCTGAGCTCCTTGAGTAAAGTCTCATCCTGACCACAGCTGCCATGTACTTGAAAATGTGGCCCCTCAGTGCTGTCTGAGTAAATCACCTGCAGTGTGCTTGAATCAGATGCAGAGTATGCCGTCACCTTTCTTGACTGAAGTAGAGTTTACCTTAAGCTTGTTCCTGAAACCTGCAGTTATGAGCCTGCTTCAGCCACCCAAGCCTTCTGCAGCGGTTAGCAAAATGTGTTCAGATTTAATGTCAAGAGCTCTGGCATAACACTCCTTCAGAGCAAAGCTGGGTGATGGGAAGAAGAGGCAAAATCTGCTCAGTCGTGATGACTTGTGTCCTGTCCTTTAGCAGTTCAGCAGAGCACGAAATACTCATCTCTTCAACGGGGGAAAGGGGTAATGAAGCAGTTTCAGGAGTAGGAAACCAAGCTGGAATGGGAACTTCAGATCAAATGTTAGTGCACTTCGCAAATAAATCAATGCACCAGTAAGTCATTTCCCCCATCACATCCACCTGACTCACAAATCTCCCTTGAGTTAAAACTGAATCCACATCTTTCCCCTCCAAAATTAGCGTTTTGTTACCTGGGAAAGAGTTTAGCTCTTGTGCACTTTTGTATTTCAAATTTATGTTTCTCGGTCGCACCAGCCCAAATAGTTGGGTTGCTATTGCTGCTGCAACTTTAATAACATGCTCCTCAATACAGACAAAAGTGCTGTGCTTCAGAGGCTAGGAAAAAAACCACACTGACAGATGTAGGCTTCTCTGAGAAAAACAGGGAGAGCAGAAAGCCTCTACAATAATAATGTTCTTCTGAGACCTGACTGTGTGCAAAAAGGTATGTAGAAGACCTGTTGTATCCCCTATGGGCTGACACTTGGACCCTCTGCCAGTGACAGCAGCTTCCTCCTCCACGTCACCATAGTTAGTCACTACAACAGGCTAATTTAGTTCCTCTTGGTCTGTGCAAACTCATTTTTTCCATCCAACTGTCAATGAGTTGGCACGCCTTGCCTTTTTTCCTCCATCTTAAGACAAGACAATGAAGCCACAGAGCATACAATAGTGATTTTTTTTCCTGTGGGGAGACATTGTTTCCTGAGGAACCAATGCTTTGTTTAAGAGTAGCTTTGTTAAAGAAAAGGAGATTGTGAGGATTAACTCCACCTCTTGCCATTTCTTGAGGCAGCACACCTAGGGTCCCACAGTGGGGGACTGGAGGTAAGATCTCTTTTCACCTAAGAGGTGCATAAGGACATAACTTCCACTCCCTCCCCAAAATACAGAGTCAGACCAAAGGTTTATCTAGTTCAAACCTAACCTTCCACAGTGGCCAGAAGCAGACACCTAGGAAAAGTACTCGAAAGAAATCTAGTGCAGTGTCAGCCTTCTCCTGGCACAGCTTTTCGGTCTCCACCATCCAACTCTTGCAAGACTTCCCAAGCCAGAGGTTGTGTTTGCAATTCAGTTTCACAGATTACCCATACGCTCTGCCCTGGGAACTTTTCTAATCTCTTTTTCAGTTGCTTTGAGCCATTTATGGCAATGAGTTGCACAGCTGTAATTATGCACAGTATGAAACCAGCTTCTCCTCTGTGTTGGTTTTCAAATCTGCTGCCTGTTTATATCATGGGGTGCCTCCTAAATCTTGTGGTAAGAGAAAATTTGCTCCCTGCCCGTCTTCCCCATGCCATCTGTAGTTACATAGCCCTCAGGCATAAATCTTCTCCATCATCTCTGTTACTGCTGTAGAAGAACAGAAGGATCTTCGTCTTTTTAGTCCACCTTCATGTGTAAGAGGTCCCATGTTTCTGATCACCCTGTTCATCTGTCTATCTTCTCTAATTCCTCTGTAAACCCTTTTGGAGAAGACTGACCAGAACTGCATATGGTAGCTATGATGTGTGTGCTCTATTTATTTTTGTACCAGCAGTGCTAACTTTTTTTCCTCCTGAAGACATACAGCACAATAACAATGCTAATTATTCCACCATGCCTTAGCAATGTGTATTTCTCAGGCTGCTGAAACCTCATCTCCCGAGACAAGTGAGTAGTCTGTCCTCCAGTGCCCACTCATGGAGGTTGTTCATGGAAGCTGGTCATAGAGTCATAGAATCATCAAATTTATTGAGTTGGAATGGACCCACGAGGGTCATTGAGCCCAACTCCTGTCCCTGCACGGGACAACCCCACAGTTCACACCATGTGTCTGAGGGCGTTGTCCAGTCTCTTCTTGAACACTGCCAGGGTTGGGGCCGTGACACCTCCCTGATCCTGGAAGAAGAAGTTGCTGGTTTGTGATGTTGGTACGCACTCCCTGGACACTTGATTTGTTCTGTTAAGTCACTGAAGAGGTGATTAGATGGCGGTGATTCCACATGCTACAGTGCAGGCTGGCCTCAAAAGCATCACGAAAAGTTAGTGGAACAGTTCACTCTCCAGCCATAGCCCTGAGGATCTCCAGGATTTACACAGTGTTTTCAAAAGCTAAAAAACTCCGACCTTTCTCAGGAAGGTGCTTGAAATTTCACAAAGAAATTTTAAATTATTCTGTTAATAAATTTAACCTAGATCCAGCCCAGTAAATATAAGGCATTAAACATCTGCTGAACATGAAGAACTACTAAGAATGCAAAAAATGTGTAATCCCATTCCTATGTAGGTCTTTATTCATCATGGCAATTAAATATGTGCATTTGTGCTCTGCTGCATTAGGATCTAAGTACCTGCATACAATTAAACACTGTGCTGAACTGGGTCCCAAAGCCAACATTGCTGTACAAGATTTTAACCTATATTTCTGTCTACTGTGCACCTCAGTTTAGTGCAGAGAATACTTATTACTTTAACAGATCTTTTTCCGTGTAGAGGGATTTCCTCTAAAATATGTCACACGAGCTATTTTAATGATTCCAGCTTGCAGAATTATTTCATTATAGGAATTATTAATAAGGTTTTATGCATAAATATATAAAAATATAAGCTTAATCTCTTCATTAACTTCAAGACCGTTCTAGGAAGCAGCATGTTTGCAGCTTTGGCTATGTATACATCAAAACATTTTGAGGCTATATGTACAGTAAAATAATCAGAGTTTCATATCAGTTTACATATATATACATAGGATTTATTATTAAGAATACCTGACAAACTTTATAGAAGCAATTTTAAATCTCATCTAATCCAATCCATTGCACTTTGAGCTGTAATCTTGTTTGACTATTAAGATCTACAACACAAACACTGCTCTTCACACTGGTGTTCCCAGCTACCCCTGGTTTCTTTTGGGTTTGCATTGTGAGCTTGTTTAGGCAGGAATGTTGCTTTCAGCAGCGGCATCTGCAGCATATTGAATAGTGGAGCATCCTGCCATCCATTCTGCTTTCATCCAGTTGAATTGCTGGAGTGACTGGGATGCAAAGAAGTCCCAGTGCTTGCCCAAGGCCACACAATGAGTCAGTGGCCCAGCTGTTTTAAAAAAGAGAATAACTTTCCAGTGTCTTTGCTTTAACAATTTTATAGCAAGGCATCCCTTACATGCACCAGACTATTTCTCTTCTGCAGAAGGGATGGGTCTTTGTGGATACCACTTATGCTTCTGCTCACATGCTTGATCATCACTTTTCCTGATGGAAAAAATCTTCCCTGGGGATTGCTAGGGGCATTTTTCTTCCTTGTTCTCTGAAGTCAGTGGACAGAACAAGCTAAATAAATTATTTTTTTTGGCACAAATAGAAATACTCAAATTGCTCTAGTCCTGTCTACTATACAGCCCCATTGTCTCTCTCACTTTGCAGACCTGGCATTACTCTCTTCAAAACAATTTTTTTCTCCAAGACCTGCCAGTTTTTCAGATCAACCTACATGGTAGTTTCATTTAATGATTGCATGACATCTGGTCATGCCTTGTGAATACCCAGACATTTAATTCTAAAACTTTTTGCCACTGAATTTTCTCAATTTCTTGTATGATTTTTAGTTTATTATTGTCATATCTGAGTGGAAACCAGAATGTTGTTCAATTCATGGGTCTTGTGTCTTTGTCTTTTAAATACAATTTTTTTAAATGAGACTGAAATTCCACAGAGTTGATAGACTCATACCAATGGATGGCAGTGTCTGCATCCTCGGAAATACAGCATCAACAGTACAAAGCAACATGTGCTGGCTTGTCAAAGTGCTCAGATATAACTCGATAATCTGATAATGCCTCAAGAGACCTGAGGGTACCCACAAATACAGTAGCTGCAAATGTGCTATTTTGCCCCAAAGTTCACTGGCTTCTTAGGACATAGGGTTATTTTTATACCTTTCCAGAGCAGATTTTGACAAAATTCAGCAAAAACCATGAGGAGCTGAGTTCAGCCACAGTATATGTTTGTGAACTTGCAGTATGACCCATCTTGGGTTGATCCTTTGCAGGACTGGCCCTGCTCACTATTGACTTCAGGTAAGGTCATCTTTGCTCTGTCCTTGGTTGTGTCCTCACCAGCTTCCTCTCAAAAGCAGTAAGAAACAGGTGAAATTTAACTGCAGTTTTTACTTGAAAGAATCCAGTGAAGAGATATTAAATTATTCTGAGCTGCTTGGTCACTGTTATTTCGGGTTACAGTGAGTGAGCCCTCTAGTCGTTGATACTAGTAGTGTTTTTTGCCACACAAACCAGTAGAAATGGGCTCACACAGTATGCTTTATCTCACGTGATGTCCCATGTTTCTAGTCTCTCACTGGCTTCCATGGGAAGATATGAATAAACACAATTAAAAAAAAAAAATCACTCCTTTTTACTCCCATTCTGTTTGCCAGATGTGCAAACTCATCCTGGGCTTTGGTTGCCAGCCAGGCTTCCTTTTTTTGTTTATTGACTTACCCTCAGCAATGTGGGTTCCCTCAGGGGCAGATCCTGGGTTCACTTAGAGCCTGACAGCCCATGGTCCTCAGCCCATGTTTGCACTCACGCGATGGGTGGGTGTGGAGCTGAGAACACGTCCCTGCCCACAGGGCTCCGTCAGCAGGTCCACAGTGATACATAAAGTGGACTGGAGCCAGTCGCCCTCCCTGGCTGTTGGGAGTACTTGGCATAGCTAGCAAAAATTAGCACAACTGAGATCATATACATTTTCATTAATCATCGTGAGCCTGAAATAAAAGCAGCCCCGCTGGCAGCTCTGATTAAGAGCTTTCCATTGATCATAAAAGCCTAACGCTAAAATGAATTGTTTAATGTTGAAGGATTGAGATAACAGCCAAATAATTTGATTTATCGCAAAAGCAAGACATAAGACAAAAAGAAAATATTTCAAAACAAGAACACTACAGTCTCTGTGGCAGGCTGTGAGCTAATTTCAGGCAGACCAGGAAAACACCCCACCCTCGATGGCCAAGTCTGCACCACAATGCAGGGTGGTCACAGCCCCTTGATGCCTGATGGGTGCCTTGGCTGGCACTAATGTGGAGGAAGGAGATTTGAGATGCCTTAGCTTCTCCTCTCCTCTGTGTGCATGTGCTTTCACATGCCCCCACTATAACAGACATACATTTTTATACAAAGCAAGTAAATGAATGCAAATATTATATATTGTGAGTGGAATTCACCTCGCCTGACCACTTCAGCCATATGAAAGCAGAGCACTCTGGCTGGTTATTTATATTGAATAGCCTCTGTTGTTACTGGAAGGAAACAAAGCAGCTCCTTGGTGAATATCTATTTGAGAGGATCTGAGCCACCTTCTGGAGGTGCCTGTTTCTGTTCACTGTCTAGGCAGGAAACCAAGACTCTAAGGTTAGTTTAGACACCTAGTGTTTAGATTAAGCTAGGTACTGGTACTCCTATGTGTGTGTGCACAATGGTAGTGAGTGTGAACAAATAACACAATATCTCATCTTCAGACCCCGATGAGCCCCAGAACTCTTTCACAAAAAGTAATCTGCCATTCCGGTGTGTACTGAAGGCTCTCACAGAGCTTACCATCCCAGGCACAAAATGCACTTGCCAGTCCCCTACCATACTCTCAATAATGAGAAAAAAAAAACCAGATCCCCTCTTCTGACTATGTTCATGCTCCTCAGCAACATGAGTTTCTTCCAGGATGGTGGGCTCCTGTGGAGGGGTTTTGATAGATAAAGATTTGTTGCTGAATTAGTCTGGCTCAAAGGAATCTCAAGGCCGCTTCCAGAAGCTGAGAACAGAATCTGCTGTGAGAAAGAGGGGCGTCTCCTCATTAACGGGGCCCCAACATGGCGTGAATCATCGGACGTATCATCAGTGAGACTCCAGCGTGTGGACAGCCCATGATAACTCATTTAGCGAATCCATGCTTGGAGCGTGGACGCGTGATTAGAATATAGTTGCATATATAAGCTGCTTGTTTCTGTAATAAATGGCTTTGCGTGATTCACATTGAATCGGAATGCTGAGACCTTTATCGTTCCAACAGGCTCCTTGGAAGGGCTTTGGCCATTCATCATCAGCCCTGAAGTCTCTGGGAGTAAGGAAACAGAGAGGTGGTGGACAAGTCATTTGGAAGAAATGAGACGCAATCCAAACTTCTCTATACTGGCTTAGCTACCAAAATGGCTGCTCTGGCTCTGTGAGCCCCTCAGCATCTGTCAGGTTGCTCTTCTGTAGCCAAAGCTTACTCAGTGGGCAGCCAGCTGCAGGCTGGGAAGTGGAGCTCTACCAGGGCTTAAGGTGGCCAATGCCTATGAATGTGTGAGCTGTGCAGAAAGAGTTGGGGGAAACCCAAAGACTAGCTATCTCCTTCACTTGTCCATCAGAAGATAATATTGTACTTGCCTCTGGCTGGGCAGAAGTTTGCAAAGAAGTCAGGTGTCTAAATGTGTGTGCCAAGCGTGGGGAGATAAGTGCCGAGCATGATACATGTTTGGGAGGTGTGTGTCCACCCCATCAGGGCCTCGAGCATGGGAACTCTCACTTGGGGGGGATGTGTGAGTGGCACAACCTCCTTATCTTTATCAGCTTATAGGTAAGTTCTTTCAATGTGCCTTTTTCATAAGTCGGTGTCTGGGCCTGTCTGCCTGTGAGCATATGTCTTAAAAATGAGTGCATATGCTACTGAAGTCTGTCACCCAAACCCTCCTCCCAGTCTCCCACCTGGTTTATTCAGGAGTCGTCCTGCTTTAGTTCCCACTTTAATGGTTGCCCTCCTTTTGCTTTTTCCATATGCATGAGTGTATATAAATGCCAGATAGCATCAAAGATCCCCACAATAATTTCGTCCTGGAGATCTGCCCATGAAAAATAGGGCAGACAACGGCTCTGTCCGTACAGTCAGTGCTGCAGTGGAATTAATCTGTTTCTTTGTTTTGGTTTGTTTTTTTTTAAGGGGGGGTGGGTGCATGCCTTTCAGTAAAGCCTTTGATACTGTTTCTCACAGTATTCTCTGGGACAAGATGTCCAGCACATAGCTGGGTAAACACACAATGCAGTGGGTGAGCAATTGGCTGGTGGGCTGGGCTCAAAGGGTTCTAGCAAATGGGATTATATCGGGCTGGCAACCAGTCACTAGTGGAGTTCCACAGGGATCCACCTTGGGGCCAGAACTCTTCAATGTCTTGATAAATGGCTTGAACACAGGGCTTGAGGGATCGCTGAGCAAGTTTGCTGATGACACAAAACTGGAGGGAGCTGTTGACACTCTTGTGGGCAGAGAGGCCCTGCAGAGGGATCTGAACAACCTGGAGAACTGAGCAATTACCAACTGCATGAGGCCAACCTGAGCAGCCATACAGAAAACCCTTGCAGGTGGCACTGCCGTGCAGCCATCACTGCTGCGCTGCCACCCGCCGCGTTCCCCAGCAGCAAACGTGTGGGCTTCTGTGCACAGCAGTGATAGTTCATCAGAAGTTAAGAGACTGAATTATTTTCAGGTTGTTTTGAGAGAGGGTTGTTGGTTTATTAAAAAGTGGCATCCGTCTGAAGGATTATTTTATAGCCATTGAAAGGAGATCAGCAATGATATGAGTGTTCATCATTTATTCTTCTTGATAGGCAACTTTCCCAGTGTATCACACTTCTTGCTTGCAAATAGATCTCTAGTTCCACACAGAATCTGAAGGGAACCCTGCTTATTTTAACAAAAAAAAAAAAAATTAGAGACACAGAGAGAGAAATAACGGAAGAGGGAAGGGAAGGGAAGAGGGAAGGGAAGAGGGAAGGGAAGAGGGAAGGGAAGAGGGAAGGGAAGGGAAGAGGGAAGGGAGGAGGGAAGGGAAGAGGGAAGGGAAGAGGGAAGGGAAGAGGGAAGGGAGGAGGGAAGGGAGGAGGGAAGGGAAGGGAAGAGGGAAGGGAAGAGGGAAGGGAAGAGGGAAGGGAAGAGGGAAGGGAGGAGGGAAGGGAGGAGGGAAGGGAGGAGGGAAGGGAAGGGAAGAGGGAAGGGAAGAGGGAAGGGAAGAGGGAAGGGAAGAGGGAAGGGAAGAGGGAAGGGAAGAGGGAAGGGAAGAGGGAAGGGAAGAGGGAAGGGAAGGGAAGGGAAGGGAAGGGAAGGGAAGGGAAGGGAAGGGAAGGGAAGGGAAGGGAAGGGAAGGGAAGGGAAGGGAAGGGAAGAAGGCAAAGAAAAATAACAAAAGAAAGAAAAAGAAGCAAAAGGTGGACCAACTACATCAAGCTGAAAAACCTTACTGTTTGTGACCTAGATTTTAGTGAAAAAAAGGACAGGCACTTGAGGATGTGTTGACATCAGTTTGTGAGCATGCATGATGATCAAACTTCTCAAAAGTGACTAATGATTTCAGGTGTCTGGGTTCCCAGCAACTGAGACTAGCCAGGCTTGGAGAGAGCTGTGTGCCTAGGGTGCCCAGATGAGCCACAGGCAACCCACATGCAGCCATGCATTGGTGGGACTGGTGATGGCTGTGCCTGTGCCGGACGGATGATCTGTCTGACTTCCCTCTGAGCCCAGAGATCAGCAAAGTGGTTGAGTCACCGTCCCTGGAGGGGTTTAACAGACATGGATATGAGGTTCTTAGGGACATGGTTTAGTGCCAGTTTTAGGTTAACGGTTGGACTTGGTGATCTTGAGGTTCTTTTCCAACTAAAATGATTCTATGATTCTGTGCTCCTTTCTGGGCAGCCCCACTCCATCAACAGCTGGGTCGAATGGCCTTTGCACAAGCTGTGGGGTAATGGTGTCCTTCCTGCCCCTGTGCTCACCAAGCCCACCTTTGTCTGGACACCTGTCCCTCCAAAACAGCCCAGCCCTTGCTGCAGTGAGGGAGTGGATCCCACTCACACCCACCCAGCCCAGTGGTTCTCCACACAGCCGGAGTCACTGTGGTCCCAAAGATCCCTGCTGCAGCACTGACACTGCCCACCAGAAATTAGAAGTTGTTTTTTTGTTTAAAAGTAAAGTCAGCAGCAGGCTCCTATGGCAGCCATACCTACTCAGCCTCCCTGTCTCATCAGTTGCCATGCAAGGGGGCTTGCAGGGCCAGCCTCCCCACATGCCCTGGCCACTGACAGCTCCCCACACCTTGCAAATGGCAGCGCCTCCCCTACATTACAAAGCATCACGTGAAATAATTATATTAACAATGATAGAAACTACAGTAGCACCACCATCCCCCACCTCATACATGCAGGTCTGGTGCCCATGCCAGCCTGTGAGTCCCGGTGCAGTGGCAGCCAGCCTCGGTGGCCATAGGAGCTATCCTGCTGACTGCCCTGAAAGGTTTGTCCAAGGCTTCCCTCCCCACATCCCTACATAGACTTGGTTCTCCTGCACACTGAAATACAGCCACTTCAGGAGCAGCTGTCCTGCAGCTGCTGTCACTGAGAAATTTCTACAGAAGGCTGTTTCCATCAGCATTTGCCTGGGGTAAGGAGGCACAGCAGGGGTGTCCATGTGCCCAGCCTGCACCACCTATCTTGCCAGCAAGCCACACTCACATGGAAAGCTGAAATGTCACTGATCAGAGCTCATGGGATGGGGGTGGCAGAGAATTTCATCCCTTCTCTCTGGGGAGCGTGGGCCAGCCGGTGAACGCGAGCCAAAACAGCTCAGCAAAACCCACCCCCTGGCCACTTGCCATCTTCCCCTGATGAATGAGCTGCAATGCACTCAAAAGGTGAGAAGGCACAGCCATACCCGTATCTTGCAAACCTCAGCAAAATGGGGCGTAAAACCTGTGAAATATGCTGTCTTTTTTTTTTTTTCCCATTCTGTTTTTATTTTTTGTTCTTGCTTTTGGGCTCCCTTCCCCTGTGCAGCATGCCTGAGCGGGTCGGGGCTATGAGCACAGGGCTGTGGCAGGGCCGCGCAGAGACCCGAACCTCATAGGGTGGGAAGGAGGGCAGACGTCAGGCTGAATTGTTCGAATGAACGCTGTGCTTTTCCTAGAGTGACGTCAGGCCACCTTTTCTGCTCGAATTGTAGTAAAAATAAATATGGCTAGAATGTGTGGGCATGGTTTGGAAAAGGATTAAGGGGAGATTTTAACATTGGTCTCACTGAAGTGGAAATGATTTCTGATAGCCAGCTGGAAGCTGGCAGAGGCATGAGGCTGAAGTTGAGAGTTCGTGCAGCTGGGCTTTCATAATATGGAATTGCTAGTATTTCATTTATTACTTCAGAGTCAGATCCTAAAATCTTATTTATATGATTAGTCCCTCTGGGCCATATCCTTATTTCTCTTACACCAGACTGACTCAGGAACAGAGGAGAGGCAATCTGTGAGGCAAAGCTACCTCATTAAAAGGCCCCTCTAGAACGGAAAAATAAAAGCCAGCTATGGTAATGTCCTCTAGCCTGCAGCTAGGAGGCATGGACCAACACAGAAATAAGCTACACACCAGGCAGCTCTCTTCAGCAGAACTAGCACAGCCCTCCAGAGCCCTCCACTAGCTCCTTCTTCAGATGAGGGTTCAGTTCAAGTACCTGGTACTAATCATCCAGGTCATTAATTTTTTGGGTCCAATTTACCTCAAAACCTGCCCCCTCCTCCACACTGAGCAACACAACAGCCATTACTAGGGAAGCATTCAGTGCAGAGACAGCTGGCTCAACAGCCCAGCTCCTTCATTTGAACCCACAGCCAGGTGCCCAGGACATGGTGGGTTCCTGCTAGTTTTCTGCCAGTCTCAAACTTTTTGGGACAAAATTTGGGTAACACGCCAGGGCAGTGCCATATGGGCTGTGTTGAGCAGACTGTCACAGGTCTGACTCAGCTATACAGCCCTCCCATGATGTCCCAGCAGGTCTGGCACCTTATACCTTCCCTCAGGCCACATCCACATCCCCGTTCCTCACATCTCTTGGGAGCCAGGCTACAGAGCAATGGTTCTTGGAGTGCTGCAACACAACCCTCTCATCAATCTGTGCACTTCAGGCTGCCTGCCACCTCCACAGCAATGCCCGTAATAATGATGAACAGTCATATAGTGTCACATAGTGTGGATTCAGCCATTTGGCTGCAGGCAGAGCCAGCCTGGAGCAGTGTGGGCAGAAGATAATCATATGCTTGGCCTGGAGGCCAGTGGCTGCTGGCAGGACAGGTGCCCTTAGCAGTGCAGTATCACCCTCATTATGGATTTGAAGAAAGGCTATACCAGGTGGGACCCCCGGCATGGGAGGCCCCTCTGAGAGCAGAATGATGGGCAGAGGGCAGGGACGCACATCTATTTTGTGTGCTGGTCCGGTACAGAGATATCTGAGGTCATGGAGACCTGAACTAGTCCATCCATACAGTGAAGCACAGGTTTGCCAGCTCAGCCCCAGATGTTGCCTAGGCAGCTGAGCCCACTAGGCAGTACTTATTAACACAGAGGTGATGGGAAAGCAATTCCTCCAAGCTTGATTCTGGAGATGGGGAAGTCCAGCACGAGCACCCTGGTGTGTGCCCCTCCTGCATATCTAATCTTGCGTGCTTCTCCCACACAGAGAGTTTGGGGCTCCTTGCACCTGGTGGAGTACCCTCTGCAATATTTTGACTCCCAAGCATGCACCTTTATCAGCAACCTCTTGCAATAACAGTTGTGGAATGAAAAGGAGGAGGAGAAAATTCAGGACGAGGAAGATGAGGAGAAAGTGGTTAAGGTCTCTGGCACACAACATGAACTCAAATGAAGGCAGCCTGCTTTCTGGACTGTGTTCATGCTGTATAAATATCCTCAACAAATCAGAGAGATAGGAAAAGACTCTTAAGCAAGATCCTGAAGAATTAAGGCTACAGGGACATGTACATGTTCCAGGATCCAGGGCATAAATTCCCCAGCAGAAACGTTATGTTGAGGGGAATCCACCAATTATGCTTGTTAGCACCTGCAAGCATACTTTTTAACAAAGCATCACTCCCTCACTGTGTGGAAAGGCACAGCACATCCCGCCAGGCTAATTAAACAGCAACCCCTCCCTTACAAAAAAGGGCACTGCAGTGGGTGTGCATGAGCTCAGCCCCTGCTCAACAAAGGGCAACCCTTCCAAGGTTAGATTCCAACAGGGAAATAAAAACTTCCAGCAAAGGGGATCTGCTCTGTGCCTGATGCCACAGCTCAACTCGCTCAGCAAAGCCAGCCCTGCTTTGCCCCACACCCAGCCAGAGCAGCTGCACAGCATGCTGCCCCCACTGAGCCCAAATCCCCAGCTTTGCATCCAGACTTCGTGGGAGCAAGCAAGCTCTGCCGGCTTCTTGGCTCGGCTCCCCAGGCCCTACCTAATTGATGGCCAAGGTGCGTGTAACACCATGTGCCGCAGAGCACTTATGTTTGTCAACCTGGAGGGCTTTGTGCAAGTCCTATAAAACACAGGGAAAGTATATCCAGCGCAGCACAGTCCGGCGTGCGGTGCAGTGATGTCGTCTGCACCTGGACACTTCTGGGACCCGTTACCATTGCCGAGGGCGGGATAAAAAAGTACTTTGTTTCTTGACTGCATTTTTGAAAACTGAGAATACCGCTCAGGGATTTCTGAAGCTTGAGTTGATTAGCAGTTAATGATGTGTGTCCTGAAGAAAAAGTAGGATTAAATATTGTGCTCATTTTGGAGCAGGGCATTTTAGGCTTGAGATTTACAGCTATTTTTGTTGGTATTTCATGAAGTGTTTAGGTCTGCTCAACTCTTGGTTACACAGCCGCTCAGTATTTTGAACACTCATTTTATGCAGATGTGACTTAAACAACCCATGATATATTAAAGTGTGTAAGTGTATGTGTTACAACTACATGTTAACTTTCAGGAAACACTATTGGAAAACAGACACACAGGGGGACGCAAGTCACTTCTTCGCAAGCCGCAGCTCTGTGCTGAATAGCTGCAGGCTCATCCCTGGGCTATCCCAGTCCCAGCACTGACTGTCCTGCAGCTCGGGCTGGAAACTTGCTGGGGTGAAGCTTGTCCTGCTGGCTTGTTCCCTCAGCCCTTTGCCATCCTCTCGACTCCTCTCAGCAGGAGTTGCCTTATACTCACTTTGGAAGTGGTGCACAGCCCTTTCCCACATGCTGCTTTTCTGAGTTGTGTTGCCCACCTGTGGCCTCCACCCTGCTGTCATGTCCCAACTCAGCTGCCTGGGTGTCACCCCTGCACTGTTGCCCGTAGGATGTGGTGGAGCTACCCCAAGCTTTCCGTGCTCTCACTACTTACCTATTTTGGTGCCATCCTTCCTGAAGACTTCCTTCTGTTGTGTTGCCTTCAGGGAATCCAATCCATATATGTATCAGTTTCAAAGAAAGGCAAAGAAGAAGGAGGTGGTGTTTCCTAATCTCTTAGAAAATAAACAAATCATGCCTTGTCTCTCTTTCTAAGGCTTTGTCTCCTTGACAAGATGAAGATGTGTGTATGAAGACATACAAGAGCATTGAAGATGCCATGGAACAGGCTTCAGACCTTGCTGATGAGTCTTGGGAGGGCGATTGGGTTGCTGAGCCGTTCTGATTCCCGCACGCCATCCTTTCACTCCTCTTGATGTTCGGGCTGAGCAGTTTCAATGAGGCATAGGTATGCCCAGCCACACCACATTCATAACTTCATTTTGCCGTGGAAACATACTGCAAGATCAACACCTAACACATCATGCTTAGTAAATGGTGATAATACAGTGCATAAAATGAAGGCACTAATTTTTTTTCCCCCTCATTTGACTAGTGGAAAAAGTACACTTGTGCAAAAGAGTACTTATTTGTCAACACAGGAATTATAGTCAAGCAGGCTAAACTGGACAAAAACTTCAGGTCTGACATGGCTATTAAGAATTTCCAATTAATTAAACACTTGGCTGACAAATGCGCACAGCCGCATTTGGGTAGGTATTTCGTTAAAAGCAAGCCTCTTACTCTAAGGAAACCCTAGGGAAATAATTTATAGCACAAGCCTGTGGTATACTTTACAATATATAAAATGCATATCTCAGGCCAGGAAAAAAAAAAAAAGAAAAAAGAAAAAGAAATGTTGGAAAGAAGTGAAACAACACATCTCTTAAAAGTTTTGAATCTGCATGTACAAAGGTGTTAGTCTTTGATACATATGAACTGATAAAACTTGTGTTTCCATCTTGCTACACACACAGACACAAACGGCAGAGTAACTGGTGTTGCTCAGTAGATGCTCTGTGTTGTTACTGTCTTTGCCGGGCTGGAGCTCACACAGTTTTGTTACCAGGATAGCTGTGAAAACCTTCAGACTTTCTCTCCCCCCTCTTGCTTTCCAGATGCAAAGATTAATTTCTATCTTGCAAAGAGGTACTATAGCTCACATTATAAACTGGCTCTGCTCCCTGGCCTGACTGAGCACGCTCTGTGTGGCCAGGGGGATTAGCAGAAGTCAGCTTAAGTGAATTCTTTTTTTTTTTAGGGGAAACAGGATGCATTGTGTGTATGTGAGCCTTCTGAGGCAGCTTAGCAGAAGCACTGCAGTGCTGCCGACAGGGATAATAGCACTGCTAATAGGTATGGCACATCTTCCAAATGCAATCAAAACACTGATGGCTGCATCTCTTTGGTTTTTTTTCAAGTGACAAACACCAATGAAAACCTATAAAATCATACTTTAATTTCACCAACATCCACTTGAAGGCAATGTGACTTAGTGTAGAGTTACCTGCTAATTTTCGGGAGAAAGGTTGGTTTAATGCATTGTAAAACAATCATTTGAATTGTGTTTTAACATTGGTTTTCTATAAAAGTCTAAAGGTCATGTTCCTACTTAGTGTAGGACTATATCTGGTGTATATCCAGATTCACAAATAGCTAAAGAATAGAAATTCTTTCCTTGGCAGCTGCAACAAAGTGTCTTAAGCAAAATCATGTGTTTGAATCTACATCCAGACATGGATCTTACTAATACAGGTCTGGAAATTTCTCCTGCAGTCAGACGTACATTGCAAGCTCTGTATTTTAAACAGAGCACTGGGCTTAATTTCTATTGCTTAGTCCATACCGAAAAAAAATTGTAGATATTCACAAATATGACCCCTGGACCATTCCAGCAATAAAGTTTGAATCTAGAAGAACAAACTAATGTGGCTAGTGATCTGGCTTTCTGGTTACCCCCTCTTAAGGCAGACCTTTCTACCTCTAGAACTGAGGATGGGACACTTCTTCAAACACCAAACTATTGTACACATCAGAGCCTGAAAAGCATTTTGAAAGCAAAAGATAGTGGAATCGCTTCAAATGCTATCCCAAACTCCCTTCCTTTTGGATTAAAAACGGTTCATGACTTACGGTTGATTTCCTATGATCATGTTTATTGTCTGAGAGTTCTACCCTATATTTTGATGGAATATCAAAATTGTGGGTTCTTCTACCTGATGACCCTTTGTGTGGCACAAATTTCATGGGTCATACAGTAATATTTTTTTTTTCTAATTGGATGAATAAAACATCTTATATAAGAAAAAAACAAACACCACTAGTGAATGAGGTGCTTCTGGCACAAACTCTTGGAGGCCTACTCATTCATTCTTAAAATTCATGCCACTTTCCCACACAAGGGTTGTCACATACTTGGCAGTGGTCCAAATAGCATAAAACATAATCTAGGAATAAAGGCAACTGAGTGCAGGTCTTTTCGCTGCAAAACCTCTACAGATCAGATTCTGAAAAAAATATATTTTTGGCCATTTCTATTAACAGTGTTTGCTGTAAAACAAAATGCACTTACACAGATGGCTGTGTGTTAGTCCTTTGGGGATTTATTTTTTTTTTTTTAACCCTTAACTCCTGCATTTTATCTTCTTTTGTGGGTTCAAGTCAGACCATCAGTGTTGTTTTCGTAGAGCTGTTTGTGTTCTAATTAAGCAATAAGGAGCAGAGCCTGTTCTGGGAATTAGGAGTGACTTGGAGTGTTGACGCAAAGCTGAGAGCCATTAGTGACACCTGGCTATTAATTCCCCAGGAGATACTAGTGCCAAACTCATCATGGCTGTTTCTAACAATCTTTGCTGCTTTTTTAATGGGGAAAACCATAATTTTTTTAATTATTTTTAGAAAGTACCAATGGGCAGGTGAGATTACTGCAGTTTACCATCTAGGAGATGACAAGAATAAAGAGAATATGGATGAGTATAGCAGTGTCTATAGGAAAATATTTTCTCAATTGTCAACCTCCACACACCTTTCCATAGCAAGTAGATATTCAACATACAAGTCTGAGAGCTGAGGTGGGAGGTATTTTCAGAGCTATCAATTTACAATAAACCAAATTTCATTAGACAAACCAAGCTGACTTTCAAATGGCAGAACGCTTGCTGTTTATCAGTTTTTAAACTGTTCCCATTACTGTTGCTTGATAACCATATAAAACAATGTTACTTAGCGGAGAGGGAATGGTGGGTCTACCCATTTAAGCACTTTTGCATTCCTGCTGGAAATACAGTAACCATTCCCATCCCTCCCCCTTTCTCCTCCATGCTGTTACAGCACCTTCATCTGAGACAGCCTTGGATCACTTCTGGGAGAACACTTCCACTAAATTCTTACAGGATATTAATGGACATTCATGTATAGTATTGCCATATGAATGTTTCAATGACCTAGATAAATGTGCATAATTTCCTTTGCGTGTAATGGGCATGAGTGTTTAATTATGACAAGTTGTGACTTTTGTAGTTTATCTCAGCCCCCCAGGGAGCCCTTGAAAATGAAATTTCCTATTCCCTGGTATGCAGTGAGTGCAATTTTACAATAACCCTATACTAGGGTATCATAATCCACGTTGCTTCCTTCATTTTCCTCTACTTAGTGTATACAGAAGAGTACAAACACTCAAACTGGAGTTTCTGTGAGAGGGTGGGTTTGTACAGAAAGTAGAAGGTTACAAATGAAAAGAAAGATTTAATGGGAAATGTGCTGCAAGACAGCAATCAGGATGATTTTTTTTTTTACAAGTCACTTAAATTACTGACCACACATTAATTCTGAGGTTAACTCCGTTGGTTAAACTAATCACTATTAATCAATGAAGCTGTTAATCAAATTGCTGAGAGCACAGGACCGAGTAAATTGGACAGGCAGATAATCTCTTGGGCTGACCAAAGGTGCAGAAAACTTTGTGTCCCCCTCAGGAAAATGAGCAATGATTTATCTAGTTTGCTGTGTGCAAATGCTATCTGTCTGCAATGGCATTAAAACCTGCAATGCCTTCATTTTTGGGGGGTCTCTTTCTCCACCTCCTGCCTTTCTGCAAAGGCGTGCTTTTGGCCCACATTTGCACCCTCTCTCTTACACAAATACACATGTAAGCAAGGATGGAAAAGGCTTGCGATGGAGAGGTTTCAAGTGGAGGATTGATGGCTGGTGATTGTGAAGCCAAATCATTCGCTATACTTGTTTTGCACTACACGATTTCCTGCTGTTGTTTCTAGTTACACTAGATAATAAAAACTGTTACAAAACCCTCTTAACAAGAAAACAAAACACAGATGGCATGTCGAATGTAAAGCATCTGGGGATGGCGATTGACTCTGGCCTCAAAAGCTGTTTTTGTTCCATCCCAGTTTTCTTGAGAAAGTGGGAAGGGGATGGCAGGAAATGCTGCGCGAGTTGCTGGAGCAAACTGCCAGCTACGAAGGAACAAACCCTGTGCTGGGGAGTAACTGAGTCTGCAGGGGAATAGTGGCTTTTAGGAGCGCTTAGGGCTAATGTGTAACTGTTCTTATCCTCTTATCTCCTGAGGACTTGGCTGGGAGAGCCATCTCTAAGACGTTTATTCCTCAGATTGATAGCCAACTATTTGAGGACCTGCATGGATATTTCTAACAGAAAGACAATGTGGTTATTATTTGTGCTATAAATTCTGAAAATGGAATAATAGCCAAGGCTTAAAGAGCAGATGATGCCTTACAGAAAACTTTTAAAAACATCCCATTGAGAAATATTTATGTCTTGCATCATATTTTAAGCCTTTCTCCTCCTTTGTTCTTTGGCAATACAGATAGTGAACCAAATCTGGAAATCAATTACACAGTGTATATGTGGAATACCTTCACTGCCCCCTTTTGTGTTTGTTAGCCTGTCTTTACAGCCCAGTGCCACAGAGAGCAGCCAGGTTCAGTTTCAATGCAAAGGTCCCCGCAATGAATGCATTCATCTGCTCCCAAGGGCCAGCCTTGGAGAGTGCTACCTGCTGGGGGAATATTACCCATTCGTTTGTGAGAACACGAAAACAGATAACGACAGATAACGAAATGACTATGCCCTCATCCTTGTTGGCAAGTGAAAAGCAATGGAGCGTATCTTGGGGAAGATTTACACCAAGATGCTTTGGTCTTATTCCCTGATGTGAGCTGATGCAGACTGATTGGGCTGCTGTGATTTATGCTGACTGCTGAGGGCTCTTTTTCCAGTGGACATCATGAATTTCCCTGAGCAAGAGAACAACTTCCACATTTGCTATGTTGGGTGTCTTCAGGCCTCCAGGGTCTGGATGAAATTTATTTACTGACAATAGCTGTCAGCATTTGCATTTGGCCACAGATTTTGGTGGCTCGCTCTGGCTCTTTTCCTCCATGGGGGCTGGCAATATTGGCCTCAGGTGGTCCAGAGTCTACTTAGCAAAAGCAATATGATGCAGAGTGGACTCAAATCTAGGGTACAAACAAGAGTCTCAACGTCTCCTATTTATTTGTTCCTACTGACAGAGGCTACTCGTTTCTGATCAGACATATCCTGAATGCACCACCATGTCTACAAGCAGTTTCCCATGCCCCAGAGGACAACTTGATGACAGACAGGTTGAATGGGAGTCACAAGGGTGGCTTTGAAGTAGCTTTGAAGCTCACATGGATTTTACTTACCTAGTTTGGGTATGGAAAATTCATGGCAGGTATATGGCAATGTGCTGGGCATAGCAGAAGAATGAGTGGGTTTCATATTTTACTGAGGACAGCTGACACTTGACCAGATTTGTGTGTCTGGAACACCATCAGCCTAGAATTCACAGTTATTTCAAATATGGGACTATTATCTTAATCAGCTGTCTTACTCACTGTGGTGTTACCACTTCCTAGTGACTCCAAAACATCAGAGTTGAGTGCAGGTGCTCTGCCCCATTGTTTGAGCATCTTGTGTAGTTTTTGAGAAGCAGGAAGGATTTGAGTAGGAAAGATACTCATCGCTGTTCTGTTGCCAGAAGGTGCCACTTACCAAAATTTTCAGTGATAATTTCTGACAGTGACAGTAGCATCCCATTCACCAAGAGGCCAAGCAAGGGTGTCATCTGTCAGAGGGAAGCTCTGAAGGGCTGCATGGAAGGTCCTTACAGCAGAGGGTGAGCAGTGCAATGAAATCCAGCAAGACTCTGTGACTCCTCTTAACCATGTCATGTGTAAACCCTGCGTCACTGAAGTAGCTAACCCAGATGGCTAGGTGGGCTGTGGTTGAGAAAATTTCCTCCTGTCAGTTTGCAGCAGGGCTCGCACCCACTGGCAGCTCTTAGAATCCTGTCCAGGATATCATAGAAACTGGTAGTCAGAAGGGAAATGGCCTCAGGACATTCAGGGAGGGCTGTGACACAGTGTCCAATACAGTTCATTAGTAGCTCCGAGCTTCTCTGCTGAGATGGGGGTCTGCTGCAAGGTGATGCTTGCCCTTCCATAAGCTGTGTGAGGGTTTTGTGTTTTGCTGCTGACCAGTCCCTGGTGTTAAGCTGTAGGACCAGCAATCTGAGAGAGTCCTACAGCGAGACACAGATGCAAGCCAGGGCAGCAGATAGCAGTGTGAACAAGGTTCAGTCCATTTGTCCACTGTGGACTGTGAATTTCCCCATGAGATGGCACATGTTAGTCACTCAGGGGGCACTGATCTGTGGCATCTGAAAAGGTGTTGGAGCCTCTCTGGAACACAAAGCTATGGACAAGCTTCAGGCCAGGCCCCGTCTGATGCCCCAGCACTTCCCACAGAGTGCATGTTCTCAGAAAAGCCTTTCCATGTTTCTCGAAAGACAAAACATTTGTGAACCTGGAGTCACAGAAAGAAGCCTGTGTGAGCTATGTGAGCACAGAGGGGCTTTAATGGCATATGCGGTCAAGCAGAAAGGCTAGTGGAGGCTTCACTTGCTCTAGGAATTGGGTTTGGAGGTGGAGTAAGCACAGCTTGGTTGATGATGAGCTGGAAAAGAGGAGAGGGAGATTTTGTTCTTTCTTCAGCAAGGCAGACCTGGGTAAGAAATGATCACTTGAGAGTCCAGAGCCAGTCCATGCAGTCATCAGGTGCGTGCCTGCACAGGGCATTCTTACAACTGGTGAAGGCTCCTGGGCACCGTGGCAATGCACAGAGCAGCCTTCCCTGGGAAGTGTGGTGAGTGCCCTCTTCTTCGCTGTGAAGTTTCTCCGTGCACTTCCACATCAGCTAGGTGAGGTTGCACAAGCAGTGAGGTGTATCTGGTGTCAAACCTGCTCCATGCCAGTAGAACACCTTTACAAGGTGGGGGTCTAAGGGCCTGGCTCTCTGGGCATAGCCCTCTTATATTCTGCAGCCCCAGTGCAACAGGGCTGCCTCACCAGAGAACATGGCCAAAAAGTCTTTATGGAGATTAGCAATGAAGATGGGAGGTGCACTTGGCCTCAGTCATGGCTCTCAGGCACGGGTACAGATGATTGCAGACACGTCACCTCACTCATGAAGGACAAGGGTTTGAACCTGAGTTTCTCGTACACTGTTGCCTAATCCTTACCCTGTAGATTCTTTTTCTTTACCTCCTCCATCTGTCATTCTGGATCTTTTCTCTCTGTCACTGTCATCTTGACTCTGAAAAACCTTTCAGATGCAGCTTCATTGAACCCGTATGTGGGGTTTGCAGGGCTCCAGTTGATCTGACAGAAAAGGTGAGGGTTATTGGAGAATTCAGAAACATTACAAGGGAGCATGGACCTGTGGTATTTATTCTTCATGAGGCCAGCCAGTGGCTTAAAGACTCCCCTGTCCCTCAGGAGGCAGGTACGACTTTCTCCTCCTCATCATCTGCTTCTCCAGGCTGCCAAGCACCTGGCCTGTTCCTGGGAATTACCCAGTGCCATTAGACTGATCGCCAGCTCTGCTCTCCTATATGCTGATCTCGTGGGCGCAGGTAATAAAATTATAGTACTTACATGAAAAATACAAAGGTTGGCATGACAACAAAGCACTACATTTAGTACTGTAGACCAGACATATATATGCCTGTATATATATGTAAACAAAACCAGACGTAGTGTTTTGTGGTGTGTATTTTCAGCAGTCTGCCCACAAAATCAGAGATGGCAGATGGTTGGTCTCTCAGCAGGATAAGAATTAGAATTATTTGGGTACCTTAGCTGTTCCTTGACACATATCCAGTTACATTTAATGCTAATTTTGATAGCTTTTTCAACTTGGGGTATTTTATGTTATTTGATGTAAATGCAGGGTTGATTCTTGACTTTGCTTTTGAAAGCTTCATGTGTGCATGATCATGCGCGTGTGTATGTGTGTGTGTGTATGTGTGCTTGACGAGGATAGCAGCATAGGATAAGGAAGAAAATGATAATGTGCGAACATGCATCACCCTCCCAGCAGGGAAATGACTTGCCCCTGAGGGTCATGTTTGCCTTAGGCATTTAGAAATGAGATACCTGGAAATTTCGCATTAGAGGGCTACAAAGACCAGGAGGGATAACTGGAAGGGGCTAGATGCCCAGACGTGGGCTTGGAAGCCGACAGCTGAGGGCCAGCACCAGGGAGACCTGTCTGCTGCAGAGGGGGGGTGAAGCACAGGCAGGGACACCCCTCCTCCCCCATCTTCAGAAGGCTGTACTTGCCTCTGTAAGGAGTTATCAGTCCAAACACTCTGAATATTTTTCTGGGGACTATGTTTCACTTAACGGAGCGTAAAATAAAAATTACATGGACATGGAGGGTTTATAACAATGGAGAGATGTGGGGAACATGTGCTTCTTAAAAAAAATAAAAGCAAGCAGTCCCGTTACTACATCCAGTACTCGGGATGTAAAATATTGGCACACATTGCAATGGCTAGAGCTAGACATGTCAGTGTGACTTTGAAGGTCTGTTTGATTCTCTTATAAAGTATTTAAGCCAATTGTGGCTTGAAGCTAATTCCTTGTCTCTTAATTGCTGCTCATATAATAGGAAGCCAAAAAATAGGCAAAGAACAGCGCAACCGGTTCTGTGGTAGAGATGCACTGTATTTTCCCCCAGAGATGACTGGGCTAGGATTCTGATGTGCTTCCCTGACATGGTACTAGTGACATTTGGATAGCAAAGCTGTAGGACCTATTTGGCAGCAAGACTGTGCACTTCTTCACAGGATCACAGGATAGTTGAGGTTTGACAGCACGTCTGGAGCTTGTCTAGCCCAACTCCGTTGTTCAAATGGCATTTTAGATACTAAGGGTGTATTTTGCACCTTGCAGAGCTTTAAGGTCTAGCAATACGTAAGCCGAGAGGAGGAAAAGAAAGACACCCCCTGCCAATTTGCAAAATACATTAATTTTTATCTGTTTTTTAACAGAAGGATGAGAAGCAGACAGAATCCATTTTGTAATCTGAAAAACTTATTATGTCCTAAAGATTCCTCTGCGGGTGAAATTCTTACCGTTTCTTAGAATACCGTAAACTATATTTATTCCTAGTGAACTGTGCAGCAAATCATATTCGGTGAATGAAAGAGCAGAGCAGAGCCACACTCAAGACAGGGGCAGAACTGTCTCTTCGCTCCAAAGTCTTTTATACAGACATTGCCTCTTTTTTTTGCAGTTATTTCCTGGATAATAATGTCCTACATCAGTGGTTCCTTAAGGTGCTGCTACAGCTATTCTCAAGTAATAACTGTGCATTGTACGTTGCCAGTCTGAGAGCTGGTGTTAGGGAAAGACCACCCTGACCATGGGTGGTGTGGCTTTGCAAGCAGGGTGCCTTAACATTGCTGGGGGATGCAGGGTGCTTGAGTGCCCGACTGCTGTGATCTTGAACTAAACATGCTGGCACTGCATTAAGAGGGCTCTGGATTTTTTACATTTCGTCTACCTTATCTGTTTTAACACAAAATATACCTGTCATCACATCCTCTTCCTCTCGCACTGTCAGGATCCATTTTCCACTGTGTGCATCCAGGTGGCTTTCACAGGTGAGATTTTTCCCACTGATTTTTTTTTTTCAATACAAAGATGTCACTGTTTATTTTAGGCACTAAGAGTACTTAACTGGGATATTATTTTCCAATGAAAGTTCTACTTTCCTAATCATGGCTGAGTGACTTTCACAGACACCTCTTCAGACACTGAGTCGTGGCTCAGCAGCTTGGC
Organism: Nesoenas mayeri; assembly: GCF_963082525.1. Lineage (NCBI taxonomy): Eukaryota > Metazoa > Chordata > Aves > Columbiformes > Columbidae > Nesoenas > Nesoenas mayeri. The sequence goes on from NC_137541.1 coordinate 106,502,837, forward strand.
AGTTGCCTCAGTGCCACTGAAATCTGCAGCCTGCCATGGCTGCTCATGGAGACCTCATGTTCCTCTGGGATGCCCACAGACCCCAGTCCTTCCCCTGCTTGAAGCATCGTGGCAGGAGAAGGACAAGCTCTCTTGCCATGCAGCTGGAGCTCCTCACTGCACATTCTCAGTGTCCCAGGGTCCACCAATTGTTACCCGGCCATGTCTCTGCACCAAAGCCCGCAAGGTTTGGTGATGGTGATGTGGGACACTTGGTAGCTCTGCCTCCCTATGAGAGGGCCCATTGGATTAAACCCAGCAGGGATCATGTCTGAGGACAGGGCATTCATCCTAGTTGTGTCCTCCTGTTCCATTAAGTAGTTACTGAAATGTATGATGCGTTCAGTTTCTTTCATATTACGCCCCTTAATTGTATTAATAAAAGGTATTTACCCTTCATTATTTTCATTCTCCAGAGGATTACTGAAGACAGGATATAATTAATCCAGATGCTTATACGAATCCAGGGAGGTTGTGTGCAACAACCACTGTCTTTGCTAGAAGTAATTGCACACATTCACCACAGTCCAACCTCTGTGGCATTTTAAGAGGAGCATGTCTAATTCATGAAAGGGAAGAATTGGTTATTATCTGTATTATCTGTAGCACTCCAGCTTAATTAAGAGTGTTAAAGAAAGATAAAAGGTAGGATAGAAATGCAGGAAGATGAAATGATTTGCCCAAGGTCACAGAATGGAGATTAGCACCTGGGTCTTTACAGTCTCAATCTAGGGCCCAGCCCATTAGATCAGATGGCCTCCCAGATCACCCTTCCCAAAGATCAAATACCTTGAACACACATGTAAGTCTGACAAGGAGAAAAACAAAAATGTCTCAGCATAGTCTGATAAAGTTATAGCAATGCTCAAGACATTGCTGGAATTCATCAAAAAGAATATTTATTGAGAAGCAATGTTAAAAAGCAAACATTCATGCTTTAAAACAGTCAAGGCAATGAAAGCTTCCACCTTGCTTCAATTTGGAACTCATATTTTTGCAAAACTAATCAATTAGATCATGCTCTTAATTTAGAGTACTGATGCTTTCAGCTACATCTCTAAACTAGGAGCAGGTTTTCTAGGATTCACAGCTTCTGAAATAAAAATAATTGGTTTCCGAGGAATGTAAAGTGCGAAGGAAGTAACCACTTACTAACCTATTCATCCGGGAGCAGTTTAAGGAGCAACTTCACATCTCCGGGCATCTGCAAGATAAAAAAAGATACGGTTCATTAGCAGGCAAAAATGTTAACACTCAGGTTGCAGCTGAAGGGAAAAGGCAAACTTCTCGGGTGTTTTGGCAAGGATGGCAGAATGAGTGCCATCTCTTCTGAGCAGCTGTTCTTCAAACATGTCCCTCAGCTGTGCCCTCTGCCCAAGCCACCCCTGGTCCTCCAGGAGGTCCCTGCTCATTGAAGCAAAGATCACCTCTGCCTTTTATCCCCCACCCTAACCCCTGTGGGGATGCTGGGAGGCTGTTGGAAAAATTCAACCTGGGTCTGCAGCCAGCTCCTTTGTCCCTCTGAAACAACACAGTGAAGGGAGCAATTGAGGGATGGAGCACTGGTCCTGATGGCAGTTTCAACATGGGCAGTAACCTCTAACAGCTATAAAAAAGCAAGCCTCTATCCCAAAAATTCAAAAGGCAACAGCTGAAAGAGTGTTTGTCTTAAAAGATCAGTGCAATTCTCAAGTATCTCCAAGGAAATCCAGGTTGTAATTTTCCAACATAGAAATTTTAGAAAATGTTGCTTTGCTGAAACAAAAGATCTGGAGATGCAATCTGCCACTTCTGGGATGGAATTTCTGCCCAAACCATGGAAGTTCAATGGCCTGTGAGATTAAGGTAATTTCTAGCTATTAATAGTACAATGGAGTGAGCTACAGACTATACCAAAGCCAACCTAAACTGGTTAATCCAGAGTAACTGTAAGGACAGAAGGTGTGATTTGGTTTAAAATTGTCACACAGACCTATGTGAGCTGGATATTTAGTTTCACATTTGCAATTAGTGGTGATCCGGGGCTTGGTACTGTTGTGTAACCACGGATATTTAAAGCCATTTGCAACATCACAGGTTGTCTGAGACATCCGTGTGAGACTGGCAGAGGTGGCAACACATCTGTGGGTGACCTGTGCCCTTCCGGACCACCAACTGGGGTCCTGCTTTCCCAGTGGCCTCACAGGTGATAATAAACACTAATGTTTAGATAAGAGCAAAGCCTTTTGTTGACTTTTGGACGCTTTGATGAGGACGCTTAAAGTTAGATCACTTCGGTCTCAAATGCCGCTGTGGGCACACCTTCTTCTCAAGCCCGTTTGATGTGCCTCTCTTGGCAAGCCTCACCACCTAGCAGGGCCAGCACTTTGGGTGCAGCTTTCTATTGACACAGCTGTAAAACCCAGCCATTCTGGCAGCCAGGTAGATCCTGTTGGGCTGGGGCTCTCCGCCCCATGTTTCATGGCACAGTGTAGACACGTCCTTTGTTTCAAGACTCTTGTTTGAATCAAGTGAAGCAAGGCCCCAGACTTTGGGCTCCCTTATCCCTGGCAGTACCCGCGCTCTCACATCTTTGTTTCTGCAGGCGCCCTGGAGGGGAATCACCTCTAGCACTCAGCAGTTACTATCCTAAACCCCACCAACCACCTCTGCAGTGAAGAATCATAGGGTCATAGAATAGTTTGGGTTGGAAGGGACCTTCAAAGGCCATCTAGTCCAACCCCCTGCAATGAGCAGGGACATCTTCAACTAGATCAGGTTGCTCAGAGCCTCGTCCAGCCTGGCCTGGAATGTTTCCAGGGATGGGACATCTACCGCCTCTCTGGGCAATCTGGGCCAGTATTTTATAATACCATCCCCATTGTAATGACCTGTCCAGTGGCTCCAGCCTGAGGTTCTGTGTGCCATCTCCGTGGGACAGGTCGGTCTGTCTCGAGCCTCTGGAGTCAGTGGAAAGGATGCATTAAAATTTTTCAGGTTGCGGAATTCCATCAGGTTTTTAATTGGAAATGTGAAAAAAGCACAAAGGATAGGATTCATGTCGCCTGATTTTAGTAGGTGTCTACTGAAGGTGACTGTCAAGGCACTTTATACTCTATGGGAAGATAAGTGCCTCCAGCAGTTAAATCATAATGTTTCTCTCGCCCTTACGTTATTTTTTTTATGCTTAAATGGGCATCTGTTTCAGGGGAGGGGAAGAAGTCAGGTGATGGGAAAGTTCATTTGAAAGAGACATCTCACATCTAACTGGCTGGGTAAGGTAATTCCCTGCCCTGCTACAGCAGCAAGCCCGCGGCTTTTCCATCTAACAACTCCCTGTCGCAGCACAGGCAAAGGCTGCCCTTGAGCCTGCTAAAGCCTGAGCCTGCTAAAGCCAAACTGCTCAGCAACACCAAACAGCCCTCACTTCATGGTCCATGTTTTGTGTGATCAGGGTTCAGTTCTCATTAAATTTACTGCTTGCTTGACTTTAATCAGAGACAGATTTGAGTCCTACAAGGCTGATACAAAACTGTACTTCAGAGCTTGCCTCTGGTTTTGAGTACTCAGTGAATGTCTTCTTTCTAAAAGAGTGGATTTAAAAAGTCAAAACAAAGAAAGATTAGTATTAAATTAAATGGGTCAAGTGAACACTCTGGGGATTATGCTGACCTTGATAAGGTGGTAAGAGAAATCCATTTTTCCTTAGACACTTGCACTAAAGATTCATTTTGTCACTTTTGCGCTTCCCACAAGATGTAAGCCCACTTCCTGATATTCACTGTAGCTCCCACCTCAGATCCACATATGCCCAAATTTTTATATTCTCATAAGATCCAAGGTTGCCTAACTCAGCAGAAACTAGAGTAGATAACCCAGCAGGCTCTCCTCAGGAATGATTTTTTTAAATCCCTCTCTTTAAGAAAAATCTATGTGAGTCAAAACATTGTAAACAATTAGAAATGACATTGGACACACAATACACCTCTTTGCATCTTGCTTAGGACTTTACTTTTCCCCAGATGTGCTTGTGTGATTTTTTGCCAAGGGGTCATTATATTCCCATGTCTCCTGGTTATGCTTTTTATGCTCTTCTATTTCCAGCAGTAATTTCTACAAGCATTTGAAATGGTTCTGACAACACTGTCAAGCAAATGTTTGTGTTTCACAGTGCCCTGTAGTGCCATAAAGTACCTCAGGCATCTGGATGCTAACTAGTGGGCACCTAATGGCATCCTTCAGCCACAAAGCAGGTACCAGACTCTTTCTGCAAGGGGAACAGTAAACAAAGGATACTAAAGAAAAACATAGCAGAGAGGCTCCTGTCCAAAACAGCCAAAAGGACTGAAAGTGGGAGCATTTACACTCATGAGGATACCAAGGAGACATGAGCTAAATGGTATCCCCCTTGAAAAGGGGATACATATCTGGCTAGCAAACTTTAAATCTGTCTCCAGCAATGGAAGATTCAGATTAAGAAAAACACAAATTCACGACAGAGAAAACAAAGGACAAAAAAATTAAGTTGTGAGACATCTGGGAAATACAGCATTGGTGGCTGGCTGGCAGGAAAGAAGGAAAGAAGGAAAGAAGGAAGGAAGGAAGGAAGGAAGGAAGGAAGGAAGGAAGGGAGAGAGGGAAGGAAGAAAGGAAGGGAGAGAGGGAAGGAAGGATCGAATTGTCTTTTTCCTGAAAGGGGTTACTGAAGGGAAGACAGGGATCTCAAGAGTGTCTTAAAATGTGTATAAACTTGCTACAAGGATGTTACTCATTTCTTCATCATGACTGAAGGCAAGACAAGAAATTATCAGCTTAAATTGCAACATGAGGTATTCAGGTTAAATGTAATCATTGTTAAAAATTGGCATGGGCTACTGAGACTGACAGTGGAGTGTTTTAGGTCTACACAAGACACACATCTCTCAGTAATGGATGTTCACTCCTGCCTGAGGACAGGAGAATGGATTAAAATTAGCTGATCTCCTGAGGTTTAAGCTAAGCCTACATACGTATGATTCTACAAAATCAAAACCAGGCAGTTTCCAAAAGAGACATCATCTCAGACCAGCATCTCTGAGGATGGCTGCTATTCCACTGTTGCTATTGGTTGGTAATATTTTAGGCTAATTAGTTGCATCTGCAATTATTTACACAAGTTAAGCAGACATACAAAGCAGCATGTGATGGGGCTTTTTTTCAGTTAAGTCTTTGTTTTAAGACAATCAATTAATTTGGTATCTAATCTCTGTCCCACTTCTTCCCTGGGATTAGTTTAAATATTTGAACATATTAATAAAGAATTTGAAATAAATGCTAGAATGCACATTTTGTTACAAATCTCTTTGTTTTGCAGAAATATACTTTGACATTTTGTCAGTTATTGAACAGCTTTTCCCATGTACTCTATCTACTTCAGTATTAAAGCTGAGATTTGTTGAAATATGAAAAATTCACACAGAAGCATGGAAACCCACTGCACTTCAGGTCAAAACGCCTGCCTCAGAATGGAGCTTGGAATTTTATTTCAGAAAGGTATGCTGTTTTTTTCTTGAATAGTAAAACTTGTTTCTTTTCTAGCCCTGGGGGTGTGCAGGGGATTTTTTCCAGAAGGACTTCTAGAAATGTTTACAGAGAATACTATTTTTTTAACAATTTGGTTTTGTTTAGTTTCTGAAGGAGTGATTTTCTCAGGTTCAAGAACTCTGCAGTTCAGATAATCAAAAGTAATTAAATCATAACCTGTGATTTGATAACCGTGATCTCATAATCTCTAGGAACTGCAAAAATGCATTCAGTATGTGTTCTTACATAGCGGTTCCTGCAGTGTTACAGCTGCAGCAACAGCATTCTTCCTAAAATAAAAAATAAATCCAGAACCTCTATGAGTTGCAATGAGATATTATTGACATTAAATTCACTGAAAAATACATCATGATGGAATAATTGAATGCTTACTACTAGAACTGAAGGCACCACTTGCAAATCCAGTAATATTTTCAGTAATTGCTGTTCCATTGTGTCTTGTCAGTACCTCTATTCCCTGGGGACCAAGTGTGTAAGTGTCAGACCGTTGTGACCGCCTACGTGGAGCTCAAGCCAGCAACCACACGTGAGCTTTTGAGGTTCAGATATTCCTTGCCCTTTCCTGCTGGTAGGACCTTTCATTTAACACCTTCTGAGCCCCTTCCATTTCTAGCTTTACCAGTGCTGAGAGACAGAATGCAGTTTGAGCTGAAGGCAGAGAACTGTAGATGCTCACACCATGGTGTCTGCATGGCCCTTAGGTTTCTGCACTCCCATTGCAGATGGGGGGATCCAGGTGGGAGGGAGTTTGGTAACACTGCTGTCCCATGCCCCCTGAGATCTAGGCCGCCCATCAGTGTTTGCTGTAGGATAAGGCATATTGCTCCCTTTCCTCCATTGACCATCTCTCCAGTGATGAAAATGGAAATTTAGGCACCCAGCCCTGACGCGGAGACCTACCATCAGAGACCTTAACCTGGACCTGAACCCCAGGTGTGCCTCCAAAATTTCACTGTGCCCATGTGAGCACTCGAGGATAAATGCTGTAGCTTCTGAGATTACCCCAGCAACTCACTTCTGTACCTCGAGCAGTGCTCATCAGACTCTGCTGCTCTGCTGACTGGAGGGCATCTCAGTGATCTAAACGTTCTTCACCATTGTTTTTTTTTAATAAAGGCAGAAATTGCTTCACTGATTGTCTTCCAGAGAAGCACTGGTTATGACTGGCACACAAATAACAAAAAGAAGCCTTTTGAAATTAAAATGAAAGCCAAGACAGTTACATACCCACAGCTTTTTTTTTTTTTTCAAATTAATTCTAGCTAAGTTTCCAGGATGTCTTTCCACACTCCTCCAGCCATTTGTTTTTGCTTCCTAAAAAGCTCTGTGTTGTTTCTCTTCATTATTCAGCAGTTGCTGTTTTCCAGAACAGAATGGTTGTGCTTCAGGTTTTGGCAGGAACAGCCCCTTTTTCTACACTTCGTGCTGTTTGTGAAGTGCTTTGGGAAACTTTCCACTGAAAAGCATTGTGAAAACACAAACTTATTATTCTTGCAGCAGGGAATAACAGGTTCGGCTGTCGACTCACTCTGTGAGCAGGTGCCAAAATCCTGCCAGGAAATACTGACGGATTTTGCTGATTCACTGCAGCAGATGGGACGTGTTAGCTGGGCTCTGTGTACTGAGGGGGTGCAGGGGGCTGTCTCGGCTCGGGAGTCTTGGCCTGGAAGCAGGAGGGTGAGCAAGTCTAAGATTTATACTACAGGAGTGTATAAAGCACAGGTTTTAAAAGCCCAGTCCCCAGGGAAGTGGATGGGTTTTGGCTTTCCTTCGCGCCTTGGAGCTCAGTTTCGAAGCAAGCTGAGAGAGCCATCTGCTTGCTGACTGCTACAGAGCCGAGTGGTGCTTGTCTCTCCTCCACCTCCCTGTAATTGTTTGCAGCATGCTGAGTTTATCCCACCTCTCTGTGGGAATGCAAGGACCCAGGGCCAAAGTTTAAAAGATTTTCAGGTGCTACGCTTCACAAGGCTCAAGCAACTCACAGCCTGGTCACCACTGTTCAGGATGGGGTGGTGGGCTGCTTGTCTTGGGGATAAAGGATGCTGCACGGGGAGACAGGTTCTGATGTTTGGAATCTTGAGTGTTGTAGGGCCTTATGGGCTAATGTGACCTCTGCAGTGGGTTTGGTGCATAGTGAGCGCTGCACAAGAGCCCAGCAGAGCCTGCACTGCTTCAAAGACAGGCTGGACGGGGCTCTGAGCAACCTGATCTAGTTGAAGATGTCCCTGCTCATTGCAGGGGGGTTGGACTGGATGAGCTCTGAAGGTCCCTTCCAACCCAAACTATTCCATGATTCTGTGATTCTAAGTGGCAGGCGCCTGTGCTGTGGATGTGTAGTTCAGACTTAGTCCTTAACAGGTTTGCAGATGATGATAGCAAGGTAAGCAGGAGATAGAGGGTGGCAAGCATCTCTACAGATGAGTGATGTGCTGCCACTAGGCATCCTAATTTATTAGTCAGCATTGTTGAAAGTACTTTAAAATTAATATAAAAAGGAGGAGGTAAAAGAAAAACAAACAAATAAAACCAAACCATGCAGAAAGAAGTTTAAAGAATGTATAGGTTGGGAAATTACATATTAGAGAGCAGTGTAGGGGAAAGGGACCTGGGGGTCCTGGTGGACAACAGGATGACCATGAGGCAGCACTGTGCCCTTGTGGCCAGGAAGGCCAATGGCATCCTGGGGTGTATTAGAAGGGGGGTGGTTAGTAGATTGAGAGAGGTCCTCCTTCCCCTCTACTCTGCCCTGGTGAGACCACATCTGGAATATTGTGCCCAGTTCTGGGCCCCTCAGTTCAAGAAGGACAGGGAACTGCTGGAGAGAGTCCAGCGTAGGGCAATAAAGATGATTAAGGGAGTGGAGCATCTCCCTTATGAGGAAAGGCTGAGGGAGCTGGGTCTCTTTAGTTTGGAGAAGAGGAGACTGAGGGGTGACCTTATTAATGTTTATAAATATATAAAGGGTGAGTGCCACGAGGATGGAGCCAGGCTCTTCTCGGTGGCAAACAATGATAGGACAAGGGGTAATGGGATCAAGCTGGAACACAAGAGATTCCACTTAAATTTGAGAAAAAACTTCTTCTCAGTAAGGGTGACAGAGCACTGGAACAGGCTGCCCAGGGGGGGTTGTGGAGTCTCCTTCTCTGGAGACATTCAAGACCCACCTGGACATGTTCCTGTGCGACCTCACCTAGGCGTTCCTGCTCCAGCAGCGGGATTGGACTAGATGATCTTTTGAGGTCCCTTCCAATCCCAAACATACTGTGATACTGTGATACTGTGAATCCCCCTTATTGTAATATTTCTGGACTTAAGGCACTCTTTCGAAGGGAGGCTGTTACGATATTAAAAAAACCCTTTGATTTTTGCAGTAGGATTGTTATCTGCATCTCTCAATTCATTCTGAACAAAGAATCTACATCACTGACTGTACTGTAACCAGTCAGAAATAAACCTAGCAAGGCTAATAAGCATTTGTTGGCCAGTAAGAGAAAATCCTACAAAAATGTTTTCCCTTGTGTTACTTAGACCTTGCTGTTTTTCAAAGGAAAAACTGAAATACAGAAACATTCAGTAATCCCCCCAAAGTGTCTCAGCTATGCCCTTTACTGTTCAAGTCTCCTTCACCTGGCAGTTCACTCTCCCCTGACTCTCTCTCCTATTTCTTCACATGGATGAAGGAGCAAGCAACATTTCCACATCCTTGACTGTTCCACTTTTAGCAGCCATTTCCTCGTTTTTCTTCATGAGGAAGCACTTTTCTTGCTCTGCACTTCCATTAAGAAAATGTACAAGCCTAATAGTTACTAAAAAGAAAGTGACTAAAGCTATCCTAATGTTTTTATGGACTCATTAAAGGTCTTATTAATTTTTCTGCGTATTGGAAAAAATCTAATTTTTTACTTGTGACATAATCAGGAGCGGTACCTGGATTTTCAGGGGTGAAGTGTTCCCACGTTAACCTTTCCTTCTGCTTCCAGCAATCATTCTTGTGAACTTGCTGAACTACAAATCAAAGCAGGGCTTTTAAATGAGGCCCTTCTCCTCCCAACGTCTGTTATACCCTCCCTTTGCACTTTGAAGTGTTTCTCTGTGTAGCCAAGCTGGGACCAAGATGACTTCTGGAGAAGCACCAGGCTAAAGGCACTCCCACTCCATCCCTGGGCTCCCTGTGTCCTGGGGCTCCACCATGCCACCATGGGGCTTTGCTATCGGGGCCACAGGTCCACTCATTGGGGGTCTTTGGGGCTTGTTTCCAGCTGCTGCTTCTTTTTTGCTTGCTGTACTTTGCCTCCTGCTTGTTCTCAGTGTCAGGATCTAGAAAGGGGCTCTAGACTGTATTTGGGGCCTGGGGTAGGCCCAAGGACCCCACATGCCAGCCCAGCACCTTGGTGGGAGAACCACAGGTGAGGATGCTGGTGGTCCCACTGCAGGGGATGGTGCTGGGAGATGATCCCCACATCCAGCACTGGGGAGGGAGGCAAGTATCCATATGTCCCCTACCCAAGGGTGATATATGATAAGTAAACTTTTAATTGATTTGGTTACAACAGCTAGCGGCTAAAGTTAAGTGATGAAACTACAAAAGCATAAAAGTGAGAACACAGGGAATGATTTACAGCATGCTATATCTGCTTGCCACTCACGGGGCTCCAGCGCGAGCGGGTAATATTTAGTGATGCAGCAACGGTGACGTGAATGTTAAGCACAGTGTCTCACAGTGCTTCCCAACCCTCCCGACAGCCAGGCGTGAGTTATTTCAGAAACACGTGGCGTGTCTGTCTCATCCTGATGCCTCTCTTAACAATGATACTTCATAAATCTCTGGTTTATAAATTCACTGCCAATGGAGGGAAAAAAGTGTCAGTCTATAATCTGTTGTCATGGAAATAGTTGGGAAGTTCGATGTGCAAAGGTGTGTAACTGGGATGGGAAAATACAAGTGTGCTCCTAATTTTGTGTCTTGGAATTTTCTAACCTGGAAATAAAGGCAGAGGCTACACCAAAGCCTAAGGGAGATGCATTTACTTCCTGGACAGCTGCATTTCTCTAGCCAAGAAGACCACATCCAACCTAATCCCAGGCATCTCAGTGAATCCACTGTAGTACAGCAGTATGTTTTCCCTTGGCTGTCATCTCTCACCTGCTGATCATTAAAACCTTGTGCTTTCTGTCCTGGGAATAAAATATCTTTTTTATAAAAAAGTCCCACACGAGATGAAAAGTGAGACAAGGACATGCCAAGAGAAAATGAAGAATAAATGTTAGAGGAGGTGAGTGCAGAGAAACATATTCTACTTAGGTTATTATGGAGGTTTTAATTTCCTGAAAACATTTTATATGCCAGGCAGGTGCATGAGTGGACGGCAATCACATTATCAGGCCTCTTATCAACCTTGATTTTGCTTGGCCTTACCTGAATGGATTATTTTTTCAATAGTTCAGTAGCTAAATTTAAAAAAAAAAAATCGCAGCTTGGTTCAGGATAATGTAAGATGTTTCACTATTTCTCAATTCAGATGAATTTTATAATCAAAACATCCCCTCAAAATAACGTGTTGAAACAATTTATTCTGAAACTGTCAAAACAAAATATCAAGGAAATATCAAAAACTTCTCACTCCTCCATTTTTCTCCATTTATCCATTTAATCTAACTCCAGTCAGTATGTAGTTCTTGCTGGAAACTGAATTTTTCATTTGTTCTACTTACTATTCATCAAAACAAATCCTGTCTACTTCTGTTGTAGTTATTTAATACTCACTGAGCTGCCATTATGCCGCTACAGTGATAAATCTTTCATCTCCTTTTACGGCGGCTCCTCAGGGACTAGCGAGATGCAAAAACGTGGTTTTTTTGAGGAGCACCATGATGTGAACTTCTTGAGGAGTGCCAAGACGTGGAGGCTGAGCTCACTTAGGTTATGTTCACCTGGGAGTGCTGGTCACTAACAGTGACCTTGACATGGTGTCACCAGGGGAACCGGCAGCATCAGCTGCCTGCCGCTCCTGGCACCCTGGTACGGCGGGGCTGGGGGACAGGATTTATGGCACCAGGGAGGGTTTTGCAGCATGGGACATGGGGAGGGGATGTCCCAGGCACTGTTCTGGCTGAGGCTTTGTCCCTCAGCCGGCTGGTGACAGCAGGGAGCCAGGAGGAACAGCCTAAAGGGACCTTAAGTCACAACCACGGCAGCAGGAGTGTGGATGATTCTGGTCTGAGTGTGTGCAAATCTGCTGTGTGGGTATGACCAGGCTTGATTTTCAGGGATGCTCAGGTCCAGTATTCTGTTTTCTATGCCACAGGCTGTAGAGTGTGGCACCGAAAGGTTTCCCTTTGATAACGTGGCTTTCAGTGGCTGGCTGGAGTGTTGAGACGCTGGGAAACCAGAGGCAGGCAGAGAAAATGTGTGATGAAGCACTTATTCTTGAAAGGTTTTTCACTGTCACAGTGGGAGCTTGTGGGACTGTGTCAATGACCATATCTAAAAACCAGAGCAACTCCTGATCATATTTTATTCCTACTGGAAGATGCTGCTTTATTTTTATTTTACTTTTCCAGGAAATGACTGGATCTGGACCATTTTCTTTGGGAAAGATTCAGGGGCCCCGTATGACTCAACAGAGGGGCTGTGAAAGATCCCAGACCATTTTCAGATAGGGGGCTGAGGATGCTCGACTGATGGTTGCAGAGCTTCTGCTGCCCCAGTCTGCCTGGCACTGGGCGGGGGACTCGTAAGCAGCTGGATGCCCCTGTTAGGTTCTTTCAGTTTCAGAAAATTTTCAGAAATATGGTCTGTGCTGGAACAGTGACATTTCCTGTAATAGAGAAATCTCTGTTTTGGTAAGCATTACAGCTAGTCACTTAAAAATCTGAATCCCTGGGAAAAGCAGCTGGAGACCCAAACCACAGCTTCAGGAGGCTTTGTCTTTTGGTTTTTCTCTTCACTGGTGGGCTTTGGGCACAAGTCTGTGGGAGGAAAATGACATTTGGGCTTTTCCTTGCAAGGGGTGAAAAAAAAATCCCACCGATTTCAAGTCAAACCTCAAGCCTGGACTTCTGGAAAGAAGAGCTCTCGATTAGCCACACCAGCCGGGCTGGGTTTCACCCCTGCTGGGGGGATGCACATGTGGTGGGCACCACCAGTCCCAAACACGAAGCATTGAGGCTATGTGGCCCTGCTACATCAGATCACCTGGGAAGGGGTGACGGGACCCACATGCCTTTGGCTCCCCTGATCGGGAAGTTTGGCACTGGCACAAACCCAGGAACTCCTGTTTCTGTTAAACACTTCAGCTGTTCCACAGAAAGCTTTCACACCGTACTGAAGTCCACACAGGTTTCTTTGCAGTCAGTACTTTTGTACAAGGCTTAAGTAATCAAGACATAGTTTTCACCAATCCTTCTTTTTATACATTTCCCCCCCCCGCCCCCGCTTTGCCCAGTCATTGCTGTGCCATCACCAGCTAACAGCCTGTTTGTGCTCCCTCCCACCATGATTTATGTCTAGGAGCAAACAAGGAAAGGGAACCGCTCTTGAAAAGCTGTCCTTGAAGTCCCGGTCTACAATAGTTGTCTTTTTTTTTTTTTTTTTTTTAAGCGGGGATCAGAAAAGCATAAATTGCAGTATATCTTCAAAGTGTTCGGGGGGTTGTTTGCCACATGACTCATATTGACTTTAATGGGAGTCACATGCTAAACTCCCATACAACACTTGGAAAGTTTTAAAGTGCCACCGCTTTGCGCAAGAGCTCCGAATGAAAAGCTACTTTTGTTTTCATGCTCCACAGTGCTGACATTGTCCAAATCCCAGCCCTCCAGCAGGAACGCACTGGGACGGGGTGGGAAAAACCCATCCAGGGAGCCGGTGGTGCTGCCAGGCACCCCTGCCTCCTGCCTGCCAGCTCTCCCCACCTGCTGGGGTGGAGGGCAGGTGGAATCAGTGCTGCTTCAATGCCTAGAAAGCCTTGCCAGAGCCCCCAGAACACAGGGGCAGGAAGACGATAGGTCTGGCACTGAGATATTTGTGCCCCCCATCCTGTTCCTTGTGCCTGCTGGTTAGCTTCCCTCTGTTTCGAGGGGTTACATGAGTTTTCAGCGGTGTGTCTCACGCCCTTGGTAATTCCCACTAAAGCTTCTCTTTACAGACCCTTAAGGTCATTGCCATTATCTTGGCATTTTAAAATATTCCCAGAGATATCCTTGGGAAAGAACTGATTAAATACAAAGAAAATTTCCCTGAGGAAAAAAAAAAAAGCTCACACAGTAAGACACAGGCAGGGTTTTTTGTTTTGAACAAGAGAAGAGCAAAATCTCCTGCCCTTCCCCGCCCTGAAACAGGTCACGTATTAGCCTGCTGTCAGGTCAAATGGCTGAGCATGATTTAGAGGGATAAAAACCATGTTAAAGCAAACTAAGAGCAGATTGTTCCAAGTGCGCACGTGGTTAATCCTTGCCTAGGACTAGGCAGCCTGGGCACTGCCGATATGAGAATCTCTCCGGGTTTCTTTGAAGTATGGGCGAGTATATTAAAGCAGGAGGAAAGCACTGACTCCTTCAGGTGGTGATTTGTGTTTATTGGCTGTGATTTTTATGAGTTGGGGAAAGAAGCAGAAATGCTGGTGTATGGTAATTGAAATGTACGGGGTTGGGTGTAAGAGACCGTTTCACGATCAAGGGAAGGTGACAAAGCCCTTTCAGAAGAATGTTTTTCAGCTTTCACTGATGTTACTGCATAAAGGGTCCTGGTGCTAATGCTGCCTTTAATGGTGTAAGTGTGAAGCCGTGAATCATCCACCCAACGATTATAAATAGCAATACATCCTCGGCCACTCAGAGCCAGCACCCCACAGCATTTTAAATCACTTGATTTAAAAAGCCTTTCAGTGCTGCGGGTGGGTTGCGTGATCTGTATGGCCATCACGGCCTGCTACAGCTCCCCCAGATTGCTTCGATGCCTTGGGGTGTTGCCTCATCCCAATTAGGGAGGGAAGCAGTGGCCCTGCCGAAAACAGCTGGCTGATAGCTGTTTCTTCTGTCTGCTGTTGTCGGTAGTGAGTTATGCATGCCTTGAGCTGCAAAAGAAAAAACACATGGGATGTAAATCCGGCAGCCAGGAGCTGCATTGAGGTTCCTCAGCGGTTTCAGTGAGACATTTTTTGCAAGCAGGAGCTGCCAGAGCAGGTCCTGGCCGTACACCCTCAGCATGAAGGTGAGAACAGTACCGCAGTGGCGTTCCATTCATATGGCTATTTTTCTGGCTGGAAACGTCACATAAATAGGATTGAGGATTTTGGGTATTGTTGCAGCAGCCCAACTGGCATTGTGTCTCTGCCAGACATCCAGAAATGCTGGACTGCCTGCAGATAAACCCTCTCTGCATTGCATGTGCAGTGAGCCCAGCATGGCCGGGGTGTTTATCACACAGGCGCTCTCCTACCCCGCAGATGGCCTGTACAGATGCAGTAAATCAGCCCCATCCTGACGTGCCCGATGCAGCACATCTGGGCAGCGCATGCTGGGAAACACAGCCCAGCAGCTCTCCCTCCCCAGGGGCCGCACACAGGCAGCCCCACACACGCTGCTGGCCTCACCAGCCCAGCGCTCAGAGTCTCACCCCGCAGGGAAGCTGGAGGAGATGGGAAATGTCATCCTCCACCTTATTTTCCAGCAAATGTTTCTTCACCCACTTCCCTTTTCTTAACAAAGTGGGAAAGCGAGCGAGGTTTTGTTGCAGGCTGGGAGCACCCCTGCGCTCAGCTCGGCCCCCCTGCTGCATCCCCCCAGCGAGTGACCACCCATCCCCTCCCCTTCCTTCTGCTTCCTCATCCTCCTAAAGTTCAGAGAAAATGTCTTAAAAATAGAGTTTAATTTCCAATCTGCACTGAAAAGGCCACCCCCTTGCAACTTTGTATGGAAGGAGGGCTGGCATGGAAGCTGTCTCATCTTGCAGTGTATTTCCCAAATTTAAGACTGGGGGGGGGGGGGGGGGGGCACTGCATCCACCCTTCAGTGCACTTGTGCACTACCTGAGGCAGCATCCTGGAGCTAGGCAGGGCAGCCACCAGCTTGCACCTTCACATGACAGCACAAATTACAGTAATCTCTGGAGCCTTCAGCACAGGAAAGACATGAACCTGTTGGAGAGGGGCCAGAGGAGGGATCAGAGGGCTGGAACAGCTCTGCTGTGAGGACAGGCTGAGAGAAGTTGGGGTTGTTCAGCCTGGAGAAGAGAAGGCTCCAGGGAGACCTTATTGCAACTTTTCAGTACTTAAAAGGGGCCCATAAGAAAGATGGGGACAGACTTTTTAGCAGGGCCTGTTGTGATAGAACAAGGGGTAATGATTTTTAGACTAAAAGAGGGGAGATTCAGGCCAGACATAAGGAAGAAATTTTTTACAATGAGGGTGGTAAAACACTGGCCGAGGTTGCCCAGAGAGGTGGTAGATGCCCCATCCCTGGAGACATTCCAGGCCAGGCTGGACGGGGCTCTGAGCAACCTGATCTAGTTGAAGATGTCCCTGCCCATTGCAGGAGGTTGGACTAGATGACCTTTGAAGGTCCTTTCCAACCCAAACTATTCTGATCCTATGGATTTTTTCAGGATGTACCGCTGGGCCAGCAGGCCCTTTGCTGCACCAGACAGAGCATAAGGATGTCTCTTCAGTCTTACGGATGAACGTTTTGAAGGTACAGCTCAGTACAGGCAACATTTGTTTGTATGCTTGGTTTTTTTTAACTTCTTTCTTCGAATACTTTGCTGGGAAATGGTCTGCCTGACCTTGAGAGATGGCTGAAAAATTGGTTGCATGGTTTCTTGGCGCAACATGCAGATTTTGTCAAAAACAGACTATTTAATAGGAAACATTGACTATTGCCACCAAGTTTTTTGACAAGGAAATGCTGAGACATTGTGTTTTGAAAAACTGTGGCCATTTGTGTTCAATTGTCGGTCCTTTTGACGTGCTACAGCCTCTCCCTACAAAGTGATTGTTTTTAATACTAAAATGTGCAAGATATGTAGTTAGTCAAAACAAAATCATCAGAGGTCTCCAAGGAAAATGGTTTGAATATTTCAAAAAATTCTATAGGGTATTTACAATATTCATCTCTTTATTAGTTTATAAAATTAAAATGTTATGCCAAAATTGTGCTACAATAAAATGTTCAACATAGCAGCCCAGTGAGGTCAAACAAAATTGGATGGTGGGGGGCTTCTGTTTGCCTTTTATGCTCTTCACTGTAGTTTTATAGTACTTGATTTCAGTGTATCACCACATACATATGAGAAGAGTATGGGCATAGCTGTGTGTGTACATTATCTCATCAGGTATATAGACAAATTTAGGAAATGAGAGTTTATAAAAGGGACCTCAGGTCAGCCAAGGGAAACACAGGCACACCGTATTGCTTGTTTTGTTGAATAATTGGAAGATATGAGTGTATTAAGATAGTGAAAGTCAGTAACAGTCCCATCAGCAAATAGATTATTACTAATGGAGGACCTGCTTTCTGGATGACCTGCTAAGGTCTTCTCCTTCTCAGAGGTGTGTAATCAATGAGTTAGGAAGTCCTTTATTTTCTGGATTAATGAATACTCTAAGTCACCAACAAAAAATGACTTTAGCAGAAATGGCTGAGCTCATCCTGGAGCACTCTGAGGCCCCATGATCGGATCATGGTCCAAGGAGCTGGGCTGAATCCTCTGAGGCACAATGTGGATGTGAGGCTGAGTTTCTAGTACATGTGGGCTGCTCTTGGAGCTGGACTGGGCACAAGGAAAGTTTGCAGGCAGTTTTGTGAACCCAGCTTTCATTCCCTTGGCTTTTGTGACATCAGTGAAAACCAGCATGTTGTATTTTAGGTTGTTTGACCAAAATTTAAAATCATCTTTTACTTTGGTGAGAGAAAACAAGTAAAAGCTATTTCAGGTTGATTTGACCCTATTTTTAGATTCTTCTTCATCTCATCTGATGAACCAATGGCAGTGAATCATATAGCACTATCCTAAGCCCAAAGTGATTAGCAACATCCTTCCCTTTAAAGATGCTAACTGGCTTCTTCTCCCCCTGAAAGACTGTTTTGCTGTCCAGTTATGAAGTGGGAATCTATCACACCCAAGCCTACATTTTGATGACCATTTATTTCATTAACACAGAACAACTGGGGAAAAATGTCATTACTCTTCTGTTGGTCATACCTAGTATCCTCTAAGGAGGTATTTATGTGTGAGAAAAGAAGTTCATTGGCTTAGCTAGGATGTTTATTACTGTTCCTTGTATAATAAAGCCATCAGTCAGGGTGGAAAGGGGTGAGGGAGAAGGGAGAGCCAAATCACTGCGAGAGAATTTATGTGTAGATAGTTGTATATAGGTTTTCTTTTATTTTTTACATGTTGATTGGAGTATGAGGTCCAATAAGATATACAGCCCCATAGCCATACACATGTGCTGTTATAATGCAGCCATTCATTCAAAAAGGCTGGCAATGGTTAGGTTGGCAGATTTATTGTGTGTACCGCAGGTTAAGGATCATAGGTCATTTTGCAAATATCCTTTTCAGGTGTCTGTAAATTCCTGTAAAAACACACACAAAGTGCAAGAACACTCAGAAGAGTTATTTTTTTATTACCTTCCTGACTCAGAGCCCAGATGAAAACAAGATAAACGTGTCCTTACTGGGAACACTGGGAGCAAGCTAACCTCCCAAGGTGGAAGTCCTCTGCTAGCCTAAATGGCTGTGGCACCTGAAGTTCTCCCTTCCTTGCACGTAGGCCTCTATTTTGTTCCACAAAATGCTGTAGTGGACCATAAACTTCCTCACTGTTGAGAAAAGTCTGCTTTTAACTCCCATTAAGGATACGTACCTTCACAGAGGAGCAGCGTAACCAGCCCAACTACCTTTAAAAAGGCCACCCTGACCCCACTTCCCACACATACTGTGCTCAATGGGAGGCTTAGCTGTACCCAGCCTAAATTTTAAATGATTTATTATTGCTTATGCAAATGATCAGACAGCAGCTAAAGTAGGGTCACGCATGCAGGGCTGCCAGCTCCCATGCAGAGGGTCTCCCAGGGCTGCCAGCCCCTGTTCAGGGGGGGTCCCCACTTCCCTGGACCAGCCACCAGCAGCACCACCTGCGCCCTGGCTCCTGCAGGGACTCTGCCCAGGGTGAAGCCACGCCACTGCCTTCCCAAGCCCTGGAAATGATGGGTGCTCATCATGGCGCCTGTATACCCTCCAATTTCACCAACTCAGGACCAAGGATGGTTACTTACACGAACTTACACCAAGGCTCAGAGCCACACTAACTAATTTCATGACTCCCCAGAGGTTCCTGAAGAGCAATGAAATCACCGGAACTCCTCAGCCCACCATCCAGCTGAAATGTGCCCCCCAAGAGCCTCTCTCTCTCCATACCTGACAGCCCTGTGCTAGAAGAGATGGCACCAACAGTGCTAGCACAGGTGAGGGTGGGACACAGGTGGGAACATACCAGCAAGAGGTGCTGTGGAGGGGACCCAGGGGGTGCAGTGGTGCATCTGTGCCAGCCCACCCTTGTTGGCACGATGGAGCAGCAGCTACAGCTGTGTTGGCAAGATCCTTGTACCCCTGCTGCAGTGGGGCATTTCCCACTGCCATTCACATTGCAATTCCCAGTGCAATTCCCAACACCGTTCTCACTGCAATTCCCAATGCCATCCCCTTTGCAATTCCCAGTGCAATTCCAACTGTGATTTCCAGTGCAGTTCACTTTGCAATTCCCAGTGCAACTCCCACTGTAATTCCCATTGCATTTCCCAGTGCTATTCGCAGCTCAGTTCCCACTGCGATTCCCTTTGCAATTCCCAGTGCCATTCCCACTGTAACCCCCAGCAGGATCTCAGGACTGGTCCCGCTGGCCCATCACCAACCATGAGCTTTATCTCAGCCCCAGCAGGCCCCGTGGCAGTGGCCAGTCCTGAGAGATGAAAGGGACCTGAATGACTTTTTTTTTTCAAATGTAAGATTTGGCAGATGAGCTAGCCAGGGGCATTAGTGGCATAACATGAATAATAGTTTCTGACAGAAGGAGGTCACACAGCCCATTTCAGTCTGTCCACCTACGTGGAGGAAAGCAGCATGACGAAGCAGGAACACTAAGTTCTTGTCTGAGTTTTCTGACTGTTCACTGTGCTACTGTAGATGCTTTGGCAGCCATTTGAGCTTCATTGCATGTTAATTACTGTAGCTGGTAAGTTGGGTTTTTTTTAACCAAAAAAAAGGAGAATTTTGCTGACAAGGTGCCTCAGCTCCCTTCCAATTTTGGCTGTCATTGTGGAAAGTCTCTTTTTTTTCTGCAAAACCAATATTGTCTTAACAGTTTAGTTTACCTCAGTGGTATGGTTATACATTCACCAGAAGCAATGGTTTTGGTCAATGAATTGCACTGACAATCAGTTTGATGAAATAATTTACACACTGAAAAAAAGTCAGGTCTTCTGAGCACTTCAGAGCCAGGTGATGCATTCTGAAAATGACTGGGTTTTTGTTTCTTAGCCACTCCTTGTAATTAGTCTATATAGCTTATTTCCACACACCCCCTTCCCCTAGTTGTTCACATCTTAACTAGAGCTCCTCATACTTCATGGAGAAACCTCTCCTACCCTGAGAAGGTGTTTTATTCTCATGAATATGATCCCAAGATGCTGTCAGGTGGCATGTGCACTCACAGGCTTCAGACCTATATGTGCTGGCACTGGTGATTTGGAAAATAACATTTTCATTAGTAGAATGGCTGTTTGCCCAGGGCTCCAGATGTGTCTCTCCTGCTTTGACCCAGGGCCCCAGTGGACGCAGCGGCTCTGTCCCTCAGGAGGCCTGGCCTGTCTCTGAGGTGGCTCTGGACTCACTGCTGCAGCACAGATGTTCTGCCCCTCCACGCTACACTGCACCTGGGAAACGACCTGGTATTTGGCCATGCTAAATAACTCTACACCCTCCAAATGCGTTACATTGGCTTGTCACTCTAATGGCATTTTATCACAATCAGTAACACCACACAGTATCTTACATTTTGTATGAGACTTTCTAAGGTGAAGAGCTCCAGACATGACCTAGGGTTCGTTATTTAGAACATATATCAAGGCAGATGAAGATTTTTTCTGGATACTTGTTTCTAATTTCCACATAGTATTTTTTAAATACATTAACCTCCCCCCATAGTTGAACAAGGTGTTGCAGGAATTTTTCATAATATTTCATATACTTTTAAAGAGTTAAAATCTAATAGAAAAGCCTTCCCTCACCCCTCAGGTCCTGTATTTTGGACTGTGCACATTTTTTACCATCCTCCAGCTTTTGTCCCTGAGCATCCTGCACTTGGGCAATAGACATCAGGGACGTGGGTAGGAGACAGCAAAGGAGACTTTCATAGCACACACATGAACATGAGCCCCCTTCCCTGCTGCCCTAAAAAACCAGTCTTTTTGCAGTGCTGCAAAGAAAGTGTGGAGCTTCTTTTTGGTAGTATTGGGTCTTAGTATTAATAGCAGTGCAATACTCAGAAGAGTGGAAAAACATGTCGCTGGTGAGACCCACTTCAGTCTTCATCAGGTAATACTTTATATTTCAGACTAGCCCTAAGTGTACTGGTAATGCTAATATTAGAGTTATTGCACTCCATTCAAAAATGAATCTTTATTTTTAAAGGAAAATCCCTGCTGAAGCCAAGTTTCAAGTTGTCAAATTTTGTAGCTGTTCCCACTTCTACCACAGTTGGAGGAACATATTACAAACAGAGTTTTTGAAACGACCTGCAATGAGGTTAGTTTCCCAGAGTTTCACTGAGATTCAAAATCTCCAGACTCTTTTAGAAATCACCCTTTATTTGCTGCCCCACTTTCTTCACTCCAGCAAAAATGCATTTAATTCATTTCTTTGCAACCACTCCTTATTTAATTTGGCCAAGAGGAAAGCATGAGTTGGTTCCCCTCATTTGAAAGTGATGCAGCAGTTTCTCAGCGTTCACATTGAGCTGTGTCCTTGAATTCACTTTTTCGGATCAGCAACCATTTTTCAGCCCAACTGTACTTCTGGTGCAGCCAAGTCAGGCTGGGAATGAGCAAAGCCAATGGAAGATCATGTCTCAATGGAGCAAAATGCACCATTCCCTAGCTACAAACAAGGATGTGCCAGAAACCCCAGCTTAAGTGAGAATTTTGTGCTAAGCACTGAGGTCACTGTGACCTTCACAAAGATTACTTCATGCATTTTTATTTCAGTAGGTGTCAACAACCGTGCTGAGATAGCAGATAGGTTTGTGCTGCAGCCTGAAAAGGGTAGGGGAAATTAGACACTTTGCATTGGCTGGGATTTTAAATGGAAAAGTCCTTCTCTCTTTTTGTTTGCTCAGCCTAATACAAACCTGCTTTTGCTTTTATCTTATCGTGACATTCAAATTCAGAAGCAGAGCATGGGAGCTCAGGAGGAAGCACTGAAGGAGAGGCCTCGATTTGTGACCTTTCAAGAATGCCTTTTACCTCTTTACCTCTTGCTTTTGTCTAATACAAACTAAGCCCATCAAGGCATGCATGGCAGCCCTGCCACACCATGGCTTAGCCAGCATGCTGGGCACCCCAAACAGCCTGGACAGCCAGGCTGGCTCCTCCTGGCCATGGAAACCATCACGCAGGCTTCCCTGCGCTCATCTGTGTCCTCCACGGGGGCAGGGTGGGCATGAAAATAGAATCCTTAATAAAATCACACAATGTCCTTCTAAAGCAGGTTCATGTGGAACAGATCACACAGGAATGTATCCAGGCAGGTTTTCAGTGTCTCCAGAGAAGGAGACTCCACAACCTCTCTGGGCAGCCTGTTCCAGGGCTCTGGCACCCTCAGAGTAAAGAAGTTTCTCCTCATATTCAGATGGAACCTCCTGTGCTTCAGTCTGTGCCTGTTGCCCCTCATCCTATCACTGGGCACCACTGAAAAGAATCTGGTCCCATCCTCTTGACACCCACCCTTGAGATATTTATAAGCATTGATAAGACCCCTCTCAGCCTTCTCCAGGCTGAACAGACCCAGCTCTCTCAGTCTCTCCTTATAAGAAAGATGTCCAGCCCCCTAATCATCTTCATAGCCCACTGCTGAACTCCCTCTGGTAATTTCTTGTCCTTCTTAAACTGGAGAGCCCAGAACTGGACGCAGTACTCCAGATGCAGCCTCACCAGAGCAGAGTAGAAGGGGAGGAGAACCTCCCTTGACCTGCTGGTCACACTCTTTCTAATGCACCCCAGGATCCTGTTGGTCTTCTTGGCCACAAGGGCGCATTGCTGGCTCGCAACAGGAAGATTTTATCAAAAGGGGCAGTTGGCAGAAGGCTCAGCCACCCAAATTAGTCTGGACCACTGCTCACACCACTGAGCTGCACTACTAATACCTGTGTCTGCCTGGCTTGCAGGTGTGATAACCTGAACAGGTGTGAGTGCACCATGACAGCTAAGGCAAGCCAGCAAGCAGCATTTCTATCAAGTACAATAGCAATAATGGAATCTCTTACTAATTAATTCACTCTTTCCAGGCTATTTGACTTTCTCTTACTGTCTTGCTTCCAAAATGACCTGTCCTCAGCGCATAAGCATTACCAGACAGCTGTAAGACAACATAATATTGTGCAAATATAATCAAAGTGTTTTCATGTGATATGTTGTACATACTTTGAACATAATTTCTAGGGATGACACCCTGAGTGCTTCAGACAGGATCACAGAAGTCATGGATTTTCTTCTGTTTGCCCTGCTGCATATTAATAGAGCAGATTTTTTTTTTTTGGCACAGACATTTGTGGAAACTGAATTTCAAAAATGTGCCTGAGGAGCAGTGAAAAATGAATCTTACACTTGCAGGAAGGATAATTCCTACTGAAATATCAAGGTGGCAGGAATCAGGGGATCAGAAAGGGTGTCCTACTATCTCTATCTAATCAGAACCAGCTTGCAGCTTTCAAATATTGAACACCTGCAGAACGGAGTTTGGAATCAATCAAGCCTCTGAATTTAAGATTTGCAATGTCATCCAGAAAATCAAGTGTATCTGAAGGACCTGCAGCCCACTCTCTCACTATCCACAGGTAGTAACAGGAGACTCAATCAATCAGACACAGTATCCATTGCCAGCCACACACTCTGCTCAAATCCAAAGGGTCTGTTTCAGCTGGAAGTGGCTCCCTCTGATTGCATCCTCTCCTGACTTGCAGCTGGATTTACCCTCTGCAGAACCATTTTCTTCAGCACGAAACACACCGTCATTCCACCGTATCTCTTGACTGAGTTTTGGTACTGGAATTTAAATAAGGAGCATAGTGTGCAGACACTTGCAAAGCAGACTTGTATACTCAGGTTTTAAAAAAAAGAATGACAACCGGAGTTCAAATAACACAATGTGCAGCAGGGAGAAGGATCTGGACATTGAAGTTGTAATGTGGCATTTTCCACCTCTGCTGTTGCTACTGCGAATTCAACTTAGAGTTAGTGAAAACTGGCTGATCTGTGAAATAGCTCCCTTCTATCAGCTCAATTTGCCATAGGTTATTGAGCTCAGTCCAAGCTTTAGTAAGAGGCGGTTTGACTCCTTGAGAACCAAGATTGTCTGGGCAGTCAGTTCTGAGGGAGTTTAATGGTTCTGGGTCTGTTTTTCTGGCGAGGGCTGGTAGAAAAACACAAAGAATTAGGCATTTCCACTTGTCTGGTAAGAACCAGAAGGACTATGTGATCTATACCTCTGTAATATTTTTTGAAACAAAATACACATAATCTTTTTCTCTCCTTCCTCCTCCCTGTCAGATTTAAATAAGAAAAATAAAGCTACTTCTTTGCAAGCCCACAAGCAAGAATATCATCTGCAAGTCCAGCAGTGGGCACGGTGACTATGGAGTCAGGGTGGAGGTTGGGGGAACTTTAGGACACATGCTGTGCCCTGAGGACATCCCAATGCATTTCTCTTCTGTTTTTCTTACTTATGTCTTATTGCAGCAGCTGTCTGCTGTATTTTGGATGTGAAGCCTGCCTGTAACTCAGTTGGGTTAACGCTACGCCGTACAGTACAGGTAGCTCTGATGATGTTCTGCATGTGCACCAGACCATTCAGAGAGAAGGAAAAAGTCTTTTTAAAATTGTTGTTGTATGCCTCTCGCCCCACCTCCATAGCAGCTGCTGCAAAAGACTGATGCATACTTGAAAAAATGGTACTCCTATCCAAGTTTCCCCTATTTTCCTTTCCATCTAAAGTAAAATTAGGCTTCTTTTCCTAAAATTAGTCCCCATGACTTTTGTTTTCACATAGGCTTCCTGGTTCCTCATACCTTTCTCCCAGTCTCTCCATTCATCTGTCCAATAGCTCTTCCATCTGTTGGGCTGGGCCTCCTCATGGACTTCTCACTTAAGACACATGCGTGGGCAAAAGTTGAGGCTTTGACCTCAACTATTTGTATATATATATATTGCTATTATTATTGCTATCTAATAATACAATGTAATAATACATTATAGTAATACAATGAGCCAAGACCCCCTCTTCCTCCTGATGATGGGTCCAGAGCATATTGCCCTCTGCTGTCTTCTTTTGTTTGACCTTAACTCAGAAAGCTTCTGGTTTTGTTGCTCCTCATAATTTCTTAAGCTTTTGGCCAGGCGTTGTCATTGCAACCTCTGCTGGTGTCAGCCGTGAGGTTGTCTTCTGTGCTGTCCCTGTGACCCAAGGGAGGAGGGCATAGAGAGGAGCCGTGCGGGGCAGGGCTCCTAGCTCACAGCTTAACATGTCCAGGCTGCCCTGTGCACCGTATTGCATTAGGAGAAAGCAAGCTCTCTCCTGCTGGCCCAGAAGGTTGCCACACAGCCTGTGCTCTTCTAGTCTCACCTCTTCCTTAAATGTCCCGTTTTGACAAAACACCTGGCCTGTCACTGGGCACTAGCCAAGGAAAGCAGAGGAATCGCAGGAGCTCTCCCTCGTGGTCTGTCTGTAGACATCAATGGCTGCTGTGTTCGTAGGGTCAGCCATGCCTGGAGGTGTCGGAGGAAAAACACCCCGCCTGAGGGGTCATTGTGCCCCATCAATGCTACTAGCATGCTCCTCAGCTGGAGGGGGGCTGCTAGTGGGAGGGTGCCATGCTTCTGCGCTCTCCAGCTGCATGTTTTAGGATTCCCAGTTCCCGACTCCATTCATTTTCCACCCATGGCCTGCCTATCTGAAGTGCTGCTGATGGTAATAGCAAGTCTTCTTCAGGCACATAGAGCAAGAACTAATTTTCTGACCAGCTGACACAGGCAGAGAGGAATCAGAGTGAGAGGCTCGGTGCTGTGGTGGGGAGTGCGAACAATCCACAGGAGGTCAGGTGAAGGGGATATGGTCAGGCCGTAGCATGTGCTGCTGTTCTCCCTTCACATGTCCATCCATCAGAAATGTACCTGCTGTGGGAGGGTGTTTTTTCAGAGTTCTGGACCCTCTTCCTGGGCCATTAAGATCTGCAAGGCTTTCTTTAGTCCCCTTGGGCTTTAAGGACTAGCTGGAAGGAAGCTGTCAGTGGTTCCTCTGGATGCTCGGCAGCCTCAGACCCTGTAGCAGGGGACAAAGATGTGACCCTCTCTACTCGGATGCCCCTTAATGACACAATCCAGAGCTCTGTCTGACCTCTCAGAAGAGATAACCTTGAACAAGCTGCCTCACACCCCCACCGCTTCCCCCTGGACAGCTAAGGAGATCATCCTGTGCCTTACTTGGGTGCTGAAATTTCCCTCCTGGTATCACCTCTACGTGTTTCTAGTTTTCTTCCAGAGCAGGG
Organism: Nesoenas mayeri; assembly: GCF_963082525.1. NCBI lineage: Eukaryota > Metazoa > Chordata > Aves > Columbiformes > Columbidae > Nesoenas > Nesoenas mayeri. The sequence goes on from NC_137541.1 coordinate 106,529,253, forward strand.
TGTTGCGCCAGTTCCCCTCCCAGAAGAAGTCCCTGGACACACTGGCCTGTCTCCTCCCACCCATCTCCATCTTCACCTGCCTGCAGACCAGGTACCAGACAGGAGGAAAACGCCAGTTACACCAGGAGAAGCAGCACATAAATTGCAGACTTTAATGCTGTAGGAACAGGAGCAGCAAAATGAATAAACATGCACACACACAAAACCTGCCAACAAATAACAGGATGGTCCTTCCCACCTTCACCACCCTAAACATTCCCCTTTGAAATTATACCCTAGCTCCCTTCACCCGTTCACCACACAGCAGTCTGATTTCTATGACTCAAGCACTGTATTGCTTTACATTTAGGACACCGAGGTCACAGAAAGTGCTTTGTACCGTGAAGAAGTTATCTTCACTTGACTGAAAGCTTTCTGCAACTGCATATTGCATCCAATGTTTGCGGCCACTGATCCATTATTTGTAAAGGGAACAAATCCCATCTTTTGCTTTTCGGCTGGCTGAAGATTTAACCTCTCTCCACGGAAAGAAAACATGATAGTGTGAAAGATTTCCAACCATTTTCCTTTTTTTTTTAGTATTACTATTACTATTTTTGTTGTTGTTATCCGTCTACTCTAGCTGTGACATGCAAAGCCGGTGCAGCTAACACCACTTGGCGTGACCAAGGTATTTTCACAGTGATGCTGCAAGGGGGGGTCCCTCTATCCTATTTCATTAAAAGGTAGAGCATTTTATGATTTCTCCACTCCAGCTGCAATGATATGGTGCCAGGTGCTGTAGCTTGTTCCCCTCTCTTTCCTTTGTCTGCAGAAGCAAACCAGCTTGGATCTGCAGAAGTTGCAGGTTGGACATTAATCAAAACTACAGCAAGGATCCAAAAGCAGCTCCTGAAGCAGGAATCTGTTTAAAGAGTGTACAAGATCATGATTTTACCTCTGTGCTCAATAAACTCACCTACAGATGAGAGCTTAGGAAAGAGGAAAAAAGTATTCTGTAACCAAACCCTAATGTTGATAGTGCTTTTCCATGAAAACATACGCTTGCTTGGCTTCAGTTGCTATCCCTTACTCTGCAAATATTAGGTGCTAAGTGAACTAAACATATCCAATTTATATTATACAGTAATGCACACGTATGTGTATACATATGCATTTAAATGTGCTATGCGTATGCATGTGCACAAAACAGAGATCTTTTACAAATGTATCTTTTCTAGACACTACTAAATACCTTAGTGTGAGATTAAATATTTTCTTTAAATGATCATAAAAGGTGTCCCTAAAATGTCACCACTTATTTTCCCAGCTTGCCCCACAGTTCACTTTAGACTGAAACTAATTTAAATTACTTTGTAGCTCCCAGCAATAAAAGGAATTTAGTAATTTGCAGTTCATTTGCCCTTGCTATTCTTGGAAATGGTGTTTGAGGTTGTCCAACCCTTTGCATTAGGAAATGTGCAGAGCGCAAGTAGCAGTCATGTCATGCCTGGCAGATTTTGCCAAGGAAACTATTGGTTTTTGCAGCTTTGAAATTCTGGGATAATTGACGTGTGCTCCATTCCCACAGAATAGCTGCAATCCTCATCACTGCCTGGCTGTTGATGAGTTTAGTGAACATTGTATTTCCCGAGTGGTGGTTAAGCTAACTTAATTAGGGAAGTGCCTTTATCCCAGCCCGGACAAAGGCTGCCCTTTTTGGAGTACTGTTGTGAAAGTAGCTCTGAGGCAAAGGGCCTCTGAACTAGATGTACAGAGGTGTCTCTTCCCTCGTCTTGAGCTTCTGGGGGGGATGAAATCTTGGGAAGAAAAAGAAAAAAAAAAGACATTTCTAACCTTCCCAGCTGCTAACTAAACATATGCCCCTCTTCACCTGGGGGCAGCCTGAGAGGTGACCGTAGGGGGACGCCCTTGAAGCCTCAATGCTCCCAGCTCGCAGCCTGGCAGGAGGGAGGTGAGGAGCCCAACAAGCCCCACCAGCATCCCTGAGACATGCTGGAGATGTACACACCACTGCCCATTGCACTGAGGAGTTGGAGGCTGCTATGAGCCATTCCCACACCTATGCCCCACGGCAGCCCCGGATGAGGGTCTGCAAATCAGCACACTCACCCGAGCAGATTTAGGTCACCTCTAGGGCAGAAGCTGTCTTGTCCGGGGCACCATCAGCTCTGCTCTGCTCAACATGGGACGCACACCACCACTGTGCCTCTGACACCCCATAAATTAGCATTGTTATTGAGCCTTACAAGAATAACGAGAGGGGAGAATGCTTTGGCTTAGGAATCCAGCTTCAGAGCTAATGAAAGGGAGGAGATAAAACACTGTCTTACAGATGAAATTGTAACACTAATGGCTGCAAACAAACAGCTGAAGTTGTACATAAAGCAGCGTTAGAAAGAAAACGTCGCTTTGGATATATTAGCTGCTTCTGCATGTGCCATAGGGTTCTTCCCATCATCACTCTGGATTATTCAGTGTAAAAACATGGGAGGAAAATATGTGTGTCTGTGAGGCAACACTGTGATATTGAGATTTGTGTTTCAAGTGAAGAAGGTCTCTTACCCAGCCTGGCAAGAGCTTCATATTCTCTAGATTCCCCAAATTTATCAGGAAATAGAAGCCTAGTTCTCACAGTCGCCATAAAACAAACAAACTTGTTTTCTCTCTTTTTGCCTTAAATACATTTTGGTGCCCAAAGTGCCCTGCACCCCCTCTGCCAGCAGCCTCAGTCCCCCTGAATCAGCAAAGGACTGAGTGTGCCAATCCTCCTCGCCCTTGCCAAGCGCAGGATTCGGGGGGTCAAGGCTGCTGGCAGTGGGGGTGCAGGGCACTTCAGGCACCTTGTCTACAGCCTTCCTCAGACTGACAAACATCCCAGAGCTCTGCCCGCTTTCTTGTGAAGAAGAGAAATCAGTTCTTCCATGGGAATTTTGGCCTGTGCTCTCAATTCGATCCCTAATCTGGCAGCTCTCTGTGTCCTACAGCAGTGATAATCTGTGCATTAGGATTTCTGAGGGAGGAACTTAGTCTTGTAGACTGAACATTCCTCTATCATGATAACCACACATGCAGAGAAAGATTGGGAGTGGGAGGGAGGGAGGGAGCAAAAAAATCTGTGGAATGAAGTTAACCACTGGCTTGAAGATGTTTTTCTGAAGAAAGTCTATAGTAAAATATTGCATTGCAATTTTCACTTTAAGCTGAAGTTAGAAGGAAGTAAAGCCACTGTTCTTCCTGAATTTTTCTTCCTTGTTCCAGTTTCCCTCTGCAGAGCTCTCTCAGGGCTGGGAGTCTCTGTGCTGCTCATCAGTGGCAGTTCCTGGGTGTCTGATGTGTCCCTGAAGTGACTAAAAACCGTAGACTTGTACCTTCCCATAGCCTAATGGTAATTTGGGACCAAGACTTCAAGCAAACAAGAAATGACATTAAAACAACTGTTGTGGATAGTTTTAATTTAATTTCCCCTCAAACAGTCCAGCAGCAACATATGGCTCTCAGTGAGATCCTGCTGTTACACAGTTTGACAGCTGGGCTGACTGAGACACAAGGAGGTTGGGCACCTTGCAAAGGGTACAACACATCAGCATCTTGGACTGAGGGAAAAAATGGGGGGAAAAGCCAAACTTTGGTCCCAGTTCCCTCCCTGTATTGCTCTTGGCTCCCAGGGCTTAGCCCTTGGGATGGATCCCAGCTACAGAAACAACAAATAAGATCTTGCCACAGATAGAAGATGACTTCAGATGCCGAAGTTAGTGCATTTTATCAGCATTACCATTTCCATAATAAGCAATAAATGTACCAGCTCATGACAAGCCTGTGATAAGGATTTTGTGGGATGTTTTCCAGTCATATGGAGTGGAAGACTTGAAGAAACTGTTGAATCACCCAGTCTGGCATACCACAGGTTGTCAGCTACTGCACCGCCAAAATTCACATCAAACCTGAAGATCCTGTAGTGGACACAGACCTCAGTCCTGAGGAATAAAACCTGTGTCAATGGCAGAGGGCACCCCATGTCCACTTGCCTCAAGTGTCCTGGGCGCATGGGGCTACCTGGGTGCTACACACCCCCAGTGATGCTCCCAGCTGGACCAGCCCCAGGCTGAGGGCTTGGGTTCCATTTGGTCTGCTCTTCTTGTGTTTGTTTTGTTCTTTCCATGCTCTCGAAAAAACTTCCCACTGTTCTCCCATCCTGTGTTTACAGGTCTGGGCACAGCCACAGTTACCTAAGCAAAGTTGATGCTCAGTCAGAAACCTGAGAAGAAAACAGTTTTGGTGATGCGCTCTGAATGTCAAGGGAATTGTATCCTAGCTGAGAGGAAGCATTTCTCTTACTACCTGACTCTGGCGCTTTCACACAAATGGAACCTGTTAAACAAGTACCGTGTGGGGTGATCTGCTTAGATTACATGCTCAGCTTATCCTAGTAATGTGCCTTGGCAGATAAATAACTGATCCTCTTTAGCTGGACGGTTTCTAGTTGCATGGCAAAGTACCTTACCAAGTGTCTTTTACATGATCTTGACACATACTTCTCCAGTAAATTTACTTTTTATTAGCATTCCTCTTTGCCACCCTGAGCATATCTGTTTCACTGATTCCCCCTTAGAGTAAAACATCGTGCACCTCTTGAACAAGGGATGCCTAAAAATCAGTGGGTAACACAGATTCAAGGGCGATGCCACACAGAGGAGGTTGTCTGAACAAGGGGCCAAAGGCTTGTGGTGCCAAGCCACCCTAACTGCCTTCCTCCCTCTGACCCATCATGTGCAACCACCTGGAAAAATAACTTAAAATATTATTTTCCCTCTTAGGGAAATGGGCAGATGGGGAGAGATGCAAGTACTTTGGCCTCTTAAGAGAGATGCTGGCTGGTGCCTTCTCTTTATTTACAGTGACTTGCTTGATACCTCACCCTTCACATGTCTGAGCTCTGTTGAGGTGAGGCCAACAGGGGCATGTGCTCTCATGCCTCCCTGCATTGCATCTCAAAAAAATAAACACCCCACTGCAAACACTATAGCTTGTTTTTTGCCACTGAAGAGGGAGCTGTGGCAGGAAGAATATCTATTGCACTAATTCATTGCCAGTGTAACAAAGGTACCAAAGAGGTGAGGATAAAATGGGATTCAGTTTCTGACTTAGTTGCCCTGAAGTTGCTCATGGTGTGGGTGGCCACAGGTAAGCCTGGAATTCAAGCTCCTATGGCAGTCAGCCTACATCTGATGAATACCAGCATGGAGCCCAGTGATGTGTTCAGCTGATAAAATATAGATGTTTCTGCACAAGCCTTTGGGGTCAGTGGTGGTTCTGTTGCCTGCCTGCAGGCACCTGGACTGGTTGGAGCTGCTGCAGGATGTCCCACCCAGCCCTCATGGGCACTGCTCTCCCCAGACACTGTGGCATAGCTGCAGCCCAGCAGAGCCCACCAAGCATCCCCAGTGGCACCAGTGGGGCAGCTGCTCCTTCGCACACCTTCCCTCCCATCGTTGGTGCCTGACCTCAGCTGTGTGACATTCCCTCAGCCACCACATTGTGACTTTAAGGGACAAGATTTCATAAGACTGTCAAGCTTCTGCTCAGAGGCTGCCACTTGACCTCTATAAACAAGTATTTCTGTGTTGACATGTTAAAGGCTACACAAAAAAATATTCATGGCGTGCCTTTCCTAGCAAATGGTTTCCTTACTCAGCAGTCTGCCTTGTAACTCAGAGCTCAAGCACTGCAAAGCTGAGGCTCACTCTCACACACCATGCCTTCTCCTACATTGCTGATTGCTACATGATTTTTTGTGTGAATTGTTAATAAAGCGCTACCACAGAAAAAGCAAATCTATTTGCCGTCTGGGTAATTTCCGCACTTACCTCAGCTTGGGCAGTAAGGACTGGTAAGAGCTGCTTGCTTTTCCTTCTCCAATTAACTTTCCGGTTTTAATGAGCTAGTGCTTGAGCTCAGTCAGCGCAAGGTTATGAGGATTAAAAGACTTACAAGACGTTTGTGGTCTCAATTGTTGGTGCTGTTATTTCAAATCTTGCTTTAATATCACCTCAGATAAACACTTGGGCTCTTTTTTAGGCTGAGAAAGGCTGGGGAAACTGTGCTGCTTTCAGATGTGGAGGCTGTCAGCTAGGCCTCCGGTGACCTCCTCTTCCACTCTCTCTTTCTTGTGGTTTCCCCCCACACAGTGCTGAAATACAGCATTTTGTTACCTATTAAAGTGTCACTTTCAGCGATATTGTGAAGCTATTAAATTCTGCCGGATCATCCTTTGTGAACAAGAGGATGTTGACAGAGCCGCAGCCCCATCCTTCAGCTATTATCTGGTGTTCAGTGTCCTCCAATTAGTATGCACAATAAATCTAGTCCAAGACCCCCCACTGCTTTATGTCATTTCTGTATTAACCTCACTGCTTCCCAACATGTTCCTATTATTAAGCCATTTAAAGGCTTCCCTTCATTCACTTACTAGAGCGAGGTCTCATTTTCCCTTTTTCATCTATTTGCATACATTTCCAAAGGTTCACTTGACATGACTTCAGTTGCTGTTGCTTATTTTTCTTAATTAAAGATTATTTCCAAGATGCTTTCTTTACTCCATTCTCCTTACATGTGTTATTATCCTTTTCTCTATGAGATTACAATGACTGGGTTGAGAACAGATTGATTGTCATTTCATGTGTTCACAAAGCCAGTCATTTAAGGCTGCCTTGGTAATTTCCAGGCTAAAACTGAGTTTTGAGACACTTTTGCTCAATGAAGAATGTAAAATTTTTAAGGTGTTGCATTATATGATCCCATTGGCAGTTCTTACCCTGTGAGGTTTGGCAGGCGATGGAGCCAGGACTGTGCTCCCTTGGCAGTACAGCCCCAAAGGCAGGTGGTTCTTAGCTGAGTGGGAAAGTTGGAGACACGGGATAGGATTTTGGGTTGAGGAAGGTGAAAAAATACTTGTTTAACTATACCTCCAAGTATGAGAGCTTAGAAAAACACTGATGTACATGCCAGAGCGTAACTGTTTGATTTCTGTAAACAGGCTGGATTTTGGGTTTGCTGGTATTTTGCATCCCTGCATTGTTTTAAGTGAAGGCTGAGGGAGTTGGGCTTGTTCAGCCTGGAGAAGGGATGGCTTTAACAGCCCTCAGTGCCTATAAGAAGGTCATCAGGATAGGGCTGGGCTCTTTGTGGTGGTGCATAGAAGGAGGGCGAGAGTTGAAACAGGAGGATCAGGCTGAGTGTGAGGAGAAGCCTTTCCCCCATAAGGACAGCCAGCTGGTGGAGCAGGTTCCCCCACAAGATTGTGCTATCTCCAGCCTTGGAGATTTTGAAGAAACAAGCCCTGAGCAGCCTGGTCAGTCCCCAGAGTTGGTCTGGCTTTGTGGCAGAGATGTCTTGAGGTCCCTGCCAGCCTCAATAATCATCCCATGGCCTTCTGAGAAGTGAAACACTGGGTTTAATTGGGATCCAGACATTAGACACCACTTGCTGCAGTTTCAAGATGGTAGGGGCACTGAACAGCCGGGTACCACTTGTCTCTTTGCTTCTTCAGGAAGGCATCGCCCTGGCTCCTTCCCCCTCTGCTGCCTGCAGAACCAACCCTGGTGCTCTCTGCAGCTGTTAAAGGGCAACTGAGGCAAACACAAGTGGGATACAGACTGATATGACAAGGAGAAAAAAGGAGGAAATGGACAATTGTAAGGGATTTAAATAGCTCTCCACTTGGAAGTCTTTCTGCTTCCAAGTAGCTCTGGCCAGGCCTGGCTGACACAGCAGCTTGTGCTGTGGGCACATCCCTGCAGAGCAGAGCTCGCTCCTCTGGGAAAGGCCACCTGCCTTCTCCAGACCAGCCCTTCCAGGCCTTTCTGTGCTCCACACAGAGGAGATGATGAGCGACTACCTTCCCTTCCCCAGTAGCTCATGTTCCTTTCTTTATTCTACATGATTAAAATAAAATAACATTTCCACCAGCTGTGGTAATCTGCTTGAGAAACAGATGTTTCTTAAAGGAGAGGGAAGCAGCTTAAACATCTATGATGGGCTGATTCCTAATTCCCTGACTAGCTGAAATTATCTTCGCACAACTTTGAAGCGGACGTGCTATTTGTCTCCCTGGGCAGGCAGCACTCTGCAATAAGCCCCTGAGCAGGGCTGAGTCTTTAAAAGAATTTATATCCCCTGAGGGACAATGCTGCTGGTTTATCTACTTTTTTTTTTTTTTTTTTTTAAGAAAGTAAGTCATTTCACAGAATTAATTGATCATGGAAATTGTTTAAAATATTGAAGACATTAGGTCTAGTGACCAACAGGAGCTTACTGCAAATATTATAAGTCAACTCCCACAATCCGCTTTTCTCTTTTGCCACCGGCTTCTAAGAACATCTGACCAGCATTTGGATGTAACTGCAAATAAATGTGACATGTGACATGTTTCATAATAAAAATACACATCAAGCTAACACTTTTACAAAAAAAAAATTAAAATTCCTACATGTATGTGGAAGCTATAGCTACCACAAGAAAACATCTTTGGGATTTATATGTTATGAATTTATTGTCTTTTTGCCAAAGTTGTGTGTGTTGTGCCTCCACAAAACACTGCCAGGCTTGTTCTCAGCATTGCTTCCTGGCAGCATAAATCCCTGACTGTGCAGGCTGAATCCCATTTGATCTCTCTCTATCAGACACATGAAGTGGAATGATCTCTACTTATAAAGCTGAACTTAAATAAAAGGAAAGATAATTTGTTGTTTTGTAACCAACTTAAATATGCACATGCATAACATGGGAAAAAAAGCATCCTGTGAAAGAGGCTGTATAACAGCCAGAAACAGCTGGATAATATCTCCTCTCCCCATCTGGATTTATCCCAGCACTGGCTGCATTATCCTAGTGAAGGTGATGGAGTTGCCCACCCCATGCTCCACCGGTGGGGTTTGGTTTTCAGCAGCTGAGGACAAGCGCAACTATTATTCATCCTTTCAAAACAGCTAAAAGAGCCCTCTTCTCCAAGCAGCTCGGGTTGGGTGGCTGGCTGGCTGCGCTGCAGACCAAGTCACCTCTATTCCACTATATCTGTCAGGTGTTCACTGCATGATTAATTGCACCTAGAGACAGCTGACAATTTTACAATTTGAAATGGAAAAAAGCCCCACCTTCACTGCCATTTTTCCTTTGTTTTGTTGGTGGGACTGCTGCTTTTTGCCTGGCTAGCTGCTCCAGCTCTGGGCTTGCTTGGTGGGACCTATCTCTCTCCCCAGTATGCTCACCACATCTCCCCAGCCCGTGAGTCCTTGAGAGTCCACGAGAGGCTGTTGGGTCACACAAGCGTGGGCAGCTCCTGGGCTCAGGGCCAGTCAGGCAAGGAGGATACACAGAGAGGGGAAAAGTAGGCAGGGGAAAAAGCAGGCAGGAGGCCAGGCAGCTTTGCAGGCTCGCAGGAGCTGCTCCAGGTTGCCCTGCCAGCACCGAGTGACAGCAATGCCCTTGGCTTGCCTACCAGGACAAGGGGACCACATCCCTGGGACTCCTACAGCAACCCCCAGTGTCTGCCTCCAGCCTGCAGAAGAGCTGGTGTAATTTTATTTCACATTGATTTACACTGGGTTGGGGTTTTGTTCCCACTTCTTTCTCTCTAAGTGCCCATCCTGTACAAGCAGCTTCCAGCTGGATGTGGCAATGGGTTGCCAGGAGAGCTGTAGCTCAGCATTGCCTCAGAAACCAGTCTGCTGCAAACCCATCAGGCCCTCTCCTCTACCCTTTGTCCTGTGTCCCAAAGACAAAGCAGTCGGTCTTAACGTTGTCGTACCTTTCTCTAGTGCCTTGGCCCTGTGCACCCAAAACATCATCGTGGCTGTGTGGGAATGGCAGGCGGTGGGACCAGTCTCCTGGTCTCCCCAGGCAGAGGAGCCACTGCAGTATGGAGCTGACCCCAATGTTTGGCCCCCTGCCCCTGTGCCCTCTCTGCCACCTCAGCCGTGCGGGTGGGAGGCACTTCTGTCACCCATCATCTCAACCCACCCAGAGGATGGCTGTCAAACATGACACACTCGGCAGAGCTGAGTGAGCTGTCTCTTCTAAACTCATCTGGGCAAGAGAGAGACTTTCCTCAGTCCTTTTGTGTCCAAGGCTGCAGTACAAAATCCCACAAGGAACAAAGAAATCTTTTTTTCTTCATGTGCTAAGTGTATTTCTTTGGCCTGAACTTTCCTCATTTAAACACAGCCTGGCATGTACATTAAAAGAAAAAAAAAAAAATCCCAATGCAAAATACTCTCCTGCACATATAGTTCTTCTCCAGAGAACAGATGAGAGAAAGAGCAAACCACATGTGACAGATGTTAGTCACATCGCCAAATGCACCGCTGGCAGGAGCCGTAGTGAAAGAGCAGTTGGAGAACCCCTACAATATTGCTGTCTTAATAGTTTCAGGTTCCAGGCAAAGATGCTATTCCACACTCTTGGTATACAAAGAACTTGCGATTGTTTTTTATTCTGCTGTTAGTGTCAAGGGAAATTGATTTTGTAGATTATTCAGATTCCATTTATTTGCAGAAAACTTACTTTTAGCTAGTGATTAGTCATTTTTATTGAACAATCTTTGACTACATTTTGTTTACATTATGTGCCATATAGGGCTAGCAATTTTGTAACTTGCATGATATTCTGTGCAAGGGTGTATTTTGGTTTCTGCTGCTGTGTCAGGCTAATGCCACTGTTGCTATGGCAATGGTGATGTTTGAGTCTGCTTTGTCACCTTTGTCCTGTTATTTTTTTTAACACAAATTCATGCTGCAGAGGCCTGAAAAGCAGGCAGAGGGTTTGCTATGGGAGCTCAGCCCCATCTCATGTTTATTTATTTATAATGTATTATAAAGCAGTGTGGCAATTTCAGAGATGAATTAAGTTTAAAGCCAGCAGAGCTCATCAAATCTGCTGAAGCCAACCTCCAATATAAATGTCACCTAGTTATCCCTGTACTGCAGTCCGGACATCCTGGTTGGGAAATACTGCAAGGCATCCCATCTTAGAAGATAGCCATAATTATCAGTCTGTTTTTCTCCTGTGCAATTTCATCCAAAGCTTTAGAAATTCACTGTGGTTTATAAAGAGAAAAATTCTATCAAGTTCTTATCAGCTCCAACATCACCTTCAGTGTATTTTCAAGGTCTCTGTGTTTCCTACCATGCTCCCTTGTCCCTAGGTATTGCCCTCAGGACCATGTTTTTCCTTCCCATTTGCCTGCAGTAAAGCACATTTTGCTTGTCTGGATGCAGCTGGCCGTGTGATTCAGCCAGCCTTTCAGCTTTATTTACTCTCCCGCCTTTCTTTGGCTATTTTATCAGCAGTGCTTTCGTATTTATTTCCACATCACTAACGAAGACGCTAGGGAGTGGCTCTGCGTGGATCTCTAAGAAAATCCAAGAGCAACTTCTGCACCTAAAGATATGCTTTATTTTTTCCACCTTTTCACTCTATACTGGCGTTTTCCCAATATGGCAAAGCATGAAGCAAGGCGTGGACTCCTCAGCTGGCTCTTTTAAGCTCACCCAGTTTAAGCCAGGAGTTACTGCACACAGTGCTTGACTGCTGGTGGACAGGCAACACAACTGTCGTTCCCAGCTTGGACTTAGAATATGTGTGAAGCAACTCAGACCTGACCTCTTGTTTGATTTCTAGAGAAAATCAGGGAGAAATGGTTAAGGTCAGGAGGACTGCTCAACACACACACCTCTTTCCTCTGGGGCTGGGCAGCACGTGTGGCGAGAGGAGAAAAACAAAGCTTGGCCCTTAATGAAGGAATACAGCATATCCACCACCAGCCTTCCAAAACTCATGTGAGCCAGCAAGTCCATTTTGAGGGAAGGATGGACCCAGTTCCTCTTGCAGGCAGGGGTAAGGGGGCTTTCAGCAGTGGGTTTCAGGCTTGTTGGCCAAGCCAGCCTGCAGCCACACATCTCCAGGGCAGCCAGGGCCTGCAATCAGCCTCCAGCGGTGGAGAGTGAACAGCTCTACAGGAGCAATTGCATTGCTCATGCACTCCCTGAGCTGGGGTTGGAAGTCAAAACCCCTGATTTACTCTTAGCTCTGTTTTGTGCTAGGAATTGCCAATGTTTTCTTCTGAAATGTCTAGGCTCCCCAACCATGGGACCTGCCCGTCAGCATAGTTTCTTGCTCTGTTGTGCTATGGGAGCAGATAACAATGGCACGGCGCTAACATGAGGTGGCCTTGGGGCTGCAGCCTGCAGATGGGTATGTGTCTGCTTCTAACAGACCTTCTTCCCCCACATCAATTCCCTACCTTTGCAGATATGGGGTGGGGGGGGGATAACTTTTTGGCACAGAGTCAAGATCCAGGGTATCCAACCCATACTACCTACCAGCAATACCCAGCTGATTATGAAAGAGCGTTTGTAATTCCTGAGCCATTCATTTGAGGCAAATTGAACAACATGGCAATTACCCTCAGGGTGTCCAGGGACCATTCACTGTCTCTCATGCACATGACATGATGAAACTGTTTTGGAAAGAAAAAAAAAAAAGAGAGTATTTATGTCCCTCTCTATCTCTGCACCTCCTCACTATATCCAGGCAGCGCATCTATGGAGATCTTTGATGTTTGCCACTCATGGAACAGCAGCATTGGCGGTGCTTGCTTTTATAGCATCAATACAATATTAACTGCAGTAATTTAAGATAGCTTGTAAAGAAATCTTGCGCAACTGTTTAAGTCTAGAGATATGGTTACCGTTGCTGCCTGACATTTTGTCCTAATGGGATCAAGGCCAAGGTCTGCAATCCTCCCTGCTTCTTCCTAAAATGTAGTCGGCAGTTTTTAAGCAGTATTTGTTCCTCAAGGACCCATAAAATCACCTTTTAAAATGAGGAAAGACAAATCATCATGAAGTTCTGGTTTCCAGTAGTTGCTGTATTTTTAAAGCTTTCTAAAAACCCTAAGAATTGAAGGGAATCTTGGGTTTCAGCAGAAGCAGACCATTCTTTTTCAAGAATGTAGAAACTAGACAACACTGAAAAAACCCCACATCACTCTAAATCATTACTTATATCTCTGCACAATGCCAAATATATCAACTATGTTTTGTCTTCTCTGTCATTTCTGGATAAATGCCAGGACCATGAATATCAGAGCTATTAATGCCACTACAGCTTTGTTAGACACAGGCCTGCCTGCATCTGAAAATGAACATCACCTTTAGGGGAAGAGGTTAGAAAGAGATCTCCTAAAATCCACCAGAGAGGTTTTTTCCTGCCTCAGTTGCAGGTGCATCCTAGTACAGGAGAATTAGTGGAGAACTTGATTTCTCCAGGTCACCCGCACCTGGCAAAGTCCTCCCAGGCTAGCTTTCCCTGTCATGGTTGCTGTGGCCAGAGGAGCCACAACGCAGCCACCAGTCAGCATTCTTGCCTTCAGGATGCCTTTGTCTTGTTTTCCAGATCCAGGAAGGAGTAAGCCATGTTTATTATTTATTTCAGTAATTCCTCCCTCATAAATCAAACATAAAAAAAGGTCAACAATGTTATTTTACTCCATGTGCTTCCTTAACATGTAATTTGTCCTCACTGAGGCTTTTTTGGCCTGCAATGATTGGCAGCATGCAGAGCAGCTCCCTGACAGGTAGCCAAGGTCTTTCTCCAGGAGGTTCGATGTGGTGTTGTTTGCTTCCCTCGGGTTTTTGTTCGTGGCATTTATGTTTCTGGGGTTTTTGTTTGTTTGTTTTCTGTTTTGTTGTTTGGTTGTTTTTTGGGTTTTTTATTATTTTCAGAAGGGTGGTGGACTGCTTTGTTCATTTCTCCTCTTCTCCTCCAAAGATGGGCTGAAACTTGACCTGGTGATTGTTCATCCCAGACGCTCTCAGGAAAGCTCTGAGTGGTAAATGAGGTTCCAAATGCAGGAAGAGATTACTGTATTTTTCTTTTCCTTTTTAGAACCTTGAATAGATGAAAATAGATGGTAATCAACAAACTTGTGGCTAGAGGAAAAATCCCTTTAACTCACATTTTACTTCAATTACATTCAGGACAAAGAAACACATTGCACCATGTGCATGAATAGATGCTTTATTATTCAAAACAAGCTTCAAAGAGCATTACGTCCCCTATAGAAAATATGCAATCAGTGTTTAATTCAATGGTAGGATGCAAATTTAAATTCCCATAAGGGGAAGACTGTTAATGCCATTTAAATTGGTTGTAAATTACAGATAATATGCTTGAGACCCGAATACAGATTAGCAGAGTGTTGCTTTATGAATCCAGCCCTACTTTGAACTTATTGTGTATTAATTTATGGACAATAAGACAATGCAGTCTTGTTTACACCTATATTTTATTAATATGTGACACAATACATACGCAGGAAAAGAAAAAAGTTTGGTTTAAAAATACAGAAGCTGTTAGCTCCAGTTTGATGGGGACTGGTTGTGTGGAGGTGCTCATTAGTTGCAACTATGTCTGCTCTCCTTTCTGTCCACTCCAGTGTTACATGTTTCTGCACCTTTCAAATCACACAGACATTAGCCTAGAGGAATCACCATTTCCCTGTTTTATTAGCAGTGGAGGAAAATCTCAGCTGCTTAGTGTAACCCATCAGTCAGCATGTGCTTGGGACACCAGCCCCTTGCAGGGTTTGGGGGCTGCTGCTGTCTTTGCTGGCATTGGTACCTTGGTTGTTTCACTATAGAGAGTCCCATGTGTCCCTCCCCATGGCCATGGCTGCCGAACAAGGAACCCGGGCTCTCGGCAAAAGTTTTTAGGGGATTTTTTTTTTGTTTCCACAAAAAAACAAAGTTCTGTGGCTTCATCCTTTGTGCACAAAAATAATCATTAAAAACAACTGATGCACTTTAAGAGCAGAGTGTTTAAAATGAGCTACGTGTCTCACGTGGCACCATGTCTGTTTGGTGTTACATTCTGCAGCATATTTCTTGCCCATTCTTCTATTGCATTTGTATAAGACAATAACTTGTAGAACCAAGAATTTTCATGTTGTAAAAAACAACTAACTAGTCATTAGAGAAGCAGCTCTGAAAACCACTGATGGTATAAATGGGCCCTTCTGGTATGGATCCCATTAAGGCCACACTAGCAATGTTTTGCTGGACTGTGTAATGAGAAATTTTGGAGCACATTTCTTCAGGTCCAGAGCACATGTTGTGCATCCCCAGGTGTATTGGTATTACGTTAGCACATTACAGACAGTAAATATATTGTATGCAGCAAAAGCACCACACTTTGTGGTGAATTTCTTTCAAAACAGTACAGTTTACCTACCCAGAGTCATGGAAATGTGGCCATTGCTCTCAAACTCTATTTTACAGAGTGGCTTTTACTTTGAATGTGTACATGTGTGTGGATGGGAGGGTAGAGGTGCAGAACACAGCTCTTTTGATCGTTTCCAAACCTGCTGGCTCCATCGTGGGAAATGCCCATTTCAGATTTACCTGGAGTTTATACAACCACTTGCATATGCATCCTAAGCTGGGTGCAGAGAGAAAACAATTCACCCACCTTACTTTCACAGAATCACAGGGTGGTTGGGGTTGGAAGAGACCTCTGTAGATGATCTAGTCCAACCCACCTGCTAAAGCAGGTTCACCAGAGCAGATCACACAGAAATGTGTCCAGGTAGGCTTTGAATGTCTCCAGAGGAGGAGATTCCACAGCCTCTCTGGGCAGCCTGTTCCAGGGCTCTGGCACCCTCAAAGTAAAGAAGTTTCTCCTCATATTCAGATGGAACCTCCTGTGCTTCAGTCTGTGCCTGTTGCTCCTCAACCTATGGTTGGGCATCACTGAAAAGAGTCTGGTCCCATCTTCTTGACACCCACCCTGGAGATATTTATAAGCATTGATGAGATCCCCTCTCAGCCTTCTCTTCTCCAGGCTGAACAGACCCAGCTCTCTCAGTCTGTCCTCATAGAAAGGTGCTCCAGACCCCTAATCACCTTCATAGCCTGTTGTTGGACTTTCTCTGATAATTTGTTGTCCTTAAACTGGGGAGCACAGAAGAGTTTTCCAACTGTTTTGAGTTAACAGTAACAGTGGATCAGTAACCCTGACTCCCACTGTTTTCAGGCCCATCCAGTTCTCTAATATAGATGAAGCACTGGAGCTCCTTGTGCTTTTCTGTCATCTTAAGGAACCCACTGCCATCAGAAAGCTCTTCTTAAACAGGAAATAAAGGCTGTTATCCAGACTTATCTTAAACTTCTTGTGTGTACACAAACCAGTTCGTACTGTCGCAGCCTGCACTGAGAGAGCACATGGACCTCTCCAGCTACTCCTGACCCTTGCTGAGGTCTGGACACCAGAAGTGGATGCAGTGTTATGCTCTCACAGAAAGTCAATTTCATTGTGTGCAGGGATGATGCCATTCTCTGTTCCTAGAGATGCTCTTAAAACCTGCTTGTTCCTCTTGCTAAATCATTATATTCGATGCAACATATCCGG
Source organism: Nesoenas mayeri (assembly GCF_963082525.1). NCBI lineage: Eukaryota > Metazoa > Chordata > Aves > Columbiformes > Columbidae > Nesoenas > Nesoenas mayeri. The sequence continues at coordinate 106,545,717 of NC_137541.1, forward strand.
TAATTTATCTCAGATTACTTCCAGGCCTGTTTTAGGGTCACTGATTTCTAGAATACAATCCCCCCATCTTACACTCCTGATATGCTCCATTTATTTCTAAATTCATAACTGCACCTACGCCTACATGAAATGCATGTGGTTTACATCAGCCATCATCACCAAAGATGCAGGTCTTCTGTCCAGGTTATAAAACCTATATTAAATAGCGTTAGATCAAGAATAGCCTCCCATAGGACCCCACTACAACCACTCTCTATGGGATTACCTTTCCCTACTTGCAATTTTTTTCAGTCTCTCAGTTCACTAGTTTATCATTCTTTGAATGAGAGATGCATTGGTTTGGTTTAGTGCCCTTTTTTTTCCCAAAATACAAAAATGTAGGTATGTTATGGCAATCCTATATTTTCTAACCTACAGACTTGTGATTTTATTAAGAACATGCTATCAAGTGTATTGAGCAAAACCTGTTTTCCATAAAGTGATGTTGATTGGCATTACTCGTACTCTCATCTTCACATTTTTTATGGATTGCATCCCCTATCAGCCTTTCCCTTTATTATGCCTGGGATGAATGCCAAGATAACTGGTTCAGTGTCTCCCACATCATTCCCTGGACTTTCTAAAATATTGGCCCAACAGTTGCTTTTAGGACTCTCTCAGTCTTCTTCTCATTTGCGTTTTATTCCCTTCTCCCACTCCCATCTTTGGGGGATTTTTCCAGAGCTTAAAGATTTAGTTCAGGTAACTTCTCTGTTGGTTCTTATGTTACTCTTGGGTGCAAGTTACCTAGGGCTATAGATATAAAATAGTTACAGATTATGAATAACCGCAGGCTGGGATTTCCAACCTGTATATGATATATAGAGGGAAGGTAAGATCTCTCTGATGAAGTTCAGACATGGAACTAGGTTTCATTGTGGGCTCTTCCAACACTTTTTTGGTGTGAATGAGCACAAAACCTTTCCATCCAGTGGGACAGCTCAGCCTTTGCTTCATACTTTTCATGGCGGTTTGCACCAGTTCTGTGTGGGTATGCACACATTACTGAATTGGCCTGACTTTTATCACTGCATTTTCAGTGCTACCATTTTGAACCTGACTGTGCTCTGATTGAAGTGATTTGGTTTTGAAGTGGGCATCATTAGCATTAGAAGCCAGCTCTGGATTTTAGGATGGGAGTTCTGAAGTTTCCTGCTATTGCTAAGTGCCAAATTTCCTAGGCTCCTCTGTAGCATCAATGAGTTAAACTGTTTCATTAGTGATAAATGGTTACATGTATTCTCATTTCCACCCCCACACCATGGTCAAAAGTGAACGTCACTTCAAGGAGGAAGACAACAGCGTCCTGTCCAACATATGTTTGACCTTAGCACACAACAGGATTGATCCTGCACTGGGAGTCTCGTTGATTTCCATTGCAGGAGACACTCAGTTCTTTATAGCCTCAGGGTCCCAGAATCACCTTCCACAAAATTTGAAAACTTAAATACCATAATTACTTAACTGTCTTATTTAGTTAAAGCAACACAGAAGCAAGGCTGATAGACAGACATGCCACTACTATGTCATGGTAGGATTGCTCCCAGACGTGACAAAAATGAGTCTCCCTTTGTCCCTCACCCTGCACCCCTACCCTTCTCACCCCTTTTAATCAAGCTCTTCTCAGTGTAATTAAAGGAATTTCATCCTTGCCTTGTCAGCTGCAGATACAAATTGCAACCTCAGTTTGACTGAACAGGCTCCCCAGGGAGGTGTCACGGCCTCAAGCCTGACAGTGTTCAAGAAGAGACTGGACAACACCCTCAGACACGTGGTGTGAATTTAGGGGTTGTGCTATGCAGGGACAGGAGTTGGACTCGTTGATCCTCGTGGATCCATTCCAACTCAGGACATTCTATGATTCTGTGATCCCTCGGTAAGGGCAGGTGCCAATGCCTGTCCCACAGATGCAACAGACTAGAGCAGTGTGGGTCAAAGAGGGGTTAAAGAAGAGCTTAAGGCCTCCCTTGATGCACTGCCTGGTAGCCTGCTTCACCATGCACAGGGCTGTCTAGTGTTTATGACTTTGAACAGAAAGCCAAGTTTGCTCTTCAAGTTTCTGTATGAAATAGTGTGATAACATATCAAGCGGCTAACGTCGAGAGACTTTGGGCTACATTCATAAATGCTTCAGTGAATCAGTAAAGACACAATAAATTATTGCTTCAGAAGTTTCTTCATTCACCTGCTCCAGGCAAATGGGAAAAGGACAATCAATATTTCTTTTTGAAATGCCAGAAATCCTAAACATATGAAACTTCCTGACAGTCCCTACATTTGCACTGGGATTTTATGAGGTTGCATCAGTTGACCTTCCCGCTTTCAGAGTTCAAGCAAGCTGAAAAAAAAGGGATTGTAAAAAATATGGCCACAAATGGCTTTAAGCATAATACCACAAATGAAAGGACATTTGGCAACCTAGAAAATGGGCCATATTCTAAAAGCAGTTTGTTCTTAATTTTCAGTGAAGGAATCGATAACCTTTCCCATTGAAATGGAAATGAAACAGACTTCAGTGGGACAAAGTTTTGCTCAGTAAAAGCCTCTGATTCTGAGCCAGCATCTTAACAAAGCTTTACAGATGAGAGAACGGGAAGCTTTTGTTTGTTTGTTTTCTATCAAGAGCAGGGATTTAATGAAGAAAGAGGTGGTACTGCTCAAACGATTGCCCGCAAGCCAGCCACCGCTCCTTCTCAATACTGCAGCCACATGCAGCTCAGAGCAGACTGCATGGCCATTCCTCATATGAAAGCATGAACTTTTGTCTTCAACATCTTTTAGCTTTCGAAGCTTCTTCCTTCTACCTTCAGTCTACCTTTCTCTCCTGGCATGCCTGTTTCCCCCTTAGCTACTTCCACACATCACCCCAAGAATGAGAAAATCCTTCAGATTTCACGAAGCACTCATCTTTTCCTTTTCTTTAAATTTCTCTTTAAAACATTCCTCAGCTACAGTACCTACAAATCTCTTCCATCTGGGGCTGGTTAGGCAAATATGAGCTGTGACTTCTGGTTTTCTGCAAACCCTCTTCCTTTTTATTGCTCCTCCACTTTCTCAACCCAGCTCTAAGCCAATTTTGCCCACACCTTGCACCCTGCTTAATGTGCTGAGAAGGCTCTGTTTTTCACAGCTCACCGGCAAGATGCCCATCACACAGCTTTAGCTATCATGTCCTCTGGCTAGAGTTACCAAGAGGGACCTGACTGGGGATTTGCACAGCATATTCCTCCGTGTTTCAGTTATGGAACCAGAGCGAGTGACCTCGCTGTCCCCATGCTGCCAGCATGCTGAGCAGTAGCACCCTCACCTTCTGCAGGCAAGTTCTCGGCGATTGAATAGTTAAATATCTAGCTTTTTGCAAAGTTCAGTCGCTCTTATGCTGCTCACAAACACCACTCTGCACTTGGATCGCTATTTGCACAACACTAGGTGCTTTGTGGAAAAAACGGAATTTGAACACTAAAGCAAGTCCGAGTGCTTTTTCAGGCTGCCCCTTTCAGACGTCATCCTGAGATAGACACAGCTCCTGCTGCCTACCCCTATTTCAAAGAAAATCACAGTATCACAGTATCACAGTACGTTTGGGATTGGAAGGGACCTCAAAAGATCATCTAGTCCAATCCCTCTGCTGGAGCAGGAACGCCTAGGTGAGGTCGCACAGGAACATGTCCAGGTGGGTTTTGAATGTCTCCAGGGAAGGAAACTCCACAACCCCCCTGGACAGCCTGTTCCAGTGCTCTGTCACCCTCACTGAGAAGAAGTTTTTTCTCAAATTTAAGTGGAACCTCTTGTGTTCCAGCTTGATCCCATTACCCCTTGTCCTATCATTGTTTGCCACTGAGAAGAGCCTGGCTCCATCCTCATGGCACTCACCCTTTATATATTTATAAACATTAATAAGGTCACCCCTCAGTTTCTTCCAAACTAAAGAGACCCAGCTCCCTCAGCCTTTCTTCATAAGGGAGGTGCTCCACTCCCTTCATCGTCTTTGTTGTCCTACGCTGGACCCTCTCCAATCTATGGGTTAAAACACTTTCAAGTGTCTCTGACTGAAATACTGTGTGGCAGTAAATAAATTTGAGTTTATGAAAATGGTTCATTGGTATGAGGAACAGGGAAGCCATTTTCCCACTGCATCTCATCCCTGTCCCTAAATACACAGTACACACCACATTTGCAAAGGTGAGGTCTCAGTGAAAAATTGCAGAGCAATGTGCTAAATGGATTTGTATGGCACCTCCAACAACTTCCCCCGCCCTCTGACTTTTATCCCATCTCTCAGGATTTACTCCAACATTCCTCTGAAGAGCTACCATTTAAAAACAGAAAGCTAGCTCAGAAAGCCCACCATCACCAAAAAAAACCCCAACTCAGACACCTGCTGGAGGGGTTTTTCCTTCTTCCACACAAGAATTTCCACACAAGTCAACCTGGCCAGGGATGAGATGAGTAAGATGCAGTCCTGGACTGGTTAGAAGTTTCTTTATACGTAACATTACCGTGACCCCAAGGCTTTGATCCTGCAGCCACACAGAGCAAGGCGAGTGGGGAGCAGAGTCCTGCTGCTTGGACGTGGCAGCATTTGACCAAGTATGGCACAAGATGGGAAAGTGGAGAATCAGATCACACAATATTCAAATTTAATCTTTCAGGGAGGGAAATGAAAGGGCCGTGGCACTGGGAAAGAGAGCTTTCTTGTTTCCTAGTGACACTCTATTTAGATCTGGAAGAGCTCCCAGAAAGGACTTTAAGCATGAGGGACCTTTGTTTTTGAAAACACAATTTTGGCTCATTTCAGAGGGGTTTTATGGTTTTCTGTGGGCATGGATTACTGGATTCGTGACAAGTCCTTTTGTGTCCTTTACCAGCAAAAGGATACAGAAGCTGTCACAGTATTTTTAAAACTTTTCAAAACCACACTTGCTCTTTTTTTCCGTAAAATGTTCAATCTATGCAGCATCACCATAATCTGGTGTATACACATTTTATTTACATTAATGTAGCACAGCCCATGTAATTTACTTGGACAAAGCCAAATTGAATCAATTTTTTTACTTTTTATTCTCTTGCTAAGTAGAGCCCACTGCTCTCAGGATCAGAAAGTCTCAGAAATCATGATGTACCATTTAGAAATGACCGTGAAGAATTATGTAGCAGTGAATTTGCAGCTATATATATATTGATATCATAGCATTGAAGTACGTTCCGCTATTCATCCCAAGCACCAGCAGTGAGCTATAATGCAAATTATGCATTGCATGAACCTCTTGGAGCTTATGTCACCCCTTACTAGCAACTGTGCACATAAACTGTTGTGAACTATTTCTATCCATGTTGCACACAAATACAGTCCAAAAGGGCTTTTGGCCGTCACAGCCAAGGGATGGAACATAATTCAACAGGGAGGTTGATGAGCTGCTCAGAGTCTGCTGAGCAGGAGCCTGGAGGCCTGGGAGGCCTGTGGTAGCGTGATGATGGCTGTGACCTGAAATTACACAGGTTGGGCTGGCACCAGGATAGGAATTTGCAGTTGTCCTACTGGTATGGACCAAAGAGGACCAGAGCCATGTGATTTCCTTAGTGCTGAGGATTTCTGTGTCCTTGGAGAAGAGGTGAGGTTTACTTCCAACGTCTTTAATAAAAGAAAATTATGATAAAGCCATTCTCCAGGCAAGAGTTGTAAATACCACTGTGTATATTGGCTTTTAAAGTAGAGACATTAGCCAGAATATCTCAGACTGTGTAATTTAGGGTCTTTTATCATTTCATCTTCCAGTTCTTCCAAAAGAAGTGATGTCTAGAAGACAAATTTCACAGGCAGAAGAAAATCCCTCAATTAAAATATATTTAATACTTGAATGGTGTAATAGAAAGGCCAGTCTTACTATTTTTTGCAAAAATGGACTTAAAAATTCAGTACCTCCTGCAAAATGGATGAGTTTTTGAAAATCACCTAAGCTTTTACAAGTTTCAGGTCTTTCATTTATTTCACATCATAGGGAGCAAAGTTATTGTAGTCTGAGAATCCCAGTATATTTTTCATGATGCATTGGTGTGCAGCAATGGGTTAAGCAGTGGGTTATTAAACATAAACTACAGTAATACCTATTTCCCAGTAGAATGAAGAATGCAGACTTTACAAGTTTCTGAGGTTAAATTAAAACAATGACTTTGACTGGTCTTCAAGCTCTTGTATTGAAGCAGATGTTCATACTTTACCTCCATGTGTGATATAGCTATTGAACAAAATTAAACGGCAGAGCAGATGCAGTTGATACGTGATGTATGCAATTTGGTGACCTTATGGAAGCAGGGAGGAAATCAGACTTCATGACTGTTTGTGATCTGTTCGTTGTTTGTGGAAGGTTAAGACCAACAGGTGAAAAAGATTGGGAAATTATATTGAAAACAGGGTAGTCCGAATTAAAGAAATATGTAGTCCCTGCCATGCAATCTATAGGTAATGTGTAATTATCAAAATTGAAACCTGCTTTTCACATGGCATGTAGGTAACAGACTGTCATAGAAAACAAGAAGCACAGCAGGTCTGCCTGTGTATTTTGTCTGAAGAAAACCCAGAATTAAGCCAGCCTTAGCAGAAAGGTGCACAGCAAATTAGTCCTCTCTTAGAGACAAGAAAAATCATCGCAGAGACTGATGATCTCAGCAGTGTCTCTGGGTCCTGGAGGATGACCAGACGTGCAGAGACACAGTGGGTGAAGATAATAAGGCCAACCAGCAGGACCCGGGAGGTTCGCTGAACATCCTGCATTTGGAAAGCCTCACAAGGGGATGCTGAGGCATCAAAAAATCCTTTACCTTGTGAAATACACTTCATAACGTGTGAGCACCTAAATCATCCTTGGAGAAATTTGTCCCTCCAACCTGCCATGCAAATCACAGCGAAGTGGCAGGACTGCAGTGGTTTGCTTGGCTGCAGAGCATGAAGGGGACTCAGTCCTCCACGCCTCCTGGCACAGCGGGCCAGGGCCAGACACTGTTTCCTTCCCTCCGTCCCACCTGCTCAGGTGCCAGTGCTCCAGGCAGCACCTTGCCTTTGCTACCAGAAGCCAGGCTCCCCACTTGCGGTAGGGCTGTGTGTCACAGAATAATTTCAGTTGGAAGAGACCCTGAAGATCATCGAGTCCAACTGTTATACATCCTGACCAGTCCTGTGCTGGCATCTGCTCTCGCTCTTGACCTGTCCTGATCAGCCCTATCTGCCTCAGCAGACTGACCTGTGCCAGTGTCAGGTGCTTGAACCACAGGGGAGAAGTTTGAAAATCCACCTGAGGATGTCCCTTATCCATACAGTGCAAGTGGCCTGGGATGCTTCAGTCCCTAGCGCCTATATCCCACCTCGATGTGCCTTGAAGAGTGTGTGTATCTTTGTCTGTGTGTCTGTGTGGCATGTGAGTGAAGAGAACAGGTTTTTCTTCTGTATGCTCTTATCTGAAACATACGGATTTCATCAGAGAAATCATGCAGAGGTTAGCCCACACATAAAAAACCTTTCCTCATAGGTAGGTGTAACCAGAACTACATGTAGTTTCTGACATGGGAGCCTCCAGTTTATGCCAGCAATGCTTGTTCCACCCCTGAGAGCAAGACCTGCCACTCAGTACTATTGAATTTCATTTGCTTTCTCTTACTGTGGCTTTCAAGGTCACCCAGTTTTTCGTGCACAGTCAAGTGCTGCACCCTGACCAGGGGTGCTCATTCCTGCCAATGGGAATACATCTTCTGGGGACTAATGCAAATGTTTGATTAACAGCTTGAATCACGGAATGACTCCAGTTCCCAATGTGTCCCTCCAGCCCTACAGTGTGGCTTCTAGCCCACAGAGTAACCAACTCAGATTGCAGTTCCGGAGCATGGGGTTATTCAAAAGGCAGTTTTCTGCCCCAAAAGGGCTCTCCTGCAGCAGTTCCAATGTGGAGCTGGTGAGCAGGCAATGGAGACAGCCGATGAAAACCCCATCCTACATCCAGTCAAGGTGAAACAGATATTATAGGCTTCAGGAGAGTTTGTTTTTCACCAAGCCTTTTACAAAATAATGTTGAGGGATGGCTGACAAAGCATCATTCCCTTCCGTCTGCACCCGCATCTGCTGTGCACAGAGTCTGAGGTCCCAGCTTGTGGTGCCATTTCAGGGTTCACATGTGGGAATGTCGGTGTTTTGGTCAGCCACCCTCAATACAGGTGTAAAAATCCTGACTTAAGACTAATTATGGCAAAGTAATTATTTCTAAGCCTTGATGGCAGGCAGTCCCAATTAGCTTTAAATAGGATATAAGTAGTCTAGGGGGGGAAAACCTTCTGTCAGGAGAATCTAAGCTAGAAGAGGCTGAGGCCAGACGCAAGGAAAATAAATATGAGTCTTTTCAAACAGAGGATTAGGCTGTGTTATTGCTTCTCAGTTTCCAGTCCTGGAAAGAAGGCAGACAGAAGGCTGGGCTTTCTCTGCTCTGCCACAGATGGGGATCAGCCTCACAGTAGCCCTTACCAAATAAAAAATTAATAAATTACCTTTATCAGAGTGATTTTCTGAAAGGCAGCTCTACCATTGTTGTGAGCATCCATATCCTGGTAGCCACGTCCACAGCTTTTCTTGTTTGGCAGGTCTCATGTGCTCAACAGAAGCCCATCAGGCAGCATTTCCTTTGGCTGGCCAAAGGAAATCCTGCTTGATTCCTCCTTGGTTTATTCCGGGCGCAGCCTTATGGAAAGTGTCTCATGGCTTTGGGTTTCCTCTTGATCAATAGACCTGGGCTGCCAGGCAGCTGCATTTTTAAGAGCTACACGTAAAGATGTTCAAGAGGATTTCAGACTTGTTATTAATGTTTTACAGTGTTATCTCAAAAAAAAATAAAATTACAGCTTTCCTTAAATATTACAACTAACTTTCTGATTTTAATATACATTTGTCCCATGGGTTTTTCACCCATTAAGATAGATTAAGTGACTGTTCTAATGTACAATAGCAGATTTTGCCCTGTGGTTTAGTGGCTGGCTGTGGTTGACTGATACCCAGCCCTCTGAATCCCTGCTGAGTATCTAAGCTCTATGAGCTGCAGTGAATGCATTTAATCTACATAAAAAGAACACAAATTGCATGTTAGCCTTTTTGAGCCCAGTAATCAGTTTTACAGTTTACTTGGTACGCTTCTCTGCAGTCTTAGTGGCTCCAAGGAGGTTCCAAGGATTCTTCCTCTTTTTTTTTCTCCCTACTTGTCTCATGTAGAAGAAAAGTGTTTGCATTTTGATTGTGCTCATTCCATGACCCCTGTAATTTAACCATTGTTCATATTTAGTGCCGACTGGAGTCCTGCGGGGCAGCTGATAACAATAATTTGTAATAAAGCATATGCAGGCTCCATTTTTTTTTTTATCCTTGTTTTCCCTAATAATGTGAAATTAAATTTGTTAATTAAAACAGATGAAATCAAATAGGATTCTGGGGCTGCAAAAGTACATGGATTATCCTGGCCTCACATTTCGGATGATTATAATATTTGGTATGTATATTGCGCTTCAAAGCAGTGTCACGGTTAATCCTTACCCTACCACCCCTCTGAAGTGCGTTGTTATTCCTCAATCTGCAGAGGAGGATGCCCAAGCAAAGGGGTTACCTCCAGGCATAGGTGGCTTGCTGCACGTCCCCCCAGAAGTGTGATTTTGGATGATCAGGAGGTTACCAGGGAAGCCCGTATGTCCCTTGAGCTTTTGCAGGGTGGAGGATTTGGAGGTAACATTCCAAAAACAGGGCTCAGAGGCTGGGGGTTCAGTCCAGGTGCTGCAAGCCGTAGGCATGTGGAGCATCCTGCTGGTCCTGTCACTGCAGCATCGTATGTAGACCATGAGGTTCAAACTGAGTTGCTCATCTGCCAGCTGTTGCCCAGCACGGCATGAAGATGAGAATCTTGTCCCAAAATTATTGTCCCAAAAACATACATGATCTTCAGGACTTAGAAAACAACCAGCCAACCAACAACAACAATCCTAAAGTAACAACAAGGGAAAAAACATACAAAATACCCTTTAGACCAAACAGTTCCCTGGCAAAATGCAGTTCCAGCTAAATATTTTTGTGGGGTAACATTGGTATCAGTGTTGGCAGATGAGAAAACATTTTAACCTTCTGTCTCCAGTCATTTCCAGCTCAGGTCATTTTGATGGTTTTAGTGTTGCTGTTTTCATACACAAATACACTTTGGTGAGCGAGTGAAAACAAAAAGGAAATTAAGCACACCAAAACATGATGTTTTGGCAGCTCTGCAATTTATTTTGGAGGAGAGCTGGATTTTCTGGGGCACTGCAGGATGCAGTGCTCCCTTCTAGGGCTCAGTGCCACTCCCTCCCCCTGTGGTGCAAATTCCTGAACAGCAAAACCCTGGTTCCTGAGCAGCTCAGGTGGAGATAAGGTGTGAGATGATGGGAATGCACACAAGCATTGGCCATGGCTAGTTTTCTCATTATGTTTCACAGGCTATAAAAGTTCTCTGCTGTGTTGCAGGAGTGAAGCTGCAGCCTTCAGCTTCTGCTGTGGCATGTGGGCTGGGGTGGGAGACTCAGACCCTGGGTGAGTAACTGATTCCACCTAAAAGGCTGGGGTTTATCCTGTTATGAAGGAATAAAGGGTGATCTAGAAACTATGGCAGTATGGCTTGAGAGCAGCCCTGAGGAAAAGGACTTGGAGGTTCTGGTGTACAAAGTTGGGCGTGAACCGGCAATGCGGGCTTGCAGCCCAGAATCATAGAATGCCCTCAGTGGGAAGGGACCCACAAGGATCATTGAGTCCATCTCCTGTCCCTGCATATGACAACCCCACAAGAAGGCCAATCGTATCTTGGTCTGCATCAAAAGCAGCATAGCCAGCAGGTCCTGGTAGGTGATTCTGCCCCTCTACTCCTCTCTGGTGAGACCCCATCTGGAGTCCTGTGTCCAGCTCTGGAGCCCTCAGTACAGGAAAGACATGGACCTGTTGGAGAGGGGCCAGAGGAGGCCACAAAAATATCAGAGGGCTGGAACAGCTCTGCTATGAGGACAGGCTGAGAGAGGTTGTTCTGCTTGGAGAAGAAAAGGCTCCAGGGAGACTTTAAGACTTTTAAGTACTTTCAGTACTTAAAATGGGCCTATAAGAAAGATGGGGACAGAAATTTTAGCAGGGTCTGTTGGAATAGGAGAAAGGGTAATGGTTTTAAATTAAAACTTGAGAGGATTCAGGACAGACATGAGGAAGAAATTGTTCACAATGAGGGTGGTGAGACACTGGCCCAGGTTGCCCAGGGAGGTGCTATATGCCCCATCCCTGGAGACATTCCAGGCCAGGCTGGACGGGGCTCTGAGCAACCTGATCTAGTTGAAGATGTCCCTGCTCATTGCAGGGGGTTGGACTAGGTGACCTTTGAAGGTCCTTTCCAACCCAAACTATTCTATGATTTTATTCTCTGGTCTTCCAGTGTGTCTGCCCCACTGCTCAACAGGCTGGGAAGGAGGCACAGTGCCATCTCAAATGGAAATGTGAGTTGATGGCAGGTGACAGAACTCACCCAGAGGGCTCAGGATTGGTATTCCTCATGCACTGCGGGCTCCCCAGCAGGGCAAAGAGATGCAGGGGACCTTTGCTGAAGGGGTCAGTCATAAATCAGCCCCTAACATGAGCTAATGAGGAACATGATGAGGGGTGGGAAGCTGAGGGTGACTCTGAGGAGACAAAGCTGATGCTGCTGGGAATGCCTCATGTGGCCGGGAAAGCAGCTTGTAGCCTATGTCAGTTGTAAGAGACAAGGTTAAAAGGGTCATCTCCATATTCTCCCCCCAAATATCTACCTTCAGCAGACAGCCTATTCTGGCATCTCGAAAGAGTGAATGTTGCAGAAAACCGTGATGACACTGAAAAGAGATTACATCTTTTTTCCTTAGAGGAAATCTTCAGGACATCTGGAGGACAGCTATAAAATGTTCCTGTTTCATGTTTTAATTACATTTTGAGATTGTTAGGCTAAGCATCCTGTGCTTTAACAAGAGCAAACTTCGTGCTCAAAGTATACAGAGAATTGAAAGATCTACCAAGAACTGTAGCTATGTTTTGGTTAGTTGTCACTTGTAACTTGGTATATTATAAATAATGGAAGAGGGAACATTAAAACATGAGCTCAAACCATTTTCACCAAGAGTCCAACAAAGAAACAGACTACAGGTGTTGACAAGAATTGTTTGGTGGAGAATGATATTGCATATTGCAGAGCCTGTGAACATCAGCTTTACATAAACTTCTTCCATATGAGATGTTAATCAGGACGGAGAACTGCAGGATCTGAAAACAATCAACATTTCTCCTTTCATTTCTCCCTGATGTTCAGGGTGAGGAGCTTGTGGTATCCCTGTGTGGTGGGAATGAAGGAGGCTCTGGGGCAGCATGGGCTGATGGGAGGTGGACACATCTCCTGAGGGGTGTCACAAGTCCTGAGCTGAGAGCCTTGCACCATCCTGGCTGAAGGAAGGACCTTTCTTGGGGTAGGGAAGCCAGTGAAATGGAATTCTAAACAAGGGTGAATCAGACCTGAGCAAGCCTGAGACAGGTGTTTCAATGGTAAAAATGAATAAAAGAAGGAGTAAAAAGTTCCTGGGAGGTTTCAAAGAATAAATGCAAGGGGGAAGCCAGCAGCAAACGAGATAGAGATGTGAATGTACACACATAGCTTAGATAAATAGAAGGCTTACTATCATTCCTATGAATTACCTTTGGTGATAAGTGAAAGTATTCACAAAGTTAATGCAATAGTTATATGCCACATACAAGTATATCTTCAAACATACCAATCTGAATGTATTTCATATGTATATGACCATATATGAAAATATATAAGCATAGTTTGCCTAACTTTTGAACTAGAATTTGTAAGGAAGGAGAAACTTTCAGAAAAGTGAACAATTGTATTTGACAGTTTCTTAGCAAGATTTCAATTTTGCATTTTCAAATGACATTATCATTTTCCTAAATGCAAAATGCATTTGGGAGAAAAAAAAAAAAAAAAAAAAAAAAGGTGGTTGCCCTATTTGCCTTTGTACAAAGATCTAGTGGTGGAGTATGGTTTGATTGCAAAATATATGCTGTTCCCAAGGGAACTGCTGCTTGAAAGGACTCACTAGCCGTGATTAGACTGATCAGATGATCATTTGCTCTCAGCTTAAGCTAGTATGAAGCAAGAGAAATCAATTGGCTTAAAGGACCTGTGCTATGGTCACCTGGCAAGCTCATCTTCATTGGGTAAAAAGGGTCAAAATAAAGTTGTTACGACCAGAGTATTGTTAGCTCAGAGCATCACCCTGCCTGAATTCAAGGGCCAGATCAACAAATGTGATTGATATCACTGTGTGATATGCACATTCAAACCAGCAGTGATTTAATCAGTTTGCATTAGGAGCAAAACTCACCTTAAACAGTGGGGCACAGCAAGTTAATAACAATAATTATTCTTTTGTTTTGATGCTAAATTGATGAAGGTGGCACCACCCTAGGGAACCATGGGTGGGAACCATGCCAAGATCCCAGCGCCCACCATCAGTCTGACATGTCCATCAACTCTAACCTCCACCAGGAAAGGCTACCAGACAGTACTTGTCCTGCTGCTCCCTGTGCCTGCTGCAGGGATGCTCCAGAGCCTGATGGGACCTCCCTCCATCTTTTCCCCTCAGTCGACCTCACTGGGGCTGGGTCTGCCCCTGCGTACAGCTGTGTTACAGTGGGTCAAATCTTCAGCACGTACAACTTGGGAATGCACTATTAAGATCAATGCTCCAAATTATCTACACATTTTCATGTTCCCTTTTTTTATTTTGTGCCTCTAAATACTCTTCGGGGGTATTTGTGGGTTGTTTTTTCATTTTGTTTTTCTTCTGCAAAATTAATCTGAAAGATTAATACAAAGTCAAGCAATCTTCCTTTACTTAAACAAAGTCACTTGCACATATACTTTCACTCCCCACCTCTTACGGAGAGAACATTTATCCATTGAATTCTGCGGTAACAACGTGTGCCTGCCATGAGCCCGAGTTACCAACGGCATACGTGTTCTTTCAAGAAACACAGTGTATTTGGGACTTTGAAGAGCATGAATCTAGAACAATCCCAAAAGTGGAGTGTTTAATCCCACAAGTAACTACACAGAGCCAGGCAGGAGTGCTTGGAGAGAGTTGCAAGTGTCTGTGCTCTGCAGGATAAGGCTCAGGATCAGAGAGAGAAGAGAAAATCTCTTGGTCACGTGCCCAGCTTCCCTTTCCCACTCTCAGGGCTGTCACCACGTAACCTCCGACCCATGGTCTTTCTCATCTTGCATGGCCACAGAGATGTGCCCCAGCCTCTGGTCTTAGCAGCTGTCCTACATATCAAATACTTTCTCCCCCCCAAAAGTCTAAACTAAGTTTTCCTTTCCCTGACCTTTGGTCAACACTCTCTGTCCTACCATAAATAATTCCCCACCTTTGTTTAAACTGTTAAACTGAAGGTATTTATTACTTGTCATCGTATACCCCAGGATTTTCCTCTCTTTGCTAAATACACTGGTGATCTGTAGTCACTCTTCATATGTCTTACCCTCCTGTCTGTCCATCCTTCCATCCGTCCCTCCTGACCTGCAAGTAATACATTTTCAGCCAACCTATAGGAAAGATGAACTTGTCTCTGGAGGGTTGGAGAGGGAAGGGCATAGCAGTGGTGCAGAGGGCAGGCTCATCATACACAGCTTACAGAGCCCACCAGATTGTCACCATTTTCACTTGACGAGTAGCAACTGATCCCATGTAACCCTGCTCCCAAAAAAGGCTATTATACCCAAGCTGCAGGACAGTCAAATTTCATTATCCCTTCTGCAAAACATATGGAGGAAACAAAATATTGGAGGATACTCCAGTGACAGCTAATGACATTACTGAAATTACTATAAATATCATCTTTAATCTAATCAAAAACAGTATATCAAAGGCATTAAAGCTGCAGATGCTTACTGTGCCAGGGGGGAACCAAATGAAGCCTTACAGATGTGTCATACTGTGAAGTTATATTTGCATAATAGAAAATGAATGCTGCTTGTATCTTGGATTTCTGCTGCTTTTTAAACCAGGGGGGATCTGAACACTACATTTAGTAAAGATCTTTTTAGGTAACCAAAGGCTCAGGCAGACAAACAAAAATACAAATCACCTGCAGGCCTGAGAAAAAAAAATCCCAATGAATGGTCACTTTATCCCTTGCTAATTATTACCTGTGTTACTCTGTCATGTATTTAATTGGCACCATTTCTCTTGAAAGCACATTTCACTGAATTGATGCTGACTGTGGAGTAAGAACCAACAAGGTAACATCAATCAGTTAATTAACTGGTTAACACATTTCCTTCCTTCTTAATTTCTGCCTTTGATTTTCATTTAGCTGCTTGTAGGATCTGAATTTTCAAGATGTTTTTTATGGATAACCAGAGGTAGTGATGGGTGAGAGGGGCCCTACCAACATCACCTTTGGGATATTATTTTGCTAACATAGGGAGAGGATGCTTTTGTGCCCTCCTGGGGTCTCTAGCACCATGGTGAACACTTTTGGGAAATAAAGTAACAGGTTTATTAAGCATAGGAACAATCTTGTTTACTGCTGAAGAAATGAACAGAGACAGCACACCTCCCACCGCTGGGCTCAGGTTTCCCCTCCGGTGCACACAAGAGCAGGAGATGTTCCTGGACTTCGGCACAGCCCGGCTTCCTGAGATGGAATATTTCCAAAATGGCAGAGCTATGTCAGCTTTGTGCTTCTATGAGCGTGAACCGATACACACCAACCAACCAGGCTGATGCACTGCTTCCCTCAGTGTGTCCTCTCTACACTACATTGCTGGGACTATTGAGATCTCATTAAAACAGAGAAAAATCTAATGGCATTTTCATTTGGCCTCATTCCAGCAGAACATGCAGACCCGAGAAAAGAAGAATCTGTCGGGATTTTCTATCTCGCTGCAGGTTGTTGTTTGTTCCTCTGTTTGGTCACCCTGCTCAGCAATGCCTCTCTTCAAAGACTACTTAAACCTCAACCATGTCCTTGCCTGAGCTGTTCTGGTCCCCTAGCAGTCCTACCTCCAGCTACCCTGGCTTTGTACATGCTCCAGCTTCCCTCTGTGGTGGGATGAGAATAACACTTGTTTCTGGTAAAGCAACCCATATTGCTCGCACCTGTTACATACAGGTGATGCTAGTATAAAGGATCAGCCAAGTGTTTCCCAGCCACCTTGTACAGTTGGGCTACATGAGGAGTGTGGGTCCAGCAGTGTATTTTGTCTTCCTCCACACAGCATTTTGGAAGGAGATTTTGGGCTTGTCCTGAATGGACTGTGGTGGGAATATGTGTTATCAGGGCAGAAAAGGATTATATGGTCCTTGTAATTCGGCATGGGAGCTGTGAAGGTCTGTGGCCCCAACTGTGCTCATAAACCCCAACAGGAACATTGCACTGAGCAAGAGAGCAGATCTGTGTCTTGACTGGGCGACTGAGGATGGATTTCACTAGACTGCACATTAGATTTTACCTGGCACGGGGCCCACGTGTGGTCTCTACTGGAAAAAATTGATTTTGCCCTAAAAGATTATGTGCCTGGATTTATTTAGGCTGCAATTTGCATGAAGATATTAATTTTAAAATTAGTCCCCCAAAAGCATCGGGAAAAGAAAGAGGTTGACTGGAAAAAGGATTCCTGTTCAGCCTTAATTTAAAGTGGAAAATAATGTTTGTAAAACTGCATGCCAAATATATTGGAAGGATTTGATGTTATAGAGTAGGTTAATGGCAGTTTTGTAATCTAATCTGCTGTTGAACTCTGATTTTAGCAACCATCTTTCCTCCTCGGGCTTAGAAGGTCTTTGTGTTTCCGTAAACTCCAGCAGATTGAGAGAGTTCAGAGTTGAAAGCTCAGTGATTTAAATTCGCCATGCTGCTAAGTGCTAAGGCTTAAGAGGAGTGAATAACTGCAGCACAGAGTCTGTTACACACCAGGACTTCTCCAGCTCCCTGAGCCAGCAGCCAAATCCATCCCAGGTATTTGCACCCTGGTCCCCACAGGCTGTTGCCCATGGGGTGCCATATGTTCCTGCCTCATCTGCAAGGATGCTCACCAGGAGCGCCTGCACATCCATGCTTGGATAACTCCCTGCAGGCAGGACACACCAGCAATTTTACTTTTAAACATAGCTAATTTTCTCCACTTTCAGTGGGCAAGCATGTCAAAAGGCAAGCCCTAGGAATGCTGTCCACATGGCACGGTGCTCCTGGGCAACCTCTTCTCCATGGGGACATGGGCTGTGGGTAGCCAAATTCCTCTTGCTGCCTATTTTCTCAGAGAGGACAGCAAACAGAGAAGATGTGCTGATGCGGACCTCAGTACGTGTGAATCCCATCCAGCAACACAGCCCACAACGGGTGGTTCTCCTGTATGCTTCTTTAAAGAGATGCTGGAGCACCTTGGGCTCCATTAGAAGCAGATCTGAGGGGCAGAAGCATCTCGTCACGCTGGGTTTTTCCAGCTGCATGAGAGGACATGAACTGACTGTGCCTCTTAAATGATGCTTTTAAGTCAGCTCGACTGAAAATGTTGACAGACACTACGTGGATTTAGTACTTTGATACTTGTGGGGAAAGACTGGGGAAAGAGGAGGGGGATGTCTGACTGTTTAGAAGGGATATTTAAGGAAGATGCAGAAGAAGCAGCAGTCGGCAACTGGTATGCCTAACCTACAAATGTCAGCTTTACAGAGTGAGTCAGTCTAAAAATAACCTCCAATTGTCTCCCAGCTACTCCAGCAGCACAGTGAACACGCAAGTGGTTGAGAAAAATCACCAGAGGCGGGGAGAAGGTTCTTCTGTCTGGCTTTTTTTAAAAAAGCCTATGCTTTTAGAAATTTCTGATTAAAAAATGAAGCAAATACCAGCCTCTCAGAAGTCTAGATACAAGTTAACCTTGTTTAATTGTATCCACTTTATTTATTTTGCCTCTATTTATTTTACCTCTGAAAGGCAGCATAGGCTGAATTCCAGATATTCCCCAGAACACTATAAATGTAAAACACGGGTATCCTTGCAGAAATGCATGAGAACGTACCACCCCCATTCAGACTAGACTCCCTTTCTAGACTCAATATTTTAAATGAGAACATTGAATATCACTCCCTATCATTTGCATGCTTTCTTTTCTACAGTCTCCCTGCTCATTTGCACCCTATGAGCTATTCCTTTCTCTTTTTAGTGATCATTGAAACACTGTCTATGACAGCATTAAATTAATCCATGACAATATTTCAGAATAATTTTTAATGCATGATCCAGAAATCTGCAGATAATTTCTTTTTTTATTCTTTTCTTTGTTTTTTTTTATTCCCTGTCTGAAGCCATTGCTCTACAACAGGTGAATACTGGTTTCAGATGTAGTAAGAGCCAGAATAATGCCAGCACCTTTCTATCCCTATACACTGCCATTTGGTATAGCAAACCAAACAACCAACCCCAAAGGAAAGACCTGAGACATTATGTTATTAGCAAACGAGCAAAAAAGCTCTTGAAAGACAAAAAAACTAAATATCTCTTCAGTGATGTACAGGACTGCTGCTTACCTGCAAATATTCCTGAGATGGAACATGATGCTGGAGATCACGGGAACTATTTCTCTGATTAATGCTACATAATTCTCTGATTTAAGGTCTCTCTCCCACTGGGAATGAAGATGCCATAGGGTCTCTCTACTCTGCAACAGGAGATTTCTCCAGAAGCTGAGGTTTGAAAGAGTTAAGCCTGGAAAGTACCATTTTTTGACTTAAAACCTTCCTCACCTACTCTCTTATATTCCCCTTTTCTACTCTGTGAGTGGAAAAAAAAAACCAGCAGGGCTCCTGACATAGACTCACAATGTCTCAAGAACCCGATGCTATATGCATTGCCGTAGCAAGAACAGAGTGAAAAGGGTCAAGCTTGCTACTGATAATGCTGCTGCTGAGGAAAGATCAGCTGTGAGGATGTGGAAGGGCCAGCAATGAGGGGAGTGAGGGAGCAAGAAGTAGGATGCTGCACTGAAAACACACTGTACTCAGGCTGGAACTATGTCTCTCTAGGGCCAGTCATGACTGCTGCTCCATAATGGGGTTGCACCAGTGGTGAGAAAAGGTCCTTCTCCTCCTAACACCATGTGGGCAGGTCAGGTAAGGAGGACAGGAATGGTAATAAGAGTCATGTGAATGACTCTTTCTCGTGGGGAAGCAGTGCCAGGCACCTTCATACATTTGCCCTTGCCTGGGCTGTACCAGGATCTAACACCCCACAGCAGCACACTGAATGCATCAGTGCCTGGGAACACAAGGACAATGCAGAGCTGGTGGCAGTGAATCACACGTATGGGCACACTGGAAAGAAGCAGCACAAAGCATCATTAAACTGTTAATCGATTATTTGAATTTTCCCTGGATGCACTGGAATCAGCTCCAGAGATGGACTCACACCATGGAAGTACAGCTAGACTTGGGCAAACCACCAAGTTTGGGCTGCAATCATTCAACATTTTGATGTCACAAGAGCTCCATATGTGGGTCAAACATGCCAGATGGCCTAAAATACACTGTCCTAAATATTCCAACACCTCTCACACCCCACAAAGCCACCAAACAACAGGCATGTAGTAAACACAGAACCAAATCCCCTCAGACGTGAGCTAGTGATGGCAAAATCAAGTACTCAGTTCAAGAGATCGGTTCTCCAGTTTGTGTGGCAAATTGATTTGTTTTACTCACTGATGCCCGCTTCCCTAGTTCATTTAAATAACACCTCTCTGGAAGAGCTGATGGCAGGAGGCTTTGGTGACCAAGAGCCAGAGCTGTTTATATTTACATCATTGGTCTGAATCCAAGAGAGACTGATAGTGAAAGAAAATATTAGCCATCTGCCCAGTGCTTGACAGCCTTGCTAGCAATAAAACCAAGAACGGATTAGATATGGAGGTTGTCTGAATATCCCTTGCTAGGGATGTCCTTCCAGCTTGGAGAGGGGCTTCCTGGACAAAGCAGAGCCATCGGTCCTCTCTTGCCACCCTTGCCACCTGCTGTCAGACCAGCAGGTAACTCCGGCAGTCTCCACCAGAGACTCAACTTCTATGAACACCGACTTGTTACAAATATTAAAGGAAAAATATTGAAGAGGGGAAAAAATGGCTCTGTATAAGCCATTGCTCTTTCTGTTGGTGCATCACACTGTTTATGAACTAACAGATGCCACACAATGTCCAGTATTTATGGCAGAACATACAAAGGCTCAGTTGGAAAGTAGACCTTGCCCGTTACTACATTATTGCAATGTTCTTCTTTGCCAAAACAGAGTCCTGTATTTTCATATTTCGTACTTGCAATTGCATTTTACCACATACTAAAATCCCTCAGCTGTAAAGATAATACTTTATAGCCTTAGACCTGAGGTGTAGGTAGTTTCTGTAGTCAAACTGTCAGTACCACCAGCAGATGCTCAGGAGGTGGAAGGCAACTGCCTATGGCTTTGCTTCCCCTTTGATGCTGCAGCTGCAGCAGAGGATCTGCCTTACCCTGTGGATCACTTCTCTGCCAAACAGACTGCCTCTGAAACTGCTGTCAGCAATGAGGGACTTGTGAGGCCATATTTCACTAGTTAAACCCTCTCTTGTTGCTTTGACTAAGTAGATAAAATATCTTAAACTTGATTCAGATGGTGCGTACACCTAAGAATAGATGGTACCCTGGAAGATGTCAGGCTTGTAGCTGAATCCAGCAGCAGGGAAGGGTAAGGAGAAGATAGAGTTCCCATTCCCAGATGGACAACCTGGCCCATATCCCCTACCTTGGTCAGAGACCACGCTGCTGACCTGGGAAGCAAGGGGTACACCATGCCATGGCCTGGGTTTTTGGTCCACTTTGTCCAGGCAGTTGCCACCAGCCCACGTCTGCACCTGCGTGGGTTGGGAGGGCACACATGTGCGCTGGGGTCGCAGCCCCAACCTTTTGCAACCTGCCAAGGAAAGTGGGCAGGAGGAGCTGCAAAATTGACTACTCCTGGTGGCAACAATGGATTGCCCCTGACATGGAGCGCAGCAGGCAGCACTGTGCCTACAAGCAAAGCATTCCAGTTGCGAGCGGTTGTTGGGTGGAAACACATTTGTCTCTGCTTGACCGGGCCAGTGAGTTTCAATAAATAATACCCTTTGCTTCTCACACAGCCTTTCTGTGGCAAAACATTTGCACTGCCTTGCTTTCATTGTGTGTCTCAGCCAGAAAGGTCCCTACCACAAATGATGGACTTGCATCATACCAGCTACACTTTATCACGTAAGGCAGTAATAAATGCATGGGGGAGTACCATGCCTCAGGACAATTTGGGCACTGTGCAAAGGTCACTCTCTTCAGACCCTAATTGCTCAGCAAAAGTGACATTTAAATTGCATATCATTAAAATCATAACAAATTTATTTACCTCCTCCTTTATTTGGATTGGTTTTGCATACATTACATGTTTGATGTATTGCATGCTATGGGGGTCAGAGTGCGTTTGCATCATAAAATAATGTCTTGTGGAATCACAATGACACGAGGTGCCAGGCTCTGAATATTACTCATGCACTGGCTGCTCTGGTAGGAGCTGCCACAGAAACCCAACAGCCGGAGAGGGCCAATGCTCCCTGAGATTTGTAGGAAGACAGTATGGCAGCTGTTTTAAGAAGAGCAGGTAATACTGCAAACGTAGTGGGCAAATAATATAGTGAACTCCTCTGGACAGTGGAAAGAAAGTTGCAGAAAAAGCACATATAAACATGTGCATCTTTGACACAGTTCTGAATAATTTCTTCAGTGCTAGCGTTGACATACATGTATACATATATGTATCTCTAGATATCTTTCTGTCACATGTATATATGTGTGTATCTCTATATCTTTTTTTCTGTCTCAGAAGACAGCATTCAAGCCAATATTTTTTAGGAAATGGATACACAGTTCATCTAACATGTCTAATAGGTGTTTTCTCTCCTGCTTGCCATTAGACTTCAAACACTGCATTTTATCTTCATCAGCCTCAAAACCACATTCGCCAGGAGAGCTGTTATCATAGCACCTCTGTGTTCCTGTTTGCTACAGTATGATTAGTTGAAGGCAGGCAAGCTGAAAACAAGTTCAAATAAGAGAGAATTATTTCAGGTGGCCTCAGTATTCTCTATTTCATTTACGTGCATTCATTTCTTTTGTTTATGGAATTATTTACTTACTTTTTAATGCACTTTGGGGCACTTGGTGTTGTGTACCACATAAGAGAAAAAAGGTTTTGTGACTATAATCATGACAGCCCAATGTTAGTGCCAGAGGCTGAAAGAGATCTAGCTTGCCTTCTTAACTGAAAATGAAATAAACCTAACTAGGTATTTCTCCATGTGTTTAGCTCCCTTCTTCTACACCAAGACTGTGGAGGACCGAGGAATCATATGCTCTCCTAAAGCATGCAGAAAATGTTTATTTGCTGCTTTACAAGGCCTGAACCAAAGCCTACTGGACTCCTTCCAGTCCATTGAATTTTTTTTTTTTTTAATTAAAGATGAGAGAATGTTTTTGGCAAATAACAAGTTTGTCAAAAAAAATGTAGTTCTGAGGAAGCAACTTGCAGAATCGAATCCAACTTGGTAAACAAATTTAGCTGGGAAAGAAATAGAAAACATTCATAAGAACATAACCAAGACTTTCCACGTTTTTATTTGGAAATGATATACTTGTTCCACGTGTAACACTATTTAAAAGCTACAAAAAGGGGTCTAGGCTGGTTAGACCCTGTAGAAAAATCTCTCTTTTTTCTTTGGTTTTCCAGACTCACCACTGAACAGATGTGTCCTATGTGAGTTTCTTTATTCCATCACATCTTCTCTGTTCATATCACTTTGCTTGCTTCTTGCTGCCTGCCTTCATCATTTCCAGTGCTCCTGCCCGGCACGGATTCAGCTGAACAGATTCTAAATTACTAATCTCCAAATTAATTGCAAGAAAAAGATGCCTCCATTTGCTGGCAGCAACCTCTTACATTACAGCTTGTGCAAAATATAGCAAAGAAAACATACTCTAAAGTAGACTAGAGGTAAAATCTGTAACCTGTGTGAGATTTGCCACTGGGCCAAGGTATTATTTCCTCCTCACTATGTATAGGGAACAGTGAAGAGCCCAAATGGACTAGTCTTTCACCCATAAGAGAACCTTCAAAGTGGAATCCTTCAACCCTTCAATGTTGCTGCCAGCTAAACCCATAGGATAGTATCCGAAGCCTCTGCCAGGCAGAATTCCCTCTGATCAAAGCGAATCAAATCAGTGAAGATGGTGTTCTTCTTTGCTGTGTTGGCCTCTTGCTGATTCTGGAGGATGTGCGAAGAATATTCCATCCTGAGATCAGCATCAGACCCCAAGTTCTTGGTTTTCCTGGACATCCCCTTTCTGAGGTCCCCAGTGCAGCACCCAGGTGAGCTTTGCAGGTGGCTGGATGCGTTTCGGGGCAAGAATACAGCTTTGCAGGTGGGAAGGCTGGCGTGAAGACTGGCATCCTTCTCCCAGGCCAGATGTCGCACTCCTGGCAAGATCTATCGGCGATGCCCGCTCGCCGCTCCAATGCCATGTGAAAGATGGGAGCACCAGCACAGCTCCCCATGGGGCGGGTTGGCTTGTGCTGCAAACCGGGAGCAAGCTCTGGAGCTGGCTGCAGTGCTGGTTTTGATTGACTCCAGCTGCCTGTTTGCTCTCAGCGAGGTTGCTTCTGGAAGGCCTGTCCATTTGACCTGTCTGCCTCCTTCCTGACGCTGAGCTTCTTCTCTGCTGCCTCATTTCCTCCCCGTGAGCCTAACAGAGGCAGCCTGAAATCTCTCTGCCCGTTGGGCTTTCAAGTGACTTTCCATCTATTTAATCTATCATTTAAACTTAATATAAGGACTTCCTTTCAGAAAAAAAAAATATTGAGGAACAGAGCATTCCTTTCCCTTTATGATGTTGCCTGATTTTTAGCAACTCTGTCCAGATATTGTTTGACAGCTATAAATCAGGAACTCAATCAAGTGCCCGTAACAAACATGTACAGGAGTTTCCCTGGGACATTGCTCTCTCTTTCTTTCCTTCTTTTTCTTCCACACAGTAGGAGCAACTGGCATAATAGTGGATATTGGAAATAAACTCTTGAGACGTGGAAGGGCCATCATTAATGCTGACAAAAGCAGCTTTTGAGGCTAAGCCAAGATCAAATAAGTGAGAACTGGTAGGAGAATCTGTAGTGTTTATGAACAGCTTATGAATGTGAGGTTCAAGTTATCACTTTTTTTGAATCAATTAACTTTTCTGGTACTCTGTATGGACGGGCCTAAGCTGAGGGTTTACCTTTGATTTAAGCGGAGGTACCTTTGTCCTGAATTATGAATTATCTCTCCTTGGGTGAAGCAAGAGGCATCCCCTAATTTACTTCCAAACTCTCTACCTCTGATCATCACTGTCCTTTCCCTCCCTTCTTTCACAGCTCTCCCACACCCAGACCTCCCCAATGAAAGCACCAGCTTCACCCCAGAAGGACAAGGGAACAGTTCTTTTCCTGTGAAAACACAAGAGGAAAGAGCTGGACTGCTCTTTTCAAAAGGGGATTTGTCATGAGATCCCTGCCTCCACAGCCAAAATGGGCACTGACCACAAGGACCCTACCTTCACCTTCATCCATGGAAGAATTTAATTAATCTTTCCATATTGGCAGGCAAACAACATTTCCTGAAGAGAAAAATAAATGTTAATTTCCAGGGGTAATTAACAGTCACTGAATGAGACTAAAGGGCTTTCATCAAAATTACCAATCAGCTCAAATTTGAAGAGATTCTCTCCTCCTCATTGCTTCTTCATCTCATTCAGCCAGTCCTGCTGAATTACTGCCTAATAGAGTCTCAGACATATTCATATCCTGTCAAATTCCCATCCTCCCAAGGAAATGTCCCTTTCAAATGGTAATACAGAGGGCGTATGATGTGCAGTCGTTGCTATTTCGGATTTAACAGCTGGCTGCGTTGCACCAAGGGTAGCTGGGGAAACTTAAATCAGGGATGTGTGCGTGCATGTGTGTGCACACGTGTGTCTAAACATCTACTCTTTTGCAAATGATACCTTTTGTCTTAAATAATGCTCTCTTTATAACTCTTTGCAAGCTAATTCTCTTTTTAGACCACCACAGCTGCTGAGGAGAGAGCGTTGGAGTTTCACAGCAACCAAGAGCACGGTCTCACCCCAGGACTAAGCTGTGCAAATCCTTTCTCAAACAAGTTCCTGCTCGGCAGATGACTCAGGCCATGATCAGTAATGGGGTGCTGGTGGCCCTTTTCAAGACCTATGGGTTTAAGAAAGGCTCTTTTCAGGCTATCCTCACCTTAGTCAAGTGCAGGGTAGCTCCAGGGGGTTACTCATTATTACATGACTTCAAATGCTTTCAGCACAGCTCAGCACACACACATCAGGGTGCCTAGGCGGAGGGACGAACGGTCTCAGGTCTGGTCTCCACAGAGCGGCATGAGGACAGAAAGTAGGAGTCCTCCCCAGTTAATATAATATAGAGGGTTCCCTCCTGCTTTGTTAAATATTTTGGTCCTGAACCAAAGACCCATGGTGTTTTCAGGGACATTTCCACTAACTCCAGGTGGATCTGGCCCTGTAATATGGAAATGTTGGGTGAGCCTATGGTGACAACTGACAAGGAGAATTTCTAGTGAAACCTTTTTGTGTGCTGCACCAGGGCACTTCTGGAGACAGCGCTAGATGGGCACAGAGCATGACCTTTGTTAACAATATATACTATATGAAAGCTAATAATTCTGGCTAAAGCATATTCAAAATAGGATGCTTGAAGCAAAACTAATGCATTATTCACTGCTTGTTGGAAATACAAGAACATAGAGATAGACATCTAAGCCTTGGGCATTTTCTGAGATGTACTGTACATGGGTTCAATGTGCTTATGGCAGCACAGTGACTCTCACTGCCGTACATTTTTCATTACTAATAGTATTTAAAATCTTGCCCAGTGATGAAATAAAACAAAAAAATGTGTGTATATTTAACTTTGCTTGCTAGTCATGTACAGTGATAAGAGATGTTTTTAATGTTGTATTAATTTCCCTGGTGTAAAATATGCCCTTCTTCCACCTTTATATTAAATCAGACAAGTATTTGGTGGAAGTAACAGGGTAAAATAGTGCAAAAATTGCCCATTTCTCAGTAGGTAGCTGAAAACAATTCTGAACAGAGCACCAACAGGATCAGCTCTGACATAACATGCAGGCCCTACTAATGCTTCTCAAAAAAGAAAGATTATAAAAGATGGAGAAAAATATATTCTTTTATATACTCATGATACAGAAATAAAAATCTTTGTGAAGCACTTCGACAGCCATCCTGAGAGTAGCATTATAGAAAAATCGGTTTGGGATTCACTTAATTGCATGTAGGCAGCCTGCAATATAGACACCTACCTCTGAACTAATCACTCTGGTCTTTTTGTGGTCAACAGAGAAACACAGACACTGGGGGGAGTGATTTATCTCTTCCTAAAGTAGATGTCTAAGAAAGGTCAAATGAATTGCATCCTAAAAGTGCCTATTTCTCTCCGCTGACCATAAAGGTTGAAGAGTGACTAGCTCAGATGTAAATTAATACACTGTAGACATGTGGGTTGTTGGGGAGGTGGGTGATGCTGAAGTGCACCCCTGTGCCCCTGTCTGCCACAATGGAAAGGTCTGCAGAATAAAGACAAAAACCACCAGGTTTTCATCAGATCAGAGATTTTTTCGTTCAAGGTGTTTTGCTGCACGTTGTCTGAAACTGTTTTGTATGCCCAGACCTGTCCAAAAATATCATGCCAGACAGATAAACTTATTTTGCGGGTGCTGCTGCAAAGAATCTCAGGCAGTTCCAGTAAGCAAGCCTGATTTACAGTGCTGGTGAAGCCTTCTTGGAGCCAGAAGCAGCTTGACTGGATCCCAGTCACCGTTTTACAAGGTATGCAAAATGGTTTTGAGGCCAGCTTTTGATACTAGCTGATCTTTAAGTGGGACTGCCAACTGGCTTCAGTAGCACATCTTTTTTATGGTATATTTTCTTTAAGATCTCTTGGGGGGCTGACATGGGACCCACTTTCTGCTGGAAGATAGATTGAACAGTAAAAAACCAACATATTTATATGCATTACCATTATCCAAAATTCTCACTTCTCATTAGCTGCCCTGCGGCTTATCCTTTTTAAAAAGCCACATGGAAATGTACCTAACTTACCTGTGGTAGCTTTGCTCTTCTCAATAACTGCTTTCAGGATGACCAAATTACAGTATGATTTCTAACGAGTGCTCCTACATTTCATTGAAAAGATAAACAATTGTGAGAATAGCATTACCTTAAGTCACTGTGCTTGATTTCAACATACTTGAGTTTATATTTTTCAGGTTTGATCTCAGAAACATTGTCCAAAAGCCAGCACTTCAAGTTCAGACGACCTCAGCAAAAGGCAATTTTTAAATATAAAAGAAGGGCCAAAATATATTCATATCTGTTAGCATGTGCTCTTATTAAGAGTAATTTTAAAAATACAACTAGATCAGGCTGACAATCACTGCATCAAAAATCAGTGGGTACTAGGTTCAGATTACAAGCAACAAAGCTGAGCTAGGTGATTTATGATAATATCACTAAAACCTCTTGATACATTTAGCAAGTGGTAATGGTAAAGGTTATAATTCCTCTGAGGGACAATAGTGATGAAATAAACCACGAGGGTCAAGTGGATTATGACCTCGTGAAAACTCAAATAATGGAGACAGAGCTTTATAAACTTCCTTATAATAGATAATGCCTTAAACAATTTTAAAGCTGCTTAGTACTGAATTCAGACTTGCCACGGGCTTCCTACTGCCTATATGTTATCAGAAGAAAAACTGAAAATTACTTCTGTCACTATGAATCTTGCACCTGCTCAGAATCCCCATTTTAGGTGCGACAAGCACTCTTGCCATGCTCCAAGAGTTTACAACAGATAGTGTGTGTGTTCACTCATCTGTAAGTTCTCCCCACCCTGCCTTTGTAGTGTGGGTGCTTATGTAGAATTTGTGATTGCAATTTAAAGCTTGCAATGTGTCCTGGATTGCTATGCTAATAATCACACCTGGCAGCACTAATTTTGCTACTGTACAGCATTGTCACAGGATCAAAGTGTTCCTACAAGATCAAGTAACAGGGCAAGATGAATGATACTGCCAACTACTTTACATGCTTCACAAAAGGAAAGAGTTACAGCCCATTGGGATGCTTATCAGTGCCAGCAATACATAAAGTTAATGCAAATCCCCTCTATATGCTTACCTTAGCCACCCAACTGTAGAGTAAATCTTATGTGGGACTTCAGAAGTGCCACATGCCTGAATTCGTGTAGACATTCAGGTGAAGGTGGAGCAGCCTCACGGGCACATGGTGACTATCCTGATCTACCTGAACATGTTTTCTCACATAAACACTGTGAAAACAGTATACAGAATCAGATCCATAAAAGATGATGCCCATGTGTCACTTGACTAAGTTTAGGCTACTTCATTTTCATTCTTGCTGCAGTTTGCCTCCTGCGTGTCAACCCACATCACCAGAGCAAGTTTTTCTTCTGGCATTGTACCAAGATACCAACTATTGAACTGGTAAATTCTGGAGAACCTACATGGATAAAGCAGCCATGCTGAGGCATACCTGTATGGCTTTATAAACTAATGCACAGAAAAAGTTCCTCCGTCAGAAACACACATAAGTGTTTGAGGCTATGTTACCTCAACTTCAAAGACATGGAGGAAGAGGAGAGACAAGAAGATGACACAGTGTTCACCCACTTGTGTAACAGCAGTGACGATGGCAGGCCTGGGAGACCATCAGTCTGAGATGCGAATGGAGCAATCAACTGCCATTGACAGAGGGATTTTTGATTGATTTTAAATTAAGGTCACTGTCCCCAGGCCACACTAGATTTGATTATTTCTGTCACATTGTAGAAGGGTGAGATAAACTTGTTTGCAACCAGTGACTCTCACTCTTCAGTGTCTCGGTGCATAATGATGGTTTTTCCAGTGGGCTTTGATGCTTCCAGCTTTCATGACGTGTCACACATTGGTACAGCATTGCCACTGTCCCACTGAAACGAGTAGACGCCTCCTTTGAGAACTGAATTTCGAATTACAGGCTTACACTATTAAGAGCTTATGACATCAGCACCATTGTCATCCTCTCTACTCCTTCCCAAGAGCATGAAACAACAGGCTCATAATTCCATACCTGTACATATTCCACTCCACGTGTGCTGTCACACAGTCCACACATGCTTTAATGGATATGTTTGACAACATCTTTTCCAGTTCTTGATGGAAAGGTGGTAACATAATCCAAGCACTCATGTAACAGCTGACAGTCCTAAAAGAATAACCTCTCCATTCTTCCAAACCAGAAACTTTTAGCACTCTCAAATACCACGGTTTAAAACCAGTTTTGCTATTGCGCATTTGAGTGAACATCTCCTCACATTCCTGACCACTGTCCCAAGCAGTCCACTTGGCTGACAGCATTTCCAGCTGCCTCTCTGCTTGCTTACAAGACTCCTCCACCTTACTGTGTTGATACCTTTCAGAAGGCCACTCATCTCATCCCTTTCAGTACTCAGTTCTATGAAATACACGTTAGGAAAGCTGTGGGCAGCACAAAATTAATCCAGACATGACATTAAATCAGAGAGGTGTATTCACTGCTGGCAGGTAAATGGTGGCTACCAATGAACACCTAGGAGAGAGTAGAAGAGCAGTGCAAACCCTGCCTTGGGCCATTTGTGGTGGAGGGACCTTTCTGAGACAGCTGTCATTTGGTTGCCCTCTGCGGATTTTTTTCTTGTAAGTTCATCCATTCTCATCTCAAAACAACATCAGCTGCCCACTGTCAGGTGGCAAGGGGCTCTGCAGTTGTGTTTGTGTGAAGCATCACATCCGTATGGTCAGGCAAACGATCCACTACTACCTTAATTTAATGGCCTCTGCTTCTTGTGCTGGAAGTCAGGGCCAGCAGCCCCTGCTCACCCTTTCCATACCACTCGAGAGCTGAGAAACCTCTGTCACATTTCCCCTCAGGTGCTGCTTGCTAGGCTTAACTGGAAAGCCATTTCAAACCACAGATCATCACTGCTAGTCTCCTCTAAAGCTTTTCCAGCTCTGCCATGACCGTTTTGAGATGATGAGACCAGAGCTCCAGCAGTATTCAAGGCACAGATGCACCACGGATTTATAGACCGGTGTAAAATTTGTTTTCCTCTCCATTGCTCTCCTAACAGATCCTGACATTTGACTCCCTCATCCCTGGGCTCTCAGCCTGGGGAAAATGATGGCCAAAACCTTTCCATGATGATGGACAAGAAAGAAATGATTGACTGCAACTGCATGGTTGTGCTGTTTGGGAAAAACAAAACCAAACCAAACCAAACCAAACCAAATCAAAACAAAACCAAACCAAACAAAAAAATCCAACTCAGAATAACAGTAGTGGATGTTAAATCCCGAGATGATACAAAATTCACTCTCAGGCAGCTTGACCTAAATTCCTATGGGCGAAGAGGAAGCCACATATTTGGAGCATTTGAAAGAAAACTAGACAAATGCCCATAAATTATCCTATGGGGGACATTCCTACTCTCTCTTGGAAGATGGATTAGGCAGATGACCTACTAAATATTTTTTTTTCCTTCTTTCACTAATTCCTACGATGTCATGAGTGTGCGTGTTTTACCCTTTCTTAAATCATAATCTGTTTGATCCAGCACCAGTCAAAGGTTTTGAAACACCCATTAAACCGCAAGAGGAAATCTCGAGTGGTTTGCTAATATCAACAGAAATCCAGATGGAATTACAATCATCTTTTATGTACATTTGAGGGCATATTATGTAATACTAGCCACGGATTTAGTTTAATGCACCACCACCTTCCAATAAGCTGCTGCCGACATTAATAGCGATTTGAAACCTCTGAAAAACTCTTTTGGCCTTCGACAGAATAATTTTAAAGCTCAGAGTCTGTGGGCAAGGGGCTTGGGATATTTGGAGTTTTATGGGAAAATGGGAAAAGTCTTATGGGAAAATGGGGACAAGGGAGATCAAGGGTGGAAAAGACAGGGAAAAAGATTTAGAGAGAGGAGAAAGGGTCGGGGGATTAAAAAAAAAAAAATAAAGAAAAGGAAATTAGAAACGTGGTCAATCTGAGACAGCGGCAGAGAAGATAAGGTCGAGACTTCAAGCGACGAGCAGGGAGCAAAAAAAATCCATGAAATGCATGAGATGTATCAAAAAGGATGACGACGCTGCCCGCTGCAGCATCCTCCGGGGCCTTGGGGTTGTTCCCGAAAAGGCCGGGGCTGCTACCTGGTCCATACCCCACGCAACCCTCGCCGGTCCGCCACTTCCATCCCCACCCCACCCCCACGGAGCCGAAGGCGGGGGGGCCGCGCCGGCGGGGGGGGGAGGAGCCAGAGGTGGTGGGCGGGGTCCAGGGTGGGCCAGCCCCGCCCCCCCGTCGCCCCGCCCGGCGCGGGGGGGAGCGGGACGCGGTACCGGGCAGGGCAGGGCGGCGCGTCCCCGGCGGCAGCGGCCGGGGTTGACAGAGGCGGGTGGCTGCCGCGGTCCCCATGGAGCCCAGCTAGGGGACTGCCGCACCCTCCAGCGGAGGTAGGTGCCGCCGAGCGGCTGCGCACCCACAGCTCCTGGGCGGGCGGAGCGGTGACAGGTTGGCCGGCGCGGCGGCGTTTTGCGGGAATCTCCCCTCCTTTCCCCCCCACCCCACTCCTTCCTTCCCACCCGCGACCGGGTTCTGCGGTACCGTGGGGAGGGCGGCGGCGCTTCCGCGGTTCCCCGCTTCGGCCCGTGACTATTGTTTCTGGTGGCGCCGAGCGGGCGTAGCGAGACCCCGGCGACGGCGGCGGCTTTGTGCGGGTTGTCCCGGCAGTGGGGCTGCGGCGGTGGTGGGGGGGGCGCAGAGGACCGAGGCGGGGAGAGAGACGGGGCAAGACCGTGACCACACGGGCAGAAACAGCCTCCCCCGCCCCCCCCCCCCCCCCTTCTTCTTCCTCCTCCTCTGCTGCTGCCTGCGCAACTTCTCCAAAATCACGCCCGTGGGTGCGCGGGGAGGAGCGGCGTGTGCCGAGCTGAGGCATCGCCCCCCCCGCCACCCCCCCAACCTCATCCCTGCGCGGCTCGTGGGTGCTGCCCCACGGGGAAGCAAAACACGGCGGGTCACAGCGGCTTTAAGCACCCGGGGCCGCGCTCTAGAAGAAGTATATTAAAAATGTAGGGTGCGTTTCAAGATGGGCGGTAGCAGGGACGATTTGGGGTCCCTCTCGCAGCCGGTCACAAGCGAGGAGAAGGAGGAGGGAGGATTTACCCTTCCGAAGTTGAGGCAGAAAATTCCTCCCGCTGTCGCCCGGCGAAGGGAGCCAGGAGAATGAAGTGTCACCTGCATCCCCCTTAATGGCTTTTTCTGGATGAGGCTGTCGCGGGGCGTGGGTCATCTGCGTTCCGGGCGTGCGTGGCAGTGGGTGCCTCGGTGAAGTGTCGTGCCAGAGAAGTTCTGCATCCCTGCAGGGAGATGCTGCAGGGTGCGAGTGCCCTGTGCAGCAGTTGCAGGGCAGTTGTTTGCCTTGCCTCATTTCTTTTTTTTAGAGATTGGTTTGGCTTTGATTGTTGACGTTAGTTTTCTCGCACGCCATCCTCCATCAGAAGTCTTTTTAAAAAGATAATGCTTAAAATGCAGGATTCAAAATATAGATAGTCTAGTGGGGATGTATTGTTAAAGAGGAAAGAGTATTTGGTTGTCCATTAATTCTTCAGGTGTTTTCCGTTTAAACTTGATGAGGAAATATTTTTTCTAAGTAACCTTTCATGTCATTTTTCACTAGCAAATTGGCTTAACGTTTAAAGTAAAGATTTCATCACAAACATGGTACTGATTGGAGTGTTTCAGGCACAACTCTAGTATAGGATGGAAAATCAGCCCACTTCCATTTTTTTTATTATGTAAATTTGGAAAAGCTTTTCCTTCCTTTTCATGACTGTGAGTGGCCCTGGTTAGTCAGATGTAGCTCCAGTGACTAGTCCAGGGGGCTGCTGGTAGCCTGCACATTTTCCTGCACAGCTCTGTTAATGCTCCCTCACTATTTTGTCCTTGGCATCTCTAATGAATTTTGTAGCATTTCTGTGATAAGCTCCAATGGGACTCTTGTGGAGATGCCGAAATCTCTTTCACCTTAAGAGATAACTGAAGCCCTATTTTGAGAGTGGATACCTGCTTGGATCAGCTCAAGAGTGATGCTGTGTTTCTGTCTATACATTCAATTTTGGAGGTGCTCCAGTAGCCAGAGCTGTCCAAGTCAGACTGGGAATCACCTCAGTGATGGATTTTGCAGGGTCCTGATGTCTTCCTACCAAAAATGCAAGTGATAAGCTTTTGCAACGCGTGTGGATGGCGTTGCAAGTGTGGGCTGGAGGACGGAGCTAGTCATGTAGCGGGCATGATGTGTGCGATGAGCAGGTCATGCTGAACATGCTACAACTTTGGGAAGCTGATGTTTGCTGTGCAGAGCCTGCAGCAGTGTGAATTACAGGGAAAAAATGCATTTGCATGTAACAAAGGCAGCTGGCTGAGGAACTAATTTTTTTTTCTTTTTTTTCTTTTTTTTTTAGAAAATAAAAATCTGGCTCCCGTTTCTGCCTCTGCCACAAATTGCCGGTGTAGCTTTGGGCAAATCATTTAATGTTTCCGTGCCCCTACTCTCCTCTTCTTTTGCCCCTGACCTGCCAAGGGCTTGCCTATACTGTGCTGTGAGTTCAGACCCTCACTCACACCCTTAACCTTCCCCAACCTGCCTTGCACACATCAGCCTGAATCCTACCATAGGTGGTACCTCGCCGCTGCGAGGGGCTGCGGGTTGACGCTCAAATGCTGCTGCCTGAGCCAATAATACAGACATAGCAGGCTCTCACCACGATTCATCGGTCTCTAATCCTCTATCCCTCTTCTAATCCAGTCATTCTCTGCCGCTAATCAAATCGCCCGGCATCGCTCAAGCGGTGCTTGGCTGTACGCTCGCCCTCGTGTCGGCCGGCCGGCGTCAGGGCAGGGAAGTGGTGGCAGCAAAGACGAGCTCAGTATTGCCTGGGACAGAGACCGCCTGTCACTTGAGGTTTGTGGCATGAGAGAGAGAGAAAGCCCGGCGTGATTTAGAAATACAAATCATAGCTAGAGGGTAAATCGCAACAACATCACAGGAAAATGGCCAGAAAATGGCACCTCGGGCGTTCCTGTGCAGCCAGCTGTGTGCACGTCGGGAGGGAATGGAGGTGGAAGGGTACAGCTCCCTCGGCGTAACAACAGCATTCTTATTTTAGCATGGAAGACAGCCAAAGATAAGGAGTGGTTGTCATCCGGCTGCTTGGAGGATTGAAAAAAAAAGGAAAAAGAAAACCTGTGTGGAAATAGAAATATTTTGATGTAGGTACTAAAGGGGGGAAAAAAAAAGGCGGATAACCTTGCAAGTGATGGACTAGCCACATAAAGCTGGCAGTACAAGATTTTTCCCATAAAATCCAGAATGGTCCTAATTAAGCCCAGACCCTGTTAAATGACACATGGCTTTATTTATTTCAGATGTTTCTAGGTCCTAGAGATGGGGCCAAATGTGAAGAGTTTGATGTGGCAGATAGTTTAACCCCAATTACTTCTACATAAATCACATGATTGTTACAGGAGCCGAGTACCTCTGATGGGTGTCCCAGAGCTACAGATTAAAAATATCTACATATTAAAAAACAAACAAACAAACAACCCCCCAAAAAACAAAACAAAATAGGAAAAATCTGTGGCAGTGCAGGCGAGGGTTTAGGGGAGAGGGGCGGCCATCCTCTCTGTGGGCAGTAGGATGGGGATGCAGGAGCTGTGGCAGCACAGTGTGCCCACCAGTCTGTGTGCACAGGCGGCTGAAATGGTGGCTTTGTAGAGCGGGCAGCTGGAGAAAGGGAAGCAAAATGGGAGCCGACAAATATTCTCGTTAAGAAACTGGGATGGATAGATGATTTATGGGGGTTCTTGACTTTTTTTTTTTTTTTTTAAATATTATATTTTGAGCGGAAGGGATCGGTTGGCAGTACGTTGTTCTAGCCACGAATGGCTTTGTGTTGAGATCAGGCTGCACTGGGTTACACTTCCAGAAACAGCATCTATAGAAAAACAGTACAGTAAAACACTTTGCAGCGTAGCTTGGGTTTCATAGGCTGTCTTCAGGAAGAAGTAGTTTTCTTTTTTTTTTTTTTCCAAAGCCCTAAGCCTAAACTCTCCCAGCAGACTCTAGATTTTGAAAAGGCGGTGGCTGTATGAGAGGTCTTAGGCTCCAGAGGATCATTATTAACCTGTCTTGGTTCTCCTCGGGAATTTCTGTCCCTGGGTTTGCAATATTGCCCTTCCCAGGGCACTGAGCAGCTTTGTAAACAGGCCACTCTGTGGAGGAGCTGCTCTGCTGGGTGATGTGATGTTCCTTCTTAGTTCTGGCTTTCCTTTTTTCTTATGTATAGATAGATATATATAGAGAGATATATAGATTTTTTTTTTCCCCCCAACAGGTCTATTCATGCTATCCTTTAACATGCAGAGCTGTGGTGGGTTTGAGTCTGGGGAGTCACGTCTGTGGAATTTTGCCAGTCCCATGGGTGGCCAGGTGTCCTGGGGGACCCTCGTGGCAGCTGCCGCTCCACACTCAGGTGCTGGTTTTGGGTGCAAGTGACCGGATTCCTCTGAGCTGGAGCTCTGTCCAGTACCGTTTTAGTTTTGCTAGTTGATAGGGTATGTAGTTGTTTGGAAACGCTTCTTTGTGGTGTCAGATGTGGGACTAAATATTCTCAAGAATTAACCAAAGAGCTTGTGACAGGTTTCCTGTCCCCTTCAGCCTCCTCATTAAAAAAAATGTCCTTCAGCTTAGTGGCTTCGAGGTCCCTGTATTGCTTGCGTTACCCTTAAAGCGGGTAGAGAGCAGCAGCCACGGTAGGCAGAAGGAAGGTGGCTGCTATTGGCTTGAAGAGCAAGCTGGACTTGGGTTTGGGTTCCCCACCATCTCTCCCATGGCAGGAACAAAGATCTCAGAACAAGCCCCAGGACTGACCACATCTATAAATGTCTTATCTTGTTGTCTGTAAGCCAGTGATTGGGGGTGAGCTCTGACAGACAAGAGAAGTGAAGGAAGTTTGCTGTGACACCTCACTGAGCTTCACTGGGGCTGCTGAGGGCAGTCACCCCCATCAACATCCCAGCCTGTAGCTCCAAATTCAGTTGGTCAAGCCAGTTCAGAGGAGCAATATCTCCTGCAGCATCTGCATGTGTTTCAACCTTTTAATTATTTCTTTGCTTTAATTGTGGCATGGAAACAAAGACCTGGAAGAAGTGCAGTGGCCACTGGGAGGGCCAAGAGGACAACGGCTCCAGCAGACAGCAAGTTCCTCATGGCAAAGCCAGGTTATTTGGAGGAGTGCAGGTCTTGCATTTGAGTGAAAAATAATTCATTAATGGCCAGAGAATAATCACTTTACTCTGAAAAGCCTCTCCAGCTGCATTGCACCAACTGTTCTTTTTCAGCCTCTGAATCCTTAATGACAGTAGCAGCTAATTTCTTTTTCTGTGTTTTTCTAGCTGCAGTGTCCTATTTTCTCTGAGTTTATTGAGAAAATAATAGAAGTAATTACAGAGCTACTTGTCACCTTTCAGAGAAGAAAACTCCTTGGTTGAAGGGCCAAGTTAGTTACTTGGTGACCGACTCAGACAATAGAAACTTTTTGTAGCTCATCAGTTATTCATCTCTGCTTAGTGAATCAACTAATTAGCTAGAGGAGTGTTACTTTTAGTCCATGAATATCAGAACATGGTGAATAACACCAGTCACAAACAGTACGACAATGGCACATGTGCATTCTGTTGCAGGCAAGCAAAAATGCCAAAATATGGCATCAGGAATGGCAAAGTGAGATACATATATTAATTTTATTTTTTTTAATTAGTTGTCTTTGAAAACTTATGTGACAATTCTGCACAAAAAGATCCTTGTCTTAAAAGAGTAATTAGATGGTTCTTTGGTTAAAGAAAAGACATGGAGGAGCATTGAACTAGATGATACAGAAGAGCAATGAGGAGAATGGAAGGCGTGGAAAACTAAAGTGAAGTGTGAAGTATTTTTGTGTGTGTATGATATGCATCTTTCTGGTTATATCCTTGCTGTAGAGCTGGATCCACACAAGGCCATTGAAAGCAAAGAGGAAGGGCAATGTGTTGGGTTTTAGCCAGGATTTTCCTAACTGAGCAGTCAGGCTTCACCATCAGAATAATAGACATCCTTGTCTCTTGGCCTTGGTGATGGGGCTGGGGATCAGGGGGCAGCTCTCAGCCAGAGGGCTCTCTGCCCCACAGAAAGGTGGGGGAAGAAGGCTGCTGCCTGGTGCTGCCTTAGGCCTCGCTCTCCAGGCTGTGGGATGCCTGGCCTGGGGGAGAGTTTTCCCCAAGCTCTGTGGTTCAGAGGGCTTCACCCAGAAAATTAGTGGAGACATGAGTCTGTAGCTCCAGAGGGTCTCCTGGTTTGACAGCAAAGGGTCACTTTGGCATAGAATACTGGAGAGAGCATGTAGTGTGTAGGTATAAATAATTTTATATATATATATATATATACATGTATATACAGAAACAGGCACATGCAGGCATGCTTGTACAAATGTATCCTAGAAGAAGGAGGGCACAGAAAGCCTTCTTGTAGCTGTGACTTGCTCTTCATTCATCTCTGGATGGAATTACCTCTCACCATTTCGCTACAGGAGGACATATGTATAGTTTCACAAGGCTTCTGTGATGCAAGAAGCTGGGCTCTGCGTTACCACTCTTCCGCGTTGTACATGCAGGATACATGAAAGGGTGGTGTTCTCTGGTGCGACTGGTGGTGCCAAGCTCAGTGTGTCACCTCTCCCCCCACCATTGTATCTAAACAGGTGTTTAGTTTGCAGGAGACTGTTTGGCCACACTCCAGTTGTGCTGGAACCAAAGTAATGTTGGTAGGTGGAAGCAAGCAGTTGCAACTCATTGAAGGAATGCATCTGCCTTTGGTTTGGGTTTGCCATTCAGGTCCTTGTGTGGTGGGGTTTTTTTTCTGCTTTTTTTTTTGTGTGTGTGTGTTGTTGTTTTGAGGGAGTTTGTTTGTTTTGATGCACAGGTAGTAGCTTTCACATATGTGTTTAGCCATGAAACCCTCACTTGTCTTTTAGGACACATCCTGGCTGTCACCATAGCTTTCTCTCTTCTAAAGGAGGTTATTCAATTGATGGGCCTAGGCCTGGATACCATCACATACTACAGAGAAGAAAGTGAAAGCAACGTATGGCTGTGCGCCATGGATCCCCACGTTCACAGCATGTAACTGCAGAGCTGTGCAGTGACCATCCCACAGAATCACAGGATGATTGGGGTTGAAAGGGACCTCTGGAGATCATCTAGTTAAAGCTACCTCCTAAAGCAGGTTCACCAGAGCAGATCACAAAGGAACATGGCCAGGCGGATTTTGAGTGTCTCCAGAGAAGAAGACTCCACACCCCCTCTGGGTAGACTTCTAATGTAGGGTACATACCTAATAGGAATGGTGATCCCATGGTGCTTACCCTGCCAAGGACAGCCACAGCTCCCTCAGGTGCATGAGTTACAGAGAGTGGGCCTGATCCTGGTAGCCAGCACCAGGTAACTATCTGCATCATGTTTTCACAGAATCACAGAAATCATAGGATGGCTGCAGTAGGAAGGGACCTGTGGAGATCATCTAGTCCAACCCACCTGCTAAAGCAGGTTCACCTGGAGCAGGTCACACATTAATGTGTCCAAATGGATTTTGAATGTCTCCAGAGAAGGAGACCCCACAACCTCTCTGGGCAGCCTGTTCCAGTGCTCTGGCACCCTCAAAGTAAAGAAGTTTCTCCTCATATTCAGGTGGAACCTCCTGTGCTTCAGTCTGTGCGTGTTGCCCCTCATCCTGTCATTGGGCACTACTGAATGGAGTCTGGTCCCATCCTCTTGACACCCGCTCTTGAGATATTTATAAGCATTGATGAGATCCCCTCTCAGCCTTCTGTTCTCCAGGCTGAACAGACGCAGCTCTCTCAGTTTCTCTTCATAGGAAAGGTGCTCCAGACCCCTAATCATCTTCGTAGCCTGCTGCTGGACTCCCTCCAGTAATTGCTTGTCCTTAAACTGGGGAGCCCAGAATTGGACACAGTACTTCAGATTTGGCCTCACCAGAGCAGAGTAGAGGAGGAGGATAAACTCCCTCAACCTGCTGGTCACACTTTTCCTACTGCACCACAGTATACCGTTGGCCTTCTTGGCCACAAGGGCACGTTGCTGGCTCATGGTCAACCTGTTGTCAACCAGGACTCCCAGGTCCCTCTCCGCAATGCAGCTTTCCAGCAGCTGATCCCCTAACCTGTACTGTTGCCTGGGATTATTCCTCCCCAGATGCAAGACCCTACACTTGCCCTTCTTGAATTTCATCAGGTTCTTCCCTGCCCAGTCCTCCATCCTGTCCAGGTCATGCTGAATGGCAGCACAGCCTTCTGGTGTATCAACCTTTCCTCCCAGTTTCATGTCATCAGCAAACTTGCTGAGGGTGCACTCGGTCTCTTCATCCAGGTATTGGTGAACAGGTTGAACAAAACTGGACTTAGTACTGACTCCTGGGGAACCTCACTAACTACAGGCCTCCAAACAGGCTCTGCACCATTGATCACAACCCTCTGAGCTCTGCCAGCCAGCCAGTTCATGATCCCTCTCACCATGCATTCATCCAGTCCGCACTTCCTGAGCTTGTCTGTGAGGAGGTTGTGAGAGACGGTGTCAAAAGCCTTGCTGAAGTCAAGGTAGACAATGTCCACTGCTCTTGCCTTGTCTACCCAGCCAGTCATGTCAGCATAGAGGGCTATCACATTGGTCCCCCAGAGTACAGCCTCCACTTGAAACGGTTAAGTCAAAAGAAGAGGTGGATGCCATTGATCGTGAACAGGCTCCAGACATCTTAGATTTGCTTTGGTTATTGCAGAGGCTGGTGAACACTCTCACTTCTCATTTGCTTTCTAGTGGGACTGAAGAGCTCTTTCCTTTGAAGCATAAAGGCCCAAATATTTTGGGGTCTGCTGCTTCTGAAACAAGTTTCATTGAGAAGAGGTGCCACTGCATTTTCAAGGAGCTGAAGTTCTCAAGCTAGCAACCTTTTATTTTTAAAAAGGAAGTAGGTGTTTTTATTAGAGTTTCCTGTTTTGAACTCTTTGGTTAAAGGGTATGAAGTGGTCGGAGGTGAAAGAGTTACCATTTAGGTCAAGGTTGTCTTTTTGTATTTTCATTTGTGTACACAGTGCACAGATATGAATTATTTTCATATTTATATTATGTTTTTTATTTGTGTAATTTTTTCCAGTTTTATTTAAGGCTGCTACTTGAAGGAAGACTGAATAAGGTTTCCTGTCAGGAATGGTTTAGATATATCTGGTCCTGCCTGGGGCAGAGGAATGGGTTGGGCTACTTCTCAAGGTCCTTTTCAAGACCTTTTCTGTGGTTTTAGGCAGTTACCCAGCAAAATAAATTTGTAGTAGGTTGTGCTGGTTATGCTGATAGGGTTTTGCTATAGCATTTACCGTGGATATTGTTTGAAAAGGAAATAATAGCTAATTGTGGCATAGTTAGTGGTGGTGCTTTGGACAAACATTTCTTAAAATTAAAGAGGAAAACAACTGATGTTACATTTTTAGACTAGCATCGTGATATGGCTATGATTAATTTTTCCAGGAGCTTTGTGTTTTTTATATCTGCGTAAGTGTATTAACATTTTAAAAGGTCAAAGGTAAGCTCTAAAATGGATGCCAAATTAAGATGGATGGGAGGAAAATGACATTTACTTCTTGTTACTGCACATTGTTTGAATTTGACCAAAGGCAAAACCAAAACAAAGAACAGTCCCCGCCCCTTACACACATATGAATGCATGCATGTGTGCATGCACAGACAGCCATGTTCCCACCACCTGCCTTCACTGCACACCTGGTCCAGGAAAACCTTATTCATCTAGGCAAATCATCATCCTAACAAAATCAGTAGTCCGATGTCTTCATTTCCAGACAGCTTAAGCATCCCTTTGCAAAACATCTCGTTTAACTAGTGTGAGTGGACTCTGTAAATAAAAGTAGCTAAAATATTTATATTAGGAAAATATGTCTAATGGGAACCATAACCACGTTATCATTTCCTGCCCTTGCTGGGTTTGAGATGATGACTTCATCAGGGAAGGGACTGTACCCTCATCCCTGTTCATGCGGTTCCTGGCACATCAAGTCCTTCTGAAAACAGAAGATAAAATGTGGTGGGAACGATGCCTTTGCTTGTAGTGGGAAGGGTGGCCAGTCCCAGATGAAAGAAAGGCTTTAGCAGAGCTGCTCTGTGAACATACCAGTGTACAACAACTTTGGTTTTGGAGAAAGCAGCAGAGCTCGAGAGAAGGACTCAATCTGATTTATGTCCGTGGTTTCCACTCTTCCCCTGAAGCAACAATGGGGAACTAGGCCAGAGATGTCCACCCCATGCCTCGGGAATCATAGCCACTGTCTCCTTTGAGGGACCCGGAGCCTGTCTTTGTGGATGTTGTTTCACAAGACAGATTCACTCCCATTGCTTTATGACACTTACTAATCCAAGTTTTGTTAGGAAAAAAAGGGATAAAAAAAAAAATCTTCAAGTCCTCCTTCCCAGTGGTGTTTGATGGTTCATCAGAGACGATTCAGGATGCCTCCTGCATCAGCCTCCGGCTGCCCTATGCCCCTGCTGCACCACAAAGCACATCCTGACCTCAGGCAGACCACAGAGGCTGTGCTGGGGTCCATTCTGACTTTTTGTTATTTTTTTAATAGACAATTGTAAATTGTTACAGCTGTAGAAGATCCAAGCTGGTCACTTCATCCAGACCTGGGAGCTCAGTACAGTTCCTCAGGTCTGTGGACAGTTTTAGCCTCTTCCTTGAGGCATGCATGCACCTCCTTCCCACCTGAAACTCAACTGAAGTGTTCCCTGAAGCCCAGGAGAAGGAAGACATTTTGGTGCAGGCAGTTGAACCCTCTCTCGCAGGGGCAGAGGCAGCCCTGCCTCTGAGAGAGGAGGGAGCATCTTGCAGTGCCTGGGGTACTGGCATCACATTTCCCCTGAGGCTTCACCAATGCTGTTCTTCTGCAGCCTGATCACTCTGGATTTGGTCTTTTTTTATTTTCTTGTTTTTAACGTTTTCACTAACTTTCCTGAGATGAGAACTGTCTCTTCCCAAAACCAGGAGCCAAATACTGACCTCATCGCCTATCAGTTC
Source organism: Nesoenas mayeri (assembly GCF_963082525.1). Classification (NCBI taxonomy): domain Eukaryota; kingdom Metazoa; phylum Chordata; class Aves; order Columbiformes; family Columbidae; genus Nesoenas; species Nesoenas mayeri. The sequence goes on from NC_137541.1 coordinate 106,588,303, forward strand.
AAAATAGCATGGGTGTAAGACGGGTGCAGCTTCAGCCTGGTATCATGATAACCAAGCAAAGGTAATGCTGCTGTTCCCATAGCTGTGCCTCCCCAGCACGCTTGGGCAGGCAACATGCCAGCCCTACACCACAGGGGAGAGCTGTAAGATCCCCCTCAAGCTCCCAGGACTGTGGGCTGCCCAAATTACAGCCCCACAGTGGCTTCCTCGAGGGAGAAAGCTGCTGTGCTCAACCCCTGCCCTATGCAAGGGCCCAAGATATGCCCAAGGTTAGAATAAGGGGATGGTCAAATCGTTCCCTCCTTCCACTCAAAAGCAGCAAGCTCTCCTAAGCATCCCTTTCTGGGTCCTGAAAATGTGTGCCTAACAAAAAAAGAAAAAAAAAGGGGGGGGGGGGGGGGGGAAGGGAAAAATGTCAAATGCTCAAATGCTTTGTTCCAATGTGAAAATGTATTTTTCATTTCAAACTGAATGGGTTCTTTCAAGGCTTCACTGCCCTCCAAGTGGAACAAACAAAACAGTTTTATTTTTTCATTTTACCAAAAGAGAAAAAATCAGTTCTTAAATTGCTCAGCCCAAACATTTCTTTTTAATTTTTTTCTCCCCCTCAGCCTGGCCACCATAGCAAACAATTTCATTATTTGCATAGCTCTAATTGCAGTGATTAAATAAACACAGCAAATGCTGACCCTTCACAGAGCCTCAGTTGCAACCCCACAGCCAACTCGGTCTGTATTTTGTCAGTGAAAAGGGAGATTGGAGCGGCTTTGTGCTCAAGTGAAAAGAAATTATCGACTTCTTTTTTATTATTTTTTTTTTAAACTGATATGCTGTCAGTTTAGAGCAAGAATAATTTTACCTGTTCTCTTGCTGGCAAGCTGAGAGGTATCACCAAAATTGTGAACCTGGTGCAGTTTCAAAAGCATTTCGATTTTGAATGTCTTATTCATGTGTTATTTTTAAGTTGCAATCTCTGATGCTGTTATTAGAATCACGTGTAGGGTTGATATTCTGTTAGTGATACCAATAGTAACATAAAGGACTGGGAAACAAACATCTACATTTTTATTTTTTTGTTGTGAAGATGACAGGTACCCAAAGACAGGGTTAAGGAAGATTTCATCTGGCTGCAGTTCCATCAAATAGGAACAAATAATTTTTTGGACATTTTTTAATGACATTTATTTATAGCAGGTAGCACACAGGCGGCTGCTATTTCTCAGCGTGCTGGAAGAATGTTCTCCAGATGGTGCTTACTGTTTATGCTTTTATTCACTTCGCTTGAACACAGCAGCACTCTACACAAAACATGGAAAATTGGAAAATAAAAACAATTATGTTTTTACAAAGTGCCATGTGATTTGCTGAAATGTCTTAGCTGACTGATGAGCGATGCTTGGAGGCAGCGTGGGGGATCGCGCCTGTCACAGAAACCCTGTGCCCGAGTCCCAACATGGGTGACAGGAATCAGCCCAGTTTGAGAGGGACTCGCCCTTCCCTCCTCAAAAACTGGGTTTCAGCAGGACTGCTAATCCTGCCCTCCTGTCTGTGCCTCTTCTGCCTCCCCCTTCCCCCACAGAGGTTTGAGTACATGTAGAAAAGGGGTTATAATGGCAATATTTTTGTCGGGTTTTCTGTGGCTGTGCTGCCCCAAGGTGGGAGAGACACGAGACAAAGCATTTCGTAGGCCTCGCCTGTGCCATCGCCTTCCTTCGACTTCTAATCGCAGTGAAAAATGAAGTATTAGGGCCTTTGGCTGGTCCAGCTGAAAGCAATAGCAAAAGTCAAGACTGGTATCCAAAGGGACTGGCATGGTCCATGATTTCTGATCGTTACAGTGGTGGAAATACGTATCCAAATGGTGGGCACACTATTGTAGACTTTTGTTAGGCAGCTTCTGAAGGACAACTCACACAAAATATTTCAAGCTCTAAATAAAAGACTGTAATCTAAAGAACTTTTTTCAATAACAATACTTGGGAATATTTTGAAATTAATTCTTTCAATTTAATTTTTTAAAAAGGCAATTATCAAAATGGATACCAACAAGTGGGAAATAAACTATTTTTAATTTTTGAAATATATTTATTATATATACACACACATATCTATTTAAAAAAAAAAAAAAAGAAGAGAAAACAACAAACCCGCAGCACTTGAGGACAATTTTTCAAATAGCAAAAACCGTATCAAGTTTAAACTTTCAAATGGAACATGATAATTATTTCTTTGTAAACCCAAGCCTTCAGATTCCTTTGAAATCTAGTTTAAAGCCAACAATACTTGTAGTGAAATTAAATTTCAAGACATTAATGTATAAACAGTTGTTCAACCAGTTTGGGGGATTTCTTCACTAAATGGGCAGCGCTGCACAGTGCTTCAGTTTCTCTCCCTTGCCCATGACCCAAGAGACAGCCCCTTTTCCAAGCAGAATTCTTGCTACATCAGCTCCATGCTGTTTATCTCTCGTTGCTCCCTTGGCAGTTATTATTTCTTAATGTGTTAATTGTAGTTCCTGGACCCTTGTGTGTGAGCGTGTGTAATGTTCACGGTAATGATGCCGACACGTTCTCTAGTTCCTGGAATTGCAGAGAGAAAACCTTACATACAATCTGGGCACAGGGCATCCAGTAAGAGAAACCAATTACAAGAATTCAAATAGCATAAAAAGAATGAAGTGCATGACTGGGGAGAGTAGACGCTGGGTTGAGGTGGGTTTTTTTTTTCTGCATATTCATTTATGATTCCTTCTATCGCTCTTGCTTTGTGTGATATATATATTTTTTAATTAAATCTTGAATTATGTCACTTGCTTTCCACCTTTTAGCAGTATTTCACAGTAAATTCATTCCTAATAGCAAGTAGTCAGGGGTAAGGAATGGCTTTGTTGAATGATGAGGACTGTTAATTATTAAAAAGAAACCTATGGATTTAAAACAAATTAGACCTCATTAAGCCTAGGTCTGTTTCCACACAGACTAGCTGACATGAAAAAGCCCATCTATGAGCAAGGAAAATTGCACTTTGCAGCTGACGTCCCCAGCAGAGATGCGCCTGGGCTGGCACGGACAGCATTCACTCTTCTGGTTTGTATCAGAGATCCCCAGTCTCCGATCTCAATGCAAAGCCCATGGCTTTCTTGGATCTTTCTCATTTTTCTTCCAGCTCTCCTGTCACTTGGAGCCACCTCCTGTGGTGCCACCCAGGCCCACATGCACGTGGGAGTCCCACCTCGCTGGGGGAGGTGGCTGCTGGCCACCAGCGGCTGGTGTCCACCTGGATGGATGGGTGGATGGATGGGATGGATAGGCAACCCAGCTCCTGGATGCTAAGCCCAGCCAAACTGATGGGCTCCTCCGGGCTTAGCGAAAGAGGAAATACAGGAAAACTCCTTTTCTCTTCCTTTATTTTCAAGAGGAGGGTGATCTTTGAATGCTACCGTGGGGCTACTGCCATGGCCAGGTTGACAAACTCTGTAGGATAGATCTACTTATTTACAGAGATGGGATTTTTTTCATTTGCTTGTGTTGTTTTTTGTTTTTGTTATCCAAACTTAGCTGACTCTTAAGTTCTTTGTATTCAGAGGCTTTCTTCACAGAAAATCTAAAGGTCTGCAGTGATTATTGGAGACCATACACTCAAAGCTATGTAGCTGTGGCATGTTTTAACCTGCTTTTCTGAAATTTTTTTGAGGCAATGAATGAGTGCATCTGCCGGAGAATCCTAATAAGGAGAGTGAAAGGTGACCTATCATGAGCATTTTAATTGTACATTCGCAGGGATGCCATGTATGGACTTTGCTGTCTGGCTGAGACATCCCCTAGATCTTCTCTGGCATTACAGGCAGTGACATACTCGTATAGGGAGAAGAAACGCCTATACTGCTGGCTGGAAATCAGCAATAACATTTTGACATCTGTGCAACAGTTTAAAATGAATTATTCAGCACATAGATCGTGCTATTTGAGCAGCCAGCACATCTCTGCCCATTTACTACTGTCAGTCCATGGTAGAGATATCAGTGATGCCAGTGGAACTGAGCACATGGACTGGGGGTAGGTTTTGGCCCATAGCCTGGAACAGCATTTGACAGCACCCCTGCAGAATATGATAGGAATAATCTGCTTTGCCACCAGCAAAAGACTGAAAGACAATGCCAGTCTGTTTCTTCTCTTAGTGTGCTTCAAACGTGTGGAAAAAAGACCTTAAGAATTAAAGAAATCATTAATTGTTCGACTGTTTAAGTTGTGCTTTAAAGAGTGAAACTTGCATGTGATTTTGATGAAATCTCCAGAAGCCCTGAGCATCTGTTTGCCTACTGGGAGTAGACCCAGAGCACAAACTGGCAGCAGGTCCAGGCCAGTCTCCAGCTTCTGCCAAGTCAGAGGGTTAAAGTAAAGCAGTTGCTAATTCCTATCAGCGAACAAAATTAATGAGATTCACGATGTAAGCAGCATCAAGTTTGGGAAAAAACGAGCCGAACTGCTGTAAGAATGAGCTTTGTGCTACCTGCAGATGGGGAACTGGGAGGAAATGTAGATTAGCTAAATACCAGCAAAACCAGGTCTGCTCAAAGCAGGTATTCAGGAGAGAAGGTGGACATTTATCATGTATTTAGCTTCCTAATTCAGCAAGGTCATTTGAATTAAAGCAGTGTACGTGTAGTGAGAGTCTAACATCTGTTATTTCATGGGATGCCTGTTCCCTGTGGCTGCACATTGGATATAAATGCAGAACACAGTATGGAAATGTGCTGTACTATGGGTTATTGTTATTTCTTCACATTCCTTTATGAACTATGTTATAGCTGCCCTTGGATGCTTCTCTAGCAGGCAAAAATTTGGGAGTAGTTAAATAACACTACAGTATGCAGCAGTATCACCTGCCCATAGTTGTCTGTGTTCTTTAAGTGGCCAACCAAAAATCCAGCCTGCCCCAATTCCAACCTGCTCTTCCATTTACATGTAATGAATAATACCCCACAGTGGAAGCAGCCCAGTGCTGTACTTGGAAAGGCAAGACATATTATCTGGGTAACTATAAAACAAATGGCTAGTATACATGAAAGTTCTTGTGCAAGAAAACACCTCTATTGAGAAAAGACACTTAAGCACATAGTGAAAGTTAAGCAAATCCTTATGTCTCACTGAAGTCGGTAGAATTTAAGCATATAGTTAAATCTTATGTGCAATAAGGGCATATGCTCTGATAATAACACTGTAGCTGTAAGATTTTTGAACCCCTGTGTGTGCATATAGCTTTATTTTCAGAGTCCCCAAGAGCTTTGCAGTTAGCAGAAAGACATGTAATCGTGATAAATACCATGCAGCTCTGGATACTCAGGTGCAGTGCTTCAGCGGGAGGTGGGACCTGACTTCCTCAGCTGGTCCCTGACAAGAGCAGCTCTGCAGCTGATGCTGCTGCAGCTGCCTGTGAGCTGGTGTTTGTGTCCTTGGCACAGGCAGCACCACCACAGTGTGGGTACACGTGTGTGTATGGCATTTTTGTAGCAGCTGTAGTTCTGGCTTTTGTAGGGCTGCTGCTGTCACCAAAGTGTCTGAACCTCCCTGCTGCCTTTGATCTGTTCACCATCACTGCATGCCCCTGGGACAGGAGGATATTATCACCTTCGGGCAGCGACTAAGAGGAGGCACAGAGAGATGCTGAGACCGATTTTGAAAGTTATTTTCATGTTATTCATGAGAAAGTTATTCTCATGCATATTTTCACATACAGAGATGTCCCCACAGGCATTTTTCCAAACCTCCTGTCTGTGTAGTCTGGACTCTGCAGTTATAGGGCAGCTGGTGTGCGGGGGCACGAGTGTGCATCTCCCCCATCCTGGAGCAAAGGGTCACACCTTGCTAGTGTAGGGGTGCGGTGGAGTGGGGAGGGGTGTGTGTGCAGAAGACCGAAAAAGAGAGGTGGAGGATACACAGCCGAAGTAATATATGTTTGAGGGTGAAGAAAGCTACCTGGTTTTATTGCCACTTGATGGGAAGGCTGTGTGTAGCTTGTGAGCATCCATTAATTAGTGATGCAATTTCTCTGTGCTGGTATCAATAAAACCTTAATAAGTACATGTTAGCAGCCTGCAATTGCTTGCTTTTTTCCACATCCCCTTGTGAGGAAGTGTGGATATCAGTGCAGCTGTGCACTGTATACATTGTATATGTGCTGTGGCTGCTTACATAAGACAGGGACAGCAAACTCATTTAGCGGCTAGTTACTTCCCATGTGATTTTTTTCCAAGCATTTATAGAAGGACCTTTAATACACAGCACCCTCTCACGTGCACAAAATAACTGACATTGTTTTTCTTCCTTTTGCTGAGACATACTAATTCTTAAAATGGCTCCTGAGCAGGCACTCCTAGGTGCCTGTAGTGACTGCAGCCTGATGGGTTAGCAACAACAACAAAACCAGCTCTCCTTCATTTCCTTTATATGCACATAGTACAGCTTTCCAAACAGCGCATCAAACGCTGCCGGCTGGAAATTTCCAGGCCTGTTTCCTGCCTGGTGCATGCTCATAAAGGAAGATTGTCTGAACAGTCCATAGCTGCAGTACTGCAGAAAGTCAATAAAGAGCTGACCACCTCACCTCTATCAAAAGCAGTTGAGAAGCCTCGCCTCATCTGCCTTATTAAAACCACACTTGACTCCTGCAGAGAAACCTAGCTGGGAACCTGCAAGAGGAGGGAGAAAAAAGAGGAGGCTGAAACTGCCGTGAGTATTCTACAGCAAGGTCTTGCAGTAAGGTTAAAGAGTGCTTATTGTAAAATAAACCCAAAAGGCAGCTTCATTAAAGCAAGGAAAATGCCTGCATTTAATGCAATAAACTTCTGACTCTCCCACATACACTACAGCACAGAGATGAGATGATTAGTTGTTGCAGCAACGAGCAGATATAAGTAGCTCCCTAATGGGTTTGTATTTTGAATTCAAATATGTATATGCATGTGCATGTGTGTTTGTCTATGTACTTAATCTTTGCAAGAAAGGCATGATGTAGAAATAGATGTAAGAGGTAGAATTTATACTGCAAAGCGTATTTTAGGATGTGTTCGAAAAGATGCTTTATTTTTTCTTTCCCTTATGTAAGAGTAATTGATTGAATGTTTGCCAAGCTTTCAGTAGTATCCATTTGGGAATCCCAGCCCCCACCTTCCCCAGGCCTCCCAGCTTTTTCTCACCTTAAAATGAAAAAAGAGAGAACTTTAACAGAAAGATCATTGCTTTAGCTTAATATTGTAAGATTTCAGAGATTGAATTTTCTGATAGTAATGAAATGAACCCTGAGTTGTGCCATGAATTTGATTGCAGTTAATTTGATTTTTTTAGATGCTCAACAAAGCTAGCCCATTAGCTTTAACCTCACATACTTTGGATTTGTACAAAGTGGTATTTTTTTATATATATGTGTATAAATAATATGAAAATCTCTCTCTGGTAATGCAGTTGTTTGTAACAATTACTGTCAATGAGCAGTGACTAACTATAGCACTGCTGGATGTGGTATCCGGTGTGTTGCTGACAAGTAATCCCACTACGTTTATTGCTTGGGTGGTATGGGGTTAGTTTTCCTTTTCACCAGGAAAAATACAGCTGAATATATCAAGCAGGACAGACACGTAAACTTCGTCCTGCAGCTTTTTCCAGTTCTCACTGATCTTAATGAGACTAGTCATATGAATAGGAGCGACTCTTGTCAGAAAGGATTTTTTTGCTGAAACTCACCATTTCTATTTACTTGATCTGCCTCTACAGACTTCAGAGTGAAAGTGCTCCTCATGTTAGTATTTGCCAAGAGGCAACAACTGTGGAGTGGGGTGGTCCCAGCGTCTGCCCTTTTCCCTTTACACAGTTTATTCTTGGTCAGCAGCTAATAAGATGGTGGAACATGGCCTTTTATATATATATATTTGTATATATAAGTAATAGCAGCTTCAGATAAGAAAGTATTTGGTGATGTCAGAAAACTAATAGCACAAGGCTACAGATAGCTGGGAATAGTGTTAAGGAGTTGATTGTGTGTGGGAAAAAAAGGAGGGAGATTCTGCAACTCGTAGGAGATTGGTCACTATGAGAAAAAAAAAATAACAGGGCATGTGGTTTCCAGAACAAGGGAGAAATGAGACCAGGGAGGGGGAAGATGAATGGCGGGGGCACACAAGTTGGGAGTGATGCAGAAAGTTTTCCAGGCGATGGGCAAAGGTTGAGCTGCAAAGGAGATAACTGCCATGAGCTGCTCCTGGGAGGTCCTGTAAGCGGAGGAGTGCGAAATCTCAACAGAAGTCAGGGGATATATGACTTAGAGACGTGTGGGAGGGAAAGTGCCCATAGATGGGAAGAGGGTTGGACACATGGCTGGAGACAAGGCGTTTTGTCTGGATCTGTGCCACCAAAGAACACGTCAGGCACTTGTGAAGCCCAGAGCCAGGCTGCCTTCCTCCAGCTCCAGCAAACCTTCTGGAAGGTCATCTCCTGGCCTCATTGCAGAGAGGCCCAGGGTAGCTCTGCTCCTCACTTGGGATGCTTCTGCCTGTATCCCATGGAGGGCTCCTGACAGGCACAGCCAGCTGCCTACAGGAGCGAGACAAGGGCAAATGCTGGTCCCCACTTGTCTGCCCAAAGCATGAGTGCATCTAGCCTGAGGAAGAGCTGGGCACTCGTGCTGGCAGTGACCCAACAGGTCCTCAGGGTGAGGAGCTGGGTACCAGGGAGCACCACGGCAGGGAGCTGCCCTCCTCTGGAAGGATGCTCATGTGCCCACGCCTCTGTAGCATCTTCTCAGGCCCTACTGAGCCAGAGTCCAGGTATCTCCCTTGCCCACTACAGGCAAGGAGAGGTTTTGCTACTCCTGATTTACTATTTTGTGGTCTTTGGGTTTGTTTTTTTAATTCTTCTCTTTCCCTCATACTGCCTTTGGTGGACCGGTCTAAAGGCAAGGTGCCCAGTTATTTTGGCAGGAATTGGGCAAACCCATTCAGCAGCAGAGGAAGGGCAGAAAAACATTGGCTAGAAAGCACTGACCTTCTCTCCAAGGAGTCTTGTAGTGCCAAATTTAGCACTAAAAATTGCGAGAGGGGGACAGAAACCGCATCTCCCTCTTCAGAGGATGCTGAAACACAGTGCCTTGAAAATGCTCGGGCAACGGAGACCATTAATACACATTCCTGGTGTGGGGCTGTGATACTGACCATTTTGCCCCATGGTGGACAGTGCTTGCTCTTCCATGGCAATCTGTGTCCATAGGCTCTTTGCTGCCAGCCCATACGGGGCACAGCGGAGACATGGGGTGAGCTGCCTTGCTGAAGGACCTGCTGCTGCAGGAGCTGGGTCTGCCCCTGTGTGCTCCCCAGGGAGCTGCTCCTTTCCCCACCACCTAGGCTGGGAACAGTGCAAATCCTTGCCCAAAACGATGATACGGCTTCCATACTGCCACAAAGTTAGACTAATTTGGAGCAGTTAGACTAATTTGGAGGCAGTGCGTCTGATGTTTCGCAGCCCAGTGCTAGCTAGAAAGGAAACAATTTTACACATCAGCAATTTCTTATGATTAATAGTATTATCCTGCCTTAATTGAAAAATGGGTTGGTGCCCTTAAGAAAAAACTAGGCTGCAGGAATTAGTATCTAACCTCCTTATGATGAATATGTATTTTTACATGTTGCATATTACTGTCAGTGCTTTTAGAAATAATAGTGCTGTGTATTGTAATAAAAAATTGTCCCGTGTTGTTTGTAGTTGTGTGGCACCATTCTGTCTGGCTGACTTGGCTGTAAGAGCTTGAACGCTTGGGAAGAAGCGGTGTGAGGATGCCGAAATCCTTTTAAAGGGAATTTATGTACCAACAGGAGGATGATATGTAGGCTCCAAGCTCTGCTATCAGTTGTTATTGCTGAGAGACACTCGCAAGGAGTCAATGCCAGACAGAGCATTAGCGATTGCCGGCCTTGGTGCCTTTGTGGAAAGTTGGTCATAAAGTCGTCGGAGGCTCCTGTTTGTGGGACTTTTAAACATCAGTGAATTATTTTACGTAGTAGGGCAGTTGTCGTTGGGGTGGGTTTATGCAAAGGTCTGTGTGAACCACTTTCTCTAGCCAAACAAAGCTTGGGAAGGAGAGAGGGACGATGCCAGAGGACAGGGAGATGTGCTGGCAGCTGGGGTCTGCCGGGGTTTGCCAGGCAGTGTGTGGGAGTGAGGGGCTGTCACCTGCAACCGCGGGCAGTCCTGGAGACAGGGCAGGTCGTGGCTTCAAGGCATCGTGCTCCTTCCATGTGTCTGGCCCTGGGACTTTGTCTCATGCAAAGCAGCCCAAGTAAGCTTGGCATAACGACAGTGAGAACGTCTGAGGCCTTGATATAGACATTTGGGGACAAAACAAAGTCAATAAAATCCCTTTCAGCTATATTGTCCTGGCATCGTCTGTATCCCGCATGCTCCTTGGAGGACCATGGCTTCAGGGGCAGGCAGGGAGGGTGCCTCTGGTTCTTAGTGGAACCATGTACATGTGAAGGATGTGGATGTGACATGTTAAAAAGGACAAATGCCTTATTCCCGCAACCTAGAGCTCCTAAATGCTCTCATCTGGTTAAATATTGCTCACCCAGACATTTGGACATTGTGAATCAAATCTCCCTGGAAACATGCAGTGAAACACAGATGCCTGTGGGATCAGGGGTGCTTTCCTGTGCTCCCAGCCAGTGGAGTGTGAGGAGCCCCCCCTTTTCCTTCCCAGGAGAGGTGCGACATGCAAGTAGCAAGAGAGCTGCAGGAGCTGGGCCTTTTGGGGGAAGACAGCAAGAGGGTCCTGACTGGAAAAAAAATGATTTGGCAATGCCATCCTCCTTGGGGGGCAACATGCCTGTGTTTTGGGGCTGGAGAGGGCAGAGGAGGGTCTGGAGAAGGAGCCAGGAGTGTCCCCAGATGGGGGGACATGCTGGCTCTGCGGGGGGACACATGGGAGCAGCAGCAGGGAGGCTGTCTTTCCCTGCAGCCTCTTGGCCGTGGCCTCCCGGTCTATGCCTACCCAGACAGGACCCCGGGACCCTCCCCAGCACCTCTGGGTAGGCAGCAGCAGGTGGTCTGGGGGTGCGGGCAGGGGCTGCTGGCATTTTCCTGCTGCTGTGCCACAGCCCTGATCCCTTGTTGCTGCCTGCGTAGACTGGCCTTGGTGTGCACCCTCCCACCCATTCTCCAGTGTCTCTAAATTTGTAGCAAAGGTCTTTTTAGCTACCTCTTCCTTTGTATTTCAGCCAGGGTCGCTATTAAAGCAGACAATGAGGAAGTCGGCATTAAAATGCTTCCTTCCATCCCTCTGTCCTTCCCCCCCCCGCGTCAGCCCCATCCTCCTTGTCCCTGGAGGAAACGCTTGTCTCTGCCAAGATCCTGCCTTGCAAAAGTAAACAAAATGAAATTACAATAAAATGTTTTGATTTGCTGGGCCTGACATTCAGGAGCTGCACAACAGAGACTTATGAAAAGGATCTCCTATAGATAGCTAGTGTGAGAAAAAAATAATCTCTCATTTCGGGTGTGTTTCAGATCCACGTGTCAGGGCAGTGTAGAAGGAGAACAGGGGATTTCTTTGCCAAACCTGAAGGTTCTTAGGAGGTTTATTTTGCATCATCTGTCAGCAGCTTTCCGCCTGGTATCTGCGGGTGACTGGCCTATTGCACAGTAAAGTCAATATTTGAGGCTCTGTCTCTGTGTGTGTGTACATGTGCTGTTGTTGCTTGATGTTTTCAGACTGCACTGAAAGCCCTGAGAAGGAAATAGATGAGCTGAAACTTGTTTCCTTCGGGGCTATTCCAAATAATTCAGAGGAAGGCCTAAATGGAGGTGTAATCCCTGGGAGATGAGCTTCCTTGGGCGCTTGCCAGTTTAGCAAGCTGGGTAATCTGCCCTGTCATCAAGATTTGCGGATTAGCTGTAGTGAAGCTAGTTGGCTTTGACATTTCATTAGGGAAGTTTTCTGTAGTTTTTCATCCCCGGTCTTTATGCTATAAAATATGGATGAGGTAGGCCTGTTATCCTTACGCCTTTTAACATTCGTGCAAGTCGACACTGGGACTGCAAACATCTCTTATCCGCAGAGGATTTTTTAAATCATTGCTTGTTTATGAAAGACTAACTGGGTCAAAGGCTAATTTTGGAAAGGATCTGCCTTCCTGATGCTAACCAATAAATTTTCATCTGGGTAACCTAAGTTACTGAACTGTTATCTCCTGAAGAAGGGATAAAAGCAAACACTATTTATCCTATAATCTGCAAATATTTTGAAGAAGTGAACTGGAATATCAATAAACCTTATCACCAAGGTCTCTGAAGAGCTCTAAAGGACATTTATTTAGAAATCAAAACGTTAAATTTAGACACAAGAACTGTGGAGACGAGGAGGGAGTATGTACAAGTGACAGCATTGTAAATTGTCTCGGGGGTTCAAGGGACCAGGGAAGGACACTGTGTCCTGAAGTCACTCCTTCCCAGAGACGTCTTTGCTGATAAGAGCTGGTTGTTGTTCCTGCTGACAATGATCGAGGGGGACAAGGCAAAGGATCACCCTGTGGGCTCCTGTGGCGGCATGTAGAAATGGGGTATGGTCTGGTTTATTCATCACGGCTAGACGTGCCCTCACTCTTCTGTCTGCCACAGTGGATGGCTGCATGTCCTTGGAGCTTCGCTTGCCATCTCCATAATCCTCTCTCGACCCTTTTCAGGTGTCCCCCCGGAGGCTTGCTGCTGCAGGGGCTGGGAGACATGAGTTGTGTGAGCCAGTGGTGAAGGACGTGCTGAGGGGCAGCTCACAGGCCGTGCCGTGGATGAGTGCTGCTGGCTGCCTGGGCTGCTGCATCACTGCTTCTGTGGGTCTGTGTGCTGAAGGGCTGTCCCCATGGCTCTCAGTTCCCCTGGCGCTACGGAGCCTGTGAATTGTGTATGGCAGGACCTTGATTCTTTCATCCCCCTGAGGTGGCCATTCTGAAGTCTAAACTCAGTGCTATGGGAAGGAAGGGAAGAATGAGCAGGGCAGGTGAGACCCCACCTGAAGTCCCGTGTCCAGCTCTGGAGCCCTCAGCACAGGAAAGACATGGACCTGTTGGAGAGGGGCCAGAGGAGGCCACAAAGATGATCAGAGGGCTGGAACAGCTCTTCTGTGAGGACAGGCTGAGAGAGATGGGGCCGTTCAGCCTGGAGAAGAGAAGGCTCCAGGGAGACTTTATTGTGGCTTTTCAAGTATTTAAAAGGGGCCTGCCTATAAGAAAGATGGGGACAGACTTTTTAGCAGGGCCTGTTGCTGTAGGAGAAGGGGTAATGGTTTTAAACTAAAAGAGGAGAGATTCAGGCTAGACATGAGGAAGGCATTTTTTACAAGGAGGGTGGTGAGACACTGGCCCAGGTTGCCCAGAGAGGTGGTAGATGCCCCATCCCCGGAGACATTCCAGGCCAGGCTGGACAGGGCTCTGGGCAACCTGATCTAGTTGAAGATGTCCCTGCTCATTGCAGGGGGTTGGACTAGACGACCTTTGCAGGTCCCTTCCAACCCAAACTATTCTATGGTTCTATGACTTTTGGGGATTGCCAAGAGGGATGCATGGTACAAGGTGTGCAAGGGCGGTTGGTGAGACTCCAGGCCTCACCTTGCTGAGGACCGTCCTTGTTCTTCTCTGGCCATGCTGCCTCCTCCCCTCTGCCTCTCTGTCCTTCACTGGTGCCACCTTGCAGCCTTCACTTCCCTGCCGGCCCCCTGCCCTCTGGATGTCGTGGGTAGCAGTGTGTGGGCTCAGGTTCCTGAAATCTGCTTTAACACGCTGCTGTGTATTTCTGTTGCAAACCCATAACTGAAAAAGAGGGTTTAACTAAAAAATTATTTACCGTGCTCTGCTCTGACTGAAAAATATACAGTTAACACAAATGTTGGACTGCATGTTTTAGGGCTTCAGTGATTTGTCCATCAATTATGTCATTGTTAACTGAAGGTGAAGATCTACTGCCTTCGTAGATCTGGAATAACGTGTGGTTTCACTGAGCCTGTATTGGTGCTTCTGCTTGAATTTATTTTAGTGAGACTGGAGGGTACAATCAGCAGAAATGTCCTATGTGAAGGTCTAGGCACCTTGCAACTGGGATAAAGCAATGGTTCCTGTAGCATGTATTCCTGTGATCGAAAAGATGGAGAAATATTAAGAATATAAACATGAGGGTGTGTGCGCACATGTGGACATACACACACATGCTGTTCCTTTAGAAGGTAAATATCAATTTTGATTAACTGAATATTGATGTAGCAATTTAGAAATAGCTTTCCAAGAGAAGGTGTCTGCACTGTTATATTTACCAGCATAATGAAATCAGACAACTTTTAAATCCATAAATCACAGTACAGTATTTGCCATTCCAATTTATATGGCTGTACTGAGCAAGCAACACTATTCAAAGAATTTTATTAAATCAAAGTAGTAAAATTGAAAATCTGTATTGACTCTTCTTTGGCTGTTTCAGGTTTTTTTACATTTTGGCCTGAGAATATATTTTTGTCTGTTTTTCTGACTCCATTTTATTTGCTTTTGTTACTTTATTTCTCAGATTGGAGGCTGGCTGTTAAATCACGGTAACCTTTTCTTGTAAAGCCTGGGACATTCTCCTTGGTGTTTAACAGCTGTGGTGTAACATACATCTTTGCTATTGTGCTGATTTGAGAATTTGAAGTGTGAAGTGGGTCTAAGCAGGCCACAGGAGTTTGTGTCTTCATGGCAATGATAAAAAATTTCTTACTGGCTTAGTAAATGACAACATGCATTTGAAGTTGTTTTTTAGTGATCTCAGGATTATTTTATTGCTTAAGAGTGGCTTCAGTGTAATATTCTTTCCTTCTAGAAGACAAAGCGCAAGGAGATTTGTACGTGGGAGTGACTGTAGGCAGAAAGTAGAATATTTTTCCTCAAGAGCCTTAAACATTGTCCTCAATGTATTTTCACTTAGCACAAACTCAGCTCTTGCAATTTTAGCTGACAACAGGTTTGCAGATCATACTGTAGAGGTGCCCTGAGACTCTGCTGCCGGGCAACCGCTTCCTTCAGACCTTCAGTCCAGGGAGCCCATGGAGGTCTGAAAATGAGAGCATGGGTCTGCCCAAGGACACCTGTTTACATGACCAAGCTTTCTGCAGTACGATCAAGATATCCCAATTCTTCTGCAGCTCTCAAAATTGTGGAACTAGATCACTTCCTCAGTTGTGGTCAGATGATTTTTTCATCTATCTCTGGCAACTGTTTTAGAAAGACAGTATACATCCCTTAGTGAGTCTTATTTTTGCAAGCTAAGGGCATTGCACAAGCAGCTCTTTATTGTCACTGTTTTCTGTATCTTCCCTAACAAACTCAGTTTTCCACCCTGCAGATGTCCTCTGCAGCTTCGTTCATCTTATCCCTTGCGACAGCAGCTCTAGGTTTTTCTTCTTCATTCCTCTCTTCATCTTCCCTACAACAGTTGTACAATTTTTTTTTAAATGCCCCGAGTTCTCTGTGTGTTGTACCCTACACTATCTCACTTTTCGCAGCAGCACCATGTGTGGCTCCAGAACTGGATCTCCCAGTCTCTCTGCTGGTGCCAGATCTCCATGTGCTACCACTTCCTTCCATAGCAGCTACTCCTGGAAATAAATTATGAAGCGAGTCAGCATAGTGGCCTCTCTTCGGAGGGTGTGCGAAGGATGAGATGAATGGTGGTGTTCTGCTAGAAGGCATTTGGTGACTGCTATCAAGTGATCCTTTGATCTGGAGACAACTCAGAGGTCCTTGCAGTTCTGCAGTACAGATGGCAGGAGCTTTACATCCTACCCTCCTCCCCTCTCTTTTTGCCCCTTGCTTCATTTTTTGGGGCATGCTCCTGGTGTCCGCAGGACTGGTTTCTGAGCTGCTCGCAAAGTTATCTGCATTACTGGCATTGATCCAGTACAGCTCTCTGAAGCTGTTGCGACAAAAATCCCACCAAGTTGAATGTAGGGCTTTCACAACCTGCAGGACCTGCATTAAGGCTAAATGCCTTTTTCTGTAAGGGCCAGTGACAGACTTCCAAGGTGCTCGAGGAGAAAGCAGTCATGCCAGCATGCACAAACCCCAAGCCAACATTTAGTTACTTCTAGTAGCCATATTTTAAAGGAAAGGGGTTCCAGTGATCTCAGATCATATGAAGAATGACATGGCAACCTGATCTTTTAAATATGCTGAACAACACTTGTGTTCAGACACTTGTGCTCACTCATCAGAATGATGATCATCTCTGGCTTAAAAATAGCTCATTTTTCCTTTATTTATCCCCCAAATTTACTCTCTGATGAAAACCGTGCCTGTCACACGTTTGAAACAGATTTTCTTCACTGTGCGTATGGAGGAAGGTAAAGGAAGTGATAAATCTCTAAAAACAGTATGATAAAATAAGTCCTCTCTAACTAAGGGGCCAGATACCAAACTTTTTATTCCTTCAGGGTCTCGATCTGTGTCTGACCCCTCTGACTGTGAGACATCTTCTGCTGCAGCAGGGCTGAGAGTGCCAGAAGCTGCTTTCTTGCAATCAAACGGGAACCCCAAGGGCTGAAGCTGTGGATCACCATAGCCAATGAATAGCTGGTGTGCTGTGTGTCGGCAAGGAATAGATTTGAGAAACTAGGGGGAGAAAAAAAAAACTGGAAAAAATCTGCCATGTTTGAAAAAACTAAATAAAAACTTGGGGAGTTTGAGAATTTGACTTGCCTTTTCTTGCCCCCAGTAATCTGAAGAAAATCTATCATCCTTCCTCCCTGTTTCTGACGTGGGAAATATGTTATAGTTAGTTATTTCCCTCTGCTATCATCCGATCAATAACAGGATCAAACTACTGACTACACGCTTGTCCCTTTCCTCCCCATGTTGCTGCTGTTTGGATCCTGGGAATAATTAACTGCAGATCACGGTGATGGGGCTGCTGTAACCTGATGTTTCCATCACACTGATACCCTACCGATGGATGGACAGCTGTTCAGCTTTCTGTCATAGAGACTGTGGGGCACGTCAGGATGGGCACCAAGCATCTCGTCCCACTCCACAGCAGTGCCAAGCTCCGCTGGCTGCGGTTTGGCACCAGCAAGGGCAGCTATTTGCCCTCCTGCCCTCCTCCCTCTGCCAGAAGAAAGGCAAAAGAGGAAGAAGGCGTCTGTTCCTGGGGGATTAACCGCTTTGGCAGCAGCCACAGGATGCAGAGCGGATGCTTTTTCTGCTTGCAGTCCTCCCCACTCTGCCGCAGATGGGCTTCAACTAAAACAAACCAATGTTCCACGAACCTTTGAAGTGCGCTTGTCTTCTGAGTTACTTCCCTGTCACCCAACGGGCAGCGTGTTGCCAAGAGATGTTGTTCTCGTGTCACACGGGCATGCTCAGACTTTCCTCTTGCCGTGGCCATTCAGGCTCCCACATTGTTTCCCACGTGAATGGCAGCTTCGCTGTTCTGAAACAACATCTTCCTTTCTTCTGGCATTTTCCAAGACCATGGGAAGGCCAGCTAGGAGCATTAGAAACACACAGAAACTATGTTAGGTGCTTCTCCCAGCTTCTGAATGTCCACCGTGCTTTCTTCTGCCTGCAGATTATGTGTGTCTTAGTGGAAGGATCTGGGAGCAATGCCATCAAAACAGGTTGCCTTCTCCATCGTCTTCTGTGATGGTCACTATATGGCGAAGAACTGCAGCCTCTCAAGGCAAGCTGGCACACACTGTGGTGCTGCTCCATGTGCTTCAGGTGGACCACCATCATAAGGAATCACGTTCTTCTGTCATTTGTGATTTTAATCGTACCATTAAAGAAAATCCTCATGGTGTAATGTTCTTGGGTTTCTTTTATTTTCCTGAATTTGCCAATTACATGAAATTTGTGACAAGCCAAAAAACCCCACAAAAACCAAAAAACAAACAAACAAAAAACCAAAACCCCAAGCATCTTTGGAATGAAATTGCCCAGAGGTCTATTTTCTTCTTGAATCAGTCCAAAGACATTAATTTGATAATGTTGATATTTTTACCCTCCAAAAATGCAGTTCTTTTGGTTTTAATTAAATAATTATTTTCCTTTGCACTAGACTGATGCTAAACTGGCTTCACTAAATCTTCTTATGCTGTAAGTAGCAGTGACCCAGATAAACACATTTAGAAATGCAGCTACTGAAACTACAGTATGTTGCCTTTGTAAGACACAGCAAGAAAAAGACTAAAATAATTCTATACACTTACAAGGGTAGCAGATAGCATTGTATCATTAAAAGCGGATTCGTAGGCCAATTTACTTTTTTTAGATTACCCATACAAATCTACGTGAAGAAGTATTACTTAGGTTGGAGTCAGAAGCTTGAAAGTTACAAGGAAGCCTATGAAAAAAATAGCTTTTTTCGTTTGGTGTGTGTCCTTCAGCAGCATAACAAGGCCCTTTTGAAAAAGAGGGGATAACTGTGTGTTTAAGAACTCATCGCAATGCAGCCACACAGAGTCAGGAGCACATAGGTAACGAGGAGAAGGTTGCATTTCTGCTCCCCTTGGTGCCTGAGCTTGCAGCTTCAGTGGCTGTTTAATGTAAAGCCTGGGCTCTAGTCCCATCCAATCTCACTCGGTACCCACATCCCACCTAAAGCCAAGGCCTGGAGGAAACACCCGTCCTTCCCCACTGGCTGTATCAAGGATGTAGACATTGCCAAATGGCCTTGTTTGACTATATGTAGGTAAGCCCTTTCTAGGGTCCCCAAAAATGTGGTTAAGGGGCTCCTGCCCATTGTTCCAGATGCACATTTTGTGTGTCTGTGTGCGTATGAGTGTTGCCCAGGATACAGCTACTTGAAAGGAGGTTGTAAGCGTGTTGGTCTCTTTTCCCAGGTAACAAGTGACAGGACAAGAGAAAATGGCCTCAGGTTGTACCTGGGGAGGTTCAGATTGGATGTGAGTAAAAATTTCTTCACAGAAAGTGTTGTCAGGCATTGGAACAGGCTGCTCAGGGAAGTGGTGGAGTCACCGTCCTTGGAGGGGTTTAAATGACGCATAGATGAGGTTCTTAGGGACATGGTTTAGTGGTGATCTTGGCAGTGCTAGGTCAATGGTTGGACTTGTTGATCTTAGAGGTCTTTTCCAATCTATTCTATTCTCCAGTAATAACTTTACTCTGCCATTGGAGTGTGCTCACTCCAGGTACCTCATTAAGCTCTGATTGCACACAACTACTTGCTGCTCTGAGAGTGAATGCTTTGGCCAGAACTTCTCTTCCTGCTAACTGCTGCCCGAGTCACGACCCATGTGGAGGCAATGGCGGGAGCTCAGTGTTCAGCTGGGCACCGAGCAGCACCCGTGGCTGTGGCTGTGGAGAGCCAGGCGCTGGCAGGGCGGGCTGCGGGATGTCTCTCACACCCCATAACTTGCTCAAGCACAGACCTTTCCACTCGTTTTCGTTTTGCGGGTTTTTTTAGACATCAGCATCAGCTGTGTTTACATAAAGAAGAAATATACGCTATTGAGAACAATCGGATGATAAACAATCCTTAATTAGCTCCAAAGAGGCAATGGGACCTAATCCCTCAGTGCCTGTTTAGACAGCTGAACCCAAACAGCTGGCCCCCGGTGCCCCACAACATGGTACCTGGTGCTGCTGCTGGGTTGGTGGCTTTGGTGCCACCACCAGAGGGAGTGGTGCGTTCCCGTCACTCCGGGCTGCAATTCTTCCCACCCCTTGGCCTCTGCTGGCCCATGCTAGCGGCTGAGTCCTGGCAAAAGTGTCATCCCAGAGCAGGGACTGAATTGCCCTTCATCACTGTAAGGACAGGGCAGGGTTTACCAGGCTTCTGTCGCACTGAGTGACTCTGAGATCTTTGAAGATCCACCCCTCCTTTAATTACTTTTTGTAGCAGCATGCTCTCCTGCTTACTCTGGTTAGCATTAAGCTATAACACTGCTAATGCTGGACAAAAAGTCAGTGGAGTCTATTGATTTTTCATGCTCTTGCGGCATGCTGCAGGAGCCTTTCCACTGGATGTGGAAGACACTTGGGAGTGGCAAGATGGGTGTACACTGGGACCCTCTTCCCCCCGCCATGTACCCCATGAACCCATGGGTGCCAGTACTGACTTTGCCAGCGGGGTCCAGCCAAGGGCCTTTGTGCAGCCAGAGACACGTGCTGCACCCAGCAGCTGCCATCCATTGAGATGACTGGAGTTAACCTGCGTGAAGTGTTTTCTGGGAGGTGCACCACATGGAGATGGCCCTTTTAGTTGTATGAGGCAGCCAAGGAAATGCAGGTTGTTTGTTAGCAGCTCGTCCCATCCTCCCCATTCTAAAATGCTGAGTTTTGGGTGGCTCTGGCATCCTCTCAGTGTGGAGCACATCTTGACAGAGAGCTCAGCTCATGGTTTGTGGTCACCTGCACTGGTGGCCACCCTTCCCGGTGCAGCTGTGGCCAGCAGCTGTCTGCTTGCTTTCTCAAACTATGGATCACAACACCTTTTTTGAGAAGATTCAGCTGGGTTTGCAAAAGGTTTGTGCTCCCCAGG
Source organism: Nesoenas mayeri (assembly GCF_963082525.1). Taxonomy (NCBI): domain Eukaryota; kingdom Metazoa; phylum Chordata; class Aves; order Columbiformes; family Columbidae; genus Nesoenas; species Nesoenas mayeri. The sequence goes on from NC_137541.1 coordinate 106,608,858, forward strand.
GGAGAGCTGCCTCCTCTGTTTTGGTCTGTGCTGTTCAGACGGTTACCCAGCTCAGCCAATGGTTTGGCATGTAAGCGCATCCACCAGCATGTGGTAGAAACAGAGTTGCTGCCTTAGCTCTCTGGGCTTCTGTCGCAACCCCTGTTGTGGTGGGGCTCATTCCTGCTGTGCCCCTCGTATTGCAGCCTCTCCTGATTTCCCTCAGCCACCATCCTGGGCAAAGACCGGCCAGCAGTGTCCCGGGGCAGCTCAGTGTCCCGGCACGCACTGCTTCGGCACCTCACGGACCACCCATCCCCGCACGTGCGGTGCCTGGGCAGGACAGCCCAGCTAGAGCCATAGAGTTGCTTGGGACGGTGTGGGACGGACCCACATTTTGCATGCAGGAGGAGCTGAAAGGTGCAGCAGCCTCTCTGTCTGGCAGTGGCTGAGCCCCCTGAGCAGGGGCCAAGTGTGGATACCTGATGCTGACTGCTTCACTGGAGGGGTGCTGGAGAGCTTTTGCAGGAGGAAAGGGCTGGGGCACCCACCTTCCCCTTTTGCCAACAGCAAGCTCTTAAATGAGCGTGGTTGTTTTCTCTAACACCTCACCAAGAATACACTGAATATTTTGTATTTCTTGGGTGCTCTTGCTGTTTCTATCTGCAAGAAAGGGTATCGTTTTTGTGGCTGAGCTTGTCTACCGACATATGGATTTGCCTGAGGCAAGACGAGCGTGTTGTTTCTCAAGACTTATACAGGCTATAGGCAGTTTTTATTCCCTGAAATTATTATGTAGTTAAAACTATTTCCTCCTTGTTTTACTAATCTCCCAAGCTTCCTTGTGCTCTCTCCTGCCTGCCCTCAGGTACTCACTACCTCAGAGGCTTCAGTAGTTCAAACCGTCGGTCTCAATCTGTGCTTCTCTGACCAAACCCAGTGCACTCATCCTGGGACAGAAGGAGAGGGTCAGCCACCCAGGGGACAAATTGCTTAAGGGCTGGTGTGTGGGGATGGGAAGGGTTGGACAATCATGGGTGGCACCCCAAGGCTGTCCCCATTTCAGGTGGCCACATCCTGGTGGGAACATGCATTGTCATTGATGTCCTTGCTTTGGGTACCCAGGGGTGAGGGAGAAGGACCATGCACATTGCCTGTGGTGCTGGGACAGGCGTGGGATGGTATGGGTGCTGGAAGCCGGTACCTAAGGGAAGAGAGGGCTCGAAATGGTTAAGCCTGGGAGCAGCAGTGCCATGGCAGATCCCCACCCCCAGTACTGTACAAGGAAATGCTTAGCTCCAGCTACATGAACAGCATGTCAGGAAAATATATCATTGCCTGAAACAGAATATACACAAAGAGAGAGAGAGACAAAAGTGCCCTCGGACTCCCCTCGCTCAGAGCTGCCTCCCAAAAGGGCTTCGATGGGGCTGACCTTCCCTTCAGCCTGCTCTTATGCTGCTCCTGTATTTGCATTAGCTCAGGAGATGAGGGGAGGCAGCCTCAGGTCCCATTCTGTTATTACAAGGATAAGCTAGGACATGGTACAGCCATGGAGGTTTTTATTTGTGGGTTGTTTAGCTTTCACAAAGGAGGAGCCTGTGAGAAGTATGTTTCTCAGCTGACATTTTCATGGCAGACAATCTTCTCAGCCTGCTGAGGTGGCCTGAAGAATCAAGAAGATTGACAGCAAAAAAATTTACTTCAGAACTGCATCGGTCTGCTGGCAGGTTTGGTTGGGCTTTTTTTGGCTGTTAGTTTTCTTCTTTATTTTTTATTTCATTTCCTTTGTTATTGTTGGTAAAGGAACAAAGCTATGCAGTCAGCTTTCTTCTTTCACAGTCTACGATCTGTGTACCAAAATTCAGTTCTTTGAAGAACAAACCATGTGAGGTGTTAACACCAGGCTGCCGCCCTGTGTAGGCATTCAGGTATCCTATATCCAAAGCTTTGTGGCTGTAGAGCAATGTCACCTCACTGGGAGGGCTGAGCCATAGTCTCACTGTGGTGTGTGTTGCTAAACTACGTCCTAAGGCTGAGCTGAACAGCCGAATACGAAATCTCCTGGTCAGATTTATTGGAGTGGCCCAGTGACATTCCCTGGGGACCTTAGGATCTATGGTGATGGATGACGCTGATCCATTAACGTAGTAGTCTCATCTGGGAAAGATGTAATTGTTGTTCTGCATCCTTCAGTTTCCTTAAGTTTTTCTGAACACGTAATAGCACGCACCACAGTGGAAATTGCCGGTGAAAAATGCTGCAGTAAATATGTCAGGGACTCTATATCCTACAGCAACATACTCCTCTTCTGGAACCACACAGCCATCATTAAGGTAGGGGAGGTGATGATAACAAAATTTGGTATACTGCATTGATCATGATGTATGTGCTCTCCAAAGGTTTGATGGAAAAGTATGGGCTGGACCGACCTTTTTTCCTCTTACAATAGGCCTCTGTGAAGTATGTTCGTGTTGACTCGTTCGTAGTATCAGGAAAATAATATTTACTTTTACCTGAAATAGCAGCGTTTTTTTAACAGCACTGGTTGTCCTGCCTGCATTTCTTGAAATATGGCCCTTTTTTGATGAGTGATTGGAATCTGGGTCCCAGATGACAAAGAGCATTATTGCATTTTTGTGTAGCCTGGGCACACTTTGGAATAGTTTGACCTCTGTGCAGTATGAGCAATGTGTCGTTCAGAGCTGGAATACCTGCCTGGGGAAGTCTCCTTTGAACTGACTGGAAGGTCTCTGTTCATATAGTGTCGAATTAGTAAAATTTGGGTGCTAACATTCACACTTAGGCAGACTGTAAGTGCAGTGGCAGCAGAGAAATGTGGCAGACCTTGATTAAATGGGAGGAAAAGGCACACTGGAGGAACGCAATCGCAGGTAGTGGCTAGCAGCTGGACTAAGAGGGACAGCAGTCCCCGCCACCTTGGTGAGTGTGTGTCTGTGCCCACTTGTCCTCACGAGCAATGGAATATCTGGATTGCCACTGTAACTGGAATCCAAGTTGAGCTCTGTGTTTCATGCTAATCATGTGCCAAAACATTCATCTCAACTCAGACCTCACGGAGGAGGCAAAAGTCATTAGAGAGGAAGCCCTTGCAGGTTTTAAATGCGCGCATGTATGTATGTGCCTGTGGGGCATTTGTAGGTGTTACAAGTAACCTGGACCAGTTAATTGAACAGCAGCAACCTCAGTGCCACTGAGAAGCAACAAGACAGAGTTCTAGTATTTTTCTGTTGTTTACATGTTATTTGTGGTCATAGGCATCTACATGTCACAGTTCAGCACAGGGGATCCTAGGAGGGCAAAATTGGTCTTTGTGGGTGAAAACATTTTGAAAAGTTGTGAGTTCTTCTCATGACAGGCATTAGCACTGTAAGGTTGCATCACATGCTGGGGTTACCTTGAATTCAGTCAGAAGGCTGATATCTTATGCATCACAACACGATGGAGAGAAGAGGTAATGTCTCTGCACCTGAGAGTCAGATCAGGAAATGGTACAGGTGCTGGCCTGAAAACGAATGTGTAAAAGGATGCAAAATTCAAAGACAAAATGCTGCATCACAGGAGTCTTACATTTTTCTGTCTCTTTTAAACAAAATCCTTGCAGCTGCTGACAAATTTTGCAAGGATGAAAATAAGGAGCTGGCTTTGCTTGGAAGTTTTTTTCCATCCACACATGGGTGGCACAAGAGTAGGGCATGTTTGAAATCCGATGTGGCCGTACTTTCTGCTGAGGATTAGTACTGTCATGTAGCTGATGAAATGCTGGGCTCGGTTTATCAAAGTGATGGGGTGGGAGAGAGGGAGAGTCAGTCTAATAAATCTGAAGCTATGAACATAAAACTTGATCTTGAAGTGGCAAGCTGAAGGAGCATTGGGTTACTAATGCCAATAGGGAAGGATGAAGTATTAAATAGCCACATATTGCACTGAATAAGGGAGGATTCCTCTACCCTTTTGCTCTCCAGGCAGCAGCCCAGTACTCCTGCGCCTTCTTATCTGCCCATGCTCCCAAGTGGGATTCTGTCCCATAAGAGTAGAGAAGCTGATGAATCTGTTTTCGGTCCCCAGCTTTCTGGCCCATCCCTAAATCTTGTCATTTGGGACACTATCTGTGCCACTGAGAGACATCACAGCTACAGGCAGGAGATAGATAGGGTTTGCCCTTTCGGCCCACTGTGGCAAACTGGATGGCACAAGTGTGTATGGTTAGTCGCTTGAGGGGAGACCTTATTGGTCTCTACAACTCCATGAAAGGAGGTTGTAGCATGGAGGGTGTTGGTCTCTTCTCCCAAGTAACATGCAATAGGATGAGAGGAAGTGGCCTCAAGTTGCACCAGGGAAGGTTCAGATTGGATATGAGGAAAAATCTATTCACAGAAAGGGTTGTCAAGCATTGGAACAGGCTGCCCAGGTGGAGTCACCGTCCCTGGAAGTGTTTAAAAGACACATAGATGAGGTTCTTAGGGACATGGTTTAGTGCCAGAGTTAGGTTATGGTTGGACTCAATGATCTTGAGGGTCTTTTCCAACCAAAATGGTTCTATGATTCTATGACCTGCACATTCTTACCTGTGGTAGGAGCATTCATACCTCACCAGAAAGGATCTGCAAGTTTTTTACTTGGCTTTGCTTTTCTTCTCTTCTCATTATGTATTTATTTAAGCCAGACTGTATTAGGACAACATAGATTATGTGAAAATTTGGCTTTCAGTTGATTTGAGTTACAGCAGCATAGGGATTTGCTATTCTAACCCCCATGGCTTTAAAAGACATTCAGACTGGTTTCTCCTTCCTCTGTCTCAAGAAGGACTAGAAGCAAGACAAGTTTAAGAGAAGTCCCCTCAATGATGCTGATGTTAGGCCTACTCTGGCCTTGTCTGCACCAAGAAGAAGTGGTTTTTAACTGGAACTGGCATGCTCTAAGGAGGGGATGGGAAAGGGTTTGCAGCACATCTGAGGGGCTGGGGCTCTTGAGGCACATGGTGGTGGTGGCATCTCACCTTGTGTATGGGTTCTGAGCTGGTGAAGTTGGTTTACCCCCAAGGGGTATTCTAGTCTGCTTTGCTTGTGTGGCTAGTTGTGAGGCAGCCAAAGCCATCAAAACGATGCTGGTGTAAAGGGGAAAAGTCAGATGTTTCACCTGCAAAAGTGCCATAGCAGTTTAAAAACTGATTTTAACTTTACTTCACTAATGCATCAGCTGAGACTTGGTAACTGGTGTGTGAGGGGATCCCATCCCTCATAGCCAGGAGCAAGAGAGTTTCACATAAGCTAGAAGAGACGGGCAATGGATGTTGGCCTTTGCCACACCGATACCAGTTCTCATCCGAATATCGTAAAAGATCAAATGAATGTAGTAAAAATATCTGAGCCTGGGATCAGTGGAGAAGGTCAGGACAAAATAGCGAGCGGAGTGTCTCTGAGTGGAGAACAAACCTCTGCCGAGGAACTAATGAAGCTTTGAAGTCGTTTCACTGACATCAAACTTGGAAATCCTTTGTAAAAACTGAGATGCTTTAAGGACTGTTTAATAAAGCACTTGACTGGGAAAGGAGCAAATATTTTATCAGGCTGACACTGAGTGCTTTTTGTTTCAGGTTTTGGGGGAAGTGGGGCTGGCAATTACATTTAATTGGTATCCTTTTCCTCTTGTTATCATTGGTGTATCGATTGCTGGGAAAACAAAATGCATGGTTTTTAAAATCTATTGTGAAGTAACAGCTCTCTTGTTTGTTTTGTTTAGCTCCGTATTCTCAAAACAGCTCATTTTTCTTTGCTTTGCTGGCAAATATGATGTTTTGATTGAAAATGATACTAAATAATCAGTTAAATGGGATATTTAATGACAGGAAAAATTGTTTAAAATATTTTTTCCCATAGGAAAACCATGCACTTTACTTCTCAAGCCTAAGAAATCTTTTAATGCTAGCTTGACTCTGCATTCTTCCTACGATCTCACTCCAAAAGTGAAAACGTGGGTTCACTGTGTGTGTGTGAAAACCATGGAGGTCAAGGTACAGTAAATCTCAGGAGCTCCAATGCAAGAGATATCTCTAGACTAAGTCCAATTTTTCCCTGATGTCATTTTAATCTAGACTGAGTCTTGCACCCACTGCTGGTTTGCCTTCCCCATGGGAAGCTGACCTACTGTATGAGAAGCAAGCCTGGTAGGTGAGGGAAGAGCAGAGGAGATTGTCTATCTGGACTTGAGAAAGGCCTTTGACAATGTCTCCTGTAAGATCCTCAGAGGCAACCTGTTGATGTTTGGGCTGGATGAGCAGACAGTGTGGTGGATTGGAAACTGGCTGAATGGCTGGTTCCAGAAGGTGGTGATCCATGGCACAAAGTCAAGTTGGAGGCCAGAGACTGATGGTGTAGCCAGAAGTCATACTGGATCCAGTCCTGTTCAATGTCTTCATTGATGATCTGGATGATGGATAGTGTACCCTTAGCAAGTTTGCTTATGACACAGAACTGGCAGGAGTGGCTGATACAGCAGAGGGTCATGCTGCCATCCAGAGGGACATTAACAGGCAGGAGAAATGAGCCAAGAGGAACCTCTTGAAGTTCAACAAGGGGAAGTGCAAAGTCTTGCACCTGGGGAGGAGCAAGCCCGGGCACCGGTACATGCCAGGGTCACCCAGCTGGAAAGCAGCTTGGCAGAAAAGGAGCTGGGTGTCCTGGTGGTCACCAGGTTGAACATGAGCCAGCAATGTGCCCTTGCCACAAAAAAAGGTTCATGGTGCCCTGGCTTGCATCAGGAGGATGTTGCCAGCAGGCCGAGGGATGTGATCCTTCTCCTCTCCTCAGCACTGATGAGGCCACACGTGGAGTTTTGGGTCCAGCTCTGGGCTTCCCAGTGTAGAAGAGACATGGACATACTAGAGAGGGTCCAGAAAAGGACCATGAAGGTGATGAAGAGAGTAGAACATCCTCTCCTATGAGGACAGGCTGAGAGAACTTGGACTGTTCAGCCTGGAGAAGAGAATGCTCAGTGGTATCTCAACAGTGTACCCAAATGCCCAAAAGGAGAGTGCAAAGAGGACAGAGCCAGAGCCAGGCTTTTTTCAGTGGTGCCCAGTGGTGGGACCAGAGGCAGTGGGCACAAACTGAAACACAGGTGGTTGAAACTCCTTTTCACTGTGAGGGTGACCAAGCCTTGGCACAGGTTGCCCAGGGAGGTTGTGGAGTCTTTCTTAGAGATAGTCAGAAGCTACTTGCACATGGTCCTGGGCAGCTGGCTGTAGGTGGCCCTGCTTGAGCAGGGTGTTTGGACCAGATGACCTCCAGTGATCCCTTCCAACCGCAACCAGTCTGTGAGTCTGTGATTCTGAGCAAGCAGCAGGGCATGATGGCGCTGAGAGGTGGGGAGAAGAGCACAGCAGGACTTTCCCAGGAGCAAGCAGCTCTACAGTTTGGCTTTCGAGGAGCTGCTGGTGAGAAGGCAGCACGTGCCCACACAGGCAGCACCTGCCCACCTCAGGTGCTTGGAGCAAAGGTGTGATTGCTGGGTCCCCAACGCACCCATCCCAACACACTACTGCAGCTGCCAATGTCTCCATCCCAAGGGTCTACATCATATTCTAGGAGGAGACGTCTGTACACTGCTGGCAGCAGCATCAAGGGAAAGCTGATTTAAACAGATATCTCTGCAGTCACAAAAATGGTCACTCTTTTTCCCTGTTTAAAGAGAAATTTGGAATGCGAAAGCTGCACCAAGCCTGCTGGGTCAAAGGGACATCACCAAACCGGGTGGCACGTGACTCAGTGGTAATTACAGCTGGCAAATTTATATTTGTCCTTCACATGTCACATTTAATAGATCAGATTTCTGTGCACTGTCTCTGCCTTGGAGTGCATGTTCAGCTTACTGCAGGCCAAACAAGCTGTCACTGTTTAGGTGTTTCTGTACTATGCCAAGGGAAAAAAATAAACAACCATTTGAAAGGGTTTATTTTTGGAAGCTTACTGCAAATTTCCTCCAAGTGTGACAGTTCAGACACCCCAGGAACTGGGATGTGCTGCAGATATAAGAAGCTCAAGCATTTGGGAATACCAAGATCAATCTCAAATAATTTTAAAATAGCCTTGTTTTTATAGTGGCTGCTTATATGTATGGCATGTGCATGTGCATGTGCAGTGGTCCTTTTGAAATTAGGGGACCATCAGTTAAGCGTAATATCCAGTTGGTGGAATAGTTCATGAATGGAGCAGAAGAAGGGAAAAGGCATCTGGCAGTACGGGAGCGCATGCCATCTCCCTGACGCTTGGGCTATGTCACAGTTCACACTGCAAATGTAGGAGGGGTTTTTGTGAGGATTTCAAATTGGGTATAAAAATTCACTGCAGGTTGAAATTTTTCAGGCAAATGTGCTATTCCTTCCACAGCATTTATCGTTTGTCTTGTACATATTGCCCTAGGGAGTAAAGACACAGGTTTCAGGCTCATGACAGGATTTTTTTTTTCAATTGGTCTGATTTGTTTTTAAATGAGAAGAAAGTGAGTTCTCTCCTCCCTGGGATGGATTGTGAACTACAGGCTGTTGACAACAGCAATATAGTTGGCAAATATATGACTGTAACGTGGCTCTTTGCAGGCGATTAGCCTGTGCAATAGGCAGACTGCTGTGGTATTTCTCAGACGAACTATTTAAAAGACCGAAGTATGATGAGCCAGCCAAGCCGCTGTGTTTGAGAACGATCGTGCTGTGTGCCGAAGCGGTGTGTACATATTGTCAATATCCCATCTATAACATGCCATTTTGCGCTGCCGTAATGATTTCCTTTCCCTCTCGTTCCCCCAGGGCTTAACAGCCTGGATGGGAGCCTTGACACAAATAAGTTTGCCTCCGGAAGGATCCCTAATGCAGAAGTGGAAAATGAAAGAGTACCTGTTGCATGGGCTGCATCGGAGCCTTATTATTCCTCCGGTGTCTTCTGATGAAATGCTCTTAGTTTAACTGCTTCTCAGCAGTGTCAAGCTCATCCTCCACGGCGTATCTCCTGTGGAGTGAGGAGTAATGCAGGGCAGTATGTGGGTACGTGGGGACCAGGGGAGGTTGTGTAGAGGGTTGGGGAGCAAAGGCTGGGGTGCAGCCTTCCATACCGGTGGGGGTACCCTGGTGTAGCCCCTGCTCCTTGCTCTGGCCGGTACTAGAGAGAATCCTGCCTGTCTCTCCAAGGTCTTTCCCACCTTGCCCTCAGTCACTTTTGAATGGTGTCTCCTAAATCTTAACAGGGAGTTGCTGGGTGTTTGAGCCAAGGGAATGAAGCGGGCGAGGGCAAGGCTAAACCGGGATGGTTCCTCAGTGTCCCTCGAAGTGGACAGAAAAGTGCATCCCCTGTGGTTCCCTTTGGTCAGGACCAAGGGGGGACATTGAGCTCCCTTTCCAGAGGCAATAGGACTGGTTTTGGGGTCCAGCTGTGAGCCAGTGGGACAGTGAAGGGCTGTTTGCCTCAACCAATGTTATGTGAGTCTCCTCTGCTCTACCTGCCCTGTACCGCAGAAGGGGTCACCATCAGCCCTCCTGCGAGCAGAGTAGGGACAGGTCCCACCAACCCTCCTGGTGCACTGCACCCATCCGAGGTGCGTGGGTTTATCAAACACAGCACAACAAATGGTGAAGCAGAAGGGAGGAGGCTAGTTCACCATTAGCTGTTAGCTCGTTACTCCTGCTCTTTGGTGTAGAGGCCTACACTAGTAAAAGGGTATGTGGCGTAGCCAGGAGTGTCAGTCCCAGGTGCCTGAGTACATGAATTGGTGTGAAACGTGAGAGGCAAACACTGCTGAAATCATCTGTGGTTTGCATGTATGGGAGAGCTCACCTGTACGTTGTTTGTGTAGTGATAGCTCTGTGTACTTGTATAGGAAAGCTCACTTTATTCAAACATATTTTTTCTGTTCTAGCAACAAAACACTGATAGCAATATGGTAAAGCCTTTATTTGTGTATGGCTCAAACTATACAAACCAAAATTTGTAGGGTGGAAGGTGATTTATAGTTGCTTGGTCTGTGTCAATATGTGTTCCCTGTTGCCCACTTGCATATTCACTGCAGAAGGGTGGGTCAGGCTTCAGCTGCTGAGACGTCTGAGGAGGGGCAGGACCAACCCTGAGCTCCTTCAGAACCCATCTCTCAGCAGCGTGCAGGTGGGGTGCCTGGTTTCACGGTGGGGTGAGGGCAATGGGGCATGCTGCCCTGTGCTGGTGGGACCAGCCCAATGGAGACTGGGGTGCGCTCTGCGGGGGTGCATGCCGCCAGGGTGCTTGGTGGGTCTGCTGCCCTCCCAAAGGGTGCTGTGGCATCCACATTGTTGGGGCCCTTGTTCGTGAGCTTCCGCAGCGCAAAAATCAAACGTGTTGTTTCTGGCAGGAACATCAGTGACAGAAAGAAGTGCGTTTTGGCAAAACGCCGAAGTCCAAATCCATCCATAATTTTGTCCCTGAGCTGTTCCATTAAGTCAAGATTTCAGATTTTGTTTTGTGTCTGATACTGTGTTTATGCTGAAGGGCAACCCTGTTTTTTCCGGGAGATACTGAGCAGGGCATCCCACAAAGGGAGCGTCTGAGCCCCTTCCCATGGTGTGCATGGTATAATCTGAATTCTGTGTAGCTATGAGGTAGAAGCCATGATACGGACAAGCACGCAGAGCACAGGGGTAGCTGCGTACGGCGTGGTGCTTCGGTCCCACGGGAAGGCACGCAGCAGCCCTGAGAAAAGTCTGTTGCGTGGCCATCGGCAGGAGATTAAGAAAAAAAAAATAAGCTAGAGTTATCACCACTCCTTTCATGGCATTTCTGTGTAGCTAACATACCATTTCCTGTACAGTTACACACATCATTGCCTGGTGCCACGAACTTAACTCTTATCAGCACCCCGGTGGGAAAGCATGGGTTATTTACAATAGGGCTCGTTTCGGTGTTGCAAGCCTCTTTTCAATTAAAACAAATAGCAAATTAAATATTAAATAGATAAGTAGGGAAAGTGAAATTAATTGATTTTCTGGCACTGAGGTATGGTAGACAGAGGAAGCTTAAGGCAATTTCACTGAATTATATTACCTTCATTTGTGTATATTAGGTACATGAAACTTGTTTTAAAAACTTGGTAACGCTGAATAATTTATGTGCAGTGAAGCATCAATCTTAAAAAAATACAAACAAACAAACGAAAGAACAACAAACCAACCCCAAACCCATCACATACTTCAGGTTTACTTTTCTTAAAGGAGAAATACAGTGTAGCTATCACTGTTAATACCAACAATGAACATTTAGTCATCTCCATGTTGACTTCTGGTTTTGTACGGTGTACTTGCTGTACATGGGAGTCCAGGAACTACAAGACACCTTTTTGGACAACTTCAGACTGTCTCTTGATCCCAGATCCTGAAACGTTTCCCCTTTCAAGGCTTGGGGACTCGGATCATTATCACTCTGTCTGCTTCCTGACCTTGACGATAGGTGTCAAGTGTAAAACACGTTTAGCAGCCCTGGGATTGCCTGCTGGGTGAAACCAGGAATTGCTTTACAGGATGCCCGGGCAGTTGTGCTGGGACTCTGCTGTACCTGGCAGCCGGCTACTGGCAACCTGCAGCCTGCAGGCAGGATCGGCAAATATGTTTGAGTGTGTATATATGTATGTGTGTTGTTTTTTTTTTTTCTGTAGCGATGACACATTCAACAAGCAGGTGCAACAGAAGTAAGGAAGGTACATTTCCACACAGGAAAGGTGGGGGGGGGGAACCCCCACCCCAAGCCCATAAACCTGAGTCGAGGGCTGCTCCTCACCTTTCTCATCTTCTCCTGTCCCTCGCATGGTGGGGCCCTCCCCAAGGCAGTGTAGGACCACGAGCTCAGCGATATATATTTATAGATCTCAGAATCAGTGTGGGAAACAATCATAGAGTCATATTTGATTATGCTTTAAAAAAAACCCAAAACAGAACAAAAAAACAACCAACCAAAACAAACCAAACCAACCAAACAAACAAAAACCACAAGCTCACAGGCATTTCTTCAAGGTTTCTGATGGTGATAGATGAGCTCTTCTTCCCCTCATGTAGATATTTCCTCCGTCTCCAGCCCTGTTGCCTTTTAAAGCAGCAATGGGGGAGATTTTATTATGTGTTATACTTTCATCTTCGGGGGTGACGTGTCTCTCTCTCCATGGGTCCATACAGCATGCTAATCACTCGAGTCTCTTAGGCAGCGTAATTTTCATCTTAATTTTTCTATTTCTCAGCGCTAAATGAGCTTGCCAGGGGAACAAGGGGTCATTTCCTGTCCCCTCCAGATCATTAATTCTCTATGAAAACACCGCGATCTCACGCTTCTCCAGCAAACAGAAACATCGGGAAGAGCCAGCGTCATGTGCAAAATACGCGGCTGTGCTGCAGCAGCTGGAGGGAGCAAAGATGCTGGTGTGTGTGTGCTGCAGAGACCACAGGGGTTTAAAATGGTCTTTTTAAAATGACAGAGAGATTATGTAAGAGCAGTAGAAAATGTCTTTTTTAATTCCTAAACAGAAACAACAAGGTCTGGGGTTTTTTTCAGCTTGAATCTGCTGAGCGGTCTCCTCATTGTCTTTATTTTTAGAAACAATTGCTCTTCTTGGTTTTTTCTTTTTTTTCAAACGAAGACTGTCACAGCTTTTATATATATATATATTGATACTTGTCACTTTTGGAATAAAGGATTTGATTTTTGCTCCCATTTTTCTCTGCTTGGGCACCTCTGCCTGCCTGTAATCTGTCCCAGCCAAGGCTGGAAAAGGAAACAAACAAAAAAAACCCCTCAACCCATGTTTGTGAATGTTTTCTGCTGAACATTTCATAAGATGGGAAAAAAATCTGGAATTATTCTCCTTAAGCCAGCAGCAGGAGGGGAAAAGAAATGACTCATCTGTTTACTTCTAAAAAGCCTTTTTAAGAACTCAAAATGTGCCTGATAAATTATTAGCATTTTACCCAGCCAGCCTCTGCTGTTACCTCATGGCATTTCTGTAGTCTTGCGCTCGCCGTAGCATCTCGCTGCCAAACCCAAGGATTTACAGGTCTCAGGAGAGACATGGGAGATTTCCCGCTTCCCTGCCTTGGCCATTTTTTACCCTCAGTTTGTGGGATTTGTTTGGTTCGAGTGTTTTGGGTTGTTTCGGTTTGTTTTTTTTTCCTCCCCTTTTCCCTGTCCCCTTTGTAGGTTTGTTGGTCCTACAAATACCTGTGCGAGCAAATCACTTCTGTAAGCGCCAGAGCCGGCGCAGCTCTTCGCCTGCTCTCAGACACAGACGCATCCCCAGGCTGGGACTCCTCGCCCCTCTGATTCCAGCGGGGTGCTGCCCTCCCTGTCACCCCAAGGCCGGCGCGCCTGCGGGACGCGGGGAAGCCCCTCGCTCCCACCCGCCTGGGAGCTCGTAGGGAGCGGGATTCAGCCGCGTGCAGGTGGAAAATGTAAATTCGGGGTGCGCCAGTGCTTCCCCATGGTAACAGAGTTGATACCGGACAAGTTTCCATGGTGATTATTACGAGGATAGGATGCGCCGCACACTTGGGGAGAGGCACGGGCGGCGCCAGGCCGGCCCCCGCCAAAGTCTGCCGGCTGCAGCTCGTGGGGCGGAAATTACTTATCCTTCTAAATAAATGGATGTGCAGCGCCATTACTTCGCTGCTTTTTTATGTTTCAGGGGGAGGGGAATGTTAATCTTTTTATGAAACAGGCTGCAAATTTCACCGCGATCACGAATGGAAGCCATCTCTGCCCCTTTTTTAATTGCCATTTGCTTGGGTAATATAAAGGGTCGGGCTGTCAAAATACATTTGAAGTTGCTTTGATTGTTTTGTTATTCTTTGGGTCTTTACTGAATCAGGTGCCTGGTTCACGCTACTGCTGTGTGGCAGGGTGAGTGCCAGGGTTGGGTTGGGTTTGGTTTGGCTTTGCCTGGCCATGCTCCTCTCTCCCCCTGCACACCACAATTTCGGAGGTGTGTACACCCACCCCGTGCAGCGCTTTCCTGCTTGCCTTTAGTAAATCCCGCTGTGCTTAGAAAGGGATGAGTATTGTAGGGAACTGAGTACCCTTCGCCAATAGTGGAACATTTCTTAGCTGCAATATTTTTAGAGATGTTTGTTTTGGGGGATTTTGTTGAGTTAAAACAGCATGCTGTCGCTGGGCTCTGCCCTGCACTGTCATTACGTGAAGCTTTGTTTAAAAACGTGAAACAGACGGCCCGAGTCCTTGTTTCAGGCTGCCTGTGGTGGGGGGAGGAGGGTGTTTTTGGCTGCAGGCCTTTTGAATTATCTGTGTTTATGGCTAAATATAAGTTCCTCAAAACCTTTCGTACAACACTCACGGATATATATATCTCCAGCATCTCTGTATATATAGTACACTGTATCACTGAGCCGTTAGCCTGAAGCGTGGAAACATTTAATGGCTTTTCTTCGGTGATGGGGTCTTTAAAGGCAATTGCAAATATTATTTTAAGGAGGAGATTTATGCGGTGTCTAAAATACTCTTCTGGCTTGCAGGCCAAATTATGTCGGTGCCGATGCTCCTGGCAGCCCGGAGCCACCGCGGGTCCCACTGACGGCGATGTAGAGGCGGTGCCGGCAGAGCCCGAGAAGCCCCACGACATGGAGGAGCTGTACAAGGATGCCTCAAACCTGCCCATGGACGTCACCAGCTCGCCTTCGGCCATGGCCAACAACAAGCTGGAGAACGGGGTGGCCCAGCTGATCACGGCGGAGGCCTGGAACATCAATTCGGCCGACCTGATGAAGAAGGCCCTGTCCCCGCTGGTGACAGTCCCCGCACCCTCCATCCTGACGCCGCCGGCTGAGTCGCAGAGCGGGGTGGCCCTGAAGGTGGCGGCCACCGTGCTGCAGCCCATCTGCCTGGGGGACAGCCCCGTGGTCCTGCCCATCCACCTGCAGGTCGCGGGCAGCGCCGCCCCGCAGATGCCGGCCACCAACGCCGCCACCCCTTACGTCATGACCACCCAGGGCCCCGTCCCGCTGCCTGTCCTCCTGGAGCAGCACGTCTTCCAGCACCTGAACTCCCCCCTGGTGCTGCCCCCGGGGGCCGCCTGCCCCGCCAGCCCCTTGCACACCGGCCTCTTCTCCGGGGCCACCGCCCCCGTGGGGCAGCCCCAGCTCCTGGACCCCAAGCCCTCTGGCCAAGCCCAGGAGCCCGTCCTGCCCCCCGTCTTTCAGACGCCAGGGTTTGCCGCCGTCCTCCAGGACCTGTTTCCCTCGCAGGGCACCCTGGGCTCTGCCCCCTGCCAGCCCCCCCCCGACTATGCCGCCCTCCCACCCCAGGCCTTCAGCTCACCCCTCTCCCCGCTGGTGCCCCCTCCCACGCTGCTGGTGCCCTACCCCGTCATCGTGCCCCTGCCCGTCCCCGTCCCCATCCCCATCCCTGTCCCCATCCCCGTGCCCCATGGCGCCGAGGCCAAGGTGGCCCCCGACCCGCCCAAGCCGCCACTTTTCACCCCCCACTCCTGCAAGGGCACCCAGACCCCCCTGGAGAAGGAGGAGACCAAGCCCTTCGACCTCCTCCACCCGCGAGAGTTTCCCCAGATGAGCCGCCACACCGTCATCAAGATGGGCGGCGAGAACGAGGCGCTGGACCTCTCCATGAAAGGGCCACCCGTGCCTCAAGCCAGCGAGGCCGCCCCGCCGCCTCCACCGCCGGAGGACGGGGCTCTGGACCTGTCCCTCGCCTCCTGCCGCAAGCCGGGGGGGCCTCACGGGGACATCGCTGGTACCAGCCCCACCGCCACCGCCGAGGCCGGAGCCCACCCCACGCCGGACAAGCTCCCCGGCCCGGCCGCCCCCTTCGCCCCCTGCAAACCCCAAGAGGCGTCGGGCAAGGCGGAGGGCAGGGGGCCGGGCGGTGGGGTGGCCGAGCTGCTGCGGCAGCCGCAGAAGTGGCTGGTGGAGCCGGCGGGCAGGGCGGGCTGCGAGCCCAAGGCCGGCAACAACATCGAGATCGTCAGCACGTCGCAGACAGCCAAAGTCATCGTCTCCGTCAAGGACGCCGTGCCCACCATCTTCTGCGGCAAGATCAAGGGCCTGTCGGGGGTCTCCACCAAAAACTTTTCCTTCAAAAGGGACCTGCCCCAGGACTCGGTGCTGCAGTGCTACGACGTGAAGAGCCCGCCCGAGCCCCGGGACAGCGCTGAGGCCCTCAGGAAACCCGTCAAAAACAGGAGCGTAAAGCTAAAGAAAATGAACTCGCCGGAGATACATATTCTTCCAATCAAGAAGCAACGGCTAGCTGCCTTTTTTCCAAGAAAGTAAATTATGGGTTTTTAGAATTTTAAGATTATTATGACGAGAAGAAGAAGAAAAAAAATAATAAAAAAGATGCACTTGGTTTTAAACTCATTTAAAACTTTAAACTATCTTTGTAAGTTATTTTTGGGGAAGGGGGAGAGGATTGGATGTAGAGTCCCTATAAGCTGGGTTGGTGGTTTTGTTCTGTTTGTTTTTTATTTTTGTTTTGGTTTCTTTTTTTTTTTTTTTTGGCTATTGAATTTTGACTTTTCATGGGAAACTGAATAAAAAGCAACCTATTTTTCAAGCAAATTGCACATTTTGCAGCTTTAATGGAGTAATGGATGAGTCAGAGGGGTAAGAGCTATTTTCACTGCCATGAAGTGCTTTGATGATGTAATTCTTCATAACAGTTGGAATGGAAATTTCAAAATAAATGTTTGTACGTGCTAATTTGCTGCGGCATTTTTTTTTTTTTTTATCATTTCCGAATCGCTTTCAGTGTATGGAAAAGGTTTGGCAAAAAGTCCGTAAACTGGAAAGCGCCGCAGCTGACTTACGATGAGCCTAAAAACGTTAGGAAATAATACCAGGGTAAGAAATTATATAGTTCTGATTATATAGTTCCCCCAGCAGTGCTGGAGATCACATCGCGACAGCCGCTAACGAGGTGCCCAGATGAGCTTCCAAAGAAGCGAGAGCGAGCGGTAGAGCCCAGGGAGCACCTAATGCCACATCCATTGCGAGAGACCCATAGGAAACTGTCTTAGAACTTTAACTCATAATAGCCATCATTTAAAAGAGAAAAGCCTAAAAGTCAGGGGAATTCGGTTGCTGGGGGGGCAGGAGGGAAAGAAAAAGTTGTGTCATTTTTTCCAGCCTGACTACAGATATATAGAAAAGTTGTTTATTATTAGTTTTCTAAGTTTCTTTGAAATCAACACACGTGAAAGAGCAGAAAGATGTAACTTTATCACTTTGCAGTGTACAAACCACCCACGTCAATGGAGAAATGTGAATGTACCATTAAAATAAAAGTCCTGGTAGGTTATGGTTTTGCATTTGTGTATGGAAATGAGCTGGAGGCACATTATTATATGTTGGCTTGTAAGTTCCCACTGCTCAGTAATAAAAACCCATCCTGACGGAAGGACCAACATGAGAGCAAGAGAACAGTTTTCAGTGGGCGCTGCCTTTTTGTGGCTGTACCTGCTAAGCAGAAAAACTATTTTTTTATTATTTCACATTATATGTTCCCACAGTCTAAGTGAAAAAAGCCATTATAAACCCAGCAGCTGGATACCATCACGCACACTATCTGTGCCCTCCTTTACCTGCCTGCAGCCCAGCTACTTCCAAGGCTCCTCTTGGACAGTTTTGGGAAGGTTTTTGCAGCCGTTCGTGCAATGAGAAGTTGCCCAGGGGAGCAGCTTCAGGGTTAGAAGTCTGATCTCATCCTTAGGCACTGGTGTCGTGCTGAAATCTGTTGAAACTTTTGATGTTAGCGGACACAAATTCACTATTAAAAAAATAATGCGTCTGCATTAGAGAGTCGGGAAGGGCATGCCATTGCTCTTTTCCTGGACCAAAGGATCGCTGCCCTATTGCTTCATATGAAAATGGGGGACTTTCACATAAACATAGCATCAAATTCTGTCAAACTCATGCTTTTAAATTCTTTTTAAAGCCTGTTATTATTTCCAAAGCTGGCAGAACTGACAATGTTCAGAATACTGTAAAGTGTTGATGGATTCATTAATGTTTAGTCATTTGACTGGTTTTGGGGTTGGGTTTTTTTCTGTTTTTTTTTTTTTCTTAATTGAAAATACTCTGCTACTTTGTTTTGCTCCTTCCAAGAAACGATGCTGATGAAATGTGTCATCTTCTGGTTACTGCAGTGCAGAGGCTCAAGATTTCAACATCCTTTGTGATGGCTGTCCCAGTTGTCACCGCCCCACTCTTTCAGCTGGGCCCCTTCCAGAGTGTCAAAAACCTGAGAACGTAGGGTTTTTTTTCCCCAGGGCTACACCATATCATTTAAAAAGAAGGTGGTCATAACGTTAGCTGCTGTCATTTTTATTTCACAGTGGACAGAAACGAGTTCAAAATAAGTTTATGGATGTTGTTTTCTTTTTTAAGTATGGGCTTCCCTGCTGGTGGTGACATCTGCTGCACTGACCACCTCTGTCCTCATGCAAGCCTGCTCCCCTGCAGCACTCCCAGCAGGCGAAGGGAGGGGGTCTAGCTGATGCGCACCCCTCTAGCCGGCCAGGGACACCTGCCATGGGGACAGCAGCTGTGGGTGACACAGGCTGTGGGTGACACAGGCTGTGGGTGCCAAGGCTCCCTCCTCCTCCTTCGCAGGCTTTTGCTGGGAGCTGTCAGTGCTCCCAGGTTAACCTCAGTGTCCAGGCTGCCTCCGCACAGTGGTCTGGCTTAACTGAATTTAAACCACAAGCCCCAGAAACCCTGACAACAAATTAGGCTAAATCAGCTTTATGCCATTATAAAGCCAGACAAGCAGTGTCAAAACACCCGATGCCTACGGGCGACTAATTCAGTTTAAAGCTAACTGGGACCAGTTGCAAAGGCAGACCAGACGAGCAGCCACATGGATGGACCTTCCCCCAGGCCATTACAAGCGTAACTGCGGCCTCTCCTCTCTGAAACAGGGCTGAGGAAAAACAGAACAAGCTCCAAATGTCCTAGTGGTCCCCTCTGCCCCCTCAGGACCAGCTCCCTTGGCCTTACATCTCCAGAAGGCCCAAGCCTCCTGGCACTGCTGGTCACAACTGATGTCCTCATTGCCATCAGGTGACGCAGGCTGGAACCACCCCACTGGAAATGGATGGACAGAGCAGGCTGGGCACACCCACCCCACCGCTTGGCTTTTCCATTGCTGAAACGGCAATGGCAGGGGGATGTTCTGAACAGTATCTTTCTAGGAAGGCTCAGGGCACCTCCTTCTCCCTCCCCTGCTACCCTTTCATGCAACCCTGGCCTTCAAGGCTGTGCCACAGGAAGAGGAGCTACACACTGGCTCCTCTCCTGGTGCTTGACTGTTGGGAAAATGACACTAAGTCGGGACCATTTGCCTCCCACCATCCCTCGTGTGTGAAGCACGAGCCTTACATCCCATCAGCACGGGGGAGAAGCAGCCACAGAACAAGGTACTTAATTACACCAAGATTAAGCACTTCCACCTCCTCCTTCTCCTCCTCCTTGCCTCTAGCAGCAATTACAGATTTTGTATATTGGGCCATTAATTTTCTACAGGACTACATTTTAACTGCTTCTGAAACTTCTGCATGAGGAGAAGGACGCAGAGCTGCACTCATGATATATGGAGCTTCCATTTCTGGTGACTGTTAATGGAGACATTAATACCTCTTGTGAAGTTGAAGGGAAAGTCATTAAGCTGTAATGGTAGGAGGAAGATGTTTTACAATGATGGGTATATGCAAGGTAGAGAGAGGAGAGCAGTGCAGACCCTCAAGGGCAACCCTTGTTGGCTCCAAGCTTCCTTAATGGTTTTAAACTAAAGGAGGGGAGATTCAGGCCAGACATGAGGAAGAAATTTTTTACAATGAGGGTGGTGAGACACTGGCCCAGGTTGCCCAGAGAGGTGATAGATGCCCCATCCCTGGAGACATTCCAGGCCAGGCTGTACGGGGCTCTGAGCAACCTGACCTAGTTGAAGATGTCCCTGCTCAGTGCAGGGCAGTTGGACTAGATGACCTTTGAAGGTCCCTTCCAACACAAACCATTCTATGATTCCTTTGACTTAGACTTTGGGTGTGGGCTTTTATTAGGGGGTGGGTGAGATGGGAGAGGGTTGTGGGGTTGGGTTATCTTCCCCTCTGCTCTCTTTTCCCCATCAGGCAGGGGCTTTGCAAGAAGCCAGACACCAAATCTGAAGAGGGGAGCAGGGTTGCATGTCTCAGATGAAGGCCACGGTACATGGCAGCCTCAGGGGTGGGAAAGCTCAGATGCACCAGCCGGGAGCTTTCCTCCGGGGGGGCAGCCCCGCCACTGTGCTCAGCACCCACAGGCAGCCCGTCCCCTTCCCCTGCGCTGCCCCAGGCACGGCCCCGGGACCAGGGGTGCAGGGCTGAGGCTTCAACACCTGGAGTTAACCATTAGCAACAGGACTGAATCCAAAAGAAGAATGAGCGGCTTCTCAGCCAGAGAACCTACCTGGACTGGTGGTGTTCAGGTTGAGAGAACAGAGGTCAGGTAAGATGCAGACAATTATGAGCGCAAGAAAAAGGTGGAGGAGATGGAAGCTGGCAGCGGAAGCTGAGATAAGAGCCACCTCCGGGCCTGTGAGCATCACACCTTTATTAAAGTTAGTGAGCAGCCAGCCACAGAATGAAAAGAAGTAAAGCTGCTGCCCCTTGGCCATGAGAAGATGACAGAGAAAAAGAAGGTGTCAGCTTCAAAGACAATGCTCCAGGGCCGCTTGGCTTGGTGAGAAGCGAGAGCAGGGGGAGACTGTACATGGAATCGGGCACAGGCAGAGCACATGGGGCGGTGTGGCCATCCTGCCCCTGCCCTGACACAGGAGTGACGGAGGAGCAGCAGCAAACCAAGCCCCAGGGGAAGGAGAACAGCAAAGGCATCTGCTTCTGTGTATCACAGGCATGAAGTAACTAAACATGCATGACCCAGGCCCTCCTACCACCCACGCTGCTATCCGCTGTGAAACTGATACACCAATACATCTCCTTATCACTGCCAACTTCTATTTTTTTAAGGACAGACTTATACCCATCTTTTGCTCAGCCACTCCCCGGGGCACTGGGATGATTGTCCCACCTTGCACATCCTTGCAGAAGTCTGGCCCACAGGGGCTCACCAAGAAGCTTCACACACTTCTTGCATGCAAAAGCTTTCAGGGGAAACTGGCTGCCGAGCACCGAAGGGAGAGATTCGGGAGGAGTCGGTGCCCCTTCAGTTGCACAGAGACACCTCAGGACAGCGATCTGACAACAATAAGTGACTTGTTAGCCGTCCTCAAGAAGAATCTTAGACAATGAAAATAGCATAAACCAACATTGCCTAATATCCTGGTGCCAGATGTTCTAGTTTCCTTTTGTGCTCAAGTTTATAAAACAAGCTGAAGGGCTCAAGGACCTTGTTTTCCTCTGCCTGGGATTGGTTCCTGCCCTCCCGAAGGCAGCCAGCCTGCCACCGTGACGTTCATGATGTTAATTTGTGCAATTCGCTTTTTTCACTCACCTTTCACTTTTTCTCCAATGCTTCCCTCTCCTCTTATTTAAAGTTGCATTTCTCCTAGACTAAACCGCATACTCTTAAATGCTGAAGTTTGCAATTCAGAGTACTCTGGGGCAGTCCTACACACACAAGCAAATCCCCTAATTTTAGTGCGGAAAACATATTTTCCACAGTTGTTAAAATCCTGGTAACACAGCCCTGCTAGGAAAATCCATTCTCTTGTTGAAGCATCTGAAACATTTCTTCCTGTTTAGGGAGAAAAATTACTAATAGCTAAAATATTTAGCACTGCTTTGTGCCCATATACCTCCTAGAATAAGAGCATAATACCCTGGTACTGAAATTATTAGGATACTTTCAAAATAAGAGGGGAAAATTAAAAGAGTAAATGGCAGGGTAAAATATAATCAAATATCTGGAAGGGAACACTATTTTTCAGGTAGAACATTAGTGTTCACTGTTAAAAAGTGCATGTTTCCAGTGAAGTGCTAGTAGCAGACACATTGCATCCCCACGTCAGCCTGAGCCTGCCCCCCCCTTGCTCCGGGGATTACTAATGTTCCTTAACCCACAGCTGTCTCAAAATGGTCACATTTTCTGCATTGTTTCAACATCATCCTTCCCACCACATCCTCATCAATGGAGTTCCCATCTTTCTTCGCTTAAAAATGGAAGACAGGCAACATTTTGTCCTACTCTGGCATCTCACAGACCAAGGGTGAGTCACTGTGACACAAAACAAGGAGGTCTCTCTTTCTCGAGCTTATGTACTGGAAGAAACCCCCTAGAAGTCCCATTAGTAAGCACTAATTTTTGAGGCTTCTAATATACAAGTCATTTCTTGTTTATTGAGGAAAAAAACAAACTACCTGTGTTCACAGTTATAAAGGTACAGAGTGTATTTTTCGTTCTTCAAACAAATGTTTCAAATTAAGTACCTTGCGAGCTTGGTCCACAGCACACAGTCCAGCAGAAGAGAGTGATGCCTGCCCTTCAGAGACCCTCCACAGCTCAACCATGATGGCACAAAGCCACCACACTAGAACTTAAAGCCTGGTGATGCACATCCCATGCTCACCTAGAACCACCAATATTAATGTACGGTGTTAATGAGTGGGGTTAAAAAAAGACTAATATTTAAATGCTGGTTGTCCGCATCTTGTCACTTTAAATGAGATACATGCAACAGTGCTCAAACTGTGCAATGAGGACCTAAGAGAGCAGAAATATTCTCCATGGATAACTTTTTGGGCTAGATATTCTGGACATCTGGACTTTCAAGCAAAACACCTTGTGCAGTAGACCATGGGATCTGGCCAGCATTTCTTGCTCGGTACAATGTGCCCCTCAACATTTCCTTCTGAACACCAACTAGGTCTTTCAATGAATGACTCAAGTAAGGGGATTGTTCCATCTTATTTGCAACAAACAGCACTCTATGCAGGGGACCAGCTCACATGCTGAAGTCAAGAGAGATGGGTATCAAGGCTCCCATAATACATAATTGAAATCTAGTAAATAAAACCAACAGAGTCAGCTATTCATCTCCTTGTAAAGCAGATGCTGGTATCTGGTCAGATCACTCATACCCTCAGACCTCCATGGACTACAGTAAGAGAGAATCTAGACAACTATGATATAAAAACATGAAGTTATATGAAATGAAACACAGTCCCATATTCCTAGGTTTTGGCTGCTCGATTGGTCTGGCTTTAAAAGAAATCACATCAAGAGGGAGTTGGTAGCAGCACCTTGTTCAATCAGGAAGAAACAATTCAGGACAGAGAGAGGATGCCCCAAGAACTGGGTAGGGAATTACACAGACTCAGCCCATGTTTTCAGATGATGATAATATCAAGATAAAACATTTCACATCCCTGACATGGTTCAAAATGTTCATCTCTAACTTTCCTCTTCAAAATCGCAGCTCAACACAAAGATACCAGTTATGACTCAATCGTCAGTGCATCCAAATCTGAAACAGTTTAAGTTAGTATATCCACCTGGCTTTCTCTTTTCCATTACTTCATTCTTCATACATTTTCCTTCCCATGTTTATTGCACGCAAACCCTATCACTCATCCCAGGCTTCCATTCTTGTTTTCTTTCAAAACATTTAAACTTTCCCCAACCTGTTCATTTCCTGTAGCCAAACACCACCCAGGCAAAGATAGTTTACAACTAATATGCTATGGTGAATGCAAAGATGTATGAACCTAGTGCTCCATTTGGGTGAGCTAGTCCCTTGAAAACAAACAAACAAAAAACCAAAGAGCTGACAGCATTCAGTTAAAAAAGCCCACAACAAACCAACAAAGTCCTCCACCGCTGCCTATTGAGCCTAATAAGCAATACGTCCCAAGTACATTATGATGACCTATCTCATACCTAACCCCTAAAGCACAAACCAAGGGTAGACTACAACTGAGCATTTATTTATTAATTTCTCCCTCCCCACTATTTTGTTATTAGCAGCACAGGGACTTACAAAAAGAGAAAGACAGACTGACAAACAGAAAAGCACTTTGTAGGCCACAGCTTGAGTAATGCTGCCCAGGTGAGAGGCCTCCATTCCTAACAGAGCACCACCAATGTTCCTGGGCAAGCAGAGAAACCTGTAGCAATGGTCAGTGCACACATCAGACATCAAGCAAGCAAGTCGCAGAGGACTTTTCTTATTTTCCAAAACACACAGGAGTAGGAAGCACAAGCAAAGATCCTTTCCTCAAAAGAGATGGTCTCCAACAAGAGGAAGACCTGCTTGGCAGCACTGGTTGGAGAGACAGAAGTTGAAGGAAGAAGAGTTCAGACCTGTTTGAAAACCCCACTCTTAGGGATCTGGATAGCATTAGCACAACTGCTTGGGGAAACAGAGTGCCTCTAGAACTGCTGAAAAAAAACCCAAAAAGCTAAATATGAGAAGGGGAGAAATCTAGTAAAACTATGGCCTCTTGCATTTGATCACCAGACTTCCTAAGGTGCGTCACCATTCATTAAGATTTTTCCCAGTGCTTTGCCAATTGCCTCAGCTTCCACCTGGGAGGGTTGACGAGTCTTTGTCTTCCCAGTTCTTGACCTCAGTGCTGAGACTGCCAACACGGGCTAATGGCAATTACCATGGTGGTTTTGTGGTGTATTCATTTCCTTCCAGCTGTCAGAACTAGAAGGGAGCCATTGGCAAAGAGGGTTTCTGCCAGCTTTGAGCTGTGCATCTGTTCGCATTTGTCTGTTCACACAACACGGGATGCGACCTCCCTTTCCTCTTGCGCTGGCATCTGTTTGGTACTGCTCGTCGTGGGAGGGCTTTGATTTTGGAGACTGAAAAGCGAACCTCTGTGGATGAAAATTTCTTCGCATATTTTAAAAATAAAAGAAGTAGATGTGTGCAGCCTTCGCTATCAGCATTGCACAATTCCCCCGTAGATAACAAAAGCTGCAATAAAACTAGCAGTGGTCCATAAAGCCACAAGGAGAAGCTGCTCATGCAGGACTCCTCAGCTTGTACAGCGGGACGAGGAGATTCTGGAGCTGGTGGAAACTAATTCTTATTCAAATGGGACAAATTACAGCTAATCAAAATGATCTGCTAGGACAGGGATGGATGATTCATGTAAGTGGAGGATTTAAAAGCCTACTGGACGACTGTAATGGCATATTTTATGTGGACTTAAGACTCCTACCATCTACACAGCCACAGTAGTCTGAATTTATTTAGGACAAACTGTCAGAAGAGAAAGTTCTAAAATATATGTATTTTGCTACTTCTAAAAAAACAGTCTCTGAAATTGTCACTGTAAAAAAAAGTCTCAGTTGCAGACTCAAAACATGGTGAGTTTACAACAGACTGTTCAGATT
Organism: Nesoenas mayeri; assembly: GCF_963082525.1. Classification (NCBI taxonomy): domain Eukaryota; kingdom Metazoa; phylum Chordata; class Aves; order Columbiformes; family Columbidae; genus Nesoenas; species Nesoenas mayeri. The sequence goes on from NC_137541.1 coordinate 106,634,224, forward strand.
TTAAGAAGAAAAAGTCTCAAAACGGCTTTGTGTGACCTTTGAAACCACGGGAGCACTGACAGTTGGGGAACACGATCCCAGGATCACTGGCTAGTTAGTAAGCTGTACAGAGCAGAAGATTATAATCAAGGCTGAAGAAAAAAAAAGCAGCAACCATTTCACCACAGAAATGGGTGTGAAAACAGCTTCTGCCTCCCTGCATCCCTCTTAGGCACTTCCAAATGAGCACTTTTTACTCACACCAATAGTTGTACATATAATTAAAAAAAGAGAAGAGGAATATATGACCTTTGAAATTGATCTCAAGGGAGTGTTCTTTTTTCCCTCTCTTTAAACTAAGCCAGCCTAACCGTGTAGCTTTGATTCGGCAGAAATAGCAGCAGAAAGATGAAGATGCCTGTACCTTTCAGAACAGATTCACCCATCTAATGTCGGACTTAAATACTCGCTTCACTCTATTATATAACTAGCTAGCCAATCAAATAAAAAACCAAACCGAAACAAAACAAAACCTGCTATCCACTTTTTAAATGTGTTTAATAACATGATACTGCATAAAACTATAGATGACAAAAGTAAGACTGGGAAGAATGTGGGTCTACTGCTGAAGGAGATAGGGGAGCTCATTACACAGGAGGTGGAAAAGGCTTAAATACTGAATGTCTGCTTTGCCTCAGCCTTTAACAGTAAGACCAGCCTTCAAAAATCCCAAATTCAGAGACCGGGAGAAAGGCTGGAGCAAGAAAGATGGACCCTTGGTGGAAAAGGATCAGGTCAGGGAATACTTAGGCAAAGCGGGCACACATAAGTCCAGGGGGCCAAATGGGATGCACCCATGAGCGCTGAGAGAGCTGGCAGGTGACATTGCAAGACCAGTCTCCATAATTTTTGATCAATTGTGGTGGATGGGAGTAGTGTTTGAAGACTGGAGGACCTATCTTGAAGAGAAAGGAGGAGGACCCAGGGAAATACAAACCAGTTAGCCACACCTCAATCCCTGAGAAGGTGATGGAGCAGCTAATGCTGGAAACCATTTTCAGGCATATGAACAAATGATCAGGAGTAGTCAGCAAGGCTTCACCAAGGGGAGGTCATGCTTGAACAACTTGAAAAACTTCTGTGATAAAATGACTGGCCTCGCAGGTGAGAGGAGAGCAGTGGATATTGTCCACCTGGATCTGAGGAAGGCCTTTGATGTTGTCTCCCGTGAGATCCTCACAGTCAAGCTGCTGATGCATAGGTTGGATGAGCAGACAGTGAGATGGTTTGGAAACTGTTTGAAAGGCCAGGCCCAGAGGATGATGTCAGTGGCACAAAGTCAAGCTGGAGGCCAGTGGTGTACCTCAGAGGTCAATACTTGGTCTTCATTCCCTCAGGAAGTTTGCTTATGACTGGGAGGAGTCACTGGTACCTCAGAGGGTCATGCTGCCATCCAGAGGGACATCAACAGGCAGGAGAAATGGGCAGACAGGAATCTTGTGTAGTTCAACAAGATGTGAATTCTTCTACCTGGGGGGAACTCCAGTCACCAGTTTGTGCTGGGTGCCACCCAGCTGGAAAGGAGCTTGTCAGAAAAGGATCTGGGATCTCTCGGTGGACACCAAGTTGAACATGAGCCAGCAATGTGCCCTTGCCACAAAGACGGCTAAGGGTGCTCTGGCCTGCATGAGCAGAAGTGTTGCCAGCAGGCCGAGGGAAGTGATTGTTCTCCCCTTAGCACTGGTGAGGCCACACCTGGAGTGCTGGCTCCAGCTCAGGGCTCCCCAGTACAAGAGAGGCACAGACATACTGAAGAGCTACTAAGAAGATAAAGGGACTGCAGCGTCTCTCCTATGAGGACAGACTGAGAGAGCTGGGACTGTTCAGCCTGGAGGAGAGAAGGCTCAGAGGAATCTCATCAACGCATAGATACATCTGACAGGAGGGTGCAAAGAGGACAGATCCTGGCTCTGTGCAGTGTTCCCTCTGAAACACCTTTTCACTGTGAGGGTGATGGAGCTCTGGCACAGGTTGCCCAGGGAGGTTGTGCAGTCACCATCCTTGGAGATATTCAAAAGCCATCTGGCCATGGACCTGGGTAACTGACTGTAGGCAGACCTGCTTGAGCAGGCAAGTTGAGTCAGATGACTTCCAGGTCCCTTTCAAACCTCAACTAGTCCTTGATTCTGTGATGCATTCCTCAACTCTTACTTAGAACAGGGCAGACACAAGACAAACCTAGAATCACAAAACACTGTAGATACAGCTCTAGATACTGTATTTAATTTCAAAACCCTCACATGTATGCTGAGCAGTATTTTTGGTTTTCCCTGTAGCATTGCTTTCTATAGAGTCATCACTTCCAGTTATTATTTGAATTCTACTATAAAAAAAGCTTTGAAAAAATCTTATTGTTTCAGAGTAATTGGTATAGAGAACCATGCATAAAACTTTCATAAGTGGTCTAGACAAAAACACCATTCAGATTTAAGATAATCTTTGATAATGCAGAACAGAAAAAAACCAAGAACCCAGAACAACAGTCAGCTCAAACTGGAAACAGAACAAATAGTGTAACACAAATTATCTTAAAACAGTGACTATCACAGAATCACAGAATGTTAGGGATTGGAAGGGACCTCGAAAGATCATCCAGTCCAATTCCCCCACCAGAGCAGGAACACCTAGATGAGGTTACACAGGAATGTGTCCAGGTGGGTTTTGAATGTCTCCAGAGAAGGAGACTCCACAACCTCCCTGGGCAGCCTGTTCCAGTGTTCTGTCACCCTCACTGAGATGTTGTTTCTTCTCATATTTAAGTGGAACCTCCTGTGTTCCAGTTTGAACCCATTGCCCCTTGTCTTATCATCAGCCTCTGCTTCAAGTTGGCTGGACAGAGGCTGTTCTAACTCATTGGTTCTGGATGTCAGGCCATTTAAATTAAAAATTATTTACATTATAGAGTCACATATACATACTTATGAATAGGCTTTCATTAGCTACTTGTATGTAAATGAAAACACGATCCTAAGTTGGCCCACTGGAATAATACATGAATAGGAATAGATGACTGGAGCCCTCTCAGTTCAGCAGGAAGATAAATTATTAATTCAACAGTGTACCCATGTTTCAGTGCTCTGAATTTCACCTCCAATTAAAGGAAAGACAAGCACAAAGAACCGTGGTGAAGTTTAAACGCAGGTTCAAACTTCAAGATTTTAGTCATCCTTACTCAGGACTTTGTTTTTCCATTACAGGAATACCTGAGATACTCAAATGTAGAATTTTGGTATCACATTCAAGGCGTACACAATCACATCCACAGACTCACAAAAAACTGTCATCAGAGTTACAGAGAAGGTTAACATTATATCCCCGAGTGACTGGAAAGGAAGAAGAGTTTCTAGAAATACCGTAAGTATTCAGAGGAGCATCTCTGCCCATGCCCACCACCTGAAGTAAAAATGGTGTGCCTTTATTAAAATCAACAAAGAAGGGGAAGATGCTCCATCCTTTGAGCCCACATTGAGAACACGATGTTGCTGTCTTTCACTGTCGTTCCTAAAAGAGTCCCACAATGTGTATACAGCCACAACAAACTTGTTAGGAGTGCAGTCATGTCAACTGCAACATGCAGTCACTGCCACACAGCGCTTTTCAACTTCAATACCGCACAGGTCTTCTGTGACAGGCACTGTCAGAGCTGCAAGTCCTTCCAGGCAGTAGCATTTTAATTGCAAATAGATGAGATCTTAAGATGCACTGAGGAGTTATGGCACTGTCTCACAAGGCGACTGAAAGATGTAGAACCAGATAAGCAGATGAATCCCTGTTGATAGAACAGCAACTCAGAGAAACAAAGAGAATAAATCATATTGTCTTCTATATAAAATATACACCAAAAAGATATTGAGTATCTTTTGAGAGAGATCAGATGCAAAAAGCCTCTGGACTATTGTTACTACCAACTTCAAGTTCTAAAATGTGCCTGTGAAGGATTTGAGGTTACCATTAACCCAATTTAAGTTACTTCTCAAGCGCAAGCTGATCACTGCTAACAGCCACTGGAACAACGGACTTCTGTATCACAGAAATAAGACAGCATGAAGTATATGAAGTTCAAACCTACTGCCATTAACTGCTTTGGTTTAAAATATTTCAGGTCTTCATCTGAACACCTGGCAAACAGTTTTTAACAGTCTCTTCCCCTCAGTCATTATATGAGAATTCTGTAAGCTGTATGTGGAAAAATGCTACATGCAAAACTAAAGAGTTGAACGTACCCTCAAGTTGTTATTTTGAAAGTCCAGACCAACTCAAGTTCAAATATTAATTGCTTCAGATAAACCACGTTGGAATGATTTTACTCTTTTGATTAAAAGTCCCTTACATCAGATGTTTACATGAACTGTCAAGAACTGCCGAATGCCAGATAAGATAGCTACCCTTGCCTACGCAAACAGGGCTCACACATAAACACAACGTCAAACAAAACGGACGGTTACAACAATGAACAAACTATTTTATTTTTGTTGATAGATAAGGACACCCCATTGAAAATAAAGAATAAAAAATACATTCCACCACAATGCTTGGAATGCTTGAATCTCACGCTACAGCACACGGTGAAATTCTGGTATTGCAGCATCACAGGAATCCCTGTGCACAGAAAGCCTTGAACAAATATTTATACCCATAATAGTGCCATGTACAAAAATTTCATTCCATAAAGGCCAAACAGAAAATTTAAACATATTTGTTTTTCTTATGCCAATAGCAATATAAAAAATTGTTTTCAGTCAATTACTTCCACTTAAATCGTGTGAGATCTTTTTACACGAAAGAACTCTGAAATTCAGCATAATAAAGCATGGGAAAAGTACGTTATAAACAATATACTGAATGTGCAGGGAGTGTTGTTTTCCTCAATATATAACTAACTTTCATACAGTTACACCAACAGTCAAGTCAGTATTTTCCTAACACAAATAAAATATTCTGTTTCTCCAATCAATGTGCTGACCTTTTCTTACTATAAAGAGCATGCTTGTATTATTCATCTAAGCATACATGCACCACGAAAGATATGCAAAATAAATTCATATAGATAACATTTAGTGTCAAATGATGTAATAATAAAAACAATTCTCAAAGTCCAAATGACTTGCTAAATTAAAATTGCATTGTAGTCACTTGAACCAACAAAATATTTGGACACTTGTGAGCCACGAAATTTTTTATTTTGCAGCAGTATCTCTGCTGAAACCTGAGGAGTATCACACTATTGGTAAAGCAAGGTATTTTCAGAACAGGAATTTGTAAAAAATACATTTATACTATATGATTTCATATAAAAAGGCAGTAAGAAATATAATAAAACCTACCATTTTAGGACTACACCTTTCCTAGCAAATAGCTTTTTTCACTTGCACTATTACAAACAGTACATTCAGTTTCCTACACAGAAAGTACATTTTCTTGTCCCTGATGTATATTACAATCGGCAGTGACACCAGACTGCATTATTATCACCACTCATTCTTGCAGCTTATACAAAAAGCACCAATTTTACCAAAAAAAAGGCTTACTGGTTACATAGTAGCACTTCCTTATAGGAAATATAAGCCCAAAACATTGGAACCAAATGTGTCTTTCCAGAAATATATCAGAATATATGGCTCAGAGTTAAGGGATGTAAAACCAGGAGTACTGCATAGTACAGGGATCTTGTCTGTATGAATAAAGCCATCCTTTGATTGTTTGTCACCTTCTGACTCCAAGAATGGACAACCAATTAAACGTGTGCTAATGAATATGAAAGTAGTACACAACTAAATTTACTGGTTTAAAAAAAAAAAAAAAAGAAAATAAAAGAAATTGTACAGTTCTCTCTGGCACAGTGCAAAGTACACATTAAAAAACTGATTACATATGTACAGTGTGTATGTATATTTATATATATATAGTATGTATTCCCCTGACACATACATGTGTATATATATAAAGCATGAACAAACATATCCATACCAAACTTAGCAAAAAGATGGAATGTGTAAAATGTGGATGCGTTGTTCCAGTTAAATCAGTCTGTCCCAGAAATGGCTGTTTATACAGCCAATATGCCCTTCCATGAAACAGAAATACTTATTGCCTGCATAAGTTGACAATATACCGTACATTTGTCCTCATAACTTACCAAAGGACTGATAATCACACTTTATAAAAGCTTATATTTGTATTAAGCCCTCCTCCTCCACAGCCCTTCACTCCCCACACCTCCATCTGCCACGAGCAATTCATATGGCTATTCCCTTTATGGAAATCTAGGAAGAATAAACTAGAATGATATACTAGACTGTTACTCTGCTGGAGGACTGGCCACAGTATTCACTACAGAGATGAGATCTTCTATTTAAAATTTTTCTTGCAATATAAAAGTTTACAGTCACCCCTTTAAAAATTACTAACACCTGATGCTGGTTTGTTTTATAATTTTCTTTTGGGATCCAGCGGTTTTGGTTCTGAATATGAACACGTTGGCTGAAGTCTGTAACAGAGAAAGCCCTTTTCAGGATTTGGAGAACACTGTTACCCAACCTGCCTGCTCCCATTATGATCAACTGTCCTTCCCGGCAAACTTTCTGAAATAGTTTGCAAAATATAATACCAGAATATAACACCGATTTCCCCCATTATTTATCCTGAATGTCTTTTTTTACATTTCCAGAGCACTTTCAAAAAATAACGATGATTTCTATAGTCTCAATTATGGAGATGGCTGTGAACCTGAGAGCTTAGTGTGATACAAACACACTGTCACCAGGACACACGCATATTCGTAGTATCCCCACTGGCTAGTACTTTCCTTGTTTAAGTCTTTCAATGTGGTAGCACAACTTCAGGGCAGGCCCCAGCTTCAGTCCCATATATTTCATTATCATATCACTCCTCAGTAAGAGTAGTGCCTTTCCATCAATCTCCTGCAGAAGGAAGAGAATAAACACAATAACATACAACTACTTTAACAAGCTGCATGGTAAAACTGGAAAGTACATTATATTTGTTAATACTGTAGGAAAAATTTATCTACCACATGTAAAACGTTGACTTAGTATAATTTGGTACTTACAGATGGCCACTGAAATAGAATTTTAGTAGTTTGTAATGCATGATTAAGGTACTTGAGATGTTAAAGAAAAGTATAGTAAGTAAAAGAAACTGACCAAACAGCTCTCAAAATTAGGTACTGTCTGGGGAAAAAAAAAGTGAATGAGTTAAGGGGAAAAAAAAAAAAGAGAAAAGAAGGTGCAAAGGAAGGTCTGTGCAGTTTGAGATTAAATGAGCCAAGCACCGAGGCCTTGCACTGAACCCTGAACACAGCTGTGGGAGGCTTCTGGCATGCGCATGCAAACAGTCACACAGAGGAAGGGGTTACAGACCATCTAAGTCTGTGAAATAAGACAGATCTACATCCAGGTTAAACCAGACAGATTGTTAGGATCAAGACCACGGACAACTTAGTCAGATTTCGACTGCCTCATTGAGAAGCTGCTAAAATGTGATGGTCCTAAGCTCTCAGTAGCATTATGTACTGTAGACAGGCAATTAGTTCCTTAAAACACCATAAAGCAAAACATTCTGTCTTATTTTTTTTTAAACATAAACCTGACAAAACAAGTGACATTTAGTCTTGTTATACAACTAAGAACAAAACATGAGTCAGGAAGCTCCATTAAAAGTTATTTTGAGTTCTCCTTCCAATTCAGCTTACTCTGAGATTTAACTGTTAGTAGGAGCTGGTGCAGAACAAAGGTGAAATATTACTAAAGAGAAAGCCAACCACTTCTTGGACAGCCATATATATTAATACAATGAAATAAGAAAGCAGCTCTTTGGCGAACAGCCTGCTATAGAAAAGCACAGTGAGAAGGAAAAGGAGAGGCCAAAACATCTAGTTAGATCTTATGAAACCCTACAGATTGTTTTTCAAAACAGATAAATACAACATTGAAATGGATTCTCTGCATTTTAGTATTAATGACCAAGTATAAAGCTAACAAGGCATAACAGCATCTCCAATTCAGGATAATCAGTCTCCCAAACAGGCTGACTTCGAGAGGTGTTATCTCCCTAGGCCATATGCCCCATACTGTACATGAGAAAGCCACCTTCTTTAAGGGTACCAGGGATGACAATGGGTACCATGGCTGTTGGCCATCAGAATTTGGATACTTCCAGTATGGGCATTTTTCCACATAAGCTGGAAAGCTGTGGGTATTTACTTCAGTCTAATAAGACTGGAAAACAGAGAAAATATACTGCAGGAGGCTTCTCAGGTGGAAAAATAGTTTTCAGCCTCCCTCTAATATACGAGTAGAGTCTATTCTACCTTTCAGTACAAACAGAGTGATGGAGATGAAATCTGTATTTTAAGAGAATAACATGACACACAGTCTACTAGAACAGAATGGATATGCATCATACATGTCTCCTAAAGAGTTCTGCATGCGGAGCTAGTGCCTGTGGATCAGCTTCTTTCACAAAACGCATCACTTCCTCTATTGACCAGGTGGAAGGATCCTTATTCAATATTCTTGAAGGTTCCCTCTTTAGTGAATTCAAATCCGGCCCAGTTGTGGAACTTGCAGCTTTTAGTAATAAATATTGTGAAAGGAAAAAGTATCATTAGTCTATACAGGGATAACACATTTCATTTCACGTAAGATATTCTTAATATAGACACGTGGCTTTTATTATGCATTCTTTGTAATATATTAAAATGAATTATGTTTTATTTTCCTCCAAATAATACTGAACTGTTCCGTTTGTCTTTAAACAACTTAAATAACTGCAAATACTTACAGCAACATAAACATCCGCACTATGACATACCTAGAGGGGATTACTTCGACTTGTACTTGGCACCTGGATCCCAAGATGCCATTAAGTCGGAATGTGGCAAAGGCGAGTTGTGCCAAGAGAGGGAGGGGCAGGAGTAATCCCTGCCCTGTATTTCAACAACAAGGTAAGAGTTGGTAAGATGCTGAGGCAGTGAGCTGCACATAGCTATCCCTCTTTGCTCTGGCTTGCTGCAGAGTCCGTAAGAGCAGTGAGAGGGAAGTGCAGTAGCAAGACCCCCCCGCCTTGCACTGCAGGTTTAATTCTAACAGGCTTAAGTTCTGCATTTGCAGTTAGGGCAGCAAGCCTGAGATGCCTGGTCACAGCATGACTTTTCGCTCAATCTACAAGCTCTTCTACGGCCAAGAACTTCTTTATTCATAAGTCACGGACTTTGCATGTTAATAAAAGCAGCAATATAGTTTGGAAAGGTTAGTTATATAACATACCCTCAATCCGCCTCTGGATTCGATTCATACTAACTTCATAGTACCCGCTGCTCCCCGCAGAGCTCAAGGACAGCCTGCGCAGGACGGGGGCTGAATTTGATGTAGCCGTCCCTGGCTGAAGGGAATTCCTGTAATATGCCGCACTCCCTGAAGTACGATATTCTGTGGAATTTCGACGGGCCGGGCTTGAAGGATTTACAGAGTTAAGTGCAGAATCCATAGAGTCCTCAGAAAATCGGTGGTCCTTGGAAGTGCTGTTTTCCTCTATAGGTAATGTTTCTGCTACACAAAAAGCAAGTATCATTACATTCAAAGTGATGGACATTATACCTTTGTTATTTAACTCCTTGCTACATTCTCTTGAAGATACTGACAGATTGCAAGTCTGTTAACAAGTCTCCCATGAGGCAATCACTGCTGCTCAATGTTTGCCCCTTTTGCTCAAGTAATCATTGGGCTCTTACTGTATACTTTTAAAACATTTTTTGTATCAAGACACTTAATATGTCAAGTTTGAGACAGTGGAAATCTTCTTCTGGTGAAATTGTCTCACATTAGTACTGATACATCAAACAATCTTAGTCATGCATTTTCCTGATTTTTTCAAACATATTCTCAAAAAGCTAACCCTTAAGAGTGTATTATGTTTATCTTGCAAGAAATTTTTAATATAAATAAAAACTCTCGTGTTAACTAAAAATTGTTTAATTTGTTCTAAACAGCAGAAGGAGCCACTAATTTCATAAACAAGTGGGTAATCATCATCTATAGATCCCAATACTTTCAGACACAGAGGCCATTATCAAAAATTGAACAGGTTACAGGCAAAGCCACAGAAGGCTTAGCGTGCCAGGTATGGCATGCTAATGTAGCACGTTTTGACCACAACGCTGCACCTACATACAGTTAGTTCTTTGCACAGGGCAGGGTCTGTAAGCACAGACTCCAGAAAGCTGAAGATACATGTAAATTACTGAACCCACAAAGCAAGTTAAAAAAAAATAATTAAAAATCAGTTTTCAGGAAGGGAACATGACAACATTCCCCTGTTTAGTTCTTACCACTTATCAGCTAATTTCTACTCTGCAAAACACACCACCTGCTTAGAAGACTAGTGAATTTTCATAGCCTTTCAATGCTGTTTCTAAGCCAGATGAGAAGAGTTCAGCAGGTCCCTTTCCCTATGCCACGAGGGAGGAGCCAGGTTTGCTTGATTACTGAAAACTGCACTTTCAGTCAACCAAATTCATGTCCGATTGGAAAAAAAGTGCTATGCGAGGAGAAAAGAACAAACCAAACAAAAAAACCAAACCCAAAACAAAGAGAACACCATTCTCTAGCAATCATACATATCCTTCTCTGTTTGCCCGAAAAGGAAACTGGAATCAGGACGTATAAATCTGTATGAAACAAATGCTTTGGTAGGAGAGTAAAGAGCTGGAAAATAGAGCTAACAGGCTCACAGAAGCGTAAAGCCCACACTACCATCTTGAAAATTACTCTAGTGAAGTTATAAAACACATGCTAGCGAAGCAACATATTCTTTGGGATAAGAACTGGTATGTTCTGGAAAACAAGTTCTTGAAATAAGCTTTTTACTACTCTTCTTATGTGACAACTTTCAAGAATTTCTTGGGCCAATACGTGATTAAAACTAAAGGAAGAGTATTTTCCTGAAAAAAAAAAAACAACAGTATGCTTCACAAGCATGGTTGCAACTTGCTTCATGAAGTTTTAGTTTCTCTGCTGAAACCTGTTTAAGAGTGGAGTGCAGTGAAGAACTGTTGAGTGCATTTTAGTCATCAGACAGCATAATGCCGAAAGGGAACAAAGGCACTCAGAGAGCCAGGTCCCTGCTTTGTGAATTCAGCAAGGCAAGATCTGCAAGACGATGTACCATCTCTTACTAAACTTGATAGTCGTGGAATAAAACAGCTTTTACGGACACAAGTCCTTCTCTTTCATATACACAACCCTCAAAACAACCACTGCAAAACTTTCTAGTTTGTTAAGAGTTGAATCACAAAAGTAAAGAAGTGGCTACTGAGGTTTTCAAAGAAAACAAACAAACAAGAAAACTAATTTATTTATATTTGTCAGCTTGAAGTACTTGCAGCAACTTACCAAAATGAGAAACAAAAGCCATCATTATATAGAATTTCAGAGAGACACTAAGAGATGTAGTCAATGATATGCACTATAAAATTAAAGGGTAGCCAACCAAGGGAAAATTAGAACTGTAGAGAATGAAATCACTAACAGAAATCTCACTCCAAGACCAAAGGCAGGGGTGATACTTCAAATAGTTACAGCAAAGCTCCATGAAAGAGTGTCGGGTTTAACTGACTGAACCTGTACATTCAGATTTCTGAAGTCTTGAAAGGCAGGATGAAACAATGGAGACAACACTCACCAGCAGAAAGTTTCAACTGGACTCTTTAAGCATATAGCAGCCAACTCCACATAATGGCTTAAGAAAAAGCTTTTTGTATTCATAGTAAACAAGTAGAGGTCCCAAATACAGGGTTTTTTTAAAAATCATTATTTTATATGATCCTTGTCAGGATTTCTGAAGCCACAAAAATTTAAAAAATTGACTGTATTACAAAATAATTTAATTGTATTTATTCCAATTGCATCCCAGATTTGTCTTTGATGCTATATATCCTAAACAATTCTAAATAGAGCTGGGAAAGATCAACTCTGTTTTTTTTTCCCCCCAAGATACAAGCATTTGAATTTATCTCATTGTAAGTTCTCAATTCACACAAACAAGGTGGAAAAGCTGGCGTAGTTCCCAAGGCCATCATCTTTTCTGTTCAGCAGCTACAGCGTCCAATCCCCTTCCATCCATCCAGCTTCTCTACAAACAAAACACGGCTGCAACCTTGTCGAAAAAGTGGTCAACTGGTATGACAGCTGATTTAAAATTCGGCATCTAGCAAATGGAGCTTTGCAATCCATGGAGCAACGAATTACACACTTCTGCCTCGACATTTTAAGCAGTTGTGAATAACAGTGGTATGGAGAGAGACATGAAGTTCCACTGCAGAATGCCTGATCTCTGAGTCAATTAATAAAAGGCCAATAAAAGGCCTTATGTTTCAAATGTAAGGATGACAGACTGTTTAAATACTGAAGGCCTTAGCAGGAATCGGATGTTCTGTTTTGTTGAAGCTCCTCTGGGAATTGGAAGCCAGTTGTTCTGCCTCATACATAATGGGAATGATGTAACTGGCCGCAGTAGTAAGAACACACTGTTTTCAGGGGGAGGGAAACTGAGTTATCCCCCCCTGCTCCCCCTTTTATCTTTCATAACTTAAAGAAGAAACTGTCAGTGAGCAGGAAAGACAGCAAAATCTGTGAAACATATCCCTGAGCAGACCAGAAAGAAAATGACCAGAAAGAAAAAGACCCTTTCCCAAAATTATTCCATTTTGCCTTCAAATGTTATTTCAAAACAACTATTTCAAGACAACTATCTCTCAATCAAGACAGAACTTTTTGGGGGCAAATCCTGCTAATCAACCCATGACACACAGCTATAAAATTACCTCCAGATTTTCAGCAGAGGACATTGCCCTAATGGGAAACACACAACACTACAGAGCACTTTGCCTCTTGAAACGCACAAATTCAAACCTCTGAAACCATGGCAAAACACTTATTTCAATTATTTTTTTATCCAAGTAACTGGATAATGAACTATTTATCTTAAAATGTATTTTAAGGAGTACACTTCACCTGAAAAAGGGATCCATTAGCGAATGAGGATTAAAAACCAGTATGTGGATGCATGCTTAATTTGAGGAAGATTTCTTAGAGAATAATGCAGATCTGCTCAAACATTCATTTTGCTCCAACTGAAACAACTTCATTTGAGTATAATTGTTCTACACTTATTAAGTTACCTACCAGAAATATCTAACTTGGGTGTATCTGTGGAATTAAGCCCATATTTCTTGTGGAAAGACACAGAAATCAATAACCAATGCAGAACTGTATTTCCTGCTGCTGTCATTACATAGAAAGAAATAAATATGCTAATATATATATATATAAAGATATATAATTATAAATAAAGTATCATTTTGAACATTTGAATTTGATATCCTTTTCTGCTTCAACTGTGGTTCTATGACTTTTTAATCTGCACAGAAAAAAGATCATTCTTCCCCCACTGATGCTAGTAGACCCAGAAATCTCCAAAAACAAGAAAAAAAAATGAAGGAAGAAATAACTAATTCCTGCCATATTTTTTAAAAGCCTTTGGAAATATCTCGCAGCAAGTATTTATCGTATGGGACCAGTCAACATCAACAAGTTACCATGGCTTAATCAGTTAAGTAGCAAATGCAGAGTGAAAAAAAAATCAGAAGTCTCTCACTGAGGTTTAAGCCTAGATGCTTCACTTCACATTTGAGGCAGGCTAAGACTAGACGTGCTCAGAGTTTTCATTGCAGGAAGCCACATCAACCTAACAGCAGCTGCCACCAGGAGGCTCCACTGCCCTCCTGGCCACAGCCACATTTTACTCAACCCTTCCCTGGGCTCATACGAGCCCACGGTAAGTCAGTCCAGAGAAATAAACTGCAAACTACTCTTTGCTTCACCTTTTCTGTGCTTTTGCTCCCTGGTTTAGCTGGCTATGCAGCCGAGGGGGCTGGGACCCGCTGCAGGGACAAGGTGACCAGGAAAGCAGGCACAGCACAACTTTCAGCAGGAGCTACCCATAAACTCAGCTGAACTGTACCATTGAGCTACACCCTTCCTCATGTTATGGCCCTGGCCCAGAGTTATTAAGAGTTGCGTCCAATTTATCTCCTAATTCATTTTGAGGCAATTGGTTTTCTGCTAATTAGCCATATAGGAAGCAGGAAGCTTCATCCGTCACCTATTTGCCTGAGCCCCTTCACAAAAAAGGCTAGAAGGTTTAGGAGAAGGACAGCTAGAACTTGCAGTAGATCTCTCCTAAGTGCAAAATCTGTGCCAGTGATCAATAATTAACATACTTTCACCCTGACCTGTCAAGGGCTAGAGACAGACCAGACACATACATTGAACTCAGTCCTTTTTGACTGGAAATACCGAAACTATAAATAATCCTCATACATAATCCTGACATAATGTAATTACCTTCAGATGGATGAGCATCATTTCTGGGAAGCTTCGGGGAAAGAGGAGCAGTATATGGTGGAGAGTCCTGAGAGTATCGTTTAGCACTCCTGTTTTCAGGTATTTCTTCTTTTGCTGTGAGGAGGAAAGTCACCACCTATTATTCTAGCATAAAGCTCCTCATGGGGAAAGTCCAGGGACAAAAGCAAAGGCAAACATGAGCCATTCACCAGGTTATGGTTCAGTTCCTTGTGCCACACAGACTCAGTCATTTCAATACAAACTTTCAAAGCTGAAGTACAGCTTAGTTTATGCTGTCAGTATCCAAATTACCTTCATTCTGGCTACTTTTCTGAAATGAGTTAAACCTAATGACTTTCATATGGCAGATGAAATTATAAACACAATTTCACCATTGGAAGCAGGGGGCGAGGAATGAAAAATAATAGTTTTATGTCCTAAAACAGCACTCAGAAGACAGACTCAGCTATCAGACAGCTGTGAGGAAGCTTCACACCCAATCTGAATCTTCTGAAATTGCCCTGACATCAAAGTTTTCTCAGCTATGGCTCCTGGTAACCCTTGGGCTGGGACTTGTCATATCAGGCCCTGAAAACAACCTGATGGGACATCTTGTGAAGTAAATTCATTTAGAATCATAGAATAGAATTGTTTAGGTTGGAAAAGACCTTTAATACATCAGGTCCAACCGTTAACCTAATACTGCCAAGTCCACCACTAAACCATGTCCCTAAGAACCTCATGTACGTGCCTTTTAAAACCCTCCAGGGATGGTGACCCCACCACTTTCCCGGGCAGCCTGTTCCAATGCCTGACAACCGTCTCTGTGAATAGATTTTTCCTAATACCCAATCTAAACCTCCTCTGGTGCAACTTGAGGCCATTTCCTCTCATTCTATCGCTTGCTGCTTAGGAGAAAAGACCAACCCCCTCCATGCTACAATCTCCTTTCAGGTAGTTGCAGACAGCGATCAGGTCTCCCCTCAGCCTCCTTTTCTCCAGACTGAACAGCCCCAGTTCCCTCAGCTGCTCCTCATCGGACTTGTGCTCCAGGCCCCTCACCAGCTTCGTTGCCCTTCTCTGAACTCTCTCCAGCACCTCAACGTCTTTTCTGTAGTGAGGGGCCCAAAACTGAACACAGGATTCAAGGTGTGGCCTCAACATTTGCCCCTCACTTCTTCCTCCCAGCGCAGCAGACAAAGATATCAGCCTCATATAGAATATCACAAGCAGCCACCTGCAAACCCCACCTTTTCTACTAGAAGACTGGACTGTATATAGTAGAATGTACAATTTTTGAAGCCACCACCGGGTAAGGTGACTAAAGAGGGAAAAAAGGACCTTTTACCTGTGTAGGAAGGGCTAGACTGAATTCCTTTCCAGGGCAAGCCCCTTCTCATAAGGCAGTAAGTGTCTTTTTGTAAGTTTATTTTATGACCCAAACATAAATTTAACAAATGAAATGTGAAGTTTTGAGCTTGTCCTTTTAGCAGTATCATAGTGGTACAATACATATGTTTCCTGGCTTGGCTACAAAGAGGAGTCTGCTGAACAAAATGATTTCTGCACATGTGGTATGAGCCATCCCATCCTGTCAAAGCACTACTGCACTGGAACAAATTCACTAAGAACTGAAGCGTATTCGTTTCAATCCATTCACGTCATAGAAAGACAGATTAAAAAGTTACATTTCGTGAAGTCGCCACACTTCTCAAAAACATCAGCACTTGAAAGTTTGAGTAGTTGTTGAACAGTACCTGGTTTGTTCCTATCGTACTCAGTAGGACTATGTGCACATCCCACGTAAGGGCTGAAAGGCTGGCTACTGAAGAGGCTGTCACACTGCAGGCTGTGGCAGAGTTTCTCCAAGAAGCGCAGGACAAACGATGTGCTGTTTACAGAAGGAAGATTGATGGTGTGCTTCTCCCCATCAAAGGAAGCTGTGAGTAAGAAGATGATGTCAAATACACCTCAAGCATCATGAAGTATAGTAAAACACCATCATTAGCTTAAAGGAGAACGCATCCAGATTTGATTTAAACCACACAAGACATGAGAGAAGTAAAGAATCATTCTCATAGTTTAACAAATTTACATCCAAATGACTGATTTTACCTTCTGTTGGATCCACACCAGTTCAAACTTACTCTATGGGAAGTTATTTCAATAAAATAATGTTGGATTCACACCAGCATAAAAAAATTTGCAACTATTTCCTCATCTCCAAAACCTTACATGCAATTCCTGTTGCTTGCTTATAAACCAGCAACCTCTCCACCACCTATTCACAGGAGATAACACAGAAAGACCCTTTACAGTATTTGATAAAAAAATTAAAAGTCATTCAAAAAAATTTAAAAAGTAAGCAAGTAAGTTTAAGATGTGTTTTCTCAGTTTCTAACTGAACTGAGCATATTTTTGGTAATGTGCTGGCATCAATTACCATTGAAATTTTGACTACAGAAACTGTTTTGCCATTTGCTATTTTACCACTAGAGAAATCTATTCTGCTGTCAACACTACAGTGGTCAAGCTCCTATTTATTTCAACAGGAGCTAGGTGGCAGAGATACCACAACAGCCACAAATGGATCTGCTGTCTTTTAAACTGAGTGATTACAAAGAGCCCAGACATGTGTCTATGCCTTTTACTTGTTGACCTGCTTCCTTGCCCCCCAGAGTGTTGCAGCTGACAGTATTTTCCTTTTTTGTTTTTTTAATTAGTAAGATTTTGAAAAGATTCAATACTGCCAATATACAAATAAGTAATTCCTATTATACTAGATGAAACTTTCAGTAACTTCTGACTAGAAACACACTACAACAAAGCAGGAACAAACTTGTAACTTAAGGCTAGAAAGAAGCTGCAAAAACACCAGGTTCATGCATCATTTGTCTTCTTGGTTTTCAGCCTGTCATGCAGCCTTCTGCTGTTAACATAAGTTTCCAAATGATAAGTAGAGCTTTGAAGGATCACATTTTGTTGGTAGCAGATGCATTAAAAAAAAGACAAGAAAGCCTTTATTCACAGATCTGAATTAAGGAACATTTCCATATTGTGTTACAAGAGACAGATAATATACACAAAACCAAAGAAAACGTCCAAGTTTAGCATATTTTAGGCTTCCTTAGGAAATGAGAAGTGTCAATTACTTACACTGTTAATGTAAGGAAACTTCCGATCAGAGTTAATGGAAGTTAACCAGCTAGCACCACCACCACCGTGCTACCTCTCCCATCTGCTTTCATGACAGACTGACCCAGTGCAAGTGCTTCAAGTTTTAAGAGTCAGTACTACAGGGACAGGTCCTAGATCCACACGTTTCCATGGCCCATTCAGTTTTTCCAAGCTCCAACATTCAGATGAAATGCTAATGATTCACAGTCCCACATGTGGTTCAGACACAAGGTCCTTCCTCTACCTCCTGTTTGGGGAAGAGGTCTCCGAAGGCAAATTTTTGCTTGGAACTCAACCACTTCTGGAGAGCAAATGGGCTGTGAGCCCTAGTACAGCCTGATCTCCTGACAAATTTACTGCAAGGTAGTAGTCAGCTACAGCAAAAATTTAAAATGCTTTATAATAGCCGTATGGATCTTCTTATATGACCTTGGGGAAATAACTTATTCTCCACGCCTTAATTTCTCATTTTGAAAAGAAGCACTGAAAAGAACAGTATTATCTTAGAGTTGTCAGGAGGGTAAAGCAAGAAACAGCTGAGGCAATGTGACTGCCCCAGCAACACATACCATGGGAAAAATCCACAAATAAAGACTCAGTGCAAACACAGCTCCCTTGTACTCTGAACACCTCAGGGCAACTATAAGAACTCCAACCAAGGGTGTGGGACCCAGGTCCATAGGCTCAACTGCCTGCTCTGCCTGGAAACAACGTAAGCCTCTTACTTCCCAGATAAATGCTAGGGGAAAAAATAAAAAGGGAGTACTTCCAAGGTACAATAACCTCAACCTTTAATGACAAATAAACAGGGACTGCAGCTTGTATATGCAATCTCAGCCCCTGGGATGAAGAGTCATGCTCATTTCTTCACTTTCCACTGTGTATATTTTAAATACCAGGTTCATGCCAGGAGAAAGGCTGAGAGCTAAACTATCAGAGAAATGTGTTTGTCTGATAGTGAATAAACTCACCCAAGAGTCTGATTTTAATTCTCTGCTTGAGAAGATTTATCTGAGCCTCAGTCTATTTCATCCCACCAAACACCATGGTTTCTGCGCTACAAGGAGAAAAAAGAGGCTCACACCACCACCACCACCATTAGCAGGCTTGCTAATCAAGCCTTTAATTTCCTTTCAGTTATATTTGCCTGAATTGAAACCTTATGCATCATGCAAAAATAAAATGGTTTCTGCTTTTGTTTGAGTAAGAAAAGATGGAAAAATCCTAAATGCAATTCCGCTCAAAATAATTATTTTCTTTGGCAGCTGAACCAAAAGAACCCGTTAATTATTCACATGTATTCTAGCAACATTATTTTACCCACATCCTCATCAGCATACTGTTTCCTCCTATGGCAGGTGTGATACTTACCATGAAATTTATTAGTCCACAAAGATTTAGATTTCTTTGCTTGTTTGCTGCTGCAACATTCTTTTTCTTGTCAGTCTAAAAAAAACCCTGAACAACAAACCACACTCCAAACCCATTTTCAAACAAAAACTCTACAAGAAAACATTCAAGCAATTTCATTCTGCAATTCCTCATTTTATTCACTGTAGCTTTCCTCTTCTTCCTTACTATTCACATGCACAGCTGGTTATAATGTGCTACATTAGCCTAAGTCGCATTTTGTGCTTCTCAAAAGACATCACACGCAAATTTTTGATAAAATGATAGGGCGTATTTGCTCACCCACTTCTCAACAACCTGTTTGACAAGCTGATGAGAAGGCAAGAGCTCAAGAACACCAGAAACCCACTCTGGTTCAAGAGTGTCTCACATCACTGAGTTCCTCAAATCTGGGCCTACAGAGCTGGCTTCTCCGAATCCAGGCCTCGGGGTGAAGCCAGGAACGGAACAGCACTTCCTTTTAGTACAGAATTTTGGAATGTAAACAAACCAGAACTACAAAAGGATTCAGAAATTCCTCTCTCCTCTCTGAAATCATTATTTTCAACCACTCAGTCAGAGCCCAGATATAGAATCATTTCAGTTGGAAGAGACCCTCAGGATCATTGAGTCCAACCATAATTAACTCTAGCACTAAACCATGTCCCTAAAAACCTCGTCTAAATGCCTTTTAAACACCTCTTCCAATGCCTGACAACCCTTTCCATGAAGAATTTTTTCGTAATATCCAATCTAAACCTCCTCTGGAGCAACTTGAGGCCATACCACGGACTTACAATTTAGTCCTTCAAGATAAACAATCGCAAACAGAGTGCTGACAATGCCTATCTCAGTGCATTCTATTCAAGCAAAATTGACTTGTCTGAATTAGGTACAGTGAGGTATTAATAACGTAATAAACTTCCACATACCTTGCCAAAATAAAGCGATATGGGTTTCAAAACCAAACGTACACAATGCCATGAAACCTTCACCACACAGCAGAAAAGCAGCATCCATTTTGTGAACAAACTCATGGGGTCACGTAAGCAAAGCTTACTGAAGTTCTGCTAACCCGGGCCGGGGTGTTGCTTTTAAAATACTGTTAGACAGCAACATCTTTACAAGGATTTAATTGAACCTGTATTCCACTAATCATCTTTCACATCTGGTGTTAATGTAAGGAGACTAAAGTAATACGAAGTCTTTTTATCACCAGTGATGGAATTATGAATTGATGTGCTAACTGCTATATAGAATATTTCCTAGCCTAGAAGGAAAAAATGTCAAGCAGCAGCTATTCCGTTTGAGAAATTGAGATAATTTATCTGTAGACCTGCCATTAATATGTAGCAGAAATAAACCTATTCCATAATAAGGGACATAGGTGGTTGAACACTGACCTAAGATACTGCTATTATGTAATTCTGGGGAATGGGGGAAGGGAGGAAGCAGAAACTTTAACATGTGGAATCACTTGCCTGGAAGCTAAACAGATTACTTTGAAACTTTCCACCCACTTGGTTAAGGCACTAAGAACATGAACACTGTGTATGAATAAGATTATGCGTATGACTTTAATTAATATATTTCACTTGTTCTGAGTTTACTTGACAAGTGTTTGGCTACAGCTGCTAAATGAGGTGCACTAGCTCTACTTAGTGTAAGAACCTAACTGTACTGTGTATACGTAATTTAACACTGCTATTTGCTAAATTCTAATTTAAAGAATTGTTCAAATCATCTTGGAGCCAGAGTGAGATACATCACACACCACCAATACTCTCTTAGTAAAGGAGTTCACAAGAATATGTTCTTGACTGTGCCTAAATAATTTAAAATGCGATATAAAGTCATTTTAGCTACTTCAGTTCTTCTGCTCTAGTTCAAATTTGCAATCAAGTGAAGAAACGGAAGGGGAGAAACAAAGCACCTTCACATACCAATTATCATTTCCCCTCCATGATGGCCAGATTTCAGAAATCCGAAGACTGTTTTGGATTGATAGGCACAATCCACACAAGCCTGTACAGCCTGCTGAAGTACCACATTGACAGGACCTGGTCCAAAGTGATCTGGAAGCTGCTGAACCTTCTTCTTATCCAGGTGAGGCCCAGAATTTCCATGCTTGTTGACATAAACACACACTGGAAAAGAACAAGCCATATTTATTGCCAAAGAACTACACATATTTCCAAGTTAGAACTGCAAACCATCTTTTTAGTTTTCATCTTGAGGAAAAGATGTACTTGTCAAATCAAGAAGCTGAACACGCAAACATACTTTCCAAGCATGCAAAAAGTACTCTATCAAGGTTCTCCTGCACAAATTCTAAGTCCACTTTTCTTGTCTCTAGAGCCCTTCTCTACCCTGCTACCGTAACGAAGCTGTCATAATGTGTGTTTACATTTTATTTTGACTAATATCTGTTCATACACTAGTTCCATTAAAGGAAGTATTACTGGCAGGTACTCTGAACTACCAGGAGGCAAATCTAAAAAGCTGGCCTTACCAAGTTACTGCTTTCATTTTCCTCCTACTTGAGAAGCTGCAACAAAGACAACCCCATGGTACATACCTACCATTGATGCTCATTCTGAAGCACCCATATAACATTAACACGTGCATGTATAATGGCTACTGAAGGTCTGTACCTTCAGAAGCCACAAATCACTCATGTAGGATTTAAAAACTGCACGTTGGCCTTCGCTGCTAAATCAAATAAACACATTTCTCTAGAAACACTAAGGTGGTTCAGAGCTTAGCACAAAACAATCAAGTAAGACTTTTGAAATTACTTTTTATAGAGACTATGCAAAACTGTCTTTCAAAAGGAATGGCAAGCCAGAAAAACATAGGAAAAAGCCATAACTGAAGAACTGTTTTCTTTTTGGCCTCAGCTATCACATGACCAGGAATGCATCCCAGACATTATTAGAGCTTAATGAAAAAACATGCCTCTGTGGTGGTTAAGCAGACAATTTAAGCATTCTGTTATACAAAAGACAACCATATTTTCTGAACTGTAGTATTATTAGGGCTTAGTTAAAAACCTCTATTTTAAAAAATGAAATATTTTTGTGTTTTAATGATCTTATGTCTTCATGCATATCTGTTCACTCTCTGATGTCTGAAAACTGGAGGAAACCTATTTGTACAAATAACCAAAGGTACAAATCAGCAGAAGTATTTTTCATGGCATCTTCTGTCTGGGCTCAACAGAAACGGCCTCCTGAAAGGTTTGTTTTCCTAGGAAACACATACATCTTTTCCTCTCAACCATCACTGAAGCTGGGAGTGAGAAGATCCTGACAACTTCTATTGTAAAAACAGTTTTTAAAGGTCAAAAAGCACCCCAAACAAAATTATCATAATTTATGGAGTTTTTTAGAAAGTTCTGAGATTTCAGTTGACAACATACAAATTGTATTGCTCCAGGGTCATAAGTACCTCAATTAGTTAGTTCATTAACTAGCTTATTGCTCTTTTGACAACCCTTTTCAAGATACATTTTGTTCTATTTCAAAAATAAGCAAACATAAGAGGAAGGAGGAATATATTTTGTCTGATTGCCTTTACTTGTTTTAAACAGTCTGAGTTGTTTCTTTTAATGTAAGGCTATACAGAGATAAAAATCTCAATTTTTTTATACTGCAGTACAGCATGTATGATATCAGAACATTATATGGGATTTCAGCTACATCTATTCCCATTTCATACATTAAGGAGTGGGACAGACATGAAAGAACTGTACAGTTTCCTTCTTCAGACAGGAACAAACTGTCCAGTCTCACAGATTTATCAAAAAGTCCTGCACTCCAGCACTTCTTGCTATAATGCAGGCATCAAAATACCAGTTCTGCAAAGTAACACTGGCATCTACAAATACCTTTAAAAAATAAGGTAGCAGGATAATGATTGATAGTAATAAGTTTGCAGCAAGTTTTCCATAAAATGACACTACTAGTTTGCTTGAAATGGAAGGCGTTTCACACTAAAAAAGTAATTTTTCTTTGTCTTTTACCTGTGGATATAACTGCTGCAGTTGCACCAGACAAACTAATTCCATCTTTAAGTATCTGCGTAGTGCCACTGTCCCCCTCGGGAGAAGAATGAGGAGCGGGTGATGCAGGAGTCAGTTGTTCCAGCGAGATTTTTTTCTGTTTAGAGAAAAAAGCCAAAGTCAAAATGTTTAATTTCTTTTAAGGAGTTCATAAAAATCTTTCTGCTATCAGTTACCATCTTACTGAATGCATATGGTTCCTTCTTACAAAACTACTACATGCAGCAGAGAACATAAAGTCTGGGAAAGGAAGACCAGAAACTGTCAGTTTGCATTTGCAGCTACTTAACTAAGGCAGTGGAAGACAAACAACTTAAGAAGGAACCAACCTCTACCTGAAAAGAGGGAAAAGAAGGAGCTTTATTTACTAACTCACGACCCTTCTAAATCTCAGAAGCACAGAAGAGGGGTTTTGGATTATTTTCCTGTCCATACACTTCCAATCATCTGGGTTCATCATAACTCCCATCAGTTAGTTGGGCCATATAAAACCTGAGTTACATTTAGGTGTCAGCTTTAGAGTGCACCCAGATTTCCCTCAGCTTGTTTCAAAGGGGCTGAGATTCTCAGTTAACCACTTTCGGGAACTGGTGCTTTACACAAGGTATCAAATAAACCAGTAATTACAATCCAGTCACATGGGCTGTGAAAACATTTTCCTTCCCCAAATCAAACTTATTTGCAGCTCATCATGACAGACGGCCACAGTTCACAGCACAAAGATTTAGAAATTGGTCAGCATGCATTAACTTCCACCTGAATAAGGGAGAATTTTTGTTTTAATTTGGTTTGGACTGGGGTTTAGAAAAGAGACATCCACAAGGAAGGCATTTCTAATGTGCTTTGACATGCTATGAAAATACATGGAAATACAAAAAGAATTGCAGAAAAGTTTATCACCTCTCCATTTACCATTTATTCTTGCATGAGAACTTGTTATGTTCTCATTCTCCTACCTACCAAAAATTTAGGAATATAAGTGATTACCCAAGGTCTTGACACTGCTGAAGGCAGCAGAGACCTAGCTACTCATATGGTAAGGACTTACTGCTAAAATTGATCTACAGTGAACTGAAAAGTCACTCAAGTTGCTAACAGAGACTAAGACCTCTTGCATTTAGCAGTATCCATCCTTTATACTTTTAGAAGCAGCATATTTTCCAAATAACATATCAAAAATCATGTAGAAAGCAATCAAAACACACATCTTCCTAAGAGCAAATTCTTTGCAACACCTATAAAGAATAAATTAATTTTCTTCTGAAATCCAGAGCACGTTAAAGAAAACTTCTGCGCCCCTTACAGTTCAAAGAAGATGGGTTTGGCTGGAGAAACTGCTTGTCAATACAGCACTGGGTAGAATCACCATGAACACAGGGAATAGACTACCAAGGCTTGGCATTGCATTGTGAATGGGATGAGGTGGCTCAGGTCAGATACCAAAGCAAGCAGTGATGAATCACTTGTCAGGAATTGCATATGTATCTTAATGCTGAGTGGCAGAAAGGTCTCCCTCCATCCTTAATACACAAAACAAAAATGTACTGGGGAAGTCTGAGCTTTTGATCTGAAATCTGACATTCCTGAAGGCTGCTCTGAAGCAGGGACTATTTAGGGACCCAAGTGTCTGTCACCATGCTGCAAAATATGGGTGGCTGAGTTGAGGGGAAAGAAGAGGAAATGCGAGAAATGTAGGCATGAAAACAAAATACAAACACTCCAGTGTAAGAGAGAGGAACTAGCTGTCCTTCACACTAACATATAAGCATGGTGAGGCTTGTTGGCCATTTCCTACCTCCTCCTTCAGGAGGAGAAAAGAGCCTGTGTTTTGGAAATACAGCATGTTATGCTCACTCAGCTGAAGTTCTCATTTTGCAACCCCATACTGATGAGCAGCAAGCTGTGATCCCCAAACCACCCTGTTTCACGAAGTGGGCTCACATCCCCAGCAGGGCTCAGCACATTTGCGTGGTCAGGGTGTCATGAACTGTCTCCCTGCCAGCTGGGAGGTCACGCCAGCTCCCTTTGCCTGCAGACAGCTCTGCTCACAGCCTGGCACCACACAGCCAACTTCACAGGCTTTGCCCTGATGCTTAAAAACTCTCGTTTTGTGGGGTCAAATTTAGGGCTGTGATCCACACACCAATGCACTTCCTCAAGAAATTCTGCAAGGAATTCTTTGTATTGTTACGCAAAGGGCACTTTTAAAATAATGAAAGAGATGTCAAGAGATTTCTTCTTCATTATGACGGAGTAATACCATACAGTGCAAACTGAGAAAGACAAATGAAGACTAAACCTGACATACATCTCATACTCACGAAGAAGCTTAGAAAACTTTTGAATCAAAGAGAAAAATGACACAACAGCTCAACATTCCTAGTTGTATAATAAAAGTTAATACCTGCACAATGAGAAACATTAAAGCATAAAAAAAAAGGAGCAAAGAAAATCAAACAACTCTACAGCGTATCAGGCATAGAACAATCTCCCTAAATACACAGGTTTTGAATTACCACATAGCCAGCTCACACTTGAAGCATAATTACTTAGCGTTAAATCTGGAGGGTCTTTTTGGATCGGTCTTTAATTTAAAAATAAATAAATAAATAAATAAACAAAGCCCAATTTGTTAACAAACAAAAACTCACAGCCCCCCGCCCTCACACTTTCAAATCTCTAGGTACGTACCACTTGCATTATATTTGCTTAAGTATTATGAGGTATACAGGCTGTATGGCACACCACGTCAGATATGCCCTGTCTGTGCACAACTCTCACAAAGCCATTTCCTCTCTTCACCCTTATGCTAACAGGTGCAACAGTCCAAATAAGAGCTTACACATACGTGTAACATCTTGGCAATTTAACCATGTACCAAAACAAAGCAATAGAAACCCTCTGTGGATTCTCAAAAGGAGCTCATTTTCAAAGTTTTTAATGCAAAAGTTAATGTAGTAAAACCCTCAAGTTAGATACACCAAACTTGGACTCTGCCAAACATAACTCTCAGTTGCCTAGTACCACAAAGGAAATCAGGAGCATGTAGAGGTGCTTCATATTCACTGCCTCAAGACAGGGAGTGCCGGCAGTAACCCCATTCCCCAAGCAATTCCCCCCCAAGTACCTCACACAGACAAGGTGCCTGATGTGGTGCTCCAAGCAGACACTTTCAGACACCCCGCGTTTAGAGCCCAGAAGCATCCTCTAAGGGTGAGTTGCCTCAAATTCTTATTCCAAAGGATACACAAAGCCTCTCAATTTCTTCTTCATGAAACAGAAAAAACAAAACTCTCACACGAAAGGGCGCATCCTGCCATACCTGACTACATCCTTAAGATATGAAAGTCCTATGTTCAATGCTCTCCTTTGGAGCCCCCCAGAATTATGAAGAACACTCTATCCACCCGCTGAGTCTGGATGGAAGCACCTTTCTTTCATCTGTGCACTTCTATACACCAAGCTAGAGATAAAGCTGGAAAGCAGTTGCATCAGTAGCCTGCCAGTTTGGATGCCTGACTGGAAAGAGCAGGCAGCTGAGGAGACAGCACTCAGCTTTCAATTTCCAGTCCCCAGAATAATTTCTTACCTTGTGGTCATCATTTCAACAAAGTGCCTGCTTCCAGTTTTGTGCTGGAGCCTTCTGGATATGCTCTAATAATGTTACTTCACCAATACTTTTACACTGATCAGCACTATCCCTGAAGGGAGATGTCCCACCTGTGCCATTACTCCACCCCTTTCCACACATCACTAGCAATAGATCCCACAGCCTACAGTGATCCAGATACGAGGAGAAATTCCATGCACCACTCCCACCCCGCCTCCCCCCCCCCCCCCCCGCAAAAAAAAAACCCCACAAAAAAACCCAAACAAAACAACAAACAAAAAAACCCAACAACAACAATTAAAAAAAACCAAAAAACCCAAACACACAAACAGAAATCACAATGTCCCCACTTCCCCATTGTTGCTAATGCAAAAGAGGGAGGAGCACAGGGACAGACACAAACTGTCTGGGGAAAGAGATGGCAGGATTGCTAGTTCTCTTTGACAGCCTGCAGTGGCAGAGCAAGCCTCAGAAAATAGATTGTACTTCTATGCCAGTTCAAGACCCAGGGGAGGTTCAGATTGGATATAAGGAAAAAATTTCTTCACAGAAAGGGTTGTCAGGCACTGGACCAGGCTGCCCAGGGAAGTGGTGGAGTCACCCTGCCTGAAGAGGTTTAAAAGGCATTTGGATGAGTTTCTTAGGGACATGGTTCAATGCTGGAGTTAGGTTACGGTTGGACTCGATGATCCTGAGGGTCTATTCCAACTGAAATGATTCTATGATTCTAAAACTTGTCTGAATCTTCTTTGCTGTGATTCTGTCCTTCCAAGCAGCACCAGCAGCATTTGTGCCTTGAGGCAGGAGGTGGGAGCAGCAGACAAAGAAGAGGGAGAGATGCTGTTACTTGTCTACCAGTTTGGCTCCCTGGACCAGCTCATACTCATCATTTACCCACCAGTGCTGGTATTGTGGAGTGGTTAAGGGGGGGTTTCAGCAGTGCTGGTTCATATCTGGTCAAGCAGCTCCAGAGGAGCTGAAGCTGGAAGCAGCTGCCAAGCATCCAGGCCTGACTCAGCCTGGCAGGGAGAAAGGCAGAAAGACGCAGTGTCTTTCAGGTCAGGGCAGAATTCAGCTCACACCTGGAGAAATGTACTGCCTGGAAAGAAGCTTCCTGCATCACGATGGTATCCCCAGGATTAGGGGGTATCTAAGAGATCCATTTGGCAAATCCAGCTGTATGCTTAAAGTGCCAAAACCCTCACTGTTCCTAATCCTTTGTTTCTAAACATGAGACAAAAACCCCCAAATAATAAAAATTTTTAAAAATTAAGCAAACTATGTATATGGTTCAGTAACAAAATAACCCAGACAAAAAATCCTAAAGGCCTCCCTGGCTCTTGGAACTTTATTGAAAATGGCTATTCCAGAACAATATTTTTCAACACCAATAACTGATCCATAAATAAATCTGCAGTCTTGTTCTGGAATAAAATAATGCACAGAAGTTCATATTCTAGAATAACTCTTCTAGACTTTTTCTTGTAATCAATTGCTGAAAATGGTAAAGCCCTAAAGGCTGAAGAGAAGACAGAAAATTAAATAAGAATAATTAAAAAAAAATCTCACTACAAAGTTTTGCAATATAAAGTAAAGTAGTAGATAAGGACTAACCTTTTTTCCAGGTTTTAAACTTTTTTTCCTTGTTTTAAGATTTTCAGTATGAGAGGTGCTTTTTGTCAAGGGAATATTTTTAGGTGACCTGCCCTTCTTGGGAGCTGCAGACTGTCCAGGGGGTTTGCCCCGACCTGGTTTCCTGCTCCGTTGCGCTGGTGCTGGAGCAGATTTCTGTGGAGACTGCATTGAACGCCGGGTCACTTTGGAAGGGGAAGATTGGATTTTTGCACTGCTCTTTGTAATGGAAACTGAGGAAAAACAAAAACAAAAGGGGAGGGGAGGAAAACCTCAAAATGAATGATGGAAAGCAACTTTTCTAACAAAGGCTTAAAAAAAAAAATGTAGTGCACAATTTATCTTGTTAAATAAATATACTTGGATGTTTTGAACTTAAGTGGTTGGCATGAAACTATATAACTTCATTAAAGCCCAAGCCAGAACTTTCTATACCCACTATTTTAGAGGGACTTTCCTAAGAGAAAAACATCCTAATAAAAACAAAATATAATTAATCCACTCACCTGATATATGCTTCCCACAATTTTCTTTATAATATTTGTACAGTGCCATTCATCAAGAAGGCCTTCAAAATACTTCACAAATTATACAGCCCACAATACATCCGTTCTCCTCTAAGAGCAGTTTCCATAATTACAAGACATGCTAAATACTTCTAGGGAGCTACAAACCTTTTGAGTAGAGAAGAAAACCTTCCCACTGAAGAGGAGAAACTGATGACAGGCAAAGTACCATTAACAAGCATTTGTCTGAGATGCCAGTTTAGAAAGTTAAATTCATATAACTACACCCAGATTTTTCTACCTGGAGCCATCAGACTTAAAATTTTATTTGGAAGAAGGTCTTCCAAAAAAATCAAAGTGTCATTTTTATTCATTCTTTACACTGAAGTGGTTGTCTGTTGAATCTCCCATCCCAATAAAAATATTGACTGAATATGTATATGATGTGACTGTATTATCATCTGATGTGAAGCTGCAAGATGTAACCAGAGTTCATTGAACAGAACCTCCCAGTTATCAACCTCTTCCACGCAACTGACTCTTCTCTGAAGTAATAACAATGATTTTATTTTAACAAGAAAATGTTATGTTAATCACAATGGACTGATTAAAATACCAGGAGAATGCCAAGAAGAACAAATAGATAAGGAGACATCCTCAATGAAAAGATGTACCACACCATGTTACAGCAGCACCTGTAGTCAAGAAAATGCTAAGCCTAAAAGTCCAATAAATATTCTACTTTGTTGGCTTGACTGCTGGCAGGCAGGCAGATGCAGAAGTTGTGGAAGAGGTAAGTAGAAGATGAAAACAGTAGATTTTGTGACATCAAACAACCCTTGGTGCGAGAGCTGTGGGAAAGTGACATAACGTATTTGAAATAATTTTAATTCTTTACACTAAAATTAGATGGCTTTCTAGTATTCCACTGCCTCTAGCCCAGCCTTTCGCATCTCAGCGATGATGAATCTCTATGATTCACCCTAACCTCAAATACTATGACCTTAGTATGACACAACTTAGAAGTATTGCAAGTTAGGGGTCAAGCAAGCTTTGACTCTGTCAGTCACGAGTGCCTGGTCCAAAGCACAACTGCAGACTGGAAGTGGAGCATAGGGGGGCTGCTGAATAGTTAATTTCCTGGATTTTTGTGAATTTAGAATATTTCTTCTCCTAAAATATTAGTATGTTGAGGCTTTCTGGTGAGTAAATAAAACATGAAATAAAACTCAAAGGTACATTTGAAATAAGATCTTAAGAAAAGAGTATACTTACAGATTAAGTAATAGTTCTACTGTCTAGCCCTACAAGTGATATTCACCTTAGCAGTCCAGCACCTAGCTTTACAACTGTTACTTTAACTTTGAATTTTTATTCACAAGTTAACTGTTATTAAGCATTTGCAATAAAAAATGTCACAACAAGATGAAATACATGCTATAAACAGACTTCTTATAAAATACAAGTACTACTGACACACATTTTTTTAAAGCTGTAAGAGCATTTACATACATTGCTATTCACCTGATTCAGTTCATAATCTAACATTCCTAAATGGCAGTTCAGAAGAAATCTCTTCATTATGGCTGGTTGCAATCCTAATACATCAAATACAGACATGATATCCCTAGGTATCTGAGAAGGAGCACCTTCTGGATGTGCAAAGTGATCACCTTCCTTTTATTTATATATGCCAAAAGTTATTTTCATATGCAATGACATCTTAAAATAAGATGAACAGAATTTTACTCAAATGCTGAGCATTACTCTTATGTCTCCAAACTGCTGAATGACAACTCGTGTTAAGCTGTATGTCTAGAAAGCAAAAGAATATCAACTGTATGCTGTACAATTCAGTACTATGCGTTGTGTCCTGTATTATGCTCACACCAATGTAAACTGCAGCTATTTTATTTATTTGTGCCACACAACTATGCGTTTAACAAAACAATCACAAATTCGTAAAGAAATGTCGGTTCACCAATTCTTTGCGCCTCTGCTGAAATCTAGCAAATGCATTTCTATTCTCGCACAGTAAAGGCACAGCTAAGGTTAAACACACAGCTGACTGCAATGTCAACAGGTTCTAGGAGCATAGGTATGAGTTTCAGGACACTGGGCAATCCCTGTTCCCTTCCGGAAGGACATTTACCAGACAAAGAGTAACAATGCAAACAGCTCCAACCACTTCAGGCTGCCCTCTTGAAACAAACACACCAAGTACTCTCATCTCAGCATCCTCCTACCTGTATACGCCAGAGGACCAAATATTAGCAGCATTAACCATTAAGGGGGAGGGAGTCAGGTCCCATTTAGTATTTTTCCTTCTGCCTAGGGCCGAAGCTGGTTTTTTCCATAGGCAGGACTGCAACAAAGCCCATGCTGCCTGGGCAGCCTCCCGGAGATAGCAGCAAATGAGGAGGCCGCTATTTGCATTTGTTGATTTAAGAGAGCACGGGGGGGAGCGGAAGGGAGTGGGAGACTGCTAAAGTAATCCCCATATTGTCTGCAGGCTGTATTGACAGTGATCATCAGTCACCTGCTCATACTTCCTTCACCCCGGCCTTCAGAGGGAGACCAAAGGTTACGCTGGGTCACAGGATCTGGAGGGAAATGAAAAGACATGCAAAATCGAGCTGCCAACCCACTGCATCTGTAGACAAGAGTTATCCCCACTAGGCCACATGTTCCAAAAACTAAGACGTTTTAATAGTCTCATGAGAACTTGTTAAAATATAACGATGAAGAGAATAGAGAGGAAAAATGCCAAGCTCTGCTTGCAATTACTGCAGTATTTAGCTGAGATATTTACAACCAAAAAAGCACATTTGCCTTTTCAGGATGCTGCTTTGCATCACAAAGGCCTTCTCATTTGCACAAACAAAATCAAGCATTTGTGTGGTGTTGCTCTTCTACACTAATATCCACCACTCCCGTTTCAGGAGTGGGATGCATTTCATGTCATTCTTTCTGAAGTCTCTTATTTACACCCAAAAACGATACTGCTATCCTCAATGAGTGAAAAGCAGACAACATGCCACACAAACGTACTTTACCACAGCAATGTTAGCAACTAAACAGCTTTTTCAAAGTTCACATAGCTCTAGCTATACTGTGATGTTAGTGAGGGCTATAGGTGACTGCTCTCATGCAACACACAAACAGTTTACATACTCTCAATCCCTGCTCATTCAAAACATTCTCATTTTTTTCTCCAAAGCCATTCTGCAAGAGTCCAACACCTATAAACTTTGCATCCAATATATGTAAGAGAAATGCCCAATCCAGTATCTCGGAACACACAGCCTAGAGCTGCGTTGCGACAACTCAGCCCTCGTCGCACAAGCAGATCCACTGGAGCCAACTGAGCTCACTTGCATGAGCAGGATAGGAAAGATTAGACTGCAGACTGAAGGCCAAATTGTGCTTGTAGAAGCAGAAAAACTGCCCAGACACATGCAGGACTGCAAAATTTGACCCCACAGTGTTATCCCCAAGATCTCCTGCCAGAATAAGTCAGATATTTAAGATAACTGTGAAACCTGAAGCTACTGAAACCTCCAGCGCTTGGGAAGGGGATGGGATGGGTGACAGCTCAGAAGCCTGAATTCTCATGCAATTCTAAATAGTAAAATTCCCTTAGATAATACCCAACGATGGTTTCACTCAATGTTTTTATAGAAAGTGAAGGAAAAATAGGTTCAGGTTTGTAATATTTAAACATTAGAAATCTGCCATTCAGTCAGCATCACATAGCAACAATTATAAGACAAGACTTTAAAAGGCTGAAGTAAAATCACACAAAGCAAGGTGGGGGCCCATTTTGCCGTACATTGCATTTGCCGTACATTGCATTTGCCGTACAGCATTGCTATCATAGGTGAAGCTGCCAATTAGGATGCTAAAAACAGTAATTCAGTGTTTAAACCTGAATTTCTTTTAAGACATAAATGATTCTATTTGTACTGTAGTATTGTTCCTGTTCCCCACTGAGACGCAAGCTGAATGCTCTTGTGTGGATATAAAAACTTGGCCCTTCTCTCATTTATGCATAAAAAAATAGGCTGAAGAGATTTAGCAACCTACCCTAAATCCATGTGAGTGGAGGTAATGGAAACATACCTCCCGAGTTCTAGCCCAGGATATTAACTGTAAAATTAACCTTCTTTAATACAGCAAGTTATTAGCATGATAGTTTTGACAACTGGGAAAGGATGTGGAAAAGATTAGCAATTTTTCAAAACAGCTCATGCCAAGGATTATGAAAATTTATGTCCTTATGTCTCAATTGAACAAGAGAGCCATACAAAACCATAAGTGTCTGTAACACATGACACCTCTTTCTATCTGTATTTGGATTACTTCTGGTTAAGAGGTAGCTGCAAAATACTAACTGATATGTTGCTATGATAGAACATCAGTTATAAGTCATCATTTTGATATCTAAAAAGCAACAGTGCACTCGGAAATTTCGATATCCACCTTGGCAAGACATGGACATCATGGCTTGCAATTTTCTTTTTTCTAGATGTTAGTTTCTGCTATCAGTAACAAAACCAAAACCAAACCAAACCTGTATTTTGTTGATAAGCCAAGAAGGAAGAGAGCAAGTAAATACCCAATAAACTATCAAAGCAGCACGAACTTGAGCTACCTGAAGACAGTTTAGGTGTGCTGCTGATGAAACTGTCAATAAGCCTGGCAAAGCCTAGCTCTACATATCGAGTCAGAGTTTTAGTAATGATGAAGTAAAGAATAAGCATGCTGATTCTGCCCCATTTTGCATTAGTTTTCCTCAAATAGCATCAGCAGGATGAAAGATGGGCCGAAAATGAAGCAGCAATATGTAACAAGAAAAAAGAAATGCAGAGCATGGTTAGTGCAAAGCCCCAATTTGTTTTCTTCCAGCATCTGAATGACAGCACTGATATTCTTAACATAGCTTATATGTACTAACATAGATTTGGAAAACATCCACTAGCTGGGCAACACAAGCCCTGTTGACATTAGTATCCACAATACTCAAACAAGAGCAAATTAAAAAAAATATTTTCCATGTTACAGTCAAAAATACCTGTGTTGTAGTACTTCCAGTTTAAAAGAAAATTAAACCTTCTAAATAAACATGGTAAGGTGGCAAGGAAACCAGACTTACTGTAAAGTCACAGCTATGGGAAAGGCAAAACCTTTATATTTTCTTAAGCGATTAACTGCCCTGTAGCAGCACCATCCACGTCTTGCTGCAAGATGCCAAGAAACATTACTACCAAATAAAAAAAGCTTAACATGTGAGAGAATGTGGCAAATCAGATTTTAGCCTGAAGCACTGAGGAGTTTTTCATGTACAATTCTGAAGACAGCATAAATCTGCTTACTGTATGTGCCTGATTTAACTACTGTGACCTGCTCACAAAAAGAAGCTGGCTGCACTGAGAGAAAAATGAAACCTCCAGCAGTATGAAATGGTACCATTTCAACATTTGTTTCTTTCTTTAATGAAACTTAAGAATTACCATGCTTATCTGATTTTTTTGGGCTACTTTAAACAACGCAGAGTCTTTCCACAGATCTAACTGTAGCTCTGTCTAAAGTTCCAACACTTCTTTTGTTTCATCTGAAAGCATTACAGAGTAGTACTTAAGTGTACATTGATGCGGCACATTCGTGTGCAACTCAGCTGAAAATACAGAACAGCTATTTAGACATAATTTCATTATCAATAACAGAGAAGTGCACCTCCAGTAGCTAGCTTGGAAAAATCTGCACAAGGTAAGCATTGAGAACACATCTGAAAATTAAATAAAACTAAAATAACAAATCATAAAACAGACAAATAAGATACTTTTTGATCTCTGCTTGAGCCTGTATTACTCTTATTGCTGCAGACAGCTTTTGAAGGAGACCTTTAACATCACAGGCTGATTAGCGTAATGAAAGAAGATTGCTCTCACTGACAATAAATGCACTGAATTGGGAGAAAAGCAATCAGGTGACACACGATGTGGATGTGGGGGGAGAAAGGAGGAAGGAGAGAGGAAGGAGGGAGGGAGGAGACTAAGGATAAAAGATAGAGCATATCACTGTTTATTTAGGTTACTACATTGTCTTCTTTTGGTCACCCAAATTCTCTCTGGTAGAGCACAGAGAGCAGTTCCTCCTATGCGAGTTCTTGCACCGCCTTTATCCATCAAATATCCAGCTTCATAAGACCGTGAGGATCAGGGATATATAGAAGCTGATTCCTCTCCAGAATCTGTTCACATCTTAATTATAAATACTACTTTATACTGAAATCAATCTTTGCAGGTTAAACTATTCATCATTTCCCACATGGCTTGTCCCCAGTTGTGCTTTTGTTTTCTGTCTTTTATGGAAAAGGTTTTACTTCTATTATGAATAAAAAGTGGGTTGCCTAAGTAACTTCCATTTACATGTATTGACTAAACAGTAAAATGAATTTATACAGAAACAGCAAACCAAAAATGCTCTGACAAGCTCTAGTCATCTGCTGTTTACTTCAGTCGTAAGCCTCAGATACAGATAACTACAGTGCAATACAAGAATATTCCTAGACATAGTAGCAGCTTTCTATTATCCAATTAAGTAAAATTAAAATGACAGTCTACAGCAGTTAAATAGAAAAGGATAATATGTTTGGCCTAGAAAAGAGTTAATAGAAAAAATTCAAAAGACATCAAGCTTAAAAGACCTTTTTAAAGTATATCAAAAGCAGAAGTTATATGGACTCAACATAGGATCAAATTTCAGAATGAGCACATATGGAAGATAATACTAAAGCAAGAAGACTGGAAGGTTTTTTTGTGTTCATACTGACTCCAACAAAGCCCATCATATCAGTTCCCATATCAGAATCCCTCTCCACAGGGATTTGAAACAAGTTCCCTGACATGAAGTACCAGTAGTCAAGGTCAGGAAATGGAGACAAAAGCAAACAGTAGAGAGTTGGCAGGAGTTTTACGGAAACGAAAAGATGAAATGCCCAACCTACTGATGGTGCTCTGTAAGTTTGTCCTTAAAATTGCCTCAAGGTCAGAGACTTAAAGGTGGTTAATGTGATGACAGCACTGCAGCCAGCAAGGTATGGGCAGAACACCTGATGTTTGTACTGGCCAAGTTCCTAAAAACTTTTGTACAGAACAGAGGTAGTGAACCCAATGATAAATATGATGTACTGGTGGAGAACCAATCATAGCTTCTGTAGAGAAAAGTCACATCTCGAAAACCTATTATTATTTTTTTTAAGGAGTCAATAAACAAGCAGTCAATGGAACGTCAAGTGATGCAATCTGAGGATTTGTACTTGACAAGATTTCACACCATAGTCTCTTAAAAAAATCCTTAGTTGGCAATGAATATGAGGGAATAACCTCATGAGCTTTCTACAGAATTTCTTGGGAAATACCAAACAGTAGCCAGGAACAAACAGAAATGTCTCCAACAGTCAAGAAAGGACTCTAGAGACATCCTGATGAGAACCTCTCCTTGGGCTTGTGCCATTTGTTTCATATATGATCTAGGACAAGAATAAAGCATGAGACAGCAGTAACTGCTGCACAATTACTTGAGTCAGTAAAAACATATAAAAAGATCTTGCAAAGCTCAGCAGTTGCTCAGCAGAGGAAGTAACAGATGAAATCCAATGTCCAGTAATTCAAAAGAATCCAGCTTCTGTGATCAGTGATGGCCTTTTAGCTGATGCATACAAAAATTACATCTTAGAATTAAAATAAGTATTTCTATGACACTGTTAATTCATTGCTCGGTAGTAGTCCAAAAATCCCAAATACTAGTTCATGAATAATTATAGAAGGAACAGGAAAAAAATACAGAAACCACCACAATTCCACTAAGTCTTAAGTACCTTGGGTACTTCTGGTTCCAGTGGATCAAAAATGACATAGCTGAAATGGAAACAGTACAGAAAAACAAGGGTGATCAGAAGAGTTAAACTGATCCCAGAACAAGAAAAACCAAAATAGAACAGAATTTTACAAGTTTGGAATACAGATAACTGAGGGAACTTAGAAAACAGGTCTACAAAATTATGATGGACATGAAGAAGGTAATTAGGGAATGACTATTCACTGTCTCTTCCTGCACAAGTACTAGAATTACAAGAAGGTATTTCAGTACGAGGCATGAAGACAACAAATGAAACTACCAGCAAGAAAAAGGATATCTTCATTTCCACAGAACATATACTCAAGTACAGAACTCCTTACTAAAGGATGCTGTAGGTGCTAAAAGTTCAGATGGCTTCAAAATATAACGGAATAAAATAGATCGAGCTCCTCCAGGAGGTACTCAGAATAAAGGCATTATTCTGAGCTTGGGAAGTGCTGGGTTGTAAACAGCCAGATTTTATGATTACTTCTGCAAACCTTTCTCCTACATGCTTATGCTTTTCTTCAGATATCTGCTTTCAACCACTGCTGGAGAAAGCCTGATAGAGCAGATGGTCTGTCAGATTGATCTAGCACAGACTCTATCATGCTGACTTCTTTCACCAGCTGTAGTTCACATTGGTGTTCCTGAGTGACAAGTCATCTCTAAAAGCACGTAAGTGACCAAGAGACACAGACAAAATGATCCTTAAAATAATAACCTTGGGCCAGCAGGCCAAGCCAACAACAGGCACTGGTGTCAAACCATACATAACATAAATTACTGCTACCAGAGATATTGCTAAGGAAACAAATTACAACATTAGCTAAGCACAGCTTCTGCTAGTATAAATATTGTACGCTACATTTCATACCACTGTACGCATACCCTGACGCCCAGCCATTCACATTTTTTGATAAGGACCAAAACCAAAACAACAACACAAAGATTAAGGCCCAAATGTCAAAAACAGGTGGCCCCACACAACTTTTCACCTATCTTCTCCATTTTATCTTCTAATAATTGCATCTTAGTTCCTGAATTATATCTCTAAAACCAATGCGAGCTACAGAAGACAAGGCTATAAATACTAAATAAATAATGTAAATAAATTCACCTGTACCTAAGAAGCCTGTGCTTAAACGGTTCTTAAAAACTTCCCATGACAGAGGTCCTACAGTCTCTCTGGGCATCCTAAATGGCCAAGACAGTAAACACCTGAAATAAAAATCTTCTGTAATTTTCATGTGGTGTTCCTTACTGCATTTCACCTCTCTTTCAAAGGGCTAAATTAGACCCTAAAATATAAATCCCATGGTAGGAAATAGTTGTCCTAGGTAGGGATGAAATTTAAAGTATCATTTATCTCTTTGATAGTTAGATTCCAGGCTACTGGTTTTGCTTGGTCACTAAAACCTGTTTGGTTTTGGTTCAGTTTTTGTTTGTTTGTTTTCTCAGTCCTTTAACTAGTTACTTAACCTGTTTACATGCTTTCAGAAAAAAGTAGTTACAAAAAAAAATCAAGAATACTTCCCATGATAAACACTCTGAAATCTAAGCCATACTCAGTCAATTATTTTCACTTCCTAATACAGTAATTCAATGCAGAAATACAAAACTAACCTTCAGGAAAAAAGTCCAGGCCAGAATAATACTATAATATTTAAAGTGAATCCCTACACTATAGTATCTGTCACACTTTCTTCCTTAACAGGAGTAGTCAATGTTAATGTGACTTAATGAAGAATCCTGACAACATTATCATATTTCTGAATTGAAATGACTTGATTACACTCTCCTTGAAGCTATTATTTACATCTTAATAAAGGACTATCATTACAGTTCTTTAATGGCTCAAAAGTGATCAAGTAACAGTGAAAAGCACAACTTGAGAGCAAAAAAAAAAAATTTCACCTAGCTATGTAAATTTGATAAATCCATATAACAAGCACAAACTGAACATAAAAGATAAGCACATGAGGCAAAATTGAAAGAACAAATTCTTTATGTTCTGAACAGAGGGGGCAAAAAAGAGCACACACACTGCAGTTCACTTTGGGCTTACTTTTAGAACTAAAAATAACAAAATCCTCAGCTTGCACTTCCCCGCCCCCAATTGCTATCACATGTCCAAAATCCTCAGTGTTGACTACAAGTCTGTAAGAACCTTGCTTCAGGTTTTATTAAAGCCTGAGGTCTCACTGTTTTTATAACAAAGCAAGAAAATCCTTAAAAATACCTGGGTAGGTATTTCAAGCCTTCAGAAAATGTTAACATACTTAATAATACTGGGGGGCAGGGTGGGTATTTATTACTTGAACAACTGGAATACATAATCAACTTTACTAACTAATTGTTAAACAACTCTTTGATCTCTATGAAGCACTAATCAGGCAAGAAAAAAAATCTGTACATATTATCTCAAAATATTACCATTTTTTCAGCATTGAAAGTGGAGTGGACTAAACAATTTAATATTTCTTACTTCCAGAAGCTGCAACTGGACTCAGCAATCTAAACTGTCACAAAAGTATCTTCTACAACATTTACGCCACTTATTTACACAGCCCCTTTTGTATAAAGCCATTTTATTCCACCACAATTAATGTAATTAACTTACCATAACAACACATCTCATTGATGATTTCTCAAGACAAGGTCAACCCTTCTGAAGAAGCTGAGAAAGATGCTGGACAGATTTGGAGCACAGAAACATTAAGGCTCCGATCAGCCTGGTACCTAATAGATGACTTCTGATGGAAGGCAAATTGTCCTCAGCTGACTTCCCCTGCCTTCTCCCTGCAGGTTTGTACTGGCAGACACATGAGGTTCTTAGGGACACGGTTTAGCCCTAGGCTTAGGTTATGGTTGGACTCTATGATCTTAAGGGTCTCTTCCAACCTAAATGATTCTATGATTCTGTCAACCTGGATCTGCCTGTACAGCTACACCCACAGTGGCTCCCTTTCCGAAATGCACTAAAATGGACTGGCGACAGGTGCCACGACCAATGGCAGTAACTGCAGACAGTACAGGCAGGCAGGGGAGAGCAAGGATGCAGACATGCCCTTAACTAATTTCACCTAGATTTTCCATACGAGTCTTGACCTGCCAGCAAAAGACTGACCAAATCAACAGAGATGAGGGCAGGAAACATGACTCATTTCTTGCCTTCTTATTTCTGTTCCTTCAGTACCTTGGTTCTGTGATACTGGTCTACTTAATCCTTACTCACCTAATACCAGCTGTGAAAATGCTCACCACAAGAACAAATTATTCTGGTCAACAAGATTAAAGTAATCAATTAAAATACGGTCCCCCTCTTTAAAATCCTCTCTTTCTGACAAATTTGAAGGGGGTGAGGACAGAAGAGCCCAAACAGTTTGACATGAAAGCCTTACACTACAGAAACATGACAAGAGGTCCCCAAAGTAGCAGAGGAATTGCATTCGGGGATATCCCTCTTTATTCCATTTCCTTTCTTTCTAAGGTAGAGAGCTGTACATTATAAAGCACACTGGCTATTAGCTAAAGGGACTCTATATCCTGTGAACAAACATCATTAAGGGTATGAGGATGATAAAGCATTCAGAACAGGCAGCTTCAAGCTAGAATTCTGTGAGAACGAAGGAAGAAACACTAAATGTATGGTTTACATCTCTAATCATCGCATTAGTAAAAACCACATTACTTCCTTAGCAGTTACCTTAATATAAAGTGCCGCTACAGCAAATATATTAGTATCATTAAACAGAAGCATTTAACTATCTATAATACAAAGAGCAAATCTAGTTTAAGTGCAAGATTCTTCACAAGCACACAAAAATTAAAGATTATCAAAATCCTTCCTAACAGTATTAAAACAGTATTAAAAAACCCTGTTCCCAGAGTTATTTTGAACACACAAAAATTGTTTCCCAGAAACTATCCTACTAGCTTTAAACTACATAAAGAAAACATAACAACATTTCATCCTCATCAGCTACTCACAAAGCAAATCTTCAGTCTTATCTGCATACAGCCAGCTGGTTTTTTAAATTCTGCTGTAATTGAGGGGGAAAATAATTAAGCAATATTATTAGTCATCTTACCATTGTTCCCTGGTGGTTGTAATGCATCTCCTGTCAAGCTACACCATCCGACTGGGAAAATATCTCGAGAATCACATCTGCACCAATAGTCAAATGCTCCTCTCCAGCCATCAAATGTAACAAAGACTTCATCTCCTTTAACATCTCCAATGGTTGCTGGGCAAATCAGGTATGGGTTCTTCCTATCTATAGCTTCAAGCTTCATTCCAACTTTAAAGCAGTTTGGCACAGGTTTTGGTGGCTCCTACAAAAGTAAGAGTGGTAGAATATTTGTCTTTCTATGGCCTCTTAAAAAAATTTAAAAAAAAAAAAAGAGAAAAATCTCTATTTTTCTTCAACAGCATCTTATTTATACTCATCACTCTCAAAAAGTTATAGGAGACATTCAAGGAAATTTACTCATATTTCAAATTCGCTTTTTGCTCTCCTGCATTATAAAAAAATCTAGATTCTGTTCCAACAAACACAGCTGGGATAATTATAGCAAAATTCTCTATGACAGAAAGACCCTACTAAAGGTATTTACATAAGCAATAGATTGCACCCAATACATTACGTCTGGGCAGCAAGACAGCAAAGACACTAAAATGAAATTATTACATGCTAATAAAGATGAGGAGGTTTGTAGGGAACGGATATTTCTGAGGACTGATAACTGTCAGGTAAAAGCTTCACCTCTCAATCCATGAAAAATTCATTAGTATTGGACATTATATACAGGCCTTTGCTAACTCAGTTGGCCTGAGACTATTTCCAAGTGGACAAAAGAAAAACAAAAATCAAGTCAGTGTGACCAGCCTCAAGTGTACTCCTACAGCAGGAGTTGTGGCTCCATGCAGCCTGAATTACCACCTCAGCCTCAGGAACCTTGTTATCCAAAAGCCATCTCAGATGTGCTGGTAGGCTAACACAGGGAAGCATGACTTACCACGCCTCAGAAAATGTATAGAATTTATATTAAAAATTCATATAATTATATAAAGCTAACATGCAAGCAATGTGTTTGCAGGCCTAAACCCAACTGTTTGATTTGCTGACAAACAAAACCTTGTATTCCAATGGTTCTTACTCCCCAGTATAATTTTTTTTACTCCTGTGCACATGAATACGATGCTATTAAGAAATGTGAGATGCATTGTATCTTAAATCCACAAGACACAAAAAAAACGAGCTCACACAGTTTTTCTAAATGACACACAATGCTTTAAAGTCCCGTCTCAGGAAAAGAGATGCCTACCCAGTGGACTAGAAGCAGATCACTTCTTGTCCAACTTTGCAGCTTGACACTCCAGTTCAAAGTAATTTTAAATAACAGTCTTGCTTTCCCATGCGGCAGACAACACGGTAATATCTTAGCATTCTCGTTAAAAAAATGTAACCATGAACCAATGGATAGAAAGATGTTTACTAGCAGTCCCTTTCTTCTTACCTTCTTAAATAATGCTGCGGGTGCCATTTCAGCTCCATTGAGAGTTCTTAAGAGAAACATTGGCCAAGAAGATGCATTCATCTGGAACCCTGAATAACAAATAAATTATTTGTATATAGTCCTACTTTCAGTTTGTAAAATGAAAGACAAATTCTGTTTTACTAATGCCTCATTCCCTCTCTTTTGGACTTGGCAAAAATAAAGTAGCCAAGAAGGAACAGACAGAGCTGCTGTCATGCAGAAAGTTGTGCGATGCCTTTCTGTTCTGAGTGACTTGTCTGTAGAATCACTCATCATAATTTGTGATTTTACAGAGAAACATCTAGAACTTAATGACATGCAAGTTCTAGTACAGGAGATCATCAGGATGTCCCACAGAGACCCTGGTCCAATGTAATTTCCCCAGTGCAAGCACCTAGCTTCCTTTTCAGGACTACTTTTTGCTGTCATTTTAAACCAACATCCTCTGCTCCAATTTCTCACATTTATTGAGGAGATACCTTTTTATTTTCAAGACTCTTGTAATTCTTTCACCAGACCACAAGCAAACAACAACAAAAAAATCATTTTCTTCTTCCTCCTCCATTAAAGTAAGTAAATAAATAAACGATCAGCCTTAAAAACAAAGAACACTTAACAGGGACCAACAGAAACATTTTAATAATCCATGTATCATATTGGAAAACACAAACTGGAAGATGTTTCTACCTTAATATTCTTCATTAACAAGGGAATAAAAAGC
The DNA here is from genome assembly GCF_963082525.1 of Nesoenas mayeri. Taxonomy (NCBI): domain Eukaryota; kingdom Metazoa; phylum Chordata; class Aves; order Columbiformes; family Columbidae; genus Nesoenas; species Nesoenas mayeri. Next base: position 106,677,230 of record NC_137541.1, read on the forward strand.
ACAAAAAAATAATCAAATTTGTTTAGATGAACTACCTTATTCAGGCAGAACAAAGTTTTGGCTGAAAATATTCTTATTCAAGATAATCTTCCCTCAGAATCAACTACTTTTCAGTTGAAACAAAACAAAAAAAGAGGCCTTTTGCTTTCTGTGCTTTTCAAAGCAGTGAGTAAGATAACACACACAGTGGACATGTTTTTCTGTGTCTTTAGCAGTTATACATCTGGTACAGTTCTACAGAAACACAGACATCATAGAGCAAAATGAAAAATTTCCACAAAGCAAATAGTACCAGAATCTGTCAGGAACTGATGAGTTCCTTCATAACTGAGCCTGAATGATTTTCTTAAGAAAATGTAACTAGAAAGGTGGAACATATTTGCAATTCTTGATCAGTTAAGTCATTAAGTCATCTAAAACTACATTACATGATATAATGGTTCTTCAACTAGTAGTTTTAGGCTACCTTCAGTTGGATAAACACTTTTCAAGTTGAAACTACCTATACAACACCTAAATGAATACGAAACTCATATTTGATAAATGGTGTCATAATCTGAGGACTGCTAAGCTGATTATAGCCCTGGCTTCCTACCAGAGTCCTTATACAACCTACAGCTCACTTATGAAAAAAGAGGCTGAAACAGGAACTCTTTGCTACATTTAATCACCTTCTCAAAACCCTTTTGTAACATGCATAATTAAACCTATGTAAAAATCAGGTAGGAGGGACTATTTTAGCTAGTTATTATGAGAGAAGCAGAACATTAGTTTCCAGAAGGTTCCCTACCACTCAGGAAAAAAAAAATAAATAAAAAATCAGTTGCTTAAATGTCTAACAGGAGGTAATTATACACCCAATTAGCTCCCAGCTTTGCCCAGGAACAGGATGCTGTAAAAGTGCCAGAAAGGCTTTTTCAAACATGTATCTAGGTATGCCAGAATGTTTGACTGCTGGAATGTAGCCTATCTCTAGAAAAATCTGGGGCAGGAGGGACAAAATAATGGCACTCACATTCTTTTCTGAATAATCAGCAATTGTTGGAAGGGCAGGTAAACTTATGTGCCTGGGTGCGGGGAAACAGCTGCTTGTCAGGTGCTGCACGACAGCAGCCTGACCCAACCGGAGCGAGAAACAGTATCCCAAGAGAAGGCATCAGTCTCCGTGGAAAGTTTCTCTTCTTAACGGACCGACTGTCCCCGTTATACATAACCAGAGCTGTTATACCCATCGGGCTGGTTTAGAAACATGTTTTAAAAGGCACTGTGCTCCTGAACTGAAACCAAGCATTTAACACTGTACATAAGTGCAGCTGAAGGAACAGGTATGCTCTTCTCTATTACAACTCCCTTTCATACTGATATCACTGCATTAATTCGATAAGGTTGTACCAAGACCTTCAGAGAGGTTAAACCGAGTAACTTTTCCTTCAGGTGTCAAGAATTTCCAGTGCTTTCATTCAAAACTTCTATACATTCACAGGACAGAATGAAAAAACCCATCCTGGGCTCAAGCTATATCTACCTATCCCAAATATTCTTCCAGCCTGGCACCCTGGTTGCACTGCTTTTCTTGTGTTTCTTAAGTGGCACAATGGCACAGAAATCTACCCTTATAATCTATGTGAAGTGTCTCCTGGTTATGACAACTGCTGCTCTGTCTGTTCGCTTCTCTACAAGCGAATCAAGTTTCCTACTGTAGTGAAACGTTACTTTTCACTTCACCTTTCAAACAGAAGACCTGAAAGTTGTTAACAAGCTGGGTTGACAAGTCTTTTGAGAGGCTACTAAGAGAAAACAGGTATACCTATCTTCACTGCACCCGCCTTGTCATTTGTGTCATTGATGACACTGAACCAGAAGTGGTTTATAACCATAATATGGAAAACCAGAACTAACTAATTTCTGCTTACAGTTAATTTCTTACATTAAGAACACTATTTCTTGCATCTCCTAAAAACTACAGAAGATAACAGGACAACAGAGGAGAGGGTGCTGCTCTTGCAGGTTGGGTTTTTTGGGGTGAAGGAGCAGGGTTTAAGATAAATGTTAGTCATCATTTTTCCTTCTTTTTAAAAGCATATCTATTTTCAGACCAATGTGTTTCTTTAAAGATTTTCACATCTGGAAGTTTAAGCTGTAACAAATATGGTACAAGAATGTAGATTTAAATATACAAGTTAATCAGAGCAAAGAAAAGAGCTATCACACTTACATTATCCCCAGCAGTTAGTCAAAATTACCTCTGACTATTTATTCATCATATATCAAGGAACCCCTTTGTACAGTTCTCCATTTAATAAACTTCCTCAATAAGACTAAGCCCAAGCACTATTTCTCAGTTTAGGGAGGCACATAATGTTGTCACTTGTATTGTTCAGGGAAGGCAAAAGAAATTCTGCATACTGGGACCTCGACAGGCTTGAGAGGTGTGCCCATGTGAACCTCACAAAGTTCAACAAGGCCAAGCACAACATTCTGCACACAAGTTGGGGCAATCCCAAGCACAAATATAGGCTATGTAGAGAATGGATTAAGAACAGTCCTGAGGAGAAGGACTTGGGGGTGAAAAGCTCAATGTGACCCCACCCAGAAAGCCAACTATATTCTGCATCAAAAGGAACATGGACAGGAGGTCAAGGGAGGTGATTCTGTCTCTCTATTCTGCTCTGGTGAGACCTCACCTGTAGTACTGTGTCCAGCTCTGGGGCCCTCAACTTAAGAAGGACATGGACCTCTTGGAGCGAGGCCAGAGGAGGCCACAAAGGTGGGCAGAGGGCTGGAGCACCTCTGCTATGAGGACAGGCTGAGAGAGTTGGGGTTGTTCAGCCTGGAGAAAGCTCTGGGTAGACCTTATAGCAGCTTTCCAGTACCTAAAGGGGGCTTACAAGAAAGCTGGAGAGAGACTTTCTACAAGGGCATGTAGTGACAGGATGACAGGTGAGGGCTTGAAACTGAAAGAGGGTAGATTTAGATGAGATATAAGGAAGAAATTCTTCACCATGAGGGTGGTGAGGCATTAGAACTGACTGGCCAGAGAAGCCGTGGATGCCCCATCCCTGGGAGTGTTCAAGGCCAGGCTGGATTGGGCTTTCATCAGCCTGGTCTAGTGGAATGTGTCCCTGTCCATGGCAGGGGGGGTTGGAACTAGATCTTTCAGGTCCCTTCCAACCCAAACTATTCTATGACTCTATGATACTATTTCTAAGCATAGGAAAACTACACCTTTTTCACAAGCATTCGTCATGCTCACAAATCAGTCATGACAAACTGATCAGATGTCCCCCGTGTGTTGATTTGAGAAGACGAGAACCACATGCAAGATAAGCTAGAGGTTTGCTAAAACTCCGGAGCGCTATTTTTCCTACTTCAGAGCAGAATGCTGCAATACCGACCTTCACCCACCCTATGCTGCCTTTCCCAGAGCACAAGCAGTGTGCCCAGTGTTCGAGAAGACATCCAGACCGTGCAGAACTGATGAACCTCGGGCAGCCCAGTGGAGCATTGCACAGGCTGGTAAACAGCGAGCGCCTTCTAGTGGTTTGCTCTGGTTTACCGAAGGGGAAAAAGGTGAGTCAGCCTTCCCTGGTTGTTATAAAGGTCTACTAAAAGGGGTGTGCACAGCATCAAGAAATAGAATGTTGTGTCCATACACACTCATAAGACCGGGTGTGTATGAGGGAACATTTGTAGAACTGGCACATGGCAGTGGAGCTTATCATTAAGAAAGCAGTTAGACACTCCCATTTAATATTAAGGGACTATTTAAAGAAAATAACAGAACTCACACTAATTATTCTGCTCATTCTTATGTCAAAATAATCCAAAAAGAAGAAAAAGCCAAAATTCACTTAGCCTGAATTAGTTTGCTTACCTCTTTTTCAACTAAAGAATGGTTTGGTGAAATGTTAGTACCATTGAATTTGCCAAGATAAAAAGGTAAAATCAATTTCATGAAAGCAACACAACATGCATATTAGCTTAGAAGCTTTGTTTCTTACCAAGTGGAGGCTGGAGCATGCCCCCTTTCTTTTCGCAGGTCCCGATGGGCTGTATGTCCGAGGAATCCACAAGCCTCCAAAAATCATTTTTGTTGTCACTTCCATCCAGCCGCAGCCTTAGCCTGGCACCAGTAATTCCAATTACTGTAGCTATACAAACTGAGGTAACATTGCGAGGATCACGGGCTTCCAGTTTCATACCAACTTTGAAATCATTTGTAGGTGGAATTCTAGACTACAATAAAAGGTAAAAGACTTTTTCTCATTGTTTTTAGTATTGCTAAATTTACCAGCCAGTTGGGTATACAGCTTTCATTCATCCAAATATATCATATAACTGGTAAATATAAAGAAGTCTTTGAACTTCGAGTGTTTAGCAGAGTGAGAAAAGGAGATTGGAAAACCTCCCAACAGTTACAATTTCAGATACTTCGTGTTTCTACTGCATAAACATAGCTGCTTTCCTAAAAGACAAGCACTGCTAAGAAGGGTAACAAGGGAACCATGATGAAAACATGAACATAACAATGGGGGAGGAGTGATTAATACTTGAAGTGAAAACAAGGGCATCAAGAAACATGACATTCAACTAAAAAAAACACAAAAAAACCAAAACCCAAAACAAACAAACAAAACAAAACAACACAACAAACACAAAACCCACAAGATTTCTTAGCTTTTAATTTCAAGAAACAGTTATTCACATTATAATGGTGTCTTGGAAATTCAAATAAAATTTGGATCCTACTGCACTAAGCACTACAAACGGTCAAGGCAAGAAAGAGTTTCTGGATTAAAAAATGCTTACAATACCAAGAAAGAAGACAGAAAAATGAACTAGTGTTAACTGCATTTTACAGAAAGAAAATGGACAGTCCTAAAGTAACATAAAATTTCTGTGCTAAGACAGGAATTGCAGGTTGTGCTTATTCATAGAGAACTCAATATATTCATACACATACAATGAAATGCCAATTTCATTAGCAGACATCAGATTTTTTTAAAAAAATACACTGGCACAAGGAAAATAAATGTGCCAAATGCAACTTGGTCTTTGATCCAAATTTTCTGTCAGACGGTAAAGATGAACAAGAGAGAAGGAGAATATTTTTTACTCATGTACCAACATGCTACTGGGAGAGATCAACTGGATCACAGTTTGATTACTTGCCAAATGTAGTACTGTAGGCAATAACATCATCTAATGATGTTCAAACTCTGTACTCACACTAAATGGGACTGAATGCCTCACCTAGTCATGCAGAAATATTATTCCAGAATCTTACTATTCTGTTTAAATGTCTCCTTATTTCCAGCCTAAATTTTCTCATGGAAATTTCTGGCAATAGTATCATTTAACCTAAGTTCTTTTTGCACTTTGCAAGTAAGAATAAATTCTACATTGTATTTACAGAGGGCAGCTCATCCCTTTCTCGGTACTCTTTCAACAAGATGAATAAGCCAAACACTGAAGTTTCTCCTAGGAGAGCCCGACTATTCTCCTGTCACCCTGGAAGCCCTTTTCTGCAACTCTTCCAGTACAAAGCTGCTCTCAAACACAGATGCAGAGAACTGTAGGCAGTCTTTCCCAAAACTTTTAAAGCCAGTAGCTAACCCATACATAGAATCATTTTGGTTGGAAGAGACTGTCAGGAGTCCAACCATAACCTAACTCTAGCACTAAACTATGTCCCTAAGAACCTCATGTACGTGCCATTTGAACACCTCCAGGGATTGCGACTCCGCCACTTCCCTGGGCAGCCTGTTCCAGTGCCTGACAACCTTTTCTGTGAAGAAGTTTTTCTTCATATCCAATCTAAACCTCCCCTGGCACAACTTGATGCCATTTCCTCTCATCCTATCACTTGCTACTTGGGAGAAGAGACCAACCCCCTCCATGCTACAGCCTCCGTTCAGGTAGTTGCAGAGAGCGATCAGGTCTCTCCTCAGCCTCCTTTTCTCCAGGCTGAACAGCCCCAGTTCCCTCAGCTGCTCCTCATCAGACTTGTGCTCCAGACCCCTCACCAGCTTCATTGCCCTTCTCTGAGCTCTCTCGAGGACCACAATGTCTTTCCTTTAGCGAGGGGCCCAAAACTGAACACAGGGCTCAAGATGCAGCCTCACCAGTGCAATATGATTCCTAATACAGGAGGCAGGTAGAACAACCAAAACCACAAGCTTTCACGCTCACAAGATTCTTACGTCCCTTCTGCCTGCCTGACCAGGTCAGGGAGCACTTCTCTGTCTGGGTACAAAGGGAAAGGCTGAAGAAATCTGCTACTGCAACAAGTGCTAATGGTACTTTGCCTCCACAACATTAAAACTTTTAAAATACATCTTGCTCTACTTGCTATGATGCACAGGTGCATTATTTGCAACACACCTTAGATCGACAGTAGGTGTCCTGGAGGAGCCCAGGCCTAAATAAAACAAGAGGGGAGCAATATTCAGTGAATGCTGAGATTAGCATCTGCCAGTGCTGCATCCAGACAGCAGGCTATCTAAAAGAGGAGCCTGAGCATATTAAAGGGCAATTCAATTTCAGGGTACTGCTTGTCAAGCTGTTATTTTCTACAGCCATGAAAGGCAACTGAAATTGAGAAGTTGGGGAGTTTGTTTATTTGTTTGTAGAAAAGGTGAGCTTGTTTAAATACCAACAATTCAAGGCGTTCTACTAAAAAGTAACTCCTCCGTGCCAGTCCTTACTTGCAGCAAAATAACAAACCCAACTCAGTAACAGCCTTTTAAACTCTGTTCAAACCACAAGGGGCTGAGTTTTTTTATTTAAAATTTTCAACTGCCTGGAAAAAAGTTCCAGGGTGAGAGAAAGGGATGTGAAATGCATCGTAATTTTAAGTAGTAATTAAAAGCAACTTAGAGAAATGGATAAAACACCTTCTAAATTAAGATAAATACTTTAATCAATTGCCATTATCTGTTTGTGCCTGTATCTTAATTTACGGTAGAGGCTTTAATTTATTGCTCCCCAGGTCATTTTTAATTACTACAAAATTTAAACTTCGTAGAATTCCCACAAGTCACAAATTCTAGATATAACTGTCAAATTAAACTTCTCTCTGCTATTTTGTTTGCTGGCTGGCTAGAGCAGTGTATTTCTTTGAATTACACAGAGTAATAACGACACATACAATTCATGTGTAACCCAATAAAAGTCAAATTAGTCCTACACAAAGCTCAGGCAGTTTAGTTTCCAAAATCTCCAAACACATGGTGAGTGGAGCTAGCTCTGCACAAATTGACATTGCGTATCACTTTCTATAATACTTAAGAGGTCAACTCTTAGAAAAACTGAAAGTCTGCATATGCAAATAGTTTTGAAATTTGCTGTGCACAGAAATTGAAGCTCTTCTTTCCAACTCACACACTCCTTAGGCAATCCAGGTCACTTGGATTCATCTATCTCAGTCAACACTTGTCACTTAAGCGCCTTTATTTAAGGTGTTACCCTGTTGTTCAGTTTGCTCTCCTTGAGCATTCGTATGGCAGAGGAAGATGCAAGAAAGGCACGAGGAAAGGCTTCTAAGGAGTTTCCTGCAGTAGCTACATCTCTCAGGATGGTCATGGTGGTCTATGGTTTTTGAATACGTCACTAACCTCAGACTGAGCAAGGGATATGGTATTGCCCTCTGCCTCTACTCACGTAGAGTTTGGGATGTCTGCTTTGCGCTAGTATGCACTATGGAAAAATACTGCAGAATTAATTTTTGAAGCTCCATCCAAAGAGAGCCAGGGGCACTGCTGTTCTTGGCCATCTCTCATGGAAAGCAGCATGTGACGGGCTCTTTGTCCTTTAGCCTCATCTCCAAGGAGCAAGCTGAGATTTATGAGCAAGTACAAGGAAACGCTACCACTTGTATTTCTCTCTCCCTGTTCTCCATTCCTGCAACTGCTTCAGATTCACTGAGTGACAGTTCCTTTCTTCCTCAAGACTATTCCGTATGTGTTTCTTTTTCTTTGGTCCCCACTGGAGATCAGTATCATTTAGAGCACTGCCACAAACCCTAGAAAATACTTTTCTGAACATGTCAAATCCACTAAACTAGACATGCAATGCTATTACAGTTCTATCAGCCTGAACTATCCAATTCTTTCAGCATGTGTCTTCCTAACACGGTGAAGGCATACTGACCAAAACTCATCCTATGTAACTTTACACAGCTAAGATACTCCTCAACATGGGAAAATACTGGCCTCGGCTCTCTCTACAGAATATGGTCATTAGCTCACACAAGATGGTAGATTTAAACTGCATCTGCAAACAAATACCAAACCATAAGGTGTGAGGGAATGAAACTTGAAGAGTACAATGCAAAATATAAAATAGTACATTAAACACCCTTAATTATAAATCCAGTATTTCCTTTGTATTCCCACATATTGCCTTTGATTTTTTTCTTTGGTTTTGTTTTTAACTTCAATGTCTGTTATTCCTTAGTAAAAAGCACCCTGCTCAAAAAGAGACAAAATTAAACAAATCTGAGCGATCCAGAAAAGAAGTGGTGAATAAACTCTACTACTGACACACACATACATCTTGTAGCTAGCCAGAACTGAAAAAACTCTTTCAGAAAAGGGACAGGAGAAAAGCTCCTCTGACGATTAGGCAAATTTTAATTCTCACTAAAACCACTCTAATATTACTGAGAAAAGTAGAAAATATTTTTCAACTCTGATAGGACTGTTTTCATTAACTAGTCTTTTTTTTTTTTTTTTTTTTAAGGAAAACAGAATCAAAGCTACATTTAAATTAAACCCTCAAAGTTTGGCTTGAGGTGAAAACCAGGAATGAAAATCTTCAGTAGCTACAATCTGTCAAAACTGTAAGCTACTGATAACTAGAGATCAGAAGAAGTCAAATCGGAAGTTTGCAAGCAATCTAAACATAAAAGTTGCTCTAGGATCACACTGTAACATGTATACATACACACACACTTGCAAAATAGTATCTGGCATACCTGTCTGAAACAATGTAGGGGGGCAGCTACTGATTCAGTCTCTTTCAGATAATCATCCCAATTAAACTGTTCTGGAAGACATAAGATTAAAAAAAAAAAAGGGCAGTTTTTAAAGGGAATTTAAAAGGGGGGTTGGGAAAAGAGAGGAACAGAAAAAAAAAAAAAAACAACTATCTTATAGAATTTTTTTTGTTCAAGAACACAATTACTCTAATATAAAAACTCCACCTTCGAAAAACACAAAATCCTCCAAGCAGCTTTGAGAGTACCATTGATTTATAGGGGCAATCACACAATATATAAAATCAACATAAACCTCCCCAAAATTGTTGGGTTTTTTTTTGTGCTCCACATAAAAAGATACAAGTCAGGAACTCTACATTCAATTCTCCGCTAAAGGACCTCCCAACCGTCCTTGCATAAATCACATTAGCCTTTCTGTATCTCAGTTCTCTTAACAGCAGGACCGATATGACAGTTTCACAGGAGTACTGAGATGGTGTATGTTGAAAAACACAGACACGTAGATTCTGTTAAAATGTATGTTGAGAACACTATCCCTCCACTAGAAAGCAAAAGAATTGGCACAGCCTTCCAACTGCATCTTCACCTCTTTTAATCTGAAGGCTGACAAAGTCTTATCTTTGTAGGGTAAATATTATGGCAATGTTCAGCAACAGCATGGTGGTATTTTTTCCAGTGTTAACTTTGGCATTGTTTATATGCATGAGTGAGTGTATTCTGCATTTGATTTAATCAGTGTTATCAGGTTTTCCATGAATGGAACAGTATGAAGTACCAACATTGAAGATATAAGCAAGCATTACTTAAATTAACATAAAGCACAAGAGGCACAATGGCACAGCTGATGTTTTTGTTTCTAAATTTTCTAGAGTGAGATCTTTTGCTTATTTTTCTTGTTTGGTCAGCTGGCATTGTTCTGATGTTGCTGAAGAACAAATCACCAATGAACCCCAAAATGATGCAGTGATGCCACCAAGCGGCTCAGCAACAGCCGCTCACATGGCCTATAGCAAAATCCATGGCAGCAACAGACACTGCACCGGATTTATCAGTAATTCTTCCAAAAATGCCACTGAGCACAGTTAAACACATCTCTGAAATTTTCAGGAGAGAGGAGAAGCAAAGAAACAACCAGAAAGCGGCAGCATCTTCCAGCACTCGCACACCGCTTCTCTGAAGGACATGAAGTGGCTCCAACCTGGAGTCTGCCTGCATCAGCAGAGAATTTTGTTGAAAACATACAGTTCTCATAAAAGAACTGGCCCCTGGGCTGCGGAGATCCTGTTTCTTTGGCATGACAAACTCAAAAGGGTCTGTGTGATTTGTCCCTTGTGCAGCTGTCAGCTACGTAACAAGTCAGTAAAATCCCACAAGATGTTAATTTGATGGTTTAGATTGTATGTAGTCTGGTAACAAAGACATTTCCATACATCATCTTGGAAGCCCGCCTATTTTGGAATGAAAATTTTATTCACACATTCAAACAGTTACATCGATTTTGTATTACTCACAAAAGGCAGGGTACATTAACTTAAGCATATGTTAGATATTTGTATTTCAGGAAGGCATGCTCAGGAAATGGCTCTTCAAAGCTTTCTTCAGGAAGTAGCCTCCAGATTTGTTACTCTGTTCATTGACAGGCCAAGGAGGCTGCAAACATTCAATATTATGAACTGCTAGCAAAGTTTCATCCTATAAGAATTCTTTTTTGAGTCTAATAATAAAGTAGCCACTTCAGGGTGACTTTTGATTTACCAAAAAAAACCCCCAAAAACCAAAAAACAAACAAACAACCCCACAACCTTTTAATCAGAATTTACATTAATAAACTTTAAAGTACCACATTCAATAAAATTAAACCTAGCAAAAAGAAAATGTTAGCTACATCCCAGCTTTCTCAGATCTAACATGATGTAAAAGCTGTAACTGTGAATCAGAGCCTCGCTGTGTTAAGGACTGTGTAAATGTAGACACTTCAGAGACAGCACCTTCCACTGGAAAAAGTCCCTGTTCACCTCCTCTGAAAAAATTATCTCCATATACCAGCACTTACCAAATTATCTCAATTGTTATAATAGCACTGTAAATCTGGTGGCGTGACCCAAAAGTACACAGGGAAACAAACAGTTTTCGTTTGTTTTTTTCCAGGGAACATTCACTAGAAAGACACGTAAGATAACACAAGCCAAGAGGAAAATATTACCTGGCTCTTTGCTTTAAATCCTGGCTATCAAAACATCTTTCATCAAGCAGAAATGACCTGAAGTTTAAATTAGAACCTCTCCACCTGTGAAGATACGCTGTATTAAATTGAAGCTACGCTCTCAGAGACGGTACTAATTATCACTTAATTACTGCAGTCATAGAAATAGAAGATGAATGTATGTTTGCAAGATGTAAGATGCATGTCAGGAAGATAACCACATTGAAAAAAATCTCTACACTAAAAGCTTCTCTGTATTCTCAGTGTGCACAGGTAAAGAAGCAGTTGTTTTATATGTATTTCTAATTCTAAAGCCCCTGAAAACGTGCAACTTCTGAGAAAAAGAAATCCTTAAGAAAACTACCTCACACTAAATGATTTAACATGCATTTCTCTTCCCACTCAAACCTGCAGGCTGAATTAAACAGATTAAGAAAAATCCATTATGCAACAAGCACAACTTCATAACCCACCAGCAAAGTGAAAACTAGAGAGAGAAAGGTTGTTTTTTGTTACACTGAAGAACAAACCAGCATATAATGGAAACAAGAAACAAACAAACAAAAAAAGCAAGCCACACCGGATGGTAACTAGGACCTTCTGTAAAAAAACTCAACAGTTTGTAATCAACACAGGAGCGAGACTCTAAAACAGTGATCCAAGACAACCAGCATGGGCAAGCAGCCTGACTAATGGAAAAATGGAAGAAAGAAGTTTATGCCATAGCTGCTTGCATTAGTGGCAATAACCCATGGGTCAACAACCCTTGGATGTTCTCTCCAGTGCTGTATCAATACCTTATATCTTCTTGTCAAGCCTGTCAATCACAAAGTAACTCAATCTAAAAGGGTCCTTCAGGAGGCCTCTAGCTGAGCCTCCTGCTCCTCTAGGGTTCCATCACCCTCAATGTGAAGACTTTTTTCCTTCCATCAAGCAGGAATTTCTTGTGATCCAGACAGTATGTTGCTTCTCATCCTTCCACCACACCTGTGAGAGGACTCTGTCCCCTCTACAGCCACCTGTCAAGTAATTGAAGACAGCAAGATGATCTTCCATAAGCTTTCTCTTCTTTTGGCTGAAGAAACATTTTTCTTGTTTGAATACCAGTTTTCTGCTTACATCTTGCACTCCAGCTCCTTAATTTTTTTTAGTGGACTGCAAGCCAGCTCGTTCCAGTATAGCAGCGTCCTCCTTGCACTGGGGAGCTCTGAACTGAACACAGTACTCCAGATACAGTCTCACAAATACCCAAAAGCTGCAAATCCCTTCTCTCAGCCCTCTGCCTGCAGTGTGCAGTTGACGTCTTTCACCACAAGAGCACACTGCTGGCCCACGCTCAGCTCGCTGCCTGACCCCACAGGGGCCTTTCCTGCCAAATCGCTTCCCAGGCAGCCAGCTCCCCCCTGGCCTGCACCAGGGCTCCCCTCTGCCTGGCTGCGGGACCCCCCATTCACTTTTGTGTCTTACAGGCTTTCTGTCAGCCTGTTCCTCTAGCATGGGAGGTCTATCTGAAGAGCAGCCCTGTCTTCCAGCCTACCAGCTACTCCTCCCAGTTAGACGTTGCCCACAAACCAGCTGACAGTGTGTTCAGTCATGACCCCTGTCTGTCAGTAAGGCATAAAACAGCATCAGGACTAGCAGTGACCTCTGAGAAATGCCACTAGCCACCAGCTGCCAGGGGGAACTTTGTGCTGCTGGTCAAAAACCTTTGTGTCTGGCAGTCCAGTCAACTTTCCAACCACCTACTCAAACCACATCTCACCATTTTTGTTGAAAGGACATTACAGAAACTGTACAGAAAGCCTTACTAACGTCGAGACAGACAACATCCACTGTTCTCCCCTGGTTTACAGAATCAGATATCACAAAAGGCAATCAGTCACGCATGGTTCACACTTGGGAAACCCATCTCATATGTTACTAACCACATCGTTGTCCTTTACTCACTTGGAAATGGCTTCCAGGAGGATTTTCTCCACAGTCTTCCTGAAGACCAAGGTCAGGCAGGCCAGCCTGTAACTCCCCAGGTGCTCCCTTCTTGTCCTTCTTGACACTGAGCATACTGTTTGTTCTTTTCCAGCCATTATGAAACTTCCCCAATCACTGTGATCTCTCCAAAATGTGAGAGAAGTCTCACGGTGACATCAGTCAACTACCTCAGCACCCTTGGAGATGTCCCATCTGCTCCCACCAATATGTGAACACCCAGTTTGCTGAAGTGCTCCCTGTCTTCTACTGTACATAATGCTTCAGTCTAGTTTAAGTCAAAATGTTACAAAATTTAAATGGAAGATTAAAACTATGATTTAAGTGTTGCCTGTATATAGGTAGAGTTTAAGGTTCTGGTTTATTTAGGCTAGTTTAATACGGTATCACCACAGTCTAAACACTGTTTAAGCAGACAGAGCAACTAATGTCTTCTCATCTCATCACCAGGTTCCCTTGGCAGACATTTGAGACTTCTGACACAGATTCATCATTTCTAGTCTTCATCCCACCACCTCTCTTCATCAAAGATGATATTTCTTTTTAGTTTTGGTTTACATACTCTTGCAAACATAGTAGTTTAAGTGTAACATATTTCATATCCTCGTTTATAACTTGTACCTCCTTCCGTATGTTGTAATAATTCAATTAGAATTTTCTCCTCCTCCTGTCTTTCCCCACCTACTTTATTTATTCACCTGCTTCTCTCACACCTCTGTTATCTCCCCTCTTCAACTTTTCCTATCACACATCCCCCTGAAAACTCTGGAGATTTCCTGGATGTTAGCCCAAAGCATCATAAGGTATCTTTCTTCATCTGGCACCAGGAGGTTCTCTCTTCTTCCTTGCTACTAACAAGCAACAACACAGAATAAAAATTATCATCTCATCCATAGAAAATCAGAGATTTTGCATGATTTTGAGCAAGGCACTCCTCTCTAGGTGTTTAGCAGAGCTGAGTCTGGATTTCGTGAGTAAATTCAGTGCTCAGACAGCAGATCAACAGCATAGTCCCAAGTGGAAGAACACAGATGACAGAATGAGGCTTGCCTGTTTAGCACTGCTTCTTCACAAAGCTTCTTCAACACTTTGCTCTCTACTGCAGAAGGAGGCAGAGACATTCTCCAGTGAGTCATGAAATATGGTTATCTTATCTACATATGAGAAGCACTTTGCTGGTAGGGGGTGTCTTATGGGGCTCCGTCTGTCTTGTCAGACAACATGATTTTAAAACACAGACATGCTGAGGCCAGTTTGACTGGAGCTCCTCTTACACTGCAGAAGAGAGAAAATAAGACACAAATACACTTCCTCTCCTGTCTCAGAGGAACAGGGAAGAATAAGAAAGATGACTGCTAGGATCCCAAGAAATTGAATAATTAAATTGGGCAAATATAACAGCAGAAGGCTGTAGTATGGCTGGTGGTAACAGTATCGTATCCTGTATGCAAAGTCATCATCACCTCAACTACCCAATTAACATGTTATTAATAGTATCTCAGCATGTTCGCTCAGTGACTACACTACTTGTAAGGAACATCTCCACTGATAGCCAAGCAAAGCTCTGAACCAGACCATCTGTTAGGAGTCAGAGGGCACAGAAATGTAAGCAGACCAAGAGTTTAAGTAACCTAGGGATATCTTATCAAAAATTAACTAAGGACTCCTGAGATTTTCTACTTGAGTCAATAGTATTCATGACATTTCTTACTGCCCCAAATTCAAGCAACCTGAACATACTAAGTGTATATAAGGATGCTGCTGCCCTCTCGCTGCACCTCACAAAGGCTAAATTGCTAGAAAACCCATGTATATGCTGCCCTGTGGCAACTGTTGAGGATAGTAAGAGGCTGCCTACTAGACAGGAGAGGTTTGATAAGAAGCTTGATCATTTCTGGCAAGCGTGTAGTTTCCGCGGTTTATTATAAACACAAACATTCTTTGAAAACAGATTAAGTAAAATTAGAATCCCAGGCAATTTAATCCCATTAGCAATACTAAAATCTCAGGCTATAAAACTGAAAAGCCTTTATTAAGCAACAGCGAACAAATTAAGGGAACAGAAGACAACCGGGGCAGAAAACGTATGAAAGTGGGAAATATAAAACATGATCAGAAGAACACACAAATCAGTAAATGATCTAAAACAAAACAAAACAAAACACAAAAACCACACGTTTACACAGTGTCTTTGATTATTTATACAAAGAGTACCTGTTTTAGCTCTTAAAACTATCAGGCTCCAGTCAAGCAGTTTCAACCATCATTTCCTATGCCAAAACATACTTTCTCAACAGAGTTACACAAAAGCAATTGTATGTTTTTAACTACCCAGCAGTAACAGCCAAAGAGATTGTAAAAACACTTCAGGAGACAGTACAATCTGAATACACGCTTTTAGGGTACCTTAACTAATAACCTGATATCTGCAATACCTACCACTTTTTAAAGACGGGTTGTTTGCCTGCTGATTCTTTCCATCTTTCTCTTTTTTAATATTCTTTGAATCTAAAAGACAAGATTCCATTACATAATAAATGTAATATTCACATCATAACGATGCCCAGCATAACACAGCATGCTTTCAAATAGAACAGAATGCCTTCTTCCAAAGATTGACTTTCTTTTATTCATTTCAGAGCATAACCAAAAAAGGTATTTGTACTATAAATTTAATCATTGCACTAATTTTCTTTCAAAATATATTGAGAAGTACAGCATGAAAAAGCAGAGCTTTTGACTGCTTCACAAAAAATTACCAGAATAAATCTAATTATAGAAAATATAGTATTAGCTCCACAAAGAGCAACTCTGCCCTAATTTTTAACAGCTTTACTCAACCTACATGCAATTTGAGATCCTCAAGATCACCAGATAGCTTTTAAAATCTTGTTTAGACCACTATGAATTGAGAAACAAGAAAAAAGAAAACCAGCTTAAAAGCATATTTCTGAGTTAAAGATTTCATTCTACATTCAAATTCTTGAATCCTGAAACTGCAAGCAGCTATCTCGGTGCACATTTCAGTTATTAGGAAAAAAAAAAAATCATCCAGAATAATCTAACTTCTCAACCATTTTTATCCACACACACACAGAGGAGTTTGTCATTTAATTTTTGCTAGATTTCAGCGTATATGAGACACAGAGGGGTATTGGAAAGCTAGAACAGAGAAGACAGGAGGAGTCAGTTCCCCCTGCTCCTTTCGGTCTTTAAAAAATGTGTTGGTTTTGTGACTTGCTTTTGACACTACCGGACTGAAATTCAAGCACAATTCACATATGACACTCAGCTGGCAAATGAAATGCAAACACATTTTCAGTTTTAAAATGTTATCAATCTCTGCATGGCTAAATAACTCCCTTGGCTTGCAAATGGCTCAACACAAGGAATGGGGCTGCTGCTCTGGGAAGGTGTCTCAGGTCATGCCTCTGGCCATCCCAGTTAGCCCAAACTGCTGAAGGGATGGCTCCTTTGTACCAAAAGACTGTATTAGTAGCTGCTTACTGTATCCACTTGCAGTTAAGTCTTTAGATATTGAACAGCTTACATTTGAAATAAAAATACTCCTAACAGAGTAGATCAGAAACACTTGAGATACAAGTTGTTCTGCAGCAAAGATTAAGCCCTGATAGCGTTTCTCTTCTATATTTTCTCTAAGAAAGGCCTTTCTTGAAACAGAGTACTGATAAGCAATGACTTCTTTCATTATTTATTTATTGAGGAACCACCATATTGTCGAGGTTTTGATTGCAGGGTGACAATAAAACCGTGGCAGATGTATTGTTAACCTCCTCTCTCCCCACTTCCTCCTTCAGCTCCCCCCCCCACCCCTTCCCACTCAGGACAGGCGATCCGGAGGGAAAGAAGGACAGAGAGAAGAGAGTTGGAAAAATTAACAATGTTTTACTAATGCTACTAACAAGAATAAAGAAAGTAATACAAAATATACAAAACCAATCTTGAAAGTCCCAGCAACTTCAGAGCCGGCACCCGAAGTCCTGGATTGGACTCTGCAGCCAACCAGAGCTGGATTTAGTCTGTCACTAGGCCTCAGTTCGCAGGGACGACTAGCAAGGTCCTCTCCTAATGTCAGCCATTAAGAAAAAGGGGACAAGATCCTCATGATCTCCCACTTTTATATGAAGTATTCACATGAATGGGATGTTATACTCCGCTGGTCAGTTTTGTGGTCACCTGTTTCTCATTGCCCCTCTTGCGAGATGTCCATCCATGCATTAGAGGGGTCAAGGACAGCAAAAAGAACTTTTTCAAATACATAGCAGATAAATCTAATACCAGAGGCAATGTAGGCCCACTGATGAATGGGGTGGGTGCCCTGGCGGCAGAAGATACAGAGAAGGCAGAATTACTGAATGCCTTCTTTGTCTCTGTCTACTCTGTCGGAGACTGTCCTGGGGAGCCCTGTACCCCTGAGACCCTACATGAAGCCAGGTCAATGGAGGAGTTTGCTTTAGTCCATGAGGACTGGGTTAGGGAGCAATTAAGTAGTCTGGACATCCATAAATCCATGGGTCCAGATGGGATGCATCCACGGGTGCTGAGGGAGCTGGCTGAAGTCATTGCTGGACCGCTCTCCATCATCTTTGCCAAGTCTTGGGAAACGAGAGAGGTGCCCGAGGATTGCAGAAAAGCAAATGTCACTCCAGTCTTCAAACATGGCAAGAAGGAAGACCCGGGTAATTATAGACCAGTCAGCCTCACCTCTGTCCCTGGGAAAGTAATGAAACAGCTTATCCTTGGTGCCATCTCAAGGCATATCAAGGATAAGAGGGTTATTAGGGGCAGTCAGCATGGCTTTCCCAAGGGTAAGTCATGCTTGACCAACCTCATAGCCTTTTATGAGAATGTAACAAGGTGGATGGATGATGGCAGAGCGGTGGATGTGGTCTACCTTGACTTCAGCAAAGCCTTTGACACAGTCTCCCACAGCATCCTCACAGCTAAGTTGAGGAGGTGTGGTCTAGACAATAGAGTAGTGAGGTGAGTTGCAAACTGGCTTAAGGAGAGAAGCCAGAGAGTGGTAGTCAATGGTGCAGAGTCTAGTTGGAGGCCAGTATCTAGTGGAGTACCTCAGGGGCCAGTACTGGGGCCAGTATTATTCAATATATTCATTAACGATTTAGACGAGGGAATAGAGTGTACTATCAGCAAGTTTGCTGATGACACTAAGCTGGGAGGAGTGGCTGACACGCCAGAAGGCTGTGCTGCCATCCAGCGAGACCTGGACAGGATGGAGAGTTGGGCGGGGAATAACCTGATGAAATTTAACAAGGGAAAGTGTAGAGTCCTGCATCTGGGCAGGAACAACCCCAGGTTCCAGTATAGGATGGGGAATGACCTATTAGAGAGCAGTGTAGGGGAAAGGGACCTGGGGGTCCTGGTGGACAACAGGATGACCATGAGCCAGCACTGTGCCCTTGTGGCCAGGAAAGCCAATGGCATCATGGGGTGTATTACAAGGAGGTTGGTTAGTAGATCGAGAGAGGTCCTCCTTCCCCTCTACTCTGCCCTGGTGAGACCCCATCTGGAATATTGTGTCCAGTTCTGGGCCCCTCAGTTCAAGGACAGGGAACTGCTGGAGAAGGTCCAGCGTAGGGCAACAAAGATGATTAAGGGGAGTGGAGCACCTCCCTTATGAAGAAAGGCTGAGGGAGCTGGGTCTCTTTAGCTTGGAGAAGAGGAGACTGAGGGGTGACCTTATTAATGCTTATAAATATATAAAGGGTGAGTGCCACAAGGATGGAGCCAGGCTCTTCTCGGTGGCAAACAATGATAGGACAAGGGGTAATGGGATCAAGCTGGAACACAAGAGGTTCCACTTAAATTTGAGAAGAAACTTCTTCTCAGTGAGGGTGCCAGAGCACTGGAACAGGCTGTCCAGGGAGGTTGTGGAGTCTCCTTCTCTGAAGATATTCAAAACCCACCTGGACATGTTCCTGTGTGACCTCACCTAGGCGTTCCTGCTCCTGCAGGGGGCTGGACTAGATGATCTTTTGAGGTCCCTTCCAATCTCAGACATACTGTGATGCTTATCAATAACCTCGCATTCCATTGCTATGTTTACCAAAACATGTATCTGGTTTTCCAGGAAAATGCAGCTAATATGACAGCTTTAGCTGACAGGCAAATTAACTAAAAGAGAAACTTGTTTTTAACAAAGCCAGCATACATATACAGCAAGAGCTGAATTATGACAATCTTCTGTCATCAATCCCAAACTCCCCTGTGGGTCAGTGAGGAGGGGATAAGCCATCCCCCTGGCTCTGTGTGGGGTAGGATGTGGTCCTCCTTCACCCAGGGCATAGCACAGGCCAGGAACCCCTCAGGGGCAGCCAAGCAGGACCTCGCCAGCCTGGGCCATCACACTGCCCCAGCCAGGAGCAACCAGGGAGGCACTGGGAGCAGCCCCAGCCCTGGAAACCCCACTAGGGCTGAGGCCAGGCAGGGACATGGGCCCATGGTGAGCCTGGGCTCATGGTGCCCATGGCCAGGGCAGAGCTGTGGGGAGCTGGAGACCGATCCTGCTGAGGCCTCAATAGGGCAGGGGCTGACAGCCCCTGCTGTTCTGGACTGTCCCTGCTGTCCGTGGGGTCCTGGACTGGGCAGGGTGGGGAAAGGCCCTGTGTGAGGTTTAGCATGGCCACTAAAGCCTATTAGTCCACTCAAGGCTGAGACACCTTCCAAGAATAACTCAGACTCCACAGTCCCACAAAACATACAGCTACATACTTGCTCAAAATATGTGCAGATGCATCACCTCTTTCTCCTAAAGCAGACAAGAGAAGTACCCAAGACCCTTTAGAAAGAAAAGAAAATGCAATGTTTACTCCTTTATTTAGCCTACTTTCTTGACTTACACACTCATTCTTTTGGAAAAAAATTGCTTTGAAACATTTCCTACATCACTGAAAGCATTTGACAGGTTCCAAAGAAAAATCCTTATGGAGGTCAGCTTCAGAGACCCCTGCTGAAATGCTTCTGGATGGTGCCCACAGAGGAGTAACCCCAGTATTTCCTCAGGAGCAGGGCTTTAACCTACACAAGTGGACATCCTATGTCATGACAACTACCAGTGGGAACCTGAAAGGGGACAGTGGTAAAACCAGTCCAGTAGCAATGGCAAGGATAACATTCACCTTCTCTCATCTACAGATCAAAGTATATTCCATCCAGACTCTTTGGGATTTATCAGAATCCAGCTAGTTTTCTACTGAGCGGTGACAATCACCAGCAGAGCCTTTGTTGTGCATTACAAGCTCAGTTAGTCAGGTTTTCCAAAAAACAGTCATGGCACTGTCACAGACATCATGCTGATGGCTTACAGAGTAGATAACTTCCCAATCACATATTTCTGAAAAGGAAATCCAACGCAGTCCCACATAAGAGACTTACTGAAAAAGAGAACAAATAATGGCTTCCTGTGAACACTCAAAGCTTGAAAGGACAAAGTCATGAAAGAGCATCTATGCAACAGTGCCAGATTTCAAACCAAATTACAGCCTTTCATGATGAGAGATACCAAGAACAGGTGAAGGAATGTGAAAAACTGCAGCCTGGACACCAGATGGGTTCTTGCTGAGAACCACCACCCAAACTACTTACTTCCTTTACCAGTTAGGTTTACTGCCTGTCTCACAAATATTACAGCAAATATGAATGCTGAAATGAAGCACTCTCGCCAATACATTTTTCTTATCATCAGCCATTAGAAAACTATGAGAATAAGAAGAGATGAAGACATTGATGAGAATAAATTGATTCCTCAATAGCAGTTTAAATACCTATTTCATTTGAGGTGGAGGCTTCTTCATTCATAATAAACTCAAAGTACCGTTACTGTCACTTGTTTTTGATGACAAGGAATCTGTTCTTTAAAACACCCAAGTAAAACTCAAGCAGCACATGCAGAAGCATCAAAAAAAAAAAAGTCTGAATAAAACAAAGATTGTTTTCTCCCCTTGCTTTTATGCATTCTAGCTCTCAATGTCGGGAAGATCGCTAAAAGCTGGAGTGTTTTGTCTAAGGAGATAAAAAGCTACTGTAACAGTAAGAACTACTATCCTGTTTTCACATGAGATATCCTGTATCTACTACCACCTCAGAATTCTCTCAGTCTATACTTCACAGTTGCTATTGATGCCTTGGTCTGGTTTGTCTCTTCCAATGGCAGTAGTCAGGGCAGATAAGAATTTATGGTTTATTTTTAAAAGCAACATTAAAGAAAAGAAGATTAAAATGCAATTTTATAAACATGAAATCCACGTGTGGGTTGTTTTTGTTTTGATTTGGGGTTTTTTTTATGTGCACCAATCTACATTTGACATTTCAATACCCTAAGTTATAGTAATTTTACTTTACAAGGATCACTGAAAACAAAATCAAGACATGGAAGACTATTATGTCAAATCACCAGGCAGAGGATGATGACTCCCTCAGCATATGACCCTCAGTTTGGTCAAACTCTGAGGACAAACCTCTAAAATAAGGTTAGAAAAGAGGGAAACACTTCTGCACATACAAAGAATATTTTTCTTTTCATCTACTTCACCTAGCCACGTTCAAGGACTAATTCCCTCAAAGCTGAAAAGCAAACTTGAAAATGGAAACTCTATTTTTATGTTAGAGACAAAAGAGACTTCTTAATTGTAGAGTAACGAAGCTTGCAGCGACAAATAATAAAAAAAGAAGTTTAACTCATTATCTAGGATTCTCTCTTCATAAAGTCCATTTTTAAAGAGACAAGTTTGAGTTTACTTTCCATTGTAAAACACAATATGTTTTAGATCTTTTTGTCAAAATTGATGAATGAAAGTAAAATGCTGCTGCTGCTGTGGACTTAGTCACATGCTACTCAGCTCTCTTCAAACAATAACAACAAAGAATAGGATATCATGTTCAAAGAAAAGTGTTAAAAATATAGTAATACATTTAAGTATATAGAGAGCTTATATATTCACTATGCAAATATATATATACCCACTTAGCCTATTATACAGGTAGGCTAAATACTTATTTTCAACACCCTGTAAAAGATTGTTTTCTCCTACGTAGCAAGGTCAGAACACACTATAAAAAAAATTACAAAAGTAGCATATTTTATCATTCACCAACTAAGGTGTTCTACAGCACACTTCATAAACTAAAGCAGGAGATACAAAACAAGATTAGAGTAGATTATGTAACCTAGTGCTTTCTGCTTACTGATTCAAAACTCCATATGTTTACATTACTTCCACCCTATCTGCAACCACAGAATTCTTCTGCTGATAAGATTACTCAACAGAAGACAGGCAAAAGCAACCACATCTATCATTCAAGAAATTAGAGACAAGGAAGAAACCAGACAAAGCTGTCTTGACTGGCTAGTGAATGCGACAAGAAAGAAATGTGACAATCAGAAAACGCCCCTTTAGAATATAAGGTCTGGTAAAGATAATCCTAGTGACCAGTGTGCAGTTACTCTTGCAAACTCCAAAGCTGAACTGCAGCATCTCCTCCAAGATGCTTTAAAAATTCACAACACTTTTTTTCTGGGAAGAGTTAAATGTTCAACAAACAAGACGACTGCTTTGTCTGCATGCTGAGCAAGTATCACCTTTGTCAACAGTATTAGTTTTTACCACAGAATGGTGCGCTACACAAGGAGGCGCAATGTACCATCTTAGAAGACTTGCTGTTTGTTTGCCCTTCAATGTGGGAATAAAGCAATTCCCAGTCATGCTTTTGAAATTTCTGCAGCTCTTTCTTTGCCACCTTAAAGTCGTCAAACCCTGTCACACATTCAAAACACATCAGGAGATGACTTCTTTCAAAGAAATCTCTTGTCTCTTCCTGATGGATGTGAAAAACCTTGGGGTAACAGAAACATTTGCTCTTCCCATGCCATGCAGTTACCTTCAGATGAAGTTTACTAAGGCAAACCCAAGACTTACATTGCTCAAGAAGTAGCTTTCTTCACTTCATACTACATAAGGTTGTCAGCAACTTTTAGCTACCCTTCACTGAGCCTCAGCACAGTTTAGGATATCAAGACAAAGTGAGTATGAAATGTCTCCTTTCCTTTCTTTTTGTGCTTCCCTAGTGGGATTCTTATCTGCACGGAACAGGGTGTCTCTTTTAGCATGTTTAGACAACAGCCATGAAGAAAACATACAAGAGAAGGGGACAGACTTCCTCCATAAACTCTTGGTGCAACAATTAAACGGATGACTCCTGCCATTACAGAAAATCTGTAAGCAAAAGAATTATTTACCAAGGGAGTGCACAAGCACATAAACCAGCTTGGGCTGAAGGTAGAAAGCTCAAGAGAAGCACAAAAGTGTTAGCAGCATTTTATGGGGGAAGACTACCCATCTGACAGCTTTGAAAAGCAGCAGCAACCCGGTTTCAGACAGTGGATCTTTCTTTACATTCTCTTTGTTTCACCAACCCAAACACCCTTGTTACTTTTTAAGTCTCACTCTTTATTTTAGCCCTTTACTGACAATTAACTTCTGCAGATGTGACACAGCAGAAATCACACCTTTGTACTTTGCATTTGTGGATGAATTTCATCTTCAAGAGCTTGTGGAAGACAGCTGCTAATGCCATTTGTTGTGGTAAAATCTGATTCCTTGTACTACTTAGTTACCCTCCTGTTAAATTGTGTGCAGTTACAGAATAAAGCAGCACATTTTATTTAATATTATACTTAGACAGGTTCTTCAGTTTTCGAGTAGTATAATGGCTTCAATGCTGTCACAGGACAAAACTGCTTTGATTGAACTTGTATAGAACTCCAGGATAAACCGAATTTAGCATACTTACTCTAAAACAATGTGAAGTTTAACTTGCCTGTGTTCAACACATACTGTAACCTTTCCTCTTTAATCTAACAGTACAGTAATTGTCAAGTAATAACCTATCACCTTCGAAAAGAGAATTTACCAAGTTTCCTGTTTTCTTTCGTCTTGGATAAAAGCTACCAGGCCTTACCTTTAGCTGCTGTTCTCCCCATGGTAACACTTCTGTGATCTTCCCTCTCACAATAAAAGGCTGAAGTTAAAAGACCAGTTAATTCTTCCTTTCAGCGCAACAGTTTCCTGTGGAGTAGTAATACAACAAGTTAGGGGGGAGGTTGTTGTTGGGGATTGGGTTTTCTTTTTTTTGGAAAAAAGGACTTATTTTGTATTGGTGTACAATTATCTTGCTGGTTTAAAGTTGCAAACGTTTGACAAGCTGTTGGTAGAAGAACAGTGTGTAAACAATAGCTGTATCGAAATAACAAGGGTACAGAAGAACCCAAGCTTTTATTTCGTTAGTATAGACAGTTTGTTTCACAATGATTTTGCATTTTCTGTGGATTTCTAATACAAAGATACAAAAAACGCTTTATTCTTTTTCCTCCCCAGTAAACACTACTGGAAAATGGAACACTTACACATCACTCACTTTTCATGCCTCACTTGCACAGAGTTTAAAAATCCACAATTTAAACACCTTTGGGTAAAACACACACTGTCTTTCACAACCACAGTGGAAGGGGTAATAAAACCCTGATGTAAGAGATCTGCACAAAGGCCCAAGTGCCCACTGATATCCCTGCCTGCTACCACTTGTAACAGAGCAGGGATGGCCTGTTAGGGGAACACTAACTGCAGATAAAGGCAGTGAGCTGTATTCTTGTTGGGTTAGAAACTAGAAAGGTCCAATCAGTTAAGCTATTGTAAGTTAGCAGAAACAAACTTATTTTGTGTGTGTGTGCGCTACTGTGATTTTCTAGTGCAGCATCTAGTTTTTGGAACTTTGACTGTATTCAGTTCAAGTCAAACTCATTTGAAGCTCTTTAGCCTCGAAGCAACAAAGCCAGAAAGTTTATTATTCTTTTCCTCTCACTGTTCAAGTAACAATGGGTAAAAATACATTCAATTTTCAGAACTATCTATCTTATTCTATTTTTTCCTTTCAAGGAATTATCATAAGGTTAAAGTTGACATTATCAACATTTCAAGATTTTGTTTTAAGTTTGAATATGTTTAAACGTTTTCCAAGATTAATTTTGCCAAATGTAAAATTTGTAGAAGATAAACCTTTCTAGAGTCACATAAAAGGAATAATAGTTGAAAAGCAAGGTATTTACTTGGAATTTCTTGAAACTTATACTCGCATGCTAAAAAAAAGTAATTACACATGCATAACACATACAAGAGAGGTGTCATATAGTCAAGTATTTTCCAGAAACCATGACATTTCAGTGAAATTTCAATGAACTTGCATGGCATGGTGATGGATTGCATGATGAAAACTTTATACAGTGCAAGTCCCTTTGCTAAAACTAATTAAATATGGTTTTTAAAATGCCAATGACTGATAAATTCATTTAGTTTATGTGTGTGCTGTGTGTGAACATGCTGGACAGTTATTACAAAATACTCTCGAGACCTGAAAGCAGTTATAAATAAAACTGAATACGAACATAAAATAAGCAGGTTTTGCTACACAACAGCATTCATACTATAAGTGATAATCAGGATTAAGAACAGAAATCCTTTTAAGCCATCAAATAAATTTGAAATACCTGATACTTTTGTAGACTCCCCCAAAAATTCAAAGCTTTTCCGCTGCAAGTAATAAATCGCGAAAGGTGATGCAGAGTCAAAGTAACTGTTTTTACAGATTACTTTAAAACAGTGCATGGTTTTTATCTTTTTGTTCCAAGTACCAGATTGCACTTGGTGAAGTAATAAAGATTCCAACCCCACAGTGATAGTCATCAAGTTTAGCACAACCGGAGTGTCTGTCAGAACATAAAAAGGATTCCAGCTTTTCATTAGCTTGTGTTGTGCCAGATAGGCTATTTTACAGCATGCCCACCAGCCTGCTAAAAATATAAGACAACTGAAAGTCCTGAAAGCACTGTTTGAAACAGGACAAACACAACTGCAGGAATACAATACATTACTGTTCCGAAGAGATGCTACTTAAAAGCCAGTTACACCTACAGTATTCAGTTTAGAGCCGCTATTAAATCAGCTTGTAGATAGCGCTGTTTGTCACAGAAAACATTCACGAATGGTATTTCCAAGCCTCTGTCTAACAACCACTACGTGCTACTGAAATATAGTAAATCGAAAACCAGCTACCTCCAAAACAGAGCCAGGTCAGTCTTAGACAAAGTGCTACATTTTGGCAGGGGCAGACCATGGAACAGCTTTCCATCGCCTCGTGTAATTAAGCGGCGAACTGCAAGCGAGGCAGTTAGTCCTTCGCTAACCAAGACAGAGTCCTCTCACATTGCACTCGCCATCCCCAGCCTGACTCGGGCCACAGCACAGCCGGCGCAGAAGAGAAGAAAACCACCATCAAACACAGGGGAGAAACCTCCAGGGATGTTTTGGCAAAATGACATAGAAAAGGGCAGAGCTCAAGGCACTCTTGTGTGTGCCCCTCAGCAAGCAAGCCTAGGCAGTCATACAGAAAGCTGGGGTTAAGAAATTAATCTATAGATTAATCTATAATTAATCAATAGAAGGGGGGGAAAATGACACAAAACAAGGTCAGGAATATACGAGCAAACAAAGAAATGCAATGGCAAGGCTGAAGTGTAATGGCATTAGGATGCACAAAGCAGCAGAATGAAAACCAAAGGAACAAAAACAAGCTAAGCATAGTAACAGAAAACACTCAAAGCCCTCTGATTTAAGGAATGGAAGTACAGAACCCATTCCGTACACCAAGGAGAAACTGCTGTAAATTGGGGGGGTGGGGGGAGGAAATACTCCATCAATCCCAGGATAACATTGGATTCATCATCAACGTATCTTCAATTTAAAGAGCTGTGGAGGATCTCCACACTCACAAACTGTATTATTTACGTCACTTACATCTCAATTTATCCTGTAAACGAAGTTCCACACTTTCACCAATGAGGTTCCCTTACATCAGTTACTATTTTTAAAATCAGATGGAAAGCATTCATCTGCCTTTAATTCCCTACTGAAGTTTTTATTGTTAATCCCCAAATCACTGCTACTAGCCACCTCCCACTGTGCGAGCCCTTTGTCAGAAAGCAGTATATTAGTAGACAAGCCTAAGCCTTCGCCCCCTCTGTGTTGCTACTACATAATACTAGGTGTCAGAAAACAAGACAGAAAACATTTTTTCTGTCTAAATTTGTTCTTCTCATTTTGAAAGAATTACTCAAAGGACACATAGTGCTGTATTACAAAGCAGCTAGTATTCTACAGAAAAATGTCAAAATAATTCCCTGTTTTGCTTGCTGCATGTCTCCATTATCCTTCTCACTGTAAGCCAGACACTCAAGTAAGCCGAACATCCTGAAAAAAATCCTGCATATTTAGGGCTTCCCAGTGCAAGTTTATCTTGACAGCTGTCCCCTCATGAAAATACACAGCACAGAACTACGGAGACAAATGTAACATTTAAAAGAAGCTGAAGCAACTACCAGATTGTGAGCTTAGTACCCACCAAAAAGATTAAGGTTTTTGTATCAACGACTCTGCACCTCAGGCTCAGAGGTAAGGCAGAAACACCAGTTTTAGAGCTGGTCAGCTTTCTGCCCCTACCACAGGTGTAACTGCAGTAACTCAAGACATCACCACTGCCATCCTCAAGGGTGGAGGGGACAGTAACCAGCAGGCAGCCCCTGCTGGATAGGGACTGAGGCTATTCTGTGATACAGAAACTCAGTGCAGAAGAGGAATCTCGCAAAACAGCCATTCTGAAGCACTGATTCAGTTCTTCTTAACTTTAGCTTGAAATACCAGCAGCCACTTTTCAGGCTCTCTCTGAACAGGGAGTTATACTTGCCCCTCTCCTTCTTCATTCACTTGCTTCCACAAATGCTTCCAGATCAAACATCCATACACAAGGAGGGGGAAAGAATTATGCACAGTTTGAGCAGCAAAACCACTTAGAGGCTCAGCATAAGCAAGCAATAATCCCTCAAGTCTTTCACCTGCACAAGTCCTACATTTGCTTACGCTACCAGCATTCGTGTGCTGTGAGCCGTAGAAACCTCAGAGTTACCATTTAAAACTGCTGACCAGTATGACCACACACCCTGTTGATGTTCTTCGACGCCTTCTTGCCGTTTGTTATGGCAAACAAACACTGCAGAGAGCCCTTCAAGAAAAGGACCTGTACACCCTCTGCCATGGTTCCCACTCCAGCCTCCACATTTGGGTAACGTGTACCTACAGGCAACACTCGCTTCCCAAACAAGCAGGGGTTTTTCCTCAAAGTGAACCACATTCCTTCATGAAACTAGAACACTTTTTTAAAAAAACCTTATCACCTATTCATCTGCTATCCAATAAATAAATACCCTACTTCATACCATTTTCACAAGGCTTTGAAGGGCGGAACAGAGGCAAAGAAAGTAAGTCTTAAAAGGAATATTTCTGTAACATCCAATACTTCTAAGTCCCCTTGAAAATTCACTTTCTGGCAAGTTACCCAGTATGTAGACTCATTTACTATACTTGAAGACACAAAAGCATCTACTTGCTTATTTCTATAATAGATGGAATCAGTAAAAACCTTCTAGAGCATACTGTGGCATTTGTTATAGAAAATTAGGATCTCAAAGGCTAAAAGAAACAAACTTTACATTTGCATTAATGTATCGGAAGATTCTACAATGTAACACAAGCTTTGTAGTCTTGTAGTCGTAAAATCAGTATTATTTAGCATTGCACATATACTACTTCAAAACAAAACCTAAAGATCAGGTCTTCTTTCACTTACACAAATATACAATCATTTGGTGTTCTGACAAGAATTTTGATCCAAGCTGGACCCCTTTTTAGTCCACATTTGGTGGGGGGCAGGGGGAAGTGAGATTGTTTCAAGGAAAGAAAATTAAACTTCCATGTTTTCATATAAAAACAGAGCTAGGAAAGATAGATTTTTGTCAAATTTACAGGCTTCCAAAAGAGCAAATATTAGCTAGCCATATGTATTATTATAACAACTAAGTCTGAATATTAAGTAAGTTGTTAAAGGAACAGAGTGGGTACTTAGGGCTTCACAAATATAATTTTGTAATGTCATTTGCCTTAACATCAAGAAGAAATTTTCTGCACTTGCAAAATGCCTCAGAAAGTCACCAACAGTGTACTGCTCACTATTTATGAAGTGATTAGCATAAACAAACTTTTAAGCTGTCAGCAGTAAAATACTGCCTGTAAATGTTCTGCCCTCTCTCCAGGTAAGTTTACGATCTGCTTTAGAATATGAGCAACTGTAATTACAGCAAGCCATACATTTAAGGACCACAAAAATCTCTCTCTAAACTCTCAAACCATACTAAGTGTATTATTCAGTACAGATCAAGGCAATGTGTATTTTTAAAAAGCAACACTAACAAGGTTTAGACCAAGGGTTTGTCCCAAAAATTCCCAAAACAAGAAATAAAAACCTATAAATGAGAACAGCAGAAAAGTGAGGTCTCCAAATTAAACAGCATAGCTTGTATCAACACACAACAGAAACAATTTATGTCATGCAGATTCCAACAGTTACTAATTTGACAGTAATTTTAAAAATTAAAGTTTAGAGCTGCTCCATGGCTACCAGTGGAAAAGAAAAACAGCTTCTCTTCTCTCTCCCCCCCTCCATCCTGCTTTAAAAGACAGAAGATGTGGGGCTGTAAAAACCTGAAAAAGGAAATGGTATGTGTGAAGTCAGCAGTTCAGCAAAGCGGCTGACTGGCCATTAACAGCTTTAAATATTCTTAAAATGCCAGTCTTCCCACATGAAAGGTTATTTTAATGTTATATTCAAATAAATCAAAATTACAGCTCGCAGCGCTTACATTTCTATCTTAAGTAAAACTGCCAGCTTTACTAGTTTACTAGTATTTATTTACAGTAGCACAACAATTCAACAAATTGTTTAAACATTGTGGTGAATGCAGCTCACTGAAACCTCTGTGCTGTTTTCCACTTCCCCCTGCAAGCCTGGAATACTCTTCCTGAAAACATTCATCATCATTATTCAGCCTGGCTTTGTTCAAATGCCTAAACCAAATTTCTTTCATCAAGGAAACTAATTAAATTACGTACAAAAAAATAAAACCCAAACAATTTTTTATTATTAGCACCAGCTAAGAGCTACATACCTGTGTGAAATTCTCTCTACACGCAGATACATCTCCTCTGCCTTCAGCTCAGTCTCCCTGGACACAGAAGAGAGCTCTCAAACTATTTGTTCTGTGAGGCACCGAGCATACTTTTAGCATAGAGTAAATACAGCAGGTAAGGAAGAAAAGAAATCACTGTTGCAAACATCGTAAGAGATGCCCAGATGCTAGAGGTCTCCACAGAGCTTGCCTGCGCCTGTCTTCGGCAGAAAACAAGCAATACCACCAGCTTTAAAAGCAGCAGAGAGGGTATGTGTACATAAGTGGATGGTGGGGGGGAGACATGCAAAGGAGGGATGGTGGAAAAAGGATTTTACAACCTCTTAGGCAACTTTGGCTTCCTCCCATCTACATTGCCTCCAAACTTGAAAAGGACTGGAAGCTCAGTTCAGATATGATCTATCAGAGCCCAATCCACAGACCGCACAGTTGGCAAATCCATCCCTGTGGTCCACTTTTTATCCATCCAACACAGTATCTAGCGAAATGCAAGCACCTTTAGCCTGATGCAGAAATCTATGAAAGTCAAATAGAGCACACAATTTATTGATTTTTTTTTTTTTCATTAAAGGCATGGAGAACAGTTTTGGGACATTTCTGCACAGAGCTACATACCTGTGTACATACCTACATACCACCAGCACCCCAACTGGAGTCAGCTGGTTTCAGAGCAACACACTTGCCTCCCCTTGCCTTGTACTCAATGCCAGCAGCAACACACTTCTGCTACCATCCTCTTCCAGTGCTTAAAGTATCTGTTTCACTCTCCACACTTGAGAATCCAAACTCCCTGCCACTGGATATTAACAAAGACAGAACTTGTCTCACTGTGCGTATCTGTTGCTGCAACACACTGCGGTGTACCCTGTCTTACACATGGGGACAACTACATTGGTCCCACATACTGGTGTCTCATCAGGGTGTGAAGCCAAACCAACCAGAACTAAATAAACCCTTAAGCAATTTCCTGGTAGCTCCCCCTTCCAGAGAATGTTTCTGAAAGGAAAAAACCCAGAGAGCTGCTTCAGTCTCCAGGCACAGCCACATCCCCACACTGGGCTCACCGGTGCTGTTTCCCCAACTTCTTATTTCTGTAACTAAAATGGAAAATCCTTCTTTAAACTCCTTCCACAAGGGAGGGAGATCATCCTCCATGGAGGTGCCACTGGAAACATTTGGACGAAACATTCATAAGGACCATTCAGTGCTGCTAGACATTTCTGCAGCTAACACAGTGCTGACAGGTCAGAAAAGACAATTCCTCAGGTGCCAGGACGACCAGATAGCTGCAAATGCTCAGCTGTAGTATTTGCTGTACTCGTCAAAAATGGAAGAAGGTGAAAAGCCCAACGCATCAGGAACATCAACAGCAAGTCCATCTCTCTCTTCCCCACTTCCTGGACAACTTTTTGATTATTAAAAAAAAAAAAATAAAAAAAAAAATAATTAAAAAACAAAACAAAACACAAAACAGGTGAGATAGGGAACAAAGAACAACTTCCTCCACCTCTTCCTCAGCACGGCTGCACAGGTGGCACTGGCTATGTGCAGCTCCAGGACATTAGAGCACCTCCCTTTCTGCTGCTTCTGGAGATCACCTTTCTGGAGGCGATTCCCCCTCTTTCTTCAACCCCATACTTACACCGCTGAGCACTGGAGAATATTCAGACAAGGACCTAGGTAGCATTTTCCTACAACAAGCTGTTAAAACAAACAAAACCAACCAACCAAACAAACCACACACCAACACCACATACAAAGTTTTCCAGCTAATTATAACACTGTTTATTTTGTGATTAAAACTAGTACATATCTTCTGATCTTTCCAGAAAACTGCTGTCTGCTTCTGTATAGCACTTCAGTGCAGGGTACGCATACAAGACATTTGGTGTGAGAAGTACCATCAAAAATACTACAGCACTTTTAATCTCGGAGCCTCTGACAGAGAATAGTGACAATACGGAGTTCCACCCAATTTAGCAGCTCTGATATCCTTTCACATTCCTCCACGTACAAGACTTGCTTTTCAAACTGTGCTTTTTAAATGGGCTTTTAAACGTGCCCCAAGAACTGCACTCCTTCCGCTGAACCTTCCTGCATTAATCTCTGATAGATTCCATACAGCACATAAATAACGGTACACGCTTCATTTTAGGTATGCACCTCATTAAAATGGTGCTGCCCTCTTATAGTAAGTTTTATAAACTTCAGATGCTCCCTGAACTAATGTATGCTAGAGATGATGAAAGGCTCAACCTAGTCCTTGCTCGACACTAAAAGGGATATCATATTACCTTGAGAAGACAACAGACTTAGATTTCCATCAAAGTTCATCCCTTTCATGAAAAGACTGAATTCCCTTGGTATCTTAAACCAAATTTGACCTGATTTGTGAAGCTGAAGACCTAGAATCAAGTGATTTAACACAGGCATCTACCTTTAATGCAACGCCTTGCTTGGTTTTAGATGACAACATACAAATGGAGAGCTGCTGAGAAAATACACCATTTATGGGTGAAAAATACCAGCTCAAAACATTGTTCATACTTAAGCTGCATATAACATTATTCTAACAAATCTGAAAAAGTATTTTAGGATTAGTTTGGACATAAGATATCTAGACGGCATCTTCCTTGGGCAGCAGAAAGTCTATCCTCCTGCTACAACAAATGGAAAAGAACTAAAATTCTGTTAAAGGTTCTAGTATTTCAGAAAGACTTTGATATTAGGCTCTGCAAGTAATTCTGAAAAGCGTGAAGAGAGTGCATGGAACAACCACAATAAGCACACACTAAGTAGTGCACCAATTTTGATCCAAACGATCAAACACCATCCATAAAGTGGGCGCCTCCATTAAAGTCCAGAACTATGAATCAGTCTTGAATCTACACTCCTGAAATATGATACACACATAACTTACCATGACAAACAAGTGTATACTTCTTCAATTCATTCAGATGCAAGTTTAGAAAACACTGGATTTTTTGGTCCTATACCAAAGACACAGCAACTAAAGCTGTTACTTTTTGTGACACAGGGATCTTGGGAGAAGAGCTGCTAAAGCTAGTAGATAGTATATGCCCTCTACTACAAATTGATTCGTTGTATATACCTGTGTCCAATGTCCACTGTATACAAGAGAAAGTATCAAAGTAAGCCCAAATAAAAGAAATAAGGCAGCTTGTAAAGATAGTTGCTACCTTCTGAATGGCTGTGGTGCAGCTCCTGACCTTCCTCCAGATCTACGTCCTTGTTGACTGAGCAGAAAGACTAACAACAAAGAGATACAAATACCTCTGAGGGCCATCATCACCATTTATGCATTGGTTACTCTTTGGCTGTACACCTTCTGCAGATAGAAGGGGAGCCTGCTCACTCTTGGCTCAGATACCTGAAGCAACCCCTCCACTGCTGCAGCCTCAGCTGCCTGGTAACAAGGACAGACTGTCCCACAAGGTCCCCCAGAGGCAGCTGGCACAACGTCCCTTTGTCCATCCCACAAGGCAATAAATAGATATCATAGAATCATACAATACCAAGTTGGAAGGAATCACTAGGATCATCTGGTCCAACCTTTCTTGGCAAAATGCACATTCTAGACAAGCTAGCCCAGCACCCTGTTCAGCTGAGTCTTGAAAGTGTCCAGTGCTGGGGAATCCACCCCTTCCCTTGCTAGATTATTCCAATGGCTGATTGTTCTCATTGTGAAAAAATTCCCTCTTATGTCCAGTCAGAATCTCCCCAGGAGTAACTTGCAGCCATTATCCCTCTTCTTTTCTATTTGACTCCTTGTAAAAAGAGAGTCTCCATCTTCTTCGTAGCCACCCTTCAAATTCTGGAACAAATATGTATGTATATATATATAAAGAAAGAGAGAGATTCAAAGAGATATAGGACCCAAGTGTTAGGCAACGCAAAGGGTATGTATGCACACACACACATGCACGTGGGGATGCAGCTGGTCGCTCACCACGTCCCTCTTGCTGCAGCATTGCTGACCCCAGGCACCGCTGCTGCAGGAGCTGGGGGCAGCAGGATCTGGGGGCTTGCCCACAGCCCCTGCTGCACACCCAGGTCAAGTCACCTGGTACATGCATGATGTGCACACACACAAGAAATGCACACCCAGATATATACTCTTAAAAGAAACAACAACTTAAGGACTTAACTGTTTCAGTTTTTGGAGTCTTTATCTAAAGCACATGAATCACCTCTCTGCTTAGACGTCATAAGTAAAGCTGTTCACACATGCCATATGTACTTCACCATTATCAATCATTGCTACAATGAAAAAATAAACCTAACTGCAGACAACTAATACTAAAGCTTCCTACCACTACATCAAGATATCACCAAATTATAGAAGCCTTGAACCTGAAAAGAAGCCTTCAAAGAAGGCATACAAATTGTATGAGTAAAACACTCATATATCAAAACACAAATCACAATAAAAAAGAGACATCCACCAAATCATATTGGAATGTTAACGAATACTCTGGGACTTCAAATTACATTGAGCCAAACTTCAAATCAGAAGTATTTGAAAAATACCAGGACTGCAACATGTAATGAAAACACCTGTAACACTTAAGCACAAATAATTTTCTATTTAACGTTTCTGTTCCTTCATATTTACAAATGGCTCTATTAAGCCTCAACAACTTCATAGGGGATTTTCTGGCTTTTCCCACATGCCAAAAAACCTTGGTCTTCTGTGCCATTTATGTTGTATGTCTTACACTTTAAAGAACACAAACGGCACAGTCCTCTACATTTAAGATTTTAATCTCTGGGAGAAGCACTTGGCGCTAAGGCTGGGTGCGTAGGGTTATTTCTTTCTAATAGGAATAAAATAAACTTCAAATGCCCAGTGGATGCAGATGTTAAGAAGCTGGTTAACAGCCTCCCTTGTGTAAACTCAAGCACTACCCCAGTCTCTACTTGTCGTTTGTTCTGTATTTACACTTAGAAATGTTACAGTAGACTGTCAAATGGCATTTTCAAAGGTTATCTTAAAACATGCAAGAATAACTGTGTATATCACCCATCCCTGTTTGAAGTAGGTATATCCAGACAAACAAGAAAGCCAGCTGCAGTGTCCTGGACAGTTAATGAGAAATGTCATTTCCTGTTAGTCATGTTATTTAATATCAAGAAATAATTACCGAGGACTTTATTTCTCCCTGTACATCCACTTCATTATGGATTGACTGCAACAGTAAAGGGAGTAAACACAGTTCACTCACAGCTCACGATCACATTGGAATAGTAAAAAACCAATGAGACAAAATTGTGAGAAAGACATCCACGTACAAACAGCAGAAGGAGACATTTACTTTGCTTCAGGCTTTTTCACATTCTCTCTTCTTAAGTAAAGCTGCATCTTATTCATGCAGTTTTTAGACAGATATTGGACTTAATACTTTCTCAATACTACAAATTTCATTCTAGCAAAGACAAAATTACACTTGGTTTTGTAAAGGAAATACTCTGCAACATTTCTTTTGAACTGAGGCAGCTACTCCAGAAAACAACGCCTCTGCCTTATGAGAGCACAGCAGTTGAATGCAGCAAGGACAGCCACAGCAAAGGGGAAAAAAAAGGGGGCATCTGCACATTCAAAGTAAGAACATACAAAGTCTGAGGAAACATATTTTAGTGAACTGTCATTGCTTTTTCTCTGAACCTGCCTACATCAAGATCAATGCTTAACATAGAACCAAATTTTAAGAACAATCAGAGATAGTCACACTTCTGTACCTACATGGCTTCTAATTAGCGTGAAAGTAATGTATATTTGCAGCTATAACAGATAATCAAAAACTAACTAGCATTTGTTTTTTCTCTGAATCTGAACATGACTTTGAAAATATATAATATCAAGCAACCTGAAAGATATTTATACCTA
Organism: Nesoenas mayeri; assembly: GCF_963082525.1. NCBI lineage: Eukaryota > Metazoa > Chordata > Aves > Columbiformes > Columbidae > Nesoenas > Nesoenas mayeri. The sequence goes on from NC_137541.1 coordinate 106,713,495, forward strand.
ACAGAAAACTAGAGCATCAACTCCATCAGCTGAGTCTTGGAAAAAAAAAAAAAAAAATCAGTAAACATTACTTTTGTATTGAAAATCAGGCTATGTTAAAGCTAAAAGCCATAACAAGTATGTCCAGGTCTCGGCTTCAGTTTTACCATATAGTCTTCTCCGGTGCCTCCTGCTTGCATCACTGCAAAACTTTCCATAAATAAAGCAGCAACCGAAGAGTCTTCAACGTGCTGCTTCTTTGCATCAATTTAAGTAATATCATCCTTAAATAGTACTTACATTTTATGATACCCTAAGGGAGAAAAGCAGCTCCCCCTGTCCCCCAGCACGCAGCCTGGTTGTATGACTAATTTCCCCAGACACACTGCCAGTGACCCCACTCCCGTGAGCTGTGGGTTGCTGTGGTCTGAGCAGCGCTCGATGCTGTCCCATGGAGAACTGGTACGCCACAACACGTTCACTCCCCTATTTATTACCTGATGTTAATATGACCACTTAAAACATAACAGCAACATGGCGAATGCCTTCCTCTCTGCATGTGTGCTGCAGTTGTTGCCGACCCTGAGCAACTGCCTCACCAACTGCTTTTCTCTGCCACTTCCAAAGAGGAAGATGTAGTATGAAAGCTTAAAAATCGAAAGGTTTAAGACTCCTACTCTGAATAATAAAAAATTCATAACCAGTCAAACTTAAAGAGCTGTTTACAAGTCAGATGCAGGGCACTCTGAGAAGCTACTGGCAAATCAACAAAGTCTGTGCTTTTTAAGTTTTTATCACCAAGCTACATTAGCTGGAATATGCATGAGCCACAAGTGAGGTTCACATTACTAGAACTCACTAAGATACCAGTATTTCGCCTCTGCATTAAATCTTACGCTTTAGGATTATTTTTGCTTATCTCCTATAGCCTCATTAATCAGTGAGAAACACAAAATAACTGCAGGGGAAGGCATCAACTTCAAATTGCAGTAAGTAACTACTTGGAAATTTTTAAAAACACTTGAAGTGTCTATTGCTAAAGAACAACTGAGGATAAAATCTAACTGAAATATTAATTTAATTACTACAGCATTGCAATCCTATTTGCAGTTTGCCCCAGTACCTAAAGGCAGCGATGACGAGCACCAGTGTTAAGATCAGAACTTTTCATATTATGCACAACTACTTTCTTTGGACCATTACACATGTACGGAGAAGACGACTCCCCATGCAGGAGACCCCTTCTTCAAGTCGGCAATTAAACGGTGCCATAAACGCAGTTTAACACTAAAGAAAACGTGAACGGCGCCGCAGCGCATCGCAAGCCAACAAGTGCCCCCGACCGGCCACGCTTTCACCGCGCAGTCCTCAAGCTGCACCGCCAAACTCTTTACCAAATTACCCCAAACCAATTACTTAATTTTTAAACGCGTACCCAGGTCTCCAGGTCAACACCCGCGTCCCACGGCCCCGCCAGCCTCAGCCCCGCCGCCCGGGCCGGGGGAGGCGTGTCCTCCCCGCACTCCTGTCAAACGCCGCCCGCCCCGCTGCCCCGGCGGGCGGCAGGAAGCGGGGCCCGTCCCGGCCGCGGCCCCGCCACGGAGGCACCGACGGAGCGGGCAGCCCCTGCCGCCCTTGCTCACCGGGGCTCCCGCTGTCCGGGCGCCTCACACCCCCGGAGAGGAGCTTTGTTGGTGCCGGGAGGCAGAGCCGTCCCGCTCCTCTCGCCCTCACAGCTGCGCCCCTGCCCCGGCGCGACCCGCCGCGCTGGGAGCCCGGCCCACCGAGAAGAGGAGCGGGCGGCGCCGAGAGGCCGGGACACGGCGCTTGAGCCCGGGGCAGTCCCGGCCGGACACAGCGGCGGGGCTGGCGAGGGGCGGCAGCCGGAGGCACCCTAGAAAGGAAAGAAGGGGACGGGAACAAGGAAACGGAGCCGGCGTCGCTCTCCTTCCCCCGCAGCGCCTGGCGCGGCCACTGCGTGCGGAGGTCGCGGTGTGAGCCAGAGGAGGGGGCGCGACACCGGCCTCGCCTCCTTTTCTCTCCTTGCTCCTCCCTTGCCCTGCCCGCCGCTGCGCGGAGCGCCGCCGCCACCACCACTCACCGGGAGGGCGGGAAGCGGGTCCCCAGCGCCCCGCGCCGGCTCCCGCTCCTGTCAAGCGGCTTCTGCCGTCGCCCGCTTCACGCTGCCGCCATGTTCCGGGGGCACCGCGCATGCCCGGCAGCGGCACCGGGGGCGCGGGCCTTCCCCGCTGTCGCCCCCCTTCCGCTGGCCGCGGAGCGGAGGAATGGCCCGGGGTCCTGCTGCCCCTCGTCGGGGGCGGCACACGGCGCGGAGGGCAAGGGCCGCCGGCATCCCCGCACCTCGCCCGTACCTGTGGGGGCGGCCCCGGCCGAGCGGGCACGTTAGGGGCCGAGCCACCCCGTCCGGGGGCGGTTGTAAGGTGGCCCCGGGTGCTGCGCGACCGGCTTCGCCTGACCGTTCCCCTCCGCTACCTCCCGGCGGCCCCCCCGCGTTCAAACCCGGCGCCATCCCTCCGCCGGGCGAGGGGCGCCCCGCTGCCCGGAGCCATCTTGCGGGGAGGCGGCGGCCGGCGCCCCGCTGCCCTTGGCCGCCCGTCGCGGGGAGGGCGGCGGCCGGGCCTGGAGGGCTTCGGTGGGAACGGCAGCGGCCGCCGCCCCGGCAAATGTCTGCCCTGCCAGCCCCTTGCTGCGCGGGAAGGAGCGGGGCCGCCTTGTGAGGAGGGGACATTACCCCATGGCAGGTGTGTGTGTGTGTGTGTGTGTGTGTAGGAAGCTTCGGTGTAAGCCCGTAACGTGTGGAAAATGTGTGAGGAACTAAAGGCAAAGTTTTCTGCTGGGAAACGTCAGGCAGGCGCTGCGATGCGCTACAGCCGCACCTGTGATCGCCGCAGCTGTACCTGTGATGTGCTGAAGGTTCCGCTACACAGCGCCTTAGCGACGGTAAATAATACTCCGTCTTATACGTACACAAACTATCACAGCGGTACAAGGCGTATGGTAATCGGTGCACATCTACCTTGAGAAATTTTGTAGAATTATTTGACAGAGATCCACGCTTGTAAATACTGCATCATAGCTGAAAAGCACTTCCTTGGCTTTTTAGGAGGGTATGTTCCCGTTTTGTGAGCTCTAGGCGTGTGAGTTTAGATCCCAAGAGGCACCTAGGCATAAGTATATCTGGTGAGAAATCGTTTCTTAAATACCACGGATGTTTGGGGCTTTCCATGCCCAAGTTTCATCTTCACTACTTAAATAACTTGAAAGTGAAATTGTAAATGCAAAACTAAACTAAGGTCACGAAAGTGAGATTCTAGGAGGTTTTATAATGGAAATAAAACAATAGAAAAAATGAAATCCAAATAGATACCAAAAAAAGTCTCTCAAACTTCTCTACATTAAAGTGAAATTCATACAGCACACTCCAGTATCCTGCATAAGTTGCCAGTTACTACTAACAATTTATTTTGATCACTCTGATAATAGTAAATGGTTCTTCAAAAAGAGGAAAATTAGTTCTTGCCATAAATTATGTAATACTTAGACAATGTTAAAGAAATTAGTAAAAATATGTTAGTCCAAGTGATTACAAAGATACAAAAAAAAGACAAATACTGAAATACGCTTAGAGAAAATCTTTATAGTCAAGTGTGGTACACTCAAACCAATGCAGATTGATGCGCTTTCATTTGAAATATTTTCCCTTTTCCGTCATATTGAACCTCTGTGGAAAAACAAGGGATCATTTGCTTTATAGAGATGAATATAGAAATGTGCCAAGTATCACAGAATAAGTCCTTGGGAGACAGGGAGGAAAACATATTTTAAAGATACCCTTTATACCCAAGCCAGAGCTAGATGTAACATCTGAAGAATTTATTCCCCCAGAGCCATTGGGACACCAAACCATTGTTTTCTACAGCTGCTGTTGCAGAGCCTGCTGAATGTGAGCTGGCACGGTCCTCTACCTGCACATAATTTTCCCAAGAGGCTGAAATCTGGAAGCCCAGCTGATATTAATCCTGCTTCTTAGACCCCTGATGTGGTGAAACTGAGAATAAACAATAGATGTAAGAATAAATGTCTATAAAGTCACAGATACTTCACCAATAAAAAGAGCAGAACAGAAGAAAATTTTAACTCTGTCTTCTAATCCAGGAGACAAATGGGTCCATAATGCCTTCACATGTGTCCTTCACCTACGAGCTATAGCTGATGCAAAACAAACAATTTATTTACGGGATTATTAGAAAAAGAATGAGTCCTGCCTGCTTCCATCTTTTAGCAGAACAATGGGCTTCTTTTCTGGTGACTCACTCATCATCTTTAATTTATTTTTATAGGTATTAAACTGAATTATATGGGTCAGAAAAAACCAGGAAATTTTTAAGTTCCCAGTGTTCTTCACAAAGAGAGATGAACATACATATATATATGTGTGTATACATATACGTGGCTCCACAGGTTTTTTTTAAGGGTGATTCCATGATTTTAGAAAGAAGAAACAACAACATCAAAATAAATGCAAGGTGTTTCAGGGAGTTAGACTCCAATGAGCTCATACATCTGGTCAATATGATATTCTGCGAGGCTGATGCAGATGAAAAAGATGTTTAAGAGAGCTGGCAGCTCCTCAAAGAAATAACATCAAGAGTGTACATAAGTGAACTACCCATGCAGAAGAGGTAAAGAACATGGTAAAAGATCAGCCTGGTTGTCGAAAGCCCTTCCTGAACCTCAGACGGGAATGAAGCATCCAGAAAAGAGAAGCTGAGTCAGGTTACTTTGGAGAGCTACGAAGCTGTAGCCTGGTCATGCAGACATGAAATCAGAAAATGAAGGAAGCAATTAGCAAGGGATATTGGGAGTAATATAATTTTAAGTACGTTACCAGAAATGGAAAACAATCAAGCAAATGATTACTCCAGCATCAGGCAGAACTGGAAAGTTTTTGACAGATAACACTAAAAGTGCCAAGATTCTTAACATTTTTGCATCTATTTTTCACTTTTTTTTTTAATATCAGGCATTATTGGCACTTGGGAAAACAGACAGATTTTGGACTTGGCTGTCAAAGGACCAAGTGAGATATTATTCAGACAAAATTTGCTGCTTTCACATTAGCTGGCTGATGAAATCTCAGTTACTAATGGTTTATCCTCTAGAATTTACAGTGAAGAGAGATTACAGGACAGAAAGGGACAGACAGTATTGTTGAAAGAAGGAAATAGGAAGTTATATACTGATCTATTTCATTCCAGTGCCCAGAAAATATACTGGAGCATGTAAACAAGCTTTTTTTAAGCACTTATAACAACAAGTGACAGCCAACACAGGTTTATCAAGAACAAAAGATGTCAAATCTAATGTCTCTCACAACAAAGTGAGAGGAATTGTCAGTGGAGGAGAAACATTGGATGGCATGTTGGATGTCAGTTCAGTAAAATTTTTTACATGTTTTCATGTGATATCCTTTAGTAAACAAGGGAAACAATGTAGATGAAGATATTTAGGGAGCTGGTACAAGTGGCTCGTTGTCAAAAAGATGTTTGTGAGCTCAATGATGGTTCAAAAATGTGTTTACGTAAACGCAGATCATACCAAACTGGAAGGCTTTAGCATGCTGGATGATAGATGCAGGATTTGGAAGGATTTTCACACACTGGAGGTCGGGTCTGAAAAAAGGAAAGGTACTATTCAACTGGGATAAGAGCATACTGCTGGCTGGAGGCGAATTATTATTAGCTGTACAAATAGGAAATGAGGAAATACTGAGTGTTCTGCAGGGAAAAAAGCTACAATTATGTGAAAAAAATTTTAAAAAAAGGAAAAAGATCTATGATTATGTGAATCACAATCTGTACAAAGGGGACAATACTAGAGAGCTGCAGTAAGAGAGTCAAACCACATAAAACAATACAGAAAGAGAGCACAGACTTTGTGAAACAATCTGGTGTACACAGCCCCAGAAAAGCTCGGTAGCCATGGTCTGGCTGGCTTGAGTAATATATAGCCAATGAAGAGAGCAGAGAAGAACCATTGGAATGATTGGATATCTATAAAATATGCACTACAAGGAAGTTCTGAAAAAAAAAAAAATATTGAAAAACCCAGGGACTTAGGCTGAAGGGGAGAAAGTGAAAGAAGAGAAAATAATATACAGTGGTATACAGTACAGATATGAATATACATATGGGTCCAGCGTAGGGCAACAAAGATGATTAAGGGAGTGGAGCACCTCCCTTATGAAGAAAGGCTGAGGGAGCTGGGTCTCTTCAGTTTGGAGAAGAGGAGACTGAGGGGTGACCTTATTAATGCTTATAAATATATAAAGGATGAGTGCCATGAGGATGGAGCCAGGCTTTTCTCGGTGGCAAACAATGATAGGACAAGGGGTAATGGGATCAAGCTGGAACACAAGAGGTTCCACTTAAATTTGAGAAGAAACTTTTTCTCAGTGAGGGTGCCAGAGCACTGGAACAGGCTGCTCAGGGAGGTTCTGGAGTTTCCTTCGCTGGAGACATTCAAAACCCGCCTGGACACATTCCTGTGTGACCTCACCTAGGCGTTCCTGCTCCAGCAGGGGGACTGGACTAGATGATCCTCTGAGGTCCCTTCCAATCCCAAACATACTGTGATACTGTGATACATCAAATACATGAAAGACTGCTGTAAAAAGAAAAGGACAAATTTGCTCTCTCTTTCCACAGTGGATGGGTGAAGAGAAAACAGGTTTAAAATGCAGCAAGAAAGACTAGAAAATAAACCTGATAGGGATAGGGAGGAAGGTTGTGTGGGTGGTAGTGCAGCCTCCAGCCTCAGACTCCCAAGAAGAGCTCAGCATCATCACTCAGAGCTGGCACAGGTAGACTGGCCCCTTGGTGGAGGGTGGATGCGATCGTCTTCCATGGTCCCTGCCAGCAACATGACTCAATGGATGTAAGCTTTCTTTAAGGCCATCGGAAAGTATCCACTTCCTCAGGGGAAGGATTTTATTGTTTCTGCAATGAGTGTGCCACTAGCTTCCAAAAGTAAATTGTTTCAATAAGAATTTTAAACTGCCTTCCTATTTTCTGAGTCCTTCTTTCAAGCTGTCACAATATGATTGTCCTATGTGACTAAGTGTATTACAGACACACAAGAGGATGCACAGTTTCACTACCTGAAGAGAGATGTAATTTAGACATAAATAGGTCTGCCTTCTCCTCTTGGTTATGTGAATTCAACAGAAATTGCAGATTTTTATCTGACAGTGAGTTAACCTTTCTTTCCCAAGAATGAAGTTTACCTTTTTCAGAACAGCCTCAGAAGTCCTTCAAGACCTGAAGTGTGACAATGACATATTCTTTTAATAACATTTGAAAAAAAAAAAAATCTGCTTGCTTGTAGGAAATGCCATCACCTCCTTCAGAATTTTTAAACTGTGTAGATTGAGAAGAGGAATAATTCCAGATGACAGGTGTAAAGAACACTCACTGCGACTATATTATGTAAAAATATTCAGACATTCTAAAGCAGTTTCATTTAATGCTATAATGTTAGAGTATATACATAAAGTGTTTAGACATGCATGTAGGAACTGGTAATGCTGAAAGAAAAATGAGTTATTTTCATTTGCATGGCTGTAAACCTAAGAATAACTTCTCTGAGGTACAGGAAGCTCACAGAAATGGGTGGTAACAGAATGTTGGCCACATAACTTGTTAAAATATTTTTCTGTATTAGCCAGAAATTGATTTGTAAGGGAAAAGCAGTGAGGAACCAATTTCAGGTAAGATAGACTTAAGCTGTGAGTGATCTTTTGCATTGGATGGGTAATGATTAAAATTGCCCCAGCAAGGAAAAACAGATTTGCTTTATTTGGTTTTGTATTACCTAAAGTGAGTGCTTCCTGTACAGTGGCAAGTACAGAGAAGAAAAAAAATGCTTAGTCCCAAAATGTTGGGGACAAAAACCTGCAATAGATTAATAATACCAAAAAAAAAATGAAGTGATGAGGGGGCTGTCAAGTTCTCTGGAGCTTCAGCCTGCCTCTTGCTTGGATAAATAATATGTAGGGCTGGACAGAAAATTGTTTTTCCTTCCCTATGAATTTTCCATTTCTATGGTATTTTTTCCATAGCTGAAATATCAAAATCCTGAACATGTTCCTAAGCTGACTGAGTAAGACTGTTTTAGTAAATGGAAATGATTTGTTTCAGTGTTTCTGAATATCTCGTTTTGACCATGTCTGTCTTTGTTTTTACACAAGTTTCTTTGTATTTGAATAGAAATGTTGTGAATAAAGCATTTTGAGAACTTTTAGCTCTAAATATCCTATTTTGAGAGTCAGAATATCCAACCTTAGTGGTTTTTTGTTTGTTCATTTGTTTGTAGCTAGGAATGGCAGAAAAATCATCCCTTTACTGGAAACTATTTCAGTGAAGCAGAACTACTTGCGTAAGTGTAGTAGGAAGCTTTCCAACTAGTCTAAAACACATGAACAAAATGGGAGAAAACATTTTATGGAATGGGTATCAACACAGGATTTGAAATAAAGCAGCAGCACCAGGAAACAAACTTCTACTTCTGGGTCCTAATAATCCAGATCAGTGATTTGTATTAAGGAGTGAAATGCAAAAGATACAGTGCACATAATAAGTCACTGATCCTGAAGCATCAACAAATATTGTAGAAATGCACTTGACCCGAATTGCAATTAATTTTGCGACAGTTAAAATTCATTATTAATTATTCTAATTAAGTTGAGGTGCTCCACAAAACAGTATGGAAGGTGGCATAACTTACCCCTTTTTCTCTTAATGCAGTTGGTTTCTCTGCGTATCTAGGTTAAGAGTCTCTTCAAGGGGTACTGCAAGCATCGTCCAACAGGAGGGTAATGAATGCTTTAGCTCTTTAGTTACTATAGAGGCAACTATTTTGGCTCCAGGTTCACATTTTGACAAACAAAAGCAAAGTCTCCTTTTCTCTAATATACCAGCATTTATCCTTTGGGTGCTCTTTGAAAGTAAAAAGGAAATTAAAGTAAACCAGAGCACTCTCTTCCGTAAGAGTGAGAGCAAACAAGATGAAGTGCCAACAGTCCCTGCCTTTGAATTGAGGGGTTGGTGCTAATGCTGCCGTGTCCCTGCAGCTTATCCAGCTGTCCAGGGGAATCGCTGCCCAACTCAGTCCCAGGCGTTCAGCACGAGGTCTGTGTGGCAAAGTTTGGCAGCTGTCTGGGTGATTAGCAAAAATTAAAATCTGGCTCTTCCAGCTGTGGGAGAGCTTTGAGAAAATGAAAAATTTCAAGCAAATGCAGTGTTGTCTCCCAATATTTTTAGGCAGGGGTGAAGGGGTGAATTTCCTCTCATAATGCAGCCTTTGATCCTACAGCTTCCAAATCCAGTTCATTCTCTGTGATGCCACCAAACTAGGCACTTCTGCCATGTGATTTGCCAGTTGCCATCGATGGCTCCCCGACATTTGCTTTTTTCTCATTGCCTCACCAGCACCTGCCAGCAGCCACCCCCGCCTCCTCGGCTTTGCTGGCACAGGGGGAGGCAGAAGGGGCCAAGACCCCAGGCAAGGGAGTGAGGGGGAGCCCAGCTGGCAAGCGGGAAGGGGGACAGAGCCAGAAGCATAGGCTGGCCAGCACCACCCGGGCTGCCTTCAGGGCAGGGTGGCAGCTGGGATCTGGGGGGGCAGGGGAAAGGAGCCACTCCTGTTGGCAACAGGATCCCAAATTTGCCCTCAAATGAATCGGGCCTCTGAATTACTGCTGTGTAAGTCCTGCTCATGCTGTACCTCTAGGTGAATGCATCCTGGATGAAATGCAGGTGGTAGAGAGTGCTGTGAATGGGTGAGGGGTTAACTGCTAAATAAATGTGCTCCGTAAGAATAAACCCCAAATTGTGCTTTTCTTGAAGCAGGGAGTCTCAGGGCATTTGAGCCAAGTTGCTATCTGTTTCAAGTAGTGCCCTAAGACTAGAAGAATTAACTGATAATAACACCATTAACGCACTCCTGAAAGTTTTGTTTCAAGTCATACATTGTTTGGCAAGGTGTGACTGACCATGCACACGCTGAGAGGCCACCGCAGGCATGAATAATATGACAAATGCCATTCTTCGTGTGAACAGCACTTATTTCTGTTTCAGTGCAATGAAACCTGAGATGCCAAAGTGGTTAATCCTTTTTATTGCTACCGCCAAGTTAGAGATCTGTCAGCGTTGTGTTTTCAAATGATGACAGAGGCAGTTTGCTTGCAGCTCTTGGCTTGCAAGCTCACAAACGCCAGTGACTTCTGCTTTCCTCAAAAGACTGCTCTTTGTAAACAGAATAGTTTGGTTTAAATAGAGTACATGAGGTGCTGTTTTATTTATTCAGCTTCTTAATTGTTTATTTATCCCTTTATTTATTTGGGGTTTGTTTATTCATTTATTTGTAGTTTAGTTTAGTTTGCTTTATTAGGAATAGATGCTTCTGCCCACGATGGCAGACTGAAGCACGGGAGGTTCCATCTGAATATGAGGAAAAACTTATTTACTTTGAGGGCAACAGAGCACCAGAAGAGGCTGCCCAGAGAGGCTGTGGAGTCTCCTTCTCTGGAGACATTCAAGACCTGCCTGGACACATTCCTGTGCGATTTGCTCTGGTCACTCTGCTTTAGCAGGTGCGTTGGACTAGATGATCTCCAGAGGTCCCTTCCAATCCCAACCATTCTGTGATTATGTGATTCTGAGGCCTGGAGAAAAGGAGGCTGAGGGGAGACCTTATCATTCTCTACAACTACCTGAAAGGAGTTTGTAGCATGGAAGGGGTTGGTGTCTTCTCCTAGGTAACAAGCAATAGGACAAGAGGAAGTGGCCTCAAGTTGCACCAGGAGAGGTTCAAATTGGATATTAGAAAACATTTTTTCATTGGGTGGGTTGTCAGGCATTGGAACAGGCTGCCTGGGGAAGTGGTGGACTCACCATCCCTGGAGGTGTTTAAAAGACGCATAGATGAGGTTCTTAGGGACATGGTTTACTGCCAGTGCTAAGGTTAACTGTTGGACTTGATGATCTTGAGGGTCTTTTCCAACCACTATGATTCTTTGGAGGGATGCGGGTGCCTGTGGGGTATGGGGGTCTCTGCCAGGCACAGCCTGGCACTTTTTGAGGATGGATCCTCATGAAGCATAAAATGCCTCAGAGTGCACCCTGCTGCTGGAGAGCATGGAGAGAGCAGGTGGCTGGGGAAAGTGGGTAGGAGAAGGGTTGGGAGCAAAAGCAGTAGCTGCTAGCACCTCTGTCTGTCCCCTTCTGCCAGGCAAGAGTGGTCACCTGCTGCCACACATACCTGTCCCCCTCTGGGGCGGCACCTCATCTGTGCAGTGACAAGACTGAGCGAGGGAGGGACAGCTGTGGAGCAGAATAAGAGTGCCAAATGGAGCCACCTTGTTAATATTCATAAGTAAGGATTATTTTTTTCCCAAGGCACCTGTTTAAATTGATAATAGACAACCCCAAATCAGCAGTATGTAGTGGTAATAGGGTTTTCTTTTGTCTGTGTCAAAACATTACTATTAAACACTTCGAGCAAATGCATAGTTTAGTTTGTTAGAATAAGAAATGATGTTATGGCACTTGGAATATTTCTTACAAAGATACAAAAATAATGTGCTTTTTCATTCTCATGTATATACCGCATTACCTTCAGCTTTCAGCATTTGGGTGAAGAAAATGAAACATTTCGACTATTTTAGCTAGCTTTCAATTTTAAGAAGATTTTCCCTTGTGTTATATATTAAAAAATATGTAAATGTCCTCTGTTAAAAATATGAGAATATGAGTTTAGGTGTGAAGGAGGGTAGAAAGAGTAGAAAAATGTCAGAATTGCTCTGCACCATTTCTGTTCTAGCTCCAGGTAATAAAGACTGAGGAACTGGAGGGAGAGGTGTTGAAAGAGTAGGATGAAGTGAAGGACAAGTCCTCAGGGTCAAATGGTACATTCAGAGAGTTCAGAAATAAATTGTGGAACTGCTAAAATGATACACACTCACTCTTAGGCCAAACAAAGAGATACTTCTCAGGAACTTGTTAGCAAAAAGTTTCTCTGCCTAAGGTATCTTTTTCAAACATATCCCAGCAAAGGGTCAAAGATGCCAATGGTCCCTAAGGCAAATCCTGCTGCACTTTGGAAGTGTCTACATAAAAGAATCATTATCAAGAAAGGCCTATAATACCATCAAAAATAACATTGACAATATACCTTCATTACATAATTCCGAGGTATATTTTCTGTTGTGTTTAGTTTTATTCTCTCCATCTCAAAGCAATGCAAATAAAATTATTTCAAAAACAGGTGATGAAACAAATCAGAAATTCTCTCAAGACTTTTATATAAGCAGAGACCTTATATGTGGGGCTATTTAATGTGTAAGTGAATGAGAGGCAATAAATAATTAATTTTTCAAAAAAGAAAAAATACAAGGAATGTAAACTCATGTAGTCCTTTGTTCAAACCATAAGAACATACACTGAACTTGAATATTAGGAAATGTGAGGAGTGAAAATAGAATCATCCATAAAACCCCTGACCACAGTATAACACTGCTATCGAGATTTAAGAGGATATCACAAAGAAACAGACCTGCAGAGATTAAAATAGGCCTGGCCATCTTATGGTGATAATAATAGAGATAATTTTAAATGGGGAGCACCCCTCCAGGTTTTTCTTTTGCAGGTGACAGCTGCTAAGGGTAAGATTTTTTTTCTTTTTTTTTTTTTTTGCCTGTAGCAGTTGCTTGTACTTTTTTTGCACTCAGTAGGGTTATCATTGTCAGAGGAAAGTCATGGGACTGCACGAACCTCTGATCTTATAAAGTACAAAAATTCCTTTGTTCTTAAAGATGAAAAAGTGTTGTGACCAAAATACCAGTTGAAAAGGAGGAAGGGAACGAGAATCATATTTCTAATGGAAACACCAGGGATGTAAAGAAAATGAGTTGCATAAGAAGGAAGATATCAAATGTCTGAATTATCAGAACACAGTGTTTTTCTTTCTAGTAGTTCTTTTTTGTTAATGTAATTTCTTACACACTTCACATCAAGAGCTTTTTCTTTATTCTTTCACTGTTTGTGTTTTATTCTTGCGCTATGTCTGTATTCTTGTTCAGTTGCTCATGAAGTTGTTCCCAAAATAACTTCACAAAATAAGCTCTGATGGAAAAATTCTTGTGCATTCGAAGTGAAGGAGGATATGAGCACAGAGACTGAGCCAAAACCTTTTCAAATGAAGCCCTCTGCACTTGCAACCAGTTGCAGAGGCTGATGTTCCCATCGCGAGTGTTTCTATACATGCAATAAGGATCCTTGAGCTCTGCTACTGATATATATGGTTGGGTGGAGAATTCTTTACAACAGGATGCCACTGCTGCCTGGGACAGCAGCAGGGCTATGTAGATGTGTATGTATCAGACATACTTACATACAGTATAATACATATGGTATTTTATATGTGTAATATATATATATATAAAATTAGAATCATAGAATCATTTTGATTGGAAGAGACCCTCAAGATCATCAAGTCCAACCATAAACTAACTCAAAGGCTGGGGTCCTTTAAACAGGTAAGGGGCAAAGCTCCTCTCATATACACAAAGAAATGCCAGATCAGTAGGCCCAAATCCCAGCTGCAGCTCACATCTGGAGGCAAGAGCGCTGACTGGTAGGTAGTTAGGTAGTTAACCTAACTTAGAGCATTAAGCCATGTCCATAAGAACTTCATTTATGTGTCTTTTAAACACCTCCGGGGTGTGACTCCACCACTTCCCTGGGCAGCCTATTCCAATGCCTGACAACCCTTTCTGTGAAGAAATATTTCCTAATATCCAATCTGAACCTCCCCTGGTGCAATTTGAGGCCATTTCCTCTTGTCCTATCACTTGCTACTTGGGAGAAGAGACCAACCCCCTCCATGCTACAACCTCCTTTCACGTAGTTGTAGAGAGTGATTCAGGTCTCCCCTCAGCCTCCTTTCTCCAGGCTGGACAGCCCCAGTTCCCTCAGCTGCTCCTTATCAGGCTTGTGCTCCAAAACTAGAAGGAGCTGAGAGAGATCAGAATTGGGAATAGCTTGCAGGTAAAATGGAAACTGGGAAATGGAGATAGTATAGCATGAGTTCACCAAACGACTGTGTAAGCTGATGTGAAATACTATGCAATTAGGTTCCACAGTGCTGCTCAATCTGTGCTCTGCTCTGGGTGGCATCACCTGGTGCGTGCAGCCTGTTGGAGGCTATTACCCACTTTTGCCTGTTCCAGCAATTGGTATGAGCTGTATGAGTCGTCCAAGCACCCCTAAACTGTAACTACCTACCAGTCAGCGCTCTTGTCTCCAGATGTGAGCTGCAGCTGGGATTTGGGCCCACCGATCTGGCATTTCTTTGTGTATATGAGCGGAGCTTTGCCCCTTACCTGTTTACCAGGACCTCTTCAAAGGAATGTGAAGTATTAGCCCCTTGGCCACAAGCTGGTCAGAAATGCATTGGTCTCATCAGTCTTGCCAGCCATCTGTGTGAAACTTAGTGGGAGCTGAGCATGTCTGAACACAGTTTGGACATTTTTTGAGCTAGGAATTGTCTAATCCAGACAAGAGGGAGCATATTGAAGGCAAGAGGCAGCATACTGAAGGGGTTCCTGCCGAGTGAAGTGGCAGGTGTGGTCCTATACCTGATATAGGTCTTTTCGTACTTCTGTGGAACACACAGAGTTAATTTCTGGAAGTCTTCTTTCTCAGATTAAAGATGCCAGTAGCTAAGGAAGGAAAAATGATTTACCTTCAAGTAGTTCAGCTGACCTTACACATTTATCACTTTACAGGATTTCATTTTTCAATGGAGTTCATTGTTTCAACACCATTACCTCCACTTTTGGCAAAGACAATTACAGGGCATTTATTTATACACTAGAGACACATTGCTTGGATTTTTACATTCTTTTCACCTGAAATAGTTCTGTCACAAAACAGTTGTTTGTCTCGAGCAAATATTTTTTCTCTCAAAGTTTTACTTAGAAGTACTCAAATGTCTTTTTATTTGCACAAGACAAAGACCTTTTTTACTAACTGTGACAAGTGAATAACAAGTTGGGGTAATACACTGACATGACATGGATTACTTAAATAATGTCATACCATTCATGGACAGACTTTGTTTACATTTGGTTTTTTTGTTTGGTCTGCTGGTTGGTTTTATTGTCTCTTTAAGTTAGGCTAAATATCTTTCTACCAGACATTGCTCTTGTAAACAAATAGTAAATTACTAATGTCCTACTTACTACTACTTTGTCATGGTGAAAAATTTGTTTTGGATTTCCAAAATATTTCACAAAACTCTCCACTCCACCTCAGTCCCCTGCCACCAGCCCTGTGGTAACTAGTAAATATGTATGGTCACCTACATTGTTTGAAGAGAAAAATAAAGCAAGTTGGGGGTTTTGTGTTTGTTTGGGGTTTTTTGGTTGCTGTTTCTTTTGTTTGTGTGTTTGTTTTCATTGTTGTTTGGTTGTTTTTTTCCCATTTAGAAACTGGGACATGTAAATGTGTGGAATAAGGCCTTCTGTGCCCCTGAGTTGTGTTCACAGTGAACCATTGCAGTTCATGGCACCATTGCTGTATTCACAGGCCAAGTGAGCTGTAGTATTGTTCTGGTCAGACATACCACAGCAGCAATGGAGTTAGTTGTAATTAACCCTCTTAATTCAGAATGTTTATCTGAAAGCTGTCTCTTAAATACATGTGTAAAATCCCACACATAATGGAAGTGTACCAGGAGATTAGCCCATAGATATCACAGGGACTGTGATCAACTTTTCTCATGGACCTGCATCCAGATTTTGGGGTGTCTTATGCTTCCAGCTGAAGAGAGCCCACCTTGGAATAGCATATAGCTGTGGCTTATCTGGTTGACTTTTCTTACCTGATCTCATGTAGATACCTAAAGGATGGACTCTGAGGGACAAAGAGAGAGCTGCAATGCCCCAGCAGAGCTGAGATCATGGGATGGGAAAACAGTAACACCACTGTACTCTCCCCATCCATATATCACTACTCTCTCTGGTCCTGGTCACAGGAAACTCATCTTGAAGACAGAAAATTTTCAGTACTGAAGAGACTGCAAACTCAGTTTATTTTAATACACAAAGTCAGGAACCTTTATTTTCAATGTTTCTTAGCGTTAAATCAGTAACAAAATATCCTTTGTGAAATTGTGCCCTAGAATTCTTTGTTGAGCCAAGTTTAACAAATTGAAGTTACACGATGCCTGAGGCTCTTAGGGAAATGACTACTGCATAGAGAAAACACAAAGAAGTGACAGTTTCTCATCTTTTAGTTCTAATTAAACTCATGTACTGCCCTTTAATCAAATAAAATACCCTTTTGTGCACATTTTCAGTGCTTCAGTAGCTTTAGGAAACAATGATCTAAAGAAAATATAGCAAGAGG
This sequence comes from Nesoenas mayeri, assembly GCF_963082525.1. NCBI lineage: Eukaryota > Metazoa > Chordata > Aves > Columbiformes > Columbidae > Nesoenas > Nesoenas mayeri. The sequence continues at coordinate 106,729,964 of NC_137541.1, forward strand.
ACATAAAATTGCCTGACTCAAAAAAGCCACAGTAGTTATACAGGAAAAGGAAGGTAAACACTGAACCTGAAGATTGGCATACAAGCTCTTGTGAGATGGTGTATGTTCTAGGAGAAGGAAAAAGCAGGAGACAGGATGGAATTGAAAGGAACCACTCTTTTCATTTCGCAGCTTTAGAAATCCACCACTATAGCTTAGCACATCTTTAAAAAAAACAAAAAAAAAAAAAAAAGGAAAAAAAAAAAGGTAAACTAGGACTGCATTGAAAATCAGATACTGAATTTGATAAAAAAAGGCATATATTCCAACAAAAATGCATTCATGGGGAGAATAATAGGATCCAGCCCAAATTAATTTTCTCTCTCTTGTGAGTCAGGACTAGGGTAATGTGGCCTCAAATAACATTCAATCTGAATCACATTGCTTTAAACAACTCCCACGTAATGTCAGTCCTGACAGGTATGATGTTACAGGTCCTGGTGACCCCACCTTCCATCTACCTTCTGTCTGAGTATTAGTGAACCCATAAAAAAGATAGATTTATACTTCTCTCCCCTTTGGCTGTATTTGAAGATTATGTGCCATGGTAGATTTCCACACATATCAACACTTTTATATTTATCAAGAGACCTCACAACCTTAGAAATTCTGTGTACAATGTGCTGCACTCATTCATAGGGTTAAATAATTATTTTACTGTCCCTTAAATCACATGGGTAGCTAGTATATGGGGCTTTATGGGGTATTTCCACTAGGAAGAATGCTAATTAAATCAGTCATTGATTACACGAGTATTTCTTTGGTGCGATCTGTGGTGCAGTTTACAGAGACTTTTTGTACAGCCCTGTTGCCCTGAACACAGGAGTCATCAAACAGGAGGAAGCTGATCTCCTCCACAGTTCAAGTTTGTCTTTCCCAAAAGCAACACCATAAAGCCTCCTGGCTCTGTCACATACCAGTGGGTTTTTTTGCTGTCTCCTAATTCTACATGGGCTTTTCAGCTGCCATCACCAGAGTCTTAGCAGAAGATGGTACCTTACATCTGGCTTTGTCCTTCACTGGTGGCTCCATTTCTGAAGCTTTGTGGAAAGGTCCAAAATACAAAACAATGTATAGTGCAGAATCCTGTTGAGCAAATGCTCAAGGAGGAGGTTTCAGATATGACTTGGGCCAAACCTTTCACAGCAGTATACACTAAGGCAGGCTGAAGCTTGATCTTCCATGAAATGAGCATGCAATGTACTGAATGTGAATCAGGATGATTGTGTTCTCAAGGATACTAAAGATTTTCAATGCGCTGAATGCAGTGAATCAGCAAAATAATGGAAACACAGAAAGCTCAGGAAAATTCCTATGATACTGGTATGAGGTAACCATGAAATAAATAGGGTACAATATATGCAAACTGCATAGGGAAAAGCTTCATCTGACACCTGTTTTTTCTTGAGAAGGTCGCCATCAAAAGTGACCCAGTATTTAACATGACTCCATATGAAGAAAAGCAAAACAAAGAGACGGTGGTCTTATAAAAAGACATCCTGATCCAACAACACTTCTGTTTTCCTGCAGTCAAGGACAAGATGGCTCAGAAACATTCATCTACCAGCATCACTCTGGCATTACTCCCAGAAATTTCTGGGTCTGCTTGGCAGAAAATAAGTAGCTGAATAATTTTAGTGTACTCAACATCTCTTATCCCATGCTTCACAGTCATCTTCCCCGAAGCTCTGCTTAAGCTTAAGGTGTGTAGCCATCAGCAACCACCAGATTTCAGCTTCCCCAGTGATGAAAAGGAAGCATTGACAGGTTTTTGGGCTATTGCTTTACATGGCAGGTGAAGCTAAGTGTCAAATAAAGCCTGAATCATGCACGTGTGGGTGCAAAAAGGAAGAGACACTCATATGTCAGACCAGAGGCAGCAATCCTGATCACTTGGCATTGATAATCAATTCCAGAGAGGGTTATGATCAATACAAGCACAACCAGGAATGCAGAGACCTCCAGCTCTTGAAATAACAAGTCAGCAATATCAGTATCAATTGTAAATTCCACCGTACCAAAATGAATTTACTGACTGATCTTAGAGAAACACACAGCGAGTACTCATGACCAGCATAATCTTGGTCCTCTGGCAATGCCAAAACTGAGCTTGAAATATACACCAGCTGTAGCCAAGGTGAAGCACCTCGGGAACAAAGAAGCCCTCCTGTTCTCAGTCCTTCTGCAAATGAGCATATGCAGAGAGAAAGACAGTTGGTGAGGACCCTGCACTCAAAGTTGTCATAGTTTTCAGAAAAGGTGTCACCCTTCCTTGTGCAAGACATGACACTGGGTGACACCCTTGGCACTGCTGCCTTGGCTTACTGGCACAGTGGTAATAAGGTCATAACATCTGAAACATCTTCATCAGAGACCAAGTTAAACTCAGGAAAAAGAAGCAGCTTGTTGCAACTTTTGGCTTCTCATTATAACGAAGTAAATTAGTCCATGCTAAGCTCCATGCTGTGGTACCATCACCTTTGCTGCCTCCTGCACTGGCTTCTTTAAGGCCAGCTCAGGTCTCTGTTATGGCATGGCAGTCAGCTCTTGCTCTAAGAGCTTGTATTATACTTTAAAAGTCTGCAGTCAGTCACCTCAGTATTTAGTCCCAGTACCATTTTGTCAGCACTGCTCTTTCCATTGACTTCAACAGATTTTGGCTGAAGTACTGGCTGAATTTCCTCTCATCTGGGTATGAAACTGCAAGTGTTTCAAGGATTCAACCCATACATAAAATGAATGTGTACCATTGATATATGTAGGAATAACCAGTTAAACATAACTTCTTTTGCCCTTGTATACCTCCTGGCTAACAAAGGGAGTGCCTGTTCAGCAGGAGCCAATGTACTTCCTGACTATGTGCTCTTTTTACTGCCTGAGTGTTCTTTGAGTTGAAGATAAACTACGTATAAAGAAACTCTAGTTCCTTCACTTCAGTAACTCTCTCCCTGATACAACAGTGATATTACAGAAGCATAGGCTTTGCCATGGTGTCTTCATTTACAGTTTCTCCCTGTAAAGTCCAAGTATAAATGTATGGTTGCCTCTATCTCTGCGCTACAAGGAACTAGGGCCAGTGGAAAAGCTCAGTGGCAGTGAACTGGAGTTACCAAATCCCTCTGTAGCTCACCAGGGCTGGCATTTGACAGAAAGGGGTCTTTATCTGAAACAGCGGGGAATAAAGGTATTCCCATCCTTGCTCTGTGACTTGTTCCCCACCCCATGGAACTGATGCAGCTGCTCAAGCATCAACCTGAGCAGCAAGCTTATCTGCCTTAAAAATATATCATTTCCTCAGCAGTGGCAGCACGGCGAGGAAGTTGTGCCCAGTGGCACAGGGACAGAACAGTGCCTGGAGCACTGAAAATGGGATGACATTAGTTCTGCCCACGGGCCCATAGACCACTTTGTATTTCCTCAGGTGGTCCTCTCTACTGTTTGATCTCTCTGTGCTGTTTGTCCAGATTTAGATTTTTCCGTTTGTGTAATTTTCTCTTTTCTCTCCCTCACACAAAATCTCCTTTACTGCTCTTCTCCCACCAGGATATCTTCACCCTCTTCATGATGAAGGGGAACCCTCTCTCCATCTCAGGCAGTGCGCATTCCCCACTGTGGGATCAGGTCCTGCATGTGCAGAAAGCTACAGTGGGATCCTCCTCAGGAGCAAAACTAAGTGTCAAATCAGGCACCGCTCCTCACACACCTCAGCCAAGGTTTATAAAATGGCATTTTAGCAGCTTCTGCTTCTATGAATATTAATTTCCTCATCTTTTCACATAGCCTGCTTAGGAGATGAGTTAAGGTATTTAACCTGTTCAATTTATAGAGTCTTCTTTCCCAAAACTAAGGATAGCTGTAGCACAAAATGTCTTTTTGTGACTCCTGGGGCACGTGTCAGGCAATCAGATCGTGGCCAGTACCTGGGGCACGTCCAGATTGTCTCCAGAACTAACCTACAAGAAAGACAGGTGGCTGCTGGTTGGAGTAGATTTTAAAGTGAGCTTACTACCACTGTGCCCTCCCCACCCCCAATTAAATAATACAATTTAAAAAATAAGGTGATAGTCACAAAAAGAAAACACAGAGTTCTGTCTGATCTGGGAAAAGAGGAAAGTGGGCAAAAAGGAACCTAAAAGAAATGTTCTAAGAAAGGCAAAGGTTTCCACATAGACCATTCTTAAACCAACAATTTCAAAGCTGAAAAAAACCCTTTGCAGGCCTCAACACTAGGTAAATAACATGGAAGTGCTCCTCTTTCTTGTAATAGTTTGAGAGGCCTAATCATCTGCAGAAGGACAAAATAATTAGGTTATTGTTTAATATATACATATTATTTGAAGAGCTGGTGGGTCATTATATGTTGGCTATAATCCACAAGGCATGGGGTTAATTCATATGGTAAGGCTTATTTGCACATTTCACTGTTCGGGCTGTTACAGAGAATTTGCATGTTTTTATTTTTTTCCACACCTTTCCACCTCCTCACTGCCAATTTAGGAGCTGTTAGTCTCAGTTCATAGTAACTCTGAGAAAATAAAATTCCATCTGTTTCTGTCAGGAAAAGGAAAGATAGGAAAGGAAATGAGAGAATCAACAGAAAATTCCACTTGCTAGACACGCTTTGCTGCTAACTATTACTTTTCTAAAGGGATGCTTTGCTCACTTGTATTGCACAAAGTACCTAGCACTTAGCATATGCACAGTATTTTAATTGTATATATGTCCTTAAATTCAGCACTTGCAAGAATATTGTGCCAAGCACTATTCTTTCACTGTTCAGCTAAATCCATAAATATGACTTCCATGTGCAGATAGTGCCATACAGAACTATTTAACTAATAAGCAGCCTGAAGCTCATTTTTCCCTCACTGGGTTTTCAGCTACAGACATATTTTTTAAAGGAATGTATAGGAACTCATGCCAGAATTGTTGAGCATAATAGCAAAATTCAGGCTTCTGTCTTTGCAATCTGTCTTTCCAATAGCTTTGGAATGGCTTAAAGGTGAACAAATAATGAGGAAGAGAGACAGAGGGGGAGAGAGACAACATGCTCAGACAGAAGCAGAGATAGATTTAGGCTAAAAAGCCATTAAGAGTTAAATGATCTGCAAAGAGAACAGCCTTGAAATTGAATTTCACTCGATATCAAATAAGAGATTTAAGAGTGGTACGTTAGAAGAGGCTCCTTTCATGAAAATGCAAATAACAGCAAGCTGTTTTAATTATAGGCTGTAAGTGTTGCACGCTGGGAAATTAGAAAAAAACATGGAAGAGAGCAGAACCACGAAACCTTCCCATCAGTATTTTCAGGTCTTTTTCAAACAACAGTAATCTCAATCGAGCAACATTTTGCAGATCTGTTATGCTTTTTTTTTAATTCATGGCTAGTTTGGCATATGCTGACGGGATTTCTTCTGCTTGGAGGATCCGTCCAAGGTTAGTCTCACTACTAAAAACACATGATGGTGTCAGCTTCAGAAGGTGGAGGAGCAGGCATGAATCCCACTTTCCTCCCAATCCAGAGACCTGCAACCACTGCTGCCAGCGGCAGGAAGATTAGATCCTACAATCCAGTCCTTTGGAAGACAGATGGAAGTATCCAGGTGGAGCAGCTATGAACCACAAACCTTCACCAGCAAACACGGCAGATCTTCCCTACAAGCAGTTGTACGTAGCACAAGTCATTAGTCAATAAAAACAGGGTTTCAGTTTCATTTCCAGTATAAAACAGTGCTTGCTGGCAAGAGGAGAGCATAAAGAAAACACATCATCAAGTGTGCTCTGCCTGAATGTAACACAAATACAAACAGTTCGCCTTTATAGTAGAAGTGATAATTGTCCTTGTCCTTTCTACCTCTTCCCACCCACTGAGGCACGCAGGTTGCAGCCAGCTCTGTCTGAACACCTTGTATACTCGCCAGCCCCCTAAATTCTAATCTCTCCCCTCCTTCAGTGAGAAAAACATCTCATCACTTCCATTTTCAAATGGAGAATGAACTAAAACTGAAACATGGTCTTTCAGGAATTAAAAATTTGCATACAAAACAAATAGCAGAATACATTAGTTAGGTATGTGTTTGTTTAAAGTCTGGAAACACTGTGATGACAGGTGCTGAGTAACAATCAGATAATAATAGCTCTGAACTATTAAAAGGGGAAAATATTAAACTCCTCGGTATTTAAAAATATATTCAAACTTTGTTGATTGCATTATGTTTAAGAGAGGCAAATGCTGCTTTCCTAAGACATTTTTTGCTTTCCTTCAGTAGATGTCACTGCAGTACAGGATAACTAGTTCCAGCAGTTTTGAGGAAAAGGATAATATTGGTTTCACAAGGGAGTGGTCGGTTATGAAGAACTGAAGCCTTATGCTATTGGATTTTCAGCAGCACTGATTATCAGTCCTCACATCCATTTTTTTTTATGCTTTTGTTTCTTAGTTGGGACCAAACACAATAAACTGTCACTATCATGGTGGATCCAGCTGAAATCGCATCAGGGAAGCTAATCTGGGACAAACATAATTCTGAATCAAAAACAGCTTTCATGTGCTTCATTCATTTTGCTTCTGAGGACCCAAATCACAACCTCGTTTCTGATTTAGCCTCCAATCAAGTCCTTAATCCCACATATGCATTACTCTGGTCAAGATTTGAATTCTTCTCTATGCATAACTTAAAAGCAAAATGTCTACCAGATTAGTTTTTCATTTTTCTGATTTAATATATTTCACTTTTAAGATGGCTGGGCTGCTCATACAGTAAAACAAAATGTTTTTAACCAGAGTTAAGGAGTTTTACTTGAAACAAGAAATCTTCAGATGTTAGCCAACAATGAAAACATTTGAAAGTAATATATTTATTAAGTTGAAAAAATCTATTTTAAAATATTCCTGGAAATGCCTGTATGCCAAACATGGAAGGACTGAAGCTAAAAAGGGAAAATTACAGGATGCATGTGAGAAGCAACATCAGAAATTGAGGAGGGTTTTACAAGATTAAAAACATACTTTCAGGAAGCTCATGTACAGTTAACAAAATGCGGTTGCTAACAAAGTCATCAGAATTTAGTCAGACCGTACAAACTCCTCCTCTGTTAGTCATTCCTAGAAAACAAACCAGAACCACAGCCTGCCGCGGCTCCCTGAGCCTAACAACCAAATCCCTTCTCAAAAACAGGAAGGAGAAAGCTTATCTTGGAAACAGGCTTTGTAGCTTCAGGCTCTTTTGTAGACATAATGACTGAAATAATAATGCTGGTGGAGAGCAGCTTGTTGAGCACACAAGCTATGAGAACAACAGACCTTTCCCCAGTACAGGAGAGAGCAGAACCCTTTCACTTGAAGAACCCCCGTTGCTGTGTTATTACAAGGAGTGAGAGGTGTATTCAAGTGAGATGGATCCCATCCCAAAGCTTTGCAGTGTGTGTAAAAACACACACTTTGAATTCCACAGGAGCCAAGGGTGCCTGCTGGAACATCAGGAGGAACTCGCCCAGCCAGTGAGTGTTCTGTGCTCACGTGAGGAAGATCCCTTTTGATCTCTGGGAATGGTTTTATGGAGCACTCTCTATAGGAACCCAAACTCCAGTTGATAAAAGCACAGAGAAGCAGCAAGGCCCACATCCAGGAAAAAAATGGTTTCCACTTCCAAGCAAAGCTCACACTAATAGTTTTCATGGCTGCTGCTAATTTGCAGAAGCAGCTGGAGAAACAGCAAAGTCCTTAAGACAGAAACCAAAACCACTTAGGTTGCAAGCAAGCTCAAGTCCATATTAAGCATCAGTATGGGTATCATCCAACCAGACTTGCCTAATGTGATGAAACAAAAAGATCTAAATTAGTTTAGGAATTACGCTGTTAACATCTATGCCTTCTCTCCGCTAAATCAGTCACTTGTTTCTATCAGCCTTTCCACCAGCCTCATGAACACATCGAACAGGAGAGTAGAAATCAGTAGTTCATTTCCCTCCACCCACCCCGGAGGAAAGCACACGCATCTCAGCAACTATTTGCAGATGATCTTTGGAAAGAAAAGAGAAAAATATTTTGAGGAATTATGCTTTAAAGCCACTTTCTACTGAAATGGCTGAACAGAATTTAAGATCATTAATTTTACTAAGTTTGAAACTTTTGTCTTGCCTTGTGCTATATCTTGCTCTCTTGCAGCTTCTACCTGTCTTGCTTCACAGCTTCAAATTTCAAACCCACACCCTTCTTTCTTCCCACTCTCTTTGTCTCTGTAAAAAAACCCTGTCATCTCTGACTTCTTCATATGTCACTCCCTTCAGCCTCACCAAGTCCTGGATCCTTTAGTTTCTCTTCCCTGTCTTTCAGAGGTTTCTCTCTTCCATGCATTTCTCCCCCTAGCTTCATTTAATGATAGTCACACTGGGCTTCTGCTCTTTCCTTGCCTATGTTCCTCCCTGGCTACGTCCCTCATATTCCTTCCCCATTTTTATCAGCAGTAAATACGACTCTTCTCCACTTCCCCCTATCATTTTCTTGCTGTTTGCTCTCCACGCAGCAGTTCTCTTCAGAATTGTTCTTTCATTTCAACTCAAGGCATTCTTTCATTTTCACTGTATCCCATGTAAGTCTTTGCTGATCCATCCAATCCTTTTGCTGAAGAGTCCCACGTCTCCCTTCTGTGTTCAGTCAGTATTGCTCCTTCAGCTCCCCCTATACCAAAGCTTACTGTTTTGCATTGATTTTCATCAGCCATATTCTCAGATCTCTGGTGCTGTGTTTCTCTCTTTTAAACAATGATCATATATATTTCAGCTTCATATTTAAAGTTTTCTTCTGCTTCATGCTTTGTCACATAGTCTTTCCACAATTTCTAGGTCATTGGTACTTATCAGTATTTGTTTCCTCTTTTCCAACGTTTCTTCTTTCCTTTCTCTTTCTGTCTCAAGGATTGTTGTTCATTTACTGCCTGCTTCACTCTTCACCCTTTTCACCCAAGAGCTGTCTTTCCCCACTGCAAGATTGTTTTATGCATCTTCATTTCTTCCAGTTTCCTACTTAAGTAATTCTCCATTCTCCAGTTGGAGGACATCTGTCATCTCAAGTAGGTTTTTTGCTACCCTGAATCATCCTCCCTCTTACACTGTGCCTGCAAACTCCTTCACTCTCCATGTTGGGATCTCACCAATGTCTTCTACATGAAGACATCTGCTTTCCATCACTTCCCTTTCTGTAACTCCTTTCCTTATTCCAAGTCACATATTAAGAATTTCTCTTTTCCAACTCCTCTGTTTGCCTCAGTTCTTCCATCCTGAGCAAACTGTTGTTCACTCCTCCTTCAGTTCTCATGCTCCACTGTCGTTGCTCCAACTGAGCTAGCAATACAACCATGATAGCTGCTCACTCAGCGCCCTCTGCACCCCCCTAAATAGGGGAGAGAATCAAAAGGAAAGGGAAAAACTTGGATTGAGATAAACACAGTTTAATAGAATAACAAAATACTAATACACTACTAGTAAATATATATATGAAATAGAATATAAAATAAAATATACTCAATGCAAATCCTCACAAACTCCACCCATACCGAGCAGCCAGCCCCAGGAAAGAGCACCTGGTCCCGAACAGCTGATCCCGAAGAGAGAAAAAAAAGAAAAAAGGCAGAAAGGCCCAGAAGCCTCTACAAAATGGCAAAAGGCCAAACTAAGAATCCTGAACAGAATTCCCCCAGCTCCGACAAAAAGAGCAAAGAAATCCAAAAAGCGAGAGAGTGATCAGAAGATCCCGACTCTCATTAAATATGAAGCATGACGCCAATGGGATGGAATGCTCCCATTGATCATTCTGGATGTCAGTCAAACTCTGCCCCATCCATTCCCCCCTTCCTCACTGCCTCACACCTGTGGGCAGAGCACTCAGAGTGTCCTCGGCTCTCAGACCAGAGCAATTACAAACATGAACTCTGTCCCGGGGTGTTGTTTCTTGTTCTCAAACTTAGTCCAAATAATGACTGTGAAAAAGCTATTAGAAAGAAAGGTTTCTAACTGCATGAATAAAATTAACTCATTTTCAGTCAAACCAGCACACCCACCAAAACCACTTTTTCTGATCGCCTTCTCTCACCCACTACAGACTGCTCTTCTCCAAGTTCACTAAACATACCTCTTCTCCATTTTCAGCCCAGAATCTCTGTAAACTAGGCTTCTCCCCTTAGACACATCATCTGCCGTTACCTATGTCTCTCATTGGTTTTGAACTTAATCAAAGTTGAAAAATAATCCATCATTGAAACATTGTTCTCCTAAAGTTTCCATGACTGTCTTTTGTTGTTGTTGTTGTTTTCCTTCTGTGCATCTGTCCTTTACCACTTCATGCCATTTGGAGTTCTTTCAAGACCGCTTCCAGCATTTATGATGATCTAACCCTATGATGATTTAGTTATTATTTTGAATATTCATCTATTCACTCCAGATCTGCCTGTTTTTATTCAACGGAAAGTCTCAAAAAATCTGGCACATATTTCATCTTCAGGGACATGGCCCCAAGAACAGTATAAAACAACACTTTCAGTTCCATCTCCTTTGCAGTCACCGTGACAAATCATATCTAGCCTGCCACTTATCTGTACTTTCCACCTCCATCTTTTTTCTCATAACTAAATTATGCCATAATCCTAACAAGACTTTCTTCTAAAATTTCTAGTAGAAGGCTTTTTTGCATTCATCTGCATACTAAAAATTCATACAAATTTTCATTATGCCACACACTGATTGCTGCAACATCTGTTTCCTTACCCTTGCCAGGCAGTACCTTAATAATTCATCATCATCCATGGAGATGGTAAGTTCAAATCTTCCTCTCTTACAATCCTTTCTTTGTTATCCCCATGTTTATACCATCAGTATACACTGTCTTCATTTTCAAGTCCATTTGCAATCTACCCCCACCGTACCATCTCTCAAGCTCTCACATCCAACCTACCCAGGATCATCCTTCTTATCTGCTTGTTGAAATTCCAGGTATGCACATCCATGTTGCTCCCATAGTGCTCCCACATGCTCTTGCTGAGTTTCTCATAAACATCAACAAAGCCACTTCAGTATTTTCCTCAAAAATTTCTATTTGAAATTTACCTCTGCCATGATGCTACAGATTTGGGTAAGTCTAGGCAATTGTATATCATACCGTGTGAACTACCTCATTCTTTCCCAGTACTCCCTCATCTGCTATCTCTCTGATCCACCTACATAAAAATAGGACTGTTATGTACAATAGGGATGATAATATATGTTACAATAGGTAGCAATTGTAACATCTCAACTGTGTTGATACTTTTGCGCAACCCCTCTCTGATATATTTAAATTCATATTTTAGAACATATTATTCTGTATGTCAGGCTACAAAAATCATACATATCTTTTCCTCTGTTAAAAATACATTACAACCAAGTTATATCTTTGATTTAATTGAAGATTACATTTAGTGGGACAATGTCAGCCTAGATGCAATATTTCATATATTACTGATTCATACATAAAGTTTGGGGATTCTGTATACAAATGCTTAAAGTAGCGGTATGGGCTCTCCAACATGCTTAGCTTAGTAAGACAGTTAATAAATTCAAATTATTCTAGAGAGGAAGGGTGATTCTTCTTTCCTATGGAAACCTGTTCTCTTAGAACGTAGGTCAAAAGAGCTCCTAGTAGGGGATGCTGCTGGTATAGGTGAAAACAATAGTAAATAAGTAAAGCTTAAATGCAACCAAGAGAGAAAGAAGTATGAGGGAGAATTCAGAGAGGGAAAATAGTGTTTAAATATAATGAGAGAGGCATGCTTTGGGAAACTGTTTATGGAAAGTTACAAATGCTCTGAAAACAAAACGGATTTTAAGAAAATAATCACAGGAAGAATATGTGAGCTATCCTATCTAATCTGTTTTCTTTCAGACATCATTGCTAGTGGCACCAGAGCTCCATGGGGAAAAAAAAAAAGGGGTGGAAGACAATGTGATCTGTGAGACTATAATGATGTAGGTCAGTACCATTATTCTGAGATAAGCCATGGACTGCAGCGTTGATGGGTCTAGACATAACAGGAATTGCCTTCAGAGCTTAAGATAGGGACTACTGCAACAGAAAGCCACCCTGCAATCATGTCATCTTACCCCCTGTCAAGATGCAACCAAATGCTGACATAAAACTATGAATTATGCTCAAGGATGAAATATCTCACGGGCAAAGCTACCTGCATGCACGCCGGAGGTGCCTATTACACACAGTAAGTCACACTAGGATGAATGAAATCCATTATCCGTAACTGGTCATTATTATTGAAATAAAGATGTGTAGTTCCTTGAAATGTCAAATTGTCTAAATAAATGTAGTCTGGAAAGAAATATTATTTAACTTTGTTCTGTGTACTGTTTACTTGTCATGGAGAAGTTATAAAAACACACTGACTTTAGAATCATAAAAGAACAAGAGTGTTTTTACTTAGCTAGAAGTCAATTTACATCATTGGAAAATACAATGCAAAGGATGGCTTGCACACATAGGTCATTTTCATCAGGTATCAGCAGTGTCATAAGCACAACAAATTACAGTAAAAAGTGGAACAAGTTCAGATTATCTAAACAAATTAAATACCAACAATTCAATTATTCATCTTTGTTTCTGCAAGTCAAAACAGTCACATCCTGATCTTGCAGGTTATAATTAGGCTGAGTCCTTGGCTCTGTAAAAACAGAATGTGTATCTTGCAATCTACCCACATAAGTTTAGGAAGACAGGAGAAAGGGCAGTGGTAATGCACAAGAGGAGACCACAGCAGGTGGCTCAGCAGCAGAGAAAACCTATTTTTAAACTACGCGGCAGAGAGTAGGTAAGCTCTAGATCACTGGTACTTTTCATAGCCTGAGCGAGTCTTGTTAAATAAGACAGTAAACCCATTTCTTACAAATCAAGCACTGTTTCTTCTGTTACTCCCCACCACCCCCTCCCAAAGGGCTCTGTTTGACTTAGAAGTGCTGGGCAGACCAGCCAGCAACGCTGCTGGGGTGAATGTGCAGAAAACCCTCGTCCCTGATGAATCCCCACAAACACCTGTCCCAGGCAGATCTTGTGGAGTGAACCACTTGCCTTTTTGGTGAAGGGATGGTTGCAGCACTCACCAAACGGAGGAGGAAAAAATTGTTTTGTAGCCCTCGCATGGAAATGATTGTGAAGGGAGAAATACAGCCATAAGTCTTTGATCATGAGCCCAGTCTTCAAAATGAAATGATCCTATTCAAGAGCGATACTTGCAAATTACACATTTTAAAACACACATTTTAAGAAAAGCTTTGTAAAAGGATGTCGGTGCAGTTACAGCAAACTCTACCACCTGAGAATTGTGACTGTCGGCCTCTATTGCATGTATTAAATATGCAATGCTGTATAGGAAATTCATGATAAAATTATTTTAAAATTACTACTTGCTCAACTGAGAGCTTGGTTCCTGGGAAAGCAACAGCCACTTTGTAGAGAATAATAATAAACCAGCATCACTCCCTTTTGTTGCATTCTTTTCTCTCAAGACCCTAGGAAAGAAACAATATCTATTCACTTCTTCATGGTTTTTGTTTTGTATGTAATGAAATGTCACTGCAAGAAAGAATAAATGAAAAATCTGCTCCTATCCATGTGCCAATTTCTGCACTTTTCAGCTAGGCAAAACTCCCATTGCTTTTGTCTTTTTAAAGGCTCTTCTAAAATGCTGTGATGACAGCATCTTGCTCCATGTATTTACATTTATACCTGTCTATACCGTGTGGACAGAGCTACTTGCTCAATATCCTCTTTACCATCCACTTCCACAGATGCTTGTGTCAAATTTATTCCTGGTTGGCTCTCAGGTGTCAGTGGGTTGCTACGGATGCAGCGGATAAGCAGCTCTTTCCTACCGAGACTGTATTACCTCGGTCAGCCATCAAACCAGTAGCTGCCTGTGCGCCTAACTGGTACAATGACTCATAGGTGCTCCTGGGGAAGACACGTGCAGGACTTGGCACTTCGCACCGTTTCCAGCTGAGAGAGATCAGACCGCTCTGATCTGCGCTGGAGGGCCAGCCTGACACCCAGCCAGCTGGTTTGTGGGACCAAAAAAGGAAGCCAAGGCAATCTGGCTGCTGCCTTAAGTGTTTGTTGCTGGCCTGGATCACACCACAACCCCCTTAGAAGTCCCAGGAAGAAACACTAAGATGGCCTGAATGTGGGTGTTTCCCTTCCTTTTTACGGCAAAAAAATGTCTAAAAATGGTATCTTGTTATGAATGAGACGTGCTGCTTATTTGTTTTCAGAGTCATAGAAGCTTGTTTTACCTGGTAAAGCACATTTTTTCCTTTTTTTTTTTTTTTTTCTTTTGGTGTGTGACCTGATGGAGTCTAGTCTAGCTTCACAAAACAACATCTCAATTACACACCATGATGTGCATATCAGAAAAACAAAAAAGGCCTTGGCCTCCACATTCATTCCTGATTTGCAAAGATTCATATTAGAAAATTCCATCTTTTCAGTTGAGTGAAATTAGCCTTAAACTTTTGGACACAGTAAACAAAAATCTGTTGTACTCTAACATTTCTTTTACAACCACAAGATGAGGGAGGAAAATATTATTATGAATATTCAAGAAACCCAGAAGACAAGTGAGCTATCATGTTTGCTTTCAGGCACGTAAAATTATGGACCGCAGTCTTTATTAAAGCAAAGCTTATTATTAAGTATTCTATCTTCTCTATCACATACCATATTATGAGAAACATCCAAAAGAAGGCACATCTCAGTAAAAATAGTAACACGTTAGTGCATGAAACTGGTGACTTGTGAAAAGCACTGTAGGAAAGGAAACTGATTTTGTGTAGGTTGTAATAGATCCACAGTTCTTTGCTTGGATTTTGCCACAGCAGTGGTTCTGTCCATGCATTCTCACAAAAATTCAACATACACTACATCATGTACAATCTGGCCTCATATTAAAATGACAAGGTACACTGATAGGAAAAAAAAATACTTTAATTGCTAGCATATGTTACCGGAAATTCAATTAGTTATTTTTAAGCATTAAAGCATTACCCAGGCATTAATCTTAATTTTTAACTTGTGGCACTGCCTTCTATCCTCAAATCAGTTACAGCCATAGGGGGATAATTATAGACCACAAAGCCATTGACAGTATCTGTAGTAGAAACACTGGTAGCACATTTTCTACTCTCTGGACAACAGGGTCACACCTTGAACTTCAGTTCAAATTATCCTTACAATTATGGATGATGTGATAAACTCCTGATACAACTATATGGGAAGATCCACGTACAGACTGGGAGTTTTGGCAGACTTTTAAGCATCAAAGTTGTAGAAGATCAGTTTCACTGCCTGCTGCGAACCATGAGTCAGGTCTTTCAAATGTTAAGTTAGTAATCTTCTGGGACTTCTCTTCTGAACTACAAAGCCCCAAGTCTTTGACTACACTGGCAAGCACCAAGGCCTAACAGAAGACCTGTAGAGTGCAACAGTTGTTACCAAGAGCCCAATCTCTAAGCTATACACACCTCAGGCACTCCTAATGTTCAACTAGTTCAGTTTGAGTTGCACTGAGTGCTCACTTGTGGCTGGAATGCATCAGGTGCATTCTTGGAGCACCCCTGCCAGTTTATCTTAATCCAAAAGCGATCTACTTTGTGCACTCCAACACCACTCCACACTGTGAATCGAAGCACTGTAGGCAGAGATGATGACAGCAGTTACTTCAAAAGTGCATCCCAGATCCAAACTAAAACACTTAAGTCCTGCATGGCCCATGAAGCAGTCTGTATGGATCGACAAATGAAAATGAGGTGACCAGTTCTTATGCACTGCAATGCCTGAAGTTCTGTTATCTGTTTTCGCAGATTTTTTTAAGGTTCACATCCTTACAAAAGAAATACACTTTCGTTTAGTGTTACTATTATCAATATTGAGCCATCACTGAGTCCTACGGCTTGTTATGTCCAGTGGGCTTCATAACATTTTTCTAATTTAAATAACCGTTGAAGCATACCCCAAAAATGGGAGCTGAGTTTGAGCATCTATAACCTGCAGAACTGCATTTTGCCATGATGCATCTAATATTCAATGTTTGCCTGAAAGTGGCTTTAATTTTTAACCGTATTTTTAATTTGTGTGAGCAAAGCTGGAAAGTGCATGCCTTACAGGTGCCAGTGACAGAACCTGCAAGCCAAGATCACGGGTTTGTAAAGGCTGGAAAAACGCTTGAGTGCTGGAGACATTTTCAGCGTTTCAGGAGCTGATCTGAGGAAAAAGGAGATACCGTTTTTTAATGTCCCCACTGCCTTTCTCTGCATGCATCCATGCATCCATCCAGCACAAGCAGTTCCCATGGCACTTCTTCCCCCGCCTCCCCGCCCCGCACACGGGTGACTAACGGCTCTGCGTGCTGCGGGCGTGGACGAGTTTCCATGCCAAAAAAAAAAAGCAGCGCGCCCATATTTTAGGTGACACCCCCCCTAACGAGAAGCCACCTGTCCCCTTCCCTGTCCAGGGAGGGCCACGTCCCTCACGGCCCTACTGCCGAAGCCTGACCCCCCGCACCTCCGCCTGCCCGCGCTGCCAGCAGCAGAGGTGTCACTCGTAACTACGGCCGCCTCTCCTGCGGACGGACCCATCCTAAGCTACCGTCCCCCGACACGCCGCCCCGCGCCCCAGCCCCGCCACCGCCCGCAGCCCCGCGCCCGTTGCTCGGCAGCTGCGACTCAACCGAACCTGCCGGGAGGGCGGGCTGTGCCGAGGCTAGGGACTGTACCAGTGGGGGACGAAGAGAGAGAGATGCTCATGGCTAGTTTCTATTGGTCTAGAGGAGCGTGGGCGTGGCCCTGTGGCGAGCTCTCTCCTCTGCTACTGGTGGGAAGAAGTGTCAGTGCGGGCTTGGGGGCGGGGCCGGGCGGCTAGTGGGGTCGGTTGAGCGCCGCGTTAGGGAGGGACGGCGGCGGCCGGGGGAGCGGAGTGAGGGGGCGGTGGCGGGCGGGTGAGCGAGCGCGCGCCGCCGGGTGTACGGCGAGCAGCGGCAGCGCCGGAGCGGAGGTAGGGGAGCTGCGCGGGGCCGGGCCGGGACAGCGCTGGGGGGGGGGGGGGTCGCTCCTGCCCTCCGCCGCCCTCTCCTGTCACCTCCCGCCTGCCGGGCTCTCGCTGCTGCGGCGGGGCAGCCTCGCGCCTCACCGCCTTTCCTTCGGCTCCGTCCCTCCTCCCGACCAACGGCCAGCCGCGCAACCCCCGCCGCTGGCGGCCCCGCTGCCGTTGGGCGGCCGCCGCCCGCCTGTTCTGCCCACCCCCCCGCCCATCCCGCCGGGAGCCGTTTCCTGGCGCTGCCGCGGCGGGAGCGGGACCGGTGGGTGTCTCCGCTGGAGGGCAAGCGCCGCGCCCCGCTCCGCATCTCAGGTGCGGTCGGCCGGCGGGGAGCCGAGAGGGCGAGGCCCCGGTGCCCAGTGGGGTCTGGCGGCGGCGCGGTGTCCGCCCGCCGCCCCTCTCGGGGGTGGGGAGCGCGGAGCCCGCGGGCGCGGCCCCTTCTCGGCCCCTCTGGCGGTGGTTTGACTGAGGTGCCCCGGGAGGTGGCGGCGGGGGGGCGGCCGCCTGTGGGATTCCGCTCGTGTTCCTTGTCTTGCGCTGGCTCTGCCCGCTTCCTCCCTCACAGCTCTTCCCTCTGGCTGGCAGCGCTCCTGCCTTTTCCTAAAAAGATACTCCTTAAATTATTGTGATTTGGGGGAAGAAGCGTTCATCTGATTTTCTGGTGGTTTTGTTTGTTTGTGTTTTATTTTTAAATCAGTCGCACTGTTGCTGGGCTTGTGCATTTTCTGTGCTGGTTATGAGAAAATACACTAGTTGTTCTCAGGTAGGTGGGTGGTGATGGAGAGCATCAGAGGGGACAACACCCAGGAGAGGCGGCTGTGCCTCAGTTTGAGCCACTAGGAACAAGAGGGATGCCGGGATTCCCATTGCTGGGCTATTCCTTGATTCTGCTCTCGGGTTTCACCTTTTATATTGGTCGGTGAGCAGGAGAAACTCGGTTGCTATCCTTGGACTAGGACTAGGGAAAAGGATTCTTTTTTTCAAGCGGGGTTTTGTGTGTTTGCAGCAATGCCTCTGCCTGAGCTGGGGAAGCAAGAAGCTCTATTCCTATTCCATTCTCTGTGGTGTATGTGAGGATTCTGCATGCTGTTGCTGAACTACTCTAGCCTTGCTCTCGGAGATCCTCCTTCTGTCTGCATCGTGTACTGCCTACCATTGCTGCGGCAGGTAGCTGTCTGGAACAGCAACAGTGTGAAACTGCCATAGTGAAATTAGTAATGATCATGCAAATTCCTATGTGCTGTGCCTTGGCTGAGGGAAGCTATTACCTGACTTTTACTTAGTAGACTTGTCAAGATGGTAATACATTAGTCTACAGTTGTATCTGGGAGAATTCTTATTTATTGTAAATACATATTTGTTTAGCAAAGCTTTGGAACATCTCAAATAAGCTGTGAGAGAATATAAAACAGAGGAGGGCTGGGAAGATCTTTTGGCATACTGATAGATGCAGAACATGAATGGCCTTCAGGTTCTGCAGGGTTGTAGGAGAGAAGTTTAAAATGGTCCTGTTAGTTTCTTTTGTTGTGTTCGTGCTTCTCTGCTGTTTTTTAGAGAGACACTGAGTACCACTGGTGTCCGGTATAATGAGTGATCAAGTTGTATATTGCCAGTTGATAATGGTTTCTTGGGTAGTACAATCTACAATTCTCATTTGATTTTACCATCTATGAGAATACTTAACTATTTTTTTTTTCCCCCAGATCTCAGTGTAAGGGTCTCAAAACTAACATTTTGCATAGTCTGTTGAGTTTGCCTAAAACACGATCTTTAGGATTTTTCTTGTTCTACTGTGTGTCTGTGCTGGTTTAACAGCAAAGAGATATGCAGTTGGGGGAAAGAAAAAGGGGGTGGCTTAAGTCTCTTATAAACACGAAGCGCCATTTTAATAGGTGCATTGAGTAATAGAAGTATTGGCTTTTTGTATTGTACAGACTTAAATACTACATCTAGTTGTGTGGGTGTTTAGGATTTCTCTAATTATGCTCATTTGGCAATAGGAAGCAAAATCTCCCCCTTTGTACTTACAGCAAGATGTTCTGCAAGGAGAAGGCTCTCTGCCTAAGTAAGCCCCTGCATTGATTAACTCCCAGGAGTATGGACTTGTTTAAATGTCAGTATTTACCTAAAACTGTAGTATTTAGGGGTTTAAATAAAAATTGTATCAAAATATTTGTTGCTATGTTTTAACCCCTTAGGTTTTTCTGACACACAGAAAAACTGGATGATGTATTACAATTGGTGAAGAACCATAGTTTACAGGAAAGGGGGTCAATCTAAAGCTGTAGCTACCAAGTGCTGCAAGAAGCAAGTGCTATACCATATTTTGGAACTAGATCTCATAAATTAATTTCAGCCAGCGCTGAAAGCAGTTAGCATTGTTCAGAAGTCCTCATGTAAAAAATACTTGCATTACGCCTGATTTTTAACTTTCATTGAATGTTGACAATTTTAATGAATATGATATATAATCCATTGTTCTTTTATGTTAAATATTCTTTAAAATGTTTTAGATTTGAGCTTTATAGAAGCTGAAGCTGGAAATATGTTTTGATTCCTTTTGTCTGACTTTAAAACAAGAGTTGTAACAAGGCTGTTAGTGTTGTAGCTGATCTGGTCTGTCTCAGTTTTCAAGACTTGAAGTGTCGAAACAAGGGAATTGCAGATCCGTCTTGATGTTCTCATAGATCCTTTCTGTTTAGTTTAATGACGAGGGAAAAAAAATACATTTTGAGGTTCAAATACTGAAATGTTTACTGTAGCTCTGTTTTCCTAACAAAACCCTTGAGAATATTGGTTTCATAAGCCTTTTTAACTAGTGAAATAGTTACAGGAAAATGTAAGAAGTTGTATGGTTGATATAGAGTGAATTTTTTTGTCTAAAGAGGTTTGGGTTGATCTGTTGGAAACTGTTATCAAAGCACTGGTATAATTGACTATAGTGCCAGTGTGCTTTGGCACTAGTAGAGGCTGTTTCTGTTGTATGGAGCAGGACTATGTGAGTGGGAGGACACCTAAGACTGCAAGTACAAGGTGGCATAAGAGATTAATTTCTGTATGCAGAAAACACCCTTTCCCTATATATAACAAAAAGCCAGTTCAGTGCTGTTATAAAAATAGCTTTTAATAATACTGACTATATATGGATGCTCTTGAAAACTGTTCGCATATAAGCATTAGCTTTCTCTCTGTTGAACACACAACACTCAGCAGTAGAAATCTGGAAAAAACAAAACAGAACAGAACCAAAAACCAACCAACCAGCAGTTTTCCTAGGTATTATTTAAGATTTAAGTGGGTAAGATACAAATTTTTATTTATGAGAATTTTCTTGAGCTTATATGCTTACTCTGAGCAGAGCATGAACATAGCTCATGAAACAGTAATGAGAAGGAGCTACCCTGAAAATATGTTGACATGAAGGATAAATGAAGTAATTGCGAAGTTTGTGCTCATCATGTGAAAGGAATAAGAATGCCTTACATGTATCATAACGTCTAATCGAGAATTTTGAAGAATTTTAGCACCACTTGTGAGCTAAACCTTGCATCTCTAGATTTTTATCTTGATTTTTCCACCAGAACATCAAGACATGAGAATGATCAGTGACTTACTGTCACTAAAGACTGTATGCAACGTAAAGAGTAATAGAGTTTATTTCCTGGTTCCAAATTCTGTATTCTAACTGTAATACTTCAGGACTTAGATGGAGATTTGTTTGTGAATGGTAATATCAGCTTTCTGCATCAGAAGCAGTAAGAATTAATTTCATTACATAAATTAAAAGGAGCATCAAAACAATATAAAAGTAAACTGAGGAAATCACTGTTAAAACATCAGCCCTCTTGCCAAGTCTGTTCAGTTTCATAATATTAAATATGGATGAAGGAAAAATGTTAAACTTCTGAATGTTCACAACACTAATGTATTCAGCTTTTAAAAATAAGCTTTTTTATTTAGAATGTGATAATATATTTCTTTGTCACTGTGTTAAATAAGATACTTTAGCATAGCAAAAATAATTGTGTTAAATATCTTGATGGAATCACAATGAAGAAACAAAATAAATTTTAAAGGTTCTGCATGTCTTAAACTCTGTTGCTATAGAAATATTGCATGTATTTTTTTTTTCTTCCTTCTCTGGGGCAACCAAGAGAATTTCATAGGAATAGGCTAGACTTCAGAGAACTTCCATGCCTGTTTTATTGAGGCGAAATAACTTCCAGAAATCAACGTATAGGCTTTCAAGTTAGTGCTGTGTTCTGCTCCTCTGTTCATATGAAGATTGATACCTAAGTTATATTTAGTTGCTGTGGAGTCAAAATAATCTATTGCTGTGTCTTAAAATTAGGAAAATGTGTATGGAATAAATAGATAGCTGTAGTTAATAAATGATTACTTTCTATAACACTTACCTATGATACTGATGTGTTTAGGTCTCCAGAAGCTTTTAATTCTTGCTTCAGTGCAATTAGAATTATCTTTTCTAACACTGCTTCAAAAGAGATGTTAATGTGTTCCAGTTTGGCTTCAAATTTGTATTCGCTATTTGAGATGGTTGAACCTTCTAGTGTCAGAATTGCCCATTAATGTCTTGAAAACTGATTCTTTAGTCGATGTGTTTTTAACAATAGGATAACTTCATTTAACACTGACCCTTATTTTGGAAAAATAACGTAATCTTGCTGTGGGTGGCATTAATGAGGAATACTTGCCTGACAATACATAAAAAAAAGGGGGGGGGATGACAGGGAAGAAAAAGCCAAAAAAACAAAAAACCAAGTCCATTATCTGAAAAAAACCAAAAGGTGCATCAGTTCTTAACTGAATCCTCATTATGCCAGCCACATAGAGCTCCATTATTTTGGTGAATTCTATTACTGTCTACTGTTCAGTAGAATCAAATATTTATTTTCTAAGTATAAAAAAATAATTATTTGAGCTTGAATATGAAAACTAAACTTTTTAAATCCCCTCCACTTGTTTTCATAGGTAGGTGTCAGTGTTTAAAAGTCATCGGGTAGGAGCTATACACTTATTAGTGAATTCAGACTAATGGTTGACACTTAGAATGGTTTATTTTTAGGGCAGAATTCTTATTTAGCTTAGTTCCTTCAAAATATATTTTGGCTGATATCATCTAACAACTAATAGCGACACCCTTGTGTTTGTGGGGAAGATGTTAGTTTTCAAAGTCATAGAAGCTGTTGTGACCTTGAAATCATTTTTTGTGTGTGTGTTTGTGTCTTTTTTTTTAAGTTCCTATTGAATTGATAATTATATGGAGTAGCTATCTCTGACCTGTTATCTCAGGAGTTCTTCAGTGTGTTTGGCTTACTTTGAGTGACCTTAATGCTTTTGAAATAAGCAACTACTCAGCTGTAAAGTCCTGCTTACGTATGAAGTAAGTGAGTAGCTGGTTGAATGTATATCAGTTCACTGCTTTACTGACTCATCCCTTTTGGACCTTGAGAAGGTAGATCTTTCTGTTTGGCCTGCATGTGGTAGATTGGGTGACATTTTGACTTGTTAGAACAATCTGATTTCATGGCCACAGAACAAATGCCAGCTAGGAACTCCTTTAAGCTTTGTAGCAGCAAGTGGGACTTCGTATTAATGTATTTTTAAAGCACAGAAACTTTTGAATAAAACTTGAGAGCATGGTAAATTTGTGTTTATAGGCTTCCTACTTGTTGCTACACTTCCCAGTTGTAAGAAGGTAATATTTTTTCTTTTTATTCAATTCACATCTCTCAGACTCCCTGGGTTTGCTTATGTGTGCTTTAGCACTCTGCTGGTGTTGGTAGAGCAGAAGGTCCAGTGTGTCCTGAATATTGCAGGCTCACAATGCTTGGTGGTATGCATTGCTCTTTTTCTCTCTTTTCCCTTTTCATCTGCACACCATTTCTGGATGGTGGCAAAGAGAAAACTGTGTTCTGAGGAGAGTCCTGTAATAGATAAGCTTGAAAAGCTTGCTAGAAGGATTTGGATATTCCCCTCTGCTAGCTCTTAGAACAAATTTCAGTATGTCTGGTAAGAGTATCTTGCATGCTGAAGCATGTTACGTTAGTTGCAGGTTTATTAGAGCAGCTTTCCATGAATAAATGTGGTGTAGTTTGATTGTTCCGCGTCTTCCATGATGGTGGGGTTTTTTATAGGTTGCATTTTTGGAAATAGTAGTAGCAAACCTAAGGTCCATGGAAGGTGAGGATATGTCATAGCTCTTCATGAAGCATTTCTTATCAGAGCTACTGTACTTGTTTGAAATTCTGGTTGACCTGCGGTGTTTAGTAAAAACTTTACAGTAGCTGAAAACAAATTGCAGGAAAAGTTCACTCTTCTGTTTTTTATTTTGAACACTTGGCAGCATGTTTTTTCCCTGGAGTCACTTCAGCCCTCTCTGCAAATATTTGTGCACATGTTGTAGGTTAAACATATGTTCAACTTCAGTTGTACTGCTTATAGAGAAGTGTATGTGAGATTGGGGCACACCTGACTTTAGTTTTTATGTGACTCCCTTCACAGGTGAAGAAATCTTAAAACTGTCAAAACATACAGCGCCTCATTCAGTATATTAAACTGTTTTTAATGTTGCATCTCAATTGATATTTAAATTTCATGTTGTTCAAAATAATTGGTAGATGTACTGGCAGCTTTTAAGTGTTTTCTGTGTTATTAGAATATATTTTGAGGATGAAAACTAGGGGATGGGCATAGATTTATGATAACTTAGAACAAGTTTGCTTTTTGTTATGCACCACTTGAGATAAAAAGAAGTTTAATTTGCTTATGAGTTGCTTATGTATAGAACTATTCATCTAAAAGTTAGAGCTGGTTATTAGTCAAAGAGTAGGCAATTGTCATAGCAGTGACAATAGATGTTAATAATTTTCAGTTGTGAACCTTAGAACATTAAATTTTTTTAATGGTATCCTTTTTTATTGCAAGATGGATGTTCAGTGAGGTTAGGCTAAATCTATTAATAAATATAGAATACTTGCTCCCCAACTCTGCTGCTGTTTTTAATAGAATTGCTTGAGGTACTTTGAAGTGATACTAGACATCAGGGATGGAAGAGGGACCTCAGGAGGTTGTCTAGTTAGACCTGCTGCTCAAAAGCAGTATTTTCCTAAAAATATATCTATTCCTAAAATGTCACTAGGAAAAAGTTGTGTAAAATTAAATTATTCTTCTCTCTCCAAAGCACCTTTCCCTTGCCCCGCTTCTTGCTATGCGTGACTCATTTTAGTGACACTGCTGCACTATCTTCTGTTAAGCGATTGAAAAGAGAATTCCAGGTAAAAGGAAGTAAAGGTCTTTGGTACAAGCAGGTACTTTTGTTGGTTTTGTTGGCTTGGTTTTGTTTGTTTTCTCTTTTTGACTCTCATTTTCCCCGTTTGTTTGTTTCTGCTCTTAATCTGCCACATCCACAACATTGCTGTCTGGTTGTTTGCTTAACCTTTGCAAAAATGCTTCAAGTCTCTCTTTCCTTGCTTGTTAGGCAAGGATGGAATTCAGTATCCCCAAGTCCACCACATTGAATATGTACATGTAATATGCTGTTATCTACTTACATCCATGAGCTTTAAAAAAAAACCCAAAGAAACCCCCAAAATCCCTCACCTTAATTAATCCTTGTATGAAAATATCTATGAGTCTATGCTCACTTCAGAAGTTTCATGCTTGAAAAACTTGAGTCTACCTTATGGACCTCTTCACACTTTCCTGATCCATCTGTTCATCTAGCACAGCTTCTTCTCTATCCCTTCACACGATCTTAGGCTGTTGAAATGCAAGACGCCTTTGCAGATCCTTTAATTGGTAGTAGTCTTTATTTTTACTTCTTAAAAAAAAAGAAGCACACATACACACACAAAACCAACCCAAAAAGCCCCACCCCAAAATCTTGTGTTTTTTTTTTTTTTAATTGGCATTATTATTATGATTTAAATTACATGCCATTATAATGTTTTTATGCAACCGTTATTTTTCTGCTTAACTGTGAAATCTTCTTTGGGTACAGCTTGTGTTTAAAGACAGTTATTTATGGAATGCTGGAGCTGTACATCGTGATGTACAGTCAGTAATGTGTTGATCTGTTAAGTCCATAGACTAAAACTACTTTATGCAGTATAGCCTATTATAAAACAGAAAACCTTGAAGTGAGGAGTGGCTAGTGCTGATGAAATGCCTTGTGGAACAGGTGGGACTTCAGAGTTTTATTTTGGTTTGAGGGAAGGTTGCTTATGCAATTGTTCCATCTGTCCATCCATCTGTCCATTAGCCTGTTTTCCCACCCTGCCCAGTAACTTCTGAACCACTTGTTCAATTTCTAGTCGACTTTGCCAGAAGGGGCAGTGTTCTCCAGCTCTCTTGCAGACCTACAGGTCTTATGGAAACAGGCAGATGGTTAGAGAAGAGACTGGGTGAGAGTCGGGGGGAACTCTGCTCTGTGTTGCTGCAGTCAGCCTGATACATGATCATGGCATTTGTTGCCTTTTGCCAAGCCGGTGTGTAAAGTAGAGAGATGTGAAGCTGATGTGATGGGTTATTGATTTGTGCATAATGGGAGAGACATCACAGGGACAATAATTCGGGGATGTTGTTCTAGGAGGAGTGTAAGGGTATTCTCATAGGTGATAATGGGACCCAGAGATATTGTGGGTGACCTGTTTAACATTGCCTGATGGAAATTGTGCCAAAATTTAAAGAATCTCCTATCTTTAAAGGAAATAGGGGGGGAGCTGCTCAGTTGAAATCTATCATAAAGAGCAAGGAAAAGGTGAGAATTGTAGGTGGAATAGAAAACATGTCATCTGATGTACGTGGGTAAGAGGTTGTACATATCCTACAAAATCAGTGACAGAAATATGAACTTGATGCAGGAAGAAGAGTGACAACCAACTAGGAGGAACTTCAAACATCAAACCTCAGATATAGAACAGAGGGGGATTAGAGAAAAAGAGGTGCTGTAGCACAGCAAAACAAATGGAAATCATTGAAATACTTCTTGAAAAACGTGGAGAGCTGAAATGTTCAGTTTAGAATTTCAGGAGTTCTGAAACTGCAACGCAATAAATGAGCTGCTGGACTTTCTTTAAAAATTCTACTACTGTTATAAATAAAACCAGATTTCAGTATGAAGGTGATAGTGTGGGATGCCCACAGTAGTAGTAACAAAACAATATTTTCAGAAGGTGAACCTTGACTCTGCTTTTCCTAACCAAATAGCTATTTCTGTCATTTGGAGATAGTTAAATCTGTTTCAGTAAATTCTATACATATTGACATTTTACTTACCTAAGGCTCTGTGAGGGAAGAGCATATTTGAAAAAAATCATGGCCTTACTTCTGTTAACCTAGTTGTTTTTCAGTTCCTTCTGTTGACTCATTATGTGATGTATCTTACAGAGAAAAAAAAAATCAAGTAAATTAATTACAAATATATACAGAAACTTTAGAATTCTTTAACTCTATGTTTGGAGACTGGGAGATGTGGTGGTGTGTGTTGGTTTTGTGGTGTGGTTTTGTTTGTTTGGTTGTTTTTTAAGAAAATCAAAGTTGTTTATACAAGTCACCATAAAATACAGTGACTAAAATTGTGCTGCAAATAATATGTATGGATGAGGGAAGATAGGAAGGTATTTGTATTAAGGCCAAAGTCTGCTTGGCTTTGATGATACAAAGTACTGAACAGCCCTGGGAGGGCAGGAGGCCTAGTCTGTATTTTTCCACACCAGGAAAATGGGTGACCTTTTGTTTGACTGTTCCAGTTTTATTCACTTAAAATAACATTTGAGCTATTGTTGGCTGTTTCACTGAAAATGGAATGACAGATCAAGCTTGTTAGCTTGCTCTTCTTTAAAGAAATCAGCAAAGAGGAGGTATGCTGTCCTTTTAAATAATTAGATTACCTGAAGCTTCAATGCTGGGGGAAAAAAGATTGTTCAATTACAGAAAATATGAATAAACAGTTTAGTAAATTTACTTTTCCAGTAGCATAGATATTTGTGCGATGTTAATTTATGGGCTTTTTTTACCATTTCATGTCTCATTTCTATCTCTTGGGATGAAAATCCAGTCCACCTGTGAAGTTGAAATAATTGGATTTTATTTCAGGTGCAATGATAGATGAACATTAAAGTGAACCTTTAGAATCAATTACATTTGTGAGATGGATGGTAAATTTTCCCTAGATTCCTTTCCCTTGTCTGATAGACTTTAACATTTTGTTGAGGAACTGAGGGGCAGATGAAAAGAAATTGTAGGTTTTCATATTCATTACATATGGCAGACTGTGGTGGTGAAGTTCCTCTGCTGAACACCAGAAATAAATTTGAACGTGATGTGAATTGTTTAATGTCTGCCAATGCCTGGTAGTTTATAGAACAGATTTTCATCATGATGCCACAGCAGAAGCAGTGTTATTTATGCCTTAACTTGGACTTCAAATCTAGAAGTGAAATATCAAAAGCCAAGATTGTTTTTAAGATATCATAACACTTGCATGAAAATACTTCTGTATAGTTGCATTTTGCAAGTACAAGCACAAGTATATTACTATAGCATAGTATATGCTCATGTTTAGGTCTGTATGGCTAGTGGTAGAAGAACAAATGATGCTGGGTGCACAAGTATTCGCAGGGTAGAGAATTTCCTGTGTTGTTTGCTTTAAGATTGACTCTAAGAGTACAAAAATGTACAAAATGTACTCTTAATGCTCTACAAGTTTATTATACATCAAAGTGTTAAATTATTTGTTACCAAATCAGGTTTTAAATTACAAAAGCCTTATTTTGTACTGTACTTAATCCAGCTTGGCTAAAAAACAGCTTTTAGGGATGTCTTCCTGCTGTTCCTAGTTTTACCGTATGCCACAGAGTCTCATGTGGAGCACTTTTATGGTCATTTATGATACTTTATGTGGGACTGCCAATGGTGATGTATTGATATTAGGAAAATACTGGATTTTTTTTTCTCATATGAGGAATATACCTTTTGTACATTTGATATACGTTTAAGAAACATGCTAACAGCTTATCTTTTTCCTGATTTATTATTTTATTTTTTTTTAGCAAACTGAAAGCATTTGTATGAAGGCCACAGATTATACTGAAATTTTTGGCCTTTAAATATGCCTCAAAAATACATGAACTAAAGAGAAATTATCCGAAAGGTATATGGAATACTGCAGTATGAAGAGAAGGTTTTAAAATAATTTTCAAGGACATCTTCTGCTGGAATATGTGATTACCATATTATTTTTCTATTAGCTTCTTCATTTTGATAAGTGTTTTTCCCTTTTCTCTGATTAAATGAAGACAAGTGGACATTCTCTTTTGAACATTGTTCCGTACCTATACAGAATACAGTAATGTATGTTGTACATGTCAGTTTTATAGTTGTTATAACTCATTAAGATGCTTTCTAATAATTCCACCTGAGGAAAATAATACTGCCACTTAATAGCAAAACCAAATCATTGGAGGAGAAACGTAGACTCAAACTCATCTGAAAATAATAAAAAAAAAAAGAGGAAAGCAAGCATTGAGCAATTGCAGTGCAGTACCTAGGAGAAATGTAATGCTCTTGAAGGAGAAACATGCAAAACAAGTTTCCAAATTGATTTTCAGTTAAGATACCAGTAGCGGGGTGAGAGAACACTGTATGGGTGCTGGTGGTAGTTATGTAGGGTACAACTGTGATTGGAGTGCTAAGCAAAGTAGAATATAAGTCAAGGTCACAACTGGACTAAATTCTGGGTGAGTAAGAGTTCTAGTGTGCAGCCGTTGACTAACACTTATTTTGGTTCAGGTTACTGTGCTTCTAAAATATTGTGAACATGTCATACTTGAACTAAAATCTAAACAATGTTAAACATATGTCCTTATGAACCTTCTCTTTCAAAACAAAATTATTAGGTCAAAATAGGACTTGATCCTTGGATAGTGTGGAATAGTTAAATTGCCATATAGTTAATAATTATTTACATGCCTTTGTTATATGTTGAAAACTGTATCTCTTCTGTCAGAACTTTTGAGTGTCAGTTTTAGCAAACAAGTAGTCTGACCTTTTTTGTTTAAAATTTTTCCAAAATTATGGGACATCAAGTAAGCATTTAACATGTGTTTTTTAATTGCCCTTGTGCCTTCAAGGAGTTTTGGTAGTATTGTGTGCCATGGACTAAATGACTATAGATAGTTGTTCAGATACATCAAGTGGAGTAAATAAAATATAATAAATTCTGAAAAAATTGATAAATAGACATGGTTTTTGAGATCCATGCTGTATAAGGAGTTGTGCTGAGCATGACCTGAAAAAATACTTTGAGTTCCTTGAGTGGGTCTATTTAATTGCCTGTTTTGTATATCTTAAGAGGTTTGTGAAACAAGTTGGAGTAATACAAATGGGAGCAAAATTTGAGAAAACATCATGCTTATGCATTTTGGTAGAAACTGTGAATGTCCTGGGCTGTATTGGAACTTGCTATGTGATTTTCACTGTCGTTGCTTTGTTCTGTTCAGGCTGGTGCCTTTGTTCTTTCATGCACCAATATTCTTATGCTGTTGTTTATACAGTTTTAAGGTAAAAAACTGGTCAGCATTTTCTTTGACACTTATTTGTAATGATTCCTTTAGTTAAAGAATATGATCATCAAGTAGCCTTTCCGCAAAATAATAAACATGATTTCCTCCCCTCTACTGATATACTGTACGCTATCCCTATATTGTATTCCTTGCAGTTGAGGCACAACTTAATTGAATTATCGCTGGAGGATACAAACAGGAAATGTTTTCATCTATTCTACTTGAGAAATCTACAGGTAGAGCTGAAGTGGAAATGAATTTTGCTGGTGGATATACTGAGAAGGCGTTTTAGGTAGATTTTGAAGCTTTGTCAGTGACACAGGGTGAGGTGTTCTGAGCAGACCTTAGAGTGCCACTGCTCCTATCTTGGTATATAGGAAGTTGTTTGGAACTTCTTCATTTTCTTCTTTTGAATTGTAAGGTTTGTGGAGATCTTGGCTTGACATTTGAAATTACTGAATAGGAACTGAAACAGAAGACTCCCTAAGTTGTAGACTGCTTTTAAGGTAAAATACTGAAGTATGCTAAGCTCCTTTATTGAGTGATAGTTGTAATTTCTCCCTAGAAGTTCCGATATTATGTTCTCCTCTGTTTTTTCCGTTTGTATTAAAGAGATTAAAGGTTAGGATGGTGTGTCAGGAGTTTTGCTTGTGATTAATGTATCTTTTAAATAGTTTTGGGTTTTTTTTGTTTTCTGTTGCAGTTTCATGGAATCTTGCAGGCTGTCATTTCTTGTTGGGAAATATTGCTGAAATTATGAATGGCTAACTACATAATGATGCATTTTAATGATATCATTTTACGTGGTAAAGTACTGTTACAGGTTGCCCAGAGAGGTGGTAGATGCCCCATCCCTGGAGACATTCCAGGCCAGGCTGGACGGGGCTCTGAGCAACCTGATCTAGTTGAAGATGTCCCTGCTTATTGGAGGGGGTTGGACTAGATGACCTTTGAAAGCCCCTTCCAACCCAAACTATTTTATGATTCTATGCTGTGATTTGCTTTGAATAGATTCGCTTATTTCTACGACCTCAGTGTGTCTTCCAGTGGACCACCTTTTTTGTGTCTTGGTTCTATTTTAGAATTACTGCCGTGGATGGCAAATGTTGAATAGGGTAAGTCTAGGAAGTGAATGGGGATTGTTTTATCTATTAACAATTATTCTAATGTGAGAATTTGCCACATTTTGCTGGTTTTGTTCATTATGGCTTTTTGTGTTTTTCAGTGGCTTAACTATTGACTTCTAGAAATTATTAAGACTATATGATGAAGTACTGTTGAAGGGAATTTTTGGACGAGAGTCCTTTTTCTAGAGAGTAAGCAGATTTTGTGGGATCTGGCTAAGTGTTTTTGGTAAGACTTCATCTTTGATATCTATTGAATATTAACCACAGAACTCTGAGTTCTAACAAGTGTATTTGCAGTGGCTGTTTAATAAGTAAATTTAGCAAATATTAGGAGTTGGCTCTGATGACTCTTCTGTACCCATATTATCTGTACAGAGAGAGATTAAGAGATTTATTACCAAACTTTTCCTGGTCTGCAAAAGAAAAGAACAGCCCCAGCACTGTAATGAAATACAGTTTGAGTCCTGAATCCATGTAGTGTTCAAAAGTGTTTATCTGGAGGTTAGGTTACAATATTCCAATCTTCTGAAAAGGAAAAGCACTTGTTTAGTGTGTTGTTTAGTAACATAGTTGCTTAACATGGTTTCCTGTGAGAAGCAAGCTGTTAGTTTGGGGCTGTTGTAAGCACCTCAATCTGAGCTGTCCTTTATCTAATTCGTTCAAGTGGAGAAAAAAGTCAGTTATTTAGTATGAGTTGTTCAACCGCATAATGTCTGGTTTTGGTTATACATTCAACAGTTTTGTCCTTCTAATTAGGACATAAAAACCCATATGATCTTGATAGTAGTTTTGTTGTTTTGTTTTGTTTTTCTGAAGACTAAAGGCCTGGTAGTAATTAAGTCATAATTACATAAACTTTACACTTTTAGTGTTGCAGTTCCTGTGTATTCCTGTATATGAGAAAATAAAACAAATGATGTTAAAGAGTGTATCTTTTTTATAAAAAATGCAGGTAGTGTATTTTGAGGTTTAAGCAATAATTAACTAATGAGGTGATAAACAATGCTTCCCCTCTTCGTACTTTCATGTTCTATGAGGATGGGGGGGAGGGGTTGTCTTTTCCTGTAGTTCAGCTATAAACACAATTTACAAATACTGTAATTCAGGAACAGAGGCTAATTTGCTTTTTCAACACTGGGAAGTACGTCTTTAGTGAGATCTGCTGTTACACTCTGTTTTACAGACAGCTTAATCTCTGTAGCCGTTGAATTTTCCAGGACGGATCATTCTGTTTGGTAGGCTTCTACAGTTCTGAATTTTTTGGAGGATATCCACAAATGTTGTGGTAAATTAAGGAGAAGAAGGAAAAAAAGTTTTCATCGGGAAAAAAATACTGGTGAAATATGAAGCTCAATGCTTCTGTGTTTATTTTAGCAAAAAAAAATTAAGAACTTTGTGCCTAGATGCCAGTTGTGTGCTGTGTCAAGTTGAAATAGAAAAAAATACAGTCTGTGTAGTGCATATGTTCATATTCACTAGAGCAAAAAATACACGTGTAAACTTGATTCAGCACATTTCTGTTTGTCTGAAGTTTGAAGTGCTCTGTTACTCTGAAGCGAAGCCTACCTCTTTTTTTCTTTTTTTCACTCTTAACTAGAATTGCATTTATATTTGTAGTACCCAGTATCAAATCAGATTAGGTGATTACATTCTTACAAATAGTCCACTTGTATGATACAGAAATACTATGTGTACAGTTTATACAAGCAAGATGATCTTCTTAAGGGAAGAAATCTTTTTTATGGTGTGTGGGTTTTAAATCTTTTTGGTTTTGTCTTGCATTGCCCAATCTTCTTCCCAAAGTATGGTTTTGAAGCTCTTAGAATTGTAGTATTAAGAAAGTGCATTTTGAAAATTATAGGGAACTATGTTTTGTCAATTGAATTAAGTTGCTAATTGTCTTCATTTGACAGTTACCTTTAGATATTTACAATACACAGTCAAATTTTTTAGAATAAAAAAGCTCTAGTCTTACTACTTTTGTTTAAAGATGTGGCTGTGATAGTTTATCCATAGTAGCAACAGTAATAAAATGAAATACTGAACTAGAACTATTCCCCAAAGTCTTATTTCCTGTCAGATATCCCAGAAAACATGGAATGATGCAAGGTGCTGTAATAGTAAATCCTATTTTGTGCATAGGAGGTCTATCCCAAATTGGCTGGAAAAGCTGATGATAATTTTCTTGTTTCAGATGAGACAATAATGCATTAATCAGGTAATTTGAAAGAACAAAACACGCAAGAATTTGTTCACCTCTAGAAGACTGATATGTATATGTAAAATTAACACTAGTTAGTAGTCTCTGCTATTGGGTATTAGGTATAGCAACTTGTACTTTGTTAGTGATCTTCTGCATATGGAAGCTCTGCTGTTATTTTCCTCCACTTCTCTGTGGCCAGCATCTTAATACATTATATTAATGAGGTTACAGTCAGGAGGCTTTAATGTTTCTAATTCTGATTTTAATCAAGGTGTATGAGTATTTCATAACTGGAGCTCATATACATATGAACTCTGACTTTCTACTACTTGCCTGAGAATAAAATTCACTGTTACTGCCTATAGGGTTTACTTTACAGCAGATCATGTGACAATGTCTTCAATATTAGTGCTTTAGCCATGTTTTTCTACAACTGGGTCTGTATAATACTTGTTCACTCTGTATATTTATGACAAATACAAGATGTAGTAAAGAAAATGTATGTTGTTTAGGATCAATTCTTTTACAAGGCATAAGTAGTTTATGTGGTGGTGAGTATAGGATTCTGTTGTTAATGTCACATGTTTGTGTGCTAATTAATGGAAATATATTGAAGAAGACCAGAAAATATTGAGTGGTAACTCCATGTTGTTCTATGTTTTTGTATCAGTTAAACAAAAAGTCACTTTTAAACCATAAATAATAAATGCCTCTTCAGGAAGACTTTCCTGTGTTTTGCTTACAGTTTCTAAACATAAACCTCTGTATTTCTAAAAACAGAAATTAAAGCAATTTAATTACAACCTTTAATGAGTGTTGGGATGAAGGAATAATGTTAGTTGTCAGGTTCCATACTTAAGTGGGATGTTACACTCAGTAGCTATGAGATCAGTTTAACAGTAGTGAATTACAAAGGTCAAAAGGTGGTTATTGTTGTTTGGATGTTACAAATCTGCAAAAAACAAAGGGGCAAAAGAATTATTTGAAGGCATAGGCAGATAAAGGGCGTTCTGTATCTGTTAGTAAACTTAAATGAGAATTTCACAATATTGAAATCTGTTGGATTTTGGAAAAATTGCGAGGAAGACAGGGAATTGGTTTTGACTTTAGCACACTTATTGCACACTTTGTAGAACTGTGTGTTTTTCACTTCTCTCCCTTCTCTGTTCAGCTCCCTTTCTGGAATAAAAGTTCTAATTCATCAGTATAGCTGAATTGCTACACTTAATGGCACTGACTGATAAGAGGGTAAAATGAGAATAATTACTTCTGACTAGTTGCAGTCATAAGAACACAGATAAACGGTGACTACAGCTATAACTTAATAACTTTTGAAATTTCTAGGTTCCTATGTTCTTTCAGACAGAGACCACTTAGTGTTATATTCAATATTCAGTGAAAGCAAACTGAAGACATGGTAGAACTGGAGTTCTCTACAATTCTGTGCTTCATGGGAGCTATAGCCCTGTGTTAGTTTCTCTGGGATCCTTTTATATTGATATTTGGGTGTAACCAGTTTAGGTTCTTCAAACAAACTACCTGCTATGTTGCCTTTAAATAATGAACATGACATTTTTAGAAAAAAAAATATTTTGAACATATGGCTGAACTATTGCTCTGTCTTTTAGAATTAACGGTTATGACTCTTGGTTAGCTAAGGCAGTTTGTTTTTTAGGTTGTGCTCTTCCTTGGAGGTATATTCTTTTTACCACAACGTAAAGCTAATAGATTTTAAGTCCTGGAGTAATTACTGTCATCAACTGCCTTGTTCTGCTGCAAACCAGTTTATAAAACTCCATCCAGTAATTTGTGTGTCAGAATGATAACATCAAGTTTGAGCTGAACTAGTCCTTACTTGCTAGTGCATACTGGGTAAATTATTCCTGTATTAAATTACTCTTCTTGTTACAACTGTCTTATTGTCAATATGGTAGGAAATTATGCCCTTTTTAGCTTTTAGGCTGTGTTACATAGAATCGTTTCAGTAGGAAGAGACCCTCCGGATCATTGAATCCAACCATAACCTAACTCTAGCACTAAACCACGTCCCTAAGAACCTCATCTACACATCGTTTAAACATCCCCAGGGATAGTGACTCTATCACTTCCTGGGCAGCCTGTTCCAGTGCCTGACAACCCTTTCTGTGGATAATTTTTTCCTATATCTGATCTAAACCTCCCCTGGTGCAACTTGAGGCCATTTCCTCTTGTCATGTCACTTGCTACTTGGGAGAAGAGACCAACCCCCTCCATGCACAGAACAAGGCTGTACTGAAATCTAGATTTGAGGAAGAAATTATCAGACTTCACCAAAAAGAGAACAATATGGTATTTTGGAGGGTGTTTGTATGGGACAGAGTCTTTGCAAGAATATTCAAGGTTGTCTTGACATGCCTGTAGTATTCTTATACTATACTCTCTATTCCCTTCTGATTGTTGTCAGAAACCAGACGCTAGATGTGGTATGCCTATGGTCAAACAAGTGTAACTTTTTTAGTGTTCTTGAAAGATTGGATCTTTAGTAAAGATCCATTTTTTAGGCAGATGACAATACGTATAGACTCATGCTATGTCATCAATTCCATAAAGCTTTGAAATGCCTGTAGTCTGCGGGTTTACTAGTGTTAATGATCTGCTTTCAATTTAAAAAAAATAAGCTCCAGCAGAATCAAAAGATATCTAGCCTCCTTTTAAAGGCACAGATCTTATGCTTATGAAAAAATGCATAACAGTTTTTTGGAAGACACTGCCTGTATTTTTTTTCTTGATTGGTGGGGGGTTAGACAGGGATTTTTAAAAGAAAAATTTGGTAACCTAGATATGTTGGTTGGATTTTAGGCCCCTAGTCTGATTCTGTATTTAGCAGGTACTCTTTTCAGTGTTACAAAGAGGATTTTTACTTCATTTAAAATCTGAATTGGAAGCTGTGAGGAAACTTGTTGGCTTGTGTAAAACACAAGGTTACTCTTAAGGAAGGTAGAAGAACCAGTACTAAAAGCAAAAAGAAGAAAAAGTAACAATATCTTTCCCAGCTCATTAACTGGGAAGTGAACAATATATAGGCTTTGTTTTTTTCATTAACATATTTGGAAGTACCAATCTTAACCTTGGCTTAAGCTGCAAGTCTTATGCCTGGCTGTTCACTGTATGAATTACTGGTTTTATGACAGTTTTGTTTTAAATAGGAAGGTCTGAGTGTTTGTGCCCATCTCTTCCAAGTATCTGAATGACTGAGTGTGACAGCAAGACATTTTTCATTTTCTAATGGTGAGTAGTAATGTATCTGCCTTCAAAAAATTCCTGAAGCAATTCTAGATAAGAATTCACCACCTGAAGTTGTTTAGCTCTTAAATGAGTTTTTTTTGCACACTGTATAAACTGCATTTATAACATGAAATAAAGCAATGTGGTTTGGACAGATTAATACATTGTGGACAGATTATCATGTAGAGGAAGTTTTTATTGGTGCCTCTGTCTGCTCTTGTGTATTTTTTGTATTGTATCAGGGCTAGGGTGCATTAAAATAATTTCTCTAACGCTATACTGTCTGTCAGCATTTAGAGGATGTCACCAGTAGATCCCATTTTATTGCGAACAAGATGGAAGAATTTGAGGCTACTGAAAACTTTGGAAACTCTGAGAAAGATAATTTTTCAGTCCATAATGGCAGATTAAATAGTCATGATGAACGAGCCTTAAGCAGGTCAGAACTGATAGTTTCAACACTGGTTATACTCCAACTATGCACCACAAATAGTATCTCTCTCTTCTGGTTTATATTGTTTTATTTGATGTAGTATTAAATGTTATTACAGGTGCATGATGTCTATGAATGGA
This sequence comes from Nesoenas mayeri, assembly GCF_963082525.1. Lineage (NCBI taxonomy): Eukaryota > Metazoa > Chordata > Aves > Columbiformes > Columbidae > Nesoenas > Nesoenas mayeri. The sequence continues at coordinate 106,766,879 of NC_137541.1, forward strand.
CATGCTTACTTGGGCTTTTTCCTTCCTTAGTGTCCCACTGTATGGAAGAGATGTTGAGCAATTCTTTGATACATGGATGAGATTTGGTAGGCTTTGAACTGTGCCTTGGCAGTCTAATTGTAAAAGACAAATAGTGCAGGCATCAGTTTCAAAACAGTTAAGAAACTTAAAATCTCTTTTCTTAGAGCTGTATCTTTCACTGAATACCAGGCTGTGTGTCCCCATATGCTGAAATGGGAGAGGGATGCTAAAGAGAAGGGACCTTATAAGCAAGGAGTTTTCTCTATAGGTTTCCAGCTTACTCAGTGTGGTGAGTAGGAGAGAGAATGGAAGCCAGTCATCCTTCCTTGATTATAGGAGGCTGTCCTTTCTAATTTGAACAACTATTGCCTAGTCAGCACTGGTACACTCCAGAGAAATCATAAGTATGCTTAGAGTTAAGCAAGCAAAGGAGAAGCAAAAGCCTGTTGTTCTTGTGAGAATGAAAATACATAGTCTGGTCCCTTTCAGTAACTTCTCACCAAAACCATTTCTCCTCTTTGGTGTTCTAAGCAGTAAACTTTTCATCATTGTTCTGCATCTCCACAGCAAATGAAAAAGACTAAAATCCTAGGGAGAACCTGAGATCGTAACACATTTTTACAAGTTTGGTTAATGGTTTGATCAATGTCCTGCTTGTAGGCCTGAGGTTTTATTTATAGCATGATATCATAGTATTCTCTGAATGATACTCCACAGTGTTCTGTTGTGGCTTTTTAGACTTGACAGACTTCTCTTTCTAATACAAAGTAGAAAATTTCAGCAGCTAGTAAGTCACTTGCTGTACAAATCACAAAGAGAGGGTAATCCACTGATGAGGCCAATACTGGTAACCTAGAATGTTTTGAACAACCATTTCAGTCTGTGTGCCATATATTAAAGGGAAGTAAAAGTTTATCTCTGTTTTATTTTATGGTCCCAAGGGAACATAGCACAGCTCCTATGGCTTCTTCCAGTATAGGAAGTTAGCCAGTGAAATAATTCAGTTCCTGGGGCCCTCTGATAGGGTTTGTAAGTGAATAATCGATTGCTTTCATTTTATTAGGGTTTTGGCCATTGGTGATTGAAGCAATTCAAAAACGAAAGTTGGAATTGCTGCTCCATCTCTGCAATTCACAGGCATTTTGCCAAAGTAACTGTTTTGTTGTGGTATGCACAGCAGTGTCAGATGCCCTCTACTACACAACAAATTTGTTTATTTAATATAGAAGATATGGGGAATAAAGAAGTAAAGCTTTTTGTTGTTGTTGTTTTTTAAATAGTAAGCTATGAAGACATCATCTGAAATTCAGGAGATGCTTCAATTTGTACTGAAAGGTAGAACAGGCAATTCACCTTTGGCAAATAGGCATCTGAGCCAAGATTAGCAATACTAAGAAGAACTGTCTTAATTACGCACATCTGAAGAGACTGTGGATAACATGACATTTAGAAAACTGTTAGTGGCCTTGAGGTGTGGTCAGGAACAAAGGAATATCTCAGGTCTAAGGAAGACCGGTAAATTAAAAGGCAGGAATTAACCATGGACCAGGACACTGTAGGAAAAGAAAGGGATAACATGAAGTTTTGTCCTCCTCCTGTTGCATTTGATAAATGTTTTCTTGTTGTCATATGGTGCCCTCGGGCTCTGAAAGTGTTGAAGAATCACAGAGTAGGTGAGGTTGGAACGCATCTCCAGAAATCCAAATGCCCATCTTGAGCGAGGTTCCCAAGGACCATGTCCAGTGATGTTTTTGAATATCTCCAGCATGGAAACTCTGCAACCTCTCAGAGCAACTGCTCCAGTGTTCAGCCCTCCTCACTCTTAGAGTGCTTTCTTATGCTCAGACAGAACTTCCTTTGTGTCAGTTCATCCCTAGTGCTGCTTGTCCTTTTGGGGACACCTCCAAGAAGAGTCTGGCTTCATCTTCTTTACACCCTCCTGTCAGACACTTAAACATTGATCAGATACCCCTCTGGTCACCTGTCCAAAATCCTTGACACCCTAGTGTAGGGTATGGAGAGTAGCAATGACTGTTGACTCAAAACCACGCTGAAGACTCAAGCATTCTTGGAGTTCCTGTTGTACCATGTCAAGCTCAGGGCTTCTGTAGTTCTAATTCATACTGCCTCTTAGGTTTTTGATTAAAAAAATTGTCTCTTTTGATTCTGAGAGCAATTTTGTTTAATAATAAAATCTCATTATGGAGTTTTACTAAGAGGAGATACTTTCAAAAGTGACAGTTCAAGATTCATTTAATGTTTATGAAAACAGCATATGAATACTTCACAAAATCCTCTAACTGCCTCCTAAGGACCTTGAGAAGTTAGCTGCATCTATATGTCACTGAACTGGTTGCTATACTTCATTTGGTTTTCAAATTTAAAGGAAAAAAAGTTTAAACTTGTGAGATGAACCGTTACTTTTGCTTGTATCCTGAAAGCACTTTGAATGACTGAGGAGAATGTTGAGCATTTTTTTTTCCTCTCTCAGCCATCAGTGAGGTTCACAGGTGTTGCTTATGCAGTTATAAACAGTGTTGCTCAGCAGCTTGTAATCTGATCGCAAGACACAACCATATCCTTTTCAGTCTCATGAATACATGTTCAACCTGCAGCTGGTTAATTATCTCTTAAGCAGTTCTTCTCTAATTCATTGCTAAACTCTTCTTATTTTCTATTTCCGTGGATTACGCTTCTGAATTAACAAGATGTCAAGAGGAACATCACAGTCTTATTGATATGCTCATGATTATGAGAACAAATGGGTTGTTCTGAGGCAGCTTGCTCTGCATGCTGATTTTTCATCTCAGAGGTGTGAGTTGCTGAACATTCTAGTCATGAACAAGCAATGTTATTTTTGGTGCGATTGCCATGGTGATCAGGTAGGTTGTGGAGCACAGTGAAGAAATACCATTTCTCAGTTTAGGAATTTGGGAACCCCTGCTAATCTGAAGCTGTCAGGATTTTTCTATTGTTGTTAAACCTGCAAGGGGCAGAGCACAGTAGCCCAGGTGTTATTCTGTCAGTGCAAAATTGGCTAACCAGTGCTTGCCTGCATTTGAGCTTATGGAGTATCCTTAGTTTGCAGGTGGTGCATATCTGAGTAACTAGGTAACTGCAGGTGCCTTTTATCACTGTTTGTTTGTTTGTTTGTGAGTTGACTTTCTCAGCCATTTCTACCATACCTCCTAAACCAAGTAGCATGAACCTGCTTTAGCAGGTGGGTTTGACTAGATGATCTCCAGAGGTCCCTTCCAACCCTAACCATTCTGTGATTCTAACATGAGAAGAATTCTTCATGCTCAGAAATTGGCACAAAACTTCTGTGCTGTTATTGCAATTTGCTTTTTCTTACTGAGGCTGACTTGCAAGGCATTATGTTTGTCTCTACAAACCACAGCGTATTTGAAATGATTGCTGTTATTGTAGGATAATATAGATTAAAACAATATTCCATTCATTAGTTCTTGCTGTTGGTACAGAAGGAAGTAACTCCTAGTATTCCAACTGTAAGATTGCATTATGAATATTTTTAGATGTCTATTTATTCTTAAAATGTTCTGCTGTGTAATCCGTAAAGTAAGGGTTGAAGATGTATGGAACTGGATCATATGGAAGAGGATTTAATACAGGAAAAGTGCTTCATATACATAGAAGTGATGATTTGGACTTAAGTAAGGCTGTGCTTAAGTTGCTGCTGGGATACAGTTTCTGTGCAACATATAGTACCTAACAGTGTTTGTATCGAACCATTGTATTATAAAGTCCATTGTTATTACTCTGTATAGAGAAGCTCAGCACCTGTGCTAGAGACATAAGCCTTTTAACAGGGGGTTGGTTTCTTATAATGAATTGATAGCCAAGTTAATGAGATCTTAGTGTCTTCTCTGAGAAGTTTACAGTTTGTCCTGTAAGAAGAGTATGCACAGTACTGAAATCAATGGGGTGACTGAGTATTCTAATGTACTAGGTTTTAAAGGTGAACATCATGCCAGAGCAGGACAATTTGTAATAATTTTGAAGAAGATAAATGATTTTTGGGATCTGTCTTTCCCCACCCCCCAACCTCCCCAGGGCAAGGCAGTGGAACAGAAAATATGAATGCTGAAGGATCTTCTATAAAAGCTATTAACTGGATGTTATGCAGGCTTAATGCCTTTCTCCTTGTGTACTCTGATGCAAACTGATTTGCCTACCAAATTGTCGGGGCCCAAGGAGATAGTAATTAAGAGAGATACCACTGCAGTACAGTTTGAAATACAAATGAAAGTCAGGGTTTTGCTGAAATTTGGGTTCATGGAAAAAGTATTGCCAGTAACTAACTGATGTATACAATTAAATATATTTGGCTTCCCTTTCTGGTTTCACTTTAACTAAGTTGCAAAACAGGTTCCATGATCTATATTTAAACAGTATTTAACTGCTGAGGATGCTGGTCCCAAATACCACTCTTTAATTGGTTGTGTAGCATTTCCCTCTTCGCAGGGACACAAAGATAGTTCCGAAGTTAAATCTGATAGCTTTAGGTTTTATAATTTCAAGAAGAAGTTCTAAAATTTATTAGGAAAACATGATGTCAAAATTAAGCGCTAAGTAACTTGTTCATTTACTGTAGCAATACTACTATGTGGTCCTTACTGACTAGCTGAATACAGTGAGTGATGCTAAGCCTTAAGAGAAGTAAGTACTGTGAATAAAATTGAATTGCATTTTCTTGGCAAATGTATAGATACAATTATCAATATTACCTGCAGTGTTAATTCAGGAAGCAGAATTTGTTAATGCTTTTCTTGGTAGTAAAATGATAAATGAGTTTTGAAGGCTGTGGTCGGAGTATACTGAGCTCTGCTTAATACAAAAAAATATTAAACACTTAATGTGTATCTTCTCAAGTGGTAGAGTTTTATTTTTCTTGTCATGACCGAAAAATATAATATAAAACATTTTTAGGAAGCCCAAGCAGTAAGAAACTATGGTCAAATGGATATAAATGCTAGGGTTTAAGGAGTTTTGTCCCAGTTACCATTCTAGAAAATGCCAGTTTTACTAATGAAACTTCTGTTCCCTTCAGGTAATCCTGAAAATGTCCTACCGAGTCAGCAACTGGCAGTCTTCAACTTAAATTACATTCATATCTGTTTTAAGTTTGTATTAGTTTGCTGATCTAAGTTCTGTGGTAAAGAAATCATACCCATGCAGTATCTAATGGTTGCAGTATTTCAGAAGGGAGTGATTTCCCTGCCCTATATGTATGATTTGAAATACTTTCCTTGGGTAATTACCTTCCATTTTGTAGCCCATTATCTTTCCTTCTTTTTTTTTTTTCTTTTATATTGAGCCTTTCTTTTATAATAGTTCTCCTTTATTTCAGCTTTTCCTGTTTCATCAGCAGCAACTCATCTGTTCTCGATTGCAGGGCACTCTCCTTTATTAGATCTAGCAGAAGTCTACTGTACCCATGATTTTGCATTAACTCTTCTTTCGGTTTAAGCCCTGTTTTGTTTAATTTCACTAACTGAAACTTCGGAAGAAGCAGCATTTTGCAGGAAAGAAATTGTTGGGTAACTGATGTGGGCTTCTTGATATGGTCTGGAACATATGGCAGAACAGAATTAAAATAACAACAACAAAAACCCAAACAAAAAAACTCAGATCCTAGTTCAATGTTTGGGCAAAGGTTTGGGGGTTTTTAGTTTGTTGTTGGGTTTTGGTTGGTTGGTTTTGTTTGTTTGTTTGTTTGTTTTGAGACTACTGGCTGCTCTGTTAACGATCTGGAATCCTCAGGCTTATTTTAAGAACTTTTTTATTTTAAAGATCAAAGCATATACATTTAAAGCAGTCTTTTGTTTATCTTGCAGCATCAGTTTTATTTGACACTCAGAGCAAGGATACCACCAGTCCCACATTCTATACATCATACTGAATCCATCCCTTTCTCTTTGTCTCAGATCTCTGCTCTAAATGGAAGAAAGCCTTCATCAATATCATGGTTGTCAGCCTGAAATTTGTAAATTTGATAATTGGATATTGTAACAGTACTCATATCCTTTGATATATACAGATTTGAAGATAAAATGTGAGATCTATTACTTTAGAATAGACGTTGATATATGTGGGAGTTTCTAAGCTTATTAACAAAGAATGCTTCTTTACCAAATACACAAAAAGAATAAATTGAAATATCTAGTCTTTGCTAGATTTTAGGGGGGATTTGGGTCCTTTTTTAATAGACAGGTCTGAAACTACTATATATAATTAAGGTTCCCAAAGCTTCCTCTTTAAGATCCAGGTTTTAAATTGCTTATAACTTTTGCCAAATGTGTCTGGGCTGAGTATTTTTTTTCTTCTCTCCATCCTCCCTATACTGGCTGACTGCCTCAATCTGATTATTTTATGGATTTGCATGTGGTTTGGTTCTGACTCCTTTATTTAATTCAAGCCAAAACAGTTAATTGTTGAGAAAGAAGCTACTTCAGAAGAAAAAGTTAAAAGGTTTCTTTTAAACACCCTCAGTGCCGTTATAATATTTAATAAGGAATAGAATGTTCACCTTCTCATGGTTATGCTTTTCGTCAGGTTTTCACAAATAATGGTAAAAATCTGGCCAGGTTTCATCCACTTATATAAAAAAAAAAAAGTCCTATTTGAATGTGTGTATTGCTCCTTGGAATTTAGCAGTTACCTGGATCCAAAGATTAAAAGCCTGAGAAGAGTAGAAAATGGATCTAACTTGACATGGATAAAGAACAGTGTGGGAAGGGGAAGAAGAAGAAGAAGGTACGCAAGGACAAGGGAGAGGTAGATTATTGAGAATGGGGTAAAAAAGAACAAAGTTGGGAGAAAAGGGTAGTAATTAGAGCCTGCCTGGAATGCTAGATTTTGGAAGGGAACCTGTTCAGTCTCCCTCTGCTGTGGAGCCCAGTGGCATGTGGTATGTCTCATATTCCTGTCTGGTGCTGTTTCCTCACAGAGTAACACACTGGTTGAGGTTGGAAGGGACCTGCTCAAACGGGGCCACTTCCAGCTGGTTGCTCAGGTGCATGTCCAGGTAACTCTGGAGTATTTTCAAGCGTGGACACTCCACAGCCTCCTGGGGCAACAGTGAAAAAGTGTTTCTGCATGTTCATGTGGCACTTTCTGTCCTTCAGTTTGTGCCCGTTGCCTCTGGTCCTGCTGCTGGGCACCACTGCAAAGCTTGTGAAAGCTCACTTTTCAGTGGGAGCAATGATTGCCTGAATGGCAATGATACGTCTGGGACAGTCAGAGATTCTTATTAGATTTGAACTGTCTACAAGCATCATGCGAAATGACATTATCTGCTCTTCAAGTTTGTGCACGCTGTCTGGAGAACCTACACAGAGGTGTGCATGTGTGCACATAGGCAAGTTGTTAAAAATAGTAGCGTAGCAAAATAGAGTATTCAGTTAAGAAATGAGAAAGTTAAGATTCTTAATTTGTGGCCTATCTTTGCTTTTCAATCATCATATGATTGCATGTTCACACTGAATAGGAGTTAAAAAAAATGAAATATTGAACAACCAGGTATTAAATGACTGTTTCACACTGTGCAGACTGAAGAAAATGGTAGAGAAAATTGTATTTACAGTGTTTGAACACTGATAGGAAAGCAAAGTTGTTTGCTTTCGTATAGGCTCTAAGTGTCTTGATCACTGTATGGTATGAGTACTTGCTACAATTCTCTGATTTTGTGTTACGCTAGGAAGGATGGGTGCTTGTGTTTGACCAGACATGAGTGGGCACAAAGTTTAAATATTTGTTAGTATTTAGTATCTTATTTTAGATATAGCTTTTAGCATTTCATTTAGTACTGCAGGACTTTATTTTTACTCTTCTTGAAATCAGTTGCAGCCATGAGTATTGTACATTCTTGGAAAAATCTGCTTAAGTACATCAAGATGGGAACCCAGGGAAGAATGGAAGAAGACTTTCCATGCAGATTTTTGTTTTAGCATTTGTTTTGTGGAGTTGCAATTAAGTTCATTTGTAAAGAATTATATTATTGACTTGTTTGTCATGTGCTAGAGCTTCTTGAACTTCCAGAAACTTTCTGGCCATGTCCATGGCTTATTTATATTGGCTTCCTTTGCTTATTAGAGGGTACGGTTAATTAGTGGGAGGGTGAAGATAATTTTTTTAGATGACTTTCAGGAAATTTGGCCCTTTCTTAGTAGCATGCCAGTACTGGAGTAATATATATCTCTACATACATACATATATATGTGTGTGTGTGTGTGTGTGTATATATATGTGTGTATATATATATACACACATATATATATATATACACACACACACATATATATATATATAAATTTTTTTTTTAATGCAGTTGGTGGAGGTCCCAAGACAGGTTTTTCAAATGTTTAAATAACTCACCATGAATGAAGAAAATATAAACTTCCACTTCTTTGAATGATGTAGGGTTTTTAAGAAAACAAGAGGTATCTGTTTTCTCAGGATGACTCACGATGTTGTCCTATGAGTCTTAACTATTGAATTTAAGCATATTCTACCTCAAGTACTAGAATAATGTTATCCCATACACTAGGAAGGGAGGGATGGATATTGCATCTGCATGGTAGTTACCTGGCAGATTATGTTATGTTTTCTTTTTGCTCTGGTTCCCTCATCACTGGACATTAATGAGCTATGTTTAATATCTGTAGGCATTGAATTAAACACTACAGGGTAATGACATACCCAGATTAAATATGTGACATGGCAAACAAGTTTGTAGCTGTTAAAACTAAGTGTATTTTCTGCTTTTTAAAAGTGCTCTTTCTCAATCTTTTGTTCAAGCTAATCGGTGTTGCATTGGAACACAGATGTTCCATTATTTTAAACAACAGGTATGATTTTTACCACTGCAATTGTCAGGCTACTAAAAGAGATTGTCTACTGATTGCTACTAATCAGTTAATGATCTGGGAGACTTAGTTGCTTCTGTTAGATACGGAGTTAGAAGATAATCTTCTGTGAACTTGTGTTAAAATGTTAAATCTTAATTTAGGCTGGGTTAAGAGGAGGTGTATTCTACGTAGCTTGGTCTGTGAATTGTCTTTGACATGAGGCTGGGATTGTCATCTAACAAGAGAAAAGAGCATCAGGATTCTGTAAAAGCTTTTGCCTCTTTGCTTGGAGTCATTGTATAAAAGAGCATTATTAATCTGGGAATGCAGAATCCAGATGGCAAAGCTATTTCTGAGTGTCCCCTTGAGCCTGCTGTGATGGTGGCCTAAAGGGAGAGCAAAACTTTGCAGGGACACAAACACATGACACAGAGAAATCTGCTGTCTGTCCTCATTGTGTAAAATCCTCAGGACTGGAAAAAAAATAGGATGTTTATTCAAAGGTTGTTGGAAATACTATCTGATGGGAGAGAAGAAAGCCTAATTAAGTGCATGCGATATTAATTTGTTTTAATATATATAAAACCTTAAAATAGAAGGACTGTGCTTTAAACTCTTAGTGGTAGAGGTGGTAGAAAACAGGGATTTGCAATCAGCTATGGATACTTCGATTTGCTGACGATTTTATATGGATCAGTAGCAGCTAGAACTTAGTATCTGATTGTATCCTATTGTCTCACAAATATATGTGGATGCTTTTATTTTTATTAGTTTTGGTTTTCAATTCTATGACCTTCTATAAACTCAAATAAAAAAAAGCCTAGTTTACTGTCCAGTCTTCTTTAATGGTTACTAAGGAAAAACAAATCTCTGCTCAAACAGCATAAAATAATATTAGGGTGGTTTACTCTTTGAAACACATGCTGGGCTTACCATGGTAGAGACTGTTTTTTAATGATGAGGCCTGCACCAATTTCTGTTATTGTCTCTCTGAGTGGGCTGACCTCTGCAAGTACCGCTTCTACAAACCAACAAACTCACTTTTTTTCTATGTTTGGGACGTTGAATAAGTTGTTGTTAAATCTGCTTCTTTGAATCAGGTTGGAGGCTTTTTAAGTAGGGGTTTTTCTTTTTCACTTTAAGGAACTGATAGTGTAGTCCTATGGGTTATTTTTTGTGCTATGTGGAGGTTTTCATATAGTAGAGCCCTGAATTACCTCTATGTTAGGGAAAGGGGAGAGGAAATAATGAACGTGAAGACAAGAAAGTAAGTGATACTAAACTTACTTAAAGAATACTCAAACAACCTCACCTGAAGAATCTACATTACATTAACTGAGAGTTAATACTAAATAATTCTAATAAATTAACTTTGAAGTATTCTTGAAGTGACTAGAAGAGTGTGTGTAGATTTGAATCAAGACTCACAGAAACTGAAATCTGAGGGGAGTAATCAGTAGGGCATATGTTCCTTCATATGTTTTCTCATATAAAAAACTGAAATATTGAAAATTGTAAGGCCTTAGAACACTTTTTACTTAGATGTAGTCAACAAAGATATATTTAAGACCAGATGGAATCTATTGCCAATGTTATTTTATGCCTTTATGCTTTCACTATACTGGCCTGACAGTCATTACAGCAATCCAAAGCCAGTTATCTGTTGCTGTTTCATCTATAATGAGATTTTTGGAAGATTTGATTGAAAAGATAATAGATACTCAAAGAATGGGGCATGTGTTTGCATATGGCATTTTTTTCCCCTTCTGTGTTTGAATTCAGTGGTTTTTTTTCAAAAGGTGCACTGCATACCTGGATGTATACTGAATACTACCTTCCATATACAGTATGTTAATGATATGAAAAATACAGTCAAACCTTTTGTAATAGGAAAAACAAATGTTAAGCTGTACAAAATTAATATCAGCAAAGCACCTCAGCATAAAATACTGCGCTACTTTCAAGAAAAGTAAAATCTGTAGTATTATTGTATGACTAATGTCTAAAATACCATATGTCTTGCAAGATACCATCCGTTCTTTTGGAAAGAAACTTTGTCAATGCCTTTTGCTTACTGTACCTGTTTAATTTAGTTGACTGTAGTCTCTCCTTACAGGTGTTGTTCTGGCTACTGATGAAGTTATTTTTAGAGCACCATTCTTAAAAGTTCTTTCAAGTAGACAAAAGTATTATCTTAGAAGTTTGTTTTTGTTTTTGTTTTTTTAAATTGAGCAACATGAAAAAACTAATAGATTATTTTTCTTGGCCCTGGAGGAAGTACAGTCTTTATAAAAATCTAGCATGTGGAATTTCTAGTCATCCATTGCTCTTGTGGCCTACTTAGATGGATTGAGCTGTGAGTTCTGTGGAAAACCTGGTTAGCAATGGGGGAACACCTGAGCAAGCACCCCACAGTCTCATTTGATCTCGTTTGATTATTCAGCTCCTCTGGGCCCTCGCAGGGCCTGGATTTGCAGGCCTGGAGGGGTTCCTGAGGTTTTACCTGAGTGCTAAAAAGAAACTAGTCGGCCAGAATGACACTAAAGAAAATAGATGAGATTTCGTTTTAGTTCCCTGCAGAGAAGAATAACTTGGTTTTCCTTTAGAGATTTTTTTTTTTTTTAAAAGACTAATTTGGTGCCATTAAAGAAGCTTTTCAGAGAAGGGGATGGAATGAAGCTTAGAAGTGGTTTCTTAGATTTCAGTTTTCTTAGCATAGGCATATTGTAATAGGTTGGTGCGATACTGGGAGATAGTGCCAACAATTAAAAAAACCCACAACAACGACAAAAAAACCCCAAACTTCAAGGAGTTGAATGAGCTTTTTGTTAAATGTAAATGTGTGAATACAACTGTTTAGTACAGATGCTCCCTTGAGACAGTTGAAAAATTATCTGCTAATCCTTGCAATCTTAAATTTGTTGTGTGGATTGTTTTCTTGTTGTTACTGATTTGGCTGTAAATGTGATACAGGATTTTTTTTTCTTCAGATACTACAGTCAAAGCACTGTTGTCATCATGTTGCTCTGGCTTGTCTTCTTAGAAATGTTTTGCAATCCTAATAAGGATGGTAGACTAAATCCTAAGCAACCTGACTGAATGCCTTTGTCCCACCTTGAGTGGTAGTAGACCAAGCATCTCCTCTGGTCCTCCCAACCAGAACTATTCTTTGATTCTAATCTGGTGCACTTCATTCTTCAGAGCTCTGCTGCTCGCTTCTGGAAACCAGTTTGTTTCCCAGGCTGGGTGTGGTTACTGGTATGCCATCCAGACATTCTCAAAGACAAATGCTGCTTTAAATTTTCTCTCCTGAAGTTTTTCCTTATAACTGTGTACCATTTTGTATGTATATATTTTAAAAAATATATGTGTGTATATAAAAATATAAACTGCATCTATATGACAAGTGGTGTGTTTCTGGCTGATAACACTTGGTTAGTGTATCTAGAGCTTCCTGCATCTTTGCTTCTACTGTCTGACAAGTTTTATGGTGTCAAGAGCTTATTATATGAAAGCTGATACTTGCAGCTTCAATTATGGGTGTTTAGAAGCTGGCTGGTGAGTGCTTTCCACTGAATTAAATTACATGTTATAAAGATGAGCACTTTAAGGTAGTACATTTCAGTTGAGCTGGTTTACATATTAATGCCAAGTAACCTATGAGTGTTGAAAAGCATGCTGATCTAAGTTACTTGTTGAAAGAGAAGCTTGGTGTGGGTGTAGCCTTTCTGGAAGCCTTTAGCAAATGGTAATTCCTTCCAGCTGTATAAACCTCTTATCTGAGTTTTCTACTCAGATGAGATGTTGAATCTCAGTATTGTGGTTACAAGCATGAGCATACATACTTGCTTTACTCCTAGTGAAAAGGTGTCTTTGGCAGACTGATTCTTCTCTGGTGTGGTCTAACTGCTGACTTCCCTATTCTTGTATCTACATGTGCACAAAACTAGAAAGACTTTCCTGGTTTGCTGTCAGGAAAGTGAGTGTAGCTGTCTTACTAAAATGATGGATTTTATCTGTTGTAACCTAATGACATGAGATTAGATTGGTCAGTATCTCGGAAGGTTCTGTAAAGCTCTTACTACTGTCATGTTGCTTGCTGTCATCTGTGCCAAGGGTGAAAGGGGATACTCTCCACACTAGGGTGTGGTGTGTGGCTGGAGGGCAGAAGTAGTGCTTATGCCTATGATCTGAAAAGAGTTACGCTATATTAAAGTGAGTGACTAAAGACTACCTTTCTAGAACAGTGCCTCAGTACTGCTTTGCTTTAAAAAAACAAACGAAAACCAACAAAAAAAACCCCAAGCAAACAAACCAACCAACTCCCTTTGGCACCCCTCCTGCCCTCCATCTCCCACCACCCAAACCCTCTATTTATATTTCACTTCTAAAATAACTTACTTGGGGGAATATGCAGATTTTTTGCGTCCTCTGAGCCAGGTTTCTGAAGCTGGTTTTCCTTATTGCAGTAAATCTTTTTCCATACACAGATTAGAGCCGTAGTAGGATGCTGGGACTGCGACCCTGGGGGTCTACTGAAGGAGGTAATGGAAATAACTAGAACCTTGTGCTCTTATTTCCTGTTGTCTTGAGTTGCTATGAGAAAGTTAATTGGTTGGTGTTAATTGAAGGTTTGTCAGGGTTTTGGCTTCGTTTCTGTGTTTAATAGACACTAGAGCCTTTAGTGACACAGCTCTTCAGTTCTCAGTGATGTCTTGCTGATTTGATGTGCAGAGTTGGTGTAAAGCTATGAGAAGACTTTTTTGGGGATGAAAAATATTTATCACCTCAAAAACTGACTTGGATTAGATCTAAAATAAAAGCTGAAGTTGCGTGGGTTTTTTTTGTTGTTCCTTTGGTTGTGTTTTTTTTATTTTTGTGTGTGTGTGTGGTGTTTTTGGTTTTTTTTGGTGTTTTGTTTTGTTTTTAATTCTCTTGTTTGTACTTGAAGCTCTGTGAATATGGAGAATTGATGTTTTGAGATCAACACAGTCATACTTTGGGTGGGGTGAGTGAGGACAGCGAATACTGTAGTTCAGTGCCTGTGAATGAACTGGAACACACCAGTGGCTGATACTTTTATTGTGGTGGCTTAGGAAAAGCCTACAAACCAAAGTAGTTTACGTAATCTTACTAAAAAGGATATTTCAGTACTAGACAAATTTGACCTCTCATAGCAGTAAATTTTATTTAAAATATTTTTGATATCCTTAAATATTGTAGAAATATTATTGCAGAAAATCTTGATGATTTCTTTTGTAGTTTAGTGTAAATCTACCATTACAAATCTTCTTTTTGACTAATTAGGTTAGAAATTAAAATAAATCAGGCTTTACATATTAAAAGCATGTTTTTCTTACCAAATTAAAATTGTAACGTTCTGTGTCCAAACAGTTTATATAAACTAAGCTGGATAAACTTAAATCAGGCAAAGGACTGCTAAAAGGACATAAATTAAATTAGCTCTGGGGTTTTGTATGAATTGCGTTGGCTTAGTGGACACCTGACTATAACTCTGTTATATCTAAAATATGTGTTGTATTATGCCTAAACTTTTAGTCTCTTAAATTCTTGAACCTTGAAATTTTAATGGCTTGCAACTTTAATGGGATGCTTGAAACTGGGTTAAATACTATTTCTCCTTTTTTCTAAAGATTCATTTCAGCATGTTTGCTGAGATATTAGGCACAAGTTTACAAACAGCTTTGAGCAGAGCTGGCCTGTGTACAGTGTGTCTGGGGACGGGATTTCCCTTTTCTCCTGCAAAACAAGAGGCTGCAAAATATTTTTGATGGCAAGGTGTATCTTTTGCTTTTGGAATCAAGTATTGTAAGATCTCATTGCTTCAGGTTTCTATATGCAAATATATTTGTCTTCCTAATGATGACATTTGTTATTCTGTATTTTAATAATAAAACTATGTACTGAACACAAATTAACATAACCTTATTTAGAAAAAGTCCATCAGTACTTCTTTCAACATACTTAAAATAGTTGCTTTTGTTTGCCATATGAATATCTGTGAACCTGGAGTTGAATATTTTCCTAACCTTTTTCTTCTGTGATGGATGTATGTGTTGATGTGTGCTGGGGAGTCTTCCAGAATGCCTGAAGTTAACAACATTCTGAGTTCTATTTCTAGTGTTACTTAGCTACTCCTGCTGCTTACAGGCTGAATTAGAAATAAGATCATTGCATTTTACCACCACTGGAGTTAAGGGTAAAAAATTATTAAAGTTCTCAGCTTGCCAAGAAACAAGTCTCCAATAGCTGGAAAACGTGCTGATGGATTCCTCCCCCCCTACCTCCAATTTATTGAACTTCAAGCACTAGAATATATTTCTGAAGTGAATTGAGAACTTATTATTGGAGCAGATTCAAGCACTATAAGGAGAAGTTCTTCTAAGGGAAGAAGAAAAAAAACCAGGAGAAGCTTGCTTTTACATAAGTAAAAGAGGGCTGATACCACCTCCTCACACCTCCAAACAAGATGAGAATGGTATTAGATTTTTGCATCTGAAAAGTCCGTTTTTAATTGCAAATTAATATAAATGTCAGTATAATCTGCTTTCACATTTGAAGGCAATAGTGACATACTTCATATTTTGAGAAATTGCTTCTAGTAGTGCTGGAGACAGTTTGCGTTTTACATATAGTTGTCTTCATGAAAGTGAATAGTGTTCTCCAACATACTGGGCAAATCTTTTACCTGCTACTCAAATTCTAGCAGATCGTGGAGTGATCTGCATATCTATTAGACCCTCCTGCAGGTGCACATCCTGTGTTAATTCAGAAACTGCTATCTTGACAGGTTTTTAAATATATTGTTTCTTCAGTCCAAAGTGTTGCTTTATTTTACAAGTCTTTTGTGTGTACAGCATTCAGAAAGCGGTTGTCTATATTGGTATTCCAGTCCACAGGCATGTGGGGCATCTGTTTTTTTCTTGGTTTTCTTGGTGCTTTTTGTGCACTGAAAAAAGTATCATTTATTACTGCAATGGCTTAGCCTTTTATAGCAGATCTTCCAACCATGGAGGAAGATATCCATCAGACCCTTTCTTCATTCTTGTAGAGTTCAACTTCTGAACTTAAGCTAAAAATATGAAATAAATGATCTTTTTCTTGTTTGGGCAATGTGTGATCTGTTTAAAAGTGCTAAAAAGAGAGTAAATTTTGATTTGGAGGAAGCTTTTGGCTTATGTATGATTCATTTCTGGAAGGTAGAGAGAGGAGAAGAGGTGATCTAATTTATTCAGATTCATTTTCAATAAAGAAAAGAAAGGTGATCATTTAGATGAGGTTCTAAGAAAATAAATTTACTGGATTGAGGAATTTGTCCCCTGTCATTCAAAGTAGGTGCATGCACATTTACTTCTCTCTGTGTGAGTATATATATGTAGAGATTAAAAAAAAACATTAACTTTATACGTATGTATAGCTATTTGTGGGTATATTTACGGGTATATTTTGGCTGTTGATTTGCGTGAGAACCAGTTACAAAACTTGCCAGTCATATTTCTCGGAACAAATTGGCCAAACACTCATTTTGTCAAGCTGAGCAAAGTACAGTCATGTTTTCCATAAAAAAAATGAATGTCCCAACATTAGTATAATGTATTTTTCTAGTGAGGTGGGAGGCTTGGGGCATTTTAAAAGAGGGGACAAAGCAAATGAAAGAAAAGCATATCTAGACTAGACCATTGTTTGGCGAGAGATGTCACATTATAACTTTTTCTTGTTGAATTTCTTGAAAAAGGCAAAGCTATGGCATACTCCCCCCAATGACAGCAGTGACAGTCTTCAAAAGTTTATCTATGAAGTAGTTGTTAATTTTTACTCACTTCTCTGCCTGCGCCCCCCCCCCCCCCCCCCGCCTTGAATTAGCACGTTGGGCTGTTTTATCTTCCTTCTTGTGAAGTTAACTGTTATTTTTCTTCCAAATGAAGAAATTTAAAGATATTGTGAATTCTTCTGCAAGCAGGGTAAGGGAAAAGAATAACACTAATTAAGTAACATTTGACTAAATTTTTGAAATGTTACTAAATATGAAAACTGTCAGTACTCTTTGTATTTTTTCTGTATAATGGATTTTGGGGGTGGGGGGGAGTACATATCCATAAAGTGACAATAACAAATGTTATGTCCATTTTACATTACAGGCAGCTAATTAGATTTAGTCTTTTAAAACACTAAGAAAGCATGCAGGCGATATAGCCTATTTTTTACCATTATTCAGTATTAACAATGGAGAAGAGAAGGTGGCTTCTAAAGTTGGATACTTAATGCAAATTCATTCTCTTGCATAAGCTACAGAGCAATAGAACATAACACTGTCATTAAAACTGACTCATAGCATTCAACAGAAGGTGTGTTTCAAGCTTTAAAAGTGCTAAGAGAATTACTGCAGTCTAGTAAATACCTTGCAGTGGGAAAAAATGCTGTAACTGTGATTTCTTGCAAAAATCTATTCTGCAAATTGTCTTGAAAGTATTTTGCTTCTTTAAAAATCTGAGCATGCAAGCAGAGAAATAGAGTTACTCTAAACTGCTAAGTATTTTGATCAGTTGAAAAATGGATGCAAATAGACTATAAAATGCATTTAATGTCCGTGTCTGAAATTCCAGCTCAGGATGGTGACTCTTACTTTACTCAATTATCCTTTCATTGGGGATGGGAGGGATGTCTCCTAGATGTTACAAAAATCTCTCTCTAGCAGTAGGTATTAAGCTCTGTAATTTGTGGTTTGGTGAATTGCATTTGGTTTGGTTGGTGGGGGTTTTTTTGTTTGTTTTTTGGTTTTTGGAGTTTTTTTAGCTATGAATAGGTGGAAATAGGAAATGTATATCTAACGCCACAAAAGTTCCAAGTGTTAAACTTGCATTTAAATTAGTGCAGTATGTGGTCTCAGCAGCAAAAAAAAGTGGTATAATCCAAAGAAGATTACAAGCGTTATTTCAGACTTTTTGTCTGAGTAAGTAGCATATCCCACATTCTACCTGGTTTACAAAGGAAAATGGAGATTACCCTTCCAGTGTTAGAAAGGCACAAAGAGAATGTTAGTGGAAGGAAATAATATGGTGTGGTTAGAACTGTCATCTTGCTTCTTGTCTGCTTACCCGCTGGGCAGTGGCTTCTTTGGTTGGATGTGCAGGGTTTAGGGACAGGATTGGTGTGTTGCTGCTTTGTGATTACTGCCTGTGGTGGATGATGAAGTGTCTTGATATGTGCCCATTCAGTCCTAGTTGATGACCAATATTGAGGCCTGTCATCACATGTATATGCTTTTGCTTACTGTAATCAAGAGATGGCTGTTGCATCTTTTTGATTTAAAGAGTCTTTCACCTCAGTACTCCCTTGCAGTCTCCATCACTAGGTATAACTGAACTTTGGGAAGTTCTTTTTAATCCTCTAAAATATGGAATGGCCTATATTGCTGCCAGCCCCTATTTTCTTCATGTTGCTTTTTAAATTTTTTTTTATTATTATTTTTTCACTTTCACAGGAAATAAATAATAACGATTTGCTGAGAGTAGATTTTTGTGTTTGAATCTCCCAAGTTACTACTTTTTCCCTTAATGTTACAAGACTGTTTGTACAAGAAGTAACTAGATATATTAGAAACAGGAAAGGCAGCTATGCAAATAGTGAATTTTGGGTGCTGCAAGTTGGTATTTTTTTTTTTGTAAACTAAAATAAATTTCAGTTCTCATGATGAGCTCATCACTCATATCTAGAGCATCTTCTCCTAATATTATTGTTGTCCTCTTTTCTTTCATTCCAGAACTTACCTGTATGCCAGCCTTTCAGTCTTTTGTGACTCCTTGAAGCAGCTTCCCTTCCCTTCCTCCCTCACCTACCCCTCTTGCCCTTTGCAAGGGCACTGCCTTCCCTCTTTTTTCCTTTCTCCTCCCCCCAATCTCCACACTCTACAATTAAACATAGAAAACTCAAAGGATAGAGAAACACATGAAGGATGAAAATCAGGATCATGAGCTTTTCTTTTTTAATTACTGTACCTTTGGTAGGCCTGCCAACATTGTTTACTGTTTAGATGCATCTCCCTTTCTCAAGACCTGTTTTTCAGGTCCTTTTTTGAGTCGCATATCCAGACATGATTTTACTGCCGTGGGAGTCTCCCGTGCAAGAAGCTGTCAGCACACTGGAGAGCAGCACTATGGGCACATGTGAAGCATTCTGCTTGGGAGGAAGGCCACGCACCTGCCTTTTCCTGCTTGCATTTAAATATTTTTCCTCTGATATATGAACTTCTAATCTGGATAATTCTTCACTTTAAATTATAGTGACTACCTTCCAAACACTTGTCTTTCAGTTTTTTGTTTGTTTTTTTTTTTGGTTAGCTCATGCCTTTGAGAAGAAAACTTTTCTATTTAGTTAAGAAACATTTTTTTTTTTCCCAGAAGAATAATGTTGACTAGGGCTGTGGCATACTTTAATTGGGCTTTTACTTTAACTACTCAAATTTTCAACAAAAATGCTAGTTAAGCATGGTTGGCTGTATATGAATGCTTTGAGAGAGATGGTGGTGGATGGAAGTATAGGTCAAGTACTGGCTGCATTTGTGTTAAGAAATTTGGCGCATCCATATTTTCAATTATGAGATTAATTTTCATGTTATATGAGATTTAAAATATATTTTTCCATTCCCTTTAACTATTAAATGGAAACTGCTAGGCTGAAATTGCAAGGCAAGCTATTACTTGATTTTATTTTTTAAGTTATTATGGAGGCTGGCATTGAAAGGGCATTGCTCAGTATTAAAAAACAATAATTATCACTACATCCTGTTTCCAGAGATGAATCAAGTTGCCTCCTAATGTTTTAAAAGTTTTCCTGAGTCATCTGGTGAGACTTTCATTTACATCCAGACTCATTTTACCACAGCAATCCTGTTCATGGAAAGAACAAGGGCCGTAGCATGATTTCAAACATTACATCTTTATATCTTATTTTATAATAATACCTGGAGGCCTTCAACATAGCAAAAAAGTTTCCTTATCAAAGAGCTTAACATCTGATTAAAGACAAGACTCAAGCATGCATCTATCAGTTGATATAAGCAGGAGGGGAAAAGTGAACATCGTGATTACAAGTCTTTGCAATTAGGTTTCATAGTAGATGTTCTTGAGTCCTTTAAGTTTGAGAAATGGAACAGATGAGATTATTTTAGTATTTTATTATTTTAATAAAGAATTAGAGATAACAAGTTTTAGAAATGGGAAATAATTTCTCCACTGTAGCCTAAATTCATAGTGTAGAGAGGAAGGGTATACAGGGGAAAGTATTCTGTTCATTTCAGTGGTTTTCTCAAACAGTCTCTTTATGGAAATAAGTCTCTCTTGTGCTCCAAGCCCATTTGCAGGGTTCTCATTCAGCCTTGCTGTGATCCACCTCAATCCTTGGATAGTATGTACAGGGTGGCAGCCTGTCAGCCTTCATAATTGTTACTAGCTTCTCAGCTCCTTTTCATCTATCTTGAAGGTAGTTATTCTGCTCGTTTCCTGGTAGCAGAACTGGCCCCTGCCTTGTAGCATTTTAATACAAGTGTGTTTTCTAGCCAAGAGTTTGCTTGCAGCTTCCCATTTTAGAAGCACAAAGGTGGCTCACTTGTTTCTTTCTGAAAAAGATCATCTGCTTTAGCTAATGCTCTAGTTGTTTAAAATTCACAACCACTAGATTTTATGATTTCTTTTTTAAGCTGCCAAGCCCCGAACTATCCTGATTGTAGTAGTTTTATTTCATGTTGTGTGAGATGAAAGTAGATCCTTTGATCACTGAAGAGATTTTTGAGTATAAATATTCTGAAGAAGCTAAAAATCATAACAACCTGTTTTGCCTGCCACCGCCCAGTTTCTCTATAATTTTGATAGAACTTAAATTTTGTGTTTAGGTGAAGCAAAAGGTACCTAAATGAATATGAATAATTGTTGCTCCCAGCGTGTGTTTTTCTTGTATACAGATGAACTCTTCATTAGTATCCATTCATGGATGCAGTTAGCAGTAGTGGAGATAAGCATATGATCGTGTGCGAAAGATAATATTCTGGTCTTCGTTGCTTTTGCCTGACTCTATTTTCAAGTTGATTTTTCCTGCTTTTAGATGAGATCACAAAATTAGTAGTTTTCTTTCTGTATTTTTTTTTTCTCCACTAGAGAGCTGTTTACACGTTTTGCAAATTGACTGGTCACCTTATTACATCTTCTCAATATGTTTGCAGTAATTTACATAGCAGACTGAAGTTCCCCTACCTGAAGGAGTTCTAGGTGGCTCAGTGTGAGGGCATCTGTCCTAAGATCACAGGTTAATTGCTTTCTTGCTGTACTTTAACTGCAGTGGATTTCCGCTCAACACAAAATTTATTTCACAGTTTTAGTGTTCAGTTACTCTGATAGACATAATAATTAAAAAACTCTATGAAGTGCTAAAGTAAGCACATTCAAATCTTTACAGTATTATTATCTCCAGATTCTGTGAAATTAGAGCAAATGTAACAGACTTTCACACATTGAAATAGTAGCAATATCTTCAAATTCAGATGAAACTTCATGTGGAGAGATGTTTCTGTAAATTTCAATTTCTCTGGGTTTTTTGAAGGACCTTTTTTTGAGGTTAATGGAGTTAGAGATTCTTTTTTTTCTAATTAAAGGGAAAAAAAAAGGCAAACCAAAACAAAAAAACCCGAGCCAAAACCCAACACTCTTCCCAAATGCCCCTGCTGTATGCTGTTTGCCCACCATGTGATTTAATCACTTATAATGACTTTTGTGAAAGAAGAACCAAAATTGAAAATCCTTTGAGTTGTTTCTTTGAATATGTTTCCTGCATGTGTGCATGCATCCTAATGTGAATTTATTCTTCAAATGACTTGTCTTTGGCTGTTGGGACAGTTAGTAATTGAGTGGCTTCTTTTTGTCCTTTATTGAAAAATTTGATGACATTCTTTGCAAGATTAACTTTGTAAAAGATGGCTAAGTATTATTTAAATAAAATGTCTCTTACTATTTGCCTGGAAAACACATCAAGAAGAAATAATAAATATTTTTTATAGTGTAATTAAAATATAATGGCTTGTTTGCATGTATTATATTTTCTTATTAATCTAGTATTAAATTTCAGGGGGCTTCCCCTTCATATTTTTGTTTGTTCCATATCTTTGGTGTGTCTTTTTAAAGGAAAAATTTATTTATTGGTTGTTTCTTTTTTTTTTTTCTTTTTACTTCAGATAGTGAACCAGTAATCTGAATTTAATTATATGTTTTGAAGATTACAAGGAAAAGTAGTCATTGTGGTTATTTTGACCTGCATTAGAATACTCACAGAATTTAGTTTCAGCATTCATTTGCTATTTATGAACACTTTATATTCACCTTTACTTTTCTGTTCTCTTATAAGAAAGCTCCATCCCAGCGAAAGCCAGAGCAGAGAGGAACATCTGACTTTCAGAATGTGAATGGGGAGTTATTTTTAGAACAATGAAGGCAAAACTGGGCTGGTAGGAGGGAGAAAGTTTGTCAGATTAGAAGAATTTCTGCTGTTTTTTGTTAGGAGACAGTCTCTTTAAATCCCCAGTACCCTTTGTGTGTGCACGTAGGAAAGATTCGGTGGCTGATCCAGTTAGGAATGCTTCAGAGGACTTTTTTCTGAGCGGCCGGGTCTTCTGCTGCTAGCCGGGTGGTGGGGCTCGCTGGCGCAGAGGTAGTGGGTCGCTGCCATTGTGGAGAAGAGGAACCTGACAGTGCGCTGACAGCAGGCTGCCAGAGAATAGAGGGACCTGAGAGCATGATGGAAGAACTTGAGAGGTCTTTTCTTTCCTCAAATATCCTGCTGAGCTTAAACTTTAGAGCAGTTCTTCAACTGACTAGCTTTTCACTGCTTCTAACACGTTCCCTTAAAGATATTTTCCTTGTGCAGGAACTCACTCTGCTTGGGACTTTGGCAGAATGTGCTCAATTTATATAGATATATAGATAGGGTTTATTTTTTGGGTTTTTTTTGGTGTGTGAGGTAAAGTAGGAAAATTTTTATGCTCAACCCTTTTTTCTTTTTATCTTCTAAGCATGAATCTTGTAACACAATTGTGGGAATTCAGTCACAAGTGCGTGCTGATGTGTAACTCTTTGAAAATAGTGGGATTTTGGGGTAATTATTAAAGAGGAAAAAGCTATGCCAGTAATATTATTTTATAGCCTGGGGGTTTAAAGTCTATGGCAGATTGTCAAGGATAATATGTCTCTAAATAGTAAGCAACATGATAAATGAATATAGGATATTACTGGAGACTGGTGTTCTGAGAACAGAGAAGGAAAGGTTAAAATGAAAGAACCATCTTCTAAGGAGACCACTACAAATACTGTGTCAGATAAAGAATATTAGCTTCTTCTGCAGGAAGATATTGTATTATGAAATAAGACCTTTTTTTATTAAAAAAAAAACAAAACAACCCTCTTGTTCCTCCTTGCCTAAATGTATCTCTGTAAGCAGAAGTGTGCATTTACTTCGACTACAGATGTTGGGCACTTCTATTTAATAGAAGTGACTGCAGAAGTCTCAGGCTCCTTGTACTGGATGAAGCTGCCAAGGCTTTGGATTTAACAGATTGCTATTTAGTGTTACCCTCTGAACACTGGTGGTTTTAATTCCGAGCTGCTACAGGTATAGCAAAGACCGCCCGGCATCCTTAAGGACCAGCATGAGGTGGTCACACCCACAACAGACATATTTGTTAAGGTTCTTATCAGAGAGGAGGACTAAAACGGAAGAAAAATTCTTTCCTGTCCTTCTGTTATGACTCATGGGAGCTGCTTTTGTGCTCAGTGCTTTGATAATCAGTCTGCTTATTTGTCACTATGGTCTTAGAAGCATCCTTCTAAGCACCCACTCTTTTTTGAGTTGGCCACAGCTGTTAGAGAAGCTCATGAATCCTGCATTTAAGCTTTTAGAAGTGAATTTAGTTTGTATATCCAGGATGAGCTGATTTATTTTTTATTCTGCACTTGCGTACAAAAGGAAGAACACTCACAGAACAAGGTAAACCAAACCAAATCATTACTAGTGCCCTGGTTGTCAAGCTCAGTTTTCAGATATATCTAATTGGCAGCTGAATCAACCCTTTTCCTAGTTATGTACTGGCTGTGGGATGGGAATGGGAACTTTGTTCAGATTCTTCCCCCACTCCTGCACTCCTGGCCTGCTGCCTTTGAGGCCAGTTACGTGACAGTGGCTTCCCTTGATCTATACCTCATCCAGACAAGTTTGCAGGTTTCAATATATTAACAATTATTAAAAAAAAAAAAAAAATAGTGGGGGAAACAAAACAACTCCTACAAAAACAACAGTGAAGTCAAGTTCCAATTACAATATTACCAATATCACTAAAAGCTTGCTGGAGCTGAATTTAAAATCTGTGAGCTTGTGCAAGCAACCTTCCTTGTTTGCTTTTACATAATTTGTTCAAGTTTGAGAATTTTTCTAAATTTTGTATTTATTTTCACCAGCTGTTCTTTTCTTCTTTTTTTTTTTTTTTTTTAAATGAGGAGAGGAGGATAGTTTGAAGCTTAGAGTATGAACACTGGCTTGTTTATTTGGAAGCTTTTCTTGCTTGTTTTTTTTTCTCTCTTCTTCAGCTATTTTCAACTTCTACGTTGCGGGTTTCTTCATATTATGTAATCTTGATGGCTCTTCCTCCAGAACCTGGTACTATTAGAAGGTCTGCTGTCCCTCTGTAAAATGGGAAACCAAGTGGTAGCTTTTTTTCCAAATGCAGAAGTGAGTCTGGCAAAACTTCATTAGCAATGATTGTATTTTTTCTCTGCATTCAGAATATTACTACTAGCTTTCTACTTACAGCTGTTCAGATACTGAATATGTTCTTCCTAATCTGTAATTCCTCATAATACTCAATAAATCCTGAAAAACTTATCCAGCTATTTTCTTAACCCTGTCACTTTTATGTTCTGCTCGAAGACTGAATCAGGTGCTTGTAACTTTAATTAGGATTTTTTCTGGAAAATCTCAGGAAATAGAGCTACACACATAAAGGCAAGGACAAAGAGGAGGTGCTGTAGTAGTGAGACATCATGACTAATAGAGCAGTTAATGCTTCCTTTCATGTGTGTGCCTTGCACAACAGAAGTTGCGCCAGGGCTTGGACTAAGGTGTAACCATCAAAGACAGACACTTATATGAGTTCTTTACATCTGTTTACTGACTCATTGTTTTGTTAGTGAGCAGATGAAAATGTATCCAGCCTCTAGAAATTCTTAGTTGTATCCTCTTAATAAAAATAATAAATTAATGAAAATATTAAGTTCGCCTCCTGTTTTAGGAAAGCAAGAGTATATTACCTACTGGCAAGAAGCCTGTTTAAAAGCTACTGGATGACTTTGAAGTCAATTAGAAGTTTGTAGCTGACTTCAGCAGGGTGCAAATTGCACTCTTTCTGTCTTGATGTATGAAATTAACCCTACACTTGGTTTATGATGTACTCATACAGAAATCTAACTGTATATTTCTAGAACAGAGTTTTATTTCTTCAGATTTTGAGAAGACACATGTCTACCTCACATTTTTTATAATTCTCACTAAATGTCTCTACTAAGTGTTGTGGGTTTTTTTCCCCTAGCTATTGATAATAATGAAATAATGAATAGCATTTGTATTTAGGATTAAGGCTTTGGAGTGAGTGGTTAAGTTGGATGCCTTTGTGTGGTGCTCTAGTGTTCTTAATGGTCGTGAAAGGAAAAGAAATTGCAGAAGAGCTAGGGCTTTTCCCTTTTGTTTTAATTGGAATGCAAAGGATCAGACACATAGTGCTATAATAGTCTGTGTTAACTCCCAGAACGTGTATATGGGGTTTTTTGTTGTGGGTTTGTTGTTGGTGGTGGTGTTGGTTGGTTGGTTGGGGTGTTTCTGTTGTGTTTGGTTTGATTTGGTTTGGTTTTTACATATAAGCCTTACATGCTGCTGCAGCACAACTACATTTGTATTGAAATCTCACACTGTTATAGTTCTCGATTCAGTAAGACTAATTTGTGCTGTCCATTTCATGATGTTTCATCTTGCTGAATTGGCTTTATGTTTTGTAGAAGGCCACAGTAACATGGAGACCATCTCAGAGATCTGTTGATTAAATTCATAAGTTGTTGATGTGCTGTGAATCTGGCTGCCTCAGAAAGGATTATTAGGAGAATGAGTGCTGTTTCCCTACTGGGAACCTTTGAGAGGTAAAGAATGGCCTTATTTCGTTTGCTGCAAGGGTTATCATTTTAGCCAGCAAGCAGCTTATTAAAACAGACCTGTATGGTGCTTAGTGCAAAGAAGAAAGTTGTGGTTGCTATGAATAATGTTTTCCTTACTATTTCCACTGTTCAGCTTGAATGAATCCAGCCTGTCTTCACTAAGTTACAGAATAATGTAATTATTGCTATGGATAACTTTCAAGAAATTACTCTTTTAACTAAAACTTAGAGATTTTATTTTTTCCTCTGTTTTTATTATTACAGTTACTCTGCCATTCACAAGACTGTGTGCAGTTCATGGAGTTTGATTTCCTGTTATCAGATTCCCTGCAAGAATCAGTGATTTTCAAAACAATCTTAAGGCCAGTGCCTATCAAAAAGCAGGAAAAGTCCCAGAAAATTCAGCGAGTGCTGCCACTGAGCAAGTACCTTTAGCAGTTTCTTTTCAGTCTTTCAGGCACTTTTGAAGGCAAAGATCGCAAACAAGTATATACATCTTGTCTATGGGTTATATGGGTCTAGCTAGTCTGAGTTCACTAATGTTGCAGGAGGTAACTAGTTTGAATTACTGCCCTTTTTGAGGAGATGTTGCAAAAGAGCTGGGGCAAAAAGTGTTTGGGTATGAACCCATACTACTGCTGCAGGCCATTTGTCATGTTTTCATTAGATCTCCTTTGCTTTTCAAGATTAGGTTCTCATAAAGTGCTCTCAGCTGTGTTATGCACAAAGGTGGCTCCGGGACTAGTGCAGGAGAGGTGGGTCACTCAAGGGCAGATTTCTTTTGGGAGTCCCCTTGTATGTGCATCTATATTACCTTTGCTGTCAGTCATGATGCACCTTGCAGAGAATTCAAGAAGCTAGTTTTTGTGTTTCTTTGGGCCAGCTGAAGTGTATCACTGATGGAGCATGAACATTGCTAAGTGAGTTGACAGGCTCCCACCTCTAGGGAATTACAGTGAATGTGGCTCTAGGTGACCTGCATCCAGGAGCAGCAGTGTAACAAGCAGTTCAGCTTTCCTTGGCTCTTACTTTTAATGAAGTGGAAAGGCAAAACTGCATGATCGGTGGGGTGAAGAAAATGTGTAGTGCTGAATTTCAGAAAGGAGAGTTAGCTGCTTGCAAATCTAACCTTTATTCCCAATGAAAAAAATAGGATGTGTACTGAATACACTTGCAGAACTCTTAAAAATGGAAAACCAAAAATAGTGGATCAGAAGCTGCAGGATTGTATAGCTGTAAGTAGTTTAGAAATCATGAATGAGTGATGGAGGAAACTGCATCCAAATTTATTGTCGAATTTTTGTTACATTATCTCATAAGCTTCATCACTGTTTTGTCATAGATCCAAAGAGATTGTGTAGACTGTAAGGCAGAAAACAATGTATGGTAACCAGTATTAGTGGAGAAGTAAGGAATATTATCATAATGTAATTTCTAGAAAGACTTGTTAATGCATAATGTTGAGAGCTCAAGTGTCAGATTTGGTGATGTTACTGAGTAGTGCAAATATAAAACAGAATTTGTTTTCTGACTGTTCCTTTGTTTCTTGCAAGTATTTTTGCTGTTCTGAATGTGGCTGAGCTGTTTGATGTCTTGTTTACATCACAGCGTTCAGGGTTCTTCCAGGGTCTCTGTAGCTGAGTTCCCCTGGCTCAGGGGCAGCATGGGCCAGCCAGCCGTGCCTGGCACCAGCCTCTTCCAGCAGCAAGCCAAAGCAGCTCAGTATGGGCTCTGCTCTCAGGTTGGTCAATGCAACAGAGCAGTTCCTCCTGCTTTGCCAGGAGCCCATCTTCTAGTTCTTTGCTGGAAGCAGAAAGCCTGGACAAACAGCACAGAGGGTTTTGTGAGAGATGCCAAATGAGATAGGAGGAGGAAGGAAAAGGTTTCTTATACAACTCACAAGTGAAGAAAAAATTGAGCAAGTAAAATAGTAAATTAAACCACTGAAATAATCCATCAAGGAATGGGTAACTTTTTAAAAAACAAACCCAAACAAAAATCCTAACCATCCCTTTAATTTGGTAATCACTGCTTTTATAGGTATATTTTTGCTCACTGAGGTAATTCTTATCAACATTTTTGTGTGCTTCTGTTCTGTAGTAAATAACTGCATGTAAATTAGTTATTATTGAAATAGACATCCTAAGTTTGGGATTACAAGGCCTGCTGTTCTGTCAGATGTGTTCTGCGTAAGTTCTGTCCGCTCTACATACTGTGGAACTCTCTTAATCATAAATGCAGAAGCAAATTGTCTGTTACTATCGTTGGGCAATATTGGTGTGCTGTATGTATACTACTGCTGTGTTTTACTGAAATAACACAAAGTACTAATAATGTTTTTTTCTTCTTTCCCCAGGAAGCTGCTGACTGCCTAGCAATTAAGAAAGGGTGTGTGGTTGATCAAGGTGGACATTTTTTTCCAAGAGCCTTTTCACAATTGCCTTTTGCAAAATCTTTGGACGCTCCCTATTGTGCCATGTTTTGTGGCTCTCACCGTAAGAGGAATTTGTCTTGATGAAGATTCCTAACATTGGTAATGTGATGAATAAATTTGAGATCCTTGGGGTTGTAGGTGAAGGTACGTAGTATCTTAATAAAAAATGAATTAGAATTTTATTTAGATTTGACTCAGTTCTTTTGATAGTAGTAAGTTTTCCTTTGCCAAATATTGCTTGTATGGAAATCTTAAGAAACATCAATTTATTCTCTACACCTCCTTCTAATTCCATTCTCAGATGGAAGGAGAAATTTGGAAGATGAAAGAGAAGGAAGAGAAATGGGACAGTTTGGGAGAGGGAGTGTTAGATTTTTTTTTTTTAAAGTGTACTGTACTAATTTCTCTGTAGTGATAGTGAGGAGATGCAAGTTATCAAACTTCTCTCCTAGGATATTTAAAAATAAATAAGTATTTAAAAATCCATTTACTTTCAAGCATTTTTTTATAAAATTGTTTTCAGTGCACAGAAATTTAGTGCAGAAACCGTATGTGCAAGTTCTGGATAATAATACTGGGAACAATATTATTCCTATAGCCAGGAGCTGACTGAAGACTATTTTATCTTGCTGCTTTTTTCCTTCTTTGTGGTGGTTTATCTCTCTTCTTCTTTGTTTCAGGAGCCTATGGTGTTGTACTTAAATGCAGACACAAGGTAAGCAAATTGCTTGAAGTCAGAGATAAATGTTTGTATTTCAGTGAAACAATCATTTTTTTAAGAACTGAGATGTTACGGCGTATGAGATGTGGCATCTGGGGTGGACTTTTCCTTGCAGTCAGTTATGGCTCAATCTAGTAACAGTCCTCATTTTTTGGATGTTAATTATTTGTCTGAAATACATGAAGTATTACTAACATATAAGCACTTACCTGTTGCGGGGGGTGTGGGGCATGAGGGGTTCCATGTGGAATTTCTACAGCTGTTGGACAATCAAACTGCTGTAAGAAAGCACTGACTGTCATGCTTGTTGATTTTGATTTGGAAGAGGAAGAAAGGAAAAAGAGAACACTCCGTTTCAGACAAAAACTAAGTCTGGCAGCCCGTCTTCACTATTTTAACTACTGTGTAAGTTGGATATATCTGATCTTGTTGCTCATCAATGGGGAACTGTGACATGAGCTATTTGGCTGTCTTTGGAGCTGCAGTGTAGTTATGTAACAAAATAACTTCTGTGAAGCAAAACATTTCAGAATCGTAGAATGATTTTCTTTTTTGTAGTGATTCAAGGATATAAAAAAGCTTTTGTATGGAGTTCATGCCTTTTTCTAGAAGAAGTTAACTTTGTGCAGAGGACCTACATCCCTGTGATGGCTTTTAGGATGTACACGTAGGACTTTTGCACAGGACATATAGTTATATTTGCACTGGATAACCCTATTTTGCTGATTTAAAGTTATAAAAGAGAGAAAAGAAAAGAACTTGGAAAGATCCTGTCTCAGTCTGAAGCTTTGACTGGCTAGAGGAGAGTACATTGCTCAACAGAATGACTCTGGTAAACAGGATATTTTTGGATAGTTACGGAATAATAATTCAGGGTGAACAGTCTGAGGGCACCTGGGTAGTGACAATGCAGTTTATGCTAGGGAGCTCTTCTCAAATTCCATTCCTAGTAGTACTGGCAGTGCTATATATGCTGCACAGGTGTATATATATATATATATATATATATGTGTACACTAAACTGCATTTTTAAAGCAGCGTGTCTACTTTTTAAATATAAAATAATTACAGGTCAAATCTCAGAGCATCCTCTGAGGTAATGAAGCTACTGAGAAAGAATAACATGAAAACCAAGCGATTTCAATATTCCGTCTATCTTCTCCCCACTTTTCACTTTGCTGACAGCCTTTTATTTTATGTATCTGTAATTTATTACTTAGCCTCAACAAGACTCAAGAAGTTTCTTGAATTTCCTGCATTGCTGAAGTTTAAGCTCTGCATGTCTTTACTCATATCTTCATCTGCAATAGTTCAGTATTTTAAGAGTATAGGATATTGGCAGGGTGATCTGTTGTCTGAGTTCCTGTAAGAATATCTTACACTACACCAGATGACTAGCAAGGAAAGGCTTTGCTTTAGCAGAGAGAAGTGCTTCTTCCTACAGCCTCTGAGGACACTGAATCGCTTCTGAGGATCTAAATGTTTAGGTAGTCACACCCTTTTTTTTTTTCTACATTTTCAAGATTAATCAAAACAACTGTACTGAAGTTCTAAAGCAAGGTGCTTTTTATTAAAGCTTCTAGCAAGTGCATTTACTAAGATCTAGGGTTTCCAGTATTTAGAGATCTGAAAAAAAGGTGAGGTATGTTGCCCAGGGAGGTTGTGGAGTCTCCTACCCTGGAAGCATTCAAGACCTGCCTGGATGCCTTCCTGTGTAACCTTGTCTATGTGTTCCTGCTCTGGCAGGGGGATTGGACTAGATGATCTTTGGAGGTCTCTTCCAATCCCTAACATTCTGTGATTCTGTGATACTGATTTGATTCTCACTTAAAACCAGTTGCACACAACCTCTAAGAGCAGTTGTTTTCAGGGGCTATCTGTTCTACTGAAAAATAATATGTAAAGTTTAAACTTTGACATGCATCTTTTTTCCCATCCTTCCCCTGGCTGTTTGTCATTATAATTTTTTCCTTTTGTGGCTTGGTAAAATATGTTGAGAGAGACGTGTCCCTAGCTCTTTTGCAAGGTACTGCACAGATTCAGAGCAGACAGATCCTGCTTGTTGCCCAGATATGCAAGGTTTATTAAGAAAACACTTGATAATTGCTACAAGAGTTTAGTTCATGTTTGACTGTAGGTGTAATAATGTTATTTACTAGTTTCTACTTTTCGATGGATTTATTTTTTTTTTTTCTTTACTTGGCTTATTCCTTTTAAATATGGAGGAAGAGTGGCTATAAAGGAAGAAAGTTGGAGGGACAATGTGAATTGGAACTTGAAGATACAAAAAGATGCTGTCTCTCTGCTCCAGATCCAGGCAGAAAAGATCCAGATTATTGACAGAAATTTTAAGACTGTAATATTGATAATTGACTAGAATGAGTGTGATAGAACTGAAGGTGTAGAGGAACACCCTTCTAATGGCAAGGGGAAGAAAGGAAGAAAAGTGGAGAAGATTCTAATTCTGTGGCATCAAAGATGGTATAAACTAAAGTGGTAGGTTTTAGGTGAGGCCTAAAACCAGTCACTAATTAACTCCAAATGGTAACTTCTACCAAACCATGATAGCAAAGATTATGCTCTAAGAAAAGTTACTTGTAAACAAAGGAAGAATTAAAATGTATTGCAGGATGATATGTGTAGTTGTTCTCCTTGATCAGGAACTGTTTTTTAATACAACTTTCCTACTTGTATAGGAAAACAAATTCGCTTAATTCACTTTCATGAAGTCTTAACAGAATTCCCTGGACATACAAGTATATGTGGGGTTTTTTTTATTGCTTGGCTGCTGATGGACATACTTTTTTTTTTAGTATGGATGAAGAAAGTAAGAAGTTCTTCCGCATGATCTGTCTGCATGTAGCACAGTTGAATTTTGAGTGCATTGCATAGTTATTCAGCACCACATAAGAAGTTCAGAAACAGCATAAAACCAAAAGAGTATTGCAGTATTTTTAATATGTGTGATATTTACCAGGCCATCGTTGGTCATGTTCCCTTGACATATACTGCTTTTCTTTTTTGCAAAACTATCAATTAGGTCTAAGAATTTGAATGTAGAAATATTTCTTTTCTTCTTTATAAATAGTGGCAACATTCCAGGATCAATTTCTCAGCTGTTTTAAGTCAATGTATTTCCATTGTATTGGTAAAAGGGTAAATTTTGTGTAAAATGAGGAGCTGGCCCTAATTGCAACAATTTTCCAACATATAATCTGCTAGTACTTCAATAAATTTGTAGCTTTTTGCCACAGTGCATTTCATTGACATATGTATATGGATTTAAATTGGAGAGAAAGACATAAGGAACAAATACCTTGTCATTATTATATGTGTTTTTTCTTTGCTAAAGGAACATTATCAGGAAAGCTGAAGTGGCTCCTCTAGAATGACTGTGTTTACATTATAATACAGCATGTTTTCATCACAAGTCCTTTATTGCTAATTTTGGTTTGTACGTAAAGATTAGTTTATCCGTTCTTTTTCTAATGTGAAGCTAATACAAAAAATGTTGAGATAAAGCAGATCTGTCATTCTGAAAAGCATTTTTTTTTAAGTGAGAGGACTTTTTATAAGAGAATATACTGGAGTACATAGTGTTTGAAAATACTGGAAATACCTTTTATATTTGTGAACTATAATAATAGGCTGTTTTGCCATATTTACTGGATCTCGTCTGTTTTTTGAAAAAGGAAAGCTACTTGAACAGTTAAGCAATGTCAGATCACAGCTGAGGAAAAGAATCTTGCTTAAGACTTGTCAAATATTTGCCTTTTAAATAAAACCACTATCTCCTTTACTTTGCAAAGTGGGCTTGCAGCTTCATGAAGGGTTATTATTTGCTAATAGGGATTTAGGAACAAGCATTAAGAGGACTCTGACATCAAATACAAAGCTAACAGGCTATTGTAACTTAAAATTAATAAAATTATGGGAAGCCGTAGATTTCCAAAGATGGGCACACTGAAGAAAGAAGCCTAGAGGAAAAAGTTAAGATGAAAGTCAGCATGAGAAGGGAATGGATTGATATACTGTGAGATAATAAACTGTGTATATAGGGGGCAAATATTGAAAATCGTAGCTGCAAGTAGGAGGCATTTGTACAAATGAGGTGAATACATCCTTGGATGACTGAGATAAGTAGACACTGTGTCTAGGTAGGCAAGATGGTGACACTGGAACAGGGGGTCATTCATGAGAATGACGCAGAGCTCACTGCAGGGCCAGGCTGGAGAGGTAGAAGGGTACATACAAGCAGGCAGTCAAACCATAACTGTTCTTCTAATGCTGTGTGTGTCTAGGTCAAAAGCAGTGATTCTCATTTCTGCTTTAGTTCCAATCTCAAAACCATAGTGGTTTGCTTTATCGAGCCAGGCTTTTGTCAAGGATCAGTTGAATGTTTGAGAACGATATGGATTCAAGTCTGTTAATAAAAATTTAAAAAAGACACCTTATGCTGATCATTATATAAATAACCAAGTGTGGTAGCTCATGCTTTTCCACTATTAGACCTGCTTGTGTGAGGATCTGAAAGTATGCAAAAGGGAAGATACCTATATACATATATCTATATGTGTAAATTTATGGGGTTTTTTAATCTTAGCTAGGTGTGCAGGAAGGTGTGTGGTGATGCAAGTTCTCTAAAAGCACAGCAGAAGTTGATAAAATCTCCTAGACTTATTCTTTGTCTCGCTATGTACTGTGTATTATCAGAGTCCTTGAAGCCTGAGGGCATGCAGTTTAATTATTTAGAAATGTAATGCCGCTTGTTCTTGTGTGTACAACATCTACTGCCTAATATGTTTTTTCTGGTCTCTTATTTTAGATCTATGTCTAGTTTTGGTTGTTCTTTATTGTATGAGACACTTTTAGACCTTTTTCTTAGAAATAAATACCACCGAATTTCTGTACTAAAAACAAACAAAACCACTACTTTGTAGAATCATTTGACCACTTCACTGCACTGAAGAATAATGAAGAATTACCTTTTTAGTAGGCTTAATACTTTCAGGCAATTTTCTCTTAACCTAGTATTCAATTTTGTCCTGTTTGAGCTTTCAGTAATGCTCTTGCATTGTCTTCAGGTAACTTGTGTGTGTGTCTCACAATATCTGAAAGAAGTATTTACTTACCTCTTAAAGATACAGTTTACGCAGTAGAAAATACAATAGATACGTGTATGTAACAGCATCATTAGATTTCATTTGAGTACCTCAGCCTCTTCCATGGCTTTTATTACTAGATTTCCTATGGAGTAGCAGGGTCACAGTTTCCTTGGTTTTCCTTTGAAACCAATGTCTTTCTGTTCCTCTAAGTAGCCCATCTCCACTTATGCACTCTTGGCACTACTTGTTTGTGCTTGAGCTCAATCAGGAATTCCCCATTTCCCAGTGCTGACCAACCTGAGAAACTTTTCCCAGCTTAGTGCCTCTTGGAGTGGGTTGTTCCTGTGCTTTGAGGAAGTAATCTGTGAAAAACAGCCAGCCCTTTTAGGCCCCTTTTACCCTTTAGGGCTGTTTCTAAGCAGATCCTTGAACAAGGTGGAAGCTGCTCATGTGAAGATATGGGGTTATAGTTCTACTGTCCATCTTCCTTAGCTCTTTCAGGATCTTAAATTACACTGTATCACGTTGTCTTGCATCAGGAGTTGCTGATCTGTTGTAATCCCAGTACGAAGAGCGCTCACAGTCTGCAAACTGTCATTTGAAGTGCTGTTTCCTTATAGTGTTAGCTTTAATTAAGTAAAAAATGGTACAGGCAATCACAGAATGATAATCTTACATGCCTTAATGGTAATCTTACATCCCTTTAGATGCTGGGAACCTTGAGTTGTGCAGCATCAAATGGGCCTCTGATCGGGCTGCAGGGTCCTGTGCAGACCATGTCTGTACGAAAAGGTTACCCCATTTTCATGATTTGAGCTATTACAGGATTTTCTTACAATAAAACTCTATTAATCATTTATACTGTCAAACAGAAAGTATGTTTATGGGTTGTTTTGAGGGATCATTTTGAGTCAGATTAAGTTCAGCTAGCTCACTATCTTAAAAGTGACTTTGTTAGATGTAAACAAGGGATTAAGAACAGGGCAGCCACAATGTGGTACTCCCTACAGTATTCACAGTCTCTAACAGGTACAGTGCTACTGGAAAGTCATTATCACCAGAGTATTCTAGCACAGATTATGCCAACAGTGTGTGGAGTTTTTTGTGTTGTTTTGTTTTTTAATTAGCTTATCCTGTGCTTAAAGCCATGTGTCCATATGTACAATGAGCATGAGACCTGTATTGAGCTTCTGAAGAAAACAGAGTGTGCCAGTAGTAAATATTTGCAGTGGTCAGAGTTGAGAATTGTCTTGAGCGTTATGAGAGGAAAATAGAGCCATTATGCAAGCTGTAGTGCTGAAAATAATATTAACTCTTTAATAACAATTTACTGCAACTTCAGCATTAGACAATGAATAACCTTTTGAATTCCTTACAGAATTCTGGTTTGAAATATTAGGTATATAATATTTATTTCATGGGCTTCAATACTCTGCCTCCATGGCATTGCCCTGAGTGCAGCAGAGAGATGAGCTTGATTAGTGCTAATTAACTTCAGTTATCACTTTTTCTGTATATGTGTGTATAAATGATGTATGATGAACATCTATAACTTCTTGCTATGCAGGGTAGATGCTAATGTGGTATTGAAAGTTTCTAAAGCTTTCATTTTTCATTGACACATTGTGGCATTTGCCTATGCCTGAACATGAGCCTCTTCCACAGTCCTCTCAGTTATCTATGACAGGGAGAAACAGACAATTAACCTATTATTATGTTTCAAATGTAACTGATGTCATATTTATTAAACTAAGTGGAAGATTCATATATGTACTGATATTGCTCCAAACATCAGATAGTTGTGCGGAATGGAGGGTACAAATCAAGTTGCTGAGATCTCACAGGTTGAAGACAGCTGTTGGTCTCTCTTCCCCTCCCACCCTCACGGTGGGATATAGTGTTCTCTGTGTTACAGGATTGCTGCATTTTATATCTTAAAGTCTTATTCCCAAGTTTCTTCTTACTGCAGCTTGTTGGTTTTTTGTTTGTTGTTTTTTTTTGTTTGTTTTTTAAGACTTGTTTCATAAGATATCTCTTAATAAAAACCATTAAAGCACTGATTTTGAGGAAGCCATTCAACTCTAAAATGACTTACCTACTTTGATGGAAAACAAAATAGATATCTGTGTGTGGTGTTGTCCTAGAAGTCTGAGTCCTGGGATTAACTGAAGTAAATATTTCGGGTTTTTCACACTTTTAAAGCTATATAGGATGAGAGGATTTAATAAGGTAGTCCCACATATTTTTCTGATAGCTTTTGTTGCGTTATGTTCTCTTCAGTCTTCTTGCTCAGATATACTGTATTTCAAGTATTTCCTCTTTATATATATACACATTTATCTATATATTTGCTATGTTTTTCAGTCACATGCGATTATTTCTTTCAGAGGACGTGGTCAGGTTGTACAAAGCAGGCATGAAAGTAAATGCATTAAATTTAATGGTTTTCATTTTTACATTAGTCAGCCCATCTGTAGCCGTATCAATGGAACAGTGCTGCTCTGATGTCTCAGTTGTGTTGTTTCCCTTTGAGTCTTTTGTGACAACCCAGACTGCTCCATGAAAGGTCCCTTGTATGATACCCCATTCCCTTACCTCCTTCTTTGTAGTTTTCATGTTACGAAGCCTGCTCAGATGTGGGTGGTATTCAGTATTCAAAACTGGCATTCCCTCTCTCCTTTCTCCCTAAAGGCTAATTTAGAAATGGAAGGTGTAAGGGAAAGATGAGAGTGAGCTTTCAGAGGGGAGAAACTAACTTGGTGTGGAAGGGGACACTAAGATTTTTCTTTTTTCAGGTGTATTGAATTTAAAGCAGCACAGCATGAGGGCATTACTTTCAGTCCCACATATTGGGATGACAGAAATTGGCTTGGCCATGGGAAGGTTGGGTAATTGAATTTCAGGCAGCACAAAGCTGAAATACAGAGACCTGATGCTGCAGAAGATCTTCAAAACAAGAAGGAGAGGGAGAAAAACAGGTATTTACCCTTATTACTCCAGTAATGCAGGTAACTGGAGGACACAGAGGAGCCTGAGTTAAAAATAGCAAGAGTGATTCATCTTACCTTAGGAAGGGTATGTGAAATGTATTGCTGATGGTTTTCAATTTAAATTAAGTCAAAGATAAGTGATTTGTTATAGTCACACTATCTCAGATCAGTATTTCTTTTAGTGACACAGCTTCTTCCAGTTTGTCACACTAATGGCTCTAGATTAACCAGACATCTGTAGCATTTTTTCTTTTGTTTCTTAAAGAAACTGCGTGTCTTTCTGATAGTCTTTTACATAGTATGTTACTTGAATTCCTGCTGTTGGTACTGCTTTGGCTAAGTGATAGGTTACTGCTTCTGCCACAAATAACACTTTTCTTTGGAATATTGCCAGTAAATAAGCATGCTCTGTAGTAGTTGCTGTGTACTCCCATCTGCAAATGGATTATATATCATTACACTTGTATTAATACAGGAATCATATTCAGACCTGCAGCAGTGTGTTCTGTGACTGCTGCTAATGGCTCTTAATTGCAAACAGCTTGTAGTGCTCATTCTAATGTGCTGGTAAGTGAAATCTTATTTCCAAGTGTAGATGTGATGAGCACACAAAACAAGACTACCCATACAAATTATTCTTTCTTGCAAAAAGTTGAAAATGTTATGCTGAAAATTCAAGTTTAAGAGCCTGACTACAATATTTTGTAGAAGAAGCAGCAGAAATTGAATTCAATGAAGATTTGAGACCTGATGTAGGGTGTTGTGTCATTAGGAAAGTAATGATGCAGGCTAGGGAATTTGTGGTTAATGCAAATTAATATACGGGAGAAGGAACAACATATGGCTAATTATAGGACAACATCTGTAGTGGTATGAACTTGCTTGAATATTGGATTACAGTCTAGTCTGGTCATCAAATTGCAAATTACTGTGTAGCATAATTGATGCAAAGAAAATTATATTTCTAAATTTTAGGCTTAATTGTTTTCCTGTGAGGGATTCTTATGGACTTCTTAAACAGTTGTAAGACATGTGAGCAGCTCTAAGAGCACTAGATTAATCATGGATCTCTGGATACTTGCATGTATTTAAATAAAGGCTAGTAAAACAGAGCACAGTTGAGTTTTCAAGAAGGTCATTAATGTCGATTATTGAATGTACCATGGTAAAAATGAATCAGAATCATCCAGCTGACTTTCAAAAGTATTTGTAGATGCCAAGTTGATTTAAGACATTACTACATATTCAAGTGTCTTGAATATACCAATTACATTAACTTGGGGTTTTTTAATTGATTTTGTAAATTTAAAGCCTTTTCTTAAACCATAAATCCCAGAAAAAGAACACTTGACAGTGTAGGTAAAATATTGACAACAATAGTGAAAACTTTCCCAACATTTCACTTCATATGAAAGCTATAGGCTCTTGACACACATTTTTTCCATCAGTAAAGATTACTATGTTTTTAAAATAGTAAATTGTCCTTCTGAATGTCCTGGTTAAAGTAATAGAATTTTCCATGTGTACTCAGTTCTTTGTGACTCCTAACTGGTGGACTGCCCTCCTGAAAATCTAGACAGCTTTCTGTTCTTTTTGAAGAAAAATTCTTCCAATATCTAATAACTTCTCAAATATAGCAGTATTTACTTCTCATTCAAAACCTGGATAAAAATAAATGGTGAAAAAAAGGACAATAGTTGCCATTTATAACATTATACCTGTTTGAAATGTGTACAAACATGTAAAATTTCACACAAAGAACTTAAAAATTTCACTTCTACTGTATGTGGTGTTTGATCTCGGCTAAAAGCCTAACAGTCTACCCAAGCCTGTCATCAGAATAGGGTGACCAAGAAATTTTGGGCACAATGGGAGGCCAGACTGAGAACAGAGGCCATTTTGTTCAGGCTGTGTATTGCTCAGTGTTTCTTCAACTGATAGCAATTGTTACAAGTTGGCACAGAACTGGAAGCATTTTTTATGCTGTCTATCCCTTCTACATATATTACAATTCTGAAACTCTCCAGAACACATCCTTCTGTTTAGCTGTATTTAGCTGCACCTGGACAATAAAGCTTGATGAATCCGCCACTTGCTTTTGATAAAGAATAGTGCCATTTCATGCTAGCTTCTCGTGTTCTGTAGGGTATCTGTTTAAGCTTCTGGTTTAACAGGAAACCCAAAACACCCTCTGGATTTATAATACATTTGCATCTCTATTATATTATCCCTGAATTATTTTAGCTTCGATTGCTAAATTAGACCAATCTTCTTGCAACTCCCTTTTAAATCCTAATGCAACATAATGGCTTAACTTCACCAATTATGAAAAATCACCCACTTGATTTAATTTTATTTTCATTTTTCCACACGTGTAGCAAAGTGAAGATTTGTTTCTGAACAGCACGTGTAATTCTTTGTTGGAAACAGATATCAACATTGCTCTCCATTTTATAGCTGCTTTGTGCCTTAAAAACTTTGATAAAGCATCTTTGATTTCTTCTTCCATGTGAATACTAATTTATGTAGAGTACTGCAGCATAAAAAAATCAGTATGACAAAATGCAATGTAAATCTTATAAAAGGTGAATATTTGAAGGATCTTGAACTAGAATGATTGTACCCACTGATACCCATTCTTTCCTGATTTCACTGGCTCATACCCACACTCTTAGAAATATAAAGGGGTGTGTGTGCCCACTTGGGCAGTATCTGATTTGGGCAGTATCTCCAATGTGCAGGAAGAAGGACAAGGGTAACTACCTGTCAAGTCCCCACTACAACTCTGGAGGGGTTCTTGGTGGTGATGACAAACTAGTTCTTACATCATTTGTATGTATTTTGTGTTTAGAAGTTGTCTGTCACTATGGGATGGTCCTTAGCCTCAGTCTTGGTTACTTCAACTGCCATGAGTCTGTTATCTGTTTTTCCTTGTCTGAAATTTGTATTTGAAGTGTATGTCTATAACCTGTTTCCTTGATGGGTTAACAGAAGAAAGGCTGGTATATGTTGTAAGCTGCAACCTTGTGCCACCCTGTTGTTGTCTGGATGCAGGGTCTGCTTGCAAGTCAACTGTGCTGCAACCTTCTAGGCTTGGCATAATGTTTTCCCTAATTTTACTATTGGAGCACCATCCTGGGAACAGTTTTCTCTGTTGTCAGTACAAATTATTTTTGAAACCTCATTGTGCAGTTTCTTCTCGTGCTTGTACGTGCTTATGTACATACTCTCTCAATTCCTTCCCCAATATCCTGTTTCTAGTTACCCTGGTCTGTTACATACTTCTGGAGCAGAGTATCAGTTGACCATAAAAGGCCTTGAGAGAGAAAGCTTAGTTTGGGGGCTGCTCTATCTCCTAATCTTTCAGTCCAGAGTCTTTATAATATTGAGAAGAACTCCTTCCCAAATGTGTGTTATGAAGCATACTTTTACATACAGTTCTAATAACAGAAGATCACCACAGATTCCAGTGTGCTAAAAATTAAGTGCAAAGCAGTTTTTCCTGAACTTAACCTTGACTGAAGAAGGTTACCATCATTACCAGTTTTCCTTTTGGCTGTAGAGAGACTTTTTGTAAATTGTGAGATTTTCAGGTATAACAGAGGTAGGTGACATAAGTGTAATCCTGCACTGAGGTGTGGCAAGATGAAATTCTATAGGACCAAAAAACCCCATGTTTGTCTGGTTACACCTACCTTCTTTTTTGACAGTATGTGCCTTGACCAGGAGGCAAGCTATCTTCTTGAAATCAATTAACATTTTCAACAGAGATGGAGCAATGCCATGTTTATGCACAGAAATATGTTACAGGCAATGCCATCTGCAGAGTAAAGCTGACGAGCTGCTGCTTCTACAGGATCAAATTTCCTGTGATGGTTTGCGTGAAAACTTCATCTGAGCGGTGTGTTCTTTGTTCCCCTCAGAGCACCAGCTAGCGAAGAATGGGGTTAAGAAATGTATACAAGATAGTATCTGGTCGAATTGCAGCCTGCGTTCTGAACCTGTTCTAATATTTAAGTCTTCATGCTTTCCACTGCTGTAACTGCAGTAGTGCTAAGGAATCAAAACTGTTGGGAAGCAAAAGAGAATCAATAGGAACTTCGATATTGACCTTTAGGAAGGCCTAAGAGAGGCCACATAACATTTATCCCATGGAGTCTAACAGGTGAAAAGAAAAAAAAAAAAAAAAAAAGAGGAGATGGTATTTCTATTTAGAAATTGAGGGAGATCACTCTATCACTTTCTGTTCACTGTGGTTCTCAATGAAATTGATACTGTTTAATTTATATTGCAGAAGATTAGCTTCAAGTGCTTGACCAATGTCCTTTCAATTTCACATGTGTACATGTACAGAGCCATGCACAAGTGTATACACACATTTGTTTAGTCAATGAGTTACAGCAAGTGGTCTCTTCCGGTCACATTTAGAAACTGATACTAGTCCATTCCTTCTGTTGCCCATTAGCAGATTTTTATATGTACTAGTTAGCACACTCATGCTGGTCCTTTTTATTTTTATGTATATGAGGAGAACTGGACACTTATGACTCAATCTGAAATGCAAATTAAAATTATTCTTTTTTATCAAAATACTCAGCAAAAGTGTATAAGTCTTCAACAAAAATCTGAATTAAAAAATTCACAACTGAAGTCTTGTGATTTTATTTTCTCAGCTTTCACTTGTCTCTTCGTCTGAAGATCATGTTTCAGGAACTTTCTGAAAAATTACCCTCATTGCTAAAGCATCTTGTGCTTTTTCCCTAAACATGTTTGCATGAAAGAAGGCGATCATTTACCACTTGTGAGCTATTTAGGAAAAAAAAGTCTTTGTTTACTGTAGAACTAGAGCCATCAAAAATTCCCAGAATGTTTCAATGATAGAACATGCCTTCTCTGAAAATGTCTGGCTAGGAATCAAATTATGAGGGTATAGCTTATTCTGACAAAGAATAAATCTGTGGAAAGACAAAAGTAAAGGAATAATTAGGTCCAGGGAACTTTTGGCCATGTTTGTGTTGAGTTTTTTTCCCCAGTTGATTTTTAGGTTAGGGCAGCTTAACAATTAACATTTTGCAAGTCCACCTTTTATTTT
Source organism: Nesoenas mayeri (assembly GCF_963082525.1). NCBI lineage: Eukaryota > Metazoa > Chordata > Aves > Columbiformes > Columbidae > Nesoenas > Nesoenas mayeri. The sequence continues at coordinate 106,809,367 of NC_137541.1, forward strand.
TTCAAGAGGTGGTGATAGTTGACTATTCACATTATAGTAACTGAATGAAATCTTTGTGAGGAGACTGATTCTGGGTTTTTAGTGATTGTGGGGGTTGGTTGGTTTGGTTTGTTTGTTTTTGTTGTTGTTTTTTCAATGAGGATTTTAACTGGATTTAGAGTAGTTAATGACTCACTTGTTAACGTTCTTTTATATTATTCATCACACCCAGAGTTTTGGCTATCTAATCTTACCTTGTAATGTCATTGAAAAAAACAAAACAAAAAAACCTCAAAAAACTCAACCAACCAAAAAAAACCAACCAAACAAACAAAACAACAACAAATCTAGAATTGTGTTAAAATGAAACACGGCCAGATTTAGTGTGTACAAAAGAAAAATGCTAGTCAACAAACTGCTGTTAGAGCTTTTGTTTACGCTCTGTACCAGCAGACGGCTTGCTACTATATCAGTTTACAAAGGACAGAGAGCAACTTTCCTCTGAAGAAGCTTTGTTTTCATATCTGCATCTAGTTTAGACCAAGTACCACAATGAAGGCCCAAGCTTACTTGTACAGTTTTAGCTTTTGGAATTTTGCAGATTAATCCAGTTATATTAAATGTTTTTAATCTCCTTAATCAAATCTGAAGTATCAGTACTGTTATTAAATATTAATGAGAAATGTTACTAAGTAAAAGATTTGAGATCTTTACTCCACAAAGAATCTAAAAACTGTTCCAATTGTTACTTTTTTTAAAAAATCTCAGTTTAAATGAATCTCTATGGTGCTTTGGCACTGAGAGGAATATAGGTCTAGGATATCACTATATAACATACATTCTAAATCCATATTTTTCTTATGACAGCTTCTCATGTAGATCTTTGTGCTTGTACTCCAGGATCTGAAGTGTTCTTCTGGAAGCTTAATGTAAAGAAAAGAGCTACTTCTAATGGGGCCTCCTTTGCAAGATTTTAAAGCTTTAGTTAGTGATCTCAGGGAGTACCTTCAATTATACCGGAAAAGGAAATGCAAAGCTCATAGAAGAGATATTTATAGCTTCATGAATATACTCATAAGAGAATATGCATGTTATTCTCTAATGTGCAGGATGAAGAAGAAGGATGAGCTTCAGCAATTCTGGTCTTGCTGCTAGCTATGCCAGATTGTTTTGTGGGATGTGAGAATTGACGCTGCGCAGTTACATTGGCAATGGAGACGTTCTCACTTCAGTAGCACAGTTGGGAATGCTTTATTTGTGTTGCCAGCAAGTATATTACAAACACAGTCCAATGGACTGTGATGATATTAACGTAGCAATGGAACTCAAATAATACTGATGCAGAGAATGTAATATTTCTGAAGTCGCTAGTGTTGATCAGAATTTCTGAAATGTACCTTAAAAACACTTGCATGTAAGCTTATGCATGTGTGGAAAAAATAAAACAGGCAGAAGGGTTGCAAAGTCAAGTAACTTGGGTGGACTTAATCTCACCCACTGTTTTGGTGCGTAGGTCTTACATAACTAGTCCCCCTAGTTTATATAAATTGACAGAGTCTAACATCCAAAAAGCAAGTTGTACCATCTGGAAATGGTTAAAATCAGTAACCTTCTGGCCGAATCTTCTCTCCCTTCCCTGCTTTTACTAGCTGTAGGGGAGGCCTTGACAAAGCACATTAGATATGTAACTCCTAGCTCACTGAACCTAAATGAGATGCACTGTACCTTAGGAAGTAGTTGAGGTTTTCTGTTGATTTGTTGAGTCTTTTTAATCACAGAATATATTTGCTCTCAGTCTAAATTTGGTTTTGGAGATCGCTTTTTCTATTTTAGACTTGCAGAAGGGTTTCAGTTTCTTTTGCGTGCGCCAGTCTTTCTAATTAAAGTATGCTACCTTTTCCCCTCAAATACTGCCTTGCTTATATACACTGTGAGAAACTTTTTTGCCCATAATTTTCTAGACTTCTCAAATACGAAACTCATCATATAACACCATATGGATACCCCCACAGTTGTCACACAGCTGTCAGCTTCTAGTATTTGAGATGGTGTAGCTAGTAACCTGTTGCCTTCATCCCCCATGCATACCAGAACACTGTGAAATGAGATTCATCTGTGGTTTTAGTGGGTTTGCAGCTATTTCTGAATTCTCACCATTCCTCTGCTTTCAGTAAAATTGGATTCCACTTAAATTTTAGATGTTCACAGATTCATTTGCTTATTTGTTATATTGATTTTAATACTGACTTCTCAGTCTAGGTACCTTTTCCATGTTCTCTCTTCCAATCTGTTCCTAGTCTGTATTTGTCTGCTGCCTTTTTCTAATTTCTTTAGCCTATATATTACCTGGCCATCAGCTCTTCATTCTGTGTTTTTTTTTAATCCAGTGTTTGGGACAATAAACTTGGTGAGATGAAGATACTGTTTTTCTTCCCCTTTTTCCAAGAAGTATTCATTTGTCATGTTTGGGCAAACTTTCACAGTGAACTTAAATTATGCATGATTTTTTGTGTATGTGTGGTTTAAAAGCACCTGTGTGTGTGCAAGATCTAAAACTGGGATGTATTAAATAGTCTTATCTGTAGGGGAAATTTTTGTTCGAATAGGGGTTTTTTTAATCTTCCTGGAACTTGTATGATGTTTAGACTTTTTTTTCTCCTTTTTTTGAGATAAAGATAGAATATACAGATCTAGTCGTGAGTCCTTAGTATTCCAGAAACTGCTTGAAATAAGTCCACAAACCCTCTTTCTCAATCTAGCTCCAAAACTGAAATTTCATCTGTAGAAATGCTATTTTTATGAGGACTTAGCTGCCTTTTCTTCTTTGTTTGTTAGTAGTATCTGAAGCCTTCATTGGGTGCAGTTCCTTTACTTCCTCATGTATGTTGTGCTTCTCAGGTTAACTAAATCACCATGCAGCTTGTGTAGAGGCAGCCCTCCTGTTCCTCTGACCTCTGCAACAGCCATCAGTAAAACCCAGATGTGTTTGAGGTATCGATCTTGCCTCCTCTGTTTTTTAAGTGGTTTGGACTGAATTTTAAGCCTTAATGCTCTTCTATAAAGAAGAAAAAAAAAAAAATCTCTGAAAGGAATGCTTGACAGAGCAAAATGTCTGTTTACTTAAGAGACAAGAATTTCCATCTTATTGTCCAAAAAATGTACTGTTTGTGTAATCCTAGAGAAGAAAAGCTTTTATCTGCAAACCTGAATGTGGAAACTCTGAGAAAAAATGAAGGTGTCCACTGAAACCCACATCAATATTCATACTGGAAAAAATGTTTTGAAAAGATAGCTAGATTGAAAGGGAAGTAGGAAAGAGCATTGATTTATGATTCTGTAGAGTATCCATCAGGCTGGTAGGGTAAGAGTCAGAAGTGAGGAGAACTGATCAATAAAATATCAGGAAAAATTATCCTGCCTTATTATAATGCTAAAGCAACTTAAAGATTGAGAACAAGAAAATAGTATCAACTTGCATCTATAGAGCTTTCTCTGTTTCAAGATTGCCCTAGAATTTTGCTTTGATAAGAGCATAATATCAGCAAAAATCTCTCTTGATTGAGGGGAAAAAAACAAGAGAGCAAAAAGATGTCTTTTTGTAAATGCCACTAACCCATTTGGGGAAAAAAATAGTTGTTTTCTCTCCATAATACTGTTATGTAATGGAAGAAGTAGCCAGAGAACTGAGGCTAAAAATTACAGGTGGCATTTCCTGTTCAAAATTATCATCCCTTGAACAACACAAAATTATCATTAAAGACCTGGAAGAAGCAAAAGGGATGTTTGTGAGGCTTAGTGCTACTTGAGGAGAAAGGAGAAGAGATACCATATGATAGAGAGGACGTTGAATGGCAGATTCTTAGGGTTAATGTAGACATATATGAAATGTTCTACAGCCAAGCGTATCAATGAGCTGAGACCAAATTACCAAAGGTGTTGATTTACATTTGGTAACACCTTTTACCTATAGAATTGCATGGTCAAGAGAGTGTTACACTATTTTGCATGCCCAAAATAGGGGAAAAAAAGCAGATGTCAGTTTAGATATTTTTTTTTTTTAAATTGGCAACACTGAACATAAAGCTTCTCATTGTATCTTGGGCTTTCCCTCAGATGCAGGAAAGGTTATCATTACTAATGTATACTCTCTTTCAAATTAATGTATTTAAACCAAGAATAACCTCAACCATGGCTCTTGCTTCTGTTGCAGATCAGATTTGGAATGGCTGTTTGGTATGTGAATAGGTGATTAGCACTTCTGGTGGTTTAAGACCTACTCCAGAACACCGAGGAGTTGTTTCTGCCCTTTGCGCATAAAGGGGAAAGTTAAAGTTAGGGCAAACTTCACATGTAAGTCTGCAGCATGGACGTGACAGTAGCTGCTGCTGGTGTTTGGTTTTGGTTTTGTTTGGGGGTTTTTTGTTTGTTTGTTTTGGTGGGGTTTTGTTTGCCTTGCTTTTGTTATTGTTGTTTTCTTCAGCACCAAGACAGCAAATTTTTCTTTCTAGGATAATGGTAAACTGAGCAAATTAAGCTTGGTAAATCCTATTCTAGCTTGTGCTCTAAAATGAAAATTTACTTCATATTTAAAAATGGTTGAAATAGAATTAATACTGGAGCTATATGATGGATGGATGGATACAAGCACTTCAGGAAGGGTGATCTTGAAAGACAGAGAGGGATGAAGTTTCCCTTTGTGTGGAGGAGTGTGTCAAGTATATGGAGGTCTTTTCTGAGGTGGATGACAGTGTAGTTGAGACTGTGGTTCAGAATTAGAGGTAAGTCCTGTAACTGTGGCATTGTAATGGGGACTTTGTCATAGGCCACCTGATCAGGGTGAAGAAGTGGGCAAAGCCTTTAAACAGCTGACAAAGTTTCTAAATCACAGACCGTGATTTTCATGAGGGACTTTATTTTAAGTGACTCATTGCAAAACAAATGCTTTACTGTCTGGTAGTGGTTTCATGAGCTTCTGTTGCCTTGCTGGTGATTGCCTAATGTTCTGTGATTTTTTTACTGGAATTAAGATTATTGAAAGATTTATGTTGAACACTTAAATGTTAAATAACATAATTGTGCTTATTGAAGTCAAACTGTACTACGTTGTTCAGAAGAGCCATTAGCTGTGGGATATGTTTGCCAGAATTTTGTTAATTTTTTTCAGTGTATCTGTGACAAATTAAATTGTGTGGCTGTAATTATGAATCAGTGAGGGTCAGATCACAGTTTCTTTTCTGCTTCTAGATTGTTTTTGTAAAATGTAAATATCTCTAGTAGCCTATGTGATTGATTTCACTTTTTCTAGCAGAAGTTAGGCATGCTATTATCTTTAGGCCTTATAGCCTCATACTTGGACAGATGGAAATCATGAGCCAATCACAGAACATGCCATATCATATCTTAATATGCCACTTGATTTATCAGCATAAAACCCAGATGTGATGTACTAGATATTGCTGGAGCAACTCTGCCCGAGTAAGGCAGCAACATGATGCTTCTCCATGGCATGTGGTCAGTATAGACTGTTACTTGTTACTATCTCTACTCAAGTTTGATTTTTCTAAACACTTATTCTTTTGGTTGCTTAAAAAAAATGCATAAGTGAGAAAATCTTGTAATCATGTACAATGAGGCAGTAAAATTAGAGCTGAATGATGTAAGTTTCTGAAGGACATCATCTTACCTGTTTTTCAACAATCTTTTTATGTACATGTACTTTGTGTCAAATTTTCCTCGATATGCAAAAGAAAAACAAATATTTGAAACAAAATAAGGAAAAACATTTGAAGAAATGTTTTTGTCATGTGCTATTTTGAAGAACAGCATGTAGTTTGGTAGGAAATGTTTTTCTTTCCAGAGAACGATAGTTATAGTTCTAAGATCTTGATTTATGCTGAGGAGTACCTTTCTCCTCGAGTACTCCTATCATTAACATCAAGGATTTTTCTAGTAATCAACAGAGATACAGTCCTGCACTGTTTGGAAAATCGCTGTCATGTCTCGTACATTGTATAGAGACAATAGGTGTCCTCTATCCTTTATGTAAAAACAGCAGGAGTCCTCTATCCTTTAAATGAAATAAAAATAAATTATTTTAAATCAGGGAGCTCATCTAGTTTGATACTGGTGACAGGAAGTATGAGGTATTACAGTCTTGTGAGGAAACCTGGCTGGGTGTGCAGCAAAAGAGCTGTGAGAACCTGTAAACGTACTCACCTCTCATCTGTGGCTAAGTGGACTGACAGTAAATCACATGTTTTCTCCAAAAGTAATTCTCATGCATATTTTGAGGTAAAGGAAAGGATTGAGCCCTAGCATGAAGTCATTCCCGTCTCCAGGACTGGAGATATGCTTTTCCCAGGAACAAGTATCTCCTTTCTCCTCTCTATATATTTATGCATAAAGGAAACAGACGTGGATTAAGCAGTTTTTGTCTTACTCCTGTTAGGTGGTACTAGCAGGTTTGTGCACGGAGAAGAGACATATTTTGCCCCATTTTAGACACAGATAATCATGCAGTCTGAATAATCAATATGTGTACATCCTTAACTTTTACACTGTTTTCAGTTACATTAATCTATTGTTGCATGTGTAAGTGTAGAACAGTGCTTTTCCTATAGTTTTGTAACACAGAATGCTTATAATATATGTTCCCAGTAAGCAGAGGTCTTACCAATTCTAAGAGAGATTTGACTTGTGTGTTTGCAAATTTGCCATTGCCTTCAGAATGCAAAGTGAAATATTGAGGCCAGAATTTTTTAGTAGAACAAGATAATGAGATGCTTAGTAATAAATGTAGCTGAGTGAAGCAAAACTACAGCTAAGTGAACTCAAATTTTCATACTTCATTATATAAGTTAGTAGTAAATAGTAGAGATCAGAAAGGATATTCTGTATTCCATAAAGATCACAGAATATTTAGGATTATTTCCTTGATATTCATTGAAGTCTCAAAACATTGAATCAACTAGTAACAGCCTATCTATCTAGACAATACATTAATTAGATATGAGAATTTTTCATGTTAGGAGTTGGATACTGAGCTCCTGTCTAAGGAGGGTTTTCACAATCAGACTGAACATTGTTTTCAGTACCATTTTGTTTCAGAGTACAGTCTTGAAAAAAAACCTTTTGAAATGTAAAAAAGATACTTTAGAGAATGAGAATTCTCTTTTGGAGAATGACCAATTTGCCTGTTTTTGAGGAGCAGAGAACCAGATCGACTGAAGAGCTCAGATCTCCAAAAGGAATTTTAAGTAAAGGTTTAAGTAACAAAGTCTAAATTTTATCTGTAAAGAACCTTTCAGATTCCCACAGGAGCTTGAATTTTCACTGTTGATTGCCCTCATTGCTCAAGGCCCTGCTTTTCTTGTATCCATTATTCCATCCATCTTCTCAGGGCTTAGCAACGTGGTGTCTGTTTGCTTTGCACCTAGCATGGCTGATGCTTGCTTGAAACTTCGTGTTGGGCCTGTGTCATCTGAGAGCTCCAGCATCTCTCTCCTAATCCAGCAAGCATACTCTTTACCACCCTTACTATATGCCTGCAGAACTGGTCCATATATAAAATGTATTCCGTGTTTTCCAATCCTATTCTGTATTAGTTTGTGTAAATGACAAATATGTACAATGGCTGATCAAAAGCTTTGTGTGTTAGTTTGTTGCACAGGCTACATGTGCTGCTTGTCTGCAACATCATGCAGTGTGTAGGAGATTGAGTTCTTACTGCTTTCTTCCCCCAAGGTAGGATATTCTATATATGGCTGACAAATTTAAGAATTTTTTTTAAATTTTCTTAAAACTTCTATTTCTCTATAAAGTTTGGTTGAAACTCGACATCTAGTTCAAAATTATTAGTGGTGGTGGCAAACAGAGAGATAGACAAACAGAGCATTTCAGATGGATTCTTCCTTTGGAAACTAGTTTAAAACATGGTCGATGAGGATTTACTATTTTTATGTCACCTCATATAAACTATTTAGTTGGTTTAGAGCACTCAACCAAGAAGTGGGAAATGTGCACTCAGCTTCAGTTTTTGTCCTGCCTAAGGGAGCACTCTGAAACCCTACTGTTTTGTAGGTGTTCCACATCACAGGCAAGTTTCAGACTTTTTGACAAGCAGGTGCATTGTATTTCAAAATCTATGCACAGTAATCTTCAGTGTCCTTGTTTCCATTTTAGCTTTGGCTTGACTGCTTCAAGAGTAGCTGATTCCTAGAGAATGCCATTTAGGTAGGATGAAGTCCTCCAAGAAACCTGGGCAAGAATGCCCCTTCCTAAGGAGGAACAAAATGTTACTAGTGTAACTCCTCAAACCACCTATTATCTAGTCTCATTTTTGTGTTGTTTCACTTCAGGTTATTTAAATATCTGTGGTGTTTTGTTGGGTTTGTTTTGTTTTAAGATAGGGAATATGTCATATGTAAATTCTTGGTTGCTTAGTTATGACACCATTAATTAGTTTAATGAAATAATACAAGCAATAAAGCTTTTCAAATGAACATTTCTTAAATATTATAGTATTTCGAACTGTTTGAATAACTTTTTCTTCCTTACATTTGTTGCTGAGGTCTTTATGTTGATGTTCTTCATAGAGCCACTCATACTTTAAGTATTGTGAGTAGTCGCAATCCCACAGGATATTTGATAGTGTATTTTACATAAGTCTTTGCAAGACTGTGACCCAGGATCTTTTAAAACTTAATTTCCAAATAATCACATGCACTATACACATCAGGGACAGCAGCATATGGCAGGTAAGCCACATGGACTGGATTTTGTGAATGGTGCACAATTGCTGTCTGTGTGAGGCAACAGCTTTTCATTCCTACATTTCTTTCAGTGTACTTAGCCATTACTTCAAGAAAAAAAATGCAACCTTTTGATGGTTGCCAAAACATCTACATGTGAAATAGGAATGTAATGCTAATGGATAAATTTGGCTCTTCTGCAAAGCGCTTGTATGCGCGCTGTCTAAACATTGGCATGTCACAGTCAGCAGAGGCTTTTGAAGGCAATTAGTGTTCCTTTTCTGAAAAACCTTTCAGAGGCTTAATTAGCTGGAGCACCTAACAGCAGATACCAGAAGTCAAATAAGCTAAATTTACTCACACTCTTAGCCATGTTCCTTCATAGTGTTAGTAACTATTACTGTTATTACTATAGAGTTAATAAATATCACAATACTATGACTTAGTAGTAACAATACAATTAGTAAAATAGTCTTTTCAGTTTAATTTAAACTATTCTGTTTGTAAGCTTTCTGAAAAAAATATTTAGGAACTGTATTTGATGTAAAAGCTATAGACAAGCCTTTCAGAATCAATCTGAGCCTGAAACGCTTATTATCTCCTCAGTTCTGACATCCTTTTCTTTGCTATTCTGTAAATTGTTTGAGCAAATGGTAGTGCTTGGACCTTTGTAGTATCTCAGCTGAATTTATGGAATGTATCAGCCTTCCGATTAGACCAGTGTATATGAAGGGCAGGTTTCAGTAGCAGAAAGTCAGTTTGAGTTCTCTCTGAAGTAGTAGCATGTGCTCCTTCTGCTGAACTAACCTTCTTCAATGCAACGTAGATATAGTTGCGTCACTTAAATCAATACAGAACATAATGCTTCCAAGTTTTTCTGATAGATCTATGATTGATGATCAAAGGACTTAAAAAACCCCGACCAACCAAACAAAACCCACCATACAAGTTACACACAGACACTTAAACATATATATATATATATATATATATATATATATATATATATATATATATATAAACAATTTGAAGTGAAAAATCTTTGTGTTATTCAGTACTTGGTTATGGACATATCTTCAGGTATTCCAGAAAGGCTTCACTTTTTTATTGCTGTTCTCCAGTCCAGCCTTCGTATGCTATTAATAGTGGGATATTGTTGTTTTCTTTTCTTTTTTTAAAAACTGTGGTGTTTGGAAAAGGTGTATAAGCTAGATCTAGCTCATCAAGTAACCCAGGTAGCCTGCTGCCTGCCTGCTCACACACCCGTATTCTGTGACCTTAAAGCTTCTTCCCCATTGTGTTACTAAAATTCAGGTGCTGCATCATTGTATGAACAAACCTACACTAGTCATGTCACATTCGCTACATTTTGGCCATGTGCTAAATGCATTCCTGCTCACACAACAAAAGAAATGCCTTCATTTAAGAGAAAAATGTGACCTATGATGATCAGGTTTGGTGAGACTAGAGAATACTAGAGGAATGCGAAGGCAGGCAGGTGTTAAGTTATGACTGTATAGTTAGCACTGATTAACACTTTCAAATGTAATTAGGGACTCTGGTTTAGGACAGGCTTCCCTTAAGACGACAACTTTTTTTTAAGGAGGCACAGAGAATTTACTTTACTAAAATCATATTCTTTGTGGATATTTGGACTTTAAAACTCAAACTTTTGGCAACCAAAATTGCAGGTCTCATTGTAAGCCTTAGCCACATTCTAGCACAGTATTTTCATTACATCTCACAAAGATAAGTACCCACACTCATATTTTGGACAGATAAAATCTTGACTCTCAGAATAACTAGGCAACAAGAGTCACAGGAGCAACTCCTCTGAAAATTTAATGGATATCTGGTACAGATATGAATTTTTAGCATTTAACATTGTATTTTCATACTGGGGTTATTAATTGTGATGTATCTGCTACATGTGGTTCTGTATTGCATTTGGCCTGATCACTGAGGTATTTAGCAGATTTGTAATTATTTTTTTTTTTTGCATTGTAAAATTTCTCTGCCTTTTTTTTTTTTTTTTCTTTGATGCTCAGGGGAAAAGAAAAACGAGAAGACACAACAGATCTTGCTCATTTCCCTTTCTTTGCTTTTGTTTTACAGGAGACACATGAAATTGTGGCTATTAAGAAATTCAAAGACAGTGAAGGTAACCTTTCCTGCTGCATAATCTTTCATGTCAATAACTACATTGTTAATATCTCTCCAGTTAAAATAAGAAGTCTCATATATCAAGACATGATTTAAAAATTATAATGATTTATTAGCTCTGTGAATATTCAAGGCACTTGATCCTTCATAGCTGCCTAGGGACTGCATTATACACTCCAACTAGATAACTACTGTTCTTTCTTAGCGCATCTGTCTTAATACAGCTGAGAGAGTGGTGCCATATAGGCTAGTAAGATCTACAGCTTGGAGACTGGGTGCGATCAGCAAATAGCAAAAACTCCTCTTTGGTAGTGGCTTGCACAGTCTTTGGGCTTTATCACACTTCCTCTGTGGGAGGGGATCTAAATGTTCGGAGGACTTGAAGGGGCAAATGGAGGAGACTGGGAGAAGTCACTGAGAAGTTCAGTGCTACAAAGAGGAATTGAGGAGCTCTCAAGGTTCAGTGAGAGGATTTGAGGGAGCTCAGCATGGCAGGCTTTACTGTCCACAGGAAACTTGCCCTTTGCCCCCTCACAGCAGCCTCTAGGTACTCTCTCCAGTGTCGCTGAGTTTGCGGAGAGTGGGGATGAGCTCACTCCTGTAGGGTTTAGATTGGATGGCAAAGTGGGTGGCAGAAGGCAAGACATACGGAAAGCCTTGCCAGTGCTGCACACACCTATTCCTCACCCAGCAGTAATGAAACCAAAGATCTGTACAAGACAAGACTTACTCTATGATATACACTTGTTGGGTGACAGTGAATCCCAGTATCCTGGGAAAAACTGGCATTCAACCACGAGAGCATCTGTTTACCTCATGTACATCAGAAGCTCCACTGATCCCTCCTGGGCTAGCACAAACAGAAGGAGAAGCCAAGTATGAAATAGTAAGAGGAGTCATCCCTTTCTGAGGCAGAGCAGCTACAATTTGCTGTATACCAAGGCTTTAGCTGAAGGTTTGAAGGATGTGGTTCGAAGGAGCACCAGCCACTTTATTGTAGCAAACTTTTCTTTTTGGTTATTGTGATAGGATTTCTGGTGGCCACGGAGCTGTTGTTGGTTGCAAGGACTGTAATGTTCAGTCAGGCACAGATTTTTGTCTATTGTTTTATGCAATGTGAACTCTTTGCTTTGCAGCTGATTTTGCCAGGCACTTGAAGCATATATTTGATGAATCTTTTAGGTCTGCTATTCAGAAAACAGTTTTAAATCCCCATTAAAGAACGTAGGAGATAATTGTGGTGACCATCTTGACCAGGTCATGAGAGTACTTCAGAATTGCTCAACATGGCTATTAAGTACAGATCCTAGGCAACGAATCTCAGTATTAAGCTTTGAACAAGATTATTATATTAGCCTGTCTACCAAAAAATGAAAACAAAAAAATGCAGCATTGCCATTAAGTCTGGCTTTCCAAGAGTATTTCGTAATTTCAGTGTACATGATTGATGACTGCTTTTCAGAGTTGTAGCGAGTTGTTTACAAGTTTCTGGAAATATGACAGAAGTTCTTTTGATGGATTTGATTGAGCCCATTTCACATCTGTCTCGTTAATATGGTAGTTCATTAAAAATATGAATATACCGTAATTGTTTCTATTGCCATTTCTGTTTCACTGAATTTTTGCTGTTGTTTGACATATGCATGCTAAATATGCTGCAAAGAGAGTGTCTAGTTATAGATTGAAATTAGGTAATCAGGCTGATGCAAGCCAACACCGAGCACTCAGTTTTAAAATGAAATGACTTAAATTGGTCTAAATGATATATATATATATATATTTTTTTTACTCAAAACATTTGTGATGATCGTATTTTGTTTTCCTCTTCTCTCCTGCTACACTTTGATTTTTATTTTTTTTTTCTCTCTTCTGATGATGATTATATGCATTTGCATGACCTGTGTTATTTTCTGTCCCCTGAAAACCTGTTTTTTCCTTTTGCCTGCTTGGAAAAAACAATTTCACTTCCTTGTCTCTTCTTCCTCTGACTGTCTTTGTAGTACATTACCTGCAAATGTGATATAGCTTTGAATTAATGCAGTCATATCCCATTTAATATCCCTCTGTTGTGGACAACAGGTCTAAGAGATTAAGAGCCCTGCTTCTACATGTGCATGGGCAAATGTACTGAATTAATGGATTTCATTTTACTAAATGAAAAATAAAACTTAATATAATCTGGTTTACTTGACATTTTGTGGTAGTATCCTCTAAAACCCAGTCAGTTCAGAGCCTGTTAATGATAAGCAGCGTATGTACCTTTAGTAGAACACCCCTTCTGTCTTGAACAGCTTTCAGACAACTGAATTTTTGAAACATAAGCTGAAGCGAAGTCACTCCTCAGAACAGGATTCAAGGCTTTATTGAATCAATACTTGCTCTGCTGCCCTCTGTGGCCACTACACTGGTCTGCATTGCAGAATTTCCGTCAAAAGCCTGGGAGGGAGACTTAAAGCATGTGCTTTGGTCTTAAAATTTGTCATGGTTTTTGGAGAATGAAATTGAGAATCAAACGGATTTCTTTGACATTGTTCAAACATGAACTTCACATTCCAGTGTTTCTGCAGAGGACATATTTACCTTGCTAGTACTTAATGTATTTGTGGGATGGAGGATGTGTCTGTACGCATACATGTATATACATTTTTAAACATATTCATGCTCTTCGTAGTGAAAAAGGGGTTTGTTTCTTATGACTTTTTCTGCCACTAAAAACCTAGGTGGTAGTGGTGGGAAGTCTGTAAGGGTTTCGTAATGATAGCCCAGTCCTCAGTTACCTTTCTCGCAGTGCAGAAGCATCCAGGCAGCAGAGAGTCCATACTGGAGAATAAACCTTTTTCTCTGTAGTGTCTAGAACCAGAGAGTTTAATTAGGGGTTCAAGGTAAAGATTTATAACACTTGCCACTTGGAGGTTTCATTTTGTTTTTTTAATAAGTTGTTTTTGTTTACTTTGTACTCTAGAAAATGAAGAAGTCAAAGAAACCACTTTACGAGAGCTTAAAATGCTTCGCACGTTGAAACAGGAGAATATAGTGGAACTGAAGGAAGCCTTCAGAAGAAGAGGAAAATTATACTTAGTTTTTGAATATGTGGAAAAAGTGAGTTGAATTTGTACTATACTTGTCACAGTTAAGTCATCAGCTTACTCAAAAAGTCTTTAAAATAATTTTTATTTTTAAATATCTAGCTGCTTAAGCTCTATAAAGAGGAACAGTAGAAACTTTAATACAATCTGAGTTATTGTAATTAGACATTTATTGTGAAAAATTATTACTATTGTTTTTACTTCATATGTTGGTCTTTAAAAAAAATCTTCCATATGTGAACACAAATATGTTCAAATGATGTAGACATACGTACCATTTGAAGAAAAAATTCCATCGAAACTCTGTAGTCCATTTTAATTGTAAAGCTGATTGACTGTCCTGTGTTATGTTGTGTAATGAATCTTGACATAGTCTTTCAAAACAATATCATAGGCTTTTGACCTTGGAATCTGTTTCAACTTTGTCCATTATTCCCTGTTAAAAATAGGATTTGTTTGTATATTTCTGTAACAAGGCCACTATCAATAGTAGCTTAGAGGGATTTGGCAAAGATCACTGTCATGATTTCCAATCCTGACCTCATTTGAAATGATTCCAAAGTTTCCCTAGACTGGCCTACTGCTGCCAAGCATCCTGCTCTGTTCCCAGAGAGAAACAAACTAGAACAGATTGGTCTTTCACTATTTATGCAACCTTCATGATGAAGGTAGATCTTCCCCCTGTATTTTAACCACTTTGCATTTATTCATGGAAATAATTAGATGGTATTCAGATACATACAGTAAAGATAAATGCAAGCTTAAATGTGCTACCTCTGTAGCTTTTATGAGATAGTGTTCCCTTGATAGAAATTCTCATTCTATGTCCTGCCAGTGTGATGTTGCAGTCTAGCATAGTCCTAGTCCTCTTCAGTCAGTTCTCTCTCATGTAAAGGTTCCTCTCTTTAAATGATGTGTCTCCTTTACCTCAGTTTGCAATTTATTATGTTGGATAACTTTATTGCATAATGTGAGGTGACCTATATTAGGCACAGTTTGGCAGAAATCAATTTTGGTTTCACTATCAGATCAGCTACTTCTGATGTGGTGGATCTGACTCAGATCTAACACTCAAAGCTTGACTAGTTCCTCCCATGTTCCTTGTAATTTTTTGAGACATGTGGAATGTCTCTGATCACACACCAACTTAGAACATTTAATTTTGTGTTATAATTGACTTGGCTAAGTTCTCTGTAGTACTGGGTTGGAAGAGCAGCAGAAGTAAAATAAATTTAATTGATTTCATAAGACATATACTTTAAAAATTTCTAATATTGGTAAAAACACCAAGCTGCAATATCTGACATTATTTGCATTAGAATAAAAGAATTATAAAGGTGGATATCATGTATAGTCTGTGCCTAATGTCGTTTCGATATTAACAGAAATGACAGTTAAACTTCCCTGTCCGTGAACGTTTCTCATTTTCGGATATTTCAAATAGTTTCCACAATAGTTTATTCGAAGACCAGGATGATTTCTGTATTTTTGAATGAAGGCAGAATAGAAGGAATTAAATAAAAGGTGATATAGTAGACTAATTTTTGTTTTAACTGGTGCTGAGCGCCTTGTGTCCTTTATGGAGTCTTAGCTCTGCAATACTCAAATCCAGATTACTTAACTTCACATTTAGTGTAATCTCCTTTATTCATCATCTCCTTAGTTAATGTCCTTATATAGGATTATGTCTCACTGTGTTCATGCTACTATTTTAGTTCATATTTGTAACACTAACTTCTTGACTTACTTATCCAGATCTATGGGCTTTTGTATGGACAAAAGTCTAACTAAATGTGTTTCCTTAACAGAGAATTCCTTTCCTTAGATCTAAAGTGTATTTCTAAGGAAACTTACACTCAAGCACATAAGTTCCAGTGTTTATTTACAGATTGCAAAACTTAGTGTTTTCGTATGTCTCCATTTGTTTTGACTTGTATTTGTGTTCATTAAAATATCTTACAAGAGAAACCCCAAAAAATTATTATACAGCCAAAGAAAATGTTTGTCAAAGACGAGGTAAACTTATTTTAAATGAAAAATCTACAAATGCTCAAATCCATAATGAAATGAGTTGTATAAGGCAATACAGCCAAAATACTCATTTCTATTTTAGTATTCAGTAAATAAGACTTTTCTCTCTTTAAGTGGGCTGCTGCTCTCCATTATTCATTCAGGATTCAGAGAACAATCTCCGTTGTACTTCTAATTGTGCAAAATTGGAGACATTTGCTAACATAATGGGAAACTAAATGTCCTTTTTGAAAGAGGAAATTTACTCATGTAAACAATCAGTTTGTTTTCTTCCCTAAGTATGTCTGTGAAACAGTTAATACAGCCATAGCTTCTATAGTGTAAATATGTCTAAGATCAATATAGCTGATATATAGCTATAGGATACTCCCTAGGCTACTATTTACACCCCATGAGGCATTTTTATATCTGTTGCTTCATTTGCACTAACAGGCTTGTGTTGCTTTAACTGTACCCATTAACATACAGACATGGTTTGTGATTTATCATGGACTTCATATGTCAAAGCAGCAGAACTAGCCTAATAATGAAGAAAACAGTATGTTAAAGCACAGTCAGATACTTACAAAATGCTGTACGCTACTAAACTTCTCATATGGCCACGCTGACATGGTGTTTCTGTTTAAGCAAATTTTGTAACTAAATGACTCTTTGCAAATTTTAGGATAAGTGGTTTGCCAACAATCTTTGAAAGACTTGTGATATATTTATGGTTCACCTTCAGAGATTGTTGGCTTCACAAGTGCTTTCTCTAGAGCAAAACCAGCAAGTAGTATGCTTTTGTTTAAAATACACTCCTTGAATGTTAATCTCCTGATTTTGCATACCCAGGCTCAGTGGCCTAAGTATGTTGGTTCAGAATGCTGAATGAATGTTATCTTCTAGCAGCTACAGTATAACTCCTTTAAATAATGTGTCTTTTTATCGTTTAGAATATGCTTGAATTGCTAGAGGAAATGCCAAATGGAGTTCCACCAGAAAAAGTGAAAAGTTATATCTACCAGCTAATTAAAGCAATTCATTGGTGTCATAAGAATGATATCGTTCACAGAGGTAAGTGTGTAGTTCTCTACACAGAAATAAGCCCTGGGTAGGAATTTGCTTTCTAAAGGGAAAGATGTTACAGCTTGAAGTAATTTGCATTTAACATAAATATTAGCAGTCGCTTTATATCAACAGAAAAAAAAAAAAATCTGTAAATCTGACAGGGTCTTAAGTCTGCTGTTTGACTTCAGATTGTTTTAGAACTAATCTACATGTAAAGCTTGCTGTCCAGTTTCTTTGGGTTACAATAGAAATTTTGTATCATATGCACAGCAAAGTGAAACTACAGTACAGACCTTGCCAAAGGAGGGTTTTTTTAAACATTTCATGATACTCAGTCATTTCACTTTTGAAAGGAGGTTTTTAAAAACATTTAATGGTACTCGGTCATTTAGCTTTTGAATCCGATAATACAATATTAGGAGAAAAGTAACCCAGAACTTAAAATAGTAACCCAGTTTGGTCCCCATGTTTTATCTCTTAAGGCAGTTCCTCCTAGCTCCCACAAGTTCAGCTCTGTGTATTTACTTTCTCCCCTAAGCTTCAAGCACTCAAAGTACGTACTTTGATGTGTGATTTTATCTAGTTTTATTTATTTTATCCTGATTTAATAAAATTGTATTTTGCTTTGTGGCTTTGCAAGAGTAATATTTCTAATTAATGTTTCCAAATAATGAAAATTATCATATAATATTTTGTTTATATTTGAGACTGATCAAACATAAGCAAGAGTCTGCAAATATTTTGTAAAATACGGATTGAAAAATATACTATATATGGGTACTACGATATCCATGTAGGAATAAAAAAAGCTTGAAACTAGAAAACACATTTTTTCTAAACAAGTGACAAGAGGTGATCAAGAAGATCATCGTAGCTGAAAATCTGAAAATGTTCAGCAGAACACATAAAACATTTTATTGGTTAACTGGGTAATTAAATCTCAGTTCTTTGTAGTATTTTTCAATATGCAATATTCTGCACATTGGTTTGCTGCCCAGAAGTATCTGTGGGCACCTTTTGTCTTCACATATTTTGTTGGGAAACACTTTGAAAGACTTCAAAAAGCAGCAAATTAATTCTGCGTGTTCACAAACTGAATTGCTGGAAGCTGTTTCAGCAGTTGCTCTTTTAATGCTTCGTTTATGATTACATGAATATCTCTAAATACGTTATAATGAACTAATATTTGTTGACAAAGTTCAAAATTAAAAAGAGAAGCTAACAGCATTTTTTTTTTCCTCTTTCACTCCAATACTCCAGATATCAAGCCAGAGAATCTCTTAATAAGCCACAATGATGTTTTGAAGTTGTGTGACTTCGGTAAGTTCAATAGATAGATACCTTCTTCCTGCATTTTTAAGGAAAATCTCTTGCAGTGAAGTTTTGCCTTATTCTTGTACGAGTTCTACAATATGTACTGTTTAAAGCCATTTTAGTGGTCAGAATTGATTACTTCTTCAGGTTTGTGGCTAGTACTTTAATTTGAAAGATCTTTGGGCTTCATTTGTGTACCCTGTGCAATACCTGTATTAAAATGTCAATAGAAACACGGCATTTGTCTTCCTATGTTTGACAAGGTTTTTACTAGCAGTGTTATTGGCACTCAGCTGAGGGCAGTGCAGATGATAAGCTGATTATGAGGCTAGCAAAACTGTAAGTTTATCTGGCCTGTGAATTAAAATACAAAATAATTATTGTTTAATAAAGACACAATAAACTTTATACGCCATTTGAACCACTGGCTTTCATAGACTGTTATGTGTGTTGTTATAGGTCAACTTTTGTTGTTGCCTTAATCAAGGAATCATATGTCTGTCGATGATTAATGACTGGATGGCTGTAGGATAAAGACAGAGTTGTGTGTGTAACATTAACTTTCATGTTTCCTGTTTTATCGATGCCTGTTTAATGTCAACTTTAAGAATGTCAGCTTTTCAAGAATCAGCACCCAAGCACAAGGCAAAGTTTGCCCATGTGAGTAATCCCCAGAAGACAACAGGGCAAAGCATACACTGTTCCAACAATCTGTATTTTTATTCTAAATGCTACATAAACACAGAATATTGTTCCCTCTAAAAAGCATACAGTTTGGCTTGAGAAAGAGAAACCAGTTCCATAGGGCTACTCAAGGGCACTTTTCAGGGAGAGAGGTTTGAAAGCTGTCATTTCAAGCCTCTGCAATTTTGAATGAAAAAAAGAACTGCTAAAAAAATAGATTGCGAGAGGTTTTTTTAGGAACACAAATAAGACATCTGTCATTTGCAGTGCTGTTTATTTCTTTTAATCCTAAAGGTGTTTCTGAATGCTTAAGCAAAAACAATAACAATTCTAGGAAAAGTCTTAGAAGATTTGGTCCTTACGAGTTATTTGAACTAAGGGCAATTTATTCTGCAGTGTAAGGAACTGCACAGCTCTGACAGAACAGCAGGGTACCATTGCATAGTGCCCTCTGTCCCTTTGCCTTTTCGGTATCCACAGGCCTTCTGTCTGCATCGCTGTGGCCTCTCTCCCCTGGCAGCACCAGCAGCCTTGCCCAGAGCTGGGAGGGCAGGATTTTTCCCTTACCCCCTTAGTCATCAGCTAACAAATCTTTGCATGTGAACTCATGTCAGCATCCTCTGTGCAGTAATATTACAGGCAAACCAGTAGCCAAACAAGAGGTACGATCGTGTTTTGGATGACAGATTTCTTACTAGGTGTGGATGATGTGAATTCTGCTTGCGGTGATGTTTGTGCGGTCTGTTGACTTGCTCACACTGGACACTCCAACCATATCTCTTTCTGCTGTTAGAAAAGAGGGGCAGTCACAGCGTACTCACAGTGCTCGGCACAACCTCAAGGAAGTTATGGGTATTTCTGTTGTTCTTGCTGTTCATGTGGGTTAGTTGAAATTTTGATCAAAGTTTCAGGTTTAGTTGAATTTAAAATTCCAAGCAACTCTTATAATTCAGGATCATTTTTTTTTTTAGCCTCATTGCTAATTGACATTATTGCTAATAGCTTAGGCTCTCCATGTAAAATGTCTGTCAGAATGTTATTAGCCACAGGCATTTCCTGAACATGTACATATTAGGATGTAGGAATTCACCTTTCAATATGATTTGTTGTATACTGTCTGCGTACCAAACTTCATGCATGTTTGGAACACAGATATTTGTCAGATGCAGTGCCACATTCCTCATATGATAACGAATTCAAAGACAAGGTCTATGCATCCATCACAGTGCAGATACTGAAGTCGCTGGGTTTTTCTGAAAAGCCCAATGGACAAAACAGTTTGAATAGAAAAGTTCCTAATTTTTTTAACAAGATAGTTCTTCCTAATCCTTGTGCCATGTGTTCTGTACATATCGTGCTAGATAAAAATGAAGTTTAATGTGCTTGCCTGGACACATGTTGTGTGGGTGTCATTTCTGCCAATAGGAGTGGAAAAAGGGAACAGTACAAAATGCCGATTACAGCAGATGCATCTAACTGTTGGAAATATAATAGTTAGGCTTTCTGACTGGTGTGTTTGTTGATTTAACACCAGGGCTTCAAAATTACTTGTTTTAGCAATCTCTTCATCTCTGGAAGATGCATAAGCATAGACATTGTGAAACATAGGACTGGAAAAGACCTCAAGAAATTCTCTAGTTTTTCCACCTACTCAAAGAAAGGATTAAGCATGTCTGTGTTATTCTTGACAGATGTTTGCTTAGCTTATTCTTAAAATTCTCAGTAATGGTGGTTCCCTAGTGTTCCTAGATAACTATTAAAGTACTTACTTATCATTAACGTTAGAATGCTTTACTTTATGTCTAACTTAATTTTGCCTTATTTCTTTGTAAGAAACTGACAATCTTCTCCTTTTTTTTCTTACATCTTTTTCCTTCTATGTTCTGAATTGTTTGAAGTCCTTTCTTGAAATCTCTTATTTTGCTTGTTCTCCCTTCCTGCATCATGATGCATTTGCAAACTCTATTGCTTTCATAGTTGCTCTCACCAAAATCACTTTCCATCTTCATCTTCTAATGTATTCTTTCTCACAGTTTAATCTAACCTTCTCCCTGGTCACTTTCTGTTTCTGTTGTATCAAAAAATTATTCCTGATACCTCAGTACAACTTGGGGCAAGGAACAATAAGCACATGAATGAATGGGTATTCACTGACGAGATTCATCAGATGGGTCATGTTACAACCATACAAGCATAGTAGTGTGGAAAAAGCAATTTTGGCAGCTTCTGCATAAGAACTGAGATATCAAGAAAAATGACTATTGTGTTTAAGTAGCACTTATTGATTCTGAAAATGCAATTATGCCTTATACCTCTGCAACGCTTCTGAGTTTTTATTCTTTCTTCATCACTCATGCGATAATAGAAAGACTCATAGTGATTTCACTGAAGTGAATTTTGAATCATTTTTAATATCACATCCCAGTAAGAAATCATTTTGAAAATGTTGCTTTTATACTTCAGTCCCAAAAAATTGTCTCAGTTTTAGCTCTAGTAAGAAGCCTACATAACCTGGAGTCTTGCTACTACGATCTATCTGTCCTCAGTCTTGCTTTATAATTTATTAATTATTTGAAAACAGTAAGACACTTAATACTTTTCTGAAAATAGTGCCAGCATCTGCTGTAGGGTACTTCTACATGAAGAATCCAATAACATTATTACTGTGGTGCTTGGCTGACTTATTATAAATGGAGAATGAAAACAAAAATATAAATTATTTCTACACATGGGTTTTCCAGTGCATACACTCCTCTCACAGTCAGTGGTCTTAATTGTTTTGCCCTACGACAGAAGTTAAGCTTTGGTATAATTGCAAATAAGTATTTGTTATTATTAACAAAATGGTGTGGAAAGGGAAGCTAATTTGGACTTGATTTCTGATCCTGATTCACCAAGAGCCTTGTTATTAATGCGATGCTAAAACAGGTGAGAAGCTGACACGTAGAGTGAGCCAAATGCAGAGATAAAGCAATTTTGCTGATCGTTGGTAGACTCCTGCCTTTTGTAGTTTTAGGGAGATGACCCTATTTCTTGTCAGATCAGGAAGGGAGTGTCCTTAGATTAGAATAATACATAATTTCTTGACCAGTGTAAAAAATTGAATGCAGTGAGACTGTGGTAGTTAGGATCAGTGACTGGATGGGTCTATTCCGCATGCATGTTATGTTTCTGATGTTATGAATCTTGTTCTGCAAACAGCATCTCAGGGAAATTTAGTGGCAGTAGTTCACTAGATTGCATGGCATACAGACAGGTAACTTTTATCAATCTGTTTTGCTTGCGGCAAAGCACCGTAATAGCAAAACCCCGTGGACTTCTGAGGAGAGTACGCAAGTAAAGTAGTCATTAAAGCAGACGTGCTTTCACTGTTGTATCAGTAAAAGCTTACATTTCACAGAATCACAGAATGTTAGAGATTGGAAGGGACCTCAGGGATCATCTAGTCTAATCCCCCTGCTGGAGCAGGAACACTTAGATGAGGCTACACAGGAATGTGTCAATTTCAGTAGACAAGCAATTGTTGGGGACATGATTTTGCACTAGGGGTTGTAAACAATTTGCTTCTATTAAAATAGGTGTGAGCTCTTAGTGCCAAACCCAGTGGTGATACACATACTGTATTTTAAATAGGATATAATCTTTCGCACTGTTTCTTTGACAGGCTTTGCTCGTAATCTCTCTGAAGGGAGCAATGCTAACTATACAGAATATGTGGCTACCAGATGGTACCGCTCACCTGAACTGTTGCTTGGGTAAGTACAATTTGTAGAACAGCCATGATAAATCTTGATTGATTCTTTATATTTTTTTCAAGCACCTTTTGTAAGACTTACCCATGGAGAGCTGTGCTTGATTTAAAGGGAAGATTTCAAGAGGCTTCCAGATTTTCACTAATTTTTGTTCATTTCCAGTAAGTCAGCATGAATCATTGACATATTGACCTGTTGTCAGCTGAGCAGTGTTTAACTGATTAAAATACGAAGCTGAATTGTAGCAGATGTACTTCAGATTCCTTCCCATTCCCTTCAGAAGGGGTTTCCATGGTAGTGCTGTAGCCTGGAATGTTCCATCAGCCCTGTGGCGGACATCACACAGCAATGGCAGTGCAACCTTCACCATGTTACACTCCAAGTCCTCTTCATCCTTTGGGTGAAAACTGTGATTAGGTTTTCATTCCCAGTTATCCTGTACCAGTACTACTGAAGTAGCTCAGAAGGATGGTGCTAGCTTTATGCTAGCCAGGAAGAATTTATTGAAGGAGGCTGTATGAATCATTTTAATAAAACACTGAGAAGTTAGTGTTGTGTTGCCCATGAAAGCAGTAGTTACGTGAGTAGCTTCAGCCAAATGATTTAGTTTACTTCCTTATTAATCTGTAAAATTAGTGTTTCGCTACCTCACAAGGTTAAACAGATTTTTGTGCGCTGTATGAAAAAATTAATAGGACACAAAAAGGCAGAGACAGATATAACTGGAGATCTACTATTAACATATGTGTTCTTCTGACTACCATCAAGTTTTGCACTCCACTATTCTAAACTACACGAATACTTTTGCAGAATACAATTCCTCTATGTGTACCCTGTATGTATTAAAATATACATATCCTAGAAATAAGGAAATGGTAGCCACAGGACAAATCAAAAAAGTACTAGTCATTCGCAGGGTTCTTTAGGCAAGATGTTTCATGCTGCTGAGAAACAAGTCTTTGTTGGATGCTTTGACTAACACTGAACTAGACATTTCTTGAATAGTAAAGCATAGGTAACATTGTCAATAAAGTAATCCCAGTATTCTAAGAGCTGTGCTAATCTTAATTGGTAGGCAGTTGTGTTGTTATGTGCAGAATAGTATGTTAAAGTTGTCACTAAAAACCTCAAAGCTCAGTTTTTCATATATCAGAGAAAAGAAGTTATTATATTAAGCTTCCAGCAAAGTGTATGTGTGTGTAGGTATGTATGTATAAGTATAAAAAAAGACTTGGAAAAAAAGCATCAATTGTGGCCTTTTTACTTACACAACATTTTAATCTTCATCTATAGTAGTAGTGAGGATTTAGGAGGAAAGACATGAAAAGCTTCACAGATGTAGTATTAATCCGACCTGCAGTTTTCAAAACTGTTTTGCTACCAAAGGAAATGTAACAGGAATCTCGTCTGTTTATAACTGACTAAATTTGTTTGATTAGCTTGTAGAGAAAGGGAGGTAGTATGTGTATTTAATGCATATGACTTCAGCTTTGCTGGTGTATGTTTTTAATGCCAAGCTTTTCTGGCACAAAGTCATGTCTGCTTCTTGACAATCCTGTTCTATTTCCCAGACACTCATCTTACCCATTCCCCTTTGTCTTGCATTTACCAACACTTTATAAGCATCTAATATTCAGAAGTCTTCCCAAGATTATTAAAACATATATTTTACCAAATACAGTTTTACTTTTTCCATTTTTAAAATGTGTCCCAGAGAGGTTTCTGTTCTGCGATAAAGTTCAAGACTTAAATTTCAGGAGGGGAAAGAAATTGCTCCCTAATTATTCACAGAACATCTAAAATCTACTCACTTTGGAGAGCCTCAGGTAACTGTTACTGGAATACTCTGTACCCTTTGATGATAAAATATTGCTAAAAGCCAGTAAATTTTAAGGCATAACAAATTACTAGATGAAAACATGATTTAGGGAATTTAATTTGTGCAGGAATGGACTATAGTACTTCTGATTTGTGGTCTCTCTGTCCTATAGTAGTTATTTCATTTATTCAGCCACATCACTATTGAATTGTTTGCTTGTTGTGATCCGACAAGGCTGATCCTGACAATCCAGGAGTCTTGAGCATGCCTTTTCAAACAAAAAAGTTATGGTTTAATCTGCCACTGCCTGAAGAAACAGGCATTTTCTGTTTTGTTTCTGTTTGACTACAGAGTAAATAGTGGAAACTTCTTAAACTCTGATTCAGCTTCCTTTGTTCTTATGAGCAAGGAAGGGTGATGGTCTCTGCCTCAATTGTGTTTTAGCCCATTCCTCAGCCGTAATCCTGGCTTGTTCTCCAATGCCCCAGCGTGCAACCACCTTTTCCCTGTTTCACATTTTGGTGGAGAAACCTGCCTATTCAAGGGGTTGCAAATAAAGATGTGCTTGTTTTTCTGTCATGATAAAAAGGTATGGTTTTTTAGTTGCACTCTCACAAACTCCTTTGTTTACAGAGCCTCAGTTTTCCAGTACAGGCACAGAATATCTTAAGAGCAGATCCTTGGCTTTGAAGTCAGTTCTTGTCTGTGTTGCCTTTTGCAGCTTGGAGAAAAACTTAGATCTTCCTTGGCACTCAGACCTGACCTAATGGGTGGATTGGACTAGCAGCATTATAGAAAAAAGAAACATTGAGTCTCTCAGCAAATCCACAAGTAGTCGCTAGGCGAAATTAGTAAGGGAATTAACACAAAGAGCCATTGTAGTGGTAGTACTTCAGGAGCTTGGGCATTCTGTGCTTTGCCATTTGTGATTCCCTGTCAGCAGTCTATTCCAATGGGGAAAACTTGATTTTGTGATGATTGATTGTGAAAGGACTGAGTGTCTCGTGGCAGTTTCCGAAAGGCAAACAGTTCTTGAAATGCTGGTGTCCTACTACAGCATTCCTAACTACTGTAGACTCCTGCAGCAGGCATCTCAGTGGGCTTGTAGTTTCATTCAGGCTATTGTCCAGCTAGAAACGCTTTCTCACCTTCACCTAAATAAATCATCAAAAAGGTTACAGGGTCCTGTGTCAA
The DNA here is from genome assembly GCF_963082525.1 of Nesoenas mayeri. Lineage (NCBI taxonomy): Eukaryota > Metazoa > Chordata > Aves > Columbiformes > Columbidae > Nesoenas > Nesoenas mayeri. The sequence continues at coordinate 106,835,186 of NC_137541.1, forward strand.
AGTGCCCTCCACAAAAAGTAAAGCAACTAATCATTAATAATAAATGGGGAAAATTCAGATATCTTTTTCTTTAACCTCAGAGTATTCTCCCTCTAAACATCTTTGATCATCAGCATAAGGAGGGAGTGAAGGGAACAGATTTAGGATAGGATTTGTCACCTGCAACTCCTGCTGCTGTCTTATTCCAGAAATAGGCAAGCCAGCTGTTACTTAAAAATCTCTTGAAACAGAAGGTGAGTTGTTGTATTACAGGTTTCAATAATAAGAGACTCAGTGAAATGTGTTTTCAGTCCAGTCTTTGTTCCAGTCTTTATTCTTTTTATATGCCTTTTTTTTTTTTTTTTTAGATGAGAACAATTCTCTGGTCATTTTTCTCGAAACCTGAACATCCAAAAGGGATTCTTGGAATATGTTGGATGCTTACAGAAATTTTTTACAAATTCAACAAGCAAGAACTTGAGCATACAGAAAGAGAGTTGCTTCGGCCTATAGCAGGAAAAATGAAAAGCCAACAATATGTAATATGTTAGCTGTTGCACAGTTGTGGTAGGCAGCTAAACAAGCTTGCCAAGGAACAGAACCTTAGGGTGAAAATCAGAAACTGTCCAAAAGGATTCTGTGTTTCTTCAGTGTTCATACCTTTAGAATTAATGTTGCAGTAGTCTACCACTGCTTTTCATACAAACTTCCACTCTCGGATTTCCCATCATCAGCATTGCCTTTTCTTCCATTAAATACCCTTGTATGTAGTCTCAAGAAGTGCTTGCCAGTGTAGCATTGACACCACTTAGTTTTGTTTCTGATGAATTCCCTGCACCTCTTCATTGATGACCTAGCTTCTGTTGTTAGCAGTTTAAAATATTAGGTGCCATCCTCCTTACCACACAACATTGCTTGCACACAGAGACCACCCATAAAAATGTCTTCCCAAAACCCCACCTGTGGCTTTGCTCCTAAATAGGAATTACTTATTTTATCATGCTTTCATTGCTCCTCACCTGTGTTTTTTAAGGAACAGTTTTCAAGGCCATTCTGTTTTCTCTCTTATTACAGTTTCACTATATGAATACTGGAACAGATTTGTTGCCATTTTTGTTCTTCCAGTACTCAGACCCAGTTGTGCCTATCCTCATATTAAGCACAGTGGAAAAAGAAATGTAATGCAAGAATAGAGCACAGTCATCAGCCCGTGGAGAGAAGGGGAGTTAGTGCTAGTTTAATTTGGAATGGTAAAAAAGATTATTCTTGTATGTAAGATTTTTCACAAAGGTAACCACATCCCCAGGGATACTTGAGAATTCCTCTCCTGCCTTTTCAAGCAGTGATACATCCCGCAAGCCAGGGCAGAAACAGAGGGCTTGATATTGGGGGTAATTTCTTTGATATCAAAGTTTATTTTTCTGTGTTGTAAGGAAGCGGGCCATGGGAAATATGGCCAATAAATTGAAACAGCTCAATAAGAAGACAGTGTCACTGGGTGTAAAATGTTGTATGTTCACTTTACAGAGCCCCTTATGGAAAAGCTGTGGATATGTGGTCTGTAGGCTGCATCCTGGGCGAGCTCAGTGACGGGCAGCCCCTGTTTCCTGGTGAAAGCGAGATTGACCAGCTCTTTACTATTCAGAAGGTGCTAGGCCCGCTGCCAGCCGAGCAGATGAAGCTCTTCTATAGCAACCCACGCTTCCATGGCTTGCGGGTAAGAGAAAGCTTTGTTCTTTTTTTCTTTTTCTTTTTTTTTTTTTTTTAAATTTACTTATGCAGTATTTACACTATTGTCTCTGTTGCTTTGAAGGTTCTTTTCATTTATGTTGTGCATTATCTATTGCATGTGTTTCTGTGTAAGTATAGGATATTTAGATTATAAGACATTCATAATTCAAAGTAAAATTTTGATTACACCAGTACTGAGTTTTACAAATATGTTTGATTTACTGTTAAGAGTCAATTAAAGATTTTCTTTCACTTCTTTGACTTTTTTTGGGGATGCAAGTTAGCATTTGTAACCCAGCTTAGCATTACCCTGACAGGTTTGCACTGTGAAATTTAGTGACATAGCCCTGTCGGTTTGGGGTGCAGAAAATTTATACCTGCTACCTTCAGGCTACTGTGTTGGAAAAATCTGGGCCATAGATGCTGCTGTCATGATGGAAGAGCTTTTTGTCTTTTGCCTTTTATTCCTGGGGAGCTGTTGTAAGCCACGTGAGTAAAAAAGCTCTTCCTTCTGACAAAATTGTTCCGCTGGGGTTTGCCAGTACCATGTAATGATAGAGACTCAATAGTGTGGAGAAGCTGCTCAAGTTGGGACATGAGATATGGCAAAATCCTAGAAGCAATATATAAGTAATAGCTCTGTTATCTTTAACAATACTTGGTCAGTGGTTGTGCTCATGTTTGCTTTTAATTCCATTTTGATTGTCATTTTTTATTAATTACTGTTATTTAGAAAGGGAATTTATTATCTTGATAAATGGTCTGAAATCCTTAGTGTAAAATCCTATGAAGAGCCATGTAAAGGTTTTAGGAGAACATATCTATGCTGAAGACTTAAGATTTGAGTTTTAGTCTATAAAAGAGAAAACTTAAAGAATGAGAAAGTGAAAGAGGAGGGACTAAGTTGTCTTAAAACTTGTTAAAGGTTGCCATAAATTTGGTTTAGCTGATGATGATAAGAAAAGAAATAGTTGGTTTAAGGTGTTAGGATAATTATTTTAACTGCCAGAATAGCTAATTCCTAAGAGTTTTTGTTCAAGTTTGTAGACCTTCTATTAATGGAGCATTTAAAAAAACGTTTAGACGAGCATTTCTTGCAAGGTCATATGTGTGTTTAATGCTGTTTAGAACAGTGGGCTGGATGGGATCTTTTATTTAAAAAATTATACCTCTTATGAGGAAAGCAATGCTTCAGAAGTTGTAAGCAAATAAATTACTGCCTCTTCAGCATAATTTTACAGCAGTTCTAGTTGTGCAGTGTATTCTTAGTTGGGTAAATGCTCTGTAATGTCTTAGGATGAGAATGAAGTATCTTTGTAGCTTTAAAATACAGTACTTCAAGATGACAGCATAGACCTAATGTGATTAGCACAGGGTTGAGAGCTCTGAGTGTTCTCATCCTGGTTCAATGGTTTATTCCTTGGCCTCAGACATGTTCCTGCCTTCTTAGCCCCACCTGTAAAGTCAGAATACTAATGATGACGACAGTGACATATGTCTTCTAATAGAATAGGTTTTGAATGCTGAAGTAAAGTCTGAATAATGACCTAAACTTGAAAAATATTGCAAAAAATGTTGGTTTGGAATGTGATATTCATTAGTTAATTAATGGGGAAAATGTATTCCATACTGTAAGACAACCTTAAAAGTACATTTTTTTCTGAATGTAGCATAGTGCTTAATAGTGAAAGATTTTCTGTTGCGTGGCAGATAGAAGGTATGCTCTGATCCTGCAAATTATTACTTACAAGCTGGATCTGGCACTGCGTGTTCATAAGATAACAACTAGCCCAGGATGTGAAATTGTTTATCCATGTGTTTAGGTATGGTATTGTAGCACAAGATATTTAAAAAATACAGTATGAACACTCCAGCACCACCTGCACATGTATGCAGATGCACATTTGCATACTTTCTGGTTTTTCTTCCTGCTCATTTCCTCCATGCACATATATATGCGCACACACAGTTTTCTTCACTCCTGAGGTTTAGGGAGTATTTAGTGGTCTCTTTTCAGTCCTTCTGAGAAGGAAAACATTCATAGTATGTTGAAGGCCAAAAAAAAAATAAAATAAATCTGGGATCAGAAAGTGCCAATGGGTTCATGCCTTTATGGAAAGTATGAGTGATAATGTAGGGCTGTAAATATTGTTCTACAAATAAGTTATAAATAAGCTGGATAATCTGCACAATCCCAGTGAGTAGCCATCTCATATTATTTGTTTACATGGCTCCATTTTGCCATTTGCTTCATGTAAAAAGTGGAGGAAGCATGAAAGCCTTGGTTGACCTAAGTTACCTTCTAAGATCAACACAGCAGACTTGGACTTAAACAAATTCTCAGTCATTAGTAAACCACTTCAAGAAAAAGCAAAGTTAAAAGAAAAACACAGAGACTATGTAGAAATAAACACATTCAAATTAATGCTCTTTCATTTTCCTTCAAAGCTCACATAATGTAATTTTTGAAAAGTAATGCCAGTACAAATGATGGGCAGCAATTCTTAGTGGTCTAACACTTATGCACATACAGTGCATGTGCAATGCATTTTGCTTCCAAATGCAATTTTGGAAATGGATTTTTGTGCTGTGTTGTTCTTTAAAGCATGGGTTTGAAGCTCGTATTTAATCTGAGGAAGGTGAATGTGTAAATATATGCACCTACTGTAACAATCCCTAGGTATGAGAGCTCAAAAATGCACAAACGGAAGTAAAGGAAGAAAAGTCTTTCAGACTTCCTGTTCATTGACATTTTAGACCAAACATACAATTCGTTTTTATGCGATAGCAAACCTCCACGTAAAATGTTCATTTATCTTCATGTTTGTTAATATTTTTTTGTTGCTGTTGTCCGTCTTAATTACTGACTTAAATTTTTTTGTTTTCTTGTATATTCATTGATTTTTTTTTTTTAACCATAACTCAGTAATTTTTGTTCATGTATTTCATTTATGACTTGAGCCCATTTGGACATATAGCGATGGTTTTATGTACCAGTAGACAAGAACACTGCATGCTTCTTATTGTCAGTATTCTTGCTTTGCTGTGTAAGTTTAAGGATGTGGATGGGATCAAGCCAAGCTGCAACTGAAATATTTCCATACTATTAGGCAAATTCCACAACTCTGGAAACTGCTAACAAAGTGTCTGGATCTGTTACATAGTTTTGGGTAAACCATTTAATGCCAATAGACTGGCTGATTGTTGTTTTGGTTTGGTTTGTTTTTTTCCAGCTGCTTCTCTTGCATTCAAATGCATAATTTTCTCTAACATCAGCATAAGTTGGATCCATGAGGCTTTTTCATGCCTCTGTTGGAAATCCAGCCTTAATTTCCAATTCTGAAAACACTGGCATATATGTTTAGTTTTTTAATTTGAATTTACCTCACTGAAATCAGTTTATCTAGTTGTTTGCTGTCAGTTCAACATGTGCCATGGTCTGGAAGTGGATCTCTGTTTCTTTTCAACTCATTATACTGAGTATTATGTTCTAGCAATGAAATATTGAGCAACTTTTCTTTCATTCAATAAAAAGAAAAGATTCTGTCTTCGCTCTATTTGATTCTTGCCTTGCTTACAGGGCAAGCATAAAACCCACAATTCTATGCTTTATTTTTTCTTTCTTCAAATCATCCCTGCCTGTTCTGTTCTTCTTTCCAGACAGGGCTAGTTCCAAATACTACCTTTGTGAGGTTTTGTGCAGACTCTAGTTAGAAAGACGCCCTCCAGCAATATGCACTACTTCTCATCGTGTTGCTAGTGTGGCAACAGGAGTAATCCTGAACCTTAAACTTTTGGGTTTTTGATGTTTTTCACTTAAAACATTTTGGAATTGTCTGTTAATCTTTGGTATTTAATTAGTACTATATTTGCACTCTCAAATTTGCTCAAAGCTCTTTTCAATCCTTTTTTAAAACACACATATTACTCATTATTTCAGAATCTATTTTAAACCTCCCACCTCTTGTCAATCATAAAGCCACAAACACATTTATGAATCCAAGTTGATTATTTCTCATTTGGGGGAGGTTCCTTGACTGCCCTACTAATCAAGAATACTTTCTTTGGTTGACTAGATGCATATATACGTAAACAGTTATTTGTTTCATTATAATGTTTTGTAATGTTTCATAAACCACCAGCTTTTTCAGTGCATATGATTCCCATTAATTACATGACTTTATTCACTATGTAGTTTCTATTTTTTAAAGCATTGTATTAATGTATACCTTGTTTACATTCTCAGTATATTTATGCTTTATTATTTTTACAGTTTCCAGCAGTCAATCATCCACAGTCTTTAGAGAGAAGATACTTGGGAATTTTAAGTGGTGTGTTGCTTGATCTTATGAAGGTAGGAAATGAATTTTCTCTCTGTACTATGTGGGGAAAGACGTGACAACTTATCTTTGTTTCCTAATAGAATACCTCTTAAAAGTACTTGTGACCTTCCTTTTGAGATACTTTGATATCACCATTGTTTGAAGCAAGGCTTAATATTTCCTCAGAATCAGGAAAATACCCCTTGCAGCAAATGCCCTGAGAGTCTGTTCAAATTTCACTGATTCGATAAACAGTACATAGGCCAGACAAAAGAGTCACCATCATTTGCAGCAATATGCATTCACACTGACATATATTCAGGTTACCTTAGTAATGCTGGAGTGTGAGCTCTCAACTCATGATAAATTTAGATAAATACACAGAGTATTAGGCTAACCTTAGTTGTTGTTCATTTGTTACTCGATAAACATGAGGATGTGGATAGTTGTCAAAGTCAAAGTTGATGCACATTTTTGTTGTTGTTGTTTTATTTATTTTTTTAACCTAAGCACTTAATCGGCTTGTTATCACTCACCTCTACACATGTTAAGTTGCTCTTCAGTCCTGTTTTGGAATAAGTCAGCTAGTTACCTATGGCCAAACTAAGATAAGGTCCTGAGGTAGTTTCTGTTGGGGGATGAGGAGAATCTGGCTCCTCTCAAAATGGCCAGACACTGTAAAACCTTGTGCTATGGATTTGTGCCTTATTCCTGGGTATACAACACATATTATTGTCCTTATTATGGTACTGTAAAAACATCACCTTGGTAAGCTGCAGTACAACCCTTCCATTATTTCATCCACAGTAAGCTGGGGAAAAAAAAAGTCTTAGAGTCAAAAATTTGGTTTAGAATCACAGGGGTATTCTCTAAGAACTAAAGGTGCTGTGGGACAAATACAAAGCACGCATATGGCTAATGAACTCTAAATTAATTGTGTGGTCCCAAGCCCATCTGCGCCAGTTGTCTTGGAAACCAGGGGTCATCTGCTTTGGCGTATGCTTGGGTGTTTACTTGCTTTTAACAGTACTGATGTAGCCAGCAGAAATCCACTAAATTTGCTCTGCTCTTTTTAGCCAGTTCAAATCACTTTCATTTCATCTCCCTGCCTTATGAAGAGAGTCAGCATAGCTTTTACCTTGGTTTCATGAAGTCTGCAAAGTAGGTACCTTGGTGAAATCTAATTGCTTGGTTTTGGTATTATACATTCTCTTCTGTTTTCTAATTCACATAAACTTTTTTCTGGCATCATAGTTAGCTGTAGCTCAAGCTGTAGTAGCATATGTTGCAGAGCAGCAATTTCAAGATAATTTTTCAGACCATTGTTAGATGTGCTGGGGCAGGGTTTATTTTAAGTTTATCCTAATTTTTATGTTATATCTCAATGTCTTTTGGGTTCTTTTGTTGTGATTTAAAAGTTGCAAAGTTGTGAAATGAAGCACTTGAATTTTAGGCAAATACAGACTTCCAGGTAATGCCATCCCAATGTAAATAATTCTTGTCAACTTATCTGTCTATATTTCTCCCTACGAGGTGAGAAAGGTCAGGGATTCTGTATAGGGCATATTTTGGTTTTGACCTACATTACTTAATTCAGGAGTTGGAACATTGTTAAAGAATGAGCAAAAGACTACAAGAAGAGAACAGAAAAGACTTGTGGTCAAGTTACATGCTACAAATGCTGCACATACTTTGCTGCATGCCTGTCTCTTTTCTAGATGCTGGATGGTCTGGCACTTGCCTGCGCTTGGTGTGTTCCTCATTATCTGAATTCTCAGGGACCTCAGGTCTGATTACTAGATTACTGACTAACCCACACTTATGTCAGCTAAAGTAATGTGTTCTTCATATATCTCTATTTCAAGAGAATTTCTGGACTAGATTAATGACAAGGCATCTGTTTGGCCCCATTGCTGCTTAGCTCCTCCCCTTCACAAACCATGCTGTTTTGCAAGCATGCATTTGGGAGTTGGGAGCTGCCTTTGCATGTGATGACTTGGGCTAGAAAGACAATGAGTATTTCAGTCTTTTTCATATCATCTGTCATTCCTTCAGGAGCAGACATGCATTTTTTTTCTGAGCTTCCATTTACTACTAGAATGCTTTAAAGATCCTTTCTTTTTACCTTTGATATTCTTCACTTGCCTTAGCTCCAGCTGGACTTTGGCCTTCTGAAGTGGCCTATACTTGGTGCTAACGCAATGCTTTTGTAGTCCTCCTTTGTATCCTGTCCTTGACTCTAGTTTTAATATGCTCTTCTTTTGCATTTTTGTTCAATACGAAACTCCCTGTTTAGCCAACCTGACCTTAGTCAAAATGTTGTGACCTTCTGTACAATAAGATGCTTTGTTCCTGAACTCTTAAGAAATTTTCTTGATTTCCTTCAATTTTCAAGTGTCTTTCCTGTACACCTTTCCTCTGATGACAGTTTTACAGGAGATTCTGCCCAGTAATTCTTTACAGAAGCTGAAGTTTGCTCTCCAGAAGTCCTGGGTCCTATCCCTGATGCTCATCTTCTCATCCTTCCTTTGGATCCTTACTGTAATCATCTTATGGTCACTACAGCTTGGACTGTGTTCTCTGATCAGATTTGTCACCGTTGTTTTACTGTTAGTGCACAGCAGGTCAAGTAGAGTGAAGTCCTACCCTTTGCTGATTGGCTTCTCCAGCAGCTGCACCAGGAAATTGCTACCAACATAGTCTAGAAATCTCTCGGATCATCTACACAGGCTGGATGTCTGGATGGTTGAAGTCTGCCAAGAGGGTGGAGACCTGTGACCAGGAGACTTCTGCTTGTTGTTGTATAGAGTTGTCCTCTTCATCTTCTGGGAGCATTTTTATGTCTACTTTTTAGCAAACACCCACCATAACATCACAGTGATACTTTCCCTTCTAATCCTGACCTAGAGACTGTCCATGGATGTACCTTCTGTTTCATGCTGGCATTTGATACCATCCAGGAACTCAGTTCTATGAAGTGTCACTCTTTTCCCTCCCTACCCTCTTCCTTCTGAAGCCAGCTGTAGCCATCAGTGACAATGCCTCAGCCATGAGCCATGTCCCACTACTGCTCTGTGATTCCAGGCAGGTTCACAGCCTTGTGATTCCCTGTGGACTTCTGAGTTCTCCTTGTTTGTGGTCCAGGCTCTGCACCTTAGTGTCCAGGCACTTGAGGGAAGTGTCTGAACATCCTCTGTGGAATGTGGAAATCATGTCTGGCTGTCTGGCCTTCTTGTGTGTGTCTGGGCCATTTGAGCCACTGTAGTGATGAGCACCAGAAAAAAGGGGGAAAGAAAAAGATTGTCACTTGAGAAAGGAAGATGCCGCATACTGTATGACCAAATGACGTAGGAATGTAGTTTGCCACTTGCTTTGTTTCCTGAGTGTTTTCCATTTTGAAGTGTGGGGACCCTGTGAAGGGAAAACCTGTTTGTAGTCAAGTGCCTGAATACTATGTTAATGCATATACAGATATGCATTGTATGTGTATATACACATGCATATATATACACAGAGTTGTTCTCTATTCGACCTATATGACCCTTTTAAAAAAAGCTATTATTTTTACTTAATAGCCATACAAACTTTTATCCTTGCTGACAATCATGCATGTTCAAATATTCCAAGGTAAGTTTTGTATTACCCTGTTTCTGCAAGAAACCTTTCAAACTGATCAAAATACCCAACCTGCTGGTGTTCAATTGCATGATTAAATATTTTTTTACATGTCAGAAAGTGTCTTTGTTTAGAATCACAGAAAATCTTAACAATTTTAAGGCAAATGTTATTCTGAGTGCATTGTAAACAGTTTAGATGATTCTTTAAAACATGGGTGGACTTGAACCCTAGAAGTAAAACCCAGAACTCTTCTATTTCTATTTTTTTTTAAATGCTAACTTTAAAATACTATTTTTGTTTATATAAGAATGTTCTCATATGCTTGTTCTGTGTATTTGTGAAGCCTGTTTCATTGTAGCATTTTATTACTGGCAAATATAATATCTTTTTGTTCTAAACAACATTGTTGTAAGGTATATCCTGAAAAATATTTAGAAAATATGTATCTTTTAAACGTGTATAGGTATATACATAGATTATATTTTTAAAATTTTAGATATTTTTGTATTTTAAGCATATTTTAAGCACACGTATATACTATATGTGTGTATATATACCACATATATGTTTCATAATAAGCAAGGCTGAGGCCTTTCACATCTTAAGTGGAATATAGGTTTTGTAAGTGTTTATTTTGTATTGTATGTAGTTTAATACAACATTAAATTATTCTAGCAGTTACATCTCATCACAGAAACTCTGGAGATTAAAAAGCTATCCCAATGATATTCTTTATTTTGTTACATTTTTTGCGGATGCAAATAGAGATACTAACATTTGAACTTTGGGATTTCTTTTCCGAAGAATTTACTGAAGCTAGACCCAGCAGACAGATATTTGACCGAACAGTGTTTGAACCATCCTTCATTTCAAACCCAAAGACTCTTGGATCGCTGTGGAAGCTCACCTTCACGGTCAGCTAAGAGAAAACCTTACCATGGAGACAGCAACACGTTATCTAACAGGTAAACGTAATTGTATCACCATCATCACTGACATTTGCACTGCCAATGAGTGAGTTGCTGTCATGCTTACGTACAATGTCATCTACAAGAAAAGTAGTAATTTGACAGTTTGAGCACATTGAGACATGGATACTGTTCCATGTTGCCTCACCAAATAAAGGCAGTAGACACAGTTTTACTGTATTTCAGCTATTCAAGCTGAAATTTTTGCTAACTTTCTACATCAGGCTGAATACTTCTTGGGGGGAAAAAAAAAGGTAATATTCAAGCCCGTTCTGCATATGGCAAAGGAAAAATAAGTTGGCTTACCCATCTTAAACAAATGTTTAGCCTTTTTCTTGAACAGCAGTAGAAATTCTGTGGCTTGGAGAATGCCTGAGATTCTAAAGAAATGCTCTTTTCTTTGGAATGCTACTGTATATGTGCAAATCTATCCAAGGTTTTGCTATTTGAATGTTTAAAATTCACATGAGTTAGTAGCAGCTAAATGTCCTGAAAATTGCGTGGATTGGTCATGCTCCAAATTTGGGATGAACAGAATTTTGTGTGTAGTTGCAGTTATGAGTCAAGTCTAGCCTACTTGAACTTTAAGCAGGATGGTTTTGCTCAGTGACTCTCTTCTTGGACCCACACAGCTTGAGAGAAGCTACTTGATTTTAGTACAACAAACCAGGTTTGCTGGTGGATAAAATACTTAAGCACAAAAAGCCTCATGGCATTCCTCCGACAAAAGCTTTCCTAAGGTCACCCTCTGAAGTAGGCAGAATGATAGTGGCTTTTAATCCAAGCCATGTTTTTCTTTAGCTCTTCCTGTGAGATTAAGAAAATTACTCTCCATTTTAGGATTTGGGATGGTGACATTTACAAGATATGCTTTTTCGGAGACAGACACCAGAAAGTTTTAGCTGCCCTTATAGGTATTTAGGCTAGAAGTTTTACAGTTATGGATGTGGCATCAGAAAGGAAAACCTAGGTCCATGGCAAACTTCTTGTCTAATACAAAGGTTTGCCCAACTGCTTGATTTCAAATTATTGGGTTCTTTATAACTCCAAATTTTTAAAAAATATACTTCCTTTGAACTAAAAATTCTTTTCAACTGACATTAAAAGTGCTATATTTCTAGAAACTGTAGTAGAGTACATAATTAGATTACTAACAGTGGATAATAAAGTCTTAAGTATAAAAATGGCTAGCATTATCCAATTGTAATTGTCAACATGACCAACAAATGTACAAACTCATCTGTACAGTGAGCTCTCACTTTCACCCTCAGTAATATATAGAACCATAGAATAGTTTGGATTGGAAGGGTCTGTCAAAGATTGTCTAGTCCAACCCCCTGAGATGGACATCTTCAACTAGACCAGGTTGCTCAGAGCCCCGTCCAGCCTGGCCTGGAATGTCTCCAGGGATGGGGCATCTACCACCTCTCTGGGCAACCTGGGCCAGTGTTTCACCACCCTCATTGTAAACAATTTCTTCCTCGTGTCTATGTTGAATCTCCTTTCTTTTAGTTTAAAACCATTACCCTTGTCCTGTTGTAACAGGCCCTGCTAAAATGGCTGTCCCCATCTTTCTAGTAGGCCTCTTCAGAGCAGTAAAGGCATTATCATAGGTTTGGTACAGAAATAATTTGACTGTTGATAGCGAGCTTAAGTTTATCATGGCTAACAAGTACAGCTGCAGCACTGTTCAGTCATGGCTAGTTTGCAATACCAGCGTAAGTCCAGAAAGCAGAACTGCTTTTTATGCCAGAAAATCTCAGATAATAAATTCTGCTCAAATACGTTGCAGAACCAACTCATATCTCAGTCCCTTAGTCCCAAAACCAGGAGAGTTGGAAAGGAGAGTGGAAGTTAAGGACATCACCAAGTAGCTCTGCACCAAGTCAGTGTGGTTGCAGAGCATTTTGAGTCCATCTTTGATGTTAGAGGGCTTGTTCTGCTGTGCTGAGCTCAGGCTCACTCCATCTGGATGTCTTTGCCAGCATAATATCCACTTTTCCCCCTCCTCTCTTCTCCAAATCAGACATACATTAGATAGCCTGGAGCATTAATTATATCAGCTTTTTCATAGTGCTGATGTACTTTATTGTTCTACTTTCACTTTCATATGCCAGGTGTATTTAAGACTTTTTCAATGGATATACACCTGATTTTCATAATGTAGTGCTTATGTTATTGATGTGCACTTTTATTACTCACGCACATGCATGAATGTGTAAATATACGTTGGAATCTCTATGACTGGATTTTATATCTTCATTTTATTTGTCAGGAAAATCCATTAACCAAAGCTGAGTTTGTCCATCAGGATGTAATCAGAAAGAAACAGCAGTGTACTAACACTAGAAAATCTATTATTTTAGTGGAGCTGCTGATGCCTAGTTGGCAGTATTTGATCTTACTGGAGTTAAATTTTGTGGTTTTAAATGGTAACTCTCTTCTGAAATGAGTGTACTTTTGTTGAAGTTATTAATACATGAATATGTAATCTGGTATATTAATGCTTCTTTATGCATTTTAATGTAGAAATCAAGCCAGCAAAAGCTCTGCTTTGCAGTCACACCACAGATCAAACAGCAAGGATATACAGACACTAGGGGTTGGCGGACCAAGAGAAGAGGGTCTTCCAGCAAATGAAAGCTTTTTAAATGGAAACCTTCCTGGAGCTGCCCATAGTCCAATGCATACAAAAAAATCAAGCAACACACCTGGATCTGGCAACAAGGATCTAGCCAATAATAACATGCCACATCTTCTCAGCCCAAAGGAAACAAAGGCCAAAACAGAATTTGATTTCAATGTAGACCCAAAAAGTTCGGATGGTCCAGGCACAAAGTTCCTGAAGTCTAACACCAGATCTCAGCAGAACCGGCACTCATTTATGGAAACTTCTCAGAGCAAAACTGGGACACTGCAACCCGGTGACAAGCACAGTCGCCACAGCTACATTGATACTATCCCACAGTCTTCTAAGAGTCCTTCGTATCGGACAAAGTCAAAGAGCCATGGGGTTCTGACAGACTCAAAATCCGTGGGCAACCTGTCTGAGGTCAGGGCCCAAGCTGCAGAACCAAACAGCAGCAGGTATTTCCCATCCAGCTGTATGGACTTGAACTCTCCTACCAGCCCAACTGCTCCCCGACACGGTGATAACAGAACTTTGCTCAGTCCATCCGGGAGGAATAACCGCAGCGAGGGCACCCTGGATACCCGAAGACCATCAGCAAGACACTCCAAAACAATGGAGGAGTTGAAACTGCCAGATCACATGGATGGAAGCCATTCCCACTCTCTGTCTGCTCCACATGAATCTTTTTCCTATGGTCTAGGTTATACCAGTCCTTTTTCTTCACAGCAGCGCCCTCATAGACACTCGATGTATGTGAGCCGGGACAGAGTGAGGTCAAAGGGCTCAGAGGGTGGCTTGAGCGTAGGGCAAGGGATGGCAGCCAGAGCAAACAGCCTGCAACTGTTATCTCCACAGGTGCAGCATAAGTCACTCACAAGATCTGTTGGCTCGTCACGAGAAGACTGTACGGAAGATACTAATAGGGTTAGTTCAAAATATTGTCTGTTACGGAATGATGCCTTCCTCTGTTTCATGTGAGGACTGTGTCCTGCTTGCTTTCTTCTTTTTATTTCTTTAAGGAATTAATTGTTTGCCCTGTTAGAAGGCAAGGGATGTTGGGGTTCTTTTTCAGGAGGGCTAAATATTTCAAGTGCAAAATGGGAGGCTGTTTAGAAGATTTTTGTTTTAAATGGTGTAGAAATACCATTCTCTTAAAGTACTGATATGCGAGAACAGAAAGATTTGTCTCTGAAGTTAAAATTTCGTTAGTAGTTCCTAGTCTTTGGTTACGTTGTGTGATTACATTTTTATCATATTGTTTTGCTTAGTTAACCTTCTCATTTGTGTTTTTTTGTTACCATATGTCTTTCTGTTATGAATGCTAATGTTAATTTTTGAAGTCAGCTTTTCACTTGCTTATAGCAGGACATTATTGCTGAAATGCCGTCATTTACTAGAGTAATATCGAGACATGCAATATTTCTCTTGAGTAGCATGATAAATGACTGGGGTAGTCTAGAGATTTTGTGTTGAAGAAGCCACTGGTAAATTTACTCCTTACAGTGATTTCTGTCACTAGATACCATGTTGTATTTTACTGAGAACATTATTTAATAAGTAGAGGAAGGGCTGGTTCTGGTGTTGATTTACATTCCTTACACAACACTTCTGAAGTCATTTTTCTCTCATTTCAGTCAAGTTAAATGTTAATTATTCTTCAAGATGTTACTGTAGAAGGGCAATAACATCAACATTTGAGGTTTTGATAATAAAAACTCATGCTATCTTGTTTTCTTCAGAGCATTAGGATCTTTTTCTGCATTATATAGCAGATGTTAATTTGATAAGTTATATTAATTTTATTTCGTACTGTGTAGAGGCAGATTGCTTTTATTAGGTCATTCTTTATCTTTTGACAAATGGTTGACAACATTTTATTTTAATTAGAAATATTGGTGTGTATCTTAACGCTTATGGTTTTGTTCATTTTGCTTTGTTTTGGAATGCCTAGTAATTTGTAAAGAACTTGCCTTTATCTCTTCTGGTCAGTGTTTTTAAACCTATGCCTTCAGGTAGTGTTTTAAAATCTGTATTTCAACCATCAGAAGTCTGAAAAGAAAAATACCCTTCTGAAATGGATGGCAAGTTTGTAAATTCACAAAGCTGTTTTTGTTTCTAGTACTTTCAACAACAAATCAGAATTAAATTCTCAGTCGTATGCCTTGTAGAGGCATTTCACAATGAAATCATTCTTTGGCTTCTTCCTATCCTTTTTTCTTTTCTTTTGCTACATTCTGCATTAGAAGTCAGAAAACTTAACTTCCCTCAGGATTACTGAGCTAAAAGAATCAGGAATAACCTAAGTGTTCTCAAAGATTCTCTCTTGTTTTCGTATCACTTTTTTCCATTCAGTTCTACTGGTTCTCTCTCTGTGCTCCTATTTTGTGAAGTTTCCTCACTTCCATGTTTGTCTTTTCTCATTGATTTCCTCTTTAGCTCTACCGAGTCTTTTTAAAGAAAAACATTCTTTGTTTGCTAGGCTTTAAATCTTGCTTGAAAAAAAGAGAAAAAAGAAAAAAGGACTTGCATTCACTGTTAGTTTTGTGGCTTTTCCAGTCTCCATACAACACTTCTGTTTCAAGGGTTCCTTTTTATTTTAAATTGAACATACACAAAAGGGGGCAAGCAGAAGAAAATCAAGTACAAGCTGCTATTACTGTCTCATTTTTGTAACTTAACTGCTAAGCAGAGGTATCTTACACAACTAGTAACTTAATCAAATGCTTCAGCCTCCTGCAAATTTTTAGAAGAATCAAGCTGTGATTTAAAGCCTTGTTTTAGCTCCATTTTTTGTCTTGGCACAGTTTCAAGGGTTGTTTTATCTGTGACAGTGAGGCCAGATCTTTATTACTAAAAGGCAAAATAGATTTTGCAAATCACTGGTATAGTGAACTGGAATCCCAATTTTTAATTCTCATTGGGGTTTTTTGTGGTTTTGTTTTTTTAACTTTTGTTGTCCTTGGACATTCTAGATTTAAATTCATATAGGGGTTTCAGTACAGTTTCCTGTGGGATCTTGTAGACACCATTGAATTTTATCTGGTTGGTCCATGCTGTGTGAAAAATTGCAGCATCTAGTTCATTTAAGAGTGGCATTAAGTCATATTTGATGGCACATTACATCCACATGGATGTTTCTAAGAGTGTACTTAAGCTTTTATTTGAAGTACTGTACCTTCCAGGAAGTACTGTATTCAGGAAAACAGAGTTAATTAGAGGTAATTATATTGTTTTTTGCTATCCTGTCTGACTTCATTATTTGGCTTATAGATTTCTTAGTTCAGGGACTACCTCTTATTTTGCACACAGTAGATTTCGTGACTGTTGGTACCTCTAGTGCTACTGTATAACAGCTGATAAGAGATAGTGCTTTGGTGTTGCAATTGTCACAAATTATATGCATTTCCTGTTTGCTTTTTAAAATTTACCAGTAGCAGAGTGACCATATTTCATCAGAAATTAATTCAACAAGGCATCCAGTAAAAGATTCTCCAAAGATATTACAACTGCATTTCATTCACAGCAAAAATTTGAGTCTGAATCATGGTCAAGTCTTTAAAATTACAACTAAGAGGCAAAATTTTGTTAATGCCGTTATGGAAAAAGCAAGCAGACAGCAAAACCAAATAATTATTGATTACATAGTCTGTGATTTAATATTGGCAGTTATTAATAACATGAAAGGAAAATGGTTTGGGGTTTCTTGCTCATCTATGGTGGTTAAAAACTGTGAATCAGTTTATAGTCTTTCATTTTAAATAGTTGATTTTACTTTTGTTTAGGGTGGAGCATATCATGATCCACACACAGAAGATGGAGCATCTTCTAAGGAAAATAGAATTCTGTATAATGACCCTGTTCCGAGAAGAGTTGGCAGCTTTTACAGAGGTAATTTTATGGTGGATCTTTCAAAATTAAGCAAGAATTTTAACAAGGAATATAAATTAAGTAGTGGACATTGATACAGAGAACTAACATGAACAACTAAAAAAATGTATTGGAAAAAGAATAGTTACCCCACTTTCAGAGACTGGGTTGACCTGCTATGTTGTATGCAGTAACTGTAGTAGTATCATATTATCTATTTCAAAATGATAACTCACTTTGACTGAAAAGTATTTCCAGTGCAGTAACTTTTAAAGCAGAAGATAATTACCAGGGGGAGTTGAACAAAGTAAATAATTATTACCAAAGTAAATAGTGAATTAATATTTTAATTCGTATTTTAAATTCTTATTAACATTATATCCAAACACCTTTGTACTTCTAACACACTGACATACTTACTGATCTATTTCAGATACTGTGGTGCATGAAACTGTAATGCAAGTTTTTCATTGCTCCAAACCTATATTCATTTATTTTGTTCAGAATTACTAAAGATCAGGGTTTCCTACAAGCAGAAGCACACTTACATCATCGCAGTTCAGAATAAATAACAACACAGAACTGTGTATGTGCATATGGATGGATGGATGGATGTTTGTGTGTGTGTGTCTATGTGTATACACACAGACAGATATTGTTCTATTACAGTACA
This sequence comes from Nesoenas mayeri, assembly GCF_963082525.1. Lineage (NCBI taxonomy): Eukaryota > Metazoa > Chordata > Aves > Columbiformes > Columbidae > Nesoenas > Nesoenas mayeri. Next base: position 106,852,976 of record NC_137541.1, read on the forward strand.
CAAAAGATGGTGATTTCTAGCAGGTGCCTCATGGCTAAACCTGGGTTTAGCCTCTCGAAAAAGACAAAGGTGATAAGAAGCTAATTACAGTCGTGCAAGCATTAGGAGGTTTGTGGGGCTCCCCTGAACCTTAAGAAGTCCCAATCAGCTAAAAGTAGATTATGAGTCACCTAATAACCTTAAGTGGAGTCACAAATCTCTCTCTAATCCTCTTCAGGTTGATCAGCTGGTTGATGACCTGATTTAGACATGTTAAAATCTGCCAATCCTTCTAAGTGTCCCATTGTAATATTAAAACCTGTGAGCAATATCCAAGCTTGTACTGTTTTGAGCAGTGCTTTAGAATGTAAGATTTTGTAGCACGTGCAACAGAGAATCCCTAAGAATCCTCAGTCCTGTGGTGCTTTTACTGATCCTTAAACACTCCTAAAATTGGACATGGATTATCTTTCTTCTTTATACATAGTGAAACAGAAGGTCCAGGGAAGAATGACTTTCCATAAGTCACGTGCTAAGTAAACTGTAGGTCTGGGTTTGCATTCAATTCCTTATCATAAACTAGAGGTTTCTTCCTCTTTAATTATAACTTCGAAACAACTATATTTTAGTTCACAGACTTCATTATTGCACTGGAAAAATTATGCTATATTTAAATAATACATCAATAATGGTATAGGCAAACAATTGAAAGAAAAAGTTACTGTGAAAAAAAGTAAACTCATATTTAAGCAATTCTTAAATACTGACTTAATACAGAGGTTGTTAGCATGTACATTTCTACTACAGCTTGAACAAAAAAATTAGGTCTAGTTTTGATAAATAGTATAGTGTGATGCTGTAGTAAAGCTGCAACTACTGTATCATCAATTCTTAATCCAGTGCAGGTATTTCTAGTGATATTCATGATTCTAATAAATTTATGTTCTAGATCTGTATAACCTATGTTCAAAACCACAGTACGTCTGTTTGAAAAATAAGTAATACCTGATTTTGATCCTTTCATTTTTAGCAAATAATCTCTTAATTATATTAAAATCTAAAGTAATTTCTTTCAGGATGAGTACTGTTTCTTTTGAGGTCTAAGTGAAGGCAAAGCGTAAACTGTAGTGGTTTGTGTCTTTAATAATTGTATTCTAACCTTTTATTCTATTTCTTGGTTTTAAATATTGATGGCACTTGTGACTCCCTACAGATAGAAATGTTCTCAAATCTAGTAACAGCTTACCCAAGTTCTGATCATATTCGCTTTTTACAACCAATGTTACCTTGCAAGTATCATAAAACAGCTTTTTTTTTTCGGTCATATATAAAGTACAAGTGTGTCTTCACTGTCTTGTTTCTGTGAAAGAGGTAGAGAGGAAGCAGACAACTGAAAGATGTGATTTTCGGCAGAACTCAGTGTATATTGTTTGCTGTTTCTCTGTTCAGTTCCATCTCCGCGTCCAGACAGTACGTACATAGAAAACAATGTGTCAAACAGAGCCTCTGTGTTACCAGCAGACAGCAGCACGGTGGCAAACCACTCAAAGAGACAAACCACCTTTGACACCTGGTGAGTTGTTATTTACACAGATATGTAGAGAATGGCAGGGAAAAAAAAAGGATTTTTAACAGGAGGGGAAAAAAATACAGCTAAGTTTTTTTTCCAAATTTGCAATTGTCTATACATGCTTCATTGCTTTCTCTGACTATACTTGTCATAGCTTTGCATGTTTGCTGTCCCTTTTTGAGCAACAAGAAATATTTCGTTACACTATCACATTGAATGCATTAAAGATTATATACTTTTGTCCAGTCTTTCCTGATTTTTTTTTTTCCACTCTTAATCTTCAGTTAAAGATAATACAAAGTGCTTGTGTGCATATAGTATGGATAGCAAGGCCGTAGCTTTTTTTGTGGATTCCAGAAGCATGAATTGTCAGACAAACGGAAAAAAAAAATCAAAATGCATGTTTCCATATATAAAATAGGACTGTATTAATGAAGAATATAATATTTGCTCTACAATGGGGACTGCTGCTCTTTTTGCTTACGCACCACAGAAGGAAATGAGTACATTCTATGGGAAAACGGACTAAGCAACATCTTAGTGTTGTATATTGATTTTAAAAGATTAAAAGCATCACATGGCTCCATTATATAACATAGAACAATTAAGTATAATTACGCTAATAGAATGACAGCGTACGTGTAGCTTTGCAGGACTTAAAGGGAACTATCTTAATTTTGTTGCTCTGAGAGCTGTTCAGCTCTAAAATACTCTTAATCTTCTATTTTGCTCAGTCACAGTAAAGCACAAAATAAAAATAAGCAAATGGAGCTCCAGAGGATTGGTGGGAGGAATGGACTGTTTGCATTTGCATGGTTCAACTATGCTTCATCTCACTATCTGAAACACTGCTCTCTGAAAGTGCGATAAAATCATGCTCTCTAAAGAACTCTTTCAGTGGTTTGTTGACTTAATGTGTTTTCACATGAACAACCTGTGAATTATCTGCTTAAATAAGAAAGGGGGGTGAGGGGTGGGGAAGGGAAGCAGCTGGTATTTCAGCTTGTGTTCAGGTTATGTACCCATGTCAGTAATAGAAGATGTTCACTCCAGAACCCTTGTCACCTGCCCTGACTGACTAGAGTCTGCTTCCTGTCCTCCAGTAGCTCAACCTACATCCATTTTCTTGAAGTTAGCTGAGGAATCCAGTCATTTATGTAAAAAAGGTGGTACTTATGTTGTGACTTATGTGGCTAAATAAGGTATTTATTCCTACTGTTGAACCCTTTTACAAATTTTGTTGTCCTTCATATCTGAATCTTTTTATCTTGCCTATAACACAAGCCAATGGGAATCTTGTTTTGCTCTCTATATATAATTCAGCAATATATTACCTCTTGTTACGTGGTCACTGCAAAGAAACGTGTAATGTCATTTTAAGTCTGAACTGAAATAATAGCATATGTAATTAGAGCTGGTTGGGAATTTTTTTACTAAAGTATTTTTTTCCAATGCCAAATTATCAAAACCAAAACTTTTCAAAGGGACACCAACTGTTTATTGGGAAGATACTTCAGCTCCAGGATGGAATTGCCAGTCAAAACCACAGATACACTCAAAATAACAAATATTCTGAGGTCAGCATTATTTTTTTGAATGTGAGGAACTTGAGTGCAGGGCCTTTGTTCTTCATTATTTAAACCAGAGACTTGAACCACGATCTTAGATCTAACAAGTGAGCGCCCTGAAATAGAAGTTAGAGGTTTTTCTGGAGCACATTCTCTGTTTCCCTCAATATATTCTTTTGAAGCTGTTGAAATAGTGAAAAGACCACAGAGATGCTGAATATGGCCCAGTGAATAAAGCCCTTCGTTAACTTTGAGACAGTTAGATTTAAGTTCTTGCTCCAATTAATGTACTCAGATATTTTCACAAAGTGGAACAACTCCTTTGAGAGAAGAACCCACAGAAGAACATGTATTTCTTCTTGCGGAACAGGAGGAACGGCAGTGCCCACAACACCAAGTTACTGCTGTTTTGGCATGTGTTGCTCTTTGCTTTTCCTACTCCCTATTTTCCTGAAATGTTTCCTGCCCAGCTCTACATGTTAACTCTGTGCAAGTTGTCCTGGCAATGGTCTAATGTTGTTTCAAAATTGTTCTGTGCCATAAATGCAGCTTAATCAGATTCCTGAGTGATGTAGAGTCTATGTTCCTCTACTTAATTTTCTGTATAGAAGTTGTGTAAACGCCTATGAAAATGTCGGAAGCTCTAATGGAATGTGATTCTGCTTACATCAATTTTATGATGAAGTAAATATTTGATGTTTGACTGACATACGTAAATGGTGCATGACAATTCGTCTCAAATTATGAGTGACATGTATTCCACCTCGACTTGCCACAACTGTAAAATATTGCTGCTTTCATACTATTGCTTTGTGTTGCTTTTCTTCTGTCAAAGATTTTGTGAATGGTTGCTAGACTGAATTGTCACAGATGTTCCCTTGTCTTTGTGTGCATTTCTTCACTCTGTCCCTGCTGTCCTGCCTCTTTAAAAATAAAGATGTTATAAACTCGACTTTTGTCATCAGGTTTTACTCTTCAACTACTAGATCATTTCTGAACTTCAGGCAACTTGATTTGAAAAAAGGGCAATTTTTTCCTCTTCTAGAAAATATTTTCTTTGCCAGGGTTTATTTTCCTGTAAATGACCTTGAACTTTTTCGATTTTTTTTCCTTTTTGATACCAGAGTGGATGTTTTATTTTCTTTCACTTGTATGAGCTTTGTCTTGAGCTGGCCAAAATCAATAGGTATAGGCAAGATGCTTAACCTTGTTCTGCCAGTCTGCCAAAATTTTGGCTTGAGTTACCTTTGTTATTGTTATAGTTCTAAATATCTCTTTGGAATAAATTCCAACATGCAGTACTTTATCTCACATGATATTGGAAGTGTGTGCATCCATTGCTTGCAAGATACCTGGGGGTTTCTGGAAAGCTTTGTTGTTTAGACCTGTAATGTCCATTTAAATGTATTCTTTTTATGACAAACAGCTTGTCATATATTCTACAGCATCCATCATACCTTCCTGCAAAAACAATAAAAAGAGGAAACCTATATATATAATATTTATTATTATTTGTATATCTGTATAATAGTAATAAACACACACAAACTTTCGTTCAAGAACAAAAAAAAGAACATCCTACTGTTAGGAGTGTCAAAGGCTTACAATTATCTACCTACCATTAATTTTCAAAACTCCAAAATAGTACAGTATTTTGTAAACATGACATGACTGGCTATAATATCACTGTATCAGTGTAAGAAGGTAGTCATACTGTTCCTGAAACTTTAAGGTTACCAAGATTGGAGCAAAGCTAGTTTCGGGCTTGTACAGCTGTGTCTGCAGTACAGCTGTTGCTGCCTTGTAAATACCGTCCAGTTCATTTACAGCATTCTTGAATTTGGAAAAATACTAGGAAATTACAAACTTATAACTTGAAAGCTTAAAAGTCACCTGTATGTGTTACACTGGTTGAGGCTTTAGGCATCTGCTCTGCACAGCTTGAAGATGTTCACTTTCCTGACAGTGTAGCTTTCCCTCTGACATTTCCTGCACTACACTCTTGCATACATATTGTCATCCAATATATTTGCTTTATTCATCTATTTGGCAACATCTGAACCTCCCTACCAGTCTTCTAGTAACTAGTGCCTCTTCCCTGACCCTTCCCCAATCATCAGTGCTTTTGTTTTGTACTAAACATGAGATGATGCAGTCTCTATTTGCAAGGAAGCTTTCCAGAATTTGTAGTCATCAGTATTCTGTCCAAAAAATAAGCCTACTGAAGTATATGCTTCAGAAGTTTACAAAACCAACCTCTTCCAAATTTTTATGGTTACTAATGTTGAATGATACCAGGGGAGGGAGGGGTAGAGAATGTAAAATATATGTGTGTATATATATGCATATGTATGTATGGTGATCTAGTGGCTTTAATGGCTTCTAGGTGATATTCTTTGTATAATAATGTAGATCTGGAGTTTATTCCAGATAAAAATCCTCTTTTTCCACATTTTAAGAAGAAAAAAAAAAAAAGTAGCTCCAAGCAAAGTTCAGATTTGATCTTTGATTTTTAAGCTTTCAATGTCAGGCTATTAGACCAAGAAATCTTAGTACGGGCTTCAGCTTGTGGGATTGAGATTCTTACCTTAAGTAAACCATCTATTTGAGGTGCTTCACTAGTTTCTGACATTTTCTTTATGTTGTTTGTGGTAACTCTCTAACTGCCAAGGGTTTTATTTGAAGCAAAACCAAAAGCTAACTTGGAGAATTAACGTTTGTTCATTTAGCTTCCGAAGAAAACTTCAGAGATTTCAGTAACTTCTTCATTACACAAAACCCTTATTGTTTAATTGTGAGTGATTTCATAAAGGGAGTAGTACACTGGCAGTTAAAGGGGATTTCCAAGCCAAGCTGCCTGCTGAGATGAGGGTTGCTGAAGAATGACTCAAACAAGCATGAGGAATTGCCCCCCCCCAGAATGCTGTCTGCAGTACGAATCTATGGCAGCGTGAGAGCAGCATGCTTCATAGTTATTCTTTTTAGTTAATATTAAAGCACATCAGTCTGCTTGCCCCACGCATGTTTGCTGCTACACCTCATTGTACCTGCATGAAGCTGGACACCTTTCCTGCCATGGGGCAGTAAATGTTACTGATAATCACGGAATTTCTTTTTATACCTATGCTTTTTCCAAATGTCTCAGATCAGAAGAACCAATGTGATCTACGTTATATGTCCTAGGCATGTGAAGGGCACACAAACATAAAATAACAAAGCGCAGCACGTTTTGCTGTGGTTTCTGCTGGAGGATGAGCTCTCTGGGTGGGGACTCTCCTCTAGGGCTGGGTTTACTTGCTAGTGGAAGAGACACCGTGTAAAACATTCTGGCGTAACTGTTTTCAAGAGCTGATGCTTTGTGCAAAACACCAAGATACTTGGAGTTTTATTGTAAGAGTTTAGTGTTGAATTACTATACCATACAGATTTTTTTCTGATAATCCTAATTTTTCCTGTACCGCCCACTGACTGAAAATCATCTTTTGGGATGCCTAAAATATCCCAGTGTCTCATCTCATCGATCAAAATGTTCTGCTCTATTTTTACTCAGTGCAAAATCCTGGTGTTGAAGCTTCCTGCTATAATGCTATATATGTTCACTCTCTTCACGTAATGAGCATGTGTTCTGAAGCAGTTACTTTTCAAGGTCAATGCTTTTTCAGACAACTGTACTGCGACATGAGTCATAGGAGTTAATGACATAAACCAGTCAGTATAAAACCACTGGCTTTGGGGCAAGCAGTTTGAAAATGAGCAGACTTCTCAGTCCCTTATTTTTCTTCTCCAGTCACTATAGCCATAAAGAGGAATTGATGGTGCAGAATTTCACTTCTCTGCTTGTCTGCTTTAAGGAGCGGGTTTCTCATCCAGGTTCACTGGGCCAAAGAAAACAATTACACTTGAGTGAATCTTTGTCTAGAAGTGTGGCAAAAATTGTCCCAAGCTTTATTCTGAAGATTAAGTTTACCTTTAAAAACACAGCATCTCCATTTTGAAATAGACCTTGAAACAGAAAAGCCAGAGCAAAACATCGAAAAATTTTAAAGTATGATGTAGAGTAATTATATGGGGACTTCTTGTGATATGATGGTGGTTTCTCAGCAGCCAATCTAGTCACGGGGTTGATGATTTGTACTGGGGCTGTGGCTTGGGGTAAATTTGCAGATGTGGATGCACAGGAGCTCCTTTGGGGAAAGGCTCTGAAGGATTCTCAGCATCATTCACATGACTTGCATAGTACAAGCAGGATACTTGGGGTACATGCTTTCCTCCAGCTTTTCTAGCAAATTAAGTAAAAATAATTTAGTAAATAATTTGGTAGGTTTTTCTCTGTGTTAAGTCAGTCTTGTGAGTTCACCAAATCTGTAAGGCTGTCAGTAGTCTTTTCTCTCAGGCTTTCTCCTTGGTCCTAATAAAAGACTGCCTTACTGCTGTTACACAGCGGAACCAAATACAGGGACCTGACAGAAACAGGAATCCTTAGCAATCCAATAAATTTAAAATGTGCGTTATAAATCTGATAATTATGTTCAACTAAAGATTTTTCCTGTAGCATTGTAATTTTCACGTTAAATCTATGTTGTTGTGACCTGAATGTGTTTCCTTTATTTAGACGTAAGTTCCAAAAATCTAAACTAGGAAAATTTCCACCATCCTCTCTGCCTAGAAATCTTTGGTCTAGGCTCGTTCTCTTACTCAACAATTGCACTTTATTACAGTGTTTAAACACTGTATGTATTTTTATTTAGAACCAGGTAGCACTTCGAGCTTGAGGTGGTTTTGTGTGGAAACTGAGGAATTGATGAAACCACCTATCAGAGTGAAGGTACTCTAATCAATAAGGAGGATGACTCCAGTGATTCTGATCCCAATTATGTGTTTTGGGGATTTTTGCTTGGGAAAAAAAAAATAGCTTGGCATGTAGTAGCAGCTGAATCACCAGCTGATAGCATAGCATTTAATGCTAGAATTAGAAGCCAAAGATAACTATAGCAGAGAGTTCCGTGTTGCTACATTACAGTTGCTCCAAGGAAAGCTGCTCCTGTTTGTCATCCAGAGCCCTTAGAACTGTGGCTTTCCTCCAAGTTTTCCATAAAGAGAGTAGAATAACTTCATTTTTGTTTTCATACAATTTAAAAGTGAAAAGGGACTATTAAGTCATCCAGTATGATTTTCTGTTATGGTAGTTGCCATTGAATATCATCTATTCTCTGGGGCCCAGGCTCAGTAACTTATCTGATGAATGTGTGTCTCCCAGAAGAGTATGAGGTCCTGATTTGAAATGTCAAAGATGGGAAATCCACTTCCTCACTAAGGTGTTTGTTCTGATGATTAATGATTCTCATGGTTAAAATCGGTGCCTTATTTCTAATATAACTTCTCTGGCGTCATCATCCACCTACTTGTTCTTGTTATGGCTTTGCCCTTTACTTTAAAAATCCTTCTAGTACTCTGTAATTTCTTCCTGGATAAGTACTTGTGCGCCACAATCAAGGAAACTATATGTTGAAGCTGGTGAGGCTGTGTTTTTTAAGATACTAAAGAGGCTGAAATCTCTTGACTTTTTAATGTAAGCAATTCTTTCTATCTCTGAAATTATTTCTGTGACACTTTCCTGCACCATTTCCAATTTCCAAACGATTTTAAAGGGCACTAGAACTGCATTCAATCATATCTCACCAATGTCTTATGTAAACCATCGTTTTACTCCGTAGCAGTACTTTGCATATATAGTTTAATGTGTATACTTGAAGTAACATGCCATTTATCAGCAGTAGCTAATTCAACTGTGTGGACAAGTTAAAAGGTGGAAATTCAGTCTTCAGGCAAGTCACCTGTTCCACTTTCGGGTCGTCTTTTGCCAGCCCTGTCTCACCCACACAGAACAAACTAAGTGAAGTTTTAAAGTGGAACTAGACAACAGTAGATTCCCAGCTTCCCTGGTGATAAATTTGGAACCATGTCAGCAAAGGTCAGGAAGTTCAATTGAAATCGGTTCTCCCTGCTGAACTTCCCAACTCTTGGTTCTCCAGCAAGCATTGGATAAACTAGACCTGTGGTTTTATATCTCATCACCATTTGTATGTTCTCTCAGATCTGATTTTCATTTTCCTTGAAGACCTTGTGTGAGATATTTTTATTTTAATATTCTGGCTAAAATAAAATGAAAATGCATGCTTTCCTTTTCCCTAAATAACTATTCACTGATTTGAGCTAAACATTTTCCCCTAACACTGTGTTCCTCCTGTCCCATTTAGTAAGACTATTTATCCAGTATTTGCATAGTAACCCTTGAACCAATGAATGCTAAAACATTAAGGATCTTTTTGCTTTAATCAATAATTTGCATTCTTTGGCATAAGATCTCATTATTACACAGAAATTACATAATATCAAAATAAAATCTCTCTTACAATACCTTATTTCATGTTTAGGAAAAGTCCTGAAAATCTTAACAGTCACTCAGAACAGCTCAAGGAGAAAGAAAAGCAAGGTTTTTTCAGGGCAATAAAAAAGAAAAAGAAGAAATCTCAAACCGTAAGTATGCAAACCCTAAATATGTTTATCAGCTTTGAGTTATGCCATTTTAACATGCTAGATTAGTACCATTCCTGTGTATTATTTGTGGTCGTGCCCCCAGGTATCTATTTGTTCTTTTATTTTATCTCTTCACTATATGAAAATTAAATTATTTCCCTCTTTAAGGTTTATTTATCTGCTTTTTCAGTATTTCTTCACCTACTAGTCTTGTGCATTTTTGTTTTCATTCAGACCCTTTGAGAGCCAGTTTTGATGCAGGTTTTAAGCTGATGTTGTGGCAAATTCTTTTGCAGGGTATGGTAATATCACTCCAAGAATAGCAAATGCATTCTTGTGTGTCCTCAGAGCCTGAATAATCTCAGACACCCATTAGGAGGAGACCAAACTGTTATAAATGAGAATTCTGTCCAGTCTTTTTCCTGGCAGTGTCTTGAAAACAGCCTCCCTCTTCTTGCTGCACCGTGCAGTGGGAATGAGGAGGATGTGTCTTCATCACTCTTAACATGTTTTACTGGGGGAATGGATTGTGGCTTTTGTTGTTTGGTAAAAGCCTTCAGTGTCTTTTATACATTTTTTTACATTTTCATCTAGTTTTTGGGAGGGAGAAAGAACTTTCTTTTGTCAGAGAGCAGTGCTATATTAACATTTCACAAAGTTTTATAATGAAAATCTCCCTAAGAACGGAAGTAATGAAACATCATCTCATTCTCAAATGACAGTTCCAGAAACAGTAAAATACTCTTTTACATAAAGTTGTGATGTCTCTGTAAGTGGAACTGCAGTTACAGTTTTGAAGATTCTCCAAATGGTTTAAATCATGCTCACTCCAGGAGAAGGGGGAGTAACTAAATCAAAATATCTATTGTCATAGAGTGAGGTGGCATGACTGGTTGTTGGTAGAGGTCTGATCTGTTGAAAATTATCAGACTTACTGTTTGTTTGTTTCTTTGAACTGTGTGGAACATGTGCATATGTGTGTTCAGTAGCACTCAAAAATGCACCTCACCTTCCTGCCGGGCAGGTTTTAGAGGAGTGGCATCTACCTCTCCTTCTGAACTTGTTCATCCTGATATCACAATATGTGTACCCAGTTCAAATATGACCATTAGCATCACACAACTGAACAAAATACCTGGATTGTAATTCTGGGCTTATTTGATGTCAAAACATCCATGAAAAAATAGCACATGTAGGGCTAGTGGTTCCAAGTATTAAATTTGCACTGTTCTGCTCTACTGTGATTCCAGCTATTCAGGCATGGTGGCAAGGAACACTTCAAAAGACCAGCTGATAGATGGTATATCGACTACTTCCAGATTAAACTGTGCAAAGGAAATATAGATTGGATTGTGTTGCATCTCAAAATCTGGCACATTCCAAAACATCTAAATCACAAGTACCTTGATCTATAGCTACCAAAGACATCACTGATGACAAGACAAGACAGGTTTATACATTATCCAGGACAGTATCTAGGGATAGGCTGTACCCACCAATGTGTGTACAAGTGTGTGGTTCAGGCACTGTTCTTTGTTCTTTTTTGTCTGTTAGTTGAGGACATCTACCTAATGAACATTATGATGTTTATTAGGATCTTCCAGCACAAAAAATAATTATTACCTTCAGTTCAGCACTGAGTTTGACTTCAGTAGTAAAAGCTGTTAACAGCACTGTAAGATTAGCTCTTCAACTACATGAATAATGTTTACTATGGATTCATATTAAAAATCTAACATATAGCTTGCGACTACCGAAGTTTTTTTCTGAGGCTTAAAATTATTTTGGAGTCCCAGAAGTATGTAATTCCACTTACTTACTCTGACACAGACTTTCTGCAGCAAATAACAAATTAGACCAGAGAACGGTCACAGTCCTGAGAAGCATGTCATAAAATGTTTGTTAAGAGAGTGATAATAGCACATCTGCTAGCTACTGTTTACTTCTGCTGTCCTCTGGCAAGTCTCATTTTGCTGGTGATCATCATAAGAGTAATAAAACCCATCTGAAATCACGTTGAAGACGTCTTAATAATGGCATTCTCAAAATCTCTAATAGCCCAGAACTGATCCCAATTCCTGACACTTCCTCTGGCTGGGTTGTTCCCATTCATCATTCTCCCTGGAGTTCTCCAGGTGCAGTTCCCCATGGGATGACAATTGTTACTGCCTGCTATGAGAATCCTTTGCAATATTGCTTTTGTGGAGCTGTTCTTACCCATTCTCCTTTTCATCTGTCTTATCTGGAGTCTTTTAGTCAGGTAGCAAAAGAGTCACAGTTTTTTCTGCCATCTGCCACCAAACAATGTGATATTGCTGAGGGTTGTGCACAGTGTCAGTAGGCAGCTATCTTCAGAGGAGGCCGAGTTTTGCAGATTTGGGCACATATTGCAAGCTGTGGGTCTGAAGAAACTGTATGCTCTGGAAAAACAATTGCGGGTCAGCATTTCTCCTACTGATGCTTTGCGTCCTTTTTGACTTACTGAACTTCAAACGGGAAATTCTTCAACCTGTGAAGTTCCTAAAGAAGTTATGCTAATTAGTGACTGTGGTTCGTTAATCTAGAAGCTGAGAAAGCTGTTTGAAAACCAAGCATTTGGTAGTACAACCATCTTTCTCTGTAGTCATGTAACCATTAAATTGTATTATAAAGCTTTCTTTTGATAGGCAGAATAATACTAGGTACGGTGTATATGTCCTATGCTTGTTAGTACCTGAGGAGGTGACAAGTAGTCCCATTCATAATTTTAAGACTTGATAGTTCTGTTTGTTTATGCAACCATTGGTATGCTCATTGGTTGTGTTACAGAAATTAAAATAAAACAGCCAATGCCTTTGCAATACATGAAGTAACTGAAGGTGTATTTTTGTCAGAACTGAAATAATTCATCCCGGAGCCGTAGCTCTTTTGACAAGTTACAAATAAGATACTTTTATTTCTTCTAAAGCTAACTATCAACTGCTCATTCTAAAACCAATTGCTAATCTTGCTAGTGTATCTTTGTTTTTTATTTATATAAAAACAAGAAATGTCATACCACTTCAGGTCATTATCATAAGTAACAAATGATTGCCAGTATTACAGCATTTGATCCAAAGCTCAGTAAAGTCAACAAGACCTACCAGTTGTTTCCAAAAGGCTTTGAGACACACTCTGCATTCCTAATGAACATGCCTTTAAGAACTGGTATACTGATTTATTTTTACATGCTTTTAATGCATTGAGGTCTTTGAATTTGTTCCATATGCATTTTTCATTCAATCACTATTGTATTTTCCCAAAGCAAATTATAGGATTGATACCATATATTGTCAGAATTTTAAAAAAGAATATACATATACATATATATATATGGTAAGGACAGATCTCTTGAATTGAAATACTATGCATTTAGTTTTTGTATCTTATATTGCAGACAGAATCAACCAACGGGGAGAATCCAAGAATCAAGAAATCCCTCTTTCCTCTTTTTAATTCAAAGAATAATTTAAAGCATAGTTCTTCTTTGAAAAAGCTTCCTGTAGTCCCTCTACCCATGGTATTAATTTTTAAGTACAGTAGCACTGTAAAATGCTCCAGTAAACTTGTTTTACTGACTACAGCAGCATGTGTTTTATTTTCATGGGATCACTTTCTCTTCATGCCAGTTAAGTATCTTGGGCCAGTTCGATAAATTTAGGTAAAATTGGCAGTTCTGTTGAAATAGATTGTGCCTACATTTTTTTTAGTATTTGATACGCGGAAAATGTAACGTACAAGTTCCAGAGAGAATGAGCCCTGGGATTAAGACTGAAGGAGGAAAACAGTTGTGAAATCATGTATGTTTAAAATTTACACTGTCTCATTCCATTTCAATCAGGAAAATAAATAACCTGGTTTGTTTTATAGCTGTATTGGTAATGCATTTTTTTATGCAACTGATCCTTTATATATATATATTTAATTAATCAAATATTAACAACAGATCATCTGAAAAGTAAATTTTAGCTCATGCCTCTGTTGTATTTTTGTTTGTCCTAATTGTTCATTATAAAACACAGCTTGCATTAAAAATAGGTTAAATTTTGTTAGATTTTCAGCTTGTTAGGGGGAGAAGATTGGAGAGTTTCTTATTTTTTGCTTTAGTGTGGGATATTTGTGGAGAAGGAGAAAGACAGGGAAAGGAAAAACTCTTGGGTTTGTGATTGCAAAATCAGCCAGACATCAGTTGAGAGAAACTTTGGTCTGTTTCACTCAGGAACAAATTTATAGAACTGATCCATGGTCTTAACTGCAGTATGGAACGCTTTTTAAATGAAGAAGAGGCTCAACATTTTTTTTTGTTTAATTTTTATTTTGTATTAAAGCCTTGTTTAACTGCCCTCTCTTACAGCAAATAACACTAACAGCATGTGAATGCTTTAAGGGCTAAGGGTATATTTAGCAAATCTGCATGATATCCACAGCCACTTGCTCTTACTATGGGGAAAGATATTGAAAGGTCATTGCAATTCTGCTGCAGTAATGGGCTTCACTTGCGTTTTGTAATTAACTGGGGGAAATGATTTACAGCTATCCTTAAGAATATATAAGGAAACAAGTATTTAATATTTTGTTGCAGATGCCTAGCAGTGATGGTCAGGATCTCTTGGCATTACAGAAAGCCATTCATTCTTCTAATCACCAGAGCAGCAGGCAGAAGGATTGGCATCCTGAGAAGATGACAGAAATCCAGCCTCATGTAAGTGGCATTATCAGTTCCCTGTGTTTTAACATCACTGAGGTATCTTGACAGCTTTTTCTCTGGTGAATAGAAAAATGGCATCTGACGTTATTTCCCAGCCTCCTCATTCCCTGCGCATTGAATGTAAAAAAATCATGTGCCTGTAGTCCTGTGTAATTCTTTGAAAATCTAGATATGAATGACAAGGAAAAGAGACAAAATGTCCCTGTGTTGGTCTTGGAGCCTTTCAAAATATTGGTTATGTTTTAGAGGCAAGCGATGCTTCGGTGCATGTCTGTGGTAGCTTTGCAGCACTGTAGGAAAGCCTTGAAGTTGGCTCTGCCAGGACTGGTGCACGCTGAGGGCTCACTGCTGCTGGGCACAGTTTGGTACTTGCTGGGATCACCAGAGCATCACGACCACGTCATGGTGCAGCTGTACCTCAGCTGGCACAGGCTGCAGTTTAAGCAGTCTGCATTATTGGAGCATAGCACTGGACTAATGCAAGCTTATTTTCTCCAGTTCTAAAATGAGCTTGGGGGCAGGGTTTGGGAGGGAGCTTCAGTGCAATGCTCTGTTGCCATTACAACACTGAAAACTGAAGAAAAGTGTTTGTTGCAGCTGCAGTGTTTGAAGAAGCAAGTTGCTCTGTGAGCTGTGGAATTTAATGAGGTTGTTTTCATACCACTCTGTGTACTCAGAGACTTCCCCAGGCTCTTGCTAGCCATTTCAATAACCCCATGTCTCCATTTTCCTTCAGCCAGCTCACCAGTTAAAGCAGTTGTGAGGGACTAGAGCAGCGGATCACCCAGCTGCTGGCAAACAAAATATCTAACTGCTGAGTTCTGCCAGCCCTTATTTCCGTGCAGATGATTGCACAAGACTCTCTAACCCCTAACTGATGTTTAGAACGTTTTTAGGAGCTTTGTGTTTCTGATGTCTGTGCCTCATGAAATGTGGATGAGGTTCCAAAGTGAACAGAAGGATTAGTGACAGATGGGCAGCTAATGCAATTGTCTATGCCTCCGTTTTCATAGGTAGCAAGGTTAAAATAATTGATGGAAACAATTTTTTTTTCTGGTGTGGAAAAGGTTCCATCTTTTCAGGTAGCTAATAGATTGAGTCATAATGAGAAGACATTTTCTCAGCTGTGTAGTCATAGCTTGGAAGGAAATATTCCAAATTAATACAAATTGAAAGCTAAGAAGTCCTCTGACGTACAAGAAACTCAGTTTAGGATATGACAGTTGTGTTATGGGAAGTCTGATACGGTGGTGAGCAGAAGGTCAAGTGCTTTTCCCCGTGTCTTTCAGAACCAGCCATTAAAATCTCTCCGAAAGCTCTTACACCTCTCCTCTTCAAATCACCCTGTCCCTGCTGAGCCTCGCTTCCAGCCCTTACCCAGTCAGCCAGCCAAAGCTTCTTTTTCTGAAGTGCGAATTCACCCCATGAGTCAAAGCTCCGGCAGCGGCAGCAGCAACGTGCGACAAGAGCCTCAGCCGAAAAGCCGGCCGACGCTGCAGCTCCCGAGCCAGCTGGAACCCACCTGGCACGTCTCCCCAGTGAACCGGAGCGCCAGCGATGGGCCTCCCTACTCTGACCAGCTGCCGGCCAAGAGCGGACAGAACGGGCACACGTATAACCGAACCAACCGGTCGCGAATGCCAAACCTGAACGATCTGAAAGAGACGGCCTTGTAGTTGCACTCCGGGAGATAGGCCAGTCGAGGTGGAGATCAGCGTAGGGGAGCAGTGGTGGTTCTGGTGATGGTAAGACTTGCATTTTCAGCTTTATAAAGGTGTGCAATATGTACATGTGGAGCTATGCTGTTTGGCACCACAGTGAGAGTCAGGGATTATACAGGAAAACAAGTTGAATTATGAATTACCGGTCGTCAGAAATGTCGCTGAATGCCAGGCAGAGTGTGCCGGTCAGGGAGAAAAATGCATTGCTGTTTTCTCTCGCATTACATTCCAGCTGCGTGCACATCTCTGTCTGAAAGCTGGGAGACTTCTGGTATGTATTGGCACTTATAAGGGTGAAAACATTCATGTCTAGACCTATGCCCTTACTACATTTTTTGCTGCCTAGTTAAAACAGTGGGGTTTATGTGATAAAAGTGTATCCCGGTTAAGGGTTTAAAGTTAAATTGTATGTCTTAAATTTGTTTTTTAAACTTCCATATTTGATAGGATTTGTAATATTTATTTATGATGACCTAATATCGTACTGTTATAATCATATCTTTTATGTTATAATGTAAAGTTATTTTGAGCTGTTTGAAACATTGTGAAGCAGTGCAACAGCTACAGTAGTTTCTATAAAAACCTAACAGTAACATTTATATATTGCATCAGGAGTATTTTATTCTATATATAAATATATATATAAATGGAAAATAACTGTCTGTTTTTTAAATATACTCATTTAAAAGAAAAGTATTGTTATGACACTATCTGCCATATTTTTATACATTTGTGATATAAAGTGCAGTATTATACTTCTAATAAAAGGAAGTTGAATGTGGATATAAACGTGACTGTAACAGTATGAATCTTGCTCAGCTATGACAGCCCAGTATTATAGGCATTATTGGTAACAAACAAAAGACAACATTCAGTTCTAAGCTTTATTATGGGCTATTTTGTTGGAAGTATTGGCTACATGTAAGAGACTGCAGAACTGTACAGTAATCTAAACGTGGTGTGTTCTCCCCTGTGTCCTTAGCTTTCCTAGTAATATTAATGGGATTTCAGCATCTGCATCAAGAGCACAGAGCCCCAGTACCAATTTTTTGTTTCCTCTAAAAAGATAAAGTGTCCCATGACTACAAGCTAAAGCAGGTGCTCTTCCACTTAATAGCAGGGGTGAAAACCAAAGAAACATAGCATGAATTGCAAGTGAAATGCCAAACTTTTGACACGCATAGCATGGCACTTCAGATCATGGTATAAGCTTTTATGCATATGTATATTTTACATCTTGTTTAGCAATCTATTAACTAATAAGATAAACACTGTATTTAAATTTAAACTATTCTTGCACTTTTTATTATATTTCAGGATGTATTTGAAGCTACAAATCTGATATTTGGATATTGAGGGAGAAGGTTGCCATGCAGCTGGGTTTCTCCTTAGGTCTTACTATCCGAATATTCCCATACACAGTTCCGTTACCAGTCTCAGCAAAATACTAGATTTTGGGCTCCAGTCTCCTGTACAACATTGTTAAAACTGCCCTTACGTTGGTGAATGTCGAGTGTAGCAAATACCCAACCTGATTCCTCTGTTGCTACTGGCAAACTAAATTGAAGGTGAGCCAGTAGGAGTCAAAAGAGTTGTCAGTCTAAACTTTGTGCAATAAGAGGAGAGTCGGGCCTGTAGTGTCAGAACAATACAATCTTTCCTTTTTAAACACATTAGTTCAACTCCCTCGTTACTCTGCAGCATAGTTTGTTTTCTAGCTGCTGTCCTCATAAGACCCTTGTACTTGCAAATACGTTGTCTTTTCCAAAAAGAGATTAACCTGAATGTAAATTCGATGATTTAGCCATAGATGTAGTTAACAGAAGCAGCCAGGCAGTAAGAGCTGAACTTCCTACTTGGATAACAATGCAAACTGGACATGCTGTTCGGTACCTCTCGAGTCATACCAAAGTTCTAACAATGGCAAATTTGGCACCACTACTCTAAAAATCTTTGTCAGGAAGTACATTATGGAAGGATGTTGCATCAGGTTTGTCCAGGACTAAAAGTTGGTCTAGTCAGTTTGAAAAATTACAAAAAAATGATTCTTTCTTTGTCAGTTGCCTGCAAGAAATATGCATGTGAATTTCTATAGATATATATGATGTATGGTATCTAGATATATATGATATATACCGTGTTGATATATCATATATATAGCATATATAAATACAGTAGACATGAAAGGGTATCCAGTTTTTGATAAGTTCAGTGGGCATCCAGGAAGGACATTGTGATATTTACTAGTCATCACTCTCAGAGTTTAGCAGCATACTTTAATCAATCTCTTTTGGATTCACCAGTCGATCGCCACTAGGTTAGTCCTGGTCTCTGCTTTGAAATGGGCTGATGCCACTGAAGCCCCTCACAAAAGCTGTGTCAGAGAGTGGGGCTCTAAGCAGTGCAATTTGAATGAGGGAGTGTTCAGACCACTCTCCTGTACTTTGTGGATATGTATCCTTTTGCTTCTGCAAGACTTTTAGCTTGCTGGTAAGAGCTTCACGCTGGGGATGATGATGCTGGGCTGTATGTGGCTGTTCTGGTTTCTAGCAAGGAAAAATGTTTCCAAAGGATTTTTTTTCTCAGTACCCGTTAAATCAGGGTAATCTCTGACTGTACATATAGCTGTTTAAAGTAGTTAGCAAAGCTTCAAGGGTGACCCAAAGAATGTTCAAGTATTTGGTGGCCCATATTTACAGAAAGTTGTTTCTACTTCATACTGCATTTTCTTCTCACATTCAACAAACTGTAGTAGATTTCAGTTGCATACTAGATTGTGTTGAACGTATGTAGTATATTCTTCCTTCTGTTGGAAAGAACTTCCAGCAGTTCAGCCAGCTGGTGCTGGGATAAAGTGTTTTATTTTTAACCTGGTCTAACTTCCCAATATTTAGGATATTGCTAATGTAATTTTGCCAAGGCTTCCAAAGGAGTCTTCTTATAGTGACTGAGATTTGCTGGTTTCATAAAGGGGAAGAGAATTAACAGAGCAGACAATTTTGTAAGTGTGAGCTTTCCTCTTCACTGGTCTGTGAGTCTTGTGCTACATGTTCTATAGATTTACTTAGGATAAAGTATCGTAGTTCAACTGCATTTTATTATTTGGCAAACGCTCTTGCCTTGTGGCATCATTAATGATGTGAATAGAAAAGGAACTAGGTTTCAGAAATGAATTATAGTCATTTTGCAGAACTCAAACTGCCTAAACTTGTCTGTGTGTTTTTACTATAGCTCGAGCTCTTATTAACTGACAAAGCAGCACCTTAAGCTCATCTTAAATGAAATTGCGTGTGTTTAAGCTGTCTCTTTAAACTGCCATGTAAATGTATTAACCTAAAGCAACATTTTTTTTCAACAGACCTGACCACAGATGAGTCCCTTAGAGTTATTAATTCAGTGCTTTTTGCTCCGTTTATCGCAGTCCAAGCCCTGTTGCTCCTCCGAGAGGTTGCCAGCGTGGAGCACCGGGCTGAGCTCTTGGCAGAGAGTCAGCCATCCCAGATTTGGTTCCTTCTTCCTGAAACATGCCCCATCCCACAGGGCTTGGAACTGACACCAGGCTTCGATTTCTGGTACCAAATCAGACCCACCTAAATGTGTGGGTCCTGATGCCACTCTGTTTACAGATACTCACTCTTTTAGATCAGTGTTAAAGCAGGCTTCAAACTTCCAAATATACGAGACACCCTCAGGTTGTACTTAGGCTTGTCGCCTTTCTCTCTGCTACACCTACGTGTTTCTAGGAGCAAAGCTGGAGCGATTCTTCAAGAAGCAGTGTCCTGTGATAGGCTTTTAGCCATTCCTTGTCTTTGCAGTTAGGGCTCTTTAACAGATGAATCTTACTAGTATAAAAAAATACACACAACTTCTTTCTTCTTCAAAAGCTGCTGTTGCTATTAGCTGAGTAGGCTCCTGCGATCACCCAGAAAAAGCTGTGACTTCTTGACAATTCAGTGCTGTGGACCTCCCTTATAAGAAAGGGAACACGGGTTGTATAGCCCTGCAAGGACTGATTTGCTAAGGCAAAACCCAGCTGTTTTTGAGGGGAGTCATGCTCTAGAAGTGTTCGGGGTTTTTGTCTGTGTTTCAGCTTTTTGTTGTCTTAGAACGATTTGGTAGCGAGACATGCTTCAAAAATACCTGCATGCAATTAATTCTGTATGTGTCGAACACTGTCAGAGTAGAGCTGGGAGAATATTTGAATCCCAGTTACACATGACTTTGAAAAGGATAGCCATATATAATGTACTGCAAATTGTGGGGTGGCAATGAATGTTTATTTTTTCCATTCCAGCTAGCATACATAACACATCTGTTAATGGGCTTGTATCATAATCCATGCATCTGGGCTGTTGTTCATGGAAATAGATCCCCGTTTGAAATAAGATAGGAGTGTCATGGAAGATGACTGGAAAGGTGATGTGCCCTATATAACCATTTTTAAATGACCTTCAAATCAGCACACTATTAAAGAACAGGTGCCTTTCCCTACACAGCTCTCTCTAATGGTGTCATGGTATTAACCGTTCATTAACTGGGTTTGTAGTGAATGAGGAGAAAAGCCATTTAACTTCTGGCCTTTGTTAAAAAGGGAGCAATTTCAGTAAACTCTTTTAATATAACACAGCTTGGAAGTTCTAGATGTTGGCCCCTTTTTCAAAGGGTCGAACAGCAGCAGCGCATCAATGCTCAGGCTCATCAGGCAAGTGAAGGCTTGCGCACATCACTTGGTTCAGATGTTCTACTGAAGATTTTCCCTCTGCAATCATGAAGTAAATGTCATGAAAATTAAGCCAATCAAATTTTATAGGAGATCCTCTTTCAATTTGAAGGGAAAAGCTGTGGTAGGTCATCCTTTCTCTCAGCAGATTGTTGTAACAGCTACTGCATGAGACAGCACAGCTACATCTGATGGATTAGGTCTGAATGTTACTTGCTCCAAGTTCTGCTTGGATGCTTATTTGGTACTTTGTCTACAGCCAATTGTTTGGTGCAGAAGTTGGCTTTTGACAAACTGAGTGGAAGATGCATGAGAAGTGTGAGAGGACCAGCTCCGCTGCGTTTGGGTTCTTTCATTGCCCTGAATCAGATTGCTTCTCAGGCTCTTCTAGAATGTAACTCAAAATATGCAGCTGGGCAAAAGTGACTCTTAAGACGTGGCCCAAGGGTCTGAACATGGAATTTGTGACTTAGAGTGACTCTAGACATCTCTTGTCTTCTCTGCAAGTCAATCTACCTCCTCTCTCTTGCAGAATGTGGCCAAGCTTTGGTTTGTTTGTTCTCAGTTTATTATTGCCTCCAAATTTTGAAGAGACATAAAAGAACATTCTTTCTCTAGGTACTGTTAGCAACCAAGTAATAAAATCTTGATGGGCCTTCATCTGATATACTTCTGAAACCTCCAAGCCATCCGAGCTCCCTCTCCAGAATCCCAGTGCCATCCTTTGCACTGCTTTGCAGTCTTCCCTTGCCCTTCCCCTTGTGGTTCTCAAATATTGCAGTTGCCTTGTTCTTTGTTGTTTCTCTAGTGCAGATTATCAGGGAGTTAGAGGCCTTATCTACTACTCCACCCTGTTTGCTGTTTTATTCAAACAGCTATCCTTAGACTTGCTCAGGATTTTCTTCATTTTAGTTTTCCATTTCATCTGGGTGAGATACTTTACCTCATTGTGCCCCCACCAAAACACGCTGCCTACCAGGCGCTTGGTTCCACCAAGTCTCTGTTTTTGCAGGGCATTGTTTCTCTGGATCCATTCTGAGAAATGCGAGGTGGCATCTTAATTGTGCAGGTGTAAGATGCGTTGTGAAGTAACTGCTGTCCTAGAGCTTTCCGTGAGCAGCGTTAAGGCATGTTCACAGCACAAGATGGAAGCGGCTGTTCAAGGTTCCTATAGGATATGAGTCTCTTGGTGTAAACTCTTGACATGTAAATTCCATGGCAGAGCTTTTAACTGCTTAGTAACAAAGCAAAAATTTAAGAGTAGGGAACTCTCAACTTTCTCTTTCTTATTATTTTTTTTTTTGCTAGTGCACATCTTAAGACTCGTACTACTGAAGGATATGTCTATCAAAAGGAGTAACATCTTTATATATTTGGCTTATATGGAACAAAAAGCGAAAATCTTCCATGAAACCATCATTTCCTTGGAAATTCTATGCAGGCATTTTAAAATCTGGTGAATCTGCTAAGGACTTCCAGAACTGCTTAGATCTCCACTGTGAAATACTGAATTCTGAATTTGTGTCATTTGGAAGAAGGAAGGAGAAGGACGTTTAGAAAAATGTGATCTTTTTTCACAATCTGCCAATACAGACTATTCCAAAAATAACAGGCTAGAGAGGTAGTATTCAAAACTTCTAAATTTATGGATAAGATTCCCCAATGTTTTTTAGCAGCTACTAGAAATCTAAAGCGCACAAACTTTTAAATCTACCATGCTTTCTGTCGTGGAAGGGATGTGATGTGGTGTTAGCCTTTTTAATCCTGGAATACAAATTTTAAAATGTGTTGAATATTTAAGGATGACTTCATGCAAGTTAATAAACCATTTGTAAAGTGTTTGTATACAACCCTTTGTATCATGTTGTTGGTACACCTTACCAAATTTTTTTTTTTTTTGGGCATGTATTCCATTCTTAACTTCTGTACAATTTCTATTGTTGCTGTAAATATTCTAAAAGAGAAAAAAAAAAAAATCCTGTGGTAACCTTAATTATCAGCATGGAAATGGTTAATTTTTACTGAGCACAATGTATTTTTGAATGGGCCTTCCAAAATATGTCTTTAATAAAAATGCAGATTTTGCACTAGAACACTGGCATTGCTCAATGGCTCATCTTATTGCTGACACTTGTGCAGAGCGCCGCCCCCGTAGGTTGCTGTGGCTTGGGGGAGCAGAACGGGCCGGGACCACACGAGGACTCGTCTGCCTGACAGGTCACCACCAGGCCCTGGTGAACTCCCCACCTGAGAAGCCGTATCTGTCCACCAGACTGACATTTCCACAGCCGCACAGAGCACAGCTCTGAAGCACCTTGTTGCCCAGCATTTTCGGAGTCTCATTGCAGACATTGCGGGGGGTTTCGTGCCTTTCAGGGCAAGAATCTCTTATATTCCCTCTTTCCAACAGGATCAACCCACCAATACCCACAGCAGGCATTACCCAGAAATTGAAAAGCTCTGAAAGTCTGCAGCTCTTAAATTATCTTTGCTGCAGTAGAAGATCCACCATATAGGGAGTATGTTGGCTTTTCGTCATTCCCATACATAAGGTGAGACTCTTTCAGGCAAACATTCAGGTGTCAGCAATACAGTTTTTGGTGGGTACCTCTTTAATGTGTCCTGGCCATGACGTTTTCTGTTATTGTGTGCAGCTTTAAAAAAGTTTACGTATTTCTCTGCTCGTTTCTCATTTTTCAGAGTAGTTGGAAATAAACTGAGGACTATTGACCCCTTTACCTTAGTCTCCCTTCTTTCCCACTGCACTCCAGCAGCAGACTTGCTGGAAGCCAGGACTTGCAGTCCCTTCAGATCCTTCTGAAACAGCCGCCTGGTCCCTGGGATGTGCCACAGCTGCTGCCTGGTGCCTTCTCTGAGCTGCCCCTGCCACCTACCAAACAGGGACACTGCTGGCCTGAGCTAGTGGCTTCAACTCCCACCAGTGCAAGTGATCCACCAGCATCTCACGAGTCCCAGACACAAATCAGAATCAGTGTGGTTGGAAGAAACCCTCAAGATCATCAAGTCCAACCTTTAACCTGACACTGGCACTAGACCACGTCCTTAAGAACCTCGTCTAACCACTTTCTAAACCCCTCCAGGGATGGTGACTCCACCACTTCCCTGGGCAGCCTGTTCCAGCGCCTGACAACCCTTTCTGGGAAGAATTTTTTCCTAATATCCAGTCTAAACCTCCCCACGTGCAACCTGAGGCCATTTCCTCTTGTCCTGTCACTTGCTACTTGGGAGAAGAGACCAACCCTCTCCATGCTACAACCTCCTTTCAGGTAGTTGCAGAGAGTGATCAGGTCTCCCCTCAGCCTCCTTTTCTCCAGGCTGGACAGCCCCAGTTCCCTCAGCTGCTCCTCATCAGACTTGTGCTCCAAATGTGCTTGAAACACCCATCTCCTTGAGGTGCCTTGCTCTCTGGGGACTCGGCTTTACTCCTACAACCTCTCTTTGCTCTAATTTTTACAAGGATCTCCTTGTAGTGACCCCAGGAGCTTGGTGCCCTTTCCTGCACTCCCTGTGGGGGCTCCAAAAAACGCAGTGGCTGCCTCCTTGAAAAGGTCAGGCACCTCACCAGGCTAGTCCTGCTGTCATCAGCACTGGTCCCTCGTGGGACAGAGAGCAGAGTGACTGTGGGCGTTTTTCTCTCAGACCGCAATCAAGGGAAAATTCCTGCATGTACCCATTAAGAGAAAGGGACTATTGACTTACAAATGCTGTGGCTGTTCTGGAGGCCTGAGGCAGTCTCTTATCACATCGTTTAGATTAGGCAAGTTTGACTTCTCAGTATAGTTGCCTTCTCCTTGTAAACATCCCAGACTAAAAATTCATGTCAGGAAGCTGAAGGTGGCTCTTGGTCCTGCCTCCTATTTCAAACCTGTTACATTTTATGTGGTTGCAAAGCCATGCTTTGGAGTCCCTACTGCTGCAGGTAAGTACCTGCAGGATTTTCACTCGAAGATAAATGTTTTCAGCACTGCTTTGCATTGTCTCCTGCAGCCTCAGTTGCTGGCTCTGTTGTGGCTAATTGTGATTGCAGGCATCTGTGCCAGTAAATCAAAACAACAGTGATATGCTAGGAAACTTAGACTTTATGAGGAACACTTTTGTATTTTTGTAATTGTATTTTGCCTAGTTCTGTCCCACTTTCATAATGCCTTCAGTAGCACTGTTACTACAACATGCTGCGTTTATGCAGGGGTGGAAGTCAAGTGCAATTCTAAAAGCATTTTAGGAGCAATTAATTAAGTCTCCCAGCACACTTCTTTTTAGATAAGAAGCAGAGGTTAAGTGAATTTCCAAAGGTCAATTAGCAAGCAAGCTGCATAGCCAGGATCAGAACAAAAACTCCAGCTTTGGCAGGAACCATTTTGACATTGCAGATGAAAGCTAGAAGTAGGTCCCTTCCCCCGTGCAAGCTGGAGAGGTGAAAATCAGGCAAAGGACAGGACAAGGCAAGAAGCAAACGAACTGTGAAATGCACTGTATGCCAGTTAGTTCTACCTTATTTATCACTGTACATTTCAATCCGAAAAAGGGTCTAGTGACTTCTTTGAAGCTGGGAGGCTGGAAGAATGATAGCACAGGTCCTTTCTACTTGGACAGTCTTTTCTCCTTCCAAGGTTTTATTATATCCTATATGCGGGATCAGTCATGTGAAGACATGTAATTTAGTGTGGTGCCGTGGTGTATAATGGTGTGGTCCACGCATTCAGGCTGTGGATTTAGCTTGTGAGCCCTTCCAAATTACACAGGAACTCTTGGCCCTTGCCACAGGCTGCATTTCCAAAACCAGGCAAGTTGCAAAACCCCAGACTCTGCATGAGAGCTCTTCAGAGGCCAGTCACAGCCAATGCTTTGGGTGGTTGCAGTCAAGCTTCTGCTTTGGGGTGCTATAGACACTCATCAGCTGGTGCCCAGTCCATCCTCTCACCTCTTCAGCCCCACCCCACCACTCCTCAGTCATTCAACAAAACATCAGCACCAAGGCTCCTTCCCCTCCAGTCACCATCTGCCAGGACATCAGCAGAGCTGCCTGTGCTGCTTTTAGGGAAGGGAGAGCAGTGTGTTAATGTGATGGCAGCTGTGTCCAGGGCCTGGAAATGCTTCAGCTTTCAGTGTTGGTGTTACTAATGCAAGAGCTACGATGGCTGGTGGAGAGCCCTTGTCTCCATGCTGTTGTACGTGCAGTACCCCCTCAGAGGCTCTTACCCTGTGCTGCATGCAGGACTTGCTTCAAGCTCAGTGGAGCTTCTCAGTAGAGCTTGCCTGGACTGATTATCATTAGAGAAACACACAGATTCACTGCTTGCTTATTGAGAAAACGTGTTCCTAGACGAGTGTGCAGATAGGCAAAACTCATCTAGGAGTATGAGGGAAAGCAAGGAAGTGAGGATGACACAATAACAATCATCTCAGCAAATGGGGCTTGGTCTTTTCTACATCTCTGTAAACTTCCTACTGTTTATATAGTGGACCAGAAGCTTTCAGGCTTGCCAGAACAGCATATTTTCCTGACAATTATTATTTGTCTCTATATACAGGGAAAAACAAGGCAGAAACATCTGTTCTCATGAATGAATAAAATGTGATGAATTGCACAGACATCCAAAGGCTTTTCAGATGGTTTTGGTCACATGTCATTTGGTTTTAGCCACATCTTGTTTCCTGCCCCGCTCAACAATTGCAGGGATAAGAAGAGGGCATGAGAGGCAGAAACGGCGCCCTGGTGCCATTGGCTTCACGCCTCTCCTCTCTCCACTGAGACACTTCAGATGCCGATGCTGCAACTTTTGGGGATTTATGCATGGACTGCTAAAAAATAGGAAAAAGGTCTCCAGTGCCTGCCAGGTTTCTGCTGCA
This sequence comes from Nesoenas mayeri, assembly GCF_963082525.1. Classification (NCBI taxonomy): domain Eukaryota; kingdom Metazoa; phylum Chordata; class Aves; order Columbiformes; family Columbidae; genus Nesoenas; species Nesoenas mayeri. Next base: position 106,879,668 of record NC_137541.1, read on the forward strand.
GACATGTGGGAAGCCTGACAGTGGCTGCTGTCCCGGAGCCCGCCCTGGCCCTGCCACATGGGAGCTGTGGAGGCCATGAATCCTACCTGGGGTGTACTGGGTGCCAGCTCCCAGACAGAGACAGGGACATAAGCCACAGCTCCTGGACCATTGCCCTAGGGAGATGGGTGACCATCAGAGCTGCTACATGCCCCAGGCACTCAGCACTGGGGATTGGGCCATGGAGATCAAAGTAGTTAATGAGAGTGAGTCCTTGTTCCTGTGACCAACCACCCTGGGCTCCCCGAGATGTGTCAGTGCAAAACCAGAGAGGATACAGAGGGGGTTTGGCCACCCAGTGCAAAAGGCACTGACCCCTGTCCCAAAAACTGCCACGGCAGTTCAGGCTGGAGGGAACCTGATACAGAGGACATGACATGACTTGACAGTGTGAGATGCAGGTGGGTGCCCTCGTACTGGGGACTGGCCAGATCTGGCCCCAGCTTGGCAGAGGATGGCAGAGAGTGGCAGGAGGAGCATGAGGAAAAGAAGGGTGAGATGTCTGCCCTGATGTGAGAGCCCTCCCTGGCCCTGGTGGGGCAACAGAGGCTGTCTGGTCTCAGGGCCAAATAATCAAGTGCAGACCTGCCCTCCCCAAGACAGTCCAAGCCCTGCCTTTGGACCCCACCTGCATTTACTTTGGCTTCCACAGCACACCATGATGGCGATATCCCCAGATTAACTCTCAGGGAGGGCCAGAAGCACCATATCTCACAGGATCAAAGCCACAGCCACGTACCCTCCTGTCTTCCCCAATGCATGCCTCATAAACACCCGTCAGCTTTGCGGTCAGGTTTGGCTTTGTCACCAGGCATGGTGTGAAGCAACATTTTATTCCAGACAGCCCTTCCCTTTGCGGGCCAGGCGTTTGCACCACAGGATAGTGCCACAACAGGTGCCAGTGGCAAGGTGGGGTGGCTGCACAGCCAGACACCTACGCACCCAGCCCAGGAGCCAGCATGGGGCTCAGCCGCACTTGCCCAGGCACTCGAGCAGCTCCATGCGGATGGCGATGCGAACGTGCCAGCCCAGCGGGATGAGGCGGATGTAACGGGCCACGATGGGCGGCCGCAGCAGGTTCTGCACCGAAGACGAGCGGTCCGAGTTGCCGTAGAAAACCTGTGGAGAGAGGTGTGGGCAGACGGTTAGGGGGCTGGAAATCCTGCCCTGTGAGTTTTGGGTGCCTGCGCAGAGCTGGGGAGGAGGAGGGTCCCTCCTCCCTACCCCCAAAGTAAAAGACTTCAAAATTATCAAGACACAGAAAATGTTTGTCACTGTGACTGAGTTCTCTGAGTATGTAACTTTCCCCACCATTGCTTTTCCACTTCTTGTGGTTAGGCTAGGCTTAATCTCACCCTGTTCTACCTCATTCACCCTCCCACAGCACGGCACCAAGCACACCAAGTCAGTGTGGCTGTTTGCAGTTTATGAGCTGAGTTCCCAGACACACCGATATAGACAAAAATGTATTTCAGAGATCTTCCCCACCACTTGGCCACGCTGCCACATCTCCTGCTGCCACAACCTGTTTTTTGGGGAAAACTCAGCATCCTCCCAGGGCTGCAGGAACCAGTTGCTTTAGCAAAGCCACCAGAGCCTCCCCTGCTGGGATATGTGCCTTCCATGCAGATGGACGCTGAGGATGCCTGGGAGGCAGCAGCTGTGGGATCCCCCAGCCCACCTGGGAACCACAGGCACCACTGTAAGGTCTCCCCAGTGCATTTTTTCACTTTAGACCAACCACTAGGAAGTATGGCGTGCAAATGTTTCAGTGTGCTGTGACTTAACCAGTTGTGGATTTTTGTCCTAGGGGATTTTCTGCATCATCATTGTGCCATAGCCCTGGAGTTACAACAACAGACAGAGCCCCCATTTTGCATTGTCCAGGAGTGGGTGGGGCTGTACTATCTAAACAGAGAGATTTTTACCATGGAGGTGCCACTTCCCCTGTGATGCTGACTAATGCCTCCATCCTGACCAGCTCAGTCTGGACTCCAGCATTGTCACTACAAAATGTAAAAAATGTATTTCAGCCTTCTGTGGCTGGTCAGCATGGCATTTGTTCTCACTGCAGGAGGGGAGGAATGCCCAGTGCTGCTCCTGGATGTGGGGTGAGCACTGGTTCCCACCCACCCTGCTGCTCACACAGGACTCCTCTCTTAACACACCTCCCCACTGAGATCCAATGCTTTAGTGTCACCAAACGTGCCCATCCCCAACGCCCTCCCCAAGTGGCTGAAGCGCAAAGTCCACTGACCCGGTTGTTCCCGGTCTGGTCCTTGTAGTAAACCCAGTTGAGGTTTTCATCGGTGCGGTACTGCACGCTGTACTTGGTCATCCACTCATCGGCGTCGCAGCGGCCTTGCGTGAGGATCCCTGAGATCACCTTCACCTCCTTCAGGTCGATCTGCAGCCACTGCCCATTGTCCTGGTACTTGGAGAGCCAGGCACACCTGGGGGACAGCACCAGCCATGCTATGTCCTCCACTGCTGCCCTCCTGGGTGGCCTCTCCTGCCCCCATGCTGCCACAGGACCCCTGTTCCCCACACCCACACACCCATGGGACCTCTTGGAGAGGCATTTTTGGACTCACCCGAAGCCTTGGCCGTTGAGGCGGGCCTTGTTGGCCGTCCAGGAGGAGTACCAGCCTGTGTACTGCTCAGGGTTGGAGCAGCTTATCTGGTCAGGGGTGACGGCACCGGACTCGAAACCCAGGGGATTGTGGTAGGGGCACTCTGCAGAACAAGGGAAAAACCATGTTGCCTTAAAGCCACAAGGGGCTTTGTGTCCTGGTTGTGTTTGCACACCTCTTGCCGACACCCTCTGTGGATTCGCTGCTCCCTGTCCTCCCTGGCCAGGATGCTGGGGAGGTTCTTAAACCCAGAACACAGCCCCTGCAGTGTTTGCTGCCCGGAGGCCGTGGGGTCTTCATTTTTATCTCTTCTCTTGTATGAATTTCTGACTCTTCTCCCTCCCTCAAATCTTCCTAAACCTGTGCTGCCTGCAGCATTTTAAGGGGAAGGTTTTATTCAGACGTTTCAGTCTGAATTTCTTCTTGTAAGCACACATAAGCAGATCCAGTCTGGATCCATCAACCTGGATCCAGCCTCCAGGCTGTCAGCCTCTGCCTGGTCCTTGAGACATGTCTGGTATGACTTCTCTTGCTGGGTCTTATCTCCTTTTGCTCCTCCATTCACTGTCGTGATTCACAGCCGTGCTTGCGTGACAAAATTGCTGAGCCTGCTCTGATCATCCCCCCACAAGCAACCTCAGTTCTTCTGCATTTTCTGCTATAACAATTATCTTTGCATCTGGAGATGGTCTTGTGGGAAATCCACAGATACTCCAGTTCTAGCAAGGTGTAACACTTGGCACTGCTCTCCCTGTGAGATTTTGCTTTTGATTCTTCAGGTTACCAAACCTGACCTCACAGCTGTCTTCTGCAATAGCGAGAGGTTCAGCAAGACTCCCGCTGGCTGCCAAAACTGCTGAGGGCAGAAATACTCATTCATCTTTAAAACTTTCCATGGTGGGTCACCATACAGTGCTCTGGAAGGTGAGCCTTTGGTGACACCACCACGCAGAGCTCCTGCATGCTTGCTGGACCTACTTTGTTGTTGTTGTTGTTGTTATGATCATTTTTAATGCAAGCAGGTTTTCATTACGTATCCAGATACACATAAAGAAGGTATGACAAGTGTCACATGGGAATTGCCTGGGCAAACATCTATATCATGGGCAGCATCTTCTGATGTTGCAGCCTGTGGAGCAGCTGAGGTGCCCCCAAGAGCAACTCTGTCACACTTTCCAGTTCAGTGTAGTTCATTTCATGGGTTTCATCAATAAAGGAGAAACGGAGCTCTGAGCAGCTTCACATGTGGGTAAGATGTTTCCTTGCACCAGCCATGCCTGACTGACCAGTGTGATGCCTCATGTTAAAAATGATTGACATACTGGGAGCATCAGTGGGCACCCAGGGCCCAGCAACGCACCAGCACTGTGGTGGTGTGATCGATGTCTCATTAGTGAAGTCCACTAGGTTGATATCATATGCATCAATATCTCATTAACATATCTTGCTCAGTCAGTACCTCATGACCGTGTTTTTCCCCACAAAAAGCCAGAGCTGCCACCCCACCTTTCTCCAGGCATGGAAACATCATGCTTTAGCAGCACATTAGAACTCCTGCTCCCCTTGTGCAAGAGGGAAGCCAGGCCAAGGTGGCCCCGCATGTTTACTACTCAGCAGGCTTATCTCGAACACCACGTAACTTTACTTTTAGCAACACTAATCCACAGACCACACAACCGTAATGCAATTAGAAGGTCACCTTCTGGCATGCCTGGGTGCACCATGTGTGGGGAACCTCGAAATAGATTCCTAGTGCCTGCATGGCCAAACCAGCTGTGCCATTTAACACTGTTACTGCTGACCTGGAGAGCACTTGTGCAGCAGCTGCTCCGCTCCAGCCATGCCAGAGACAGCTCTGCAACAACACCTCAGCACGGCTGCTCTGGAAACTGTCCCCAGGCAGTGGGGACACCGGCCACATGGCCATGGCTGGGCTGGGCAAGGAGAATGCAATGCCCCACTCCCTGGGGACAGAGACAGTTGGGAGATAAAGTGACAACACTCATTATTCAGGAGAATAGTCTTCATCAGTCAAGGAAGATGCCTTCATTACTCAGCTACGTAATGCTAAGAAATGACAGCACCCCTCACACCTAGCTCAACAAGAAACCTAGAGCTGCTCCTCTCACGCACATCCCACAGTCATGGACGGATCAACCAAACCTGCCACATCTCCTTTCCTTCCCTTCCCTTTCAAGGGGCAATAGTTTAAATGGAAAAAGGGTAGGTTTAGATTGGACATAAGAATTTTTTTACGATGAGGATGGTGAGCCACTGGGGTAGGTTTCCCAGAGAAGCTGTAGATGGCCCATCATTGGAAGCCTTCAAGGTCACATTGGAGAGGCATTTGAGCAACCTGATCTAGTGAAAGATGTCCCTGCCCATGGCAGGGGGGCTGGACTAGATGATCTTCAAAGGTTCCTTCCAACCCAAACCATGCTGCGATCCTGTGATTTTTTGATGCAAGTGACAGCAACCTAGTACCAGGCTGTAGCAAGGCTTTGTATGGAGAATTGTACACTGTTAAGGTTAAACAGCAAGAAAACTGGGGCTGTTCGGCCTGGAGAAAAGGAGGCTGAGGGAAGACCTTGTCGCTTTCTGCAACTACCTGAAAGGAGGTTGTAGCATGGAGGGGGTTGGTCTCTTCTCTCAGGTAACAAGTGATGGGACAAGAGGAAATGGCATCAAGTTGTGCCAGGATATTGGATATACGGAAAAAATTCTTCATGGAAAGGGTTGTCAGCCACTGGAACAGGCTGCCCAGAGAAGTGGTGGAGTCACCATCCCTGGAGGGGTTTAAAAGGCATTTAGATGAGGTTCTTAGGGACATGGTTTACTGCTAGAGTTAGGTTATGGTTGGACTCGGTGACCCTGAGGGTCTCTTCCAACCAAAATGATTCTATAATTCTATGAAATCACACAGTAGGACCAGGCTGGCATGCCAAGTGTAGGTGCTGGTAGGGAGTCACTGTGAGAAGAAGGACTTCTCAAGGGGTTGGTCAGGGATCTCTGCCGGGCCGGCTGCAATCCAGTGTTGCCATAAGGCTCTATGATGCATGTGAGTGTGCTGACGCTGCTACTTGCACATGTGGGAAGCAGGAGGATCCTACGTGGCGACCTGGAGTGTGCAGTAATCTCCATTTGTTCAAAATATCCTTTGCTGCATCTCTATGCAAAGGGATACAGTTACAGGTGGGCGATGTGCAGGTGCAGGGGGACACCTTCTGAATGGAGAGGGACTCAGACAAGGATGCAAGGACTGCAGGGAGCTGCCCATCACAGATGAGCTTCATGATGATGCTGTGACAAAAAAAAAGAGTTGTGGCAGCCAGCCCTTTGAAAGGGAGCAGTGAGCTCAGGCAGGGCCATGCCAGCTCAGACTGTGTTTGGGGTCGTGCACATGGGTTTCTTTCACAAGAGACTGGAGGAAACCCTCACAACGAATGATATAAAGTGTTATTTCTGATCTTCTATAAGTGCTGCTTCTGCACCACAGGGGTGGTCTCCAGCAAATGCCTTCTTCATCTGCATACCTGCCTCAGCAGGCAGCCCTGTGGAGATACCTGCTGCAGAAACTGGAAGGAGAGAGCCTGAGAAGCCATGACCCTTTACTGAGGATGTGTGGGGCCACTCTGCCCTGGGAGCAAGACACCATCCATGCACAGCAGATGCATCCTCTCCTTGTGGTTTCTCTGGCCAGGGAAGACACCTGTGGGCAACACTCAACCTGGGCAAGCCCCAAGTGGATACGGCCTCCACAGGAGCAGGGTGTGTGGAGGGCCAGCTCAGGGTAAGCTGATGGCCCTGCAAGGCTGACTGGAAAGCCTCTGCACTTGTCAGTTGCCTCACGCCATGGGAGGGAAACCTGCAGGTCCAACATGAGCATAGGATAGAAACACCTGGGTTTTTTCCTCTCTCATTTCTGTTTGTGTATGCATGCAAGCTCTGCCAATGGCGTCATATTTTCTTGTTAAAATACATTTTTATTTGCTTTCTAGCCTGTCCTAATTTCCACTCAGAGCTTTTCCATGATAATTCATTTAACCTCCTCGTCCTTCAGGGCAGCCATGACAAACACTGAACATTGGGGTGACCGTTTCCCCCGTGTATCTCCTCTGGGGAAACCGGAGGCAGCAAAACACACCTCAAGTTGTTGCACAGCCTCTTGCAGGAGCTGGGAGGAGGTGGTTGCTAGTGGGCATGAGGCAGGTATCACTTTAAACTTCCACTCCTAGAGGAGGTGGCCACCTCTGAACATCTATGTGACAGAGGCCTGAAGAAGAGTGTTGCTCCTGTAGGACACATGAGCTAAACCTGAAGATCAACTGGGCACCAACAAAGCCTTGCTGGAGTAACATGGCAGGGAAAATGTGGCAGTTGCAGAGAATAACAAGGGAAGATCTTGATAAGAAAACCTATAAAACACGATCTGCAAGGAACAACTGAAGGAGGTGGGCAAGGGCAGCCCAGAGAAAACTCAAAGGAAACACTATTGTGGTATTTTACTGTTTAAAAATGTGTTTCAAAGAAAGAATAAACTTTTCCTCGATCCCTGGGGAGAGGAGATGATGTTACAGTCTGAACTGCAGGAAAGGAGAATCAGCCTAGGTGGCACGAAAGGTTTTCTACAGCGAATCCTACACATGGCGGTAGATGCCCCACGCCATTTCTGGGGGCTGTAAGAACAGGGCAAGCAAATCTCCTGCTAGTGCCAGCCACCCTGGGCCACCCCAGGTGACCTCCCAAGGCCCAAGCATGGCCCCTGCTGCTGCTGCCCCTCTGCCCAATGGGGGAGGGTCACCCTGCGCCTCCCACCAGTACAGCTCCCCCGGCCCCATCAGCACCTGGGTTTGGAACAAGCGCCACCATGATGTGCTACCTCTGCAATGCAGGACGCAATGGGGGAAGCTGCTGAAGATCACCAGGCAAACATGGTTAAACACACACTGGTCCATTACCTGGCATGCACTCTAAGCTGTTCGTCCTACTGGACCACACCGAGTTAGGACCTCCTTGGCAATCGCATTTGCAAGCCTTGCTGTGCCACAGCTCCAATCTCTCATCCTAGAGGGAAAGGGAAAAAACAATAATAAATCAATAGTGACAAGAGACAAAATGTGAGTCCTGAAGCTTAGACAGACACTCATGCCCACCTGGGCTGCTGCAACTTCTCTGAGCCCCTTTCTTCATGCCAGCCCTGCATGAAACATGGGATGACTCCCCCCCACCCTTAAATTCAGGGATCAGAGCAACTGTCTGTGCTCAGAGGCCTGGATGCCATCCCTCCTTCTGCCCTGAGGCACCAGAGACGGGCAGTGCCAGACCCCCAGCATTTACCCGGCAGCCAAACCAGCCGGACAGACTTACCTCTCCTGGGGAGAGGGCCAGTGCAGCTGGGGCAGCGGGCATGGAGAAAAGAAGAGAGAGATCAGAAACACAGATGCTGCAACCAAATGTCAGGAAATGCAATGAACATTTACTCCTGAGCTGGGGAAAAATAAATTGAGGAAAACCTGACAAATCTACAGCATTTTCCCAAGCTGATCACAGGGGAAAGCAAGAAGATGGGGGCAGGCACAGGGCACTGTGTGTGCCCATGTTGTGCTACTCCCCTACTGTGTTTTCTGTGGCTTTGGCATCTCCTCTTTCTGATCAGATATGCCTGAAACATCCTGAGGAGAAACCCTTGCTGGCCCCTTCAGCCTCCACTGTACAGCTAATTTCACCACTGTCCCTTTTTGCCACCTTCCCATCCAACAGTTTCCCTTTCCCACTTTGCCCTTAAAAACCGTGAGCTGCTGATCCCCAAGGGTGAAATCCCAGCCTGACACCACCACAAATCCCTGGTGCCTTCAAAGGAAATGGGACACCCTGAGAGGTCCCTGGCCTGAAATAACTCCATCTGGACAGCACAGAGGAAAACAAAATGTAAATAGTTCTTCCCAATCCATCTTTCAAAGGAGACTCCCCATTTTTTTCTCTCTTAGAGAAAATCAGCTGTTGTGGCTGTAGAGGAAAAGCTGCTATTTTTGTAACATCTGACCTGTTTTATCTCCTACCCATCAGTGGGCAATGGCTTTTTTATGAGCCCTTTGCTGAAAGGGCTCTCCGGCTTCCCAGTAAAGTCCAAAGCAGACTACGTTAACAGCATTTGGACTGGCAGACAAGTGCCCAGGCAACTATGAAAATAAAACATTTTTTAAAAGAGCTGATAACTCTTCAACACAATTCAAATGTCAAACATCATGTCTGCAATACTGGTAGTGAATCTGCAAGCCACTAAGGATCAAGCTATTGAGCAGGTAAAAGCTTGCATACAGCAGAAACCCGCCATCTCCAAATACAGATTTTCTGAATAGGAAAAGAGGATCTTTTCACCAAATGAATTAGACTCTGAATTATTCACTGAAAGCTAGTTATGATTTATTCATTCATACACTGTCAGTTTGCTGAGCCTAGGAAGCTCCAGCTAAGGCTGGGAATTTACATCTTGCATTACTATAGCAAGTTGCATCTCAAAAGACTCACAAACACTGTGCAATTATAATCAGCTGAAATATAAGCTATATAACAAAGCTCTCTTTATTACCAAAATGCAACTGCTCCTTGTGTGTGACACTGAGCCTGAATGTATCAAGAGTCTGAAAGAAAGACCCCAGCAAAGAACAAAATGATAATTTTTTAAAAAATCCTTTCTTTAATGCAGAGATCATCTCCTTTGCTTCAACATCCCTGGGCAGCATTTCTGATCAGGAACTTGCCACATTAACCCAAGGCATCAGCCCTGGCAGAAGTAAATGTCCATCTACAACATAAAGATGTGACTTCTAGTCAGGCTGAAGAAGGAGGTAGGAAGGTACCCAGACCTCATCGAGCTCACCAGAAAAACATGGGTTCAAATCTCCGGACCTCGTCTGGTTCCACCTTTCCCAGCACAGATATTATCCAGCCCCCTAACTCCATGGTGCAACAAGAAAACCAAGGTGGAAGTACAAGCCAAGGCCATGCCACACATTGCCACCTCTGTGCTGTGACACAAGTGGCACAGCAGGTCAACATAAGCCAGCGTGAGGGTGGTTTAAATTAACGCTGCTTGTCGTCAGATCAAGACGATACAAACCAGGACTTTATCACCTATCAAAACTGGACCACCTTTGCAACAGAAGCAATGCAGTGCCTCTCCCACCTGCTTGGTTGTCTCTTGGATGCTGACACTGGAGCAGCACTGGCACCGGTGGCATGGGAGCCAGGCTGGCAGGTGCCTCTCCAGACCTTCCAGCCCATGCCACAGTGGTCTTTCCCAGCAGGACGGGTGCCCTGATCCAGCAGCAAGAGGGGCAAGGCACAGCTTTGTTACCCTGGGATTTGGGAGCCTGGCTCCCCAGCTAGCAGACTCCTGCTGTGCATCCCCACTGCTGATCGTGGGGCAGCAGCCTCTGCTCCTACATTCTGCAGGGATTCAAGTTTCATGCAGACATGTGCATTTCCTACGTGTTTCTTAACTTCTTTTTCATCATCTTTAGCAGACTGATTTTTGTGAGTTGTTTCCAGTTTGCCTTACAGTGGTTAAATGCACTTTGGCCTGGCAATAACCAGGTGTGTGAGTGGAGCCATGCAGAGCTGAAAGCAAAGATGCCTGCACCTCTCTACCTAAATACTTGCCTTGGATCTCCTGCAGCACCCAAGGTACCTTTACAGCTACAGAGAAAACCTGGTAAACAATCTAGCAAATGAATGTGCTTCGTACAGGGATAAAATATTCAAGTATATGTGCACCAGGTACATTGGCCCAGCATGAGGAAGACTGTATTGTGGTAAAACCTACTCTTGTGCACCATGTGCCTGTGGTGGGGAAAGGGGATGTGAATTACCAGGGTGATGTAGGGGTATTGCTTTGGGTCACACTGAGCCCTTTTAGCAGGCCTTCTGAGTCCCTGCCCAGGTATTTGAGAGCCAAGATCAAAATTTGGCACCTCATTGACAGATGCGGCTGGAAACCCAATGGCTGTGAGCAAAACAACAGAAAAAAAAAAAATAGTTTTCACAGAATCTAAGAATTATTTGGGTTAGAAGAGACCTTAAAGATCATCTACTTTTAAGTTCATGGGCCGGGTCATATTCCACTAGACCAGGTTGCTCAAGGACCCATCCAACCTGGCCTTTTCAGGTAGATGGGTGTATGGTAGCACCTACTCAACCCCCATGAATAAACCCTCCTGCCCTGGCCACGCCAGCCTTCTCCTGGGCTACAAGAGCAGCTTTTAGGGTTTTTAAGCTTGTCACCCAGGGGACACTACTGCAAACCAAGCAAGGGTGTGACATGCAAGCACAAACCCCCTTTTTTCAATGGAATGTGTTATTGGTTGGCATGAGACACACCATGGTGCAAAAGCAGTGCCAGGGCAGGGATGCTGGTGTGCCACCTCTCTGGCTGTCCCTGCTGGGCTCGTGGTCTCCACATGTCACAGCATGAGTCAGTGGTTTAAACATCTCAAGTAGGAGGTCAGTTTTGCCTTTTTGAGCTAAAAGAGGTTAACTGCTCAGAGCTTACTCCCACGAGCAGCTTGGCCATCCAGCACAGCCTGTGGCACAGGGGAGCAGCAGGTTTGGCATGGGGTAAGCATAGCAGCTGCAGATGGACCAAATGTCTCACCTGGGCGGTGTGGCCTGATAACCCCTGGTGTTAGGAGAGAAAAGGAGAGAAAAATATGTCCTTGCCTGCAGTTGGCCGGAAAAAGTAGTAATTGATATATTGGTGTGTTTACAGCTGCGATGGCCCCTGTCCTACAAAGGAAATGAAGAGGAAAGCTGGCTGCCAATAGTCTAAAAATGTGATGGGCAGCATGCTTTTATAGTGAGCATGTTTGCCTTCAAGGAAGGTTACAAAGATAATTGGTAATTGTAGGTCAGACAGAACGAATTGCTGCAATTCGTGGGAGAGTCACAAGCCCTGCACTGCTGCCCAGGGGCTGTTGTGTTAAAAGCACAGGACTGAAAAAAAACCCCCAACCATTAAAAAGGAAAGAGCCCTATTTACAGTCCCTGTAGTGCCCCAGGACATCCAGCAAACCATCAGTTCAGTGAAATAAATTACTATCTGTTAGTGTTTGTGAGAGGCAGGGAGATAGAGCGTGCGCCTTTCCTGTCCCTCCATCCCTCCCTACAGAGTGACGTGTCCAGTGCAGTGCCGTGCAAAAATGCCGCCCTGTAGCACAGGATTTGGAGATCGGGGCTGAGCAAGCACCAGGGGATAATTTTGTGCTGAAGCTCCCATCCTGGTGCAGCTGGGCTGAAGCACAGACCTCAGGGTGGTCCCGCTTGGTACCCACCACTGGGCAGGATGGAGAGGAGAGGAACCCCAGGGACTGTCCAAGGGTTGGCAGAGAAGGAAAAAAGCTGGCAGGGGCAGTCCTGGGATGTGGAGAACATGGGCTTCCTGAGGTAGAGGTGGGATAAAGCAGCAGCCGCAACTTTGGGCTACCTGGGGAAAGGAAGGGGCAAGTGGCAGCAAGGCTCGGTTGCTGGCATTTTAATGACAGGAACAGATAACTGTATGTCTCAGAAAGTTTCTGGTCATTAATAACATCGTTAAACAAGAGAAAGAAGGGAGAAAGATAAGTGTGGACAGAAGTACCACTGCTAAAGGCTGAGCACGTTTTGATAAGGTCAGCTCTGAGAAATCATATTGAATATCCTGACCACAGAGCCCCAACAGCAAGCTATCTTTTTTTTTTTTTAGCATGGCTAGAATTACTGACAGATGTACAAGCATGAGAAAGCACATTATAAAATAAAACAGAGAAATATAACACAGAACAAATGTCAGTCACTCAATTTACTTAAATAAGTTCACATAAACCTGGCCATTGCAGGCAAAGTATGTGGAAAATGTTAATAACTTTCTTTACTATTGACTTTAGCATTTAGGTTGCCTAGAAGCTTCAGCTGGAAAATAGCTAATTTTGCCTCTAATCTCTGTAAGCAGTATCTCAGTTTAACACAGCTCAGAGAGATGAGCAAAACTATATTCTCTCCACTTTTCCCAGTGCTTCCCTTCTGCACCGGTGGGCCATGGGGCAGGGGAAAGGAAAACAGCTGGAAAAACAGAAAAACATGACTCAAACGCCAGAAAAGATGTCACAGAAATGAAAGGGGTGATTGGAACAAATGACGCTGGTTTTATCACTTTTTCCAAAAAGTACACTGTTGTAAGTCCATGTTTTCCTTGAGTGGTGCATTAGAGAGCATCAGGAGGCAGAGCTAGGTGAGGAGGCATGAAAGCAACACAGAAGGCTGAGACATTGAAAAAAGCATTGCGGTACCTCTGAGCCCATCGGGTGCCGGTTTGTGGGTTGCTATGTTATTAACCCAGGCTATTTTTACATCCCAGCCCTGGAAATCGTGCCAGGCGAGTGAGGTGACTCACATCAGGCTGCACCAACCTCGGCAGCAAGGTGCATTGGGGGAAGCTGTGTGTTCCAGACCAGCATCTCACATAGCATTTTCCCCATCTCTCCTTGCCCCTGTGTCAGTGGCAACAGCCCCAGGGAATAGGTTGCCCAGAGAGGTGGTGGATGCCCCATCCCTGGAGACATTCCAGGCCAGGCTGGACAGGGCTCTGAGCAACCTGACCTAGTTGAAGATGTCCCTGCTCATTGCAGAGGGTTGGACCAGATGAGCTTTGAGGGTCCCTTCCAACCCAAACTATTCTATGATTCTATGACCCGTGCTGCAGCCACGGCCTGTCCCCAGGTCCCCTCAGCCAGCTTAGCCCCCTCACCCTGTCACTTCATGGTTGCTTTTGTTGTTTTTCCCTCAGGGCTTTTTCCGTGGCCACACTAAGCAGGCTCTGCAGGGACAGAGCCTGTTGTGCAGTGCAAACAGTGCCTTTATTTCTAAAAAGCACAGGGTTTAACTGGTCCTTGGGAGCTACGCTGGCAGGCAGAGACCCCCAGGGCATACATCCACCAAAAGATTTTAGGAGCCAGGCTGGCCTAGTGAATGCAGGGTGTTCATCCAAAGCCTTTCACCACCTGAAGCCACCCTGGGCCAAATGCTCAGCCTGTTGCCCCTGCAGATGATGTTATGGCTGTGGCACACATCAGCCTGCTAGGACTCATCTCTGCTGATGAATGACAGGCCGGGTCAGAGCCAGAGATAGAAGGCAGGAGGACCAGCACCAGCATCGGCCTGCAGAGGGGAGAAGGGCTCATGCTTCACGTTAAGCTCCTCTCTTACGCTTTAACACGGCTGCTGTTTCCCTCATTCGTTTTGTGGGGACTTATCACAGCTTTATTATTTTCATTTCCATTTAATTTTCTTTAATGCTTTTTATTTAGTTTCCGTTTTTATTCATTTGTATTGTGTCTCATTTAATACTTACCGCTATTTATCTGAAAGTGATAAAAACCTTTTTAAAATAACTTTAAATAATGGCAATTATACTTATTTAACTCATGCTCATTTCTCTTTTATACCTGCTGTCTCCATAATGTTTCCACAAATTTTTTTTATGTTGTGAAAATATTTGAAAAAAATCAACCTTTTCCCCTTTTCTTCTCAAGAGACATGTAATTAATTTTTTTTTCCAAAGTGCTCCTTTGAAAATTTTTGGCAGCTTCTGATCTTATTGACATGTTTGTTCCTTCCTGCTCAGAGCCATGCAGAACATTGCCTGCATAGTAATTTCAACAGATGTATCGACTGTGCCAAAGGGCGACACTAAAGATGTTATTTACTGTGATCTGAAGGCGGGTTTGGGCCTTTGATTTTGGTGGTGGGGGAGGGGGTTGTTTTTGTTTTGTTTGGCTGTTTTTTGTTTGTGGTTTTTGTTGGGGTTTTTTTTGTTGTTTATTTGTTCTTGGTGTTTTTTTTTTTTTTTCAAAGCTGCAAAAACAGAGGGGGGAAAAAAGAAATCCATTCTTTTAAACTGCTGAGCTGTGCTTATTCCTCGACGTGTAGCGAGCACGGATGGAGCGAGGTGGCGCAGGCACATCACATTCAATGTGCTAAAAGCATATTCACGTCAATCCGGGGCTCGGGGTGCTCCCCCTCACCATATGGAGGGGCCCAACAGCTGCTGCGGCTCTGGTGGCAGGAGCCTGCCTGTGGCACCATATGCTGCTGCTGCTGTCACCGAGGTGTCCCCAGCACACAGGAGCTCAGCCGAGGCGCAGGGGCTGCGGGTGCTGCTCTAAGCCACTTTTGCTGATGGAGAATATAAGGTGTAAGGAGCTTATCGTGGCATCACGTGGCTTGGAGGACTGACCTGGCGGCACCTTCTCCATGGTGGGAGAGGCAGGAGTGCGAGGGGCACCTGGGCAAAGAGTCGCTGCTCACTCTTTATCCAGTAGAGGACACTTGGATCATGAAGCAGAGAAACCCAGTAAAGTAAGAAAACTGTATATTAAGAAAAGAAATACCAAAGGAGGAATGCCTGGAAAGTGATCCTGCAAGTAAATTTTCACTGCAGGCTCTCCAAAAATATCCTGATGTGTGGGTGTCTATTAAAAGCAAGCTGTGTCTGGGATCCAGAGCAAGGTATGAACTCAGCCCAAGGACTAATTGCAGTTACGCCACACATTGGGAAAAAACACTGGAGTCTGGGTAAAAACAGCCTCCTGAGAAGCTCAGGCACCCATAACCTTCCCATGTGAAACAAAGGAGAGTGAACAAATAATGTATTAAGAGAATGCACCAATATTTGCTGGAAGATTAAAATCAAGACTTATTAATTAGACAGACTGGGGTAGAGCCAAACTAAGAGGATAAAATGAAGGCATGGCTAGTTGAGGAACACTTTTCTATCCATCAAATTTGGTAGACCAAAACATTCAATGGAAACAGAGAAGGACAGAAAAAGATAGACAAAGCAAAACACTGGCAATTCAACATCCGCAGGGAAAAAGCTGGACTGTCTGATAAATCTGGCCCGTACTCTGACAGATCATACTCTGTTCACACATTAATATTGGTAGATACCACCCAGCACTTTGAAGAGCAAACTCAGCCATGTTCAAGATAATAACAGCTTTGCCATTGGCTTTGATTAAGCCAGAAGTTCAAACACAATCCAGAAAATTGTCTCCTCATTCCACAGCTGGGTTAATTAAAATGGAAGAAGAATGTGACCCTGAATTTTTTGGCATCTTCTAGCTCCTGCTTAGCTGCTAACATTGCTACTTTTCTGAACAGTAAATCTGAGAAAGCCACAAAACTGAGAAATACTTTTCCTATTTTCTTGACTTATGATTGCTTTTTGTTCTTAAAGTGCCTTTGGAAGTTTTTTTCCAGGCCAAAATACCTGAAAGAGCCTTTTAAAAAAAGGCAGATCTCCATCAGCAATGTCTTGCTGCCAGATAAAATGATTCAGTTTTGATTAATCAAGAGTTTTGATTAATGAAGGACCAGTCTTTCGTGTTATACTGTACCTCATTTTTCAAATCAGCATTATTATTTACTCACTGGCTCAGCTGCACTACAATTTTCTTTGCAAACTCATATTTTGACAAATTATATGGCAATTTTTTTACACTGCAATTATTTTGTGAAACGGAGTTTTACTACTGAATATTCATAGAGCTGTAAGAACACTGCTCACTCATGTACATAAATTACACATCTCCTCCACAATTTTGCCTTTCCCCAAACTATTATGCTTCCATGAAAACACAGAGAAAAGCTTGCTCTGTACCCCACAGCCCCTGGCAGAAGAAAGAAGCACAGATGAAAGAAGAAATACAAAGAGGGACATCTGAAAGCGCCTCCCAGGAGGCAAAGTTCATACCTTTGTACCAGAAAAGAAGAGACAGCAGGACACTTCCCATCTTGAACTGCATCTTTTCCTTCCTCTTTTGGGAATAGCTCCTTAGCGTGCTGCTTGGCTCGCTGGCAAGGCATGAGATTAACTTAAGCATTGCCTAAGCACCTTACTCTCCTCCATTCTCATGATTTTACAGGCACCATCAAGCCAACCACACAATTATTACTGTCAAGATCCATTGTAGAGGATGTGTCATGTATAACAGTTTTTAAAAAGTACTGAGGTACTGACACTGAGTGTGACTCTGATTGTGTGTGCAGACATATGTCCAAATAAACAAGGACATACCAACCTAGAAACCATGTATACCCCCCACAGAAATGCAGATGTCTAATGCTAATAAAACACATGCAGCAAATATTGTATGTAGCATGTATTCATTATCTTCCCCCCCAGCTGTTTACTTCCACGCAATCAATGCTTTTCCTAATAATGATTGTGTGTAGAAATCTGCCCCGGCCTTACTGCTCTTTCAGTCACAGGATTGTAAGGGGCTGAAAACTGCAATTAGTAGATGAAACAGAAATAGCACATTTCAGTTGTTTACTTGTTGAGCTGTAAAAATCTCAAACTAAAAAAGTAAACCTCCTTTTGCTAACAGTTCTACCTGTAGTATCCTCTCAACCAGTTTACATCAAAGAGGGTTATACATTTCATTTTAAAATGACTGAAAGAGTCAAGACAGTAACAGACTGCTAGTGACTCCAGTGATCTTGCGCCTGTTTCTTCAAAATCTAACGATGTGCAATTAGCAGTGAATTTTTAATGGAGGTTTTTGAAAGAAACTGCTTCAGAAGCAGCTTTCTTTGTTTCAAAAGATCTCAGATTGTATGCACAGGGAATAGATTAAAGTGCTGCACAGATCACGTGGGCTGTTGTTGAATTAAGCTAGACCTGTCTCTAGCCTTCTGGTCTACATCCATTCAAAAAATACTGCACAAACATGGATGCTGACTTTTCAGAAACAGTCTCTTAGGTGAGATTTATCTCCCCTGCCTTTGGATACCCACAAAAATTTGAAATGCTTCATAAATGGGATGTCAGGTACAGCATCCCCCTACGGTCACACCTCCAGCGCCTATGCATCCTGGTCTCACCAGGGCATGCATGCAACATGGATGGGATGAGTCTCCTGCCACTGGGGCTCGCTGCTTTGCTCAGCCTCGAGCAGTATAACCTCCTCCACCCAACACTTTTTCCATTTTAACCCACTCTCAGGGAAAGGGCAGGCTATCACAGGCAGACCCCTGCGTGGGCACGGCCGTCCTGCTTCATGGACCTGGGTCAGCTCACCCCCTCTCCCACTCTGCCGTCTGGTCTAAAATGGGCTGGCACAGAGATAGAGATTTCTAGAGCTACTGAAGACACTCAGACATCTATTCCCTCTCTGCACTGATGAGCACTTGGTATCCAAATCCCCCAGGCTTTAAAATCCCAGCTTAAAAACCCCTAAATACCTTCATCCACCTGTCTCTTGGAAAACCAAACCAGGGCTTCAGCCTCTTGCCTTATGGTCTCATAAGCACAGGTCACCAGGAAGCAGAGCTGCCAATCCAGAGAGATATCACCTACCATATTTTAAAAAGCAAAACCAAATTTTCCCCCATCACCTCAAGTGGTTTAAAATCAGGTTGATTTATGGTCAGCTCCACCCTTCAAATAGGTCTTGATTTTGTGTAAGAAATGCAATAGCTCAGGGATCATGTTCAGAAATAGCACAGCTATTATCAAAGAACATTTCCTCCAAAGGGAACCCTCAAGACTGGTGGCTCCCCACTACAAAATTCAGGAAAAAAAGTGCAGTCTTTGTTCAAAAATGTATCTGTAGCACTCAAAAAACCAAATTGGTTCAAAAGAAGAGTAGAGGAGCCTTAAAATTAAAGTCTCTGTATAAATACTATGCAGTTCAGACCCTCTGTGTCTGATGGTGTTCATGGTTCTTCAGTTTAATAACTTTAAACAGCAAAACCATGCTGCCACGGCAGACAACATTGCCAAATGAATCACATAGTTAATTTCTAGCAAGCATACAAATAGAGGTACAGAAGACAGAAAACATTTTAAAGTCTATAAACAACACAGCACCAGAAAGAGCTACATTTGTCCTTTATGAAAAAATAAAATTTTAAAAGGATAGAAATTAGCCTGACATTGATTATGGAATGAAACTGTGGCTGGTACAAAGGGTCCAAAGTAGGATGGTTTGGTGACATCCACACTCCTATGTAAAGCAGGGGCAGAACTGCCTGGGCAGGTTCACTCTCTTGGCCACACATCTTCCCCAGGTCCAGCTCATGTCCCATCGACCCTAAGACATTTTTGTATGTTTTTACAGCTGTCTGATATTTTGGTGCGTTTTCTTCCCCCAGATTGTGGTAAATAACGCAAAGGCCACCCTGCACCATTGGGGTGCTTTTAGTCCATGAAGCTGAGACTACAGTTTGCATTTCAAGGGGCACAACGTGAGGGCACAGGGGTAAATAAGGGCGCAAAACCCCTGGGATGGCAGTGGCGTGAACGAAGCCAAGTGGAGGCTCTTTGACACCCTGCCTGGGGGTGCTCCCTGGCACGTGTCCTTCCCCAGCTGGGTTAGCTGGCCTGAACCACAATTTTACCAGGAGTTTCCTAAGAATTAAACAGCATGGATGACTAGAGCCCAGTGCTCCAGTCCATACCTTGGCCTTGCTTTGTTAATACTTATAGCTCAGCACAGTTTGAGGAGCCCCATGCCAGCATCTTATGCAGACTTAATGCTTTCTGCCCGTAGATATCTCCTTATGAGGAATGAGTTTAATCCTGAGCATGGCAGAGCTGTGCATTCATGAGCTCTCAAAACACATACGTGGTCACAGAGCTCTGCCTGGCACTTGACGGACTGGCCCTGTGTGCGTGTGCCCTCAGAGGGGAAGCAGGAGGCAAAAGCACTCATGCAAGAGAGAAGTGCAATTCCACGTAGCAATTTCATGGTTCTCCCAAAGTCAGAGTGCCAGACAGCGAAATCAGAGCGGCACGCATGCGTCTGGGACCTGAACACAGACAACACACAATGTCTCAGCACAAATGTGCGACTGGCACGCTTTGGTTTTAGCACAGTTTGGGAACAAAATACACATTTATACATGTACGTGTGAACCACAGGCGTCTCTCAGAAGCAACATACTGATGTGACAAGAGAGCAAGACTGCCAGCGCTTTCCAAGCTTGAGTCAAACCATCAGGAGCTGGATCCCCTTGAAATGGATGGTCTACACAGGCTGAACATCTGGGCCTTGAAATAGTATATTCTTTCTATAAATCTGAAGTGTGATCTTAAGTTCTTTTCTGAAAAGGAGCCTTTTTCCTAAATGGTTCGCTGAGAGGGGATCTTATCAATGCTTATAAATATTTCCAGGGTGGGTGTCAAGAGGGTGGGACCAGAATCCTTTCAGTGGTGCCCAATGACAGGATGAGGGGCAATGGGCACAGACTGAAGCACAGGAGGTTCCATCTGAATATGAGGAAAAACTTCTTTACTTTGTGGGTGCCAGAGCACTGGAACAGGCTGCCCAGAGAGGCTGTGGGGTCTCATTCTCTGGAGACATTCAAAATCCACTTGAACACATTAATGTGTGACCTGCTCCAGGTGAACCTGCTTTAGCAGGTGGGTTGGACTAGATGATCTCCAGAGGTCCCTTCCTACTGCAGCCATCCTATGATTTCTGTGATTCTGTGAAAACATGATGCAGATAGTTACCTGGTGCTGGCTACCAGGATCAGGCCCACTCTCTGTAACTCATGCACCTGAGGGAGCTGTGGCTGTCCTTGGCAGGGTAAGCACCACGGGATCACCATCCCTATTAGGTACGTACCCTACATTAGAAGTCTACCTACGGCAAATTTGGCTTTGAGCCTGTACCCTGGAAGCAGCCCATCTATGGAAGACAGTTTACCCAAGAGGCAGGATATATTGTTTTGGCTTCACCTCTTGTGGGCTGAGCACAGGCTGCTAACCAAGCAGAAGTCTGTACTTCCAGGCTGCAGGATACACAGGCCCTTAGTGCCGTTACAGTACTTAATGTTACAACCTTATCCTGCTGGGTCTTACTATATGATATATGGGTGCTTTCTACCCAAAAGAACTTTTGCAACCTGGCTCAGGTATCCCCGCATTGCACTGCAATCTCAGCTTGCCCATACCGTAGAGTATTTCTTTAGTAAGAGCAAGCACTGGCAAAGTTTAATAGTTTTCTTAGGATGATGATTAAGGAAAATTTACTAAAAAGACCCTGATTAAGATAAATTAAGCTAATTTTTCTCTTTCTCTTTAAGATAGGTAAATCACACCCTCCCACTACAATCTTGCAAAGAGAGTCAAGAGCAAACTCCAGCTCAGCAGTTCCAAGGGACCTTCCTCCTCCTCCTCCAGAGCCGTCTTGGGTCTTGGCCCCAGCACTGATTAGGGCTCCCACGCACAGACAGATGCCGTGCCAGCATCCATGCCCAGGGGCTACCTTCTAAAGGCTTGCACGTGCAAAATGAGACAACACGTTATTATTCAAAAGTTAAACTGCTCTGAGAAAAGCTGAGATGGTGCTTGCTTTCTCGATTAATAAAAATAATTATAGACACAGTACAGGGGAAAACAAGGACAGAGTTAATTGTGCTTGTCAGCTGAGTGCTGTGAAAACCACTGGCCTTTCCCCAGCACTCAAACACGTTTTCCAAACACAGAGGTGAAAGCAACAGTGCTCTGGTCTGCCATGATGACACGTCTCCTTGGGGGTGCAACAGGCTGGAGCCTTCGCCACTGCCACATGGGTGATCACAAGCCCCTGTCCCCACTTGGGAGGAGGCACGGGCCGCTTCTCCCCACTGCCACCATGGCTGCCCCTGGTCTCTCAGCACCAGGAGCATGTGGGCTACTGGCCACCACAAAATGGCCCTCAGGGAACACAGCGTGGTGTGTGCCCAGATTAAAACCTTGTAAGTCGTGCCCTGCAGAGTCGTGCCAGGCAGGCGGGTGGAGAGGGCACCAGCTGCTTCAGTGCCTTAGGGTGCAGGCTTGAGCCAGCTCTCGCTGTCTCTCTCTGCATTTTGCTTGGCGTTCTTGTGGGAAACAGAGCTTTTTAGGGAGAAAACAAAAAGGCAAGCGCTGCAGAAACATTGTCTAAATCATGGCCATACTCTGAAAAATGTGGCCTTGCACAGCGCTGTCGAAAGGATCCTGCTGGGCCAAGATTTCCTGCCTGAGGGGCCTTTCTGTTCCCTTCTCCACGCGTCGCTCCTCCTCCGCCCCAAGCTGGGCCTGTGCTTTACGTGCTGATGAGATTGTCCGTCTTGATGGAAAAAAAAAAGAAAAAGAAAAAAAAAATAAGCCAACCAGAGACTCATCTATTTGAAGATAATGGGAGGGGGGGGGGAAAAAAAGACATGGGGACGTGGTTCCACTGGGGCTCGAACCCAGGACCTTCTGCGTGTAAAGCAGACGTGATAACCACTACACTATGGAACCGCCACGCACACTCCCTCTCGCGGCTCCATCCCTATTGAGAAGATGTGGGTCTGGATCGCTGTGTACTGCGCCCGCTACACCCGTCCCGCTGTAGCCCCGCCGTGTAACACGTACAGCCCCCGTGTGCCTGTGCGGTGGGGTAGGGGCGGCGGGTGTGGCGGCGCGGAGCGGCCTGAGGTGCTCGGAGCGGCAGAGCCGGCACAGTGGGCGGGGCTGTGGCCGGCTCCGGGTGCGCTGCCGCGCCGCCAGCAGGGGGCGCCCCGCGCTCGCCCTCACCGCCTCACTTCCCGCCCCCCCCGCCCCGTCCCTGCCTCTGACCGCCGCGTTTGGCACTGCGCAGTGCGGTGTGCGGGGGTTGAGCGTGGTACTGCTTTACAAGTGGATTTTTTTGAGGAAAAAAAAAAAAATAAAAATTTTAGTTACATGTGGATGTAGCACGAGAAGGCCTAGGTGTTCGTAGGTGTGTCTTTGTTAAAGGGAAGCTGATTGAGCTGCTCACCGTAGCTCTTTGTAAGGGTACAACTATCATGGAATCATAGAATTGTTTATGTTGGAAACGACCTTTAAGATCATCAGGCCCAACCATTAAACTAACACTGCCAAGTCCACTACTAAACCATGTCCCTAAGGACCTCATTTATGCGTCTTTTAAACACCTCCAAGGATGGTGACTCCACCACTTCCCTGGGCAGCCTGTTCCAGTGCCTGACAACCCTTCCCATAAAGAAGTTTTTCCTAATATCCAATCTAAACCTCCCCTCATGCAACTTGAGGCCATTTTCTCTCATTCTATCCTTTGCTGCTCAGGAGAAGAGACCAACCCCCTCCATGCTACAACCTCCTTTCAGGTAGTTGTAGAGAGTGATCAGGTCTCCCCTCAGCCTCCTTTTCTCCAGGCTGAACAGCCCCAGTTCCCTCAGCTGCTCCTCATCAGACTTGTGCTCCAGACCCCCTACCAGCTTCGTTGCCCTTCTCTGAACTCTCTCCAGCACCTCAATGTGTTTCCTGTAGTGAGGGGCCCAAAACTGAACACAGGATTCAAGGTGCGGCCTCACCAGTGCCGAGTACAGGGGGGTGATCAGTTCTCTAGTCCTTCTGGCCACACTCTTCCTGATACAAGCCAGGATGCTGTTGGCCTTCTTGGCAGCTGTTTGTGTGCAGTTCTGTGCCCATGTGCATTAGGTATTCATTCGTTCAGGGACATTTTTGTCTTCTGTTACACCACACAATAATCACCCAATCTGTTATGTTTTACTTGGAGTTTTGCACTATTTGCATTACCTCAGTCCTCACCTTACTAAATCCTCATATCCCAAAGGGAGTGGTTTGTAGAAGTACAAATTAAGGCACTTGCATGTTGTTTACAGGACTGTGGTTAAAATTTTGAACATAAACTATTGTTTGGAATATAAAACGTAAGTTTGTTAGTTTTTGGAAGTATGTCGTGCCTGTAAACAAAAGAGTGTGTTGTTTGTAACTAAATATCAGAATTGCCCTGACTCTTGAAATTAATGTTTCGCTGAAGCATCAGATGATTCGCTGTTGTCTTTTTGTCATTAGAAGCAATTTCATAGGTATAAGATAGAAACAGAGGTGAAAAAAAATATTTCCATTGACTTTGCTGTCTCCCTCCCATATATGTGATGGCTGCAGTTAAGAGTTGGCAGTTCCTAGTCTTTAAAACATAATTTAAAAAAAAATCCTCTATATATTAATCATTAGTGTGTTTATGGTTCACTAGACCACCAAAATGCAGATTAACCTGTCATTAGGCAATTCTTGTGCCCATTTCCTCATGTTGCTTTACTAAGATTTGGCAAAACACGAGTGCTGTAGATAGCTATCATCTCTATAGGCTCTAAGTGGGGGCTGAAGCTAACTTGTGAGGGAGGCAGTTGTGCAAATTAGGTCATTAGTCACTGCTTCCCAGAATAATCTCCACTCAGCTGATAATCTGTGAAGTATTCCTTTTTTTAAAAAAATTGTTCTCATTTTCCAGAAGGTATCCTGATGCTTTCATAGTGTTCTGGTCTAGTTTCTTGGCCTTCAGGAGTTTGGAGGGCTTTCTTTTACGTTTCTGATTTTGTGTTCTTTTTACCAGGGTTGCTAGTTTGGATGTATTTTATTCATCATCTCAGCCAGAACTGTCGGGGTGGGGGGAGATTTCTTTTCCTGTTCACCCAAATTAACATACTCCTGATGTCTGAGAATAGATTTCTGTCATCTCATTGACTGAGGCAGTTTAAAGTTGTTTTGGACATTTATTTCTCTCTTCATTTCTTCTATTATCTTTATTCTTTCCGCTTGTGACTGAACATCCAGGTCTCTCAGGCAGGGATTTGTCCCCTGGCTAGTACTTTAAAATACTTTGATGGGTCACATAAAAATCCCTCTTTGAGCTTGGTAGGGTAAGAGGAAGGGAACCATGGGCAGGGCTCAGAAGGAGCACATTCACTTGGCTGTGATTATGTTCAGTTTTTCTGAAAAATATCAGTTACATCACTTTGTTGTGGGTGCTTCCGAGAAACAGGCCTGAAGCAGAATTTGAATTATGTATGTGGAATGCCTGCATGGAGGCTTGCTCAGGAGGTTAATGTTTCCAAAGTGTTTGGAAAATGGAATACGTGCTATTACGTCAAGAAGGGCTGCTTGTAAAAGGGTGTCCCGATTTCTGCACTATCAACATAACCGGGTTTTCCCTTGTCATGCTAAACTGCTCAACAACATATTGCCAGAATTTTTTAGCCTACTTTCTATTGCAGCTATTGATGCTTGACAGCATTATAAGTGTGCGTGTGATACATGACTGCTGAACAAAAAAGCGGTAGTATGTGCAGCCTTGTTGGTGGGACTGATATGTTCTCTTTGCTGTAGGTAGAAAGGAGAATGATCTTGTTTGATACAGGCGAGGTCCTTGGACTTGAATCGGAAAGGTTAATTTGGAAAGCACATTTGTGTTTCCTCAAGTTGCATGTTATTTTGATCCCCATAAGTAACTGGAGAGGTGGCTCAGTCCAGCAAGACTGACTCTTTATCAGATTGCTTTGTCACGTCAGACCAATGAGATAGAGGATAAAAACAGCTTCCATGAATAACAAAAGAAAACATGCAGTGGAGGTTTATGTCCTACAGAAGCTAACAGCTAAGGGTTTGATCCTTCTCCCATTGATCTTGGACAGAATGCTTTTGATGGATTTGTCAGCTGTTGGAACAAACCTTGTAGCCTCTCATTATGCAGAGATCTTGGTAATTGTCAGTTTAGATGAATTTACCAGGTACAGTGAATGTTTTATAAATAATGTGTATTCCCAGAGTGCAGCGGAAAGAGGTTATGATGTATTTTTTCTTGCATGCATTTTGGCAGAACAGCATGATCATATATAAATTATTAGCTACTGTAAGTCTGATCAGGGAAAGTGCATCCTGCCAGAAAAACAAACATCAAAACTCATCTGGGTCATGCAGAATTATCATGCCTGGTGTGTATTCCATTTGCTGTCTCATCTCACAGGAGAGGAAGAGCTTTGAAAGTGGAAGCTTGTGTCTGGAACTCAGAACCTCAAAGGACTAGCTTGGTCAATCAAACCAGTGCATTCACACAGCCCCTTCTGCTTTGCTGGTTTGGCACTTTTGCACATTAATAAATATATCCGTTCTGTCACAGTAAGGGCAATTGTCTGTCTATCCCAAAAGACTATTTGATCACTCTGTCCTTCACAGTGGTTGGTGATGTCTTTAGAACTGTAACCGGACTGATTGCAAAAAAACTCCTGAGAATACCACATTACAGTATTATTACTTCTGGGGCAGGGGCAAGAGGGTAAAGATCTTGCTTTGTTTGTTTTCAGAAATCTTTTACTTCCTATCCAGTTCTGGTGGAACTCTGTCACATGGAGAGGCTGCAGAGCAAGGGGCACGGTGATCCCCACCTTGTGCCCATCCATGTGGAGCTTCTCCCACCACAGCATGCTTTATAACCTGTGGTCCTCTTTGGATCCACAGCCCTCCATGCTGACCCCACACAAGTGGCTTCTGCTCCATCACTTTGAACAGCAGCAAGCAGCCCCTCCTCAGCTTTTGGAGAGGGGTGGAAGGACAGGCTTGGGGTAATGGTGGTGAGAGAGTTGGGGTTGTTCAGCCTGGAGAAGAGAAGGCTCCAGGGAGACCTTATTGCAGCCTTTCAGTACTTAAAGGGGCCCATAAGAAAGATGGGGACAGACTTTTTAGCAGGGCCTGTTGCAACAGGAGAAGGGGTAATGGTTTTAAACTAAAAGAGGAGAGATTCAGGCTAGACACAAGGAAGAAATTTTTTACAATGAGAGTGGTGAAACATGGGCCCAGGTTGCCCAGAGAGGTGGTAGATGCCCCATCCCTGGAGACATTCCAGGCCAGGCTGGATGGGGCTCTGAGCAACCTTATCTAGTTGAAGATGTCCCTGCTCATCGCAGAGGGGTTGGACTAGATGATTTTTGAAGAATTGGGTCTTCCAACCCAAATTATTCTATGGTTCTATGATTCTATAGGATGAGTGATGCTGAGGACTAGGCTCAAGGCTATACTCGTGATACTACAATACCATACTTCTACTTATACCAGATATTTTTGAGTAGTTTAGTGTTGCCTTTGAGCTCAAAATCGCAGTCTCTTTTTGCTATCAACACACTGCCCCATGCCAGAAGCAGCAGATTCCTCAGGGGCTGCTGTGCCAGCAACAGTCAGTAACAAATCTCCTTGGGCACCACGGCTCTGCCCTTCCCTGCACACCCGTGCCATGAGTGTGGTCAGCATGACAAGGAGAGAGGTCAGAGGTGCGGGTGCTGCTGCCAGGGGTTAGAGTTTGATTTCAAAGCATGCAGTGCCACGGCTTCCTGACTACACTGGGGAGCAATGCTGCAGCCTCCTCGGCTTGTCCAACCCCTTTCCAGCAGTCGAACGAGGAGCAGACGAGCCAAAACATGAACCGAGTCCACTGAATTCCAGTCACGCATTTATGCATAGAAGATGTGCATGCACATGAAGAAATGAGATGTACAGACATTAGTGCAGTGCCTCTGAGAGCAAGATGTGAGTGCTTCATGCTTCTCCTGCTATCTGGGTCTGACTGTTTTGGAGAACACCTGTGTAATTACCATGCAGATACAATGGCTCAGCAGTTCTGCCTTCAGCAGTATTGTTGTTGTTGGTTTTTTTTCCTTCAGGCTTTCATAACCACGTCAGTCACATCAGATAACCAAATACCTGGACTTTTTTTTTTTTTTTTCTTTTCTTTTTCCAGCGCTCTAGATCTGCTAAAATGCAAATCATTGCCTTGACACAGCAAAAAGGCCGTTCCTCTTGCAAGAGATCATGTGACTTGGGACACGAAGCAGATCCCTTCAGCCCATCAGTTTCTCTGCCTGAGATTCAGGAGGTACGGTGACAAAACGGCCCTTCAGCAGCACGCGTACAGAGCAGCTGGAGGGCTGCAGCCATGAGCTTTCACTTCAGGCTGGACGATGAAAATGACGTTTTCCCCTGACTGTTTCTGAAGAGCAGTGCTCAAGAGATTTCCTCTCGGGAAGCTGTATAAATAGGTGGAGAGCAAGTGTGTTGCAGCTCCTGAGCTCCAAAGAGAATTGGAGCACCTGTTCTGCAGAGCTGCACCCCTCATTGTGCAGTTGTGCTTCCAAAAAGGAGCTGTTTGCTCTTAAAAAAAAAATCTTCTAGAGTTACTCTTTTGGAAAAACACTCGCTATTGCTGAAGCATAAAGAAAACACAGGTAATTTTTTGGGGGGTGGGATCTATGTATGTGTATATATTAGCTCACTTTTAAAGAGCAAATTGACTTCATCCTAAGTCTGTGGAGTGAATGGCAGATGTATGTGGAACTATTTATTATTTTACCCTGAGAAAAAAATCAATGTGCTTCAAGCTATAAAGTTTGACTGGGACTGGACCAGTTATCTAGAACTTCTGAGTATAGAAGAGATCAAAGAGCTTTGAGACTACTGTATTTCATGTACTTTTTGTTTTATGAAAGAGTATTTTGTGATTATAGCTTAAAACTTAATCTGGTGCTTAACTTAAATGTTATTAAAATCAATATGAATTTCAGCTGGAGCATGATTTTAATTTTTAAACTGGCTCAGATTTCAGCATATATTTATTCTGGAGCTTTGCTTTTTCACCGCTTTCCCCCTTCAAGTAAGGAGAATTAAATGGGATGCTCATTAACTGCAGGACAGTGTGTGATTCAGATTTTCCTTTAGCTACACTGTTGTTGACTTTCATGCTCTGGTTGGGTCCAGTTTACTAGAACTGACTTTGCTTCAGGATTTGTAGTTTTCTCATTGCTTCCTAGTGGAATTTCTCCCTAGAGGCATTTAACATTTCTGGAAAGTGGTATGATGGCTTTGCTTATACTTCAAGGTGATCTGCATTCCATTTGTGCACTTTCATTTGCTACTCCCCCTCTGTTTTGAAAACCTTCTCCCCAAAGTCTTGCTGCACAAAAAAATGAGGCTGCTTACTTTGTTTATTTTCTGCACAAAAAAACCCTGTAAATGTTTTTTTGTAAATGTATCCTTTATTGATTTTAAGTATTATAACATGAACTAGCTTTATTATGTAATTTTTCTACAGATTCTCTTTGGGTTTGCATGCAGTTCCCGAACTCAATAGTTGCTTGAACAATCTCTGCATGTTCACACCTTGGGAGTGCTTACTTTTACTTTTTTATCATGCATTTTTGGGCTCAGGAATATGAGTCCACCTTCATGAGCTGATCTGTCTTCATCCTATTTGCTTTCAGGCTTTGCTGGCTTTGCAGTATCTTACTACATCCATTCTCCATTGATTCCTGGCCCAAACACTGCGGTCTATCAACATGGCCATTGCCAGAAATTATCCCATCAGTTCTATACTGAGCTTAGCTTTGCTTCTCTGAGCAGGCTGAAGAAAATATCTGTAAACACAAAGGCTTTCTCATTTCTTTCTTTGATGCGTATAATCACTGAAAGTCACTTAATAGAAATGTCAGTTTGTCCCATGGATGTAATATAACAGAGACCTAAACATATACTGCTTTACCTGTGTTTGATGTTCTTATATCGGCCCCTTGGCAGACAAGATTCAGCACCGATGTAAAAATTACAGTTCTTGTGCAACAGCCAAGTTCTCTTTCACTGTGTTAGTTGACTGTCGCTGCTTCATCCCACTTTATGCAGGGTGTGTCTTTTAGCTAATGAAACCTTTAACTCATCTCTAGATTCCCATCCTTGACAATCCCAACTCTGGCAACAAGAAAGTTTTGAAGAGTTCATCCCTCAGCCGGTACTAACCTGAATGTTGTGATTTAATGTCTGAGTTCTCTACGGTATTTGTTCTTTCCTGCTTCATTCCCTCAGCAACCTACAGAAGAAAATCCATCATAAACCTAGGGTATAGCATCTGTTTCTCAGTCCTCTGCAGTTCTCATTTCCAAAGGAAAACAACTCTTAAGAAAGTCTGTTGAGTCACAGAAAACTAAAAAATAGATAGCAAGAAGACGTCAAAGGAAAGCCCCTGTCACTGGAAGTATCCACCCATCCATCCAGCTGATCTTTATGGAGAAAACAGTCCTTATCACCTTTCCAACCACAAGTACCTTCTCAGACATGTTATGTTCACAAACATGATTGAGAAAGGAGCAAGTAGGGCAAAGAGGCACGTTGCTGGAGGTAACCATTGAAACAACTTATAGGGGACGTATCTTAATTGTGGAAAACCCATCTCAACAAAAATAAAGGGAGGACCCATTTATTCTTTATTAAAAGTAAGAAACAAAGGAAATGAAGCAAGAACAAGTTAAAGCTTAGTGGCTCTTATTCTTCTGGCTTCCATATCCTCAGGCTTGACCTAGCTTACACTTGTCTGCCAGTAGCACAGCTCATCTAATTTTAAAAGATAGGGTGTGCTTGAAAGGATGGCTCTCTACCCAAATGACAGATTTCATTAAGTCAGCTATAAATCTTCACAAGATTTCCACTGTTCTTGAGGCAGCCTCGTCTTTATGTCACTGACAAAATGAAGGCATGATTGATTTTGGGCAGCACCTATTACATCCACATCAAATGGTGCTGATTCATTATCTCTGTAAATCAGGCTCTCGACAGCTCAGGTTCTAAACCCCAAATTTCTGAGCACTTGCTGCAGTGTAACCTTCAGTGACGCCTATCCAGAAAAAGAGCAGCATGTGCCAGTCCAGCCTAGCTTGGTGCATGTCTATTGGCATGGTTGGAATGACATTTTATTTCGCTTCAGTGGATGGGTTGTGTATTCAGTGCCTCTGCATCGCAAAATTGCCTATTTGCCAAGCTGAGAGAAATGTAGCAATTTCTTGGAGTTATATCTAAAAACGGGACAGATCACCGGCCTGTAGAAATTGAATTACTGCCTGCTTTTTAGTGAACTGACAGGTTCTCTCCTAAGGGTAAATTGGTGGAAGAGTATCCAGGATGCTAACACAGTATTATGTCCTGAATTCTCATCCAGCTATTTTGTATCTCTGAAGCTCTTTTCAATACCTTGGTAAAAGCCCAGCCTTCCATTTCACCAGCCAACATTTGTGGGAATTTTGTAATTGCACATGATTCTTCACCAGAAGAATCACTGCTACACTGCGTAGTAAATAGCTCACAGAAATGAATATTTTAAATATGTGTTTTTCAACCTTCTTCCCATTTAAGACCTTCCTGGCCTTTGCCTGTTATTTTTCTATGCCTTTGCTCAGGAAGATAGGGTTCGGCACAGAGCAGGAGCTGGCTTGAACTGACATATCTGGGGGGCGGAAGGGAAGGGATTTCTTAATTTGGAGCAGCTCAGTTAGGAGCAATAAAGAGCCCTGGCCTGCAGGAGGAACCAGCTATTTCCACAGTGGCTTGTTGCCTTTGTTCATGATTCTTTAGTATGGCCAGAAGGGCAGAAAGTGAATTTGCTGGGCCTGGGTGGAGACCCTGCCTGCTGGAGTATTCAACAGGTGTGGCTGCTCTGGTGTCTGGACGTGCAGATTGGTGGTTGGGGTGGCTCTGTAGCCACCTGAGAAGCCAACAGGAAACTTTTTCATCAGGAAATAGGGCAGTAGTTTGAATGTTCACCATGTCCACTTCAGGATGCAGACATTTGGGACTGAAGGGGATTATTATCACCCTGGACTAGCTCTTTGATGGCCAGATTTGGCCTTTTTAAGAGTTTTAATGATAGGGTATGTTTGTGCAGCTTTTCCTCCAAACTTTTGAGTGTATGTTTCAGGTTTCATTTACTGTGAGTACCCTAACATTTCTCTTCCTATGTCTCTATCTTTTAAAAATTTCTTTGCTCAGTAAGGTGCATAGACTTCTAGTCTATGAGGTGGAGGTGGAGGGAAAAGTGGGCACGACAGGGAGAAAAGCTGAAGTTGTTGAAAGTAGGGTGCAATAGCGATTCGGATCCCAGTTTCTTGGGTCAGCCCCATTGTTTGCTATGGTTTCAGTGGAGTCCTGAGGTGTGTGAGGGTTCTGTTTGGGGCTCCCGTTGCCTGGTTGCTGGGCACATGCTGACCTGCCCTTTAATGAACATGGTCTCGCTGCAGTAAGACTTAGATTGTAAATGCTATTTTGCTCTTGCTTCTGGTCGGATGGCAGTTCAAATCACAGCTGGCGGGTTTGAGGCAAACTAATGAAGACCTGAGATTCTCCTAAGAGGGCAAGTGAGGAGACAGTATTCAGGAGAACAACAATTTTTTTGGGGAGAAGACGAATTTGAGCTATTAGCAATATCAGTGCTGTATTTGATGCTGTCAAAGCCATTGATGGGCTCAAAATTAATGTAACAGCACTTGTTTGAATTTCCTGATAGCTCCTTCAGAGGCAAGAAAAACAGTCTATTGTGGGGGAAAAACCCTAAAATCCTTCTTTCCTGAAATACTGACTCAGAAGGTGGCAGGCCCAGCTCAAGTGTGGGATACCCTTTTGTTGTGGGACCTTGCAAATAGTCCCACAACTATAAACAGTTGTGTGATACTAATATAATACAATATAACGTAACATAATGTAATGTAACATAACTTCATATATAATAATAAATATATAAAACCTGTAAATAGTCCCACAACAATATGTGTATTCCAACTCTCGAAACTGAAAATTCACTAGTTATGCATTTTTGTTTTCCTTTCTCTTATCCTCCTGTTATTTTTACTTCTGCTAGTAAAGCTAAAGAATAGTACTTGAACATTCATTTTATGCTGCTGAATCTATTTGCTTTAAAATTCAAGTTGAAAATGAATATCAATGAAACAAAACAGCAAATGCAATAATTTGGGTATGTCAGACATGTTAAAGAGAAACACGTATCCCTGGAGAAACGGAGAGGGGAGTCAGCGTGATCATATAAGTAATCTTTAGTTAAAATAAAATTTAGTCTCTCTAAGAGCATCAATGACTTTCTTGTTACTTAGAAATTAACCTGTTCTGTTTCTCAGGGGAATTGTATTCATTTGAACTTGTCGATTAGGAAGTGTATTGCATTAGTGAATGATACCAGTTAGTGAAGAGCTGAGCAGGTGCCAGAAGAAAAATGCAGAAGTCTGCACTGCAAAATGTACTTTGTTCATTTATTTAATTAAACCAAATCTTTTATTTATAATGTTTCAGTAGAATGCAACAGCAAATTGGATGTTCTATTTAAACAAAATCTGATAATGAAACAATTTTCTGTGGTGCTGCCTCTCCTTATAAATTTGGTGGTGGTGACACTGAGGGATATATGGGATGGTAGGGCACCTTTTCAAATCAATAGAGTGTTAGGAGGGCTGAGGTTTGCGGGTTTTTAGCAGTAGTATCTGGTGTAATTTGAAGTCCTTAGAATTCTACAGTTCCGATATTTCAAATCACAAAAATGAAGAGTAATAGGCCTCTGTAGTCCTTTGTCCCTAGTAGCGAGGCTTTAAATAGCTAATGCTTCAGATTAAGAAACCCCTGGTGCACATTAACTTTCAGCTAACATGTAAGGGAGAAACTGTATTAATTACTGAGTTAATCTGTCTCAAATGCAAGCTGATAGTGATCAGATGTGAAAAAGAAGCAGTATGGTTCATCAGGTCCAGTTTGTGTAGGATATGCTGTACAGTAATTTGTTATGAGCTCTAAGTACTTTAGATTCTGTGTTGTCAAGCACTTTGTTTTTTTCCTCTCCCTCCCTCCATCCCAATCATCTCCCTGTTAGGAGTGGTAGCAAGAGCCCAGGAGCCCAGAGCATTATAGTACTCATCACTGAAGGGAGAACACAGGAAATGTGTGCAACGCTAACAGCTGAGAGAAACATGCTTCGTATCAGCAGCAATTAAAACTGATGGGCAGCATCACTGGAACCATGGGGTGCCGAAGCTCTGTAGCTGACAGAAGGTCAGAGAAAGGTGAGTACTGCTTTTGTCTTCAGGGTCGGTGGTGGTTATCACTGTAACACCAAAAGAGGATTGCAAGGTAACATTTCCCCCCAGTCCTATTGTCTGCATACTTGTTCAGAGAAAATTATTTTCTAGTTATATTAATTTTAGAAGTGCATAGCTTTTAGATTCTTGGTGAGGTCAGAAGGAAAATGTAGACCACCTGTAACATCTACAGATTGGGCTGGAAAAGATTCGCAGCATCTCAACTACATTTCAGATGTGTCTGTGCTCACTCTGTCACTGGCAAAATGTATGGAGTAAAGTACTGAGGGGGACTTTTATGGCCTTTCACAATACAAAATACCTGGGCAAAGTGCCCCGATTTCCCTGCTGTTGAGTGGCTCCGATTATGAAACAAGTATAATAAAGCAGAGCTATTACAATGACTCTCTGATGCAATTTTCTGACATATCAAGTGCCTGGCCTGAAATTCTCCCTGACCATCAGCGAGGCTGTCAGTTGAAAGTCTCCACAGGACCTGGTTAAATGTTCCTTTAAAAACTAATGCATTATCTGCCTGCTTTTAATCATACCACACCCTGGTATGAACACACCAGGCTTTGCACAGGCAGGTAGGTTCCAGGATTGGCTCAGGCCATTGCTTAGACCTTTTGTGTTCTCTTTCAAGGTTTGTCATTAAAACATGATTTACAGGTCTGCCAAGAGCCACGTTCCATGGCACAGCGCATAGTTTTAGGAGATTATCATGCTGAACAGCCACGGTTGAAAAGGAATACTCTTTTTGGCTACCAAGCCAGGACACAAGTCATGGGAGACTGCTGATTAAGAAGCAGGAGCACTTAGTCATGGCCACAGGGACCTGAGCTGACTGCTGTGAGGGTCGCCCTCATCTCTGTGTAGACTCCTTAGCAGTCACAGCAGCATCAGTGCTGTGTCACAGCCATGGCAGTAGAATGGAAACATATGGAGTCTGAGACCTGCCTGTAACTGGGAAGCGGTCCTTCCTCTTTGGGTTTGCATACTATATATATATGTGCCTCGGAAGGTCTTGGATACTAGTTAGGTGGGAATATTTCTGAAGGTGCAAAGGATTTGAGCTGTATTCTTTCACAGTCTACAACCATCAATACACATTGGTCTGGAGCTAGGCTTTGCTACCCCAAAGCTGGCTTATGATTTTGTGTGCTTGTTTGAAAATGTTTTGTCCTCTCCAGCTGCTGGATGGTATCCTTTCTGCACTTCAGCAGTAGTCAAATGATGCTGAACCATGATTCGATCTGCAGCCTGAGGCTATACATCCATCTAATGCAATAATAATGTGAATTCAACAAGTACTTGCTGGTGTAGAGACCTTCTGCAATTGATAACAATTTATTTTACAGATGCAGTTTAGCCTCATGTAAAAATCATGTTCTGACTCAGTCCTGAGAATATCAGTGCTGTAATAATTGCAATTAAAAAAAAAAAAAAAAAAGGAAATATTCTGTTAGATTTGCACATTAAACAGAGTGGTCTATGTATATCTGCCTCATGTGATACCAGTGGAACTGTGCCATGTTAAGTGCTCAGGACCATTAAGCAACCCAGGGGGTCTTTAATCAGAAGTTTAATGGTTCTGATGCTAGAAATCAGTTTCTGTGCTGGTGGCTGTGCTTTGCCCCTTAGATACTCTTCTAAACAGAAAAGCTGATGACAGCCTTGCTGCAATACGTCAGATTTCCAGTTCTGTGGTGGTGGCAAATTCCAGAAAGGACAGAAAATAAGAGAGGTATCAGAGTTTATGCAGGGTATGAAAGATGTCATTAGTAATATAGGGGTTATATTTCCTTCAGGCAGGAAGATTTTTCTGGGACAGATGCAATAGCTGTAGGATCGGAGTCTTTACTGATTTTGGCCTTGTCTGGACTAGATAAATTTACCACTTTACCTCTGCTGTATACTTATTAACGGTAAATAAACAAACAATGTGCTGTTTGGCATTTGTAAGCATTTTTATTAAAAAAGCTTCCATAATGTTATACATTTATAAATAGACTCACTTTTCCATGGAGGTTTTTCTTTACCTGCATACTGTCAGTTTAAGAAAAAACTAATTCTTACTCAGGGGTGCCACTCATTTTAATCTCAAAATCCCCAGTATTTGTGATCAGCTAAAATAATTTACTAGTGTGAACTGTTGTCCCTATAGTAGAGAGTTTTTCTTTGCTGTTTGGCAGGGGAAAAAAGCATTAGTACAGGCTGTTGGTCATTATTTCTTGTTTTGTTTTTCAATATCAACTGCTCATTTTGGCAACTAGTACAAATATAAGGATATTCATATTAAGACATTAGTGTTGGTTTTAGTTTCCTCTTTTTTTTTTTTTTTTTCTTTTTAATCAATTTGTAGTACTGTGCAGTGGTGATTGTGTCAAACTCTGGAATTCAGGAGAACACCTCAGTTTTGTTTCTGTTTTTGTTTTTGTTTTGTTTCTCCTGCTTGTCTGTTCATCCTCTCAGAAGTGAGCTCTGGTTCTTGGGAGCATTAGCAGATAAGATCAGTGTATTCCTTTTGTCCTTGTACCTTTGATAGAGTTGCCCTGCAGCTGCTTTGACTTGTCCTCCCAAGATCAGATGCATAAGGATTTCTTCTGTGTCCTATGCTGAGCTATTCAGGGTTGAGTTCCTTAGGAAACTCCTTTAAGTGAGGTGTTAGCTGCAGGGCTGGAGGCAAAGGCTTGACATTACTGGCCCTGTCCATTTATTTACTGGTATCTGGTTGAGAGTACAGGGAAAAAGAGGTAAGGAGCCAGTTAAGAAATAATTATGTTCAACTTTAAGTCAGTAAATATGACATCTCTTGAGAGCAGCCTCCTACCATACTCTATTTTTTTGTTGCCAGGCAAGAATGTGGTGCTGGCGATGTGGTTGCATTGGGACAGGTGTAAGATCCAATACTCCTGTGCTCTGTCTTCCTTTCACTGTTAGGCAGTGATGCATGTAATGCTTCTTGACTGTCCCTGTTAGTGCTCTGTAGGGCGAAGCATGTTAGCACAGAGTCCTCTTCTGACCAAAATTTGAGCAAATGACTAGATTTTAATTTGCCATTATTTCAGCTGCTTGACTTTCAAGGCAGTAGCTGCATTTTGTTCCAATTTTGTATAGAAAATGGTGTCCTACTCTGGATGATAAATCAGTACTTACATATGCCCTAAGTATCTGAAACGTGCATTTATATAGTTAACAAGTGACTGAGAAATGTTTTACTCAGAGTCAGTTCATCTTTTTGAATAAGCACCCTTAAAGCACTAGAGAGTCCCAACTCTGTGAAACAGCACACGTTACTGCTGAGCTCATCTGTTCTCCTCTCCAAAGCCCGTGATTATCTCAGGCTTAGCATAGCCCCTCCAGCCTCCTGCTTTCACTCCTCCCTCCAGATCTATCCAAGCTGCAGTGATCACCTATCATGCAGAGGGCACACCGGCCCACCCTTCCTCTTGTCCTACTGCTGGCAGTGCTGCTGCCACTCACATTTCATGCCCAGGTTCCTCAGAGCTGCTGCCCTTTATGTACCAAGTGTAGCTGGAAGAGTTGTCAGCATGATGGGGAGGGATCAAGTGGGCTTCAGCTCCCAGAACTCCTGTCCTCCAGCACAGCTCTCGCTAGTGGCCACTGTTCATGCAGCACTAAGTGCTTGGCACAGGTGTAAGGAGCTCTTCCCATGGGACAACGCCCAGCCCAGGACCATTTTGTGCCACCAGACGTCGTTCTGCCTTATAAACTTTCATCTGAGCAGCTATGGGAATGGGATTTGTTTGTGGTGTGACTGGGGCCTGTAGGCAGCACTCTAGGCTGCAGTCTTGGTGATTGTCCTACAGGGAAGTTTCCAGCAGTTTTCCAGAATGGGACAATAGTGGGCACAACTTCTTAAAAGTGCTGAGTGGGATGCATATTCAGCACACAGTTCAAAATGGTCTTCTGACATGTCCCACTGAATTCTTGGCGTGAGGTTTCCTTTGTTCACCAAGCTAGCCAAAGACATACCTGTGTGTCTTTTGGTGTGTCTATTTAAGCAATGTATTCTGCCCTTCAATACCATTTGTTAACATTTTATCCTAAGGTTTGAATTTTGCTGGCTTGCCAATATAGCTGTATAGGCAAAATCAGTTTGTTAAAAGAGGCTGTTGCAAACTCTGTAATTACACGATGCTCATGTTACAGCTTGCAAAGTCTGAAATTTTTTACTGCAGCTTGGTAAAGAAGTACATTTTATTGACAGGCCAAACTGCTCTTCTTCCTTCCGTCATCTTCCCAGAACCCACATAGTGCCTATTAGTTGAACATGGCTGATTCCTTACATGGGTACTGTCTTCAGGACAATGAAATGAGGAAGGTTTCTAACAGTATAGGCATGAGCAATTCAGCTGGTTTGGGATCTGTCCCTAAAGGCAGAAACAGTAAATGCATCATGTATTCATTATTACAAAACACTTTTGTAGCCTCACTTTTACAGAGTTTCATTTTAATGTTGACTGTGTGCAATGAACAGAATTTGCCATCTGTCTGCAAAATTCTGCAAAGGTAGCATGTGTTTTCACTGTAGATTACACTGCACCCATGTGTACTCCATTGCTTTCTGTTTTGACAGTCATTAGAGCTGCTATCCTCATCCAGAACTGGTACCGCCTTACAATGGCCCGGCTGGAGATGAGGCGCCGCTATTCTCTGAGTATCTTTCAGTCAATAGAATATGCTGATGAGCAAGATCAGCTGCAGGTTTGTAATCTTCAATTATTCCTGTACAAGCCGTTATGTTATCCCCAGAGGACTGAAGTTGCACAAACAAAATGGTTATGTGGTTATTTCTCCCTACGAAGCTGTGTCCTGTAAAATAAAACCACTTCCCTGCCTCACACATGAACTAATTAAGTTGTGTGCATACATATATATATATATGTGTGTGTTTATATATATATATATGTAACTATGTAAACAGCAGGACACTGTTCTGCCCATACAACCATATGTAGGTTAGAGGTTCCCACAGAAGAGCTCTGTTACCCAGAGATTGCAGGTCATCTGACCATGGGTGATCTTAACCGTGCTCTGTGAGGTAAGGTATGTGCAACGGAGATATCAGTGTCTCAGCGTGTCAGCTCAGTCTTTCTTTAGGGTCAATAGAGCGAATTAGGAACTTGTAGGGCTTTGTGTTCATCCTAGCATCCGTATCTGAAGTCAGTTCAGTGCATTGTAGCAGTGTCTTTCTATTGACTGCAGATGAAGTCCAGGCAAATAGTCTGGATGATGGACAGGATGAATTACACCCAGAAATGTCAGCAGCATTGATACAGCCCTGGAACTTCATATAGTGTCAATCTGCTAACTCATAGCAAAGAAGGAAAGGAGTAAGCCATTTCTGTAGCAGGACACAAGGTGTATCATTATTGCAGGCCAATGCTATGGAAACA
The DNA here is from genome assembly GCF_963082525.1 of Nesoenas mayeri. Lineage (NCBI taxonomy): Eukaryota > Metazoa > Chordata > Aves > Columbiformes > Columbidae > Nesoenas > Nesoenas mayeri. The sequence goes on from NC_137541.1 coordinate 106,918,501, forward strand.
TACACTAGTGTCTTAGATCCCCCTAAATGGGAAGTTGCTAGAAACTAAGTAAGGAAAGAGAATGTTAATGCTTGTTGGATCCCCTAAACTGATCAGTGTGTGTTCTTTTCTTTTCCATATTCAGCTATCTGACTTTTTTACATTCATGCTGGAACGCTGTACTCCTCCTGATTCAGGTAAGGAAAAAATCAAAGTAATATGGAGATTCTGAACCTGATGTGAGAAAAGTTAATTTTCAATGTGACGTTCACAGCCTCTGGCACATGCTGGGGCTGCAGTTTCATTTCCCAAATATTTTAATAAGAATTTTATCCCGTAAGTGTTGACTCTGCTCAGTATTCACTCAGTGAGACATGATGAAAGACATGTTGTCCTTATGAAAATACCCAGAGGTGCTCAAGTGCTTTCTTGTATGTTACTGCCCTTAAGCCGTTCTCATGGTAGTCTTACTGACTTCAACTTTCACAGTTTTCTATGCATGTTTTCTTAAACTATGAGATGTGATTATCCAGACAGACTGTTTCTAGTTGGTTTAGGACAAGTGTAATCAAAGAAGTTGGTAGGTTTCACTGCAAAGCATGTATCAGTATGTGAATGGTTAAAAATGAAAGACATTTAAACTGCTGGATATAAATCTTTACAATCGCCTTGATTAAAACTTGGTTATTCAAAGAACAACCTTTAACTTTTGAAGTATTTTGGGATCCTTGGACAAAACCTACTTTTGAGGTCAAGCTCAACAGAAGGACAGATTGAAAGTGATTCCTAAGTCCAGAAAACAAACATGGCTTCCCTGAACAAATTGAGAGTAGATCTAATCCCAGCAGAGTTAAAAAGGAGGCTGTCCCCTTCTTATTGAATTAGAAGAGAATGTCCTTTCTCTTTCATCTGATTGAGCTACAGGTTATTCCAATTAAAATTTGCACAAGGCACTTCAATGGCAGGCTAAAACTGCCATAAAAACTGTAAGTGGTTCAGTGTTCTAATCACAACCATTAGAAATTGCAATTTTTTCTCTTAAATACTTTAGAGTACCTAATGATCTCTCTGTTGTGCAGAAAAAGAAATTATGTTTGAGCCTTGCTCCAAAGTCAAAGCAGATGATACAATAGTCCTTCCTTTGATTTTTTTTTCCCCATTACCACTGTATTCTGAAACCAAAACAGAACAACAAAACCCACACCAAAACATACCACCATAATTTAACTTCCTGGGAAGGAAATGACAAACTCAAAGAAAATAACACACTGCTCACTTTATCTACTTCTACATGCTGATAGCGCTCCTCAGTTCAGCTTTTCCACCTGAATGGGAAAGAAAATAGTAGTGCTAGGTCTGAGGTTTGGAAAAATAGTGTTAATCTCCATTTTCATTACAAGCTTAAAAGGGAATTTTACAGCTGCTCATTGTAGATATGGCATATCCACCTTTATTGACTGTGTCTATTGACAGCAGGAACAAAGGCGAGCTGCCTCAGGTGACTTGCCAGGGCTCGAGATGTGGCTGGTACAGAGCACACTGCGACATGCATGAGCTGTTTGTTTGTGGGCAGGTGGAGACCCAGGTCCTGCCTGTGCACAGGGAGGGACGGAGGGTGCTGTGGGCTGCCCCTCGTCACCACTGCATGGGTGACCTGCTTCTTGGTCTCGCAGACTTTGGGAGTGTGGACGTGGTTAAGGCTGAAACACATGATGAAGTTTATGGTTTATGGTAAAGCTTCTCTTTGTCTTCCTTGCTTAAAACTTTCATTTGTTAGGACAAGCTGTTAAGACTTGATAACTGCTCTGAAGGCTTTATTTCTGTCTTGGTTTGTTATTTACTCTTTACTAACACCCCATGTTACAGATACCAGAACCCAAAATGAAGCAGAAAGATTCCGTAAGGGACATATTTAATAGAGAGTTGTCTGAGGCTGCCTATGCAAAGGAGATGACTCAGGACTTTTTGAGAAACTGCCTATCAAATTCGTGTTGTGTGGTTTGTGGCTATGTTTGTCCAATTACTGGCTGTGCGCATTCTTTACTTCAAGCTCTCGATTGCTTGCCCCTTCAAGTGACCTTTGCAGCACCCATGCTAGCCCCAGTGAACTGAGCAAAATCAGTGCTGAATAGTGATTCTTAAGGAACTGCTTCCACTTCTGCTGAATCACAGTCTTAAGATGTGAGCCACAGTGAGAGTAAACACAGCAACCAGAGGGGCTTCGTATTGGCTTTGCTATTCCAAAGCTTTTTTTAAACCCCACCATTCTCTGGCCATTTTTTTTTTTTCTTTTTTTCTTTTTTTTAACAGTGTGTGCTCACTTAAATTGGAGTGATAGCATATGTTTCAAAAGCCCTCTCCAAGAAGACTCTATATAATATTCTTGCCAGAGAATGGGTTGCCTGTTCTTCTCAATATGTGATAAGAAATCTACCTGAAGATTGTGTGATCTGTATTTTTCCTTGCGTTATAAAACACTCAGTCTTCACTATTCATCTTGGCACTTCCCTCTCTTTAATCTGCTTTTTCAGAATATGTTTTTCAAAGAAAGCAAGCAGCCACCATGTCATTAACACAGTAGTGGTTTTGATGCCATTGTTTATCTGTTGTGCCCTGAAGCTTTTTTCATACTCTCAACCTGCTTAAAATTTCAGTGCAGTTTAAGTTATGATTGGGATACTATGTAGCTCTGTGTCTTGTTCTTGTTCTGCTTCTGACTAAAGGCTGTTTTCCAAGTATTTGTGGGAAGTAAGAGTTAAAACCTTCTCCATCTTACTCTTTTCTCCCTCCCTCCTTCACTCTCTCCTTTTCTCCTTCCTTCCCTCCCTCCCCTAAAAAATCTGCATACCTACTTAGCCTTTCGATGGAAAGATCTCTGGTCAGACAAAGCTGGAAACTGCTTTTCCAGCAAAAGGTGACCCATTTACTCACTTTTTGGTGGCTGCACTGAGGGTGAGAAGGCTACAAACGTCCTGGGCAAAGTGGTGGGACTGCAAGTCCAAGGCACCCCTGGCGGTGCCTTTCAAGGTCACTAGAACAGGAGCCGCGGCTCCTGGAGCCTTCCTTCAAAAGGGAACAAAGAAAAAGGTGCTGTTTTCTGCAGTTTCACTCCCCATGATGCCTCCCTTACAGCATTAACAACTTTCCAAGGCTTCTTGCACAGAGTGATTCTTGCAGCAGGGAGCTACTTGGAGCTTACAGTGCCAGGAACAGAATGAAGGAATACATTTTGGGGGCGTTATAGAAATTTCCATCTTCTTAGTGGATTCTAGCTCCATCTGGCTTTGACCTGGTGGCTGGGGATCAGTATCTAGCAGAGGTAAGAGCACTCCTCAGGAGTCAGGGGTGCTCTCAGGTACCTGAGTGGTTAGTCTGTAGGTGCACAGATGGTGGCAGAACACAGGCTTATTTCAAGCTGCAGAAGTAGCCGGTTCCCTGTTACCCCAATAGGGAGCACATCCTTGGCAGTGGTGTCTCTGACTTGCCTTGAACAACTCCCATGGTGAGGTGATCTTGTCAGGAGAACCATGTCCCTGGGCTTTCTGTGGCCAAACTGACTCCACGTAGCCCTGGACTTCTGTGTGTAATATGGAATGTGGGTATTGTCCTGTAGGGCAGTTGTATGAGGTCTAGTGAAGGCTCAACTCACTGAGCTTGGGCTGGACCTTTGACACATGTCAGAGTACAGAGCAGGTCATACCCTGTACTCACTGGAGAGGTGCAGATACTGACAGAGGGTGTTTTGTTCTTTCTTAAGATGGGTGCCTGAACTAGACACAGTAAGAGTTTTTGTCTCTGTCTTTCAATATGGACTGAAAGAGCCTTGACAGCTTCATTGAGAAGATGACTAAAATGAGAAGGGTGCCAAATATGTCAGGATTAGTCCTACAGGGGGCTCGTGGTGAGCTGGGGTACGTGTTGGCCAGAGCACTAATTCCCCAGGCTGCATTAGGGCATCCATTACTGACTGCTCTGAGACAAGATGGTCATCCTGCTCAGGAAGGAGCCTTAAAATCCAGCTGAAAGACTACCTGAGGAGATATAAGTGCACTCTAGGGCTAATGACCATCATTGGCTTTTGATGACTCATCCAGAAATGGAAAATGGGGTGTACTTTGCAGAGAGATGCTCTCCAGAGAAGGAGTTTTGGTTTCCCAGCCTGGGCAACTGCCAAAAAGGAGCAAGGCTGTGAAGAAAGCAGGTTCATATTCAGAGGTAAAGGGATGTGTAGACTGTTGTGTGCAAGAAGGAAGGGCCGTAGGAGGAGGAGGCATGGACAGGTCTCTCCCTGCCTTGAAATGCTGAGAAGATTGCTGACTCTGAAGGAGTGTCAGATGAGGAGAGCCTCTGGACAGAACAGGCAACAATGAGCAATTTGGGTGGTCTGAGGAACCCACTCCAGGGTCTGCAGCCACCCACTGCCTGAGAGTTCGGGCACAGTGGGAGATGTCATGCAGAGACCTGCTGCTGGAGCTGGGACAAGACTCAGTGCAGATGTAGCTGGCTGATCGGTATATGCAAACCAGCAGTTTCAGTCCATGGGTGATGTTCTGGCACCTGGCCAGATTAAATGTGGTGGGAATCTGCAAATCAGGCTGTACTTGGTGGAAACTGTGAACCCTGAGCACCTTGCTGTTACTTGATGCCTTAATCAATTTACATGGCTGTGCACTGAATGTGCTAATCAGCTCACAGCAGAAGAGATGATAAAAAAAGGAGGTTTTGTAATGCAGAGCTGATAAAAAGTGTTTTTTTACCTATTTATATATTTAATATGGGTTTCATCCAGTCACAAGACCAGCTGGCCTTTATAAATCTCATAATTTATGAAGCCACATGCCGTATTTGGTTGCTCTGAGTTTTGAGTCACAGCCACAGGTATTCCTCTAGCAATAAATAATACATTTTTATTTCCAGTTGCATCTAATCAAGGTTGCAGAAAACTTACCCGTAGCCCAACAAAAAGTGTTTACAACAATCATCTCACAAGAGCAACTCTGCAGCAGCAGCTGCCAGAACACTATCCTCTTCTTTTTTAGTCTAATAAATGATAAAGACAATCTGCAAGAGAACACTGAAATCTACAGTTCACTCAGTTACATTTCAAGGGTGTGCCAAAAAAATATTGGATTGAAGCAATTAGCAATGTTTCTGCTTTTCCCACATTCCAGGAAAATTAGAAGCTATTCTCTACTTTTATGGCTATATTTTTGTCTACTTTATTTCATCCAATGGTTTTATGGCAGCCAACCAAGAGCTGGCATTGTCTCCTAGCTATATCAGCAAGGAGTGCTTTGCAATCCGCTGCGAATAAATAGGATTTTGTTGAGGACTTTTTAACTAATCATTGACCTGCTGGCATTTAGCCTGAAAAATTTACATAGAAAATAAGAGTAATGGAAATGAATCTCTAAAACCTGTATTAAAAGTGTAACATTGAACTTTAAACGGGTGATGGTTACTAAATGATCAGCCATGACTTTTGAATCTCCTTGCTTTGTGGAGAAGAAAGTCTGTAACAGGTCATGTTTCTCATTACATCTGATAGCAGATTGCTCCATAACTTCAGTGCAAAATGTTTTGCATCCTAATCACAGCTACTGGCTGTTAGGACAGAGGTTTTGACTGTTTTGTTTTGTTTTGTTTTTTTCATTTGGTTGGGTTTTGCTTGGTTTTAGTATTGTAAAACAATGTGGGGAAACCTGGAGCTCTTCCACTGTACAGGTCAGGACTTCGCCCCTGCAATAGTGCAGCAAGTAAAGCATCAGTTCCATACAGCTGGTTCTGGTCATGCTGTTACAGCCCTATGGGGGGGCTGGTGGTGTTTCTACATTGTTTTTTTTCTTCCCTCTTGTTCCAGTTTCGCACACTTTCAGCAGCCCTGGTGTTTCTCAGGTGGTGGATGAAGGCTTCAACATTCAAGAATTTGAAAACAAGATTTGTGTTCCAGACTCCTATTATGGACCACGACTCTCATTCCCCCTTACTGTTGAACATGCCAATGCTCTTCTTCATGCTTTCAGGAACGAACAGGTACATTGCAACTAGTTTGTTTCTTTTTTTTTACTTATTTTGCATCTCTGTCAAGTTGTAGCTCCACAATCAGCTGAATCCAATGTAAGGCTAAACCGATGTCCAAGGAGATATTTTTCCCCTCCTTTCCATCCCATTACCCTTTCCTGCTGGCTCCATGTTATCACATAGGTACGTGGTGGAGCTGTCTTGGGCTGGAAGCTAAGGCAACAAAATCAAAAGCAGTGAGTTCTCAGCCAGAATAGTTCCCAGATTTTATCACTACTTGGCTACATGACCACCAGAGACACTGGGGAGGGGGCAAGGTCTAGTGGGGACCTCCTCCTCTAGCACTGAGATTACAGTGATCATGAGATGGGAACCCTTAGCAGCTGCAAGGCAGGGGTTGTCATTGAGGCTGCAGGACTGGGGAAGGTATCCTAAGCTAACCTAGAAACTAGTTTCCATCTTTTTCTGGGTTCTGTGGTCCTTTTTTTTTTTTTTCATTTTCCCACCCCATCCCTGTAGAGGAATTGAGGTGCAAGGGTTGTTCACCTTGTTCCATTGTGCAAGACTCCACCACCATGGAAGAGTGAATATAAAGCATTGCTAAGGTAGTGGAAGGGGGTGACAGCACAAATCTCAGGTGGTGGCTGCCTGGGCACTGAGAAGGCTGTTCCTGATTCTCTGTGTTCCTGAGCAACAATATACTGCATATAAAGGATAAGGGTCTATCTTGCTTTTCAGTTTACTAAATAATGGTGGGTTTGCTTGTTTTTTTTCTGTAATTTCCTGTGGAGGCAAAATGTAGCAAAATGTAAAGTGTATGATAAATGAGCCCAGCCAGACTTCACCTTACTGTCAGCTTTCTTTTACTATGGTTTGCATTTTATTAAGGAAACTTTTATATGTAATTGGCCTTTTTTGCTTTAAAAACTTGAATCTTGAAAAGCCAGTCTGTAGCTCATCTCCTCTACCAAACTTCCTCAGAGCTGTGTTTGAATTAAGTGCCTTAAAAATCTCTGACTGACAAAATTACCACAAAAAGCATTAGCAGAGAAGACTAAAAGCTTCCATGTTGTGTTCTTGTAACATCTTTAGAGCAAACAGGAAAATAATTTTTAACAAGGCAACCTTTTCTGGAGTTTCACCTCTCATTATTTTTGCAATTTGCTGAAATATCATTTATGGCCTTTGGGGGTTTTTTGGTGGTGTGTTTTGTTTTGTTTTTACTGGCAGCTAGAACTATATCTTTTTTTTTCCCAGTTTCTTTGAACAGATGACCTTATGCAATCATTCTGAGTGCTTTATTACTCAGTCTCTTATCCTTTCTGTAGATACGAAGAGTATAAACAGTACACTAGGAAAGAAATAGCAAAATATGTAAAGCAAGTTCATTAAAGGCTCTATATCCATTCACCAGGATGCAAATACAAAGCTATGAACATTCCTAATTCCCAGCACTAAACCATATAGCCTGTAGTCATGTCTGGAGCTCTGTAGTATAAATAATCTTGGGAATACATGTCTGGTACTAATAAAGCAGACAGACATACTGCTAATTCTAATAAGTGGGGTTTTTTTCCTCACAGCTGCTTCATGCCCGCTATGTACTGCAGCTGCTATGTGAAACTAAGAAGGTTCTCAAAGAGATGCCAAATATCACCCATCTTTCAACTTCCTACTCCAAGGAGATAACTGTGTGTGGTAAGATACAGAGAAGATAACTGCTTTGGGCTATGGACTGATATTCTAAGGGGTTAGAGAATGATGCAGACATTTCCAAATGTTGCCATTACAAGAAAGTTCTCAATGCTTTTTTTTCTTCTTCCCTCCCCCACATCATGCATAAATTAGAACAAACAAAAAAATAAGGTATCTGAGTCATGCTAAGTGTATATTAAGAAAGCCCCTCACCTCCTCTTTTCTTATTTAACATTTCTGAATGAGTCAGTATTAATTCAGCTAATACTGCAGTGTAGCTTAAATGTTCCTGCACTTCCATTTCTAAAATGCCACCAAGTATTTTGATCACCAGCTGCAAGTCTCTCCACTTTCTCCTCTTACTAAGAAAAAGACTTTACCATCATAATTTACTCAGTAACAGTGACAAACAAGACCTTTCATTGACAGCATGACTAACTAGAATAAATTGAAATTGTAATAAACCCTCATTTCTAAAGGGACCCACAATAATGGATCAGTCATTATACTACCAATAAATTAGTCTCACAGAATGATGTGATGTGCTACAAGGTGTAAAAAACTAGGAGCTCATTGCCTGTCTACTTTGTTATGCTTTCGTAAATTATGGATAAATGGATGCAGTGTGCTGATTTGCCACAGAACACGGTAGCTGCAAAACAGCACAGTAAGGGTGACGTTAACTCTTGACAGCTAGCAGTGTGTGCTGTGTGTCATAGTAAAGTGGTATAAGGAAGGCTACTATGACACATGCAAAACAAATGACATTTTATAACATGTGGTTATGCACCCACTTGGATTGTCAGGAAAGGATTTGTTTAAATGAGGTTTTGTATAACCAATAATTTGTTAACCAACCAACAAAACCTCTCTCGGAACCAAGGAAACACAGATTCATACTTTTTCACTACACAGCATGTTCTTATTAAACAAAACATCCCCTTCCTGCCATTGAAGCTAATAGCTTTTGTAACCAGAAAGATCGTCTGTGGAAGATTAAAGACCAATTTTTAGATGTAACTGGTCCAAAATCTTGATTTCTTTAACATAAAGTATCCCTCTCCCCATTTGATTTTAATTTCAAATTAATAATGCAGATTAAATACACACCTGAAATACTGCATCCACATGTGATGAAAAACTACCATTGCTTGAAGGACTCCTTAGAAGGACTTTGGCTGGCTCATAATTAATAAAAAGTGGCACAGAAAACATGTAGACAGGATAAAAATGTCACATCTTTCCTTTCCTACTCATTGGTGCTGAAAGCATATTATCACAAGGTAGGTTTTGAAATCATTGTATGGCTTCGTGGTGGTGAGTCACAGATGTGAGAAGGTTGGTTCTGTGAGCGTGAAATTCAGTCACATGCAGAGAGGAGCTATGCTGCAGCAATCCTTTGTGTTGGGGTGAAATCCCCCTGCCTGTTCCAAAATAAACCTTGGAGAAAGGGCCAAATCCTGTGGCATTAGCAGTGAGGCATACAAGCACGGACAGTGCTTGGCACTCTCCATCAAATCCTGCCCGTGCTCATCAAAACCTGGCCCTGAATCAGACAGATGTTCAGTTGTGCTGTGAATAGTGGGCTACACAGTAATGTCTTTTAGTGGCATTTTCTGTTTTTCAGGTTCATAGTATGTTTCTTCATCTTACTCCCATTTCCCTGAGTGAAACTTTGGCCACGTGACTAGTCTGATCTTCAGATCCAGTTGGAAGGACAAAAACTTTATGCAAGACGATTGTGTACTCTTTTAAGTATTTTATTGCCAGATTTTACTAGCAGCTTCAGCATGTACCTTAAAATGAAGCTAATTCTAATATAAGGCAAATTTAAAAAAGTTTCTTCCTCCTTTGTGAGAAAATAAATAAATAAATAGGAAAAGAATGTTTTTGTTTCTTGTAGGAGATTTGCATGGAAACCTGGATGATCTTTTGCTGATATTCTATAAGGTAAGTAGGCAGTCTGTGATGTAGCATTTTCACTTCAAGACTTGTTGAGAACATATATTTACGTCTGATAGATTTAACACTGTTATAAGTATACATGTGGTGTGCATATACCACCCATACAAATCCTGGAACAATTTGGTGGTGTCTTTGTTGTAGCTTTTCCTTCTCTATATTCTCCTGCTCACTGTAAAGGGGGAGATCCAGAAGATCTTTCTCTTCCTAAATGTTGAACTGGAGCATGAACCAAAGCTTAAGAGAGCTCCTTGCAGTGTCTTCAAAGCCCTACCACTTTTATATTCCCCATTGACCAAAGTCTTCTAAAATCAGGAGCTGCCTTAGTTCCTGATGTAACACCGCACCATGGATGATTTTGGCCCTCCAGAAAAAAGCAGAAGCTTTCATTTAGGCCTTCCCTTGATACCTGCAAAGTGGTTTTTTATTATTATTTGTTTACAGGAAATTAAAAAAAAAAAAAAGAGTGCTATCTATTTAAAAGCTTTTTAGGTCTTGGAACCAATCCATTAGTCTGCACAATATGGAAATACCTTGGGCACCCTTTACATACCCTTGAACAGCTGCTCACTTTTTAATGTTAAAAAAGCATAACTCTGTTTTACTTACGTGGAAAAAAAAAATAATCTCCAGGCTGTCTTTTCTACAATTGTATGTTTAACTGAATATGTGGGAAATTTCCTATATTTAGTTTCACATTTATCTTTAGCATGAATCACTGCCTTTCATTTAGCAGATACTCTATGTGATTTGAGCTTTCTGGGGAAAATGGTTTGTGTCTGGTCCTTATACATTCATCTGCACTGAATAGACTGAAGTAAGCTAAACCAGGTGTCTAAATTATGTGTTTCCCCCCTGCTTCCAACTTTGTTACACTTGATCTGACACTAGTTGAACAGAAACGTCATTTTGCCCAAGTGCATACCTGAAGCCTATTGAAGTATAATCAGACCTTTTTACAGAGTTCTGCTTTTCTTATAAATCAATCAATTATGTTTAGCTGGTCCTTGACTTGCAGTCTTTTAGCCGTTATTTTAATTAGAGAGTCTTCCTTTTTGCAAGTGGAATGAGAGCATGATACAGATTGGTTTCATATGCAGGACCTGGAATTGGAAAAATAACTATTTTGAAGCTAAATGTTCAGATATAGTTATATTTACAACTGCAATCAGCCTGAGTTTTACTCTTTTGGAGTAAACAACAGATGATTCTTTTTCCCCTCTTAAATGCATGTCATGAAGAGAAAAAAGCTCTAAGCAAGTACTAAAGCCTGACTTGAGTAAACTCAGAGCCATAGCCCCCATTGACTTCAGGCACTAGAATTTATCCCCCATCATTCTCTGTTAAGCTTCTAGGGGACTCCTTTCACCAAACTGCATAAAATGTACAAATATTTTGCCGTTTCAAATTGATTGAGGAAATAGAGAGCACATGATAGAGCTGCTTAGTTATTTAAAAGCAAATTATATGACACAGTATTTTCTGTCCCTTCTGAGTAGTTTACTTGACCGAGCAGCCAACCCAGTCAGTCTCTGGGATCCAGGTTTTTTTTCCGCTTCCCTAACTCTGTTTCAGTGGAAAGAGATTTCTTCCTCTGACCTGGTATGAACCACTTCATAGCCTTAAACAAGAGGCTGCAATGCCAAGTGATGCCATGAAGACGGTACCGATGGCTGTTCTGTGGAAAGCTGAAGTGGCTGCTGCAGCATTTCGGAGGCCTCTGTGTAGAGCAGGTGCCTTGAGCCTGTGACTCTGTCCAGGGAACTTTTATCACGTCCCTTTTACAAACTGTCAATAGCAAACACACCGAAGCTAGCAATCTGCAGCTTATCAATACAATGCTGGTTGTAAAAGTATGTGTAATTCCTAAACCTAGTTTGGGTGAGGCTAAGATGACTTCTTTCTCAATAGCCAGTTTGTAAGGTTTACATTAATCTCCATTAAATTACAGCATTTCCTGAAATTCCTTGAAACCCTTAAACTTTAAATTGTGTATTGCTAAGTTAAATTGTTAAATGGATGATACAGATAGAAACAGCCTGAAGCTGTAGAAAATGCAAATGACAAATGGAAGTTAATTAATCACTAACCCAGCAGATACAGTAATGATGCCCAGCAGCAAGTTGCTAATCATTAGAGGGCCTTGTTTGCCTCTTTGACAGGTCAGAAGCTGCAAGAGCCTTTAATTTAGTTTTGCTCTTATTGTTGGTTGAAACCACAGAAAAGGAAATAAAAATTTTGCATGAGTGTGGGACAAAAATTAAATGTCACATTGAAGTTGAAAGCCCAACACAAACTCTCATTTAAAATGAAGAGTTTTGGGTATGCTTTTCCAAAAGAAGAATGACAGTCTGGAGAGTGCTTCAGTAGATCTGTCTTTCCATAGGATCTGCAGTTACAGAGTAGCTGTGTGTATATTGGCAATCTGCTGGTGATTCACGTGCCTATCAGTTTTAAGGCAAAGCTTTTATTAATTCATCTTTCCAGGAACTGCTGTTGAGTTTCTCCTGTCTGTTCCACTCCTGAAATCCGTCCTTTCTTTTTTAAAACAACTATGACCCACCGCATTAGCAGAGTGTCATAAATTGCCACTCCTGTGAGCACAGAGCAACCACGCACCTCTTGTGAGTTAACTTGGAGGGAGCTGGGGACAAGCTATGGCAAAATCCAAGCAAGCTGCATTTACAGCAGTCAAGACTGTGCTGCTGTGGGAATCGAGAGACCGGGATTCACTACTGCATCCCGACATAATAGGACAGGACACTGATTTGGACAAAAAAAAAAGATATTTCCTAATGGGTTCAGATTAAATGTTTAATTGAGTCTCTGGCCAAATAATGTATCCTGCAGTACACCTGCTAAGACAGCACACCGGGGAATGCCATAGGAACATAGGAAGTGCGGGACACTGACGCAGTAGTGAGTGAGAAGTGAGATGTATTGATATGCTGCCAAACATGTTAAGAGTGGCCTCCACAGTGGTAATGTAGTTTTATAGATGTTCTACTGATAATTCTTGCACGTCAGTTGTGAAAGCAGAGGTTTCCTTTTTTGAGTAAGTCAAAATCGAAATAATATTTCTGATACTTGGGACTGGAAATGATGAAGCTACACAATTGCTGCTATACTTTCTGTAAGCTGATGGCATCCACTGACATGATGATAACTAATCTAATGAAACACACCATCAAGTCACAATACTAGCTTTTGATAATTCACCGTTCATAATAAAGCATTGCTCTATATCTTCAGAAAAAATAAGGCAGGAAAAAGATTTTACGTACAGCCTCTCAGTTCTGTGAGCAACGTAGTGCATCTTTGCCCTGAGTGGGGGCAAAGCGCAATGTGAGTAAAATTCAAGTAGTGCTTTCAGGATTAAAGCAGCTGGAATTAAGGTTCTTCAGAGTTCTGTATTACAATTTTATGTCCTCTGAACTGGCCTTTCTTAAAAGTTTCAGAAGCATACACTGCAAACAATGTAAATTTATGAAATCCATTTTCTTGCTGTGTAAGGAAACATGAGAACCTTCAGACTTGCGTCAAAAGATAATTCTTCATGGTTTTTTGTCTTCCGTGACTCCTTTCTACTTGCAAGTGTATAACTTCCTGGCAGCAGTTGCATTAACAGAAAAGTATATTTTATTAGAAGAATAATGTTCCCATTGGTCCCTTTCAATTTTATTTAATAGGTAGAGGAAAGGATTAAAGATGGCATCATAAGAATACTTGAGAGGTCATCTGTCCTCTGATGGTTTGCACAGGTTGTCTGATGTAGAAATTTTTTGTTCCAAGCAGTGGAAATAAAGAAATGCTGCATTTTAGATCTCTATATTGTGCAGGTCCTTTGCAGATTTTACAGCAATGTGGTCTCATTTGAAATGCTATTTCCTTTGTTACAGTACCATAGAAGCGTCTCTAAATGTCCTTGGTTTTGTTTCCTTCTGCAGAATGGTCTGCCTTCCGAACAAAACTGTTACGTTTTTAACGGCGATTTTGTTGACAGAGGGAAAAACTCTATGGAAATAATTATAATCCTGTTTGCATTTCTTCTTATCTACCCCAATTACCTACACTTGAATAGAGGAAACCATGAAGACTACATCTTGAATCTGAGGTAGATTTTAGAGGGCAGGGGAGGGTATCTGGCCTTTCACTAGAAATACTGGAGCTTCTGAATGCTGCTTTAGCCACTGTGACACTCTAAAACAGAAATAATGTTTTATTAGTTATTCAGGGGTAGCTCTGCTTCTTGAAGATGTGTGAGGGTGGCAAGAACATCTTCATTACACACAGGCACTCGAATGGGAGTCATGTCTTGTCTCTGACAGAATCACAGTCTGCTGAAGTCAATGGGCTTAGTGCAGCTTCCAGAGTACCAAATCTGGGGAAAGGGGATGGATGGAAGGATTATATTTTAGTTAAAGCATTAGCTTTTTTTCCACAGTATGGTAAAAGACATAATATTATGCAATATAATGGCATCAGTAAACCAGGAACTGATATTTCACTTAGGCTAAGATGTCACTTCTCAGACACAAGAGGTGGGTAAATAGCCTAACTTCAATGCCCTGGAGGTCCATTAGTTGAGAGGTGTCAGTCTACCCCACTGCAGGATCAGTTGAGACCCTGTTTTCTGATACAGATATTTGTACTCAGCTGTCCAGTTCTCAGTCGTTTGGTGACTGACTGGTGGGTAACCTGTTGTACCCTTTCTATCATTTGTTGTGTGCACATAAAATATATTGCTCTTTAGCCCAGGCATAAACGTGGGTTAGAGGCACAGTTTCAATGCCTGTTAGTGATCCATGTAAGCGAATCGGTTTCACACAATGCTGCCTTTTTCAGCACTTAATTTTAAAAAGAAAAAAAATGGGGGGGGGGACACACACGACACAAAACAAGACTCCACACAACACTAAGATCAGTTGTTCTGTCTACAAGGTAGGAAAATTCCTACCCAAAATAGTGGAAAATGTTAACTAAGTTTGTGATGGTAAGAAGTGCAAAGATGCATTCCTGTGTATGGTTCTTTGCCAGACATTTTGATTAGCAGTGCTGCACATTGGTAAATTGGAAAGCTGCAAGGTAGGGTGTTGTGAAAATGCCCCTTGTGCCAAGGATATCTTGGTGTTAAAAGAATAAGGTCTCAAAATCCTTGTCCCTTGTGGGGGTATGTTATAGATGACACTGCCTAATGAAGCTGAGTGATTTAGAACAAAAACTCAAATGTTTGTCCATCATCAGTTAGGTTCCTTTGACACTTCTTTCTGGTATCTAAAAGGTAAAACTGCTAAACTATTTCATTTAGATGAGAAAAAGGCCACTTAATAATTATTGGTTGGGGTTCTGTTCCTGATCTCTTGTGTGTAAAATAAATCAGTTTAAGTCAATTCTTCAGAGAGAGCAGCAGAAAGGACATTTAAACTGAGGTTAGACAGAATGGCAGGAGAGAAGGAGTGATAGAAAATTCATGGCAAACGCTATAGAAAATCATGCAGGAGGGGCATACTGAAACCAGTTCCTGATGTTGTCCTATTTTCAGATATGGCTTCACAAAAGAAGTTTCAAAGAAGTACAAGGTAAGATTCCTTCCCCTATACTTTCTTTATCGTTTTGCACATGTAAAATGAAACCTGTGTAAACAAGGAATCTTCTAAACAGTTTAATCAGGTGTAATATGGGATGACTTTGGTGATGTAGTTGGAATTATTCTGTGTTTTCAGTGAAATAACTGGCGAAACAATTATAAGTGTTAGCCTCTCATGCTCAGAGATCTATGGAACAAAATAAATAACATTCATGAGACCACTCAAGAACATGAAAAGAGGTGAGCATGAAAGAAAAATGAAATAGTATAGCGATAATCAAATGACCCTAAAGTAAATGTCAGAACATGTTTGTCGCTGTTGCAGTTCAGGGTGTCACCTGGACAGAACTGTTCAGACTGTGGCAGACACTTGAGCAAAATTTTGAACTTAAAGCAACAGAATCTGCCGGAATTAGGATCTAATATGAGTATGTTTTACAGGACCATGGGAATCAGATTTTGTGTCTTCTGCGAGACGTCTTTAGCTGGCTTCCCCTCGCCACTATAATTGATAGCAAAGTTCTTATTCTACATGGAGGGATTTCAGACACCACAGATTTGGATTTCCTGAATGCACTGGAGAGAAGTAAGGTAAGAGATCATGTTCATGTGTGTGTGATTTTGTTTTCATTAACAAATTTAGCAGAAGAAATGCTAAGATGAAGATCTTTGCTTTAAGAAAGGAAACGGCTGCTGTATAAGGCATGTAAGGAAAGAGTCATGTTTTTCTTCCAAATCAGTGTTTAGGAAGGAAGGTTTTAGTAGGTGCTGGGAGCCAGTTGTTTGGCTGCTGTAAAGTAACATGAGTCTTTTAACTTCAAAATAGCTAAAAACACTTTAGATACCACCTTTCTGCAGTGATGACATGTAAGACGAAAAGTATGAAAATTACTTAATTTTCAGGCTTTTCTAAACACTTTAGAAATCAATCTAGCCACATCTTCTTAGCACTGCCTTTGTCCTGGGGCTGTGCTTCTGCCACCTGTTCTGTGGGGGAAGTTCTGCACCTGTGGGGCTCTCCTTTGGAGGCAGCTGAGCTTTGCCCATGTGGGAGAGCCTTCCCAGTGCGATCAAACTTCAGGACCTGGTTTTGAGCAAACAGAAGCTACTGCTTCTCAGGGGTTTAGAAGACAGAAATATCCTTTCTTTTTTTTCTTTTTTTCCTGAAATGCTGAGCAGGTCTTTCAAATCGGTGGGAAATGCTGTGGGATTTGGACAACTAAACTGAGATGACTTCTTGTGAGCAGGGTGCTTAGGTTCCTTATGAGCAATGGAGACCCGGGAGATCTGGTGGAGATCCATATGTTATAATTGCTCAGACACAGGTCTCCAGTGATGTTTGTGAAAGCACTTCATAGCTGAGGGATGTATCCTCTGGCCTCTGCCTGTCTCTGCAGAGTCTTCTTTGCAGGTCTCCTCCACCGGTCTCCTTCAGGTCTAATTCAAATATGCCCAACTCAACGCTAATTCACAGACACGGTAGAGCATCCCAGACCACACAAAACGTCTATTTTTAGGCAACTTTGTGTACCCTGTCATTAGTGTCTGTGGAATCTAGAGCTATTTCTCTCCTCCTCATGTTTTCTAATACAGAAATAAATGCTTTACAGGACAGTCAAGTGTGCTCTGTTTCTTAAAGATGTGAAAAAGGGTAATGACTACTTTTCATCACTGGAGTCTGGGCTCTGTTGGCTCTTCCACTGTACACTACAACTGGGTGCCTAACTACAGATTCAGGTGTCGTAACTGTGAGCTGAGTTGTGCCCACGCTTTCACTATGGCTGGGCTCAGCATGTTACTGATGCGGATATCTGTGAAATGCAGAATTAACAGGTCAGAGTTGCTGCTGCAGGACAGTGTTGCTAATGAGA
Organism: Nesoenas mayeri; assembly: GCF_963082525.1. Classification (NCBI taxonomy): domain Eukaryota; kingdom Metazoa; phylum Chordata; class Aves; order Columbiformes; family Columbidae; genus Nesoenas; species Nesoenas mayeri. The sequence goes on from NC_137541.1 coordinate 106,935,616, forward strand.
CATGTAGGCCACAACTCAGGGCAATATCGCTCGAGGCCAACTGATGTATTTTAATTGGTACAGCTGGCAGCTGACAGGTCTCAAATACTGGTCAGTGTGCTGGGGAATAACCCCGTGTTTTGCATTTTGTTTTGCATTAGTCCTTTTCTTTGTTAAAGAGTAGAATTGGGGGGGCAGGTGGGAGTTTTGTTGGGGCTTTTTTGTTCAAAAAATGAGCTGGTCTGAGAAAATTTCAAGTGAAAATAGAAGATAACTCCTGGAGAAGAGTCTGTATTCATGAGCATTCGTGGAGCCATAGCACACAGCTCAAAAAAGCAAATGCCCATGCATATTGGAGGAGGTCAATTTAACAATAAAAGAGCATGATGTCATATGTTCATCAATTTCATTGTTATTCTCCTGATTTTCCATTTATTTTAGCTGAATTAACCTATCAGCCTGTTACTGTATCACAGCAGTAGTGAATGCTGTTTCATTTTCAGTACAGTACACCTGTGTCTTTGCAGTTTCTGGTGAAGTTGGGCACTTAAGTGTCTGCCCTGGTCCCAGACTATATTTGCTGTACAGTGAGACCTTGTGATTGACAGTGGCTTGGAATGAGTCTGTGTGTCTTGATAAGAATAAGAGAGCAGCTCTGGAGAGGCTGCCTGCTGCCAGGTATAAAGCAAAAATCCTGCCAGTGCCCAAATACCTGCAGCTTCCACCAAACCTGTGAGTTCAGGGCATTATGAGAGTCCAGTATTGAGTGCAGGAAATGAGAGCTGTTGTGCCTTTTGGCTGACATCACTGTATCATCTTTATGTTCTTCTAACTCTTTTTTTTTTTTAAAGTTGAAATCTTTAATGCGGCCACCCAAGTCACTGAGAGACAGACAGGACCAAGTGAAGGAGAGAATTCCCCCAACCAGATCCACTAAACACATGGCCATGCGGAATGCTGCAGGGAAAGCACAACGCTTGTCTTCATCGGGTTCCACTGAGTCTTCAGGCTCAAATTTGCCTCCAGAACCCACGCCAAAGGAATGGAAACAAGTAGGTGAAACCAAAGACAGACTGATACTGAGCCTCCCTGCACAAACCAACAGGCGCTCTGTTCAGGCAGTATGCTGGAGTCTGAGGAGACCATCTCTCGACCAGAAACCCATAATTTTCAGGAATATAGTAGCCAGATGTTAGGTCTTTGGATGCTTTTTGTAGAGCTGGTAGTAAAGGCTTGTGATTTTATGCCTTACAATTTATCCAGTGTTTTCTTGGCCGTTAAGAGTACGAAGCTGCTCAGCGTGAGATGGGTTTGCATGCCCTCATGTGGTTGCATCTGTTGGTACATCCCTGGCTGTCAATCTAAATAGGTCAGACTGCAATTGTCAACGACAGTGAGCACCTTTTCTTGGCTGTGTTTTTGACAATTGAATGCTAATAATGTCCAAAAAAACCTCAGTTCCTGAGACCTACAGGCTGATTACTCAAGAGTGGGAATTTTTTGTCCTCTGATTGTTCATTTCCTCTTGAATATTAGAGGCAATATGGAGCTCTTGTCATGCGGTAATTTAATAAATTGTGACAACTTGAAAAGCTTAATTTGCACAGCAATTTAGAAACACAAAATTGAGTAGTGTATAAGTTTATTTTTCTGAGCTCCTCTTCAGACAGCTGCTTTAAGGAGCACACACTTTTGTTTTGCTTCCTGAGAAGCAAATCCATGTCTGAAAATGTGATCTCCCAAGATACATATCTGACCTACAAATCAATGTAATGAGCACAAGCGGCCCCTCAAATCTGACACTCACCCAGCCAACCAGGCAAGCCTTCAGTGAGCCCCAGTCACAAAGGTGAAGTGGAATGTGTAAGTGTAAACCTTGCCCAGTTAGGTTTAAACAAACACATTTTGCCTGATATTTGCTACTGACTAGAATTAGTAGGTTAGGTGACTTTGAACCATGATAGTTCATCCTTTTGTGTGTAAAATCTTGTTTTGAAACATGAGCTAACCCAAGATACTAAAGCCAAAGGCAACTCTTGCCATGTTTAGAGCAGGCATTCCCAAGCTTAGTTTAGGTAAAGCCACCAACCCGTGTGGTTATCAGGTCTGTGCTTGGAAATAGAAAATGCCTCTCACAGCTACATGTGTAGAAGGCAGCTATTGCTCATGTTGAACTAGCCCAAGTACTGTTCCTGGTGCACCTACCGCAGTCTGGAAACTTCAGCTGTAAAAGGAGGTACATTTCAGAAGTGCTGTTATTTCATCCGAAGAAGTTAATCCAAAATCTAGACAATGTTTCGTAAGAAAACTAGAACAAAAGTTTCAGCCCAAAGGCCTAGCTGTTACTTCAAGGTGTGTTTTTTCTCCCTGGTCTGTGCGGCTCTTGCCATGGCCAGTACTTTAAACAGCCATAGCTTGTCAGTCCTCACCTACTACCAGCCCTCACTTGAGTTTGCTGTTTACAGATCCTTGACATTCTCTGGAGTGATCCAAGAAGCCAAAATGGCTGCACACCGAACAAGGCTCGGGGAGGAGGTTGTTACTTTGGCCCTGATGTTACTGCCGAACTATTCAGAAGGTATAACCTGAAGTTGCTCATCAGGTCTCATGAATTTAAACCGGAAGGTTATGAGATCAGTCACAATGGAAAGGTAAGACGTTTCCATCTAAAGTAGAATTCTGTGAATTTCACAGGCACATCCACAGTAGCTTTGTCTGGGAAGTTAAAAAATGAGTGGCTTCTTTAAAATGGGTTTTGGGGAATTGTGTGCAAGATTAGACGTTAGAAAGAATGATGGAGTTCTGACAAAATTCTTTACAGCTTCAGGGGGTGGAGACTGGCTTATTACTTGTGTGAAAACAAATGAATGTCAACAAAAGCCCTGAAGAAAGTTATGTGTAAACACAGTGCAAGTGATGCTCTAAGGCTCTAGAAGTCTTTTAACTTAATCATTTCTCTTCTGGCCCTTCTTTCTGACATGCTGTATCAGAAGGCCAGCAAGAATCCTGAAAAACAGGTCTATTTTAGCAAGAGGTTTCTGTTTAACTGCATGTTATACCACACTGCCCTCTGAATTGAAGTCTTCCTACAACAGGCCAAAAACACAGGTCTGGAGCTCTAACTCAAAAAGTGCAAGAAATATGGTGAATGACATAGTTGCTGATCTCTGGGTTTATATGCAGACACTGAATTTCATAACCTGCAAGGTTTTCTAAGATCAGTTTCAGAAATCAATCTCAAGAAAAGTTGTTCTAGCCAATCCAGTTCCTTTGTTTCCTGCGATCAGGTTATCACTATATTTTCTGCCTCTAACTACTACGAAGAGGGGAGCAACCGGGGAGCATACATCAAACTGAACCCTGAACTCATTCCTCGGTTTGTGCAGTATCAAGTCAGCAAGTACACGCTCAGGCACAGTCTTCGGGACAGGTAAAGCTGTGTGTTTTATGCGGTGAGCGTGTTCTCTCTTTGCACGTGAGTACCTCTCACAAAGCCGTAGTTTGATTGAATGATTGAATAGGCACCTATTTTCTTTGGTTTTCCTTGTTTTTCTATTTTACAATTTAAAAATAATTACAGAAGACAAAACATGTTCTAAGTACTCAGATGCGGTTTCCTGAGAAACTCCCAAAGGTAATTAGATGTGGTAAGCGGTTAGAACAGACAATTGTCAGGGACTCATAAGGGGCCTGCACCTGTCTGTCAGTTCTCCTTTATGGCTGCAGCATTAATCTGGCCAAATCCTGTTAGGAATTGAGTCCAAAAAGTTTATCATGACAGCTTTGCCATGCCTAGCACTGTGGTCAGATTTACTAATGCAAAGCAGCTTAGAATTACCTGCATAAACTCAATTATCTCATAAATTGAGATTATTCTTATGGGGCTTAGTTTTGTTGGTTTTGTTTTTTCTTTTCTCCAGCGTTGTCTTTTGATGACCCTAAGCATATTACATGTTAAAGGATACAAGAATTTTATAGCGAATGTTGAAAAGCATAAAGTGCTAGAGGATTTAAATCCTGTACTGATCTGCTCTGCATTTTTTTTCCCCCTAGGGTGGGTACAATTGAATCAACTGCCTTAAAGTTCTTACGGGAGAAGATTTGTGCTCACAGGTCTGAACTCACTAGTGCTTTTGCACAGTATGACCCCGAGGGCACAGGTAACGCTACCTCACTGTCCAGTTGCCACCATGGGGAAAAGAGCTCCCGTCCATGTGGGGAGGCAGAGGGGACAAACCCCATGGAGAGGGGTCCTGCCTGCCAGTGGGAGGCTGGAGGGCAGCAGAGTCTGGCTGCTCTGATGTTCTTCCTGAGCACAGAGGAGGCGTAGGTGTTAGCAAGTGATTAGCCCCAGAAAACAGCTTGAGGGGATGAAGAGATAGGAGATGGGAGAAAACAACTGAAAGACATGGGCCAATAAGGAAGTGGTGTTTGCTGTTGGGCAGAGAGTTTGAGCAGGCAAATCCAACTCCAGAAACTCAAAGGTCACCACCCTCAGGAGTGTCTTCAGTTGTCAGACAGGGAACTGGGGTCTCACGTGGGGGGAACTGGTCTCCTTCTCAGTCTGGGACATATTTGAGTAAAGTTGACTGGCTGTGCCACTAGGAGGCACACGCTCACCCATCAGCTGAAGAAAAGTCAGTGGTAAGTTGATATAAGAAACTTTTGTGTAGGAGTAAGGAGTTTGTGATTTCTAGCGCAAGTACAACTTTTCCTCATGACAGCTTCTCACCTGACTGGGTTGTCATCATTGCCCCCAAAAGGG